>NC_141672.1:57576733-58940483 GCF_028749965.1 Puma concolor | reverse complement strand
AGCAATACAAAATTGACAGAAGGTGGTTCTTGATATAATTTTATGACCTTTAAAAAGGCCTTTGTTGCTATGTTTTACAAAGGACTATAGTATAATGGAAGAAAGTATGGCCTTGAAGACAAGCCACTTGAATCCATAAAAAAGATGATTTTTCTATCAAAGGAAATGGTACTAATCGAAAAGGTTTGGGACTGAAGAGAATATTTGGGAACTTAAAAAAAAATCAAAACCCTAATTATTGCCTTTGCTTTAACTGGACAATAATTTAAGAGAAATATCATAAACAAATGTAGGACATGTATGTCCCTTACAGGCCTTGCATGCTGGGTCAAATGCAATTTAAGCATTCATAAAATGTTGTAATTCATTAAAGTTTCAATTAAGTTAAATTCATTAAATTAAGAACTAAATGATGTAACTGACATGACATATACAAGCATTCCATATTGGAAATGCGTATTTTATTTTCATAGATATATGCTCTCGACACATAGGATACACCATTATAAGAATGACACATAAACTATTTGTCAATTCACAACAAATAATCAAATTTATGGGGAAATTTGGCTGAACAAATATATCTGTATATACATAAAAATGATTTTCAGCTCTGCTCATAAGAAAACAACGAAAGAAAAATAAAAACTCATAAAGAGCCAATTTGAAATCAAATTATCCATCTGACGGGGCGCCTGGGTGGCGCAGTCGGTTAAGCGTCCGACTTCAGCCAGGTCACGATCTCGCGGTCCGGGAGTTCGAGCCCCGCGTCAGGCCCTGGGCTGATGGCTCAGAGCCTGGAGCCTGTTTCCGATTCTGTGTCTCCCTCTCTCTCTGCCCCTCCCCCGTTCATGCTCTGTCTCTCTCTGTCCTAAAAATAAATAAACGTTGGAAAAAAACAAATTATCCATCTGAGCTAAAGCAGTAACCCTCCTCCTACCCCCAGAAGCTGTTGGACTTAGTGTTCTACCAGGTCATTTTCATGTGTTAATTAATTGATTTTAATGTTCTGTAATTTATATGTGGTAAAAGCACAGATCTGAAGTGTACAGTTTTATGAGTTTGGTATATTAGAAAAATGGCTGCAAATTATTCCTCTCCCTGTAACCAAGCCTTTTGCAAATATGGTCTTACATTGACGCTGGGCTGGCCTTGGGATATTGCAACATGAGATGCAAGTAGAGCTTTGAAAAGTGCTTTCACCTGGGATTTGCTTGTTTGCTGCCTGTGGGAATCTTCAAACCACAACTGTGAGAGTTGTGACTTTTGTTAAATTAACATTTGTTAAGTAGAGCCCCAGGTGTCAGATGGTGAACGCGGGATCAACAAAGACCACAAGGAAAAATTAAATAGAGAAGTATATTACTCACAGGTCCTGGTTGAAGTATGTGGATGCCTGCAGGGGCCACTTAGAAGTTCAAGACGGGGTGCAGGCAGAGAATGAACAGCATGACCTGGGACATATGTCTTTATTAGCATCTGAGAGTGGAATGCTTTCAGCTTTTGTGGGTGGACTAAGGCCAGATTGTCAATTCCAACCAAGAAGAGTGGAGTTTGGCAAGTTCCAAGAGGGTCCTATTTAAAGGACGAACAAAGAGAAGGTGCTGGGGTGTGGTCATCACTAGGGAATTAGAGAAGTCACATCAGGAAGTGACTTGTAACTTTGTAGGCTGTTATCAGAGGCAGCAATATAATGGAATGGTTTAGTTAAACTCTTAGCAATGAGTCTAGCCTGTTGGATGATGATCAACATGTGGTCAAGCCATCTCCTTTGCTCTGGTTGAAACCTAACCAACCACCAGATATGTGAATGTTGTCATCTTAGACATTCAGTTTGAGCCAGGACTCCAGCTGACCTCAAGTACTGGTTGATCCATATCATAACTTCCATGGTGACATACCGATAGATGGCTTCATAAGTGTGTCATTGTACAGGTCTCTGTGATGGTAAAAGCTTAAGAATCTTATACTTGGAGTTTAGTATTTTGTCATTGCTGTCTTGAAATTCCTAATAATTGTATCTTTGAATTTGTGTTTTGTAAGTAAAGTCCCATGGGACAATGGAGCAGGCAAGAGGGCTTGGATTCTTGGTTCACACAGAGTCCTGCCATCCACAGCCTCCTTGCCTTTCTGAGACAGATTGTCAGCAGGTTTTCTTCTTTCCCTTAGTGCTTGTGGCTCCCTCTGGCAGCCCTTCCCTGGCCTTCTCTCCCTGCCCCTGCCCATTGACTACTGCTTCCTCCAGTGGTCTGGGTGCAAGCACTGGATCTGGTGTGTACAATACCTCAGTACCTCAGGGTGGGGCGTGGTGGCTTCTGTTCCTGCTCCTGGATGTAATGCCATGTAATTTCTAGGTGGGCAAGACTCTGGCTCACCCTTGATCCAAGTTGCAAACCTTTGGGAGTCATCTGTCTGCCAGGGATAGGGGCAGCAAGCTCACTGTATGGGGAGATAGGTTTTCTTATCTTTAGTAGGAACACAATGTATTTCTATGGTAGTTGACAGGAGAAGGAATCTTGAAGCCCATGAGCCACGCCCTTGTAACACATAATGGGCTGTGTCTCCCAGCACCTGTGAGGTTCATACTTGCCAGGAGCATCCACAGCTAACAGAGGAATGACATTAAATTAAAAAAAAAATTTAAAAACCACCATGACAGGTCATGAGAGAGGTCATCTAGGAAGAAAGAAAAAAAGTTTTACATTTAGATCTTTAATAATTTCCCCGCCCCCTCAGGTTTTTGAAGAAGAGGATCCCCATTTTTCCTTTTCACTAAACCCTGCAAATTATGTAGTCAGCCTTGCCTACAGAATCATGAAGAATAATAAGTGGTTTGTGCTTTAAGCCACTAAGTTTAGATATAGTTGGTGTGTTATGTAGCAAAAGCTGCAGATGAGTTTTGACAAATATATAAACCCCATGCAATTAACACCCCAATCATTATATAGAATGTTTCTACCATCACCAAAAAGTCCTCGTGCCCACCTCCAGTCTGTCTCTTGTCATATATACATACATATTTATGTATTCAAGGTCATCAAATTGATGACTTGTTTAATGGATCACTTTTTTTTTTTTGAGATTCACCCATGCTTTTGAGTAGATTTAACAATATCTCCCATCCTACATGTTCTTTTGCACTGTTATTTTGCCACTACCTCATCAAGAGATGGAATTCAGTCCTACGTATTCTTGAATCCTGGATGGCCCTGTGACTATTTTGACCAATAGAATAAAATTAAAGTGACAATGTGCCATTTCTAGGTGTGACTCTTAACTGGCTTGAAGTTTTTGCTTTTTGCCATCTAGAAAGCTGGATATCTGCCTGCAGATGAACAGAATTATAAGATACAAAAAATTATTTTATCTTAGCTCATTGATCATGTATTTGTGAGAAAATTTCTCTGTTTCTTTCATTTCTTGTCTGTATCTGGGCACTTAATTTTTCCCAATACCTGTTTGCCTATCCTTATGATAGTAATACACTGACTGTCTCAGTTACTGTCATGTTATTAAAATTATTCAAACCAACTTAGATAAGTTTCCTTGTCCTTTTATTTTCAGAATATTTATATATTATAGCTCCTTTGTGTTTTCACTTTAATTTTAAAATTAGATTGTTGATTTATAAAAAGGAAAAGACTTTGAAGATTTGTATTGGATTGTGTTCAAATCTATAGATTGCTTAGGTGAGCGCTGACACTTTAAAAATATTGAGTCTTGTAATCAGTGAATATGACATTCTCCACTTATTTACATCATTTAGATCTTTTTAATTTCTCTTAACAATGTGTTTTAATTTTTAGAGTATAGATCTCCTCACATTAAAAAATATATATATATTCCTAGATTAGGTATTCAATTTTTTTGTTAAATAATTTATTTTTGTTTCAGTTTCCAATTCTTTGTTGTATTATATAGAAATTCAAACTATCTAGTATAGTGCCCTCTGCCCTGTGACCTTATTCCATTAACTTTATAATTCTGACATAAATTCCTCAGGAATTTCTGCATATAAAATCATGGCATCTGAAAATGTATATATTTAGGGTTTTTTTTTATCCTAAACTTTAAGCTTTTTATACAAGTAGGAATAGAACTCTGAGAATTTAAGATATTAAGTATATAAGCAGGTATCATAAAAATGATGCTTTACATTTAAAATGTATAGAATGAGAAAATAAGTGAATAGAAATGAAAAATGGTATAGACTTAACTGAAAAATTATCAAATAAAAATTCAAGGAAGAAAACCACATAGTCATTACAATTAAAAATTAAATGATGGGTGAAATGAAAGATAGAGCTGAATAAATTACTGGGCAACTAGCACAGAGAAGACATTGAAAAAGTTGAAAAACATAAATGATTAAATGGAATAATTGGAGCTCTCTCTAAGAGACTGGACAGAAGAGGGAAAAGAGAAGCAATATTTTTCCATGTTTTATTGAGAAATTAAAGTAGAAAGAAAAGTTCAAAAATTTATACAGCAAATGCATTCATATGGACATACAGTTTCAACAATTATTTAACATATTCCATAAATTAATTTCCATGTCTGTGTGTCTCTCTCAATCTTTCTCTCTTTCTATAGGTAAAAAATTTCAACATAACTTGAATAACAATGACACTTCATAATTCAAGATTCATCTTCTAAGAGTTATTCATCATAAATTAGAAAATATAAGATCATTCCCTGAAATTTCAGATCCAGTGCATATTTAAACTTCCCTATTCCTTCCCTACCAAATATATTTAAATATATTTATAGCTGCTTCTGCATTAAATGATCATATCAAGTTTCAAGAATTACATTGCAATTTTGTGACTCCTTGGTCTCTTTCAATTTAGAATAGTTCTATGATATTCATCCTTCCCCTATGACTTTTTTGACAGAAAGAGGTCAGTGGAGTTTTATAGTATACATTTCACAGTCTGGATTTGCCTGTTTATACTTTTATATTTTTATCTGCTTTTTAACTTTTTCTATTAATTATTATTTTCTTTATGCTGGTCATTTTCAAGGTTTGATTAAATATGGGTTATTTCTGGCAATAAGTATTTATAGATAATATGTATTTTATAATGCATAACATAATGGGCATCTAAGCCTACTAAAATGAGGAGGCTAAGTTTGATCCTCTGCCCAGCCTCATTAATAACAACAGAAATATAAATTGAAACCATAATAATATATCAGGGCACATCTGCAAGAATGACTGAAATGAAAAATACTGGAAAAAATAAGTGTTGACAATGATTTGGAGAAAGAGGAACTCTTACATAGTACTGTTACACATATAAATCACTGCAAAGATTTAATAAAATTGTTTAGTTAAATTTAGTAATATTAAATGCTTTTCCAATTGCTATCACTTGGTAATTCCACTTCGAAATGACACACGTATACATGAGCACCAGAACAGTACTACTAAAAGCGTGGTCTAAAGGTCACTGTCTATCTGCAAACTCCATTCTTATTAATTTGAGTAACGATGCACTAAAAGACATTTGTAAGCATTTTCATATCAGTATTGTTCATAACTCAGGGAACAACCCAAATGTCTACCAGCAGTGGAATCTGAAAAATAACATGTAGTTTATCTATATGAATGTACAGATGTAGTATATGTAGTTTATCTATAGAACGTTTAGTAGTGATGGGTATTCTCCTCTATGACCATATGTACCATCAGGACTGCTGTATGTGAAGCAATATAGCTACATTTCACAAACATAATGTTGAATAAAGAAGTCAGTCACAAAACAACATGTACTCTGTGGTTTGTTAGCGTATTTAAAACTGATCTATGGAATTACAAGTAAGGTCAGGTTTGGGAAAGAGTGATGAGGAGTGAGTGATAAAGACTTTTTTTTTTTTAGTTTTAAAAAATTTATTTATCTTGAGAAAGACAGAGAGAGAGCATAGGAGGAGTAGAGAGAGAGAGGGAGAGAGAGAATCGTAAGCAGGCTCCATGCTGCCTGCCGTGGGACTCAAACCCACAAACTCATAAGATCATGACCTAAGCAGAAACCAAGTTGCACGCTTTTAACAACTGAGCCACCAAGGTTCCCTGAGACCTTTTTTTTTTTAAATTGGAATTTTTTTCTTTTATTTCATGTTCTCGTTCTTTTTTCAATATGAAGCATAATTTTTATGATACTGATCTATTGGTTGTAATACCTTAAATTCTCAGTGCTCTAACACTAATATTGCACAGTGCTTAGAGTGATGGTATATTTCTCGACTTGCTTGCATAGACACTTTACTTTCTAGACAATTCATTATGCTGAACACCTTTGAGGATAAAACATTAAAAATCTTAAATAAAGCTCTAAACCAACAAGTTTGAAAACAGATGGAGTATCCAACTTCCCAGAAAAATATATTTACCGAAACTTACTCTATAATAAAAATCTTAATAACTTGATGAAAATAGATGTAACAAATTTAATTGTTAAAAGTCTAGTCACCATTAAATCCAGTTCTAGATCACTTTTACAGAATTCTCAGCACTCAAGAATGCAATAGTTCTAATTAAATTTTGACTCACACTAGGAAAGGCAGGTGGGGAAGAATGTTTCACAGGGAATTTCAACTATAACTGTAATGTTTTACTTCACTAAAAAACTCTAAAAACAAATGACAACATAGTAAGGTTTAATATAGCTCAATTTGGATACACATGAGGATATGCAAATATATTTGAAATATGCTGTAATAACAGTTATGTGCAATAAATGATAGAATAATTTAAGAGATAAATATATTTGGTATTTAAATTGGTTTTGTAGATTAATTATAGATTAATTGTAGATTAATTGGTTTTGTAGATTCCTTTTTTTGAAGTTTATTTAGTTATTTTGAAGAGAGAGAGAGAGAATCCCAAGCAGGCTCCACACTATCAGCACAGAGCCCAATGTGGTGTTCAATTCCACGAACTGTGAGATCATGACCCAAGCCTTAACCAACTGAACCACCCAGGTGCCCCTTATAGTTTATAAAGACTACACTATCCATATTATGTGTCGCCATTACTTTTGCAAGTACAACAATTTTAGATTTACCTAAAATAGACAACAATGTTATTCACCTCCTTGTTCCTAGAAAGTTATGAAGGGCAATGGACATTTTCCAGTTGACACCTCCTATTTTTAAATGGACTGGCATATTACCTAGGACTCTGAAGAATCCACTTTAATCCAGATAAGAGATGCCAAAAAAATTCTTAGTTCTCAGACTTCCAGTGATTATTTGTAAAATTACATAGTCAGAGTCAGACACTCAACTGACTGAGGCACCCAGGCATCCTTTTTATGGTTGCTTTTAAAAAACTTAAACTTTGTGGGGCGCCTGGGTGGCTCAGTCGGTTAAGCGTCCAACTTCAGCTCAGGTCACGATCTCGCGGTCCGTGAGTTCGAGCCCCGCGTCAGGCTCTGGGCTGATGGCTCAGAGCCTGGAGCCTGCTTCCGATTCTGTGTCTCCCTCTCTCTCTGCCCCTCCCCCGTTCATGCTCTGTCTCTCTCTGTCTCAAAAATAAAATGTTAAAAAAAAATTTTTTTTTTAAACTTAAACTTTGTGTTGGCATATGTGGCATACTGCTTAAAAATTATGCATTATACTGGTAGCATTATTCATTAAATTGCTTTATTTTACATGTAGTTTTTTTTAATGTCACCTTTATTGTATTATGTTTTCTAACATATATTTGTATCTCATTCTGGAATTTTTACTATGTTCAGTTTATCTATCTACTCCCATGTCAGTATAGACAGTTTTATTATTTTATACCCTGTAGATTTCAATGCATGGTAAATTTTCTTTTTAATATTTTTAAAACTTCTTTTTAATTTTTTATTCTAAGTGATATTTAAGTCTTGACTAAGTCTGTGAAAACCTCACTGACTTTGGTTAGAATTACTATATAAATTAAATGAGGATAATTGACTTATAATATACAGTTGATCCATCTAAGAACAAATGTATTCTTTTAGGTAACATACCATATTCTGATGAGACAATATTTAGCCTTGGTCTTTCCTTGTTTTATCTTTTTTTTTTTTTTTTGATGTTCATTTATTTTTGAGAGAGACAGAGTGGGAGCGGGGGAGGAGCAGAGAGAGAGGGAGACACAGAATCCGAAGCAGGCTCCAGGCTCTGAGCTGTCAGCACAGAGCCCACCACAGGGCTCGAACTCACAAACCATGAGATCATGACCTGACCTGAAGTCGGACGCTCAACCGACTGAGCCACCCAGGCGCCCCTCCTTGTTTTATCTTTTAAAAAATATTTTAATATATTTTACATTCTTTTCTTTGTTTTGTGATACATTTATTAAAATTGTAGCTGATTATAATTAATCTATAAAGTAATTTGAAATTGCCATATTTATTTAGTAAAAGGTTATCTTTCTAAAGTTGTTGACTCATTTGGTTGTATTTGGTTATTTGTATGTCTTCCTTGCAAGTGTATGCTTCTCTTTTTCTTGGTTATAACTAATTTTTATACGATCCTTGCTAAACAATATGCTATCCACAGACCTACAACATTAGAATCACCTAGGAGCTTGTAGAGATGCAGAAACCTAGGTCATATCCCACATCTACTGACTATGAATATGTATTTTAACAATAACCCAAAGTGATGCATATACCCATTAAAATTTGAGAAGGTTGTATTCGATAGAGCCTTCAGAATAAAATTTCGGTTAGGCTTTCTGCATGCCACCCTCGGATTTACATGTCTTGTCGGTGTCTGTCATTAAACTGGATTTTTTCTTTCTTTTGCCACTTGTTCTCAGATAAATCCTCCTGCTTTCTTTCTGATATCCGTAACAGGACACCCCAAGTGTGTGCTTTTTCATTATAGACAAGGCATACAGATGGATTCCTTATTTGCTTTTAGTTTCTTTATGGTCTCGTCCACTTACCCTGGCACACTTTCTTTCAAAGCAGAGAGAAGAGCAGACTGGCCTTTTGCCTTCTTTCATCTTGTTCCTTTCCACATTTAATGGAACAGAAATGACTCTAAATTATTGGCACAATGATATCAGTCTTCATAATATCCAATACATATTTTGTTCTTTTTGTGTAACTTGTTGCTCAACTATATGGGATTCTGGGCATATAAACATCATACTGTTTATTTATTAGGCAATAAATAAATAATTCATTGCTATTTATTATCTGGCAGTTACCCAAATCTTGTATTATGGGTCAACCAAGTAACTAGATACATTTTTGTTTTATTCTTATAATTTTTATAATTAGGATCTTTGTCATTTGGGTTTGGTCAGGTCAATTCAACAATTATGAGTGATATGAAATAAGGCTTTCTGTGAAAAGAAGCCCTATAATTGTGAGGTGACTGGGAAGAAAAGATTTTAAGATGATAATTAAAAAGTCAAAGAAAAGTTGCTCACAATCTAAATTGTGGATGTGTGCTAGTACAGAGGTTTATGGAAGGCTCTTACTCCTTTGTGGTAGGAGGCTTGAAATTGTAATCGGTCAATCCCACAATCCCATAGGCACTCTGGAAAAAGTCTGGACGTGGAAAGAAGGAAAGAAAGGGAACACTAAAACCTGTGAGGACAGAGTAGGACCTGTGAGGACAACTGACAATTACTGTTCTACCCTGCACCTTCCTGATGCAGTGTGTGGGATACTGTGAAAATCTGCTGTGTATTCACACATGCATATTCCTGGAAATAGATGAAAGTTGTTACCCCTGGGTCAAACCTTGACAAGTGGAAGAAGAAAGTCAGTTAAAAAAAAAGTGTTCCTTATAAACGAAACTTCTATAAAAATGTACAAACTAAGTTCGGGTTTTCTAAGATCAGGTCTTCTCAGTTTATTGTGCATCTCTATCTAAATGCTTTAGCTAGCCATAAAAAAATGACAATTTTAATTTTAATTATAACTACCCTAAATATCCTGCAGCTTGTCAAGTATACAAAGGGAAGTCGGGTCACTATTTTGTCAATTTTGTTATTGTTATCATTGTACTTTTTAACATGTCCTGGTCATGTCCATACTAGAGGCTAGCTCCAATAATTTCTCATGTTCATTTCTTTATCTGCCTGTACTACGACGCATCTTTTAAACACTGCTAAGATGGCTCTATGTCCTGCACTGATATTTTGCTTCTACTCTGAAATCTTGTCAGTGTTGGGGAGGTATTCTCTAACACATCCCATTTATTCTGGTTTACAATCATGACACTATCACGCATGTTCCATCGCAAATTTGTTCTTTATCATTCTTATGGATCTTTTTCTTTTTTCTACCATGCTTTATCCCTACTCTTTCTGGAACATTTTTTTTAACTGCTCTCAGCTATACCCTATCTTTTCAGGAATGTATTTATTTCCCTATACACTTTGTATGATATCTGTCAAACAGGCCCACAGGTGATCAATTTATATTAGAGCAATTTATACATACAGAGCCAATATTGGTGTTGACATGATGTAAATGAATAATAAAGATAGTGAAAGATTTTTTTTTACTTTGTTCTTATAACTTTCTCATCTAAGGAATATGCTTTCGCATTCTATATTTTTCCAATATGTTAAAAGTCTAGTAGGACCTCATTTCTCAGGATATGGTATTACCAAGTCCAAATAAAGGCTAGAGTTCAGTAGTGTCTAGGGATATGGATAGCAGATGGCAAGTAGCATTCAAAGATCAAGACACAGTTGACATAACTGTAAAAGCCATTACCTGCCTTTGTGAGTCAATCCCAGATTGAAGAATTGGGAATAATCTTTAGTGTTACATATCTAAAAATTCAGTATCTTCACAGCATATTTCTCAAGTAATGAGTAAGAAGATATTTATTTAACAAAATAAACACTAAAAGTGCTAAAAGTAATTTTCTTAATAATTACTATATAGAATTAAGCAATTAAGTATTTTTAAATATTTAATTCACTAGGTATTGAACCATATTCAAAGTTAGACATCAGGTTATTTTGAATTTTTCTATAGGAATATTTTACACACACATCAAAAAAGCCAACAGGAAGTATAGGAAAAACTAAAAATTCTTAGCAGAGGCTTTTTTATCCATAGCAGCTGTTCCAGGAAGTGACTTGGCTAATATTACTCAATGCAGCAGTAAACTGACTACACTCAGCAATATCTGAAGCAAACATTTAAAGGCTACATGAAACGAATTATTTGTTAATTATGGATATATTTTTCTTATATTCATGAGGAGGATATTTACAGACTAAAGCTGTAAATGCCATGTAACTGCTTTCATACTTAATGTTTACATCTTTTTTCACTTTTGCAATATCGCTCCCTTCTTTCTTTTTCTTCCTACTCAATGGGAGATTTATATTTACACACACTTTGTTTATTTCTAATATCCACCTTTAATTATTTCTGAGTGTGGTGTTAGTGTTAATTTTTCCCATTAAATATAATGTATAATAAATCCATCCAATTTGTAAGAAAGGCTACTATATCATTCCTTGAATTATCTTAGACCCAAGCACGAAAAAATTGATTTTATATAAATTGATCTATATATTATATACATTGATCTATAGGGATCTGGAATCCCTATTCTGTTCTGTCAATACTGTACTTATATCATTATTTATTTATTTTTTTACTGTTTACTTATTTTTTGAGAGGGTGCACAAGCGGAGGAGGGGCAGAGAGAGAGGGAGGCATAGAATCAACGTGAGACTCAAACTCACAAACCGTGATCATGACCTGAGCCAAAGTTGGATGCTTAACTGACTAAGCCACCCAGGCACCCCTACTTCATTATTTACACTGAAATAACTCTTGAAATTAGACAATAGAAGTCTTACAACTTTGTTCTCCTTTTTAAAAATTGTTCTAGATATGCTATGTCCTTTTGTTTTTCCATAAAATGATGTAGTCAGGATTAATGTCTACATCAAACTTCTGAGATTATGAATGGAAGTGGTTAAGTCTATAGATCAATTTGGCTAGAAATGATATATTTAGAGTATTGATCTTACTATTTAGAAAAGTTGTATATCTCTACATTTATTTAGCTCCTCTTTAATTTATCTCAGCAATATTTATAGATTTTGGTATAAAGTTAGATAATCTCTTCTTTTATTAGGAGTGTTTATTCTATTTTCATGTATGTTTTCACTGATATTATCATATTTAGATCTACCAACTTTTGTCTGTGTATTTTTTATTGTCTATTTTCTATTTTCCATTGGTTTTGTCCTGAATAATAACTAAGAGCTAAAATCCTCTTGTTTTCTCAAGTTTTGTTAGCTTTTATTTCATAGGCTTTGAAGAACTTATCAGATGCATACATGTTTATAATTGTTATGCCTTTCTGATGTTTTATTGTTATCAAATTTCCCACTATACCTGCATTATACTATTTGCTTAGACTAGCTGACATGTATTAACACAGCTTTGTGGTTTTCCATGTGTTTCTTTTTTAAGTTTTTATTTAAATTCCATTTAGTTAACAAACATACAGTGTCATATTAGTTTCAGGTGTATAATGTAGTGATTCAACACTTCCATACAATATCCGGTGCTCATCACAGCAAGTGCACCCCTTAATCCCCACTGCTATTTAACCCATATCCCCACACCCACCCCTCTGGTAACCTTCAGTTTGTTCTCTTTAGTTAAGAGTTTGTTACTTGGTTTGCTTCTCTCTTTTCTTTCCCTTTGCTCATTTGTTTTGTTTCTTAAATTCCACATATGAGTGAAATCATATGGTATTTGCCTTTCTCTGACAGACTTATTCCATTCAGCATTATATCCTCTAAGTTCATCCATGTCATTGCAAATGGCAAGATTTCATTCTTTTTGATGGCTGAGTAATACTCCATTGTATATATATAAACCACATCTTTATACATTCACCAGTTGATGGACACTGGGCTATTTTTTTTCCACATGGTATATCTTTTCTTATTGTTTTACTTTTAAAATAACTGTTTTAAATTTTTTTAACATTTATTTATTTGTGAGAGACAGAGACAGAGCATGAGCGGGGGAGGGGCAGAGAGATAGAGGGAGACACACAATCTGAAGCAGACTTCAGTCTCTGAGCTGACAGGACAGCTCACAACTGTGAGATCATGACCTGAGCAGAAGTCAGACACTTAACCAACTGAGCCACCCGGGCACCCCTAAAATAATTGTTTTTACCTTAAGTTAGAAACCATGCATTTTTTTCTGTTTTATCTTTCCTGAAAATTTCCTTTTAATTGGATTTTTCTTCCATTTTCACTTAAAGAAAAATCAAACCCTATTGGGTTTAGCTTAACCATTTTTGTCTGTTTTCCATTTATCCCATATGTTTTTGGTTCTTATATTTCCTTCCTTCATGACTTATTGTAGGTGGATGCAATACTCTTTTATTCCCCCTAGGATTTAATTTTATTTACCCAATGGGATTTTAGTTATTCTGCTTTATATAACTATTAGTGCTTGGAGTAAGGATTAGCACAAGCATCTTAAACCATCACAAAGGAGATAGAGTTACTCCTGTACCAAATGAGATAAAGTAGAAGTACTCTGCAACACTATATTCACTTCCTCCCTAGTTCTAATTCCCTTACTTTGATATACTTCACATACTGAGCTCTGTAATTCAGTTTTTTAAAGTTGAAATTACTTACTTGTGTTTCTAACAAATAAATTGGATTTTTAAGAGAAGGATAATCTCTTCATTTTCCCATATTTTAGATTTGTTTCTCTTCATATTTTTAGTCTGGATCCAAAATTTTCCTGTTGCTGTTTACCTTTAGTCTAAAACATATATGCTCTCCTACCAAATTATCATAGTTTTTTCTTATTTGAAGTATCTTCATTTCTCATCTTAAAAATGTTATTTTATTGTCTTCTGGTCCCCTTATTTCTGAAGAAAGGCCAGCTTTACTTTGTGTTGTTAATTTCCTTTAGGTAATACATTGGTATTTTTCTCTGGCTGCACTTAAGTGTTTAATTTTTTTTAAATTTTCGACAGTTTGTCTACATTGTTCCTAGGTGTGTTCATAATTCTTTGAATTATCATGTTATGAGTCTGCTAAACTTCTTGGAATTGTAAGTTTATACTTTTCCTCAATGGTGAGAGATTTTAAACTATTAATTTTTTTCGGTTGCTTTTGCTTTATTCTCTCTCCTTTCCTCCTATAGCTCTAATTACACATTTGGTATACCACCAGATATTTTCCCACATATGACTCAACACATTATCACTTTTTTGCCATCCATCTTTTTTTTCCATTGGTCATAGCAGATTAGTTTCTATTAATTTATCTTCTAAAGTATATTTCCTTTTAATTTTTCAACATGATGTAAAGCTCATGTAGTACATTTTAAATTTTAGATATTATAGTTTTTACTTTAAGAATTTGTACTTTTTATAGTTTGTTTTTTTTTTTTTTTCTCCCAGGGATTCTTCCCCATCTCTCTACTCATTTTGACAGTATTTTGCTTTAGGTCCTTGAACATGTTTATAACACTGCTTAAAACCACCTTCTGTTAATTCTAACCTCTGTAATTTTTTTCAGCCTCTACTTACTCATTTTTCTCTTGTCTATTGGTCTATATTTCCTCTTTCTTCATGTTTCTCTTATTTTTAGTTGCATACTCTATATTGTGGATAATGCATTGTAGAGCTCCTAATAATTCTGTTATCTTTCACTGAAGAATTTTTATTCTCATTTTAGTAAATTTTCAACTTTAGCTACACTTAATTTATGAACTCCATCCCTATTCAAAAGTAGCTAACAGGAGCTGAAATTCCTGCTCAACCTTTTTAATGTCTCCAGTGGATGTGTCTGCTGGAACCCTTGGAGCACCCTCTGCATAAGTCATTCAGGTGTCTTTCAAGAATTTATGCATAGTTTACACAAACATTTATAAAATCTTCATGCTTCTTCCTATCTTGGGCTTTCCCTCTAAATTTTTACAAGCTATGATAGCCCCAGACTTAATTATATGATCCATGGCTCCCATTACATTTTATTTAAATTTTACCCACAGCAGGGGCGCCTGGGTGGCTCAGTCGGTTGGGCGGCGGACTTCAGCTCAGGTCACGATCTTGCGGTCCGTGAGTTCGAGCCCCGCATCGGGCTCTGGGCTGATGGCTCAGAGCCTGGAGCCTGCTTCCGATTCTGTGTCTCCCTCTCTCTCTGCCCCTCCCCCGTTCATGCTCTGTCTCTCTCTGTCTCAAAAATAAATAAAACGTTAAAAAAAAAATAAAAAAAAATTTTACCCACAGCAGATTTTTTTTTTTTTATTTTATTTTTTTCAATTTACATCCAAATTAGCATGTAGTGCAATAATAATTTCAGGAGTAGATTCCTTAATGCCCCCTTACCCATTTAGCCCACCCGCCCCACAACCCTTTCAGTAACCCTCTGTTTGTTCTCCATATTAAAGAGTCTATTATGGGGGCGCCTGGGTGGCGCAGTCGGTTAAGCGTCCGACTTCCACCAGGTCACGATCTCACGGTCCGTGAGTTCGAGGCCCGCGTCAGGCTCTGGGCTGATGGCTCAGAGCCTGGAGCCTGTTTCCGATTCTGTGTCTCCCTCTCTCTCTGCCCCTCCCCCGTTCATACTCTGTCTCTCTCTGTCCCAAATAAATAAATAAACGTTGAAAAAAAAAAAAATTTAAAGAGTCTATTATGTTTTGTGCCCCTCCCTGTTTTTATATTTTTTTGTTTCCCTTCCCTTGTGTTCATCTGTTTTGTCTCTTAAAGTCCTCATATGAGTGAAGTCATATGATTTTTGACTTTCTCTGACTGACTAATTACGCTTAGCATAATACCCTCCAGTTCCATCCACGTATTTGCAAATGGTAAGATTTCACTCATTTTGGTTGCCGAGCAATACTCCATTGTATATATATACCACATCTTCTTTATCCATTCATCCATCGATGGACATTTGGGCTCTTGCCATACTTTGGCTATTGTCGATAGTGCTGCTATAAATATTGGGGTGCATATGTCCCTTTGAAACAGCACACCTGTATCCCTTGGATAAATACCTATTAGGACAATTGCTAGGTGATAGGATAGTTCTATTTTTAATTTTTTGAGGGACCTCCTACTGTTTTCCAGAGTGGCTGCACCAGCTTGCATTCCCACCCATAGCAGATTTTTTTTGTTTGGATTATAGCTACATTAGTCTTCAAAATTTGGAGACTATCCTCAAGTAAAATTCACATAAATGTGGATCTCATATAGTATAGTTTCCATCTCTCATGGATACATCATTCCAATTTATGCCTGCTTTTGGTCAGTCCCCAGTGCCTTCAAACTTTTTCTTAAATCTGGAATTTACAAATGTTACTTTGACACCAGAACTTGAACTTCTGTTTGTCTGATTTTACTTGAAGACTTCTTTGGGTTTCATTTTCGGGAAGATAATGTGTGCTTATCTATAAATGGATCAATGGATGTAAAGAATAACTAACAAGATGATCTATAACAAACCAAGTTTTGGGGCTCAGCTTTTTCTGTAGTATCTGAATGTTAGGAGGAGGCTGTAGGCAGATTAAAGAATTTGTGTGTGTGTGTGCTAACCCAGAGTTTGCCACAAACTTAACACCGAGAAATGAGTACAGAAGACCAATTTGTCCATAGGTTTTTCCTTTCTCATTGGATTTGAATACATTCCAGGAAATGTATATGGTTAAATTAGGATTATTCAGAATGCCCAATATAAATCTGATATACATATCTAGAAAAAATTATAGTTGATATTATACAATACTAAAATATAATTTTGATATTAATTTTTGGAATAGAATAAATACTGAATTATAGTACATATTTTAAAATTAATTTTTATGGATAATTTTTTTTTAAGATTTTTTGTTTATTTTTATTTATTTTTAGAGAGAGATATTGAGCAAGCAGGGGAGGGGCAGAGAGACAGGGGGCCAGAATCCCAAGCAGGATCTATGCCGTCAGTGCAGAGCCCCACACGGGGCTCAAACTCATGATCCATGAGATCACAACCTGAGTGGAGATTAAGAGTCGGCAGCTTAACCCACTGGGCCACCAGGCACCCCTGGAATAATTATTATAACAGTTACACTGAAGCACATTCATCTTTGCTATATATGAGTGAAAATGATTAATTATGCAATAAATAATTATAAACTATAAGTGTAAACATCTGTATATATTAGAATTAAACTGAGTTAAGTGATTTTGGCATAAACCAGATATTTTCTTTTGTATAATGTTTATTTATTTATTTTGAGAGAGAAAGAGTGTTCACGCATGAGTTGGGGGAGAGGAAGAGAGGGAGAGAGAATCCCAAGCAGGCTCCATGCTCAGCATAGAGCCCAATACTACTACATTTTAAATGTAGTACATATCTAAGTACATTTAAGTACTAAATCTGAGGCTTATATGAGAGCCTGCTCATTTCCTCCAGCTTCCCAGGAACCATGCTTAATTACTCACGCAGCTCCAATCACTGTACTGCTTCTTGTCCCTCATCAACCATGTGTGCAACTCCCTCTCAACGCCCGAAAGTTCTTTATTTCTATTTCACTGTGCCTATTTCATTCACTCCTATCCTTTACCTTTGCATTGCCAAACTTCCCTAAAGAGCAATTTTTACCTATTTTTTTCTATATCCTAAGTCTGAATGACATCTCAAACCACTATAGCCTGCCTTTCATACATATTCTTGTGTAAAATTATTCTTTAAAAAGCTATTAGTGATCTTCTTAGCTTTGTATCCAATGGTGATGCTTCAAAACTTAACATACTGGGCTTTTCATCTTCATCTGACACTCTTTCACCTTATCATTATTACATTCATCTTTCCCTGTTGACATCTACATATTTCTCAAAGTATTTTCTCTTACTTCTTTAACTTTCCAAGTGTTTATTATGTCCATAACTCTCTGTATAAGGAAATCACTTTTGTGTTTCTCCTTTCCCTCAAAGCACAGCATGCTTCACTTCACTTCTTGACCCCAGATATTGGGGTTTTCCATACAGCCAGCAAATCTCTGACATCAGCTGAGATCCTACAATTTAACTCAGTTTTGACACTATCTACCTGCTCCTCCTTCCAGGTGCCAGTTACAAATATAAGACTGTCCCCTGTAATTCTGACAGACTAGCTATAAATCATAGTTCTTCTGATTCCCTTCTTGGGTTTGATAATTTGCTAGAATGACTCACAAAACTCAGAAAAACATTTGTGCTTACTGATTTATTATATTTAAAAAAGAATATGATAAAGGATACAGATGAACAGCTAGGTGAAGAAATACATAGAGCAAGGTCTTGAAAGCTCCCAGGCATAGGAGCTTCTGTTTCCATGGAGTTTGGGTGCATGACTTTCCCAACACATGAGTGTCTTACCCAATCTGGAAGCTATCCAAACCCTTATTTTAGAGATATTTATGGAGGCTTCATTACAACATGATCCATCATTAACTCACTCTTGAGCCCTTCTTCTCCTCCTGGAGCTTCTAATTATGGCTTGATCTTTCTGGTGACCAGTCCTTATTCTTAATCTATCCAGGAGTCCACTAGAAGTTGCCTCATTAGGATACAAAAGACGTTTCTATCCCCCATGAAGTTACAACAGATTTAGGAGCTCCTTGTCAGAAACCAGGGTCAAAGAGCAGATATTTGAATAAAAGATTCCCTTAGTGCTTTTGTAACCTAGGAAATGTCAAGGGTTTTAGGAGTTCTGTACCAGGAACCAGAGATCTAAATAGAAAGATAGGTAGATAGATAGATGATAGATGATAGATAGATTTTTTCTATTATTTTATACATCTGCTATCAGTTTACATGCAATTGATTTCAAAATCACTGTATCAATGCAAAATTTCTTACAAAACTCTAGATAAATCCTGAAGTTCCTGTTGAGTATCTCTGTCTGAATAAACACAGAACCTCAAATGGAATGTTTAAAAGTAATTAACTGTCTCCTCCAAATTCTCATTTGTATTTTCTATCTCACTGAATACTACCAATATCCCAACATGCTGTGGAGGTAAAACCTTGGTAGTTTCATTAATCCTTTATCTTTACCCTGTCTACTTCATCTGCAGTAAATTATTAAATTGTGTCAATTTAGCATCTAAATATTGTTACATTTATCCATATCTCCCCATCCTCTTTGACACCGCTTTAACTTTTTCACCTGGACTATTACAACAATATCCCAACAGATTCTGTGGAGCCCATTTTCTTCATTATCATACTTTTTAATCTGTTATTTATTTATTTTTATTTGAGTATAGGTGGCACACAATATTAAATTAGTTTAAGGTGTACAACTTAGTGACAACTTTGGCAAAGTACAACTTTGGCAAAATTACACATTCTGGTATGTTTACCACAAAGTTCTGTTACATCACTATTACAATATCATTGACGATATTCCTTATGCTGCGCCTTTTATTGCTGCTACGTACTTAATAAAAAAAAAAAAAGAACTGACTTGCACTGTTTCAATTCAATGGATTGAATTTGACCACACTCTTAATAGATGGAGTTTTCATCATCATCATCATCATCATCATCACCATCTCATTGATTAAAAGCATAGCGTGTGTCAGGTGTTATAAATAATTTACATAAGCTATACAACCAAGTGGGTCATAATGCACATATTACAGGAAACTAAGTTTATATTAAGTAACTTGCTAAAAAATAATGAAGTTTGATTAGAATTTAGTCTCTATGTCATTGCCCTTGTTATCTTCATTTACTTTGTTATAATTTACAATTATATTCTTTGTTCAATTTTCCTGTTAACTTTTTTACTCTTCCAGGACTGCATAAACAAGAAAACAGTGATCTTATCTGCTTTGACCATGACTATATCCTCAGTGCTTAGACTAAGACCATGCACACGACAGATACTCAATAAACAATAAGGAAACCCAGCAAGGCTAGCTCTGAAGCCTGTGCTTTTATGTTACCTAGTACACTGTGCTGGTCAAATGAATGTAGGTGATTTTCTTTTTGGATGCTCTCTAATCTTTCAAAAGGCTGTATGTCTGTTGACCCTGGATGCAGGTACCTAGGACTGAGACTATTTATTTAGTCCACTCTTGTCACAATATTACTTTTATTAATTTTTTTTAACGTTTATTTATTTTTGAGACAGAGAGAGACAGAGCATGAACGGGGGAGGGGCAGAGAGAGAGGGAGACACAGAATCGGAAATAGGCTCCAGGCTCTGAGCCATCAGCCCAGAGCCCGACGCAGGGCTCGAACTCACGGACCGTGAGATCGTGACCTGAGCTGAAGTCGGACGCTTAACCGACTGCGCCACCCAGGTGCCCCCGTCACAATATTACTTTTAGAAAACTACTCTAAAACTCAGAAATTAAAACACTAACCAAATATTCCCATATTCATATATCTGAAGATCAGCTGAAATTCACTGGGCTAGACTAGAGTTAAAGAATTTGGGCTTGAAAACTTCCATACTCATTCTATGAAGCCAGAATTACATTGATTCCAAAACCAGACAAAGACCCCACTAAATAGGACAACTACAGACTAATTTCCTTGATGAATATGGATGCAAAAATCATCAACAAGATACAAGCCAAACTGGATCCAACAATACATTAAAAGAATTATTCACCATGACCAAGTGGGACTTATACCCGGGATGCAGAGTTGGTCCAATATCCACAAAACAATCAGTGTGATACATTACATCAATAAAAGAAAGGACAAGAACAACATGATCTTCTCAATAGATGCAGAGAAAGCATTTGACAAAATACAGAGTTCTTTCTTGATAAAAACCCTCAAGAAAGTAGGAAGGATCATACCTCAAGATCATAAAAGCCATATATGAAAGACCCACTGCTAATATGATCCTCAATGGGGAAAAACTGAGAGCTTTCCCCCTAAGGTCAGGAATAAGACAGGGATGTCCACTCTCACCACTTTTATTCAACATAGTATTTGAAGTCATAGCCTCAGCAATCAGACAACACAAAGGAATAAAAAGCATCCAAATCGACAAGGAAGAAGACAAACTTTCACTCTTCTCAGATGACATGATACTCTATATGGAAAACCCAAAAGATTCCACCAAAAAAACTCCTAGAACTGATTCATGAATTCAGCAAAGTAGTAGGATATAAAATCATGCACAGAAATCAGTTACATTCCTAAACATCAATAATGAAGCAACAGAAAGAGAAATAAAGGAATGGATCCCATTTACAATTGCACCAAGACCATAAAATACCTAGGAATAAACCTACCCAAGAGGTGAAAAATCGATACATTGAAAACTATAAAAAGCTCATGAAAGAAATTGAAGAAGACATAAAAAATGAAAAAATATTCCATGCTCATGGATTGGAAGAACAAATACTGTTAAAATGTCAATACTACCCAAACCAATCTCCATATTCAATGCAATCCCTATCAAAATAACACCAGCATTCTTCACAGAGATAGCACAAACAATCCTAAAATTTGTATGGAATCAGAAAAGACCCCAAATAGCCAAAGCAATCCTGAAAAAGAAAAAGAAAACCAAAGCTGGAGGCATCACGATCCCAGACTTCAAGCTGTATTAAGGAGCTGTAATCGTCAAGACAATATGGTACTGGTACAAAAACAGACAGATCAATGGAACAGAATAGAGAGCCCAGAAATGGGCTCACAAATGTATGGTCAACTAATCTTTGACAAAGCAGGAAATAATATTCAATGGAATGAAGACAGTCTCTTCAGCAAATGGTGCTGGGAAAACTGGACAGTGAATGCAGAAGAATGAACCTGGACCACTTTCTTACACCATACACATAAATAAACTCAAAATGGATGAAAAATATAAATGTAAGGCAGGAAGCCACCAAAATTCTAAAGGAGAAAGCAGGCAATGATCTCTTTGATCTCGGCCATGGCAACTTCTTACTCGACACGTCTCTGGAGGCAAGGGAAACAAAAGCGAAAACGAACTATTGGGACCTCATCAAAATAAAAATCTGCACAGCGAAGGAAATAATCAGCAAAACCACAAAGCAACTGACAGAATGGAAGAAGACATTTGCAAATGACATATCAGATAAAGAGTTAGTATCCAAAATCTATAAAGAACTTAACCAAACTCAACACCTAAAAAACAAATAATCCAGTGAATAAATGGGCAAAATACATGAATAGACAGACACTTCTCCAAAGAAAACATCCAGATGGCTAACAGACACATGAAAAAATTCTTAACATCACTCATCCTCAGGGAAATACAAATTAAAACCACGATGAGATAGCATCTCACACCAGTCAATATGGCTAAAATTAACAACTCAGACAACAGATGTTGATGAGGATGCGAAGAAAGAGGATCTCATTTGCACTGCTGGTAGGAATGCAAACTGGTGTAGCCACTCTGGAAAACAGTAGGAGGTCCCTCGAAAAATTAAAAATACAACTACCCTACGACCCAGCAATTACAGTACTATTTATCCAAGGGATACAAGTGTGTTGTTTTGAAAGGGCACATACACCCCAATGTTCATAGCAGCACCACAGACAATAGCCAAAGTATGGAATGAGCCCAAATGTCCACCGACAGATGAATGAATGAATAAAGAAGATGTGTTATGTATATGCAATGGAGTATTACTCGGCAATCAAAAATAATTAAATCTTGCCATTTGCAACTACGTGGATGGAACTGGAGGGTATTATGCTAAGCGAAATTAGCCAGTCAGATAAAAACAAATATCATAGGAATTCACCCATATGAGGACTTTAAGACACAAAACAGATGAACATAAGGGAAGGGAAGCAAAAATAATATAAAAACAAGGAGGTGGACAAACGTAAGAGACTCTTAAATACAGATAACAAATTGAGGGTTGCTGGAAGCGTTGTGGGCGAAAGAATGGACTAAATGGGTAAGGGACATTAAGGAAGCACTTGTTGGGATGAGCAATGGGTATTATACATAGGGAATGAATCACTGGAATCTACTCTTAAAATCATTATTGCCCTGTATGGTAACTAACTTGGATGTAAATTAAAACATCAAGTAAATAAATAAATACATACATATGTACATAAAAATTTTAAATATAAATAATAAATAAAAATAAAGGCTTGGGGCTTTAGCCTCCAGTTTGGTTTCCGATCTGCTCCACATGTTTTCCAATATGTGGTTAAAGATTGAATATACAAATGGACACATACCAGACCACATGTAAAAAGACATCTCTGGCCCACAATCTGCAACAACCAGCCCAGGAAACAAATCCATTACCTTCAATAACAAGCCCGGGATGCTAGCCTACTATCTGCAAGTCAGATCATGGGAAGTCCAATCACTGTCTGTAGCAATGACTCTAAGAAGCCAAGCATAACCCGTGTAACAATAAGACCTAAACATCAGGACTTGATTAAATAACTGACAGCTCCCCTAAACTTTGTTCCCACTTCTAGTTAAGATCAACCAGAGAAATCCAGGCATATCTCCTGACCAATCACATAGGATGCCCCACTTCTGGTTAGCCCACCCACAGCTTCATCATGCCAACAGCCTACAACCGAGGGCATATCTGAAGTCTTCCTTTTAGAATGTCCACTATAAAGCTTTCCACTCCCATGTGTAAGAATTTCTCTGTATTCATTTACTAACATTAAGCAACTGATTACTTGTCTAGTTTGTTCTGTATGTACCTATTTTTTTGAAGTTATATTCATCTTTGTTTTATCTTAGAGAGAGCAAGAGAGTGTGTGAGTGGGGGAGGAGGGGCAGAGGGAGAGAAAAAATCTTAAGCAGGCTCTATGCTCAGCATGGAGCCCTACACGAGACCTGATCCCACGACCCTGGGATCATGACCTGAGCTGAAATCAAGAGTCAGAGGCTCAACTGAATGAGCCACCCTGGCTCCCCCGTAAAGTAATATTCACCTTATTGATGATTCAGAGTGCAGCAGCATATACACTATCAGCAATGTGTGAGCGGATTTTTTTGCAGACACTCAACACAGCTTGTTATCAAACTTTGTGATCTTTAAAAATTTTGATTCACATTTTTATTATTGGAATGAGGATATATTTAATATATATAACATATAACATATATAACACATTATATATAACACATTATATATAACACATTATATATATGTGCATATATATATATATATATATATATATATTACTGCTCATCGAAAGTAGACATTATTTCTCTGACTTGGAAGAGTTTAAAGCTTAGGACATATAGCCATGGTGTTGTTTGTTTTTTGAAAAGGAACTTTAGATACATTTTAGATTAGTAATTCAATATTTTTCCTTCATACATTTGGAAATATCTTATTTAGAGAGAAAAGTTAAATATCATAGCTGCTTTTATAAAAACCTATTTTCTTGAATTCCAGTGATTTTTTTCAGGATGGTTCTTGCTGAACCTATACTTTGTTCCTTTCCATTAATTTTATACTAATTATGATCATGGAATTTAGGATTTTTAGGTTGATTTTAAAATAATTTGACTTACAATAAGACACAGTCCAAACATCTTTCTAATAGAAAACATTTTATTGTAAATTACTTGTCTCTCACATCACAGCAGATTGAGGTCAAAATGATTCAAATATATCATTTCACTCCTAGTAACAGGGAATTTATGACATATCAGGAACACCATGCTCACTAAGGATGCTAAAATTCCCATTTTTTTAGGTGTGCTTTTTTTTTTTTCTTTTTGATTGCAGTGGTGCTATAGTATGCTATTTTCTCTGATACTGGTTTTCTCTGATGAAATTTTTGGTATAGGTGAGAGAAGGGAGATCAAGCAGGAAGACAGAAATAGTACTTTATAGTTTTCAGATAAAATTTCTTTTCACTTAAATTTTCTCAACCACATACATTAATTATAATAATGACATCAATCTCTAAAAGAGTTTGGGAAAGACAATCGCCTAAGTTACTAATAAGCTTTGCCAACACTTGGAATTCTTGGAGGAAAATCATCTAAGAAATAGAAAATACAATTGAACAACAGTGACCACAGCATCAGTAGAAACTTCTCAGTGTTTCTGCAATAAATATGAAGTGAAAAAAGAGATGTTTTTGACCAAAAAAGAATGAGAGCATTTATAAGTGGTTTAATGAAATGTAAATTTAAATGGAAGAAAAAAAGAGAAATTAAGTCGTCTTACATTGCATTCACTGACTCTTTTGCAAGTTTTGAAATATATTTTTAAGACACATATTTCAGGTGTGAAGTTATATGAGATTTTAATTTTGTCAACAATACTGTATATTGAGAAGGCACCAGGTGTCAGGCAGTGTACCCTGGGGATATCATGAGTAATAAACAGAAAAGCAAAACCCCATGCTGTTACAAAGTTTACATTCTTGAGGGAGACAAAGAAAATAAATGGCATAAACTAAACAGTTGTCATTAAGTGCAAACTGCTAAGGAGAAACATAAGAAGGGTAAGAAATGTCAGTGAAGGGTTGTTGACACTTCAGGTAAGGCTTTCTGAGCAGGCGATTTTCAATGAAGAACCGGAAGAAAGTAAGGGAGTCAGCTGTGCAGACATCAAGAATACTCAGAGAGGTGAGAGTAAGAACAAGGATTAAGGCAGATAATGTGCCAGATGTTTTCAAAGAGCAGGAAGAAGAGTGTGGCTAGAAGACAGGATAAACACACAAAGGTCCCAGATGAGAACAGATTAAAAACAGAGCCAGATTATGAAAGTCTCTTAGGTCACGGCAGGTGCATTGACCTTCACTCTGAGAAGGGAGAGCCTCAGAGACATAACATAAAAAGATTTATATTTTATGTTCTACTATTTAGATATACCAATAGTGATAAGCAATTATACTTACAAGTGGGACTAAAAGGGAAATGACTGGGTCATATCAAAATGAAAAAATTCTTTTCAGAGCTCTATGTGATACATAGGTGTTGTTAACATACGAGTTCACAGATAAAAGGGTTAGACTAGGAGCGTCTGGGTGGCTCAGTAGGTTAAGTGTCCAACTTTTGATTTCAGCTTAGGTCATGATTTTACGGTTTGTGAGTTTGAGCCACACATGGGACTTTGTGTTGGCAGTGCAGAGCCTGCTTAGGATTCTCTCTCTCTCCCTCTCTCTCTGCCCCTCCTGCACACATTCTGTCTCTCAAAATAAATAAATTAAAAAAAAAAAAGGATTGGACTACATTATATCCAAGGCTTTGACTATAGTTCTGTTGAGAACTGGTTTAGGTTTAGGATAATTACCACCCAAACTAAGTTCTAACATGGGAAGTATTGATGTCATGTTAATGGGGAAATGTTTTTATCAAAATCATGGCATTGCAACTAGACCAGGCATTAATCTGTTTTGGATGACTTCTCATTTTTAGTGGAATTTCAATCAATTTTAAAATATCTCATTTTTCAGATGAAAGAAATAACTTTCATTTTCAGAAGTAGCAACAACTCCCTTAATATAAGTGTGAAAGAAACAGTGACCCATTAAACGTTAGGATAAGTTTTGTCTTTTACAAATATATTGAAAACAATTTTGACTACTTATAAAAATAAGCTTTAGGAAAAAAAGCAACCACTGGATTTACAATAAAAATCTTAGGCACAAAATTTAAAAATAATGACTTTTAGATGCGTTAATGTTAAAAAGAAATACTGTAAAATACTGATATTGCTAAAAAGCAATTGGGTAAATAGAACAAAATTTATGTGTAAAATAGCACACTTTATTAATTTATTTTGACAAGTATAATTGAGTTTTAACTATTTATGAGTTTTATGAGTTTTCCATATGAGGTAAATGGGCTGTAATGTCATTTTTAAAAACCATGAAATATTTATTATTATCAACTTATGTCAGCATCCCATTACTGAGATTATTCTTGAAAATAATCTTGAAAAATATTCTTGAAAATCCTGAATACCAGATGCATTTGTTAAATACACTGTGCTTGGAGCTTAATTAACTTGGCAGGGGTTCAGTATATAATCATCATATGTCTCAACAAGAGGCACAATACTATTTATTAAGACATTTTTCTCTTGTTACCTCAGATTAGAGGAAAAAGATAAATAATTGTATGCTGATATTGCACACAATCATTTAACAAAAGTCACTTTACTAAATTTAAGAATTATATGTCAAAAATATCTATACAATCTTATTCTTAAACTATATTGGTAAGCACAATAATTGATCATGAACTCTGTCATGATATTGGACAAAAGATTTGACCAGACTGATAAGTATAATCCAGTATAATTTTGAATATAATATACTGAATACTTCAGTACAATATAGAAAGTAAGAGAAATGGAAGAGAATAAAGAGGTTAAGGAAAATGAAAGGCAATATTATATAGTAAATAGAGTCCAATAATTCCTTAATATCAAAAGTTAAGAGGCAAATGGTGAAAATTTATTGAAAATAAATTTAAATGAACTAATGACAGAGCTACAAATAAAAGTCAAGCCAATAATATATTTTTAAGTTTACAGGAGATAGAATATACTTTATTCTTGTCTTCAGAGACAATAGAATACTTAATTAAATTAGTTGATAATGTCCTTCTTTGCGTCCCCAGTGAACTATGTTCTCTATAGCTAGTAAAAAGCCTAAAACATTAAATGGGATTTAGTGAATTGGCTACCCACTAAATTATGAGTTTCTTGAGAGTTGAAATTATGTTTTATTTATTTGTTCTAGTGCTTTCTTTAGTGCAGTAATGGCTCATTAAGGAAAGCCTAAAGGACTGTTCTGAATCATTGTCTTCCTTCTTAAGAAGTCACCCATTTTCTCCTGTTCATTTTAGTTGTTTTTTTATCCCCAATGATTCCAATAAAAATGTTACCAAATGGATCATTTTATTATAATTCAGTTATTATTTCTACGTCCACATCTTAATTTGCCTTTTGGCATCACTTGCAATAACTTAATATTCCTTTTTAAGATAACTGTTTCTAAAGATTCTTTGGCTTGTAGGTTGACTTTGTTTTTTGTTTTTGTTTTTCCCCAATCTCCATATTTCTTTTACATTATTTCCTTTGTGACTTCTGTTACTTGCTTTCATTCTCATGTTTTGGAACATATCAGGACTTTTGTCCTCTTATATATTCATCTGAGTTCTCTCCATAAGGGAGCTCATTATCTTTGCAATTAGGAAAAAAAATCTAAATGGGATTCCTGTTTGATTTTGCTCTGAATCCTTCCTTTCTTCTTTACTTCATTTATTACACTCATTCTCACCACCCTGATGGAACCATGCTGGCCAAATAATAGGCCATTAAATATGCCACAAGAGAGACTGCTAGATCTCACCACTATCTATGGTATGTTCTTGTGTTTTTTATTTTTATTTTTTTTTCTTTGTATGTATTCAGCATGTAAATCAGTCCTCTGGATTTAGTTAATGCCATGAAATTGGCTCTGGCCAATGAAATATGGGTGGAAGTAATTCATATCATCTTTAGACATGATACTTATAAGCTTTGATATTCCATAGTTTCTTCCCATGTCTTCTGGCCTGAAGCAGAATATAGGGAGAATAATGTTTAATTCAACAGGGAGTGCTAAATTATCCATCCCTTCTACCTAACCATTGTTTGTTGGGGGGGGATCATTTGCTGAATTATTGGGGTTCTCATTTTCTGTTTTATTTTTTAATGTTTTATATAGATGAATGCAGTTTATACAGATGAAGACAGTTTGCACTTTTGCATTTCTCTGGGAAAAGATGACAATTTTGTTTGTCAGGTTTTTAGTTCAAGAGCATCTCTTTCCTTTAGTGTAGCAAAGTATGATTTCTTTATTGGATAACTATTTGTTCTGGGGAAAATTTGGAGAAAATTTTGGAGAAAATTTGGACTTGAATCCAAACTCTAACAATAATTTTTGTCCAAAGACACAAATATGCACACTTGGCCCATGAATCCTAATTACCTACAGAAACAACCCAAAATATCTTAGCTTTATATTCACCACAATTTGTCACAAAAACAATATCTTGCCTTCTTACTCTTATCTTCTCAACACGCTGATAGGTCTACACTGTAACCTATAATATGAAAAAAAGATACACTTTTAGTGTTTCTTTACATGTTTAGTTTTCTTTTTTCTTGTACTGTACTAAGTTATCGCTTCTTCATGTTGCTGTTTTCATCTTCACTGCTAATTTTCCTTAGAGGACCTCACGCTTGATTCTATTTTGCTTCTGCCCTTAGGGCAGCATCATTCCAAGGCGATCTTCTCATGCCTCCCATGCACCTTTTAGTCTTTTCTCTGGAGTTAGTGCTCTGACCTAGTAATGAACTTTTTCAGTATTTTAATACATTGGGTAGGTTTTTTTATTCTAGGGATAGATTTGATCAAACTTTATCCTGCTGTCATTCCTTTTGTCCTTTTTTTTTTATTCTTTGTAGTTTTTCCTCAATGTTTACTTCTTTCTGTGAAGATATGTAGTAGAAATGTAGTATGTAGCTTGCATAGATTGGGTGATATTTTGGATGAGAGTTTTTGACAGGACTTGGTTTTCCAGTTAAACCTTTGAAAGTCCTCTATGAGCTACATATACTAATGTATTTGGCCAACACTAAATTTTCAATTCTTAAAACAATGTCACGTGGTAAGTCGTGATATACCCATTTTGGATTTAGAGAGATGGCTTCACACCATTGTTGAGGAGAAAAGAACAAAACTAATCCAGGTCTTCACATTTCCTAAATCTGTACTTATTCCCTTGTTCTAAACCCTTCCCCAGATATTAATTATATGGTGGCGTGTCTGAGTTTTAGCCTTCTCCCTTGCTTCCATCTCAGATAAAATTAAATGCTTTGGTATCCTACTAGGAAGAGACTTTAAACACTTAAAGTTCAAATTGAAAAGTTATTTCAATTGGAGTTGTGCTGAGTTGGGATTTCAGGGTGTACTTAAAATTCTATTTGATATTTGAATAATCTTAGGCAAATATTATTTGATCTCAGTCTCCTAGTGACTATGAGTTTCAAAGTACTATTCTCATTTCCTCTTATAAATAATGAAAGCTGCAAAAAGAAAACTTGTCATGATACTACATCCCATAACGTGAGATACGTGATATGTATTTAATGTACAGGGAAAGTAGGGATTTTTCATAACACTTTCAGATGCAAATTTTAGCATGTATGTATGTGTGTGTGTTTGTGCATGTGTGTGTGTGTATGCTGCTAAACATAAGAGTTTCATAGAGAGGCAAAAAGCCATATGAATAATTTTGCAAGATGAGAATCTTATTATGGTAAATAGTGGAGACTTGGGTTGATATATGTCTTGCATTTGTGACTTTCTTGACAATTTTATTCCCTGTTTCAAGTTCTCATTACCTCTTTTTGATTTTTGCAGTCTCATAAAAACTTTTCCTGAAAATAACCTAATCCTCTTCATACTTGAATCCAAACTCTACCAATAATTTTTGTCCAAAGACACAAATATGCACATTTGGCCCATGAATCCTCATTACCTACAGAAACAACCCAAAGTATCTTAGCTTTATATTCACCACAATTTGTCACAAAAACAATATCTTGCCTTCTTACTCTTATCTTCTCAACACCCTGATAGGTCTACACTGTAACCTATAATATGATCGGTTCTGTCTTCCGTAACCATAAATTTCTGTTTACTTTCTCCTGTGTGTACACTTGGCCAACCTTCCCTGTTTATGCTCAAGCTGTCTCTTCATTCTATCAGGCACTATAATCAAGAAGAATTTATTAATGTCCAGTTAGAACTAAATTCCCCCTAAAATTCTTTGTAATTCCTAGAATCCCAATGTGCCATGTTCTTTGTGCTGTGGTTATGGTGGTTCTACAATTGCAGTTGATCACACACTTAGTCACATTTTAAAATGTATATTTGGATATGTTTTTTGGTAATGACTATAATGGATTTACATACATGAATAATTATTAAATATATCCTAAGGCTAGGCATCATGCTAAGCATTCTCACACAATGTTCTATTTAATAACCAGAAACATCAGCTAGTAGGAGAAATTGGCATGCAAGGAAGTTAAAGAGCTGGCTCTTTATTTTCACTAAACTCTTTACTTCAATTTAATGCATCCATCAGTTATAAATGTAAAGAACACAACATAATAGTATTAACATTTCAGGCTTGTTTTTCACCAATAGAAATCAGATATATTTTCATAACACATTACAGATATGTATTTAAACATATTGCTTACTCTCATCACATCTTCAAAATTATGGTACAGTACTTAACAGATTCACTAATGGTTCTTGTTATTTAACATGTAATAAAGAAAATGCTATAGTATTCTATTCCAAGTCATTAATTTTTTTAATTATTTATTTATTTTTGGGGGGGCACCAGGGGGCAGGAACAGAGAGAGAGAGGGATAGAGAATCTCAAGCAGGCTCTACACTGTCAGTTGATTCGGAGCTCAAACTCACAAACTGCAAGATTGTGACCTGAGCCAAAATCAAGAGTTCAACTCTTAACCAACTGCCTGCTACCCAGACACCCCAAAACAAATATTTTCTTATAACCTGATCTCCATTAAAAGTTGAAAACTATTTTATAATGCATTTAAATATTTTCCTTGAAGTCTTTATTTTTGCTCCTTTTGTATGGACTGCCTTCACTGATTAAAAGACAGTCTATTTATTCTACTTCACCTTTCCTTTTCATCCTGGCTGCTCCCAGTGTTCTTTAATGACACACATTATTAATACTGACAGGAACTTAGACAAATATAAATCGGATGCTCATGTGGAAGATAAATTTGTAAAGTCAAATTATCATTATTTCATAATTTATTACCTGGGTGAAAAGCTTCCACACAACATCTGGTTGATTCTTTGTAACCCAGTTTTAATAACCAAATAGATATTAGCTGCATACTGACTTTTTTGAATATAGATGAGCTATATTATTGATGTGCAAAAGTTAGAAAGCAGAAATAGTTTTAAGGTAAAAAATTTCTGGGCTATAGAAAAGCAAGGCAATTAATGATAACGTTCACTGGTTCATTGTCTTCTTTGGTCAAATAACCTAAGTGTTGTGATTTATTACAGGAAAGTACCAGAGGGGAAATACTTCCATTTTTTTTTCTCTTGACAAACATCAACTGTTGATAGGGTAGCTGAAGTCACATTTATCAATTTCTACTCTGCTGTGGGAAAATTCTATTGAATTATAAAGTATCAGAGATTTATTAAAACTACTAGAGTCACAGATACAGGCTTTAAGTAAAAGAAAGTGTGCATTTATCAGTCTTAGTTTACTTTTCTTTGATCTAATTCTCCTGACAACTGGAGTTACTTGATGCCAACCATAATTCTGCCTTCCTTAACCGTAAAGTATAAATCTTGAGAAAAGGCAAGAATAATTCAGTGACATTTAGTCCAGTCACCTGGTCCTGTGTTTGTTGGTCTCAGATCAGTTTTAACTACAGATCTTCAGTTTGTTCTTGAAATTTCACCATTTTCTTGTCTCACCTCATGAAACCCAATCCAAGTCTCTACTCATTTCACAAGTTTTATGGAAAGAAATTTAAGTTATTCTCTCATGATTGGTTCAGTCTTAATCAGGCATGTGAAAGCGATGAATCCTGGCTTCTTCACTGTGGACCTGTTTGGTTAACCCTGATATCTTCAAATCATCCAGCTAATAGTCTCTCATGGTTATTTTTTTTTGGGGGGGGGGTGTTTTTAAGTAGTTATAAAATATGGATAACATCAAATTTATCATCTTAACCTCTTTGAAGTGTACATTTCAGCCGTAACACGTACCTTCACATGGTTGTGAAACCATCACCACTGTCCATTTCCAGAACTTTTTCAGCCTTGCAAACTGCAACTGTGTTCACATCAAAAACTACCTCCTTATTTCCCTGTCTCCCCAGTTCCTGGTAACGATTTTGCTTTTTGTCTCTATGAATTTGACTATTTGACTATGAATATTTTAGGTACCTGCCATAATGACATCGTATAGTATTTGACTTCTTGTGATCAGCTTATTTCACTAAGTGTATCTTCAAGGTTAATGCATCGTGTAGCACATATCAAAATTTCATTCCATTTTGAGGTTGAATGATATCAACTCGTATGTAATATACCACATGTTGTTTAGCCATTTATCTATCAATGGACATTTGAGTTGTTTCCACCTTTTGGCTATTGTGAATAATGTTGTTATGAACACTGGTGTGCAAATACCTGTTTGAGTTCCTGCTTTAAATTCTTTTGAGTGTATACTTACAAGTGGAATTGCTGGTTTATATGATAATTCTATGCATAGTTTTTTTGAGGACCCACCATATTCATATTGTCTTACACAGAAACTGTATCATTTTATCTTATCATCAGCAATATACAAGTGTTCCAATTTTTGCAAATCCTTGCTAACATTTGTTATTTTCTCTCTCTCTCTTTTTTTGATAATAGCCAGCATAATGGATGTGATGTGGCAACTCATTGTGCTTTTGATTAGCATTCCAAAATGATTGGTAACACAAGTAGTTTTAACTGATTATTACATTTTTTGTTTAGTGTTTAATTAAGCACCAAATTACAGCAACATTTTGATCTCAAAGTATTTTAAGACTTAAATATTCTTCCTAAATCACTGCATAAATGATAGTTATCCATTTAAGGATGAAAACTGGGTATTTATAAGAAGCATACTAATATAAATAATTTTAAATCATATTACTTTCCTTCTGGCATTAAGGAAATATGTTGAGACTGTTCTAAAGGTTAACCTGGTAATTACTATATAAATAAATGTATGGTGGAAATAGAAGAGGCCTTGGGATCAAACAGACATGCCTTTAAATTTGCCTCTGGTATTTCCTAAATATAAAGAACTAGGCCAATTATTTAACTATCCTAGTCTTGATTTCCTTAACTGAAAATTAATAAAAATCACTACATAATAAGGGTTGGAGCTGCAATTCTTAGATTTTCTTCAGTAAATATAGAACTCCCTCTTCTTTAGGCAGAATGCACTTTTCCCCTTACTGGTGTTGGGCTTGGTCAGGTGAAATGTTTGGCTAATGAAATATGAATAGATATGTCTTAGGCAGGCGTTAATGTGCATGCATAGTTTGGCTTAGCTCTTATGATCATTCCATTCGTTAGGAGAATTTTATAACTTAGTTATCTGCTGGTAGAGAGTTATCTACTGATGAACCCTGAACTAAACTAAGTACTCTGGGTAAAATGATGTGCCCATGTAGGTTCATCAATTGTAACAAATGTGCCAGTCTGGTAGGGGAATGTTGATAATATGAAAGCCTATGTGTGTATAGGGGCGGTAGATATATGTGTAATCTCTGTACTTTACCTTCACATTTGCTATAAACCTAAAATCCTAAAAATAAATTTTGTTTAAAAAATGAATTTGAGGGGCAACTGGATGGCTCAGTCAGTTAAGCATCCGACTCTTGGTTTCAGCTCAGGTTATGATCTTGCAGTTGGAGAATTTGAGCCCCAAATCACCTGACAGTGTGGATCCTGCTTGGGAGTTTAAAGGTACTACATTTTAAATGTAGTATTTCTGGGGGCACTTGGGTGGCTCAGTTGGTTAAGCATCCAGCTTATGCTCAGGTCATGATCTTGAGGTTCACGAGTTTGTGCCCTGTGTCAGCCTTGTGCTGACAACTCAGAGCCTGAAGCCTGCTTCCTTCCGATTCTGTGTCTCCCCACCTCTCTCTCTGCCTCTTCCCTGTTCGCACTCTTTCTCTTTCACTCAAAAATAAATAAATATTTAAAAATAAAAAAAAAATAAAGGTAGTGTCTCTGAAATCTAACTTCCTTTCCTGGTATTGTAACATTTCCACTTTGCCTCAGGACAAACTACAGCAGAATGTCACTTTCTAGCTTTGCAGTGGTTGAAGGAAGCGAGAGTATCCTTTCTTTTCCTCTTTCCAATGTAACTTACCACTTACTCATTTAAGAGTCCCCGCCGTAAATTTACACACCCTTCCTGACTTCCAAATTTCTTAGGAAAGACACCTTCCCACTTGTACATGAACTGAAACTCATTTTGTTTCCAGTCCTTTCTTTTTCCCACTTTCTTCCTCGCTGCGGAATGATTTGCACTATTTTATTCATGTATGGCTAAGAGTAATATCCCTTCTTTATTCCAGATCTGTTCTACTACATATTTGCCTTCTTAGTTGTAATAGTTGATTGTATCTTATTTTTTTCTTTTGCTAATATTCATTTAAGTTACTACTTATTTTATTAGAGACTTTAATATTAAATATTAAGTTCAAACATTCGGTGATGGTTCATAATCAAGTATTTCTACCACTCTATCAAGCTAAGTCTTCATTTTTATAGAAATGTCAAATGTTGTAGCATAAGCCATTTCTTAATCTTTTAATATATTCTACAAAATTTTCCATGGATCTACTCATTGTTCAGTACTCTCTGATCTGCTTTCTTTTGTACTCTGCTTTTTGGAAAATGCCTGCTTTAGCTGTCTGCATCATCTGGAATGTCTGTCTTGCATGGCTGTCTCAGAACTGTACTATAACAAAGGGGTTGTACAGGCTTTGTATATGGGAAGGAAAAGTCACTGTAGATAGTCTCAGCGGAAAAAAAAAAATGGTTCTCAAATGGGCAGAGATAATTAACTTCATAAAACAACTTTTTTTTTTTAATTTTTTTTCAACCTTTTTTATTTATTTTGGGGACAGAGAGAGACAGAGCATGAACGGGGGAGGGGCAGAGAGAGAGGGAGACACAGAATCGGAAGCAGGCTCCAGGCTCCGAGCCATCAGCCCAGACCCTGACGCGGGGCTCGAACTCACGGACCGCGAGATCGTGACCTGGCTGAAGTCGGACGCTTAACTGACTGCGCCACCCAGGAGCCCCAAAACAACTTTTTAAATACATCCTTCCTGATATGACAGCCCCAGTTTTATTGCTTATCCAGTTTCAGTCCTCCATCCCATAAGCTACCACAGATCAAAAGTAGGCATGCCTTTGGCAATTTGTCTTCAGGAAGTGTACCCTAAGATGATTAGAGCACTTGACAAAATGTTTTGTGTAAATTTTATATCATGTTACTTTAAAATTTTGGATACGTTTGGTTATTACTACATTTGGCTTTTTTATAGCTTTTTTGAGGTGTAGTTGATACACAATTGTACCATTTAATGTGTACAATTTAATGTGTTAGGACATGTGCAAACAGCTGTGATATCATCACCACAATCAAGATAAGACACATCCAATACCTCACAAAGTTTCCTTGTGTCCCCCTGTTGTTTGTTTTGTTCTTTTTATGGTAAAAATACTTCACGGGAGAGCTACCCTCTTAAATTTTGAAGTGCACAATACCATGTCATTAGCCATAAGCATTAGGTTGTGCAACAGGTGTCTATAACTCATTCATCTAGCAAATGTTTGACGTTTTTTTTAAGTTTATTTATTTATTTTGAGAGAGAGCATGCAAGCGTGAGTGGGGAAGTGGGGGGAGAGAGAGAGAATCCCCAGCAAGCCTTGTGCATTTTACTCCATCTCAAGAACTATGAGATCATGACCTGAGCAGAAATCAAGAGCTGCATGCTTAACCGCCTGAGCCACCCAGGTGCCCTGGATGTTTGACTGTCTTAAAATAATATGGCAGTTTGAAAAAAATGACTAGTTTTTGGCCCATAATTAGCCAGTGATTTTTTTCAGAATCAGCTAGATATAGAACTAATGCCAGTTGGTCACTTTTTTTTTTGTTTTATATAGCTAAAAAACCCATTTCAAGGAAAATCAGAGAAAGGCAAAAGATTTTCTGATTCCTACTCATAGCTGAGTACACAGAAAAATAAAAAAGAAATCTATTAAGACATTGATGTTCTAATTAAGTACTGAATTGGAGTTCATTTGATTTTCACAGTGAACTAAACTTTCCCACAAATATAATGAACCTTCAATCTTTATTCTTCTAATTTAATTGAACAGAAACTAAGGATGCCAGGAGTTAATTTATGAATTACATGTAGATTGGATAAGACAATAAAACAAGTCAAATTTATGTCAATGTGGCAAAAAAAAAATACTATTTTCTATTATTTTATTATTATTCACATCTCACAACTGAGAAAGTTCAGTTTCATTGAAATCGTCCTATTGTGTATGTACAAAATGTATCACTTATATTTTTTATTCAAGCCATTGATTAAGGAACTCTAGTTCAAGGAGGTGACCTATGCATAGCACTTTGTATCCTCTGAAGAGAGACTTTAACCTTCAAATTGTGTGAGTTTACCACATCAAGTGTGAGCAGAGAAAAGGGAGACACTCTAGATTGACATTTCATTACGTAATTTTGAAGGACTGAAAATAACGAGAAAATGCTAAAAATGTCCAAAAAGGGAAATTTATCTTTTACAAATGAATAAGATTAAGACTGGCTTGATAACTGATCAGAAATATTGGAGCTAAGTAAACATTAGAGAAAAATCCTTCAAAGTTTGAAATCAATATTATTGTATTGCCATTAAACTATTAGGTAGGTGTGAGACTCAACCAAGAACTGTAAAAAATGACATTTTCAGGGATAAAACAATTTTGAAAATGTACTACTCATTGTACCTTAAATGGCAAAAAGTTAACGAAACAAAAATAAAAATAAAATAAATGAATAATATAGAATGAAATACTTGTATATCTAAAAAATGAGTTCCAAATAAAATGAGCCCCAAATTAAAATTATTTAGCACACCTAAAGTCAGTTGGTAAAAATTAAATGGAGTTCCTGGGTTTCAATGGAAATGTCTTCAAAAACAAACAAAAAAAATTGAAATGCATTCAATACCATAAATAACTATTTGACTTCAGCATAGCAAATAAGACTTTTGCTTATTTTCTTCAAAAGAAGAAAAAAAAGTCCAGAAATTCAAATGAGAATACAAGGAAAAGCCATACTCCATATCTTTAGCAAATTTATGTTTCAATATTTTATTATTTTTGAATAATTGATTTTTCCATAAAAAATAGAATTTAATTTGACCCATATGCTAACAATAATTGTATAATTGAAACAAAAGTTATGACATTTGTCAATAAAGAATGAAAAGTAAACCTACCCTACTGTATGGAACTTTAGTAAAATATTAAGTTTCCTACAAAAATATAATTCGAGTATGGTTTATATAATTTTCCAACTTTTTGAATCAACCTATAGAATATTTATAGAAGAATCGAATATTGTCACAGAATGTAACTTAAGTATTATCAACTCAGATAGGTAGTACTTAAAATAAGAGGTAGGTAGATGAAAAGAGAGCACAGAGCAGAAAGATATTGGGCTTACACATGTGTTATTCTAGTATAGTGAGCACATGAGAGACAAAAGTTGTGCAAGATGTGGAATTTTAAGTGTTTCTGTTAGATCAGGGTTTTGCAATATCAGTGATACTGATATTTTGGACTGGACAGTTCTTTGTTGTTGTTCTTGGATGTTTAGTAGCATCTCTAGTCTCAAAACACGAGATGCTAGCAATGTCCCCTGCCCAAGTGATGATAATCACTGTCTCCAGGTGTCTGGGTGGCTCAGTTGGTTAAGCGACTGACTCTTGATTTTGACTCAGGTCATGATCTCAAGGTTCATGAGTTTGAGTCCTGCATCGGGCTCTGTGCTGGCAGTGTGGATCCTGTTTGGGATTCTCTCTCTCCTTCTCTCTCTCTGCCCTCCCTGACTTGCATGTGATCTCTCTCTCTCTCTCTCTCTCAAAATAAATAAATAACCTTAAAAAAAAAAAACAGATTCTTAAAGAATGTCTCCAGATAACTACCATAGCTTGTCATATAACTTGAAGTAGCTATGAAAATCAGGCAAGGGGAAAAGAATGAAATAGTGCAAATAAGCTAATCTTCATCTTTCAGGTCATAATATTAATGTGTAATAAGTAAATAAGTTTTAAAAAAGATATAAGAAAAAACTAAGCTAAAATTTAAAATGGCAACCAATGTTGGTTAATGTTAATTTGATAAATTGAAGGCAATATGTGTTATATACAAGTATGTTAATGAAAAAATAATTGTTGAGAACTATATAAAAAATAGCTTCCGTGTCTATAATTAAGTCCCTTTAAATAATTTCCTGAAAAGGTTTTATTTTAACTTTGAAAATCTTTTGAATTAGAGAAAAATGGAATTTTATATTAAGTATTTAAATTATGATCATGGAATATTTCATGAAGTTGCTCAATTCCCTTAAAACAGTACATTATGAAACTAACGTAATATGAAAATTCTTCTTGACTTTGTATTTAAATCTCCACTTACTGCTTTCAATTATAATGTTGAAGACATATTTTTTTATACATAAGGCATCATACCACAAAGCCATGATACATTAAGCTTACTGTGGCAGATATTAATAAACAAATGCTAAAATGTATGAAAACTAATTTATAAAAGCACAGGTTTTTGCCTTAATTCTAAAGATTTTAAAATATGTATTCTATTGCCTAGTAATATTTTGATCTATACTCCTCCAAATGCAAGATGAAGGGAAAATCCATAGAAAAGTAAAAACTAAAAGCTAAAAAACTCTGATAATTTACCATTAACATATAATCCTTTCAATAAGTGTATAGAAACAAACATTGAATATTTATCATGTCATTCTTGTTCATTTAGGGGACTGCATTCTATTTAATGAAAGTTTTGGGATGGGAATGTATTCTGAAAACATTTTCCAAATATTATGTCCTTTAAATTATTAATTTTAGTATCTATTTTCTAATTTTTTTTAATGTTTATTTATTTTTGAGAGAGAGGGAGAAAATGACAGAGAGGGAGACAGAGAATCTGAAGCAGGCTTCAGGCTCTGGGCTGTCAACAGAGAGCCCCACGCAGGGCTCAAACCCACAAACCATGAAATCATGATCTGAGCCAAAATCAGACGCTCAACTGACTGAGCCACCCAGGCACACCTAGTATCTACTGTCTAAGGTACTCTCTAAAATATCACATGTATGCATTTATAACAAGATAGCATGTAATGTATTTCAGAAAATTTGATTTTTATTATGAAAACTACTTCACGGGTCTTTTGTTCTTTCTACCATGTACATTGTCCTCAAATAGTCAGTGATTCACTTTTATTGTATATGGGCAAAATGTTGGGAGGAAAGTTATTCACAACTATATTTAGGTCATTTTTCTGCATAATCAGAAAGATAAGAATAAAGATAAAACAGAAAAGGTGGAGAAAGAACATAGATGTAAAATATACCACCTATCTTTGATGTTAAAATGTTGGACTAATTTTATATACCAACAGTTAGCTACTTTCAATCGTAGTTTATTACACTAATTCAATTAGCACTGTAAATCTTAAATATATATATATATATATATATGTATATTTGTGAATAGCCTTTATTTTGTGAAAAAATGTGATTCCTAGGGAAGAATATTATAAAAATATTTTTTAAATGGTGACATAAAGTAGGAAATTACACTAACATTTTATCTAATGCTGGTAAGCAGTTCTTTTCTGATTAGATGGTTTCCAAGGAATTTAATTTCATTACTACATAATTATCCCTTATTTATTTTTTACGAGTTCCTTTTTCAGACTTTTGTTGTTTTTGTTTAAGCAACCAGAAGCTTTTCAAAAGATATTCACATTCTGATATTTGTGTTAGGAATATAAATGTAAAATTTTGCCTATTAAATTGAACCATTAAAATGGATCTATATTCAAATATCATTTTTCCCTATAGTTGGTTTAACACCTGGAGACTGGGTGCATTTAATAGGTTATAATACATGTGTTGCAATCGTCCAGTGAAAATGTATCATTATTTTTATTTCAGTAACAAAAAAAAAAACTCAAGTTTTTGAAGGGATGGGGTTATCAGGACAATAGATACAAATGTATCAATGATTCCTTATAAATAAGGTTTACCTGTAATTTTAAATATATATAGTTACTTACTACAATGCACTTCACTGATATTAAATGGAAAATTTAAGTGAAGAGGGAAACACAGAGGAAGCAGTGTACAGATAATATTTCACTTTCGCCATGTTCTTTCTGTTTGAAGCACAATGACACTATCAATACGTCTTCAATACTGATGTCTTCTTTGCCAGCATAGAAAATACAGCGTATTGTAGGACTGTGCCTGCATGCGAACCTGGCCCAATAGAAGAAAGTTTCTTAGTGCCTTAACCTGTGGAATTACTCAATGAAAAAAAATTGGAATAAAATAAACACTCAAAGATAAGTTCATAAATCAGCAAAATGAAGTGAAACATGAGAAAATAAATAGAACAACAAAGCAGTTTTTAAAAATGTAATAAATTATTGGCAGTACATGAAAAAATATTCTAATTTGAGAAGCAAACTGAAAGTGAAGGAAATTTGATAAAGAAAGAACAACTCTGAGACTTTTTTATGTTGTAGAATGTGAGAAATAAGTTTTAAATATATTCACCATCTTGGCAAAAAAGGTGCATTATTCCAAAGGGGAACAATTGGACTAAAATGAGGGCTTCTCTATAAGAGTTGTCAACGCCCAAAGCTTGTGTAAAAATGCTTATAGATCTTAAAGAGGAAAAAAAATGTAGTCAAGAACATTTCATCCAGCCAAGTTTTCATTCAAGTGTGAAAACAATAGACAGACATTCACTAACAAAAACACACATATAAACTGTTCTCGAGGAAGATAAGCTCCTTTAGCAATTCAATTGAGCCAAGTGAAGAAATTAAAATAGAAACTTTAAGGAAAAAAATGAGACAAAATGACTGATGACGAACATGGATTGACATGATGAACATAAAAATAAATTGAATATTTTTGTCAGTTATGATTAGATAAGGAGTATGAAATACCATAAGCAATATCATTACAAAATAATGACTGACTAATAAAACTGAAATGCGCAGGGAAGGGAGAAAAAAGGGACATGTGAGTGCCAATGCCCTTATGACACATCAGCAGATATTTTAGAAATGATAGGCTATGTTTTTTAAAAGCCCAGAAACCAAACCACAACCTCTCACTGTGTTTCGTAGTTCTTTCAAACATTCCATGAAGAGTTTAGAAATAATATTTCCTATAGTGAAGAAACATTCATTTGAAGGCAAGAAATTCCCTTAGTTTTATTTCTGGTTTAAAAAAAAAAAAATCATTTAGGATCCTGGAAAGGAACAATGAGATTTCTCCTGAACTTTACCCACAAACCCATTTAAAATTTTGGTACGTACTACATAGAGTTGAACATCTCAGTCTGATAAATGAATGTAAGTTTATGTTGTTTATTTTCATGTATAGATCACTAAGCAACAATCGTACTTCATGATGAAAATCTAGTAGTGTTCTTACTGCAGTGAGGAGCATACAGTTAATTATTATTAGCAATACAATGCTATAACCTTTTTGGAAATTCTGATCACTGTAATTAGAAAAGAAAAGTAAAAGTAGCTCTATAGATTTTTACAATTGGAAGCTAATATATCAGTAGCTGTGGAAGATTTGTCTACCTAGATCTAAGAGATTTAGCTATGTAAAGAATCAATTAAAATGTTCAGAGTGAGGTTAATGACAAAATTTGGACACCAAATCAGTCATTTTCTTACATTTTTTAATGTTGGTAGATTATTATCCATGGATCTATTGCATTTCTTCACATGTTACACATAGTGGCAATCACTTTTTGACTATATTTTTAAGGACGTTTGTAAAGCAAACAGCTTTGGAAGCCTGAGATAGTGTCTCCTTGTTGTGAACAGACATTTGTTTACTGTCTGGTATAATAAAGAAATGTCTTCCTTCAGCCATTTATAAAAGATTCATAATTCCCTCAGCTCTAAGCTTCTCAGCTGTGGTGTAATCACACTATGTGCACATCTGTCTCTGCTCTACTCTACACACTCATGGAACCTGGTGTCAAGGAGATCTGACTAAAACAGGGACATCAGGCTGCTTGCAGCATCGTGAGTGATAAAGTCATTTGTCTCTATCCCAGGATACCTGTGTCTTCCATCAGCATACGTGAAATTATGGCAGGCTAATTTGTTACCTGTACGTAGGGTAAATTCTCAGAATTTTCACAATTCTTGACATAAAATAGCCACTGAAAAGATGTAGTAAATGTGACACCTTTAAATAGAGATAAACTCTATGACACATGGAAACGCAATATGTTATATGGGAGACATTTAGAGATTATGAGATAAATACATTCTTTGGTAAATGACGTTAGGGCATCAGGCTGGGGTGGTGCTACTAAGGAGTAGAGATAATCTCATTCCTTTTTCCAAGATAAATTACAAATGATCAATGTGATTATATAAAACTATAAAACATTTATGGCAAGGCAAACACGAACAAGACAAAGGTCCAAGCATAAACAAGTTTAGAATACAAAGAACAACTTGAGAAAGAAAAAAAAAAAAGAGTAAGTCAATAAATTATGGTAAATATTCAGGTTTTAAATAAAAAGGCCAAAGAATATTGTAGACAATACTGGAATATATATATGAATATGATATATATAAGTATATATGAATATATATATATGAAATGTGCATAAAAGTACCCTCAGCTGGATTTCAGAGAGAATTTAATAAAGGAATATACCACAAGTATGGCCACATTTAAGGAAGAACAGAAAATGTTAAGTAACCCAAAGACCGGCATTAGGAAGAGACTGTGACCAATCTTGGGTCTGAAAAGGTAAAGAAATAATATGTTACTAGTGCTAGTGAAGCCAGCTAAGACCTAGACCCATGAAAGAGACAACAGCAGGTCACACTCCTATGGAATGTTCTAATGGCCAACGTGTTTGGCAAGCAGGACAGAGAAGGGCAGTAGAAGGACTTGCAGAGATGGCAAATGAGACTGGCCAGAGCTCTACTCTTCAAAGGCACACAAACAAAACAAAATATTATTTATCATGCATCAGTAATTCTATATTTTCAAATGTATAAGGAATTTTACACATATATCTATGGAACCAAAAGCTGATACAAGCTTTCTAGATGACATTCTGATTATTTGTAAAAAAAAAAAAAAAAAAATACATGGCATATTTTTATTTTTTAGCATTAACTTGTTACTATAATCACTAAAATCGTTTCTCGGCCTTTTGGCGAAGATCAAGTGTACTATAATCATTAAAAATTTTATCCAATTAATTTTTATATCCAAAATGGCAATTTGGATACATATATATTTCATATATATACTTCATAAATATATATGTTTACATATATATTTTATAAACATATATATATTTCAGTGTAAAGTGATAATCTGATTTTTTTACCCAGTGAGATGCTTTATTTTTATTAGGAAAAACAAAATATAAAGCAATTTGGTGTTACAGAGAAATTTGAATAAATCAATATTTTGAAGTGCTAGAAATCTGAAATATAATATTAGAACACCCAGTATTAACATTAGGTTTAACACTGGAATACCCCTAAATCCTCCCTTGTTTTATATTTTCTTTGAAAATGTTTATTTTTATATTTATGCAATTAGATTTTCCTAGATGCCTGTAAAATTTAAAGTGTTTTAATTTTATTTCCAAGGAACCTCATTACTCTCCTCCCATACAGTTCATGGAATCCTATTGTTGCTGTTTCGGAGACAGTAAAAAGTTTTCTTTAAGTCCAAAATTCTTGTATTTTTCTGTTATAAGTTTTTATTTAATTTTAATCTCAATGTTTAAATATTTACTTTTGCCAGGCAAAGTGTTCTTATGTCTGTGGATAGAGGAAGAGAAGCTGAAGAGGCTATTTTAGACATAACTTTCTCTTTAAAAAGCAAGGAGTCTAGCCATTGGTGTAAGTAGCCAACTAACTTCTTTAGAAATTTCTCTTTTTCATTATGAATAAGTCAGAAGAATAATTTCTGCTTAGAAATTCCAAGTGTCATATGAAACATAATATCTCCACAGTGCAGAGTGAAGCAGGGCTCTAGGCAACTTGTCTAATCTTCAGCATGTCATAATTCATTTTATATGGAAGGCAGAGGAGTTCTGAAGTGTATACTCTTTGTTTCTCGAAAAATACCATTCATTATTTAATCTGTCCTGTGCATTTTGCATTTTATTGCCATTTTTTTTCTCTTAGGTGCAGGGAAGTGTGTGGCGTTTTTGTTTTGTTTTGTTTTTAACCTAGTGTAACATTTCAAATATGTGAAATATTATAATTTAGGTTTAGTTCACTGGCAACTTGTGTCCAAGGGCTGGTGCTGTCTTTTTCTTTTCACATCACCTCTGTTCCTCTAAGTGTCAAGCTCTCTGACCTCAGTTGTGTTACATTAGGTTTAGCTCAGAGTCCTGCTTGTGTTTTGTCCTATGGATGAGAATCCCGAAAATCTTGAGGCCCAGTGGAATTTGTAAGCTCAGAAATGGAGAACGAGTCATGGCTTCTTCATCCAAGAAATGTGTTGCTCACCCTTCCCCACTGTTGGCTTAGTTCCATTGGTCTCCAGGTCCTGGCCAGGGAGGATATTCAGTAGGCCTCCGCTTACTTCTAGTTTTGTGGTGAAAATCCAGCTGCCCTCTACTATCCAACTGATCTACCTTTAAATCACACCCACAGATGTTTCTTCCCCTAATTTCCTTCTAGTTCTATCATTGTGATACAAATCCTATGCCCTAGTTTCTACAACCCCCCTCTTTTAAAAAAATTTTTCTTAATGTTTATTTTCTGAGAGAGAGAGAGAGAGACAGAGTGTGAGCAGGGGAGAGGCAGAGAGAGAGAGAGAGAGAGAGAGAGAAGGAGAGAGAGAGGGACAGAATCCCAAGCAGGCTGCAGGCTCTAGCTGTCAGAACAGAGCCTGATGTGGGGCTCAAACCCACAAACTGTGAAATTATGACCTGAGCCAAAGTCAGATGCTCAACTGACTGAGCCACCCAAGCGCCCCTACAATTCCCCGCTTTTTATGTTTAAGACATCATTTTAATGTAAAATTAATTATTAATTAATCCTAATTTGTTCTTATTTATTTCCTCTTGGCTCCCAGTTCTGCTCATTCCCCTGGCGCCAGGGAATTTTGCTTGCTTGCAGACATGAGGGATTTGGGGGTTCATTTTTAATTTTATTACACAAGATATCCAAAACCATACGTAAGTTATACATCAGTGTTACTGCTTAAAAAGGACTTGCTCTGAAGATTTACCAAATGGCAGTCATGTTATCTGCTAGCATCAGATGATTATAATTTTTTTCCTGATGTTTGTCTTATTACTCTGATTAACCTCAATGTTCACATTTAAAACTTTGATCTTTAAGTTTCAGTCAGTGGACAGTCCTAAATTTGTAAGTAAAGCATAGATTTTATAGAGCTGAAAATCCAGTATGCACTTTCTCCTATAACGGGAATTGGCCTGTTGCACAGCGAATCCAACTCTGCTGTGAGCCGTCTGTGAAGAGGAATTCAGCTAGCTTTGCAGGTAGATTTCCTGGATAAAAAAAAGTTTAAGTGAGAATCTAAGGAGTTATGCTTCAAAAACTTTTCCAATACACTGTCTACAGGGAAGAAATGGTCTCTTTTACAAGGGCATTGGACGGTTTTAGGTCATGTTTTATACTCCAAATACTGGTTTTTCCTTATCAGTTTGTGGATATATATATATATATATTTTTTTTTTTTTTCTGCTGGATTTGTTCTCACCTACTTCAACTGTGGTATTTCAGTCCTCTGAAGATTTGTTTTCCAGAAAGTAACAGAATAACTACTGTGACAGGAAAGAGTTTAAGACTAATATTATAGGTTTAGCAAAGGAGTAAAATATATCAAACTGAGAAAATCTTTTTAAAAATGTTTATTTATTTTGAGAGAGACAGTGCATGTGAGCAACCTTGGTGGGGGGAGCAGAGAGAGAGAATCCGAAGCAGGCTCCACATGGGGCTGCATCTCCCAACTCTGGGATCATGCATGACCTGAGGCGAATCGAGTTGGTCACCCAATTACTGAGGCACCCAGGTGGCCCTCAAGCTGGAAAAACTTCTAAGTGCTAAACACATGCATACTTTTATTAAAGGAAGAGTGAGCATTTATTATAGTTCAAAGTGATATCTAAGTTCCTGTGAAAACTTATTCAATATTGTCTTATTGAAACGTCCTATAATTATTAATTCTGAGCATTACTTAGTAATTTAACTGGTATCACCTGAAAAGAAGTGGATGACTCATAACTGAGGACTGAATTAAAATATTTCTTCAATGGGGGCACCTGGGTGGCTCAGTCAGTTGAGCGTCAGACTTCAGCTTAAGTCACAGTTCCTGAGTTTGAGCCCTGCATCAGGCTCATTGCTGTCAGGGCAGAGCCCACTGGGATCCTCTGTCCCGCTTTCCCTTCCCCTCTCTCGCTCTCTCAAAAAATAAAAATAAAAAAATAAGAAACAGTGTAAAAAATATTTCTTCAGTGGACAGAATCACACTTAATTTGTAAATTCAATTCACATCTAAGAGCTACCCTTGTGTAGTTACCTGAACATTGTAATATTATGTATCACAGTTCCTGAGCCATTAACATTGTAGAAGTAGTCCATCTACCTTGAAAAATACCTAATGAAGGTTTCCAATTTGTTTTACTGATTAAAATGTATACTTCAGAAGAATGTTGCATGGTTATCCCAGGTTTGCCTGCACTAGAACACATAGTTGCTCATCCCTAGAGTTACCTTTACTTGTTTTGGAAGCTCAGTCATCCAATGACTTAATGTTTATTTCTTTTTTAAAGTTCTTTTATATTAACATGATACTAATAACCACTTAAAGCATCTGGCTATACAGCATGTGTTATATTTTCTCCATAAACTCTATTTTGAAGGGCAGAGGTGGAAGTAAAAAACCAAGAGTTTAGCTCCCTTGCTTATGGTGGGGTAACCACAAACAGAAGTATCATTCATACCCAGATTAAAAGATAGTAATCTTGAACTCACTCCCAATTTGGAGAACCATATCCCAATTAATCATCTTATTTTTCCAATCTCCATAGTGGCCAGACAGTAAGACACGAGTTTCAAAAAGACTTTAAGATGAGTTTTACCTTTTTAATTCCTTAAGGTTTCAGTATGGACTAGTTTTATCCATTGGGGGGGAAATGTGCAGTAGTTCCCCCTTATTCACAGGGGATATGTTCTAAGAGCCCCAGTGGATGCCTGAAACTGTGGGTAGTACTGAGGCTGATATACGATGTTTTTCCCCATACATGCATACCTATGCTAAAGTTTAGTTTATAAATAACGCACAGTGAGAGATTAACAACAGCAATAATAAAATAGATTAATTATAAGAATATACCACAATAAAAGTTATGTGAATGTGTTCTCTCTTTCTCTCTCAAAATATCCTATTGTACTGTAGTCACTCTCTTTTTGTGATGATATGACAGGTTAAATACCCATGTGATGAGATGAAGTGAGGTGAATAATATTGCCTGTTATTCACATAGCATTCACATAGTCTTCACATTACATGAATGCTACATTCATCTAATGATGAAGCGTTAGTCTAGAAATATGTCAGAAGGAGAATCATCTGCTTACAGATTGTGGTTGACCACAGGTAACTGACACTGTGGATAAAAGGAGTACTATTGTGTAGAGTTGCAGAGATCATTCTTTACATGCCTGCAGTTTGATTTGTGTGTAATACCTTGCTCCTTGTCATTTTCTTTATTTTTATAAACATAAATACAAAAATCCCATCTCAAATCCCACAACAAAGAAGATATAATTGTACATATTTGAGCATATATCACTAAAATATTTCTCATGTAAATGTATTCAAATATTTTTTTAATTTTTTTTAGTGTTTATTTATTTTTGAGAGAGACAGCGACAGAATGAGAGTGGGTTAGGGTCAGAGAGAGAGGGAGACACAGAATCCGAAGCAGGCTCCAGATTCCAAGCTGTGGGCACAGAGCCCGATGCGGAGCTCGAACTCGCGAGCCGCGAGATCATGACCTGGGTGGAAGTCAGCTGCTCAACCGACTGAGCCACCCAGGCGCCCCGAATTCAAATATTTTTAAACAATTTTGTACTGACCAAATTGCATGTACCAATCACTGTTGTCATTTAATCTTTCTGACCAATCAAGTGAAGATACCTCTGAAGATAGTGTTCTTTAGTCTGAAGATGAAGCAGCCTTTCTTCAGACTTGGATTTTTTTTTTTTTTTTTTTTTTTTTTTAACCAACAGTAAGTCTAACTATAGAGGAAAGAGTGGAAGCTCTCTCCTTCTTGGATTAACTGAAGGAGAAGGAATGGAAATCATAGCACAGTTATTATCAAAGAAATTCTCGAAAAAATTTTCATGACTTATATTTTATTCCTTTATTTTGCTGTGAATAGCTAGGGTAATGGCCTCTCAGATATTTCCATGAATGTTTATGTATGGTAAGCTATCTATCCATTATCCATCATATTTTTTAAAGTTTATTCATTTATTTATTTATTTTGAGAGAGAGAGAGAAAGAAAGCACAAGCAAAGGAGGGGCAGAGAGAGAGGGAGAGAGGGAGAATCTGACACAGAGCTCAATCTCACGACCTTGAGAACATGACCCAAGCCAAAAGTAAGAGTCGGGCACTCATCTGACTGAGCCACCCAGGCGCCCCTATCATATTTAAAAGTCTCAGTTGAAATATCTAATTTAGCATAGATTTTGTTAGCGTTACCCATAGGGTAACCTCAATGTTGAGCAAGCACATGGCTACCAAGAATTAGCCTATTATTACTCTGCCTCCTCCAAAGATTTGCCTATACTATGATGAATTCCTAGTCAGTTTGAGTAGGAGGGGGGTGTATGCAATGTCTAGTTTATATATTGATAAGAAAACACCTGATTTCCCAAGTTGTCTTCTCCCTTTACCAGAGGTCACAGTGTGGCTATATGGTGAGCCATCTTGGACCAGGTGAATAAAGGAGCATCATGAGGCTGGAGAAGCAAAAAGATAGGAGTGGCCTTGCTCTGCTTCAAGAGCAGACCTGCCATATCAGCTTAGATTTTTATGTGAGACAGAAATGAAGTTCTTAATTGAGCCACTGTGGTTTTGGAACTCTCAGAGCAGCCACAATTATATCCTAACTAATGCAATCCTTAAGCTCTTTATGCAATATAACTTTCAGTTCTTGCTCTTAATAAAACCTATGATTTCAGGAAGAGAGAGTGTGATAATTCAGTTCAATTGAACTAAAAAATCAATTTGTAAAGGTGGACATACAATTCAAAATGGAAAAAATAAAAGGAATCTGAGAGATTCAGGAAAGTGAAGAACTATGGAGCATCCACATTTATATTTTAAACTTGGACTGATATCTGGAATTAGGACAGAGCTTTAAGAAATTAATTAATGAAAATTCAGTTTGCAGTTTGGCATTAAATTAAGAAAGATCCACTCCCAATCTCTTATGCTAAATATCACATGCCATCACTAATGGTCATTATACTACAAAGAAATATTAGGCATTATCTACTCACCTAGACCGTTAGAGCTAAAAGAGGTCCAGTGGATCACCAAGGGTCATATGCCAACGTGCAGGGGGAAAAGATCAGCTCCTTCTACTTCTGCTTACATATACTTCTAAAGTGCTTACATTTTTGCAAAATGCAAAGACAGTTTTGCCATGTGACAAACCATAATGATCATAATAAATTAAGCCAGTCTCATTTCAATGAATATATATGCCATATATAGTGAAAGCCAACTACCCTTTTGGAAATACGTAGCTGGACAAGACTCAGTTTTTTTTCTCATTAAATTCATGAAGCAGTTTGTAAATCTGTAAATATTAATGCAATTCCTATATTGTGTTACCTATCTTTACTGGCATAAGCAGAAAAATTAAGTCTATTTTACTGTCCTGAATTTAAGATAGTCTCTAAATTTATGGAATTATTTCAATGATTATTTGAATATCCAAAATATATCATAAGCTTCCAAACTGATAGTTTTGTAATGCATTATATCATCCAAATCATTCTCTGTGCAGTTTTCTAGGCTTTATGGAGGGGCCTCACTGACCAAAGTGGGGGAAGCTGAATGAAAGCAATATTAGGAAGCCTCAAAATTTAGCCCATGGCCTTTTTTATATGACCTCCATGGTCAGAATATGTTATTATATAACCATAAATTGATAATTGTCAAAAATAATGCTCCATGACAAATTAAAGTTTTATTTTACTCCAATTTCAGTGTCCATAAATAAATTTTTTTGGAACATGGCCACTCTCCTTCATTTACTTATTGTCAAGGTTGCTTTCACTGTACAATGGCCAAGTAGAGTAGTTGAAAGAGAGACCATATTATGGTCTGCAAAACTATTTACTATCTGGCCTTGTAAATATTTCCTGCCCCCTGAAACGTGTCATTTTGGCATATATTTACTTATGTTCTGGGAATTTATACATTAATTTGTTAAAAAACAATGTTCGGAGGCTCATTGATTTTAAGACATCTTGAAAAATGCTGTATTATTTGTATATGTATTATTTGGTCTTCATACGAATCCTTGTGACATTGGCATAATTTGACTTTATCTATAAGGAAAACTTGTCAAATGGTATACCAAATGTTTGTGGCTAATAAGTGTCAGAGTAGTCATAGTAGCTAGACATCCCTAATCAGAATCCTGTCCTAAATCCTTCAATATGTGTAAAAACAAAACACCAACCATATTATTTTGATCTGATTAATCTCTTATTTTGCCTACCATAATGTGAAAGAATAGGTAAATAGCATCCAAATTTTACTATATAAATTTGCTTCTGGTTAAATAGGAGGATTTACAGAACAATAGAAAAGTTTCTCTTAAACATTTACCAGAAACTGAAGTAACAATTTGGAGACTTTTAAATTATAAATTTATATTCAATATTAAATTATAAATGTCCCTGGATACTTACCATTCTCATTTACTCACAACTCAGAACTAAATGGGTCTAATCAAATTATTTTTTCTCTAACAACTGAAACAAACTGAAGAATGTGCAAGGAATGTGAGAGGAAAACTGATCTGAAAAATCTCTACAATGTATAATGTTTTATGTCCAGTCAGTCCAATTATCAGTTTTCTTACTGATCAGAAAAAATAGGTTAGAAGAGACTCTATGTGGTAAATTATACCTTACCATTATTTGTTTTGAGATAAACTATTGCTTTTGTTAATACTTCAAGGAGTTTCTCTACCAGATGCCATTATAAAACAACACAATTAGAAAAAGAAGTAATTTGGGGCACCTGGGTGGTTCAGTTGGTTAAGTGTCCAACTTCAGCTCAGGGCATGATCTCACAGTCCATGAGTTGGAGCCCCGTGTCAGGCTCTGTGTTGACAGCCGAGATCCTGGAGCCTGCTTCTGATTCTGTATCTCCTTCTCTCTCTCTGCCCCTCCCCTGCTCATGCTCTCTCTCTTTCTCTGTCTCTCTCTCTCAAAAATAAATAAATATTAATTTTTTTAATAAAAAATTAATTTATTAATTAAAAAAGAAACAGAAGTCATTCATTATGTCAAAACTCAGCTAGCATTCTGATACAACTTAATATTTAATAAATTATGTTATTCTGAAACAAGAAACATATGTATCTGTTATCAGAGTCTCACCAGACTTAAAGATGTAAATTTTGTTTCCATTCTAAAGGTACAGCACATAATAAATGTTTTTTTTAAAAAAAGTTCTTGGAAGTCAAACATCTAGGTTATATATTGAATAAATTTATGGAAATCTCCAAAATTATAAAGTAGCAATTTATTATCTTGATGAAAGTTTTCCAGAAGGAAAAAACTCTCTACCATACTTAAATTAATATATAATTAGTATGGCAATTTTTTTTTCTTTCCCTGATTTTTCATTTTCACCTTTTATGGTGTTTTGAAGGCATACAAAGATGAAGAATACTGTCAAATTTGTAATTTCATGAGCTTGGGTTACTCACTAAGCTGTTCAGCTTTGATAGCTCTGGATACTGTAGAAAACATTCCTCTTTATTTGTTTCCTACAAAAATATTTATTTTCAGGTTTTTAGAAAACCAAAGTACACTACACAATTCACTTTCAGCTTACACGCAAAAAGAAAGACTCATAATGAAAAATTTTTAACTGTTTCATTTTAATGCATTAGGGGAGAAACTGTCTAGTTCTGATTGACTTTTTGGCTATTTTTTTGTTTCAGAATAATACGCTGTGAGAAATGTTCAAGGAAAGATATTTCTCTAAACAGACACATCTATAGACAGATAATTGTATGGATAGATAATAATCACTGAAAGATTAAATATAAAAATAGGGAAATAGAGTGCTATAGTATCAACACATACTTTACAAAGAATTCATTTAAAAATTCAGGCTCTACTAAAAATTACGTATTCTCTATAATATACCATTCTAATTTATATAATACTGATTTCATAGGAACTATTTTATAATTCTGTAAATTACAGATATCTGGTGGTTATGTAACACTACTGTTTCTTATAGATAAATTCTTTTCTACATAAATTCTGCCCTTTCTGATGGAGTTTCAGTGGAGTTATTTCTTCCTTGGAAGAATCCAGTCCTGTGTCCATTTTCACACTTATTTAAATATTCCTGTTCTGTAAGTATATTTCTCAATTCTCCTTTGAACCTGTTAAATTATTTGCTTTACTCCTTCATTATAGTTAAATAAAATATTTAATATATGTTCATTTATAATTTGTACAATAATTATGATTTTAGTTTTTTTTAAACTGATAATTAATAGTTTTGAAGGTTTTCCATGTGATGCCCATTAGGTCACCTAACAGAACTAAGTAAATTTCATTATCAGAGAGGTGCACCTAATGACAATTTAAGGTCCGTTGAGTCTTTTGTTGGGTCCGAGGGAATACAGAAAGTTAAGAGAAATTTACTATGTTTTTTTTAATTTTATTTTTCTATCCTACCACTTTTGCATTACATATTTTGTTTTTAATTTTATATTAGGCTTATTAGCAGCCAATAATCATTGCAAGCAGCAATAGGTGATCAATTGATCTTAAATATGATCATTTGACGATCTCTGACATTTGATTAAAATTTATGGCTGTCTATTCTCTGTTGGATGAGAGATTAGGTAGAATCTAGTTTGTAAGGATTTTCCTGTTTCTTTCTTTACCCATTTGGAGCGCTATTTACTGTTCTGTTCACAAGAACTATTTTTGATATCTGGACCAGAGAAGGTTTTTTTGTTGTTGTTTCTGTGTTTATTCTTGATCCGTGGCTTAAATTTGTTGACACTGTAAACCCCTTTTCTGTGTGTCTGTTTGTTTATATATCTGTAATTCAGCAAGGCTTTTAATTAGATGAATAACATTTTCATAGCTCTGGATGTTATTAACAAATTATAGTGTCTCTTAAATTAAAGGGACATGCACAGAGAGGAATGTACTTTGAAGATAACAGTGATAGCAATAACACATCATTTTCAGGGGAAACTACCAATTGGGCATGCAGTGCCAGTAATACGCTGTTAATGGTGCTAGTTTTGGTAGTGTTTTACTTACCACACATCTGCTGTGATATCTTGATTGAAATTTAATCTCTGACCCTTCATTAATTGAAACCTATTTTCCTACTTCACTTGAGAACCCTTTTTAGCTACAATTAATTTTTTTCAGACATTTCCTTCTTGCTTGATTTTTATTTTTTATTTTTCATTTTTATTTTTGGCATTTGTTCATGCTGCCGAAAAACAAATCAATAGGACAGTGGTTAGAATTATGAGCAATACTAGCAGATAGGCTTTTGGCAAAAAATGGCAACAATCCTTTCTATGATTACAAGCTCTCTTTAAAAGCTCTTCAGAATTTCTTTTTGTCTTTGCCTTTCAATAGTTTCTCTTTTTTTTTTTTTAATTTTTTTTTCAACGTTTATTTATTTTTGGGACAGAGAGAGACAGAGCATGAACGGGCAAGGGGCAGAGAGAGAGGGAGACACAGAATCGGAAACAGGCTCCAGGTTCTGAGCCATCAGCCCAGAGCCCGACGCGGGGCTCGAACTCCCGGACCGCGAGATCGTGACCTGGCTGAAGTCGGACGCTTAACCGACTGCGCCACCCAGGCGCCCCTTTCAATAGTTTCTCTATGATGTATCAAGTTATGCTTCTCTTGCATTTACCCTATTTGAGATTCATTGGCCTAAATGTGGTTGAAATAGCTGGAAAGACTGTTTTCCTTCAGGGTTTTTTACTTTTCCTATTGTTATTCAAGACATAATTTTACAATAATAACCCAAACAATTTTTTGTGAAAGTATGAGTTTGGAAATAAGGCCATGCAAGGATGTTGAGTAGCCAAAGTATTGAACTAAAGCACACGACTACCTGGCTTTTTCAGCTACCTGGCTCCTATGAGCTCTTTCCACCTTAGAGATGTCTCCATGAAAGAAACCCAGTGGGAAGCAAACTACAGACTTCCTCTGGAGCTAAAAAGTGTCATCTTGCTTTCTCCTAGCCTTCTCAAGCTCATACACTTTTAATATCACATCTAAACCACAGTCCCACGTCCTTTTCTTGGGATTCTGATTATTGTCTTCTGAAGGACTAGTTAATTTTAAATCCCTAAATCTGGGCCTTATCTTTGTAGGATCCCATCACTATGGTTGGGCTAAACATTTGTTTTGGACCGAGATGGTCTGATATGCACAAGACTTCAAGGACTCAAAAGACTAACCTTTTTTTTTTTTTTTTAAATGATTGTGTTGCTATTGAGAGAAAACTAATTTCCAGTTTAATAGATACAGGAAAGTTTATTAGATGTTTCCAAAAGAGTATGAACCATGAAGTTAACTCATTTTGATTAACCAGTTCACATATTTCCCAATAATGCAATGTGTCATAACAGATAAATCATACACTATTTTTATAATGTTTCCTTCATTTATGGTGATATTTCAAGAAATATATCAAGGTTAACATTTGATTGACCTCTGCTGCTTTGTATGATTACTCAGTGTCTGAATATCATTATAAAGACAACTTTAAAAGCCTCCTATCTTAGATGCAGAGTGCTGTTGTCAATACAGGATACAGCTGAGGGTTCACCTCAGCTATAAAGACCCAAACAAAATTTATCCAAGATGTAACACATCAGAATCTTAAAGCCATGCATTTCAAACTAAAAGTAAAATTACATGGAGGAAAAACAACAACTCTCAAAAAGATAATTTAACAGCATCTTATTATATCAATATTCCAAATTGGAATTTATAACTAAAATTATTCCGTGTCATTCTCTGTGCACATATCAGGAAGTAGACAATGATTTTTTATCTATTGATAATATTAAAATTTGTGAACAAGGGAGTTCTTGAAAGTTTCTTTTGCATTGTTTTTATTGAGATGAAACTGACATAATTGTAACCATTAAAATCTTGTTTATTTATTTATTTTCAGAGAGAGTGGAGGATGGGCAGAGGTAGAGGGACAGAGAAAATCCCAAGCAGGCTCCCTTGCTGTTATCACAGAGCCTGATGTGGGGCTTAATCCCCCAAACCCGTGAAATCATGAGTCAAAATCAAGAGTTGGATGCTTAACCTACTGAGCCACCCAGGTGCCCTTAATTATAATCATTTTAAAGTGAACTGTTCAGTAGCTTTTTAGTGTGTTCAAAATGATGTGCAATCACCACCTCTCTCTATTTCCAAAACATTTTCATGGCCCCCAAATCCCCCCTTAATGGCTTAACCTATTTTACTTACAGTTGCAAAAACAAAAAAAAATATGTGGCAATAATTATATAGGAAGGAGCAGGCACTCTCACATCTCTTCCTAGCAAAGCTTGTGTCCACTCAAAGTAAATTCACTCCAGATCTCAGTATCCATTGCAAGGGGAAAACATATCCAGGTCTGTCCCAGGTATCCAAGTCTGTTGAGAATTTGCACTAACCTCACATGTATTCTCCAAAATAAAACAACACTTGGATGTGCATATGATGTTCTCCTGAATTTCCACAAAGGCAGAAAATGTTCTTTTAAAAGCAAAATTTATTTGAAAAAGCATTTTCATCTTCTGGGAAATAAATTGATCTCACACAAGGAGGATAATTGTATAGAATTTTATCCAAGGTGTTATAAAACTGTTTTACCTATTATTGTCACAAGTCTTAGGTTTAAAAACTATTGGGGGCACCTGGGTGGCTCAGTTGGTTAAGCATACAACTCTTGGTTTCGGCTCAGGTCATGATCTCATGGTTCATGGGTTCAAGCCCCACATCGGGCTCTGTGCTGATGGCACAGAGCCTGCTTGGGATTCTTCTCCCTCTCTCTCTGCCCTTCCCCTGCTTGGTCTCTATCTCTCTCTCTCTCAAAAATAAATAAACAAACATTTTAAAAAGTTTTAAAAAGTATTGCATTGATTATTTAATTTTTACTATATTATGGTGTTTTCATTCAAGGTAAGTCTCCATCAATAGAGGCACAGCATAAGATGTGTCCTAACACTAAAAGTAGAAAATGTGGAGATGGGGTTAATACAACACAGGGTATATATTATCTCAGGATACCTTAACACTGCAATAACACAGCGTCATTACTTCCACTTAGGGGTGAGGAAACTTAAACTCAGAAAAGTGCTATGACATGAACAAAGCAGCAAAACCAGTAAATCAAAGAACTGGGATTCAAATCTCTATATAAGTACACGATCCCCAGTTCCTACTTCCTGTAGTATACATATTTTTACCTATCTGTTAGCATAGTCATGGGGGCTGTGTAAAGGGGTACCGTGTGTATAGTTATTTAATGTCTTCTTCCTTTACTTTTATAACATATAAGGATTTTTACTTGGAACACTACAGGAAAATTAATTCAAATGGCTTATAATATTTAAAGATATATCTAAAAGTATGAAAAAATAACCAGAAAAACACCATTTCTTATTCTCTATTTCTTTCCTCCCTTCAAAAACTCTATAATAGGAAAATAAGTTTGAGGCTGCACAGTTAACCCTATTGTGTATAAAAGATGGTTTAAATAAAGAGAAACTTTATCAGACTGAAATAATATTTTCAGAAGCATCTTTGGTAATTCCCTCTGATTTTTATATAATCTTTTCTTTCTCAAAATTGACTAAAATTTTATTTAAGACATTTCAACTGGTAACTAAGATTAAATCAATATTTAATAAAACGTAATGTATCTTTGTAAACAAAGTATCTAAATACACTGTATAGAAAATATAGATCTTCCATTCAACTGGTTTTGAAAGAAATGAAAAGAGTAGAAGAACATTTTTCCTATCCTTCGCCTGAGAAAACCTAGCAGTGGATGGATACACTTTAAAGTCTGGTATCTTAGGTAACAAAAGAGTAACACTTCATCACTGTCTCCGAGAGAGGGGAGAAAAACAAAATGTATACCCTTTTCAGGATCAATACCTTTGCAAAATACTAATTTTTCTTCTAATGTCATAAATCATGTAAGCAGAATGAATTATATTCTTGCTTGTACCATTTATCTACTTAACTCTATAGTCTTTGTTTTGTTTTGTTTTCTTTTCTTTTCATGTGTGAATTGTCTTGGTTTACCCAAGATTTATCCCTCACATATGTTCAACAGGACAAAAAAATTCTATCACTTTTGGATAAGTTATATTAGAACATATTGAATACTTCAGTTGAACGACAAATTCAGATCATACTGGCAGACAAGCAAAACTGGGAAAGTATTGAGTTATATAGTGTCAGATAGATGCTCAAAATAGCCAAAGTAAAACCCATGAATCACTAAAACAGTAACTAGTTAAAATTTGTTGTGCACCCACCTAAAAGACAGTTTGTAATCCAAGAACAGTCAAACCAGAATGTGAAATGAGACTCAGTAGTGTATACGTTATAAAGCAGCTTATGTAGTGAGAAAGCTGTGACTGTTAACCTGTCTCAGTGACTGGCTGCAATGTTACAATTTTCAGTGGTTACCACATATCAACCTCGGGAAATAGTTCAAGTTTTGTTTATCATTTCCAGAAGCACAAGCAAGAAATGATCCAGGTCAAGTTGGCTTTGTAAAATAAACTAAATTAAGCTTTGTTTGTATGATTAAACTGTGTTTGTCTGTTCAGGAAATTTTCAAGGCTAGTCTCTGTTTCTGATGTTAACAATAGTAGGAGAAGCATTCAGAGACTTGTTTGTAGAAGTATTCATTTATACTGCCATTAAAACCTAAGACAAATTAATAATGCAAATATTTTAAGATAAGACTTACATCATTTTAATTAGAGTTTTTTATAGAAACTTTTTGAGGAATTATTTCATAATATAATTCTTTATAATGGTTGGGACTAGTACTTCAATAATAATGAAGTTTAATTTTAACGAAGCCTATATATCTGATATAATAAACCACAGAGATAACTTTTTTTAACCACAGAGATAACTGGAAGCATGTAGATGAAAAACAGTAAATCTCTCAATTAAATAAAGTTTCCTAGGAAACTTTAACATGTCTTGAAATTTACCTACTCCAATAGTAAAGATTCCAACAAGAGAACTATAATTTCATCTATGATTATAAGTTATTATTATAAGTTCTATGATGTTGTTTACACAAAGAAAAACATGAATTTAAAAGTAGGCCTAAGAAGAAAGGTAATATTAATTATATATGGAAGAAGCCTACATATTGAGAAGCAGTAACTAAATATACACAAAAATAGACTGCAGAGTTGCCAACACATAAGATCAATATTTTTTTCTCATAAAAGAACTTGAGATTGCCCCACAATGCAACAAAGACTATGGAACAACTTGGAAGCGATTTTGCTTTGGGAGACTTTTAGGGCATATATGAAAATTTGTGTCAGAAAATGCTAATTAAAACCTGTCCCTCTGTCAGGAGGCACCGTCACACACACTAATAAAAATGATGTAAGAAACCACCATACGTTTGACTGTTACAAATGTCCCTGATATGTACATAGAGCCTGTAATCTATCTCTGTGGCATTAATCCTATGACCTTTCAGAAATTTAATTTATTTTCCCTTTTAAAGGTACCCTGCAAGGAAACACCTAATAACTTAGCTTTATTGCATACCTGGACTTTACCTAGATGTCCTCATGTGTGGAGGAAGTCTAACCATAATTTTAGTCTAGTTCAGAGAACAACGAACAATAGTAGCTGTTCAATGAGCTGTGAAAATCAATGAGGCAAACTATCTTTTAATTCTAAATTGATTTTCCCTGCCAATTAATTCCTATTTGGTTACTCATTATTAGTCATTTTGTTTAAGTTCTATTACACTTAATTTGTCACTTTTTCCATGAGTGTCCCAAGTGACAGGAATTGACTTTCTGAAACCTGTTATCTTTAAGAATAGTTTTACTAAAATATAAAAGAGAAAAAAATAAAGATACTCATGATGATTAAAATTAAAATCTAAATTGTGAAATTTATGGAAACAACATAAAAAATATTGCCTTAAAAACAATTAGTGTGAATAGTTTTAGATTTAGCTCTGTTTTTATTTAAAAAGATTGAATACCAATATATTGTAAACAGATGGCTTAGAAGTGAATATCTGTCTATATTCTAATTAAATAGTTTACTATCCTAATTTCTGGAAAGAAAAATCTTGTTTTTAAGTTTATTTATTTATTTTGAGGTGGGGAGGGGCAGAGAGAGAGGGAGAGAGAGAATCTGTACTGTCAGCACAGAGCCTGATGCTGGTCCCCTTCTCGTGAACCATGAAGTCGAAATCAAGAGTTCATCACTTAACCGACTGAGCCACCCAGGAAGGCCTTGGAAAGAAAAATCTTAATAGTAAAGTTAGGTTTAATTTTATGTGACTTTAACCATCATCAAAGAAATAAAAACAATTGTGAATATTAGCAAACAAATTTACAACTTTTACATGTTAGAAAAATTTGGCACTTTCTTAAAATATTACTCATACAATTATAAAATCCAACAATTGCAGTTTAGGGCATTTATGTCAGAGACCTAAAAACATGACCACACAAAAAATCTATACACAAATGTCCACAACTTTATTTGTAATAATTGAAAATTGCAGTCAGTCACCATTTCCTTCAACAGGGAAATGCTAAATTGTGGTACACACATAATCCTGAAATGTACTTGGCAATAAAAAGGGAGGAATTATTGATACACACAACTTCTTGGATGGATCCCAAGAAGATTTTGCTGAATGGAAAAAGAAGATAATTGCAAAAGATTTCATACTGTTTAATACATTTATATTTATATAGCATTTTTGAAGACAGAATTTGGAAGTAGAGGACAGATTAATGATTGCCAAAAATTAGGTATTGGCACAGATGGGAAGGGAGTGGATATATTTATAAAATAGGTCTTTGCTAAGAATACCAATCATGATAGTTGATATACAAACATGTACATGTTAAAAAAATTATATGGAATGCAATAGAGTTACACACATACGTGCATATGTGTAAAATGGGGAAATCTGAATAAGATTGGATGATTGTATTGATATCAATATCCTGGTGGTGATATTAAAATACAGTTAGCCAAATTTTACAATTAAGGGAAAATGTGTAAAGTGCACAACAGTTCTATTATTTCCTACAACTTCAAGTGAATTTACATGATCTCAACACAAATTTCAATTAAAAAATGCAAAATCAAAAGGCATTGAAAATATAGGGAAATAAGTGAGATATAAGTTGTTGCTTATCAGATAGAAAAGGTTAAAATGATTGGCAATGTTTTTTATAGGGAAATGTGTGATGATAGTAACATTTTAGCAATGTATTCTTGTCTATCATTTTGTCAGTAGTTGAAAGGATAATGAAACCTAGTGCTGAGGAAGATGTAGAATATTGATAGTCTTATAAACCATTTGTAAAAACTAAATAAATAAAATAAACCATTTGTGAGAGTAGAAAATAGTGAGGGGCTTATCTATACATATATTAGTAAACAAAAGATTAAAATATGTTTGTGGTTTCCTCCGTCATTTCCAGCTTTAGGAATCTTAAAAAAGGATATACATATAAGTACATGCCATGCAATTGGGAGTTCAAATATTTGTTGCAGTCTTTCTCCAACAGTACCATATGGAGCCATATGATAATTTCATTTCATATTTAATTGCCTTTAAATATGGTTAAATATTAGCATTTTTGTTATGGTTGGTCATATATAGAATTATAATAATTAAAAATTGAAATACACACAAATTAAATACCTTTCAAGTTGTGTATATACAAATAATATAACAAATGTGTCATGTAATGCTGTATAGACACTTAAAAGAATGACTTATATGAGTTAGAACTTTCTGAACTTTATTAATGAAAATACTCCTAAGATATATTAAGTAAATAAATGAAGTTGCAAAACAGTGCATACGTAATTATCACAAGTAGATTAAAAAAAAAAAAAAAAAAAAAAAAAAAAAGAAAGACTGGAGATACATGGACCAAACTATTATGAGTAGTTTCCGCTTGGGGCTGAGGAGAATTGTGAGGTCTGAATAAAAGAGGAGTTTTACATTTCATTCCCTCTCCCTCTCTGCTTATTGATTAAATATTTGCAGTCAATGTGATTGAATGCTGTTTACTCTTATACTAATACATATTAATACATTTCCCCTTTACTCAGAAATAGATGTCTGAGTTTAATTTTGAAAGAAAAATTTTAAATATTTATAATGTTATACTATTATAGTTTTCAAAAGCAAAAAAAGAAACTCAATGGGATTCATTAGATAGTTTTATTTGAATCGCTAAGGTGAATTATTTTGAAGCTATAAAAAATCATGTAAAAGAAAAGAATTCTACTGAGTCAAATAAAAGAAAAAAATCTATAAAATTTTAAAAGCATAACTGATTTTTTTGGAAATATACTCGTGTGTGTGTGTTTTGTTTTGTTTTGTTTTGTTTTGTTGTAAAGTAGTGAACCCTTACTATGTTTTTGCTACCTAGCCTAAATCCTAAAATAAGATTCTGACCCAATTCTGTAAGTCATAAGTGGTCTGTATACTCCTTTTCTTTTCCTTGATGTTCTAGTCTGTGATCTTGATCTTTTGTTCAATGACACTAAGATGAAAAAAATTCTGTATATATTATTCAGAGAATCAACCGCAATCTGAAGTCTCGTAAAAGAGATGACTGATACCAGGTGCTGTGGAGCTTGCTGGGGCAGAAGACAGCAGTTTTCCTGTGAAATTTTCCAAACCAGACTGTGGGTTATGTTCCTATGTTCTTTGAGATATAACCTCTCTCAGTGCCTAACCAATTTCCTGAATTACCAACATTTATGTTGCATTTATGATCTCCTCCATATCTTTCCAATAAGATGCTTTCTGCTTACGTTTTTCAGAATCTGTTCCAGTTGTTTAAAACCAGACCCACCAGAAAGCAAACAAAATGTCCATTTAAAAAAAATGACTGGGAGAACTTATACTAAAATCCTTACAAGAATTCTTGAAGACTCTAGTATGAAGTATTTCGGATTTTGAGGTGTTACTTTGGTTGTAGCTTTTATTTCTTTTTAAGTGTTTTTATTGAATCTACATGTTTTTGAATTTGATTCAAAATATGATTCAACGTATCTATGGCATTACCTAATAGGAATTATTTTCACATTTAAATGTTGCTTTGCTCTTCAATACTTCTTAGAATTCCACCACCCTGTCTGTCTGTATCTCTCCTGATTTTCTGAGAATACTAGCTCAGAATACTAGTTGTATATTTGGGAATCGGCTAGCTGCTACTAATGAAAAAAAATCTCTTTGGCTTAAAACAACAGAAGTTTACTTCCTGTTCATCTTATGATGTCCAGGTCAATTAGGCTGAATATAATCCATGAGATACTCATGCCGATGGATGTTCCATCTCAACAGGGCTACCACAGCAGGGGAAGAGAAAATAGGAAATTAAAATTTCATTTATTTTGAGTGAACAGATAAAATTACATGGCCACAGCTCACTCATAGTGGATAGAAAAGTGTAATAATTCCCCTAATTCTCCAGAAGAAAACTGATATTCCTTTAGAAAAAGTTTTAATGTATGCCATATTAGACAATTGCAGAATTAACCACTAAATTTCCTGCTAACAGGTTATAATTATATTCATACAATGATTAGAAATTCCCAAATCATTAGTTTGCTTTGATAGATAAGTGTAAGTCTAACTTGATCTAATATAACTTTCTTGGATTTTGATAGGCTGGAAGAGTAAAGATTTGAACTACTTGGTGGCATAATTTCTCTTTGTTGCTGTAAAGAATAACTGGTTTGTTTACAAATATCATAACTTAGGATGTAGAATATATTTCACATACGTCTGTTTCTTTCAGAATATTATTTTGGAATGTGAAGTGAGTTTTCTGAGACTTGAAATCATCTCTGAGGCAAGGCATACCTGATGTGATGATTCTCTCTATTTGAAGTCACTGGTTCAGTTAGAGTCATTCTAAAATTTGGCTTTTCGATTTATGTAGGTATAGGCTTCAATTGTCACCGTGAAGAAGATAAAAGTAAAGTTTAACAACACCACTTGCATCAGAATAGGACTATGCTACAGTAAATATGTTTATGAACAAATGAATTCACAAACCCCAAAAGAGAGTTTATCATATTTCAAGCTTAATATGCTAGTATTTGCTAATAACAAGACTGCATTCTTACCAACATAACTATATTGTCACTTCACAAAGAGGTATGGTATTTTCTCTTCAAATTCTCTTCAAATTATTCTTCTCCCCTCACTTTCCATATTTAGTTTTATTATATTCTAAGGATGTGTCACTCCTGAGGAAAATTATGTGCATGTCTACATATTGTGTATATGTATGATACAATATGTGTGTCTGTGTGTGTTTGTATGTATATACAAAATATGGAGGTCAGAGGCACTTGGATGGCTCGGGCTGCTGAGTGTCAGACTTGATTTCGGCTCAGGTCACGATCCCAGGGTTGTGGGATTGAGCCCTATGGTAGGCCCTGCACTGAGTGTGGAGCCTGCTTAAAGATTTTCTCTGTCACTATGCCCTTCTCCTCTGCTCTCTCTCTCTCTCTCTCTCAAGTTAAAAAAAACGTGGAGGTCATAGTTACAAAAATGTATGAATTTCTCTGGCATATGTAAGTATGTGTTATAATCTTTTTAGAAATAATTAACACTTCAGTGATACCTCAGATATGATTTACTGAATATGACATTATCTCTTTTTCAAGGATCTAATGAATTGGGCCTTGAGTAAGTAAATAGTTTAGCTGAAAGATTATATATATTTACGTACATATGTGTGTGTGTGTACATATATATGTATATATATATATATATATATGTATATATATATATATATATGTATATATATATATATATATATACATATATATATATATATAAGTTGATATGATTTTTGTTTGTAAATCCAAAAAATGCATTCTCAATATCACTTTTATTCTAATGAGAATCTTCAGCTGGATTGAATACTTTGAGAAAGACTATCTGAGCAATTCGTTTGGTGGATAAAAGCCAAATCTTAGTTACATGCTTCAAGTGTTTAACTAACATTATTATAGTAGACTACATACACATTTAAATTTTATTTCACCATAGTGACATTGGGCAACATAACTAAAAGTAATTTCTCTTATATGAACTTATTTTACATACGCATCCATAGAAATTGTTCTTTAATGCATTCCCTACATAATGCCTCACAAGTCTGTTCCAATGGAACAGAGCAACATTTTTAAACCACAGAAAAATTAAAGTATAAAATTGATCTAAAAACATCCAAATGTCATCTATATGTTACAATATTGAACAGGGAGAGGAAAGGGTGGGCATAAACCAACAAGCTTTGGCCTCAATCTCATTGAGTCTCAAAAAATTCTCTATGGTAATTCTCAACTTTAGCTTTATGTCAAGTAGATTTTTAAAATTTACAGTTTTTTAGAATGATTATGTGATGGGCAAGTACAATAACAATATTTAATGTTACAATGTTATAATTCGATAAATAATAAACTAGTATTAATACAAATACAGAAATATTTATGTATCATTTATCATTAGATTTCAAATTAAATTTTATATTTCTGGGATGAACCACACCTGGTCACAGTGTATTATTCTTTTTTATTATGAAAGAAAGTAGATGTTCCTGAACATTGTTCATTAGTTAAGAGGTTATAGGTGGCATTGCCTAAGCCATATGCCAGTTTTAAATGGGCTTATAGTTCTTTGTTACCTAAATTCATTTATTAAAAGGACAATATAGAAAAATGGATAAGCAGTGGAAGGGAGATAGAGGAAAAAGAAGAAATTTGAGACATTTTCATCTTCTGAGTAATGTGTTCTGAAGGGAGCAGTCTCAATTGGAATCCAACTTTGAGGATGCAGGACTGGTGGGGAGGTGGCTAAGGATGCATGGTTGACAGGAGCAGGCCAGTAAGTATGATTTCAGGAGTGATGGTTTAGCTCCTGTGGTATTTGAAACAGTTGATCCCTCCTTTTCCTTGGAAAATTTTTCCTCTTTCTCAGTCATCCTGACACTACTTTATTCTGGTTTTCCTACTGCCCTGGTTGCTGGTTCTCAGTCTCCTTTGATGGATCCTTATTCTTTTTTTTTTTTTTTTTTAATTTTTTTTTCACCGTTTATTTATTTTTGGGACAGAGAGAGACAGAGCATGAACAGGGGAGGAGCAGAGAGAGAGGGAGACACAGAATCGGAAACAGGCTCCAGGCTCTGAGCCATCAGCCCAGAGCCTGACGCGGGGCTCGAACTCACGGACCGCAAGATCGTGACCTGGCTGAAGTTGGAGGCTCAACCGACTGCGCCACCCAGGCGCCCCTGATGGATCCTTATTCTTAAATGTTAGAGTCAATTTATGCATTTTTGTTGCTGTATGTGAAATAGAGCAACATTTCAAACTCTTAAGGATTATTGTATTTCTTTTTCTATATCTTATAAATGTACCCACTTGTTAAATTAGGCCATAATTTTTTTTTAAGTTGTGATATTTAGAAAGGGAGAGAGAGAATCGCAAACAGGCTCCACACTGTCAGCACAGAGCCGGATGCAGGGGCTCAATCTTGATCTCATGAATCCTGAGATCATGACCTGAGTAGAGATCAAGCATTGGACACTTAACCAACTGAGCCATCCAGGTGCCCCCATAATTGGTTTTTGTCTAATGACAATAATGAACTCTCTTTAATATGAAGTGCATTAGGCTGCTTGTGGAATATAAGTTGCTTTTCTCCTAAATTTTTTTCTCCAATTGACCCTCTAGGTAAAATTATCCACAGAATAAAAGTATTCAAAATATGCTTCCTGGTCATAATAGAATTCAATTAGAAATTGATAACAAAAAAGATCTCTGGTAATTGACTAAATATTTAGAAACTAAGTAACAAACTTATGAATAACCCATGACTCAAGAAAGATAATAAAAGAGAAATAGAAAAGTATTTAGCCAAAAGAAAAAAAATAATAACCATAACAAAATGAAAAAGAAAATATAATCATATGACCAACTCTACTGATACATAAAAAGTATTTGACAAAATCCATATTCATTTGTGATTTAAAAAAGAAAAACATTAATCTCTTCAATCAAATAAAGATATAAATATGAAAATTATATGTATTCAGTTAATTTTTGACAAAATTGCAAAGGCAATTCAATGAAGAAAGGATAATCTTTCAAAAATGGTGTTAGATTGATTGCACATCATTTTGAGACAAAATTAACTTTCATACATTATGCCATGAGGAAAATTAACTCAAAATGAGCTGGAGATTAAAGGGAAACCTAAACTATAAGACATCTCGAAAAAGGAAAAGGAGGAAAAAATCTTAGTGATCTTGGGTTGGGCAAAATTTCATGTCCAAAATCTTTTGGACGTGATGTACTTATTTTTTCAATTGTGGTTATGGTTCTGTGAGTATATAAATATGCCCAAACTTATATAATCAAATCATACTCAGCTTATTTAATGACTTGAGGTCATTTATACCTCAAGAAGAATATTATTCTGAGATGGTCCCTACAATAAGTCCTGTGCGGGGGGAGGGGGAGAAGGGAAAAAACAGCTTCTATGTGAGAGTAAATAACACCCTGGCAACTACTGGGATTTTTCAGGGGTGTGGTAAATCATGTTTTTAAGACCTAGTGAACAGACAGGATTTAGTAGATTTATAATAATGTTACTTCACGTTTGTTGCTTAAGACCTAAATTTTGAATAATATCCTGATATATACAAAACCAAAATTAGAGCTACCAACTTGGAAAAGAATATTTCTGTGCTTCAATTGAGGAATGTAGTCTGAGAGAAGAAATCTGGTTAGCTGTGATTTTTAATGTTTAAAATTCTTTTTAACTTTTATTCATTTTCGAGAGACAGAGAGAGAGACAGAATGTGAGTGGGGGAGGGGAGAGAGAGAGAGGGAGACACAGAATCTGCAGCAGGCTCCAGGCTCTGAGCTGTCAGCACAGAGCTCAATGTGGGACTCGAACTCACAGACCACAAGATCATGACCTGAGCCAAAGTCGGACACTTAACTGACTGAGCCACCAGGTGCTCCTGTGATTTTTAATATTTTAAAAGGAACATGGAAATATCATAAACTGAAATATTCTTTGGAAACATAGCAAGCTTTGTCACTTTGGGTATAGTGGTGAAAAACCTCTTATAATTAAAAAAATATATATTTTCTCTGATGGAGGCCCAAGTGATCTAGTTTTTTTTTTACTTCCGCCTTATATTAATGTAGCTTTAGAGTACATCTGCTCTAATTTATACACACATACACACAAAAAAAATCTACAGATAGAATTCCTATATAAAATGGATCTGAGTAGTAGTTCCTAAATTTTTTTATTATTACCTTGCACTGAAATGTACATGAAGAAACATAAAATAAAAAGTCAAAAGTAAAACTAACAGTTGAGCCTGTTATCTAAACCATTTCCCTATCTTTCCTGCTCTATTGTGAACAGTGCAAAATTACCAGAATGAAAAACAGTGGAAAGTTGCTATCTCAGAGCCTCTAACATGGTTCAAAAACAAAAAGGATGTACAAATAAGAAAACCAGTTCCTTTATGGCAGGTACTAATTATTATTTTTTTAAGGAAGAAAAGATTACTTTCCTAATATGAAGAGTGCTCCCCTTTTCTTTATGTACTTTCCAGCAGATAGATAAACAGAAAAACGACTGGCAGATTTGTCCTGGGAAATTTGAATTTGGGGAGCTGTGTATAAGTATCATTAGGTAAAAGCAAATTAAAAATAAGAGATTATAGATTTCCAATCCAATCTCTGAGTCAGAAAGCCAACCAGGAAGTATGAAAAAACAGTCTTATCTCTGTCCTGTGAAACCACAGGACACGGCTTGCAAATCTTCATTGTGGGGAGTCAGTTCTCCGTGGGACTCTCACGTTTCTGCCCACCATAGCAGAGACACTGATGTCCCTTTGCTACAGACTGCTTTTCCAAGGATGTTTGTAAAACAAGCAGCCCTGGGAGAGAGAGTTTTTCTTTGCTACAGAGGGTCCGTTGTTTACTATTGTTACAGTTACAATAAAGATGTTTGTTAGTTTGTTTTTCTGGAGCAAATGTTGGGCAGGTTTGCTTCCATCTCATTATAAGAGACGAGAATTTCCTAATTTTAGGGGTCATCTGCTATGTTACACACCAACTGTGTGCACACATCCATCTGGGCTCACCGGGGATTTGGGGACCATGGGAAATGGGCATGAACATGAAGCTCCTGCTGCCTGCTGTATATTAATAGACTTTTATCTCTGACCCAGGAGTCTTCTGTGTTCTGTCAGCTTGCATGAAACTCTAACAGGCTGCCTCACTAGTGTGCAAATAGGGTAAAATTCAGACTCTTCAGAGTTCTTGATATGCTTAACATGGGTATATCCATTAGAACCTCTTTCATATGGTTGTGGATATGGAAGGAGATTTAATCTACAGATAAAGAGAGGAAAACCAGGCCAAAAGGCGATGAGCACAATGTTGGTTTATAGTCATTGATCCTTGTTCCAAGTAAAACAAAACAGGAAAAGACATATACGTGCATAAAATACTTTCAAAGAAATATCTTAAAATATTAAAATAACACATATTTCTGAAAAGTATTACTGCCAGAAAATTCTGAATAATTATTTTCATATTCTTTTTGTGTCTTAATATAAAACATCTTCTATACTCAAGTATTTTATTATTTTTTAAATATTTATTTATTTATTTTTGAGAGAAACAGAGAGCATCAGAGGGGGAGGAGTGGAGAGAAAGGGAGACAGAAAATCCCGAACAGGTTCCGTGCTGTCACTGCAGAGCCAGATGCAGGGCTCAAACTCACCAGTTGTGAGGTCATGACCTAAGCTGATTCCAAGAGTCCAGTGCTTAACTGACTAAGCCACTCAGGTGCCCCGTATACACAAATACTTTAAAAATTGCTACTTACACTCATATGTTTATTATATGAATTTATAACTGAAGATGTATTCCCATAGAACAAATGTTAAGAATTGAGAAATAGAGACTTCGTTGTATAGTAGGACATAGTAGAGTTATTGATACAAATGTATGTGATAATATCAGTCAATTTGCTAAAGATGCCCAATGATTCAATATAGCTTAGCATTGTGATACTGGAAGAAGCAGCTTTATAATTCAAACAAAATGAAACTGTAAGGCAATGGAGATATTAAGTGTTGAAATCAGATACCCTATTTTTGAATATCAGAATTTCCTATCTGTGAAACCATGACAGGTTATGTAATCTATCTGACACTAACCTCAAATATAAAGGATTGTGTGGGAAACAAATTGACAATAAACAGTTTCAAACAGTTTTTGTTTGAACCAAAGTTGAGACAGATTTTAGAATGTATTTATTAGAGAATAAAATTTCTGAAGGGAGTGGGTTTTCTCTTGAGAGTGGATTTTCACTTTGGTGCCAGCTTAACACCATATAATCACAAAGGGAATTCTGGAATGTTAAAAAAATATACTTTGCATTGTTGGGATAAACCTCAATTAGTAATGACATTATTATTTTTATATTTTTGAATCAATATGCTAACATTTGGTTAAGAATTTTTGCATCTATGTTTATGAGGGGTTTTTATCTGTAGTTTTCCTTTCTTGATTTTTCTTTTTTACTTTTAATTTTGGTATGAGGATAATGCTTCCTCATAGAATATATTAGTGATTGTTCCTTCTCTTATTTCTGAAATAATTATGTGAAATTGGTATGATTTCTTCCTTTAATGCTTGGAAGAATACTCAAGTGAAGCAATGTGGGACTAAAGTTTTTGTGGGTACGTTTTAAACTACAATTCCAGTATTTTTTTTTTTTTTTTTTTTTACAGATATAGGGCTATGGAGTTATCTATTTCTCCTAGTATGAGCTTTCACAGTAGGTCTCATTCAAGGATTTTCCTTTTTATCTAATTTACTGAATTTATTGTTCTAAATTGGTGTCAAGTATAAACATGTTATTATTTAATTATCATATATGTGATTTCACTCATCTTATTTTTGATAATGGTAATAAGATTATTTATGTTTATTGATTGATTGATTGTCTGGTATGAGTGGCGGTTCTCACTGGCAGAGGGAAGAGGCAACTTTGCCTCTTTGGGGACATTTGGCAGTGTTTGAATGCTTGCAGATGCTCTTTTTTTGGTGACACGTAAAATAGTATCACTGGCATCTAGTGGGTAGAAGCAGGGATGTTTCTAAGCATCTCACAATGTACAGAACAGTTCACCCAACAAATAAATCTTGAACCCAAATACCCACGGTGCTGAGGGAGACACCAACCGCCATTTTGTATCTTCTATGTTAGTTACACCTTATGTCTGTATTATTTCCTTCTGTTTACTTTGTGCTTAATTTGAATTTCTCATATCATTATTTTCTTAAGGTGGCATCTTAGGTTATTCTTCTTTTGTGATGTTAGTGTTTAATGCGCTTCTTTTTACATTTCTTTTTAGCACTGCCTTGGCTGCATCCCGCAAATTTTGTTTGTTGGTTTACTTTGTTTTCATCCAGTTCATATGTTTTCTAATAGTCATTGCCATTCTTCCTTTGACAGTTAGGTTTGTTTTTTTTTTTAATTTAGTTTAAAAATAGTTGAGGGGTGCCTGGGTGGCTAGTCAGTTGAGCATCCGATTCTTGATTTTGAATCAGGTCACGATGGGTGGGATCCAGCCCTGCCTCGGGCTCCATGCTGAGCATAAAGCCTGCCTAAGATTCTCTCTCTCTCTCCCTCCCTCAACCCCTCTCCCCTGCTCATGCACTCTCTCTCTCTCTCTCTAAAAGAAATAAAATAATAAAATAAAAATAAAAATTACTTGAGATTTTTTAAGATATAATTTCTGTTATTGATTTATAATTTCATTCATTAAAAAAAGAAAACAAATTTTGTGTGATATAATTCTTATAGAGACTCATTTTACAGTCCATAATATGGTATATTTTGGTAAGTGATCAAATTGCATGTTGAATAATTGTGCATCCTGCTGTTGTTGAATAGAGGGATCTATAAATATTAAGAAAAGTTAATCAATAATATTGTTCAAGTCTATTATATTTTTACTGATTTTCTGTTTATTTGCACTATCAATTTTTTAGAACAAGTAATGAGGTCTCTGATAATATAAATATTTTATCTTTTCATTCTTTTATAACTTTTTACTTCTTTTAGTTCTGTTAATAGGTGTGTAAACATTTTGTTTATGTTTTTGATTTATGTCTTTTTAATTGCATCCTTAGTTATTACTATTACAAGAGTCTCTTTTTTTTTTTTTTTAATGTTTTATTTATTCTTGACAGAGAGAGCATGAGTGAGAGTGGGGCAGAGATTGTGAAGGGGACAGAGGATCCAGAGCAGGGTCCATGCTGACAGCAACCAGCCTAATGTGGGGCTCAAACCCATGAACCACGAGACCATGACCTGAACCGAAGTTGGATGCTCAACTGACTGAGCCACCCAGGCACCCCAAGGGTCTCTTTATTTTTCGTCATATTCTTTCTCTTTCTGAAATCTACCTTTCTGGTATTACTATAGCCAGTCTTTATTCTTAGTATTAGTATGACTTTTTTTTTTTTTATTGTAAGCTACTGATGCCTTTTTTTTTTTACCAATAACATGGACTACTTATGATTGCTTTTTACTTTGTTATCATCCAACCTGGCAATATTTTACTTTAGTTGTAATATTTAATTGGGGTTTAATTTACTTTTAATCCGAGTGTTGATTTGGTTATGTTTAAATCTACTTCCATTCTACTTAGGCTATCCTTTTTTTCCTTTTGGTTCTACTGTATTTTAGATGAAGTTAATATTGCTTGTGATTCCTTTTTCTTCATTACTAGCTCATTATCTTTACCTGTTTTTATTACTTGCTTTAGTTTTCGTATTTCAACTTATCAAAGGCCATATTCAATAGATATGATAGTATTTTGATACAGTATAAAATTGTACAACTTCATACTTTTCTTTCTCCCCTCCTGGCCTTCACGCTATTGGCATATATTTTCCTCTGGGTATTTTTTTTTTTCCTAGATGAATTTCACATAGGTAATAAGAAGATAGTCAACATCTACTGTGTTTTAAACATTATACATTATATTCTAGGCATGTATTCTAACTTAGTTCTCATAGTCTTGTGGGTTAAAAATCATTACTTTCATTTTTCAGATATGAAAACTGAAGTCCAAAGAGATTATACAACCTACCTAAGTCAGATATCTACTAAGTAGGGGAGATGAAAATCAAACACAGGTTTTGTATTTCTCAAACCAATGTATGTGTTTCTTATATACCACCCTTTTCAATAAGTATTTATTGAATGAACAAATGAACTTCTAAATCAATGTAATTTGAGTGAGAAAAAAATACTCTGAATTCCAAATATTTACATTTACTTTGCTTGAGAATACCTACAATTTTTCATAAGTGGAACATATCCTTTCAGCTTAAAATGATAAGCAACTAAATATAGCACCCACAATGTTCATTAATAGTATCAGTGGACATGGAAATGGTTAATTAATAAACCCAGAACCACCGGTGCTTAAAAAATAGTGGGTATTGAGTACACACACACACACACACACACACACACACACACCAGAATAGCACTATTAAGGACTGGATCTGTTTTCTCCTAAGTCTCAATGAGGAAATGGTATGTCCAGCTGTAGCCCCTTAGTCATCCCCACAGGTAAAGGACAATAAGATTTCAATAGAGTGCTGGAATTAGATACTTCAGAGATTAACAAGTGAAGCTGAAGTTTAGTACTCTGCAGAATGACATACAGGGAAGCACAGCCTATGGAGACACTACTGCTAAAGACTCTTATAGAAGCACATTTGCAAGCAGAAACTTCAAGTTTTCAAATGAGTTGTGTTCCCTCAATAGCTGTCTCTTCAGTGGAATGCTGAAAAATCGGAGAAATACATCATGAACTAAGATCATCTTGCTGCAGGAAAAATGTGAAGAATTCAAGAATGATCACAGAAACAGCCATCCAAGAAATATAAATGAAATGATTGACAAACACTTAAACATTATTTTGTGGGATTTGAATACCATTCCATAGGACAACTTCATAGCAATAACCAATAGCAAGAGGCGTGGCCAGTGAGGCAGAGTTCTCCAAGGTTGCTTGATAAAGATTGTAGTGAAAGAAAAATGAGGCAGTTTGGGGGAAGGGTGTAGGAGATGCTGATTTGCTATAATAAAATCAATGCTAATTAGCATAGTTGAAGGGAATTGGTGGACTAAGTAAAATATGAGATTTTGACTGACTTTGTAAAAATAGAAACCATGGAAGTCAAGGGATGTGAAGGAAAGATAATGCTATGAGTATCACTTTGGGAATAGAACAGTTTCCTATAATAACTGAGTTTAATGTTGTGCCATGTAAATGGATAGCTGACATTTATTGGAGATGGAAACCATGTAGATTAAGGAATTTGAAGTAGGATGATATAAATTGATGGCTGTGAGTTTTTAACTGATCTTTAGGTATACCAAACAACATAGATTTACTTATTGAATTTAGAACAGTCATTGGATAAACAAATTAAGAAGCTATAAAGAGAAATATGCATATGGATCATGAAATGGATTTGGAATCAAGGCTTTTTAGATAATAACTAGTAGTTCTACCTTGTATGAAGCATCTTAAACTTTTCCTATGTACAAGAATTGATTTTCCAGGAAATATCCAGTTCTTTAACCTCAATGTTAAACTCATTTTTTAAAATTTATTAACACCATTAAGTTATATAAAATACTATATATATCAAATGGAAATATTGAGAGAACAGTTATGATTATGGAAATATATATTTCGCATTATAAAAAACATTTTTGCAAGAACGATTTCTTTAGAACATTAGATGGATTATATATATATATGTTATGTAACTGCATATATATGTGTGTATATATGTATACATTTTTTCTTATCTTAATTGATAAAAGATATTAAAATATGATCTAGTAACTCCTCAAAGTAACATGAAGCTATAATACAAGATAAGGCAAATTCTGTATCATCTGGATTTTTTTTTCATGAGTTTCTAAACATCCTTTCAGGTGTTTAACAAGATAGCAAATCTTGTGTCTTTGTTTAACTACTTGGCTGGAAGTGGAAATGAGTGGTTTAGGGAGTTATTTCCAGGAGAAATAACTAACTGTGCCTTAAACTTGTTTTCAGATAGCAGGGTCTCTATTTTAGAGAAAGGTGGTGCAGAACTCCTGTCTGTTATATTTATAATTGGAAACACTATCTTGTGGCTTCTATCATTAATCCAAATTAGATTATTCTATCAGTTTAACAGAATTTTGCAATGGTATGTTAGCAGTTTTTCATAATAATTTGAATCTACAGTTGAGACTAGGCATTTCTTTCCACCTACTATATGACTTTGAGAACCCAGACACAAAATTTCATTTATTTCTTGTGAAGGTATTGTATAATCTGTTCCTATTTTGGGTGATTTATTTGGTTAGGGGCTTTGGATTTATTTTTAGTGTTTTACTAATCTTGATATTTACTTACCACACAATTGCTATTTAACCTTTTCCTCAGTTTTAAGTTACTTCCTCTGAAACACTTTTAATGACCTGCTATGGCTTGGTGAGTTCTATCCTATACACACTTCCTACTATACTGGAGCTGCTCACATTAAAATTGTGTCGGATCACTTTATACAGTTTTATGTTCATTTTGTAATACAATGGTAGAACTTTGAAAACAGTCAAAAGAGCAAGTCTTATAAGCAGAGTGTTTATGCACCTTGCTTTTACAGAGACAGTCTCATTTTTTAACTGTGTCTTCAACATTCCATGCATCAGCATTCCCTTTCACATTCCAAGTGTCCTAGTTTGGATAATAAATTATACATATAGTTACTCTGCTTATAAAACCTATACCCCTACCAACTACCGGAAGTTTAGTTATATAGTGGTCAGTAATAAAGATATGTGGAATTGATAAATGGATAATAGATGTTAAAATCAATGAATGAACTGACTATACTTATCCTTAATTCTATGTTTAAAATTGTATTTTGGAAAGTCTTCTTTTAAAAACTTGATCATCCACCTTACATTCATAACAGAAAAGGAAGAAGTGAATAACAGACTAAAATATCTTGAGCCAAAACTTGTGAACATTTTCATATATTACTTGGGAGAAAACTACTTCTGCAATTCATATCAAGAATGATCTATTTTCTGTTTACTTCTTTCTCTGCTTCTCTTTCTCTTTTTTAGTTACCTTCTCTGCAACTTTGATTCTTTCTTAGTGAATTGTTATTTTTCATAATTCTTCTTGATATCAGTGCAGACAAGTCTTAAAAGATCTTTATGCAGTGCCTCTGTTAAGTATAAAAATATTTCATTTATAGCTTTCAGTACTTCTTATCTATTTCTTTTTGAAGGATTTGATCATGAATTATACATACCAGCACAGTATGAAATATTCAGCTCATGTTCTTTCATTCCAGTTCAGCCTACCAAACAAAGAAAGAGTGGTTTGAACACAGAAAAGAGAAGGTCTGATAGCCATATGCCGGGAGTATTTAATAGATTTTTTTCCATCGTAAGGCCCAGATGAAATGTCCAGCATAACTGAAATTCACACACTCAGTGCAACTCATGTAAGTTATTAAATTAACTGAATCAGAAACTTGGCTTTAAGCATATAAAATACACTTCTCAAAATATGAGTTGTTTTTTTTAAGTCAGAAAAAAAGGAGTAATTATTACTCTAATAATGAATTACCATTATACAAAGCCACAGTTAGACATATTTTAGGAAATTTGGAAAAGTTAATATAGATTTATTAGGTCAATAGCTACTTTCAAATAGTAACTAAAGATGTTCACTATTTCTTTGAATTAGTAGTTGATTGGTTATTCTGTTTGGTTAGATTCTTTATAATTAAAAGTTTCCAACAATATGTGTTTCTAGTTCTAGAAAAAGTAAAGTCCTTTCCTGTTACTGAAGAATTCTGAGTTATATTGAGGAGAGTGATTTCAGGTTACTGCTGGAAAACTCTTCCTTAGGGAAAGCACAGTGTAATAATATTCTTTATTGAGCTAACTTGTCCCTCAGACAGAAAATCTTCAGTTATTTCCTTCTAGGAAACCAGTGAATTCAGGATTTGTGAGTTGTTTTTTTTTGTTTGTTTGTTTGTTTTGTTTTGTTTTTCTTAATCCAACTCAGGGGCAAATGCATTTCATTCATTAATCAAAAGTAATTTTCGGGGCACCTGGGTGGCGCAGTCGGTTAAGCGTCCGACTTCAGCCAGGTCACGATCTCGCGGTCCGTGAGTTCGAGCCCCGCGTCAGGCTCTGGGCTGATGGCTCAGAGCCTGGAGCCTGTTTCCGATTCTGTGTCTCCCTCTCTCTCTGCCCCTCCCCCGTTCATGCTCTGTCTCTCTCTGTCCCAAAAATAAATAAACGTTGAAAAAAAAAATTAAAAAAAAAAAAAAAAAGTAATTTTCCTACCTCCCTGCTGTACAGAAATAAGTAGAAGACAATAAAAACGAGCAAAATAAACAATAATTTGTGAGGTCTTCTTGCCTATTTACTTCACAATACACATCATATCAGACTACCCCATAAAATATTCAATTTATGTATACAATATCTAGATTGTATGTAGTAACAACTTTTCTATTTAAGACTTTGTAGTTTGGAAATTATTTGATTTTGAATTGACTGGCACAAATATGACTGGTTACTCTTTTCAATGGAAGTTTTTTTGTTTCATTGTAGTTTTTCTTGAAATCTTTGTTCAAGCTAAAGGGTTAATTTATAGTTCAGAATCTATAACAACATAATCTTGGGTATAGGTTTAAAACCTCAAAGCAACCCTTTTTCATTCTTGTTAAATATGATAAAGCATGCTCCAAAATTTGAAGGTCCTTACCTGTGTTTCTGTTATTATTTCAGTTCATTTCAAAATTATTTGATTGAATATTAATTTTGCACGAGGTATATGGAGTACTTTACAAAAATCATATTACATTTGCTATTCTTCTGTACTTAGCCGTTTAGATAATCTAATATAAACACAAAAATTGAAATTAGATTTTAAATAATTTAAATTTTATCCTTGTAAAAATATTTATAGAGAACTGATTCCATACCAGTAGCTGTTTTTAGCACCTTTATGTGGATATCATATTAGTCAAGGCTTTCCAAAGAAATAGAACCAATAGGAGATGATAGATAAATAGATAGATAGATAGATAGATAGGTAATAAATAGATGAAAAGATTTATTATAGGAGATTGACTCATGTGATTATGGCAGTGGAGAATTCCCATAATTTGTCATCTGGGCAGGAGGAGATGTAAATCTCAGCTCAAGCATAAAGAGCTCTTCACCCTTCCTCTGACTTTTTGCTCTGTTCAGGCCTTCAATGGGTTGGATGGTGCCCACCTGCAATGGTGAGGGCAACCTTCTTTACTCACTGTACTAATTCAAGTGCTAATCTCTTCTGGAAGCACTCTCATAGACACAAGCAGAAATAATAATTTACCAGCTATCTGAGCATCCCTTATCCCAGTCGGGTTGACACATTAAAATTAACCATCGCAGATGTGCTGTTTAATGCCTCTCCTTCAAGTCTTCCTGTAAGCTTTCTCAAACTAACGGCATTATTTTTGTCCTTGTTTGATCTTTCACCTCTCTTTTTCATTCCAGATTATTTCTCCCACTTTATCTTTTTGCCTACTGATTCTGTCTTCTAAAGTTTTTTGACTGCCTTTCAACTAACTAATAGCTATTAAATGTTAAGGACTACAAGTTTTTTTCCCCCTTCCTGTTGTTCTACTTAATTCTTTTGTCAAATGTGCCCTTCTTTTCCATCGCAGACTTTTTTTTCCTGGTATAATCTATATTTTTCTTTCATTTCTTTAATAATATTAAATATAATTATTATCTATTAATTATTTTTATTATTCCAAGTTGTTTTGGAGCAGATTATCATTGCACCTGTTTAATTACCCTGGTGGACTATTTTTTTTGGCTGTTTATCATTGTTATTATTATTAATAACATTAAACATTTTTGCCGTTATATTAGTTTTTTATTGCTATACAACAAACTACCACAGACTTGGTAACATAAAACAAATACCCAGTTATTATCTCACAGTTTATCGGTCAGAGGTGTGGACAGGTTCGATGGAATTCTCTACTTACAGCCTTTGAAGGCGAAATCAAAGTGTTGGTCCAATTGGACTTTTAATAGGAGGCTCTGGGGGAAATTCCGCTTTCGACCTCATTCAAATTTTGGAAAAATTCAATCCTTATGAAGCTGAAGGTCCTAATTCCTTGATGATTATCAGCAGTGGGCCACTCTCACCCTCTAGAGGCAGCTCACATTCCTTCTTATGTAGCTCCCTACCTCTTCAAAACAGCAATGACATGTCAACCCTATCTCACACTGGAAATCTCTGTCTTTGCTGATTCCAGCCAAAGAAAACACTTACCTTAAAGGTATGTGATTATAGTAGGTCCATTCAGGTCCATAAAAAAGAAAGAAAGAAAGAAAGAAAGAAAGAAAGAAAGAAAGAAAGAAAAGAAAAGAAAAGAAAACAACTCAGTTAACTGGTTAGTGACTTTAATTTTATCTGCAACTTTCTTTTGTCATGTAATAGAACATAAGTAGGACAGGATATCTCAATGCATTCAGAGTCATAGGGATAAGGCTTAACAATATAACAGAGCTGTCTTAGTTGATTTATCTGTTCATAATATTCAAGAATATATTGGTGTAGTATGATTTCAGCCTTTATTTTTTCATTTTGTCATCTGCTTTTTCATTTGCATGTTATGATCATATTGTAATGCTGCTTTCTTCACTGCCTTTTTTTTTTTTTAAGTTTATTCATTTTTGAGAGATAGAGACAGAGTGTGAACAGGGGCAGAGAGAGGGAGACACAGAATCAGAAGCAGGCTTCAGGCTCCAAGCTTTCAGCCCTGAACCTGATGTGGGGCTCAAATTCATGAACTGTGAGATCATGACCTGAGCTGAAGGTCAACCGACTGAGACAACCAGGCGCCCCAATCTTCACTGCTTTTGCAGACTTTGTTTTTGTTTTTTTTTAAACTTTTCAAGAAAGACTTATCTTTTCTTTCTACCAAAAACTCAGAGTAGGCATTAACTAGGATGCTTCTTTGTTGTTTCCTGGGACAGATGATACGGCACCTCCAGTCCCCATTCCTTAAAGGGCAGCCTTTTCAGTGTTCCTACTGAAAGTAAGAATCTTTGCTTACTCTGAGCAGTTTCAACGCCAAATGTTCTATCTCTGCTTGTACATTAAAACTACAGCCTCAACTCCATAAATACATTGATCCAAAATATACAAACATAAAGCGTGTATAAATCAGACTTCTCGTTTTTTCTTGAAGATTTTGTGAGTGAATGACTGGATTTACCCACCTATCAATGAGAAGGCAGGGCCATGGAAATTGTGTTCACTAAGGCTCCTCAAATGAAGAAGAATCTAGGAAGTCATCACTCTGAGGTAATATTCCATTACATTCACAAGGTAAACTTCTTTAACCGTTGGACATTTTCCAACAATGTCATTTGCCCATATACTGTAGAAGGTTTTTCTGGAGATATTTTTGTTCTTTTTCCTTCTCATCTATAGATTGTGGTGATACAAGGAGAAGAAAATGTTGTTATATATGTGTCATATGCTGACACTTCACATCGTATTTTAATAGGATTGGCGTTATTGTTCAAGTAACACAGTAATGCATTTTACTAGTGAAATTCAAGTCTATGATTAGATATAACTGGTATTAAATTGTTCTGTGAAGGCAACTTGGCAAACTATGTTGTTTTCTCTGTTAAGAGTTATGTTTGTGAACAGGCAAAACTTATTGATAATGGTAAAAATCAGAATAGAGGTTTCCGAGGAGAAGAAAGTTGAATATTGACTGAAATTGAGCATAAGGTAAAGCTCTTTGTTGAAATAAGTATTCTACATCATTATCTGGATGGTGGTTATATTTGTAAATGCTCATCCAGCTGTATAGTTAGGATTTGTACCCTTCACTTGCTGAATGTATTTTAATCTCAATTAAAACACACAAATAGGTGCACCTGGGTGGCTCAGTTGGTTAACGTCTGACTTCAACATAGGTCATGATCTCACCGTTCCCAAATTTGAGCCCCGCATCACGCTCTGTGCTGACAGCTCTGAGCCTGGAGCCTGCTTCAGATTTTGTGTGTCCCTGTCTCTTTGTCCCTCCCCTGCTCACACTGTGTCTCTCTGTCTCTCTCTCTCTCTCAAAAATAAATAAAACATTAATTTTTTTTAAAAAAAAAGCACAGGGAAAATATCAAATAAATAAAACCAACGAAACACCCTTTATTTAGAACTAGTTGTATATATATGTATATATAATATGTTCATATGTCTCATTTTTTACATGTACTAAATATAAACATTCTAGAATGATTTTAATTTACTACTTTAATATTTTTGTGAGTAATACATTTCTTACATTTTACATGAATGCATATTTCTCTCTTTATTAAGGATATCTAAAATAAGGATACTATGAAAACATGTTTATGTAAAGCCTTTGTTCTTTGAGCATTATTTAAAATTAGACATCTATGAAACAGATTTGGCAATATATATTACTTCAGAAAATGGTAAGGATTCCAAAAGCTATCATTATTTAGTGTAAAAATAAAATCCATTATTCTAGATTGAGGAAAAGAAAATAGTTAAATATAAAAAGCGAGAAGATAAAAGGAGTATTGTGAAAAAGAGAAATATAGGAAGGTTTGTGCCTTGAGTTTAATTAAATCACATTTTCTTGTCTCCTGAATGAGCCTTTAGCTGACTGTGAACTCAAGATTTAACACAACTTAATGACATTAAGTTATTTCTTAAATTGTATTTTCTGTATAAATATTGAAAACCTTCCTACAGCTATACTGTTTTACTTTCTTCATGAGAAAAGTAGTTAGGTATCTTTTTTATATTTTGTGGGTTTATTTACAGGGAAATTTTTTACATATCCTGGAAAAGTATAATAATCTTCGACTTTGAGTCACAATTTCTCTAAAGAAATGATGTTACTAGTAATGTATCATTCTCAATAAAGAACATTTTGACAATGTATTCACCACGGCTATTATGGACTCAACGCTTGTGTTTCCCCAAATTCATATGTTAAACACCAAAACCCAGTGTAATGATGATCATTAGAGGTGGACCTTTAGGAGGCAATTGAATTTAAATGAGATCATGGGAGTGGAGCCCTTAGGAGAAGACAGAAGAAAGTGCTTTCTCTCTGCAGGCACATTGATCTTAGACTTCCTAGCCTCCAAAACTGTGAGACATAAATGTGTATTACTTAAACTGCCCATTATGTTTTTATAGCAGTCCAAACTAAGATAATGGCTGAAGTGCTATTTGGTTATAAAAATACTTTTGAATGGTTTTCAGTGGATACTGTATATCACAGATTAAAAATATAAGTTTAGCACAGCTTGCAACTAACCAGAAACTTCTATATTTGACAGGGAATGGAAAGTTGTAGAAGCAGGATCTTGCTAATCATCAAAGAAATGTTGAGGCAGAGGACCAGTAAACAAAAATAAACTTCTCATTCTGCAATTATCATTAACATCTTTGTGACAGAAAGTAGGATACAAGGAAATATTGTTTATAAGAGAAAATAAAAAGAAGAAAATCATTTTTTGTAATTTAGGGCATACTGTGGTGACATTTTTATATTTTATTCCTGCCCTCCTAACTCACCTATACTTCTTTTAGGCTAAAGTCTAGTTTACTAGAATTTACTAGATTACAAATACATACAAATATTAAAATGATGATATAGCTAGGTTAGTCAAAATAGGTGGTCATATTTACATTGTAATTATTAAGAATATTGTATCAGAATAATAGACATCAAGTTTTGTTAGTTTCCTTTGTCTCAGAATTATTTGAACTATTCAAATTTCATCATCTGTTCTATAAATATGGCATTTATAAATAAAGTTTTATTGCATTTAAAAATATATTTGGGAAGTTTCTATGAATATCTTATCAAGTAACAGTAGATTAATGTGGAAATGTTGGGGTTTGGAGCCGGGAGCCGAAGGCCAAGAAAGAATTCTTGAGACATCTTTGGTGCAAAATGTGGTTTTGTTAAAGCACAGGGACAGAACTCAGGGGCAGAAAGAGCTGCCCTGGGGCTGTATGGGTACTTTCAAGGTGGGGCGAGGTCAGGGATAGCCTAAATCTCTGAGGAATTTTGGAAGCAAGGTTTCTAGGATCTTGAAGGGGCTAGATATTTTTAAGAAAAGGTCATTTATTACTGTCTAATAAAACAGTCATGAGACCCCTCAGATGCAAATCAGTGGGCCGTATGCTTGGAGGATGATTGCTAACATATATTTAGGGGGGAAATATAAAGGAAATTTCCAAAAGAATTTTTATAAATTCCAGTAGACTTACCAGATCCTGGAGGTTGGGATAATGTTAAGCTAAGATTACTTTTTGCCCTTAGGCAAAGTATTAACATGGAGGCAGTTGAGCTCCCAGAGGAAGGTCACTGCCTGTTTCAAGGACTTGTGAATGGGCTGTAAATTGTAAGGAAATTTAATTTTTTCTTTTGCCTTTGTTTCATCATAGATGACTATTGGTGAGACGTTATTTCCTTGGCAAATTGAATTTTAAATGAGTGCGACAAGATGTACTGATTAGAACAGGGATATCTTTTTTTTTTTTTTTTTTCAACGTTTATTTATTTTTGGGACAGAGAGAGACAGAGCATGAACGGGGGAGGGGCAGAGAGAGAGGGAGACACAGAATCGGAAACAGGCTCCAGGCTCCGAGCCATCAGCCCAGAGCCTGACGCGGGGCTCGAACTCACGGACCGCGAGATCGTGACCTGGCTGAAGTCACGACGCTTAACCGACTGCGCCACCCAGGCGCCCCAGAACAGGGATATCTTAACACTAAGAGATCTGAGACCCTCATCAATATTTTATTTTATTAAACCATAGAAATACAAGGGAACTCCAGGGGGCACCCTCTCTTCTTCCTACCATTCTCACAGTTCAGTGGAATTGTTTCCTGTGGTGATATTTCACATAACACAGAATAATTTCTCTTCATGTATACTGACTATGAACTGCTCATTTTTCATAAATATGATTATTTTTCTTAAATCTCCTTGAGGCTGATTGACTCATCCCTTGAACAGCACATTTTCAAAAAATTTTTTAACATAATTGCTACCCATTGACATGGACAAAGCTAAAAATTTCATTCTTAATCGTTGGGGAAGGAAGCTGTAGTAAGAGGCATACTAATTATGTACTGAGTCACAGCAAATAAATTGATGCAAACTTTCAAATCTATCATGTGTTTAGAAAGTTGGGTAATGTCTTTGAGACTTTTTTCCATGGAAGATACACTTCTGTGGGGCTCAAAAAGTAATTGTGTGGATGTAATTACATAGACTATCATATCTGTCCAAGTATAACTGGATATTACTTTGAAAAAAAGTTATGTATCAGTCAGAACTGTCATGGATTAAATATTCATAGCAAATTCACACTATTTATGGTGACCTCTACTTTATTTAATACTTGTATGACCGAACATTTTGAAACACTTTTCTCTGACATTTTCTATTGGCAATTGAATTAGCTTGCTGGGATTGTTGTAACAAAGTACCACAAGTGAGTGGCTGAAACAACAGAAATGTATGGTCTCACAGTTCTAGAGGCTAGGAATGTGAGATCAGGGTGTCAGCAGGGCCATACTCCCTCTGAAGGCACTAGGGAAGGATCTGTTCCACATCTGTCTCCTAGATTCTGCTGGTCTGCCAGCAATCTTGCTTGGCGTATGGCAACATGATTCCAGTCTTCACATGGCATCCTCCGTTCATGTGTGTCCAAATTCTCCCTTTCTGTAGGGACATCCCCCAGTTAGGAGTAGAGGTCCACCCTACTCCACTATGATCTCTTCTTGACTAATACACCTGTGATGACCTTATTTCCAAACAAGGTCAGGTTCTGAGGTAATGGGGTTAGGAGTTCAACATATGAATTTGGGGGGATGTAATTTACCCATAGCAATAATATAAATACTTGCCATACTATAAATATACTTAATATAATATAAATCTCACAAAATATTTATTTTTAAAACTAATGTTCCATTTGAAACTAATAGCAAAAGTCCTGTTATCAAGTTTGAAAGCATATTGTAATTTGTATATGAGTTGTGTGTCTGATGATTTTATATCAGACATACATGACTGGATATGTAGCAGGTAGTATTGTACACTAATTAAACAAAAGGAGGGGGAATGAAATCAGTTTAAATCTCAACATGATGTAAGATCCATAAACACTACTACAAAATAAAGATAGCCAAATATTTCTTGTTCAAGGACATTTTTGCAAAACTCTATCATCTACCTCAGAAAGAGGGCATTATTTTAGATAATATAGATGATGAATAAATCTTCAATTATGAATAAATCTTCAATTGTACTCTTCACTTTGATGCCTGCCATTCTCAAGATGTATATTTTATTGTATTTTTTTTTCAACTTAAATTCACCTCACCAGGGGATTCCTTCTGCCAAATAAAGAGCAAACTTTCACATAAAGGGAAAATGTTTTTTACCCACAACAAAAAGTTAGATCCTGCTGAGTGTTTCCCCAGGCTTCTACAAAAATTCACAGGTGAAGCTTTGCCACCTTAAAAGAAACCCAAAACAGCTTTGATCAGCTAAACAGAAACAGTTTTTATTCCAAGCACATTAAAAAATACAAAGAAAGCACAGTATAGGCATTGCTTTTGGCCTTTATTCCGTTGTTTATGATATTTTATAACAAAACTTTAAAATACTCTTAAAAATGCTTTCTAACTTAAAAAGCATCATTTGAAACAATTTCATGCTGGGGGTGATAATTAGTTCTGTTTCCTGCCATGCTATGACCCTGCTCTTCTTCCTTTACTTATTTGAAATATTATTGAGAAACGATTGCATACTTAATCAAAAAAGTATCTAAACATCTGTCCATAATTTTAAAATTAGCTAATTTTAAAATTAGCAAGCTAATGTAGTTGATATAAAGCTAGTCTAACATACCTGGGTACATTATACATTGTATATATTTATAAATACTTATATATATATATGTTTCATTTATTTGATTAAAGTAAAAATTACATGATTTTTGTGACTATATATTATTCTTTTATGTCTGTATCACAGTTGGTTAAACGATTTTTCCTTTTTGGCTACACCACTTTTCAAAATTTTGTCTGTATTGCATAGAAATCTGTCATGAGAAGAGCTTTTATCTTTGTCATTATCTAAATTTTCACCAAAATTGGCTCAAAAAATTACGTAAACCTTATCAGCTTTTATTAACCTTTAATGTTTTTAATTTGCATTTACAAAGCTTTTAAATGGCCCATCCAATATATTTTGGCATAATGTATAAGAATCATTCATAAGCCATAAAGTGGCTTTTGAAAAAAATTCCATCTCAAAGAGGCAGATAAAGGATTTATAATTACATATTTTCTAAAGTAAGTATACTCAAACAAAAAAGGTGGGGGTGGGGTGGGGTGGGGGGCCTAAAATAAGAAAGAAACTTGTCCAAAATTTAGTCAAGTAGAGACAAACAGTGAGGGCATCTTGGTCAGGACTCTTTTAGAATTTATTGCCTTTAGTGGAGTACTTTCCTAACCTGGGTTCTGTCATTTGTGAAATGCTTCCAAGAAAAGGGGATAAAAGTCCTGGCACTTCCTGCATGCCTTGCCAATGAACAGAGCAGGCTCCGTCAGCCAGAAAAGCCCAAGGGCAAAAGGATGCAGGTGGTGGCATTTGGAAGTCAAACAAACTTAGCTAGAAAGTAGAAGGGCCAAGAAGATATCAGTGGGGCGTCAACAGATTCTGCCAGAGGTAACGTCATTGTCTGGAGCACTATTCAGGACTTTAAAGACACTAAACCATTTTTAAAAATTTAAGTAGATATTGAAGAATCCATGCCCAAAGGATGCTTAAGGAACCAATTCTGTCTTATCCTGCAAGTAGTCAGGAAAATTGCTCTATGGCAACAACAAATCATAATTTATGATTCATTAAAATGTATCTTAAATAACATTGTCAATAAACAAGTGATGATTTTTATTGGTTTCACTTGAGATTGCTTATTGAATGGAAAGAGTTTATTTTTTGGTAAAATAAAGGCTTGTGTATGTCTTAGTTTAGTGATTTACATAATGGATACATTTACATAATGAGTCCTGAGTAGAAATATCTGTATCTGGAAATGTAATTAGAATCTCAAGTGCAGTTAAATCCTCTCTCTAGAAATTTTTCTCACTATAGCTTTCTCATACTGAAAACAGATTACAGAGTAATAAATCCATAGCCTTTGATGTTCTGGTCACAAAGACACTAAAGAAAATAAATCTCACTCATATTTGTTTAGATAAAATAATCATCAATCTTCACCTCAGGGGTGTTTTAGGAAACTTTTCAAACCTTCAGTTTCCTACTGAGTATTAGCTAATAGCCTTTGATTTGATACTTGTTTGGATGGCAATCTATTGGATTAAATGATGCCCTAAAGCTACCCCTTGGCAAAATAAAAATTCAGTATTTCTGTTGGTAAATTATGCTAGCTTTATTTAATTAGAGATTTCAAGGTGTCTAATTTTTTTTAAGGCTGACGTCTATTGAGCCTTGCTCTAACATGCTATTAATTGCACGTTTGGAATTGAATTTCTTTCTTTTTTTTTTTTTTTTTAATTTTTTTTTTCAACGTTTATTTATTTTTGGGACAGAGAGAGACAGAGCATGAACGGGGGAGGGGCAGAGAGAGAGGGAGACACAGAATCAGAAACAGGCTCCAGGCTCTGAGCCATCAGCCCAGAGCCCTACGCGGGGCTCGAACTCACGGACCGCGAGATCGTGACCTGGCTGAAGTCGGACGCTTAACCGACTGCGCCACCCAGGCGCCCCGAAATTTTTTTCTTAAAAAAGATATCAAATTCTAGTGATGAGAAGAGTAAAAACAAGAAAAACAGATTCATAGGATAATGTTTAATGAAAGAAGGTATTAGGTTTCAAGAATATTTTCTAACCATAGCACACAGAAATTTGCTTGTTTTATATATTATATTGCCCAATGTACATTCCAAGGGATGGCCAAAGCTTTATTTTGTTTTAAAAAGACTCATTTAAGTGTGCCTAATAATGCAAAGCTTCAGATGGGAAAATTACACAGTCACATTTTTATCAGACATTGGACAAATTTTACGAATAAAGATTGTATCGTTTAGAATGTTTATGGTGCTCTTGAGAAATGCCAATTAAGTTTCTTAGTAATACAACTAAATAGGAACATTTTAAATACATTACATTTCTTGATCCTTAAGCATAAATGTATTTGGTAATAAATATTATTGGTTTCTTTTCAAAGAAAACCAAAAAGAAGAAGCAAAACCATATCTAGGCATATAATTACATACATTAAAGCAAAAAAGCAAATAGGCATTTAAAAGCAAGGAAAAATAATGGTGAGTTTCAGGTCAATGAAAGATGTATGCAAGAGAATTGTTCATTAAGGTAGCATTTAAATATGTAACATTTTTTCAATTATGTATTTAAATTGTAGTACTTTTTATTATAAGAAGTAGGGAAATTATCATTTTTACTATAAAAATGAATCAATGTTTTGTACCATTTAATATAATAAAAATTTAATAGCTTTAATACCATTATATATCAATTTATATTTAGTGGGATATCTTAGTAAGGATAACAATTCATTATAATGCTAAAAATATTATGTAAGTTAATAAGGTAATTGTCCTAAGGAGGAATAAATATAAATGAATAGAACAAAAACATTTAACCTTCACTCCACTTAGCTTTTTCCAGTTTCCGGGCATAGTTTAATTTGCATCTTATGTATCTATATAAATGCTATGCCATTTTTTGGCACTTGAGCAAATCACTTAAACTCTTTGCATAGTAGTTTCCTCACCTATAGAGTAGATTTAATAAAACTATCTCATACTGAAGAAACACTTAGAATAGCACCTGGCACATAGTAAATGTTATATAGATACTTGTCACATAAAATGAAAAGGATGAGTGTCTGTGAAGATAATTAAATTCCCAATAATTCTCCCTTATAAAGGCCTGGGCCATGAAAGACAATATTAATAATTAAGACATTCTGTGCCATGTAGAGAGATGTCTTTGACTTTTCACAAAATTTTATGTGGTTTTCTAATTTTGCCTGTATTTGCAAATAACGATTTAAAAGAATATGGAGAATTTTATTTATTTTTTATTTATTTTTTATATGAAATTTATTGTCAAATTGGTTTCTAAACAACACCCAGTGCTCATCCCAACAGGTGCCCTCCTCAATGCCCATCACCCACTGGAAAATTGTAGATAATCATACTTTATTCTCCATTAATGCAATAATTATCATCAAGGTGAAAAACATATGGGATAGATTAAAGAATGTGAAATATTCTTTAAGGAAAACATATATATTATATGTAACAAAGGTTCTGTCAACCATTTGTATAATGCCATTAACTTTACCCAGATAGCCAAGTATGAGACATTAGGTGTTGTTATAACAGGTAGAAGAGATAGACTTTAGTATGATAAGAAATAAAATATTGTCAATACCATTATGTATGTCCTTGACTAATATCTTTGCTTGCCCTTTCACTTTATGGAATACCCTAAGGTGTATTTCTTATCAGATCATATAAACCATGACTTTGGACAATAAAATACATTCAGAAAATCTGAAGTAGGTGGTCAATTTCTTTGGTTTGTCATGTGTACTGTCTTAGATAATGAGCTTTTCATAAGTTATTGTGCCATTTCTAGAGTAACACTGAAGCCACAATAAATATTTAACAGGAAAATAAATGTAGCAAATAGATTGCTCTAAAGACATAAATAGACAATCTGATTTAGTTCCATAAGTCTAGGAATTTTACTCTCCATTTACAAATTTATAACACTGCATCCTTTGTGTTATGGATTACATTTATTTTCAAATAGCATTGTTTTCTCACATCAATGAATATTTTAGTGAAAAATGAAGTTTTAAAAGCTATATATGTCTGAAGTAATAACTGGCTTATAATTCATGCAGGTATTTTATTCAATGCAGGTTGTACTTGAAGTGATTATTTGGCTTATAGTGGATATTTTCCTCAATCCATATGAGTAGACCTCCACTGGGCAAGTTTGCATGCAAGATTTTGCTTTCCACATTCATCGTTCATAAGTCAAGGGGCAAATAAATATACAACTCAAAGTTGGTCTCTCATAGACTTTGTTCAAGAATTTTAAAAAGATGGAAAAGAGAAACAAAATCTAGGAGTACTTGAATCTAAAACTTCTTATTGAGAGACCTCTTGAGAAGAGATCCATTATCTCCCTATGACCCAGCAATAGCACTGCTAGGAATTTACCCAAGGGATACAGGAGTGCTGATGCATAGGGGCACTTGTACCCCAATGTTTATAGCAGCACTTTCAACAATAGCCAAATTATGGAAAGAGCCTAAATGTCCATCAACTGATGAATGGATAAAGAAGATGTGGTTTATATGGAATACTACTTGGCAATGAGAAGGCGTGAAATCTGGCCATTTGTAGCAATGTGGATGGAACTGGAGAGTATTATGCTAAGTAAAATAAGTCAAGCAGAGAAAGACAGATACCATATGTTTTCACTCATATGTGGATCCTGAGAAACTTAACAGAAGACCAGGGGGGAGGTGAAGGGGGTAAAGAAAAGAGTTACAGAGAAGGAAGGAGGCAAACCATAAGAGACTCTTAAATACTGAGAACAAACTGAGGCTTGATGGGGGTGGGGGAGAGGGGAAAGTGGGTGATGGGCATTGAGGAGAGCATCTGTTGGGATGAGCACTGGGTGTTGTATGGAAACCAATTTGACAATAAATTTAATTCTATATATATAGAAAAGATCCATAAATATTCTTGCTGCCCAGAATCTTCCCTACTACCTGCCCTTTAGAAGGCTTAGCTTTCAGAAGTTCCTTTGATCTTGCAAACTACCTCATTTTTACTCCCAAAGTTACATTTTATGCTTAAAATATCCAGACTTAGTTTTGCTGTTTACAACTAAAATAACTTTGGTCAATACACAAATCTAAAGGGAGTTGCTAGATAATATCTATAAGGAAAAAACTAATGAGAAACTGCTATATGAATATGAAGTAAGCTGCAAATAATAATAATAGATAAAGTGATTTTGTATGAATAATATAGTACCTACTTATTGTACAAAATTCAAAATAAGAATATATGTAAATTCCTGGAGAAGATGAAGTAAAATAGCATGGTCTTTCATGTTAAACAGAGATGGCTTCCAGCCTGAGCCCTGGTTTTTCCTATGTCTGTGACTACTGGAAAATTACTTAAATTATCTTTAGCCTCGTCATTAAAATACAGACAATAATTAACTCCTAATGTCACTTGTAGGATTGAATAATCTGATTCACATGCAATGGCTATTGTAATGCCTGTTCACATAAAAGGTACTAAAAAATGTGTGTTTTGTCCCTCCTCCACAATAACTATTTGTACATTTTGGGGTGTGTAGAGATCCAAGAAACAGTGCCATTCTTCCCTCCTCAGATGCATAACTAAATGGAAAAATAAAACAAAAAATATATGGTTAGTGGAGGTCAAATATCTACTTCAATGGAGATAATAGAGAAGGAATTCTATCTATGGGATAAGTGGCTTTCCAAGTGCTGAATTTCAGAGTCAAACAGATTTCTGTTGACTTACACGGCCAGCTACAGATCTACAGGCCTGGGCTACAGAGACAGGACTAAGCTAATGATATGCCAACAGCAAAGGGACCTCTCTCCAGAATAAGTGAGAAAAATAGGGGCCAAACTACTCATGCCTGTTTTTTTTTTTTCCCCTTTCAATCTCACCAATAAAAAGTAGTTGAAGAGTGAGTATATAACAGATAAAACATGGAAATACCAAGAATGGAGAAAATAATTTTATACATAAAAGCAAGTCTTAGAGTTATTTGGATAGCATTTGTGTACTATACTATAATTTTAAAAATACCTAATTGATGTGTTTTAATACGCTAGTGGAACTATGTGTAGCTGCAGCAGTACTGGAAAAACTAACAGGAACAAGAACAATTTATAAATGAAGACTAGAATTCAGGTGCCAGGAAAAAAAAAAAGGTAATGTTAAGAAGAAACTATTAGAGGAAGGGAAAGCATGATGGGTTATCAAAAGTCTGAAAAATAATAAAGAGCAATATGTTTTAAAGAAAATCAAATGAAGGAACAGATATGAAATGATAGTAACAGAAATTTTTAAAAACATGAACATTTTGGGGGCGAGTGGGTGGCTGGGTTGGTTAAGCTTCTAACTTTGGCTCAGGTCTCATGGTCTCACAGTTTGTGAGTTTGAGCCCCATCTCGGGCTCTGTGCTGTCAGTACAGAGTCCATTTTGGGTCCTCTGTCCCTCTCTCTCTCTGCCCTTCCCCTGCAGGTTCTCTTTCTCTCCCTCAAAATAAATAAATAAAGTTAAAATAAAATAATATAAAATAATAAATAAATAAATAAATAAATAAATAAATAAATAAATCGTGAACATTTTCAACCAGAACACTAAAATTTTCTGTTAAAGCATGGATTCATCCATAAAATTGACTTATTGGAATAACACGTATAGAAATATCAGTGAGAGTCAAAAATAAAGACCGTAATTAACAGTTACTTATACACACAAATATGTGTGTGTGTTACTGTGTATTCTATTAACTCTTTTCTTTCTACTTTTGAATATTTTTAAAGCATATTTTTCTTCTTCAATGTATGTGCTGTAGTCAGAATGAGGGCCTCTCAAAGATGTCCACAGAACCTGTGAATATGGAGTAAATGTGACAAAATGGAATTTGAAAATGATTAGGGTAATGAGCCTTGAGGCAGGGAGATGATGCTATATTATCTACGTTGGCCCAATCTAACCTTAGGCACTCCTAAAAATGTTCAGAACTTTCTCAGCCTTGAAAATTAGGAAAGATGAAATGAAAGGACAAAACAGAGAGATTCAGAGCAGGAGAAAGAATCAGCCTGCAGTTGCTGGCTTTGAAGATTGAGGCAATGGCCGTAAGAATAGGAATGTGGTGGCAGAAGGAAGCTGAAAATCTCCCTGACCAACAGCCTGCAGGGAAGTGTGGACTTTAGTCCTACAACAAGTGACACCAAAATCTTCAACGATCAAAATAAGCTTGGAAATAAGTTGATGCTGACAGACTCCAGAAAAGAACACAGCCTTGCGCATAGCTTAATCTCAGGTTGGTAATTCTTGGAGCTGGAAGTCAGCTGAGTGAAGTCACACTTCTAAGTTACAGAACTGTGAGATATTAAGTTTATCATGTTTTAAGTTTCTAAGCTGTAGCAATTTGTTACAGCAGCAATAAGAGACAAATGCAATATTAATCAGCTGTTTGCAGTATTTTTATATTTGTTGTTCTCTCAATGCTTTTGGCTTTATTATTCATGAAATAGGAGTCATGTTACAGGTGGAGATGAAGAGATGGGCTTTCAATTTTAAAAAGGGACACTTGGAAAAGAAATGTGAGAGATAAATGAGCTATCCAACATGGATGCTATAGAGAACAGAAGAATTTCAGGTTTGTGTTTAGATTAAAGGAGGTAAAAGATGATATCTGGAAAGTCCTTGCCACAATAGAATAATGAAAATCCAACGCTGTGCTATAGGGTTGTCCTATATTCGGTGGTCAGTGGAAGAAAATAAAGTATAGTCATTGTGGTTGTATATAATGTGGTGGAGTCAAAAGAATTCAGACAGTGAGATCTGTATTTACATAAGATTGGTGTCATGTAAATAAGGGTTCTTAAATTTTCCTAACAAAACATTAAACCAGGTAAACCATTAAACTGGTAAAAAAAAAAAAAAGTCCAACCAAAGAGGCAATTTTAATAAAGTGATAGAAGGATGTCCTAAAGTCAAGAATTGACCATTACTATAAAGGAGGAACTAAAAATACATGTTGCCAGTTAAACCTAAAGATGGTGAGTTGATAATATATTGAAATAAGAGGACAAAAGTAATAGGAAGAACAACATCAGGGTCCTAACTCAGATGATATAAGGGATGGTAATGCTACACCTGTGATACTGAACATAGAGAGAATGCTACCTAGATCCTTTTGGGTTTAGTACTATTGAGAAAAAAGAGCAGTATTACTGTACCAGCACAAAGAGAAAGTAGCAATTTGAATTACTTTTCATAAAAAATTAAGTTCAAAAAGTTTCTTTATTCTACTTAACTATTTCACAGGGTATCTTATGCCTTTCCTTTTAGGTAATTACTTTATAATTATATTTTATATATTTTTGTGTATAGCTTTATTGCTCAACATCCCATAAGTGCCTATCAATGTACCAGGAAAAGAACAAATTCTACTGGGAAAGATGAATGGCAAACACATTTTCCTTGATGTTTTGATGAGGTATTGTTCTTGTCTTTTAGAAAGGTCTGAAAACTAAGGACAAGTTACTTTTAAAGTATTTGAATTTTTGAGAACCAGATGGTACCAAAAAAAGGCATGATTGAATATACGCATAAATTTCTTAATTTCTTCTTGAATTTAAACTTCGGGTATCGTACCCACACATTCTCATCTCTAGTGGAATATGGCAATGAAAACAAAGAAAAAAGGTAAGAAAATTAAAATATTTTGTAATACAATTGAAATTGTCTTTGCCCTATTGTCACCTTAGGATGGTGAACATGGCACTCTCTAAGGCACCAGTTATCATGTACTGTCCATCATGTGGGCTGAGGGTGGAGCCAGGCTTGCCTTCCTAGAGAGTCTTGATGAATGAGTTGCCAACTAAGGTCAATAACAACTCATTTACTGCTCCAAATAGTAACTCTGAAGTAGAACTAACTGAACTTTAAGCTAGATCTTTTATACACAGGTTTTTGTCTATTCATAGCTGATGTCTAAATATTCCCGATCATAACAACTGGTCTCATACTCCATTCCATCCATCGATATGTGTGTGTGTTGGAGAAAAAGACGTGTTCAGCGTAGATGTTCCCTATCAGTGATGCTCTCCTAATAGGAAAACCTCGTATTTCTCAGTATTTGATTGTTACCACTTTCCCCAGGTTATTTATGACATGAAAGTCATAGATTGTCAGAGATTACAATAATGATTTGACCATCATTTACTATTTATTATTACAAAGTCATATGATATGAATTTAGAGGCTGGGAAATCACCTGCTTTCAGAAGCCCTCCAATACATTTTTTTTTTTCTCACTCTTAACTAACTCCATTTCTGGAGAAATGGAGACACTGCCAACCCAGAGGGTTAGTTAGTCAACTTTGGACATAGGATTTGGTTCTTGGTAAGATGAAGTAAAACCAACTAAGCCCTTGAAAACTTTTTCCTACTTTGCCTCATTTGGAGTACTTAGAATTGCTCCCCAAATTTTGCTTTTATTTTTTTGTTGTTGTTGTTTGCTGTTTGTTTGTTTGCTTGTTTGTTTGTTTCAGGTGTTACAAACAACTGAAAGCCAAAGCTAGAGTGTAGGTACATGCAAAAAGACCCTGTTGGGGGCCTTATCTATTTCTGCCCTGTGCTCTTGATGGCTCATTATACAGAAAATGTCCTCCTTTCACACACAGTAGCAATTTAGAAAAAATCTGAACTCCAGATTTTAATTAACAACATACAAATACTCAACTGTCTTAAGTAGATTCTAACACTCTAATTTTGTGGAATGAAGGGGGTATAGGGCCATGAAACATGTCTTGTCAAAACCTTATTCCCTAGGTCAATGGAATGCATCAAAATGGGTGAAAGATATTTCAACATATCTTCCAGATCATGTGTTCCATCCCAGAAGTTGCAAATTCATTTAAATGTTAGCATTGTACAAATGTGTAAACATTGGAATGCTAAAGTCCTATCCTTTTAAATAGACTCATTCTGAAGAAATTCCCAAAATTAAATTTATGTGATGCTCTAAAAATCATGTCATTCTTGACTTTCAAGTTAATAAACCCAAAGTTAATTTTATACTTGCATACACATATATTAGTATTAAAGTCCCAGTATAACAGCCAACCACATTTATTATGTACTTAATTTACTTACTAAATCAATGTAAAATTTCAACATTACCACACTGTGTTTGGTAGAAAAAAAATCTATGGACATCACTTTAAAGTAGTTTATGAATAAAATCCCCCTTTAAGACCACATCAATTAAATGTAAGTAATTACAAAAACATAACATGAAACTTTAAAGAAACATATTAAAAATATGTCATGTGAATGATGGTATTTTTGTCTTCACATTTAACGTAAGGCAAAATATGTGTAGGGAGTCTGGCTCTAAGCACAAATCTTATGTGGGATCTTTCAGGTCCAACCATAGCCAATTACAAGGCTTTGCCTAGAAGGTTTCATGGAAGGAATCTGCTCTCCCACACCAGACTGTGTATGGCCAGTGCATTACAATTTTTCTGGAGGGGGTTACAGTCAAAATTTCAGCCCCGGATTACCAACCCCCCTCCCCCGCCCTGCCCCCCCCCCCCCCCCCCCACTACCCCGGCCAGAGCTCCTATGCATGTGTGCAGCCTAGCATGCCCAGGTGGCTGCATGAGTTCTCCTTATTAGAGACAATGGCTAAGACTCTTTTCACCATTTCTATTTAATACTTTTCTACCCATAACCCTTCCTCTTCTCCCTATCCCATGGGCCTTCAGGTCCATAGAAAGGCAAGAGTGCCATTAGTTCATTGCTCTTCAGCCATTAGGCAATACCTCTGTTTTGGATGTTCTCTGACCCTCACATATACAATTATACTACAAATATCTATTTCACTATTAAAACACTTAGGAAGTATACCTCCACTGGTAGATCTTTATGTTCTATAGGCTTCATCTGAGATCTGCAGTTAGATCTCTTTTGGATATTTTACATGTGCCCATTTCTCACAGCAACCTTAGGAGTTCACATATTGCTATCAGCATTTTGGAAATGAGTCAATTGTCAAAAACTGTAAACCACTTGCCTAAATCTACACAAGTAGTAAATGAAGGAATCATTTTTTAAACACAAGTATGTGTTCACAAAAGAAATATTCTTTCTTTTTATTTTTTTTAACGTTTATTTACTTTTGAGACAGAGAGAGACAGAGCATGAACAGGGGAGGGTCAGAGAAAGGGAGACACAGAATCTGAAACAGGCTTCAGGCTCTGAGCTGTCAGCACAGAGCCCGACGCGGAGCTCAAACTCACGGACCGCAAAATCATGACCTGAGCCGAAGTCGGCCACTCAACTGACTGAGCCACCCAGGCGCCTCAAGAAATATTCTTTTTTCTCTTATTTCTTGTTTCATGTTCTTCTTTGTGTCTCATACAACAGCTATTACAATTAACTTCATATGGTGGGTATCCGACAAAATTTAATTAAAAGGAAGTTATCACTTTTCATTACACAATTAAATCTTAATACTAGTAATATTTTCTAAACATCATTCTACTTTAAAAGGAAATTTGTGCTTACATATTTGAAAAAGATTTATTCCTAGTCCTCTGTGAATAGCAATTCCCCAAAGCCCAGGACCCAATTCATTGGGAAGGAAGTCCTCTTTTGTGAGAAATGTCATTTCCAGAGTATACAGATGGTGAGGAAATCCAGTTCAAACCAGTCAAGACTAACTTCAGATGTGAGGAGTAGGTGGGAAAATTATGCTTGAAAAATAACAGTAGGCTGGTGAAACCCTGAGTGAAGGAGAGGGACAGAGCTCTGCAGTGTCAACACCTTGGCCATTACCTGATGCAGCCTCAGAATTCGGGGTATTTTCCAGCTACTTGGTTTCAGAGTATGATACAATTTTTCACCCATATGGTTTAATCCTTTGAAAAAGAGAACCTAAATATTTAGATGGCAAATAGGTCAACTCACACAACTAACCTGCTATACTGACTGTGGTTGTGTAAATAAATCAGGAAGACATTCATGTGATTTACCACTGCCTGCTTTTTCTGTGCATGATAAAAACAAGAAACAAGTATTGATTTTACTGAGAATAAAATCAATCAAAGCAAAACCAATGGCTTAATTTCAACTGCAAATCCTCAATCACCTTATTATCAACACTTCCATTTAAAGTCACAAAGCAGATCAAAATTCTACAATGTATAGTGAATACTCCTTTAAAATATAAATTCATATTTTTAAAAATAAAGGAAAATAAAATTTACTGTTGTGTTCTTTCATTTCCCATCAGCCACGTAATTTAGATTTTTATAGTGTATCATGTCTAGGTGTCTCATTCTCCACTCTGACAAAGAAGAAAGCGAAAGCATCTTTACCTTTTTATATAATGCTTTGAATCATAGCATTGATTGTATGGACTTATTCCTACGACTGTTAATTGAGAATGAACCTGCTGTGGGTTGATCTTTTACAATGAATTTGAATTCAGCATATGCATTTAAGAATCATCATTTATAATGTATTATTTACAATGTATATTGTAAAATGTATTTATGAAAAGGATAATGGAAATGTTAAGTTTACTAATCTTTAGGTATAGACATTAGTAGTTTGATTCAGTCTAGTAGGTTTTCCACATACAGAATCTTAAAAATAGTTCATGGGGCAACTAAATTACCCAGAATCTGGTGCTTCCTAGCTCATTTTTAAAAACCTGCATATTTTTCCATGTATTTTTATAGAAAATTGCTCCGGTTGGAACAATTGTGACACTTATCAGTATTAATGTTGGTAATTCATTATTATGTGTGTACAAAGGGTTCACTGAGATAGAAAAATCAAAAAGAATATGATCAATAAAAAGGTACAATTTGATTTTAAAAGGCTAATCCATGAGATTTTCAATGAAAGTGTATGAATATATTAAAACATTATATTTTTGTTCGAATTTCACATAACACTGGGGAAATAGGGTTCAGAAAATATAAATTAATTACTTCCAGGGGAAAGTAAAAAGTAGCTTATGATATATAGAGAGGCTATAATTTTTATGCTATGAGAGTCATGGGTATTTTTTAAACTTGTTACAATATATCAAAGTCTACCTGCATTACATTGATATTTTTGCTGTCAATTTAACTGTGAAATTAATGCATTTGCATAGTAAAATGCTAAATCTTTTGATAGATCCTCAAAAAATTTTCTCCAAAACTTCTGTGCCTAGTTATGCTTTGAGCACCAGAGTGTAAGAGTTCTGAATATAGATGTTAAGTAAAACACATTTCCTAATATTAAAAACAGTATTTAATGCAATTTTATTATCAGATCATTGTCTATTGAGACTTCCAATTTACCTATACTCCTTCATCATAATTTTTTCCTTCCAAATCATAAAAAATTAATATGTCAGTGCAAGAAGAGAGGACTGTAAATGGAGTAAGTCATGATTTGTAAGGAAGCCCACACAGAAAGGATTTTGTTCTGCTATAAGCCAACGTCTGAGGCAGGAATAGAAGAAAGAAACTAAAGTAAAATTAGTACTCTATTGTCAGGAAGAGGTGAGCTCTCAGAAGGCATTTCATTTCATCCTAGGGACACCTGGGTGGCTCAGTAGGTTAAGCTTCCGACTTTGGCAAAGCTTCCAACTTCAGCTCAGATCATGATCTCCTGGTTCCTGAATTTGAGCCCCGGTTGGGTTCTGTGCTGACAGCTCAGAAGCTGGAGACTGCTTCAGAATCTGTTTCTCTCCTTCTCTGCCTCTCTCTTTCTCTCTCTCTCTCTTTCTCAAAAATAAACATTTTTTTAAAAAGGCATCTCACCCTATTGGAGTAGTGTAGCACCTAACCATTTGGAAGCCTTGTGTAAAATGACTGTCAGATACTCCTGATCCCAGAGAAATGGCAGTGTTTCTACAAGGTCAGCAAAGATAATGGATCTCTACTCTAATGCAGAGATTTCAGAGCCCAGACACTCCTGAGGAACAAAACTAAGAAAGTAGATAATGGATATATTTCTCCTGGGTTGAAGACTTGAATTACTATTTGAAAATATTCTTCCTTGAAATAAGAGTCAAATTGCAAGGGAAAAAATAATAATAGCCCATAACTAAAATTATCAAAATATTATGGCAAAATCTAGAATCTGAGTGTTGGATTGAGGAGGAGAAAATAAAAGCATTATCTCTACAGTGTCATATTCTGGGAAAAGGAAGCATGGAACCATTTTATTCGTTGTAGGATATGTTGTAGGATAGAGTTGATACATTTACATATAGTGGAAACATATTAATTGATTATTGACATTGGGAATGTTTAAAAAAACACTTGACAAATGGAAATCTTAAAGGACCGTCAAAAATAACTAGATTAAAAGTGAGGATGAATAAAAGCAAATCAGGAAAGACAAGCAAGGGGCGCCTGGGTGGCTCAGTCGGTTAAGCGGCCGACTTCGGCTCAGGTCATGATCTCACAGTCCGTGAGTTCGAGCCCCGCGTCGGGCTCTGTGCTGACAGCTCAGAGCCTGGAGCCCATTTCAGATTCTGTGTCTCCCTCTCTTTCTGACCCTCCCCTGCTCATGCTCTGTCTCTCTCTGTCTCAAAAATAAATAAATGTTAAAAAAAAAAATTAAAAAAAAAAAAAGGAAAGACAAGCAAAAGATAGAAGAGAATGTAACAAAGTAAAGCAATCTTTTTTTCATTTAAGTTCTAGTTAGTTAACATACAGTGCAATATTGGTTTCAGGAGTAGGTAGAAGTCAGTGATTCATCATTTACATACAACACCTGCTGCTGATCACAGCAAGTGCACCCATCAACCATCTAGCTCATCTCCCACCCACCTCCCTCCATCAACCCTCAGTTTGTTCTCTATCGTTAAGAGTCTCTTGTGGTTTGTTTCTCTTTCTTCTCTTCCCCCTCCATTCCCATATGTTCATCTCTTTTGTTTCTTAAATTCCACATATGAGTAATACATAATTTTAAAAATGAACTAAGATGGGGCACCTTGGTGGCTCAGTCAGTTAAGCGTCTGACTCTTGGTTTTGGCTCAGGTCATGATCCCAGGGTCACCAGATTGAGCCCCACCTGGATGGGCACTGCACTGAGTTTGGAGCCTGCTTAAGATTCTCTCCCTCTCCTTCTGTTCCTCCCCGCCCTGCACGTGTTCTCTCTCTCTCTCTTTCTCAAAAAAACGAAACAAAACAAAACAAAAAAACCTTGAACTAAGATAAGAGTAGTAAAATCATACAGACTAAATATAAATTAATTTGCATTTTAAAAACAAATATTAATATCGAGATAAATCAACTTTACTATGCATTATAAAAAGGAAAATCTTAAAACAAAGAACTAAATGCTGAAATGTTGATTTATGTCAGATAATAGGCATCCAGGCAAATGCAATAAAGGAGGAAACAAAAATGGCAATATTACTATCATATTCAGAATCTAACTGATTTACTAGAGAAAAATAATTGAAGAGACAATTTGAATAATGCAATAAACATACAGCAATCGATAGACAAATTAATAAAGTTGCATCCTATAAATGGAAAATATATTTTACATGAAAAAAATAAATAAATTATAAAGCGTTCTAAAACTAGTGATACATCAAGTAGATCAAAAATAAGCACAGTGAGTGGGTAAATGATTAGAAACTCTGTAAGCACTTTACTATTGCATGATTAGTTATAAACCCAATGTGAACATAAAGAAAATTATCACTTAATTAATAATTTAGTACATGATATAATATGTAGAATACAGAATACAATTAACATTTTCTGTGATTTTAGGTATATAACATAACTCTAGTTTTTGGAGTTTTTTTTTTAATGTTTATTTATTTTTGAGAGAGAGAGAGAGCAGGGGAGGGGCAGAGAGAGAGGAAGACACAGATCCAAAGCAGGCTCCAGGCTCTGAGCTGTCAGCAGAGAGCCCAACGCCGGGCTCAAACTCAGGAACTGTGAGCCGAAGTTGTAAGCCGAACCGACTGAGCCACTCAGGCGCCCCAACATAACTCTGGATTTGATGTGTGGTATTAGAGGTTGTGCTAATCAAATAATATATTATTTGCCTGCTCTTGCTTATTTCTCCAAAGACTGTTATTTTGGAAAGACTGTTGAACTGAGAGGCAAATCCTAAACTTTGCATTAAGATTTAGCTGCTTTGACAATTTCAACTAGTATCTCTGAATGTCAGTGTACTTATCTTCTTCGTTTGCTTTTAATGTGGCACTCTTGAAAGTCAGAGACATCTCTGACCTCTAGATTACAATCAAAATATGTTTGTATTACTACTATTATCAACGGTGTTAATAAAAGACTGACTACCACGTAGTTGCAAATGGAAGGTATTATGCTAAGTGAAATTAGTCAGTCAGAGAAAGACAAAAACCATATGACTTCACTCATATGAGGACTTTAAGAGACAAAACAGATGAACATAAGGGAAGGGAAACAAAAATAATATAAAAACAGGGAGGGGGACAAAACAGAAGAGAGTCATAAATATGGAGAACAAAGTGAGGGTTGCTGGAGGGGTTGTGGGAGGGGAGATGGGCTAAATGGGTAAGGGCCATTAAGGAATCTACTCCTGAAGTCATTGTTGCACTATATGCTAACTAATTTGGATGTAAATTTAAAAAAATTTGTTTTAAATTTTTAAAAAAATAAAAAAAGACTGACTACCAAAAAAAAGCACAGATATCGAATATCTGCCAAATATAATTAATAAATCCAAGATATGCTATATTTCATCTAATTCAAAATTTTTTTATTATAACCATTATTTTATATATTACCAAGGAAGAAAAGAATTATGCCAATTAACTTACACAATGTTCTGTTATCATTTAAAATGTTTTATCCTATATTTATTGAAAAATGTATTTTAGTTTAGTATAGTTATATTTCATAAATACCACTATGATGCATACATGAAGGTAAAATAGAATACAAATAAATAAGTCCCTTCCACCTTATTCCTACTTGTAGACTTTGACACTTCTATCTTCTAAAGTTTTGCACACTATTACTTATAATTTAGTCTGTTGTGTAACTTTTAATACATCCGAAATGAAAAAAATTGTAGAAAAAAATAATGCTTCATCAAAGTTTATCAAATCAGTGGACAGACCCTTACCCAACTGAATATATGACAATTAAATACTTTCCAACTATGAAGACCTGATAGCAATCATTCTTTGGTTAATACAGTATCTGGAATTTTAGATCGACTGGTTCAATGGGAAATATTCTTTCTTTTTTTTCCTCTGGGAATTCTATGTAAATTACCTTTGTAAGCATAATTCTTTTTCCCCCATCTTACTCATAAACTTAACTAATAAGGTAAACACAAAGGCTAGTTTAGAAAAGAAAAGCTTGAGACTAGTAAAAAATGGTGAACCAAAGGGTAACAATGTGTTCTTAAAGACATAGTATCTATTGATAGAAATATGACAACAGATTTAAATTCTTGAAAGAATAAATTGTTTAGTAGATGAATTTGTACAATAAAATTACCCATTTAAAATGTGTTTTAAATTTTATTCCTGCATATTATGTCTTTAATTTGCCTGCTTTTCCCCAGCTTGATTACTTGATTCTAGAATCATTTCTACTATTTAAATGCCACTCTTTTCCTGTCTTGTTTCCTTGATTAAAACCCAGTCGGGTGTTTTCCCTTCTTTCTGATGACTACATTAGTAATCAGAACAAAACCAAAAAAGTTCTGAATGAAATTATTCCCAAACTTTCACAGTACTTTAAAATATGTATGAAGACTAAGTATCTTATCGAAAGAATTTCCATTGTTTCATGAATATTTTACTTTTCTTCTCTGGTCCATAACCACTGGCATATTTTTATTTGCATTTAGCTTATTTTCCATATTTTTAATCTATTGCATGATATTATTGTATGTAGCAAAAAGTAAAAACATCAGCAGAAAAAATAATAGAAAACACTGAAATCAATCTTTAAAATGGAATGTAGTAAGTTATAGGTAAAGATACAGTTTTTTCTTTAACTCAGTTTAATGGAGATCAGTATAAGTGCATTTTGAAAAATTTAGTAAATTACTGATGTTACACACTATTGTCATTAATTTTTAATTAAATATAAATTAACTAAGTTGAATATGGAAAGAACAAAATTCCTGTACTTTTTTTCTTCCATTCGTACTACAAGGTCAGAATGGTTCATCACCTGATTGGTATTCCAGTTACCAAGAAGGAGTTCAAGTGATGGAAAAGACCTACTTCTTCCACATAAGAGTACAAACCAGAATTCACATGTCACATCGAACCAATATTCCATTTGCCATCACTAGTCACATGGCCACACTGGGCTTAAGGGAAGGCTATGAAATGGTCGGTATGTAAACAATGCAGAACGAACATAGTGCAACAACTGGCCCTATCAGTCCCCCCAACTTACTTACAGCGTGTGTTGATGACCATTACTTTTTTAAATAATTTATAAGAGTAATATATTCTTTCACCTGTTTCTTAAGAACTTTTATTGTTTTAGTTTAAATCTTTAGAGAGAGGTCACAATTTTAAGGTACCCTGTAATTCATGCAAGAAGGCACATATGAATATGATATATTATTCCATACCTTAGAAAGAAGGTCTTAATTATTGCTTAAATACACCATTAATTCCATTTTCCACTTTTCTGCTTTCTTTGACTTTCTTAATTAGATTGGACAAGACTCTTCAAAATACACCGTTCTTTTTGGAATATTTTTTTCTTCTGGAATGTAATAATACTTAAAAATTTAGAACTACTTAATATGGCATTTCTTTGCTTTAATTTAAAGGAAATTTTGCATGCTCTGCTCATTTTTTAGTGATAAAAGATAATTAAGCAGTATTAGCTTCAGTTTATTGGCCAAGAATAAGTAACTTTTCATTACATAGTCACTTTTGCACAGTACTAGGACTCTTCAAGTATTAAACAAGAGAAAATGACATTTGAATTAGAGTTAAACATCCAGATAAATTGTTTTATATAGCCACAGTCTTAATATCAAATCTGTAAATATCTCTATACGCATACATACAAATGTATAGATACGACAGAATATACATACATGTGTATGTTTTGTGTGCGCATACACACACACACACACACACACACACACACAAATCCAGCAAGAATCTTGGGCACAGAGTCGATTTAATATTCGTTAAAAACAGGGGTGTCTGGGTGGCTCAGACGGTTAAGCGTCTGACTCTTGATTTCAGCTCAACTCATGATATCATGGTTTGTGAGTTTGAGCCCCTCATTGGGCTCTGGCCTGACAGTGTGGAGTCTGCTTGGGATTCTCTCTCTCCTCTCTCCCTCTCTCCCCACTCCTCCCCTGATTGCTCTCTCTCTTTCTCAAAACAAAAAATAAAATTAAAAAAATATCCATCAACAAACAACACTGGAAGTCTCAGCAAAAAAATAATTGAGACAGGTTATTTTAGAAATAGAGTTTATTACATTCAATGTAATGAATAAACTATACTTATTCTATAGAAAGAAATAGAAGTTTTCATATTGAAATATGGATTAAAGATTGTGATTGTTTTCCTCTAATGCAACCCATATTCCTCCAAAGCTGTAATACAAGAAGAAAGTTGTGAAAACTCTGTATAGGAAGACCTATTTTCTACAGCCTACTTCATATGGAAAGCAACAAGGAAAGTCTCTTGGAGAGCAGAACCAGGGCTTAGAGCAGTGGGGCAGTTCCTTCCAGAGTGTTTATGCATCCAAGAATCTCAAAAATGTTGCTGATGGAGAGATGGCTATACATCATACAGACATATAGAACAGGATGCAGGAACTGGATAACTTCAGGTTTGTCTTGTTGAGAACCGGCTGAGTGTATTATTTGAATAATAAGCATAATGAGCATAGATATTTGGGTAACTAGAGGGGCAGACTATAGCAGAGAATATAGTTGTATATTCAAACATGTATAATCAATACACTTTTTATTAAAAGAATCCAGTTTCATTTAAGGACGTAATACATACAGGAGAACAATATAGTTTGTCACATCAAATGTTTTGGATGATGATGGATCATTCTAGAGAAACTGCAGGTGAAACCTTACAACTATATTTATGTTTGATTTTACTGTAATGTGCTGTACCATTGAATCTTATTGAGTTTTGTTTAAATTCAGTGTATCTTAAGAATAGAATATTTCTTACCTTTTCCATTATTACTGATGCAAAATCACATATTCCTAAACTCAGAGGTTTTTGTTTTGTTTTGTTTTGTTTTGTTTTTCCTATGTGATCTGCTATCTTAGACTCATCATCTCCATTAAGCAAGACATAAAACAAATTGTGGTGTCATTACAATATTAACTAGCTAGAAACACTTTACTCCCTCTACTTCCCTCTTTGCCATCTCTCCCCTGAAATACTCAATCACAACTGGCCATGTTAGAGAAATCAGGTATCAATCAACTATTTCCAGAAACATGAATAAATTACCGTTAATCAAAGATTGAATGGATTCATAATGCCAAACAGCAGGACTAAAGTGGAAAATGGGCTGGAAGTCATAGTGTCACCTACTCATGCATAATATGCACTGTTTTCCCCTTTCCAGAGCAAATGTTAGGCAAAAAGTCAGTCCTACTGAATAAGCAAAATGAATAGCTCTTATTGTATGTGTGTGAGGAAATGAAATATTGAAAAAGAAGGAAGTGGAAAAAAAACCACAGGAGTGAGTCTTAGGTGATTGTGTGTATTATCACATTGGGAATAAAAGAAGATCTAATAAGCCAATGTTTTATTTTTTGTTTTTGTTATTTTTGCAGTTTGTTGTGGTTTTGGCTTTATGTGCCCATTTCATTGTGGTAAATATAACAGAGTGTTCCTCCTAGAAACAAATTCCCATGCACATCTTCAATTCCAGGAAAAGCAAGATAAATAAAAATAAAATGTCCCTTCCATTAGAAGAGACTCACAAGATAAATTCTTAAAAGATTTACCTTAAAAGATTTACCTTAAAACTTACAAGCCTGATTAAGATGTATTCTAACCACAACTAAATGGATACTGAAGATGGGGAGAAGGACTGTTCTTCCCCCTCTATTAGGGAAAATCCAGGAAAAAGTCTCATTTCCATATGTTCTTTAAAAATATTTTGCAGCATGGGGGCCTCAGGGTGGCAGTTCAATATCTGACTCTTGATTTTGACCCAGGTCTTGATCTCATGGTTCATGGGATCGAGCTAGCATGTCTGGCTCTGCATGGACAGCACCAAGCCTGCTTGGGGTTCTCTTTCCCTCTCTCTCTGTCCCTACCCCATTCACACACTCACTCTCTTTCTCTCTCTCAAAATAAATAAATAAACTTACAAAAATATTTTGCAGCATGAGAATAATAGGGAAGGTTTCAGAGAAAACTTCACTTTCAAAAGCGATTTACCACAACAGACAAAAGCAAACTTTACAAAGTGACTATTTTGGTGTTCTCAAAATCAGTCCATATTTTAAAATCTGTGGTATTCTTTTATAATTGTAAGGTATCTAAAAATATTCCCAGTAATGTTTTCTGTTTTCTGTTGTGTTGTATACATAAAATACTTATTAGAGAAATTCTTTTTAACTAATTTTAAAAAATGAAAAAAGAATTAGTAGCTTGATAAGCAAATAAAATAGGTATTTCTTTCACAATTAAGTAATGTTTCATTTTACTATTTTGCCCTTTGTCATACAAAAAGCAATTAAAACTGGATCAAAAGTGAAGATGACATAGATGTCTATAATACCTACGTGTATACTCTCGAGAAATGACCAATGAGGTGTTATGAGAAAAAAACTAATAAATCAAAAATAATGAAAAAAAAGCAATGAAAGATGCATCAGCAGATCCAGAAAGTATTCAAAAACAGGAAGTACTGGGATGAAATTTACAAAGAAAAAAACTAAAATCAAAAACAAAATAAACCTGAAAATATATGTATGTATATATTACATATGTATATATATATACACATACACACACACACACATACACTGGATACACACACACACCTGCATGCACATACATATACTGGAAAGAATTTGATAATATGATGAAATTTTATAAAAATGGATTGCTATGGGTCTTACATTTTATAAAATTGCCAAAAATGCCATGTATTTGTCCCAAGTAAAATCTCAACAAATTCCAAAAAGCAAAATTTCTCCATATACACTGACTACAAAGCATATATTCAGTAATTTTAAAAAGTACATTTGAAAATAAAATATGCTCAATTGGAAAATTAACAGATAATCCTTCTTAATAAGTTTAGGGTTAACATAAAACTGAAATTAGAATTAGAATAACTTTAAGGTGAGCTTTGATATAAGCAATCCATCATATAAAAATGCAAATTTTATTGACTAAGGGACACTCAGGAAAAAATGTGATTTTATATTAAAAAACTCTATGAAGAAGAGCTAGCAAATATTAATTTCAACGTTTTTTATTTTTTTTTTATTTTTTTTTTATTTTTGGGACAGAGAGAGACAGAGCATGAACGGGGGAGGGGCAGAGAGAGAGGGAGACACAGAATCGGAAGCAGGCTCCAGGCTCTGAGCCATCAGCCCAGAGCCTGACGCGGGGCTCGAACTCACGGACCGCGAGATCGCGACCCGGCTGAAGTCGGACGCTCAACCGACTACGCCACCCAGGCGCCCCTAGCAAATATTAATTTCAAAACTATTACAAAAGTAGTAAAACAAGCTAACAAATGACTTAAAGGAAGACAAGCTAAAATGGACAACAAAGTTCATAGTTAAGAAATAAAACAGTGAAGCAGTAAGTAATAATAAATATATGGGTCAATGACACTGATACATTTTTTGGAAAATAAAAAAAAAAAGAGACAAACATCTGGTGAGTCAAGATGAAAGAGAAAAACCTTAAGGTAACAATATAAAATGTATGGGGTAGGCTTTGAAAAATAAAAAGTGTGGGTAATTGTAAACTTACAATTTTAAAATTATTTCACAATGGATGGTTTTTTATACTTTAAAATGAAGAACATTGTCATAAATGTGGTAGAAAGTATGATCAAACCAGTAAAAATATTAAAAATCAATTTGGTAATCAAAAAGTTACTTGTAAAAGGTACCCATCCCAGAATGTAATATGGGCAAATCCAATAAAATCTCCAGGAAAAAAACAACATATATATAAATATTTAATACAAATAAAAATATTAATAGCTTCTCAAATAATTCTACATGCGTAAATTGGTCACCAAATCTAAAAAAGAAACAGGAAAAGTTTTTTAAAACATGGAAGTAGACATTTTAAATTGCATACTAAGATATTAATATAACAAGTCTGGATTCATCAAGTCCAAATAAGATTTATCACAGGCATGGGGCACCTGGATGACTCAACTGGTCAAGCGTCCAACTCTTGATATCAGCTCAGGTCATGATGTTGCAGTTTGTGAGACTGAGCCCTGTGTCAGCTCTGCACTGACAGTGTGCAGACTGCTTGGGATTCTGTCTCTCCTTCTCTTGCTCTGCCCCTCCCTTGTTTGTGCACTCCCTCACTCTCCTCTCTCTACAATAACTAAATCAAAACAAAAATGCTTTGACACGGAAAGCCTCAAAACCTGAATTAATGCCACTGAACTAACAGATTGGAGAAAATAGAACACATGCATTCAGGCAATGTATTTGATTGTCTTTAATATACATTCAACTGGGAGAAAAAACACAGTATTCATCAGATTTATAACATAACTAAAGTGAAGTTTTTTATAAGCACTCCTTCCTGATGCACAGTGAAGAGAATGATGTCTTCTACCACCACTACCATTAAATGAGTTCCTGGCTAACCTAAACAAAATAATGTAAAGGAATACATTGTCAGGTCGAGGGGCGGGGGGAGAAAGAAGGGGAAATTTGGATACAGACAAGGACAGAAGAAAAATCGTGTGAAGACACAGAGAGAAAATGGTCATCAACAAGCCAACAAGAGACGCCTCAGAAAAAATCAAGCCTGCTGACACCTTGATCTCAGACTTCTAACTTTCAGAACTGAGAAATCACATTGTGTCCTTTAGTCCACCCAGTCTGTGGTACTCAGTAATGACAGCCCTAGCAGACAAATGCAAGTCACTTCTGAAACTCATTTGTTGAGTCCATATTTAGTCAGGAAAGAGCCCATCTTTCCAACCAACTGCTTAACAAATGCCAACATTAACACTGCACTGCCATCTGCTCTTGAATAAAGAGGGACATTTCTGTACCCTGCAGGCTGTATAAGAGATGAAGCATGGCATGGCAAAAGCAAGAGAAAGATTCATCTTCCAAGAATGTTTCACAGTCTATCCTTAGAGCCATATGGTGCTCCAAAACAAAAAGTATTAATGGAAGCTTACGGCTTTTCTCCAATATGCAGTGACTAAATTCCTCCTCGCTCAACTTATACCTGTATAATTTTATGAAGATATTCTTCAAAGTTATAGGTATGTTGGAAGAACCCTTTTCTGCATTCTAATGATGATAGGGGATTTTTATGAATTAAATATTTTGGATTAAATCTCATTGATGATTTGGGAGACAGGATGTGTCATAATTGGGTCTTCTCACACGTCCTGGAGATGTAAACTACCTTTTAACTAAAAATTATTTAGCTAAATATTTTGTGCCTTGATATTATAAGAAAGATATGGAGTATTACAAGGAACATTATATGAGTTGTAATAAAGAGACTGACCATTTTTGATGACTGCTGAGTCGTTCCTAAGCCTCACCTTCCCTTTCCCCTTTGATCCTACAGGACAGGCTGGTAAAGCTCTCATGTGCCTCATCTTTTCCGAGGAACTTTTCTCCAGTCCTACTTCCTGGCCACTATAAAGACCCAAACACAGTCCCTCAGTTTTGCTCAAACCAGCCTGGATCGGCTTGTGCCCTCCCGGTTCTCCCTGAAGCCTCTTGTGTAAGTAATAACATACTTTTTATTACATTCTCTTGGTGTGTGGAATATCATAAACCTGGACATAAAACCGCATTTTAGATGGGACCCATCCTATTTCTGCAGTGTAACTCAAAACACTATGAAACTCATTTTTAAATTTTCAATATATGAACTGAGTAGGAGCCAACTCTTTTTATCTTTTCTTAGCAGTTTATAAATAGAGAAAATAAACTTAAAAACTGTATAGCTAAGATTCAATTCCCATTTCTGCTCTTTAACAGCTGTGCTAAGTGGGATAATTATTTAGTTTACATTTATCTCACTTTCTTCATCTGAAGAAAAATGTTTAATAATGCTTACTCCCAAGGTTTTTTAATGATTAAACCAAAAGAATATATATAAAGCTTCTGGTGTAGTTCATGGGATATAAGGCTCAGCATGTTATTTTTTAGTATACCATTATAACACAAAATTAAAACGGCTTAAAGAAAACAGAAAATAATTTTATAACATTTACTTCTAGATAACAAATCATAATTCACAAGGCCTATTTTTAAATAAATTTGATTCCAAAAAGTATCCTAGAATTTCCAATGAGAAAAATGTTTAGTATCTTAAAATTTCCATGGTTATGCTAGTAATCTCTGCTAACTAAAAATAATTCAATTTTTTCAAATCATTATCAGTAAATGTTTTGGTTCTAAAATATCTCACTTTTTCAATGTATATAAACATACATTGTATCACTAACTTCTGCTTGTAAAACTTGACCTAAGTGTTGCATGAAACAATGGATTATTTAAGACTCCAATAATATTCCTTCAGTACTTAGCATAAGAGATGCCTATAGTGATCCAATAGTTCATTAATAAAATCAGAATAGTTTGGAACAGTATTATTCAACAAAAAGTTGCTTGTAATGGAGTTTTATGATAGCATAACTGTGTATATACAGAATATATAATGCATATGATCAAATAGTTTACTGGTTAAGCTGTAGTCTGAGTATTATTTAAAGATAAAATATGAGGGGCACCTGGGTGCTCAGGTGGTTGAGTGTCTAATTCTTGGTTCCAGCTCAGGTCATGATTCCAGGGTTGTGGGATCAAGCTCCACATTGGGCTCCATGCTAGGCCTGGAGCTTTCCTGGGATTTTCTCTCTCTCTCTCTCTCTCTCTCTCTCTCTCTCTCTCACTCTCTTTCTCTCTGAAATAAATGAAATGAAAAAAAATTTTAAATAAAATATGAATCTCTTTACCTTTGAATTAATTTTTCTGTGAATTCTAAAATTGCCCTAAAAAGTAAAGTCATTAGAAAATGAAGTAAAATATGTTTGATGAGGAAAAATAACCTTTTGAATATAAAAAATTACTTTATTACAATTATAATTTTAAAAGATTACTGAGATGTTTTACTCTGCTTTTTTCCCTTTATTTCTTTTTAAAATCTAGTCTTATTACAATGACATTAAGTAGAATATTAAATGTATATTGCAGATTTGATTTATAATATCCTTACAAATATAATAGAAAAGCCAAAATAAGATAAAATTTATTTATGTATTCTTTACCTCATTACCTTCATATATTTTCTTCCTTTTCCTTAAATTTTTCCTTAATTTTAATTTATTAAGTAGCTACCATGTCCCATTGTTCAATACATACCTCAAATAAATGTATACTCTGGACTTTCATGGATGAAAATTTAGGAACTGTGAACCAAGCTTCTGTGAAATACTCCTGTCTTTTACAACTTTATTGGGAAGAGTCAGCATAAGAATTTGTGTGTTTGTGTATGTGTGTGTGAAATGTGAAATGGAAAATAGTCTGTCTGTCAACTCTTTTAGAAAGAGAAGCATCTGAATATTACAAGAAAAGTTAATTGATTCCATTTTCTGTACTCATAAGCCAGAGTGAAAAGTGGAATGTTAGACTCATATAAATTAATACTACTGTAAAAGTGGAATATTAGACTCATATAATATAACAATACTGTCTTAGTTTGTTTCAGCTGCTTTAAAACAACAACAACAACAACAACAAACATAGACTGATTTACTTCTTTGTGAAAGTAAACGTGGTATATGTTTCCAAAATACAATGGTGGGATAGCATAGGATAAACATTTCCATTCCAAAGGGAAAGGCAGGAAAGAGAAGAATGACAAGTCTCAAGTAAGTCCAAAATTTATCAGGGCAACAACATTGACTTAAGGCTTGAGAATAATCCTCTTTGGCTTGAGGATCTGACTTCTAGGTCCACTGGAGTGACAACACCCCCCTGCCCCCTACAGCTCATTAGGAAGAACTTGCAGTGGTTCTGCCTGGGCCCTGCCCTCAAGGTGGCTTTCTGATTGGGTCCCATGGCTCTAGTGTCTCATGCCCACAGCCCTCTCAGTGTAGACTGGTATTTGGAGTCCCTGATTTCACCTAGTAGCCCTGTCCTTTGAAATATAGGTGGAGGCAGCAATCAATGCCCACAGAGCTCTGCTAGGCACAACCAAAGTCACAACTCTCTGCAGGGGTTCTACCCCTGGGTTATTGGGTGGAATTTCCCTGGCCCACCTGAAGATTGTTCCCTTTGAAACCACTTTATCCCTCACACCCTTGCACTTGAGGCCTATGATGGGAGTGCTGTCTTGATGAACTCTTTGGGGTCGTTCCATCTTCTTGGAAAATAACTTCTGACTTCTGTTGAGATGGCTGATTCATATTACTCTCCTTATCAAATAGTAGCTTGGTCATATCCTTAGTGTCCCTATCTTTTTGCAATATGGATAGGTTGATAATTTTCCAAATCTTTAAGTTCTGCTTCTTTTTTGCTCAGCAACTTCACCTTTAAGTCACTTCTCTCTCACATCCTGCTGTAAGCAGTGGAAAGGAGTCAAGTCACACCTTCAATACTTTGCTTATGATTTCACCAACTACGTATTCAATTTCAATGCTCCCAGGATCAACAGTCCACAAAACACCAGAATATGAATACAACTTAATGAAGTTCTTTGCCACTGTATAACGACAATAACCTTTCCTATAGTTTTAAATAACATGTCTCTCATTTCCATCTGAGATGTCATCAAAATGGCCTGTGTGGGTAAGTTCTGCCAACATCTGTTCACAATTACTTAAGTATTCTCTAAGCTTGAGGCTTTCTCTAGAATTCTCTTTCTATCTGAGACTTCACAGAATCACCTTTAATTCTCTGTTCATGACAATGTATGATTTTCCTAGCATGCTCTTCAAAACTCTTCCAGCTTCTGTCTGTTACCACAGCCACTTCCACAGTTTTAAGTATTTGTGTAACAGCACCCCACTTCTGTTAGCAATTACTGCCTAGGCTATTTGGGTTGCTACAACAAAAACACCATAGAGTAGGTGGCTTTAAAACAATGGAAACTTATTTCTCAAAAGTTCTAAAAGCTGGGAATTGCGACATCAAGGCACTGGCAGATTCAGTGTCTGGTGAGAATCAGCTTCCTGGTTCATAGAGGGCTGTCTTGTTGCTGTGTCTCATAGTGAAGGGATAAGAGGGGAGCTCTCTGGAATCTCTTTTACAAGGGCATGAGTCCCATGCATGCCGGCTCCACCTCATGACCTTATCTCCTCCCAAGGTCCCACCTCCAGTTACCATCACACTGCAGGTTAGGATTTAAATATATGATTTTGAGAAGGACACAATTATTCATTCTATAGGAACCACCATCTACTTAATAAACATGTTGAAAGAACTTGAAAACTTTTTTTTTGTTTCCTTTAATGCAAAGCTATCTTTCTGCCTGTTTGTGATGAAAACCCAGTGAAGAATAGTTAAGTTCAAGTTGATATAACTTGTGTTTGGAAAGTGGAGCAGTTAACCAGAACTAGAAGCTGTCTGTCAATTGCAGATTGTAAGAATTCTGATAGTTCTTGATGAAGAATAAGAAACGAAAGATTTTCACATAAAAACAGCGAGGGGGACAAAACATAAGAGACTCTTAAATATGGAGAACAAACAGAGGGTTACTGGAGGGGTTGTGGGAGGGGAGATGGGCTAAGGTAAGGGGCATTAAGGAATCTACTCCTGAAATCATTGTTGCACTAGATGCTAACTAACTTGGATGTAAATTAAAATAATAAATTTAAAAAAATGAATAAATGTTAAATAAAATAAGATAAAATCAAAGAAAGAAAAGAAAGATTTATTTTCCTCCACTGTTGTCAATACGTTTGTTGTGTCCTGTGAAGTTAAAGAATTTTTCAAATAAAATTTCCAACTCTAGAATTTATACGTCTGTCTTTTAATATAAAATAAAAATTATAAATAATTAACATTGAAGCATTATATTTAAAATAAAGTTGTTTGGCATTTAAGTTGAAATTTATTTTCCCTAAGAGTACTTAAATACTAGATACTTATCTTTTGGATTGTTTATTATTCTAAACCTTATTAAGCAGTGCATTCTGCAAATAACATTTCCACAAGAAGAAAATTTTAAGACATAAAGATATTTCTATCTACAAAAAAGTATGAAAATATTCCAACAGCGGCAATTTACAGGTTGTACATACAAAAGAACACTATTATTCCGATACTTAAACATCATAAAGATATTAGCTATTTTCAAAGATAATCAAAGTTTTATAAAAGAACATCACACCTTAGTTACTATTATTACCATTCCATAAACCACAAAAACATGTATTTCCATAAAAAAGGAGGCCATTGTATTTGGTAAATTTTCTTGCAACAAGAGATAAATATCATAGAAATTCATTACTTACTTTGAATTATGAAGATAAAAACAATAGTTTGTGAAGGAAATCCTGTAAGTAAAATGTTGATTATTAGTTGTGTCTTATTTCTAGCACTCTCTTATCATACATTTAATGTTAATTTAAAGTTATTTAAATCAGGGTAGTTTATACTACCTTAATAGCAGATATATTTAATATATCATGTAATTAAAATGATTACAAAATAACATCTTCATGTTTTCTAAATTGTACAGATCTTTTTAATCTTAGCCTACTTTATTGGGACCTATTTATGTCCATGCAACATATTAAAAATGATGTTAGGTAATATGTGAATTACTTTTTAAACATCATATAAGACTAAGGTAATTAAAGAGGAAGACTGACCAAGTTTTTGTTATTTACTAACCACGCAGCTGTTGTGTTGTCTTCCTTGATCGATCAGTTCCTGCAGGGGTCAAGCCGTTACGGTCACCCTGCAAAAGCAGGGGGCACTTTCACTGAAATTTGACTGAAATGTCAAGAGTAGTACATCACACAGAGCAGGGATCTCAAGGAGGTCTGAAGTGTCTGGAGAGTGCCAGAAAAAGAGACTGGCTCAGGAGCTTTTATTGCATTTAAGGGTGGGGTACGGATAAGGTGGGGGCTTGTGTGGTTTCAGTTTCCAGCAGGTACTGAAGGAGAAAGCACAGGCTCTCTTATTAGCTCACCCAAATGTGGACAAAAACGATGAGGAAGGGATGATGTCTAAAAGTTGTCAGCAGGTGAACATTGAAAAATGGAGTGAGATTCCTGTTTGGTCAGTCATCTATGAGCAGCTGTGCTTGGTATTTTGAATGATCACCTAATGAAAGCAAAGACATTCAAATTTTGTGAGGCATTATTAAAAATGAAATCATTTCAATAGTGTATCATTTCATTAATAAATTAGAACGGCACAGTGTTTGAAGAATTTGGAGTAGTAATAATAGTTAACATATTTGAAATAGTTTGTTTTCCCTGAAGTACTTTTATATCAGAAATCATATTACACTCCTTGAATTTCTTAAGGCATATTATTATTCAGATTTCAGAATATTAAAATATTAATCGGCATAGAAAAGTTATTTAATGATCTTTAATGTTCTACTTCTTTAATGTTCTTTAATGTTCTACTAAGTAGAATAAAAATACATTTCCTGTGTCTTGAAAAGTTCTTTATTTGTAAGCGAATTTAGTTTCAATTCATATTTGGTTTCCTGTTTCCCAAGATAATAAGGTGGGGGGTAGAAATGGGTTATATTCTGAAGATGTGGCAATATTATTAATTAGGTTACCACACTAAATTAGTGCAAGACTATAAAGTTACTTTTATCCTGAATTTGTTTACTCACAAAATAATCAAACACAACCCAGAAAAATTTTGATTCAGGTAAACTTTTATATTGGATCAGTAGTGTTGAAATAATAATGATGACAACACCACCAACAAAAATACTAACTATTTTTTGATGGAGGTCGACACATTTATTCTAAAGTTCATATGAAAAATATAAACATTCAATGATAACAAGTATTGAAAATAAAATTAAATGTTGGGAACTAGGATAACATACCATAAAGTCTCTATAACTAAAACACTATGTTGCTGACCTGTGAAAAGTTATATATTTGGAACAAATTGAACATCAAATACAAGTACATGGAAATTTACTGTACACAAAGGTAGCATTTCAAATCACTGAGGAAAATTATCTTTTTACTAAAAGTTTGAAAACAGGGGTATAGCCATTTGGGCACAATGACAATTGGATTAAAATATAACTGCTTATACCCCTAAATGAAACATATTGTATCTAAATGTCAAGAAAGATGTGAAATTATAAACAAAATTCTGGGTATATTTCATTATATACTGAATGTTGGGAAAGCTTTTTGAATTCTGGCCCCAAAATATAGGTGCAATTTTTATTGCTGGTTTATATAATATAAAAATAAAGTAGAAACTTTTGTAGGAACAAAAAACAAATAAACAGAAGGGCAAAGTCTGAGAATATGAGTAATCAGAAAAAAATTTTGCATTATGCTCACAGATAAAGGGTTAATATTCCTATTATTAAAATAAATCTAAAACAATATGTAAGTATAAAAAATTCAGAAGAGTTACAGAAAATGGATAAAATATAAAGTTCACACTCAAAAATTATGCAAATACCCTAACACTCATCTTTCCATTGATTACAAATATATCCTACATCTATTAGTATATATATATGTACGTATATATGTATATACACACATATATATTTGTGTGTGTATTTATACAAATAACAAATAGCATTCTATGAAATTGGAGTTTTAATTTTCAGTCAGGACATGAGGAATATATCATGATGCAAAAGATATAATTTGAGGAAGAATTGGAAGTGTGACAGCAATTTATTTATGATTTATGCTATCAAGTTCTGCCTTAGTCTAATCTCATGAATAAATAATACCTCCACTTGATGTTGGGATGGCAAAGGACTGTTGGATGTGCCTGACTTAGTGGCTGGATAGATCTTTTTTATGATGTGAGACTTAGGTGGCATAATTACCTGGTACCTTTTCTTCAGTACTTTAGTCTGAAAAACAACCCAGTAAAAAGTCAGAAACTATTTCTCCATAGAAAAAGTTACTTGCTGAAGGGTGGCTTTGTCTACAAACCCTAAGGAATTGTACTGAGATTCTCATCTAGGGTCCAATACAGGTTCAAATGTAGCTTTCTGATCATGTTCACACAATGAGCACTGTTAAATATAACATATAAGGATCAAATTTCCAGTACAGAAATATTTGTACTAGACATAAGCAAGATATTGAACAGCTTCATTTTTTTTCTGCCTGTACTCAAATCTAGAAGCAGAAATATAGTATATGTGCCCTATTTTAAGTTGTCAACTTAAGTACTCTGTTTTCTTTTTAAAGATAAAAAATGCAAGCTTCTTCATGTCCTTCACTCCAGTAACAGAAATTCTTATGCCCCACATGTTATGTTTATGGGGTAGGCAAAACTCTATGGAATGATGTATTCAACTTCTCTTCTCTGTAGCATGATTACTGTCAAGATACCCAGCCTGGGAAACGTGCTAATAACTGCCATCTAGATTCTTTTCAGCATGGCATAAAAATATAGTGGCTCAGTGATCTGGAAAGATGAAAGACAATGATTAGACACAGAGATGCTTGAAGGTGAAGTTCTGGAGATGCGGTAGTTATTATTGACCTCACAGTCCAGATTAAGACCATGGAAATTGTTAGTTAAGCTTAGAGGAGGAAACATGATTGATGGAGGAGCTCAAAGAACCAAGAGACCAGAATGTTGAATATTTTGAACCAAACTTGTACTGGAATATTGAAGTGATGACAAAGAAAATGATAGGAATAATAGTAAGGAGTGAAATACCATGAATAAATAATTACTTTAAAAAACGTGGGGTGGGGTTGGGGTGCCTGGTTGGCTCAGTTGGTTAAGCGTCTGACTTAGGCTCAGGTCATGATCTTGCAGTTTGTAAGTTCGAGCCCTGCATCGGACTCTGTGCTGACAGCTCAGAGCCTGGAGCCTGATTCGGATTCTGTGTCTCCCTCTCTCTCTACCCCTCTCCCACTAGTGCTTTGTCTATCTCTGCCTCTCAAAAATAAATAAATATTTTTTAAAAAATTTAATGAGGTGGGTGACCCCCAAATCAATAGTTGACAGGAAAGATGATGTCAAATCTAATAACATTTGTTTTTCAAGTGAGAAGAAAGTGTTGAAGAAATAAGAAATATTTTCAAAGTGGCCTTGAGATGCAAAGCAAATACAAACTCTGCTTTAAATAATTTGGGGAAAATCAGTGCCCTTTAGGGACAAGCATGTTTGGAGTAGTACACAAACCTGAAATAAACATTAGGAAAGAAGTTGAAGGTTTAAAAAATATATATCAATGTAATGGTTTGAGAAGATATTGAGAAATGTGTTATAGAGTCAATTTCAGGAAATGTCTATAGGATAACTGTTTGGGTTCTGGTATTCCAGGAAATTAAGTGATCATAGTAAATCATAGTTTTTAGCAAGAAATTTTGAACTTAATGCCAACCAGATTGGTGTGTGAGTCTCTGGGATGGACAAGGACCATGGCGTCATGACCTCTAATGGTATAGTGGCCTTTTGGAGCGGTTATTTACTTAACACTAGAACGTGGGACTTCAACAGGGTTGACGGGGTCAACTTACAGAGGAATGCTATTCATGAATTCTAGAGGCTGGAGGTGTTGCAGCAGTTTGAGTAAGCAATTAAAAATGTGAATGTTGGTTAAGAACATTAGAAAGTTTCATTCTGAATTATTGACATTAATAATTTCAAATCTCTGTCACTTACAGACATGTGCAGAGATCACTAACCACAGGGATCACCTCAAGTAGTCCATCTACATTTTTAATTCCTGGCTATATTTTAAATTGGATCATATAGGTTTGCATAAATCATCTATTAATTAAAACTATTCTATTATTGCTTTTAAAAAAGTATAAATCCTTATGTATATGAAAATTCTGTCTTACCCAGAATAATTTACTAACACATCTTTTGAGACAGGAAGACACTTAGATTAAATATTTGTGATTAATATGCAAATACCCACTTGAGAAATTAAAACAGTTTGATTTGCTTTCTTATTGAAATTGATTTCCTCACATTATATCAAAGTCATATAGGCTACAGGCAAACCTAGTCGGCCTGCACTTGAGATCTTCACAGTTGGATGCTATCTATTCTTTCAAGTCATATGTCGCGCTCTCTCACCATGACTAGTTTGATTCTATAAGACACCATAAATCTACTGGTTCTTATCTACTGGCTCTCATATTCTTATAAAACCACTTTTTTAAAGCATCCAAATATTTCTTCATTCCTTTTCTTTCTTCTAGGTAGTCCATAAAATACACTATGGTCAGTCAGCCTTGATTGAAATATTTTTTATTGATATGTATTCTTCCTGAGTATACTTTCCCCCTTTTTCCACTTCTCTAATTTATTATCATAGTTCAAGACCCTGGTAATTCTTAATTTTCACTTCTTTTTCCAAATTCTAACACCATGTGTTGAAATTTATAAAATTCTGTGACCTGTATTATTCATTTAGTCTGCTGCTTTAAAGTACTATTTAGCTGTGTCTTATTGTGTACGACCATATATTAAATGAAAAAGTAACTTAAGGTGTCCAAGGACTTGACGTTTATGTCTTCATGTGGATACAGCTTTTGTTAAATAGACAAATGAATAATTCGAAAAACATGAGTGTTCATAGTTATTATCTTTGTCTAGAAATCTACCTTTATCTTCCCTGGTATATCTCTTGTCTATTATTTTTAACAGAGAGCTTAAACCAAAAATTTAGACACAGTTTTGTCAAGACTCATATTCACACTTTTAATTTTTTCTTTGGTAGGACATAACTTGTACTCAAAAATTCAAGCTATGGGCATCTTTACAGTTATAACTGATGTTGAAAGGAAAATGTCCAGCATTGTTAAAGAAACCATCATACCAAGCAAGATCAAAAACAAACAAACAAACAAACAAAGCAAAAAAAACCACAATTGCAAGTTACCTAAAGAAAAGTATCCTGGAAAAATGAGATCAGGGACCTAGGGTCAGAAAGAAACCTGTGTAAAGATAAGATGAGTTGAGAACAATGTTAAGGTCATTTTGGTCTTTATTCATTAAAGGACAATGTGAACCCTTTAGATCCAATTATCTTTCTATAAGAGATTCTACTTTAAGTGGGATTACATATATTATAACATAGTGATATAATATATTATATATTAATAGTATTAATATTAATTAAACATTAATATTCTTCAATGAAAAGCAGCAGAATCAAAGTTCAGAGAGAGAAACTAAAAAAAAATACATTGTTCAGTAGGATAAAATTTTAAAACATAAAATTATTTTATTGTAAAACTCTTAATTCACATATTTGTTAAAAACAGTGGATTATGCATTCTAATATCAACTTTAGAACCAATTAAATTACATGAACTCAATTATTTGTTTTCCTCAGAGACTTTAAGATCAATGTTCCATCTATAGCCCATTAAGGATAAATGTTTTACACATCTTTTCAGTAACTGAGTTGGTAGCTGAAGCATGTGAAAATTTTACCATTGGGAGCTTTAAAACAAATGGAGAAAAAAACATCTACAAAGAAATATTTGGAGGGAAAATTCCTTCAAACTGGGCCTTTCTACTATCACAAGATTTTTGTATCTAAAATATATGTGTGTATATATTAAAATTTTGTTATGAGTTAGAAAATATGAAAAATATAACTTAAGAAATAAACAAAATGATTGTATTTAAAATGGTAATTTCATTAAACACAGTAAAATTTACTTCTTCTTGATACTTTGAAAATACCAAGATTTTATTTTTTTTAATTTATTTTATTTTTTGTTTCATTTTAGAGAAAGAGTGCACAAGTGGGGGAGAGGAGCAGATGGAGAGAGAGAGAGAAAGGGTGAGAGAGAGAGAGAGAGAGAGAGAGAGAGAGAGAGAGAGAAACCTAAGCAGGTTCCATGCCCATTGCAGAGCCCAGTGCAGGGTTCAATCCCATGATCCTTGGATCATTACCTGAGACTGAAATCAAGTCTGACACTAACCTGACTGAACCACACAGGAGCCCCGAAAATACCTAGATTTTAAATGAAATTGTCCACAAATACTGTACAGAGTAGCAAAAGTAGATAAAATGTACCGCTTTTGAAATATAAGGAAATAAGGATGCCTGTATGGCTCAGTTGAAGTGTCCAACTCTTGATTTCAGCTCAGGTTACAATCTCACAGTCATGAGTTCCAGCCCCATGTTGGGTTCTGTGTTGAGGGTGGAACCCACTTAAGATTCTCTGTCTCCCTCTCTCTCTCTGCCCCTCCCCTGTTCTAGAGCACTTGCTGTGTATGTGTATGTGTGTATATAATATTTTTTCCATATATATATTTCTATATATATATTTCCACATATATGTATGGAAATAGACACAAATATGGAAGAATTATTAATGTATACAAGATTCCAATGTAACCAAATAGAATATTTTTTATTCTGTTATGGTCTTATTTAGGGACACCTGTTTTATCAGGCAGTTTGGGGGAAGTTATTTTTAAATTCTATATATTAGGTTAATATATATATATGTAATTATATATACAACATATATAGTACTTGGTCTGTGTAATACTCACTCATGTTTTTTTGTTTGTTTCTGACAAGTAGTTGACTTCTAACCTACAGAAATTTCTTTGAATTTTAGAAATTAAAACATTCAACATTAGTGCATTGCAGCAGATATATGAAACAAAATGAATTTCTTCATCTAGAAGTCCAACTTCAATAAATGAATATTATAGAAATGACCTAAAGACAATCTGCCAAAGAGACTGGTTTATTCAATCCTCATAATGGATATCAGGTCAGGCACTTTTTGGCTATTCAAGGCATTCCTTCAGCTTTCTTTTTCTACATTATATTTTTAAGCCTTACCAATTATTTTTCCTTCATTAAGAAAGGATGGTGTATAATTTTCATTGAACAATTCTAATTTACACTGAAAACATTTTGAATCAGCTAATGGATAATTACATATAGTAGATAAACTTAATATTAAATATATCATTATTGTAAGTCTTTTTTTTAATACTTGCACTCCCTTTCTTATAAACACATAGAAGTTTTAGGATCTGCATTTCTTATGCTTTGTAACAGCACTACAAATCTTAAAAGATACTTCATTGGAACAATGAATAACTCATAATTAGAGTAAGTAGCTATACATGCAAAACTTATTTGAGAAAAGATTCTCAAGACTCTAGAAAGCATTCATGATAATTATGAAAGTGAAGCACAAGTGGGATTTATTATTAAAGATAATAAGTTAGGAAATTAGACCATGTTTAGACTGAAACTCTATAGTATGAATTTAGTCACAGAAATATATGTGATGTCTTGGATAGAAAGTTAAATTATATTTACATCATTGTAAGGCATTATTGCATTATTGATACCAAGGAATTATGATAACTATGTAAGCATAGATATAAAATATTTTTAAAGTATTATTAAATAATCAACATATTTATAATACAATTATAATTTAACTTAAATATATGGTATAATTTAACTTAAATATATGGTATATACCATATATTTAACTTAAATATGGTATATATATATATATATATATATATATATATATATATATATATGCAAGGAAATATAGTTCTGGAATTAAACGTAGGGAGAAAACTAGTAATATAGTCAGTTGCAAAGTCCTATGCAGCATTTGTACTCTAAAAGGTACTTTTTAGTTGTTTTGCATTTTATATCTAAGTAACAAATTTCTAATTGATTCAGCTACAACTTTACACTCCCTGTGGAACACAGGTAAAAAACTTATAGTGTCATATTCCTTCTGTTTCAAATTAGCTTTTTCCCATTATTCCAGTATATATTACCAAGATTTTCCATATGTGGGTAGACACAGTTTTTCCTCCCTACAAGACTCATATAGAAACAAAAATAAAGTGAGAACATTCATTGTATAAATATGCTTTATAACATTATGGATTTTAAGTACCTTAAGGGCATCAAAAAGATAAGCTCATTTAACTGACAACTAAATTCTCTATATTCACACAAGTAACTATAATATATTTTCTGAATTTTACTACCAAACTGATACAAATATTACTGATATCAAAAAATGGCCACTTGATTTCTATAGACCAAATATAATTTAAAAATTTATTGTTTATTACATTCAAACATTGATCAAAATATATTTCAGTCTCATACTTGCTTCCTTCTCTTTCCTTAATTGCATTCAATTAAAGCTTCTGTGTTGGTGTGTTTTTGTTTATTGGCTTGTTTGTTTCTCTTTCATTTTTGTCTGTCTATTCCATGCTCTAAATTATTTTCATTGGCATTTTCACCAATCTCTTTTACTGATCTCTCCCTTTTATGTAAATCAGTTGAATTTGTATGTCTCTAGGTCCGACCTCTCTCCAAGTCTTATCTTTCATTTTCACAAACTGCTAGACAATATGGCAGACATATAAAAAAATAGACCCAAAATTGAATGTTGATTGTATAATAACCCATCTTCAATTACTGTTTTATTCATTTCTTACTCATATTGATGTCACCATAATTCTTTCAGTCACCTTATTTTGCAACCTTGAAATTATTTTAAATAATGGCCTCTTTTACTACCCACATCTTAGAGTTTCCCAAAACCATCTACTCTAACTTTGTGTCTTTTCATCTCTAGCCATTTCAAATTTTTCATGTTTTAATTTAGACACAGCTAGTAGCTTTCTAATTGATCTCCATGCTCCTAAATTTTAACACTTTCATTTTTTCCCATGAACAGTGGTGGTTTCTGAAGACCAATTTCAAACATAGTTCTTCCTCAAAAACCTTTCTATGAAAATTTTACAGATAAGTTACATCTTTTTATAATACTATGCTGTGTTCTTCACAACATATTGTAGTGAAAAAAAGCAAGATGGAATGTGTAGCATGGTACTAAATAACATATTAAAAAATAGAAAAACAAACCATAAATATATTTACATGATTTTTCCCAAGGGAGAAAAGGCAGGAAATATAGGGTAAGAGAAGCTAATTTCTTATATATACTTACTTTTTTCTTTTTTTTTTTTTTTAATTTTTTTTTCAACGTTTTTATTTATTTTTGGGACAGAGAGAGACAGAGCATGAACGGGGGAGGGGCAGAGAGAGAGGGAGACACAGAATCGGAAACAGGCTCCAGGCTCCGAGCCATCAGCCCAGAGCCTGACGCGGGGCTCGAACTCACGGACCGCGAGATCGTGACCTGGCTGAAGTCGGACGCTTAACTGACTGCGCCACCCAGGCGCCCCTACTTACTTTTTTCTTATCACTGAAAATTTTTACCCTTTTACTAACTATCCCTATTTCCCCCACACCATAGCCCGTGGCAACCACTTTTCTACTCTATTTCTATGATTTTTCATTTTTTGTTAAGAGTCTGCATATAAATGATAAGAGGTATTATCTTTCTATGTCTGGCTTATTTCACTTAGCATAATGCCCTCAAGATCCACCCATGATCTGCAAATGGCAAGAATTTTTTCTTTTTCATAACTCATCTAGATATGTACATATCTTACCTCAACTTTAACCATTCATCCACTGCTAAACACTTACGTGGTTTCTATATCCTGGTTATTGTACATAATCTGCAATGAATATGGGAGTTCAGATACCTCTCTGAGATCCTGTTTTTATTTCTTTTGGATGTATGCCCAGAAGTGCAATTGCTAGATCATATGGTATTTCTATTTTTTATTTTCTGAAGACCCTCCATACTGTTTTCCAGAGTGACTGCACCAATTTGCATTCAAACCAATAGTGCCTAAGGGTTCCTTTTCTCCACATCCTCATCAACACTAGTTATCCTCTTGTCTTTTTTTATTCCAGCCATATTAACAGGTGTGATGTGATATCACATTGAGGTTTTGATTTGTATTTCCCTGATAATTAGTGATATTGGACAATTTTTTGTATACCTGTTGTCCATTTGTATGGCTTCTTTGGAAAAATATCTATTCACTTCTTCTTCCCATTTTTCAATCCTGTTGTTTATTTTTATTTTGTTACTGAGTTGTATGAGTTTTATAATAAATAAACAAGAAAACAAATAAACAAATAAATAGACAAACTAATAAATAAGAATTAGAATATTACTGTTTTGGAGTCCTTAAGTAGCAGATCTATCAGTAATAATTAATGGAAATGTCACAAAAACAAAGGCAAACAGACCTACACATATCCCCTTGTATTAGTCAGAGTCCTCTAGAGAAAGAGATGCATACGTAGAAAAACATTTATTATAAGGAATTGACTCACATGATTATGGAGGTTGAGAAGTCCCAAGATCTCAGGAGAGATCCAATTGTGTAGTTCTAGTATGAGTCCTAAGGCCTGAGAATAAGGAAAGTAAATGGTGTAAATTCCAGTATGAAAGCCAGCAGCTGTGAAGTTTGGGAAGAGTTTCTTTTCTGTGCAAGTCTGGAGAGAGGAAGAGCCAATACTCCAGCTCAACCAGTCAGGAAAAAGGAATTTCCTCTTATTCATGGGTAGGAGGAAGGGAGGGCTTTCAATGAACTGGACAAAGGTCACCTACATTGGGGAGGGCAATTGGCTGTATTTAGTTGACTATAATGTCATCCAAAAATATCCCCATAGACAAACCCAGATTAATGTTTGATTAAATATCTGGGCACTCTGTGGCCCAGTCAAGTTGACACATAAAATTAAACATCACACCCTTGAATGGAAGTACACAAAATTTTATATAAAGCAGTCTTGTCAAAAATAACTGAATGCAAATATGGTCAAAACTCTATCTACCAGGCCATAAGAAATTACTTCATGGCTATAATCATCAGTGTTCAGACTATTGTCTATTAGATATATGAATTGTTTTCTTCAATAAAATATGCCAAGTAAACAAAAAGAGATAGAAAGAAACTTGAAAAATTATATAATATTTAAATGTCATTTTTTAAGTTACAATATATGGAAATTGAGTAATAATTCAAACAATTTTGAAAAATAGATATTTCATAAAAAGTTGCAGAGATGGATGATAACAGATGTATATCAATATAAATTTACTTGGCCACTGAGGTATACATTTAAAAATGTTCAAAGTGGTAACTTTTATGTACCTTTTACTGTAATTTTGTAAATATTTAAAATTTAAAAATTTACATGAAAAGTTGATATTTTAACACATTAAAAATTAGTATTAATGTTGAGGTTTAAAATAGTGTTGTGATTTTTTTTAAGGGTGCATTTTATCTGGAGATACCTACTAAGTATTTCCAATTAGAGTGATGATTCATTGGGTATTATTCAAAATAATCCAGGAAGAGACCTGGGAAATGATATAGACTAAACAAATTGATGATGTATTCATAATTGTTGATGAGGAAAATGAGTATTTGATATTATACTAAAAAATTCTGTACCTGTATAAAATTTCCAGAATGAAAATTTTTTTAAATATAAAAAATTCTGTATCTGTGTAAAATTTCCAAAATAAAACTTTCAAAAATATAATATTTCTTTATTTCTATTTTTTATTATGCTTTAGGAAACTATTCCTATATCTGTATATTCAAATGTTATCCATTCTATTTGTACCGTTTTTTAAGTAAAATAGATACCAAAAAGCATTTCTCCTCAGAGTTGAGACATTTTTCTTTGTTAAAAATGGGAATAATAATATCCACTACATATAATTATCAAGATGAATAGATAATAGATCAGAAAACACCCACATAAGCAAAGTTACAGTGTCTGCTTTTATGCATTAATGTTCCTATTGCCCTTTCTTAATTGACAAAACATTTCTGATCCTTGGAGGATTCATTTCTCCAGGATTCTCCATTTAGTTCAGCTTTTATTTGTCATAAAAATAATTCTTAGTACTCTGATCCATTGTCTGAAACAACACTAACAGTTGTTTTGCCCGCCCAATCACATTTTATAACAAAGCTGTGATAATAACTCAGGAAAAAAGGAAAGAAAGAAACCATAATTATATAAATTAATTTTAGCTTTTGTGCATTTTAGTAGATAGAAAAGAGATTACTTACGTTGTTTCAAACATTGTGTAAAGTTTGACATAACCCTTAATCATCTTTATGTCCAAAATGGTCCAGGCTCAGTGAATGGATTATTCACCTACCTGGTCATACTTTGCAAATTATCCAAGGACTATACTTTCTGTTATCAAGAGACAGGCCTCATGTCCTTCTGTGGGACTCAGACACTGGCTCCTGAGATAAGGATGGTAAGGAATATACATCATTAGGACAGATAAGATAAAGACCAATCTATCAGTAAAATCATTCTTATGTCCAAAAATCAAATAAAAAAAAGAGGAAAACAATGACTGTCAACAGTCTAAGCAAGGAAGCAAGAAATTCTGGGGCAAAAATAATTACACAATTAAGAAAACTATTTCAGACATTTAGTTCCAACTTTGTGGTTGCCTGAACTTTGTCTCTACCATACATGAGGACAGATTCTGCATGATAAGGGACATGGTGGAAGAGAAAGAGATTAGGGAAGATAAAATTGTCTGTGCTTCCACTGTGCTTGACCAAACAAGATGCAGGAGCATGAGAGAGTTTTCTTTCTTTCTATATAAAGAGAGAGAGAAAGAGAGAGAGAGAGAGAAAGAGAGAGAGGGAGACAGAGAGAGAGAGAGAGACAGAGACAGAGAGAGAGAGGGAGAGAGTGCAGAAATCAATGCAGGGATCAATTCCACAACCCCAAGATGACCTGAGCTGAAATCAAGAGTCGGATGCTCAACCAACTGAGCCACCCAGGGGCTCCAAGAGATGGCTTCTTAACTCAATAAATATCAATCTAGTGAGCAAACCAGTGTTGCTCTGGACTCAGAAAAGTGGCAATCTTTAACAATCTCATTTAGCAAGAAAGACTTCAGGCCAGGCTAAAGGATTAGTTGCCAGAAGTAATGGCCCTAGTAGTGTTTTTCTGGGGAGGAAATGTTAAGTCATGAAATGCAAAATGAAGAAGTGAAGAGAGAGCCAGGAAAAGTGATCAGTTTGACACCAGTAGTAAATATCAGTGAGCAAAAAGGAAATACTCAAGCACTGATGGTCAGAATTATCTAGTACTTATATTAATTATTTTGTAATTGAAAAGTCATTATTGGTATTACAAGTGCAAAACCTATACACAGAAGAGCAAATGGTATACGTTAGCATATTTATTCCTGATATTTATTTGGTAAATGGCAAAGATTTTCTACTATAAAGACTTAATATTCATCGTAAGGAGACAAAACGTTAAAAAAGTAATTGAAGTGAACCATATGTCTGCTGGAAAAGAAATGTACCACGTACTCTTAATAGTTTAAGTCTCTAATCTTTATAAAGTGACTTTAGTTTTCTCCTTTTGTCATTGCAACAGATTATTTTAATACCTATAACTATTTCTCAAGCTTTCTTACATTTAATGTTTACTGTCCTCTGAAACCATACCAACCTCAGAGGATTTTTAAAAGTCAATGCCATAGAAGACTCAACTCCATGCTAGGAAGATTTTATGAATCATGGAATTATTGGAGTGTGGATGAAACCTTATCAACCTCATGTAGTGATTTAGATAATATGCTTTAGTTTTAATTCCCCTATATTCTACTTTAAAGGTTTTTTCTAATGACCTATTGAGAAATAATCAAATCCCATTTACTCTCTCTCACTAAGGTCAATCAAGTAGTATGTTTTTATTTCTCCACAGCTTTTATACCTCTTTGTCATGCTGAAAGCAATGATATAATATTTTAGAGTAACCATTTTATACTGCACATATTTTATTTCAAAATATTATATTATCCAATATTTGTTACCCTTTTTTAAATGCTATGACAACATAGTGCTATAATTAGAGTATATAGCAACAATCCTCTCATAGAACAAAATCCCTGTGCACTAACTTTTAAAATACATCTATCTTTTCTTCCATGTGTTTTGTACACCTTCTCTTAAAGTTGAAGCAGAAAGTGAGTCAGGAATGCATTGGATCCTTGATATTCCCACAAGAAGAATATAGTTTATGAGTTACTTTAGTCACGTTAGCCTCCAGCAGTTTCTGCTCTATTTTTGCTAAAGCCAATATATGATATGACCAATTGATTATGGCTCTCCTCCTTTCTGGCACAGGAGATATATATTTTTCAACTACAAGTTAAAAAAGAAAATAGCTCCCTTGAAAAATCCTTCTCAGAATTGCTACAATTTTCCTCAACTCTGTTGCTTACTGTGTGGCGTAGCCATGTATGATTGTGGTTCCTGGTTCCAGTTTTGTCAGTCACCTTCTTTGTTAAAACAGGAGCAGTCATACAATCTTATGCCATTTGTTTTGCCGCTCAGAAATGATTGCTCCATGACATATCTTCTGTTCCTTTTTAAGTACTGATAGAGTGGCAACTGCAAGTTAATTCCACCAGTTCACATTATTAATGAATAACTAAAAAGAAAAAGTAAGATCATGACTACAGCAATTGTTCTATATTGCTGCATATATAACCAATTACCACAAATTCTATGGCTTAAAATAGCCCACGGTTTCTGACTTGGGAGTCTTAGCATAGTGTGGCTGAGGCTTCTTACTATCTCACAAGTTTCAATCAAGGATTGGCCAAGCTGAGTTTTTACAAGCCTGGCCAGGTTAGCCCAGGCTAACCTGGGAAGGAATCCACTTCTAAGCATCTAAATTATTGCAAGAAGAAATTCTTTTGTGTTTGAATTACTGAGGGCTCTAGCTTTTTGCTGGCTATGGCTAAAGGCCACCCTCAGGTCCTAGAGACTATTCACAGTTCCTTGTGGCTCTACTCAGTTTCTTGCCACAAGGGCTTTCTCAACATAAATGCTTACTTCATCAAACCAACAAGGATGACCTTTCAGTGTAGTCTGCTAGGGCAAAGTCTTATATATAATAACATAACCAAAGGAGTGACATCTCTATATCCTTATTGGAATGCCACATTCTGTTGGCTAGAAGCAATTCACACATACTGCCTGCAGTCAATGCAAGGGGATTACGCAGTGGTGTGGACCCCAGGATTTGGTGGGAAGGCCATCTTGCAGCCTGTTCGTCACAATGACTCTAATACAGATATAAATGTATCAAAGACTTTTTTTTAAGTTTATTTATTTATTTTGAGAGAGAATTCAAGCTGGGTAGGGGCAGAGAGAGAGAGACAGAGAGAGAGAGAGAGAGAGAGATAAAGAATCTCAAGCAGGTTCCATGCTTTCAGCACAGAGCTGGATGTAAGGCTCGATCTCATGAACTGTGAGATCATGACCTGAGCCAAAATCAAGAGTCAAATGCTTAACCCACTGAGCCATCCAGGAACCCCTCCAAGATTTTATTTAATTCATTAATATTTTAATGGGCTCAGAGTAGAATGGAAACTGAAACACTTGTACAGTCAGATGAAGAATGCTAGACTGGATTTAGAAATAGATGCAAAAATTCATGAAATATCCACAAGGCATTTAATCAGATAGAATTTATAGTTTTATGAAAAAAAAATCATTTGCACTACTTTTGGTATTTTAAAACTGATCGTAGATTAGCTCATAATATAAATGATTGTGGAATAACTCAGATGGAAAGAAAGGTGCAGAACCTCCATGGAGTCAGATGACCCAGAATAAAAGAACCAAATCAAGGGGCGCCTGGGTGGCGCAGTCAGTTAAGCGTCCGACTTCAGCCAGGTCACGATCTCACGGTCCGTGAGTTCGAGCCCCGCGTCAGGCTCTGGGCTGATGGCTCGGAGCCTGGAGCCTGTTTCCAATTCTGTGTCTCCCTCTCTCTCTGCCCCTCCCCCGTTCATGCTCTGTCTCTGTCTGTCCCATAAATAAATAAAAACGTTGGAAAAAAAATTAAAAAAAAAAAAAAAGAACTAAATCAAGAATTCTTTGGTCTGTTTCAAAATCTTAGACGTTTTTTCCCCCTTCTTTATAGAACCCACTCTTCCCCTGTGATTATAATCATCTCAAGTAGACTTTTTTTTTTTTTTTTAAATCAGGCTGGTCTCATCTGATTTGTACTGATATTTACATAGGTACAGCAAAAGTGTTGCTCAATCATATAGCTCTCTGAGCTTGTTTTTCAAATCTAGAGTCATACAGTATTCAGTAATTAATAAATCCATAAAATTAACTTCTGTCTGGAAGTTTCCATAAGGAATCTCAGACTGGATTTATAAAAAAGTCTCTATTATCTACAATACTGAGACCAGAAGCCAAATGTAGGAACTCCACCAAATTTTACCTAATTTATCTTTAAATCTGGATGAATTTCTCTATTTCAGAGGATCTCAAAATATTCCAAATGTCCTGGTCCAAGAAATGACCTTCCTTACCACCTGTCAGTCTGGGACACCATAAACAAGGCACCAGGATAGTTTTTCTAGGAGGGCTTTACAGGCATTTACTCTATAAGTATAGCTAACAGTGGTCCCTTAAAGTGCTTGTCAAAACTGATTAAACAGGGACGCCTGGGTGGCTCAGTCAATTAAATATCTGACTCTTGATTTCGGCTCAGGTCATGATCTCACGGTTTGTGAGATCCAGCCCTGGGTCAGGATCTGTGCTGGTAGCACAGAGCTTACTTGGATTTTCTCTCTCTTTCTCCCTCTGTCCCTCCCTTGTTCACTCTCTCTTTCTTTCTCTCAAAATAAATAAACTTAATAAAAAAAGATTAAATACACATCATTTTCAAATATGATACTCCACTAAAATCTTAGTTACATGATCAATTTATCCAGTTATATCATGGAAGAGAGTAAGACAGATGCTTCCTGAACCTGTGCACATAACTATATTGCTATGAAAGTTAGACGATATAATGAGTTTATGATTTCTGCGATGTCAGGGTGAGTCACCCTGGTTTACAAAAGCAAAGACACTACATTGAAATGGGATAGCTTAAAAAGAAAACGAGCTTCTTATATATATGGAAAATAGAACATTCAGGCATTATCAACAATATTGCAAGCAATTAAATAGCCACAATAAAATTCTCCTCTTCAGTCTAACCAGTCTTCTGTATTTAACTCCTTTTCTGTTGTATGTGATTTAGTATAAGCCCAGCAGAAAACTGTCTGCTTCTTGATCAAAAGGAATCTTGAAATTCTGATTAGTCTACTGATAGAGTCTAAATATTACCTAAACAATGTCAGCTCAGTTGCTACAAAGAGTCCATTTTTGAAGTGTCAATAGTTTGAAGTACCTACCCCTCTCCTTTTTCTTGGGTTTTTGAGACTATCCTTCATGGTTAAAGATAAAATTCTGGTCAGCAAATGATAGCAGGTTATCTAGCTGGAGACAAAAACCCTAGCGGCGGGGGGGAGGGGGTTCTATTATTTTTTTCTAATGACAAATTTCAAATGTGCAAAGTCTGAATAGAATTCATAATAAGATCAATGCAACTGACAAGGAATCTGTTTCTGTGGTACGAGGAATAAAGATAATAAAACTATTCCCCTCACAAAATGCAGACAAATTATCTCTGATAATAATGAATAAGTCTATTTTCAATGAAGATAAGGAGAATTATACATCTATCTGACTTACAAGAATAAATGAACACAAATTTAATAAGGAAAAATACTGACATAAAACAAACAATAAATCTGAGACATACCAAAACATATACAAAGAATACCAGGTGCAAGATTGAGTAACTCTGGAGAAGGACTGAAACCTAGGTGTTGTCAAAAACCAAACTCTGTGCTCTGGAGCTGAAATATAGCATGAAGACATAGTTTGGGGATAAAGAGGAACAACAGTTTCATTACCATCCCAGGCAAAGAAGACTGCAGCAATCTAATGACTTCAAAACTGCAGACCCACTGGGGGTGAAAGGTTGAGGAGTTTTACAGGAAAATACAGAAACTGGGAAATTTCAATAGGAATCTGGTACCTGCTGCCAGCCACGGTCATGGCTCAAGGTGGTCTCTTGTCCCTGAGTATACATTGAGGTCAGCAAGATGTCCACGTCCATACTGAGTTCCTGGAACAAAGAATTCCATAGAAAGCAAGTAAAAGGTAAGGGAGGCTTCAGTAATGAGGAAGGGGGCACCTGGGTGGCTCAGTCAGCTAAAGGACCAACTCTTGATTTTGGCTCAGGTTATGATCTTGCTGTTCTTGAGTTTGAGCCCCACCTCAGGCTCTGTGCAGACAGCATGGGGCCTGCTTGGGATTCTCTGCGTCTTGTCTCCCTCTCTCTCTGCCCCTCCCCTGTTTGCTCACTCTCTCTCAAAAATAAATAAACACTTAAAAAAAAAGAATGAGAAAGAAAATTTGTGCAGTTTAAATTCAAACTTTGTTGAAGTATTAGTGTATTCAACCTTTTTAAAGTTAGAGAGACAAAGAGAGAGAGAGCCTGAGTGGGGAGAGGCAGAGAGAGAAGAGAGAATCCCAAGTGGGAGTTGATCACATGAACCACAAGATCATGACCTCAGCTGCAATCAAGAGTCAGATGCTTAACCAACTAAGCCACCCAGGTGCCATGAAGTGTTAATTTCCAACCACCTTTACGTTTCTGTAGCTGTTCCATGGGTACTTTTCTTAAAAAAAAAAAAAAAAAAAAAAAAAACAACTATATAGGAAAGTTGAATGTGTTTTCCAAATGAAGAACCATTAGCCTAAATGGTGTTACATTCAGAATAAAGGAATAAGGTTGTGAAAAAGTAGAAATGCATAAATAATAAGAAAAATTATGACTGAAAACATTATACTTTTAATGCCTAATATCAGGCAAAGCATCTCTAGGAATCTAACAAATACAGAAAAACAACAGAAATATATCATAAGGTCTTGATCAATATTTTCCTTTAAGGTAAAAACAGTATGGACAAAGAGTGCATTGACAAACTTCTGGAAACTTCCTATCAAGCTTATCATTTCTAAAATACAAATATTAACATTTTACCTCTACAAATTTAAATTAAGAGGTGTATGCCATTCTTTCTACTTCACTCTTTTCATGCAAATAACCTAACAAATCAAAATACTTTTGTTATTGCTTTCTAAGAGATGGAAAAAATGTCATTCTCCAAAGACCCTCTGGAAACATTAAAGATAATTTTACATGTAAATGATATCCTGCAAGTTCTATGAAATAAAAATATTTCCCAAATAATATCATTGCCAAAATAAACATCTAGATTGCAATCATAGAATAAAGACAAAATAACAATATTCAAATTAATGCTGTCAATATTATGAAATGTAATCAAAGTTTTATTCACAAGTTATCCAAATCTTACATAATTCACTTACTAAGCAATATTATCAGTAATTTTAAAAGCTACTGCTTAAAAGATTAACAAAATAAAAATATTTAGTTTTAAAAGCGAAAGGAACTAAAAACAAATAAAATAATAAAGTAAAAATATTAGGTTAATATAGGGATCTTTGAGAGAAACCTGTATTTCTTCAATAATTTAATCAAAGAGTTTAAAAAAGAAGTTTTAGTCACATGATCAAAAATGAAGAATGAAAAATGTAAGCATCACAAATAAAGAGTACACAAAAACGTTTAACAGATGAGTATTTGGAATTTCATATGAAAATGAAAAGAAGTGGGTAATATTAGAGAAAATAAAAATGGACCCACTCAAATATGGATATAAAATAGACAAATAAAAACAAGAGAATAGGTTTTTAGAACTATTCCCTACAACATTCAATGAACAAGTTATTTTCAATTATTTGAGAAACAAATATAGATAGTACTATTTAAACCATTATAGACAAAAAAACAAAAAAGGTGGACTTCTTTCTATTGAATTCAAATATATAGCAGTCTTGATACAACTCAATAAAAATATCATAAAAAATATCATAGGCTTATAAAAACTTGTATATATAAATTATGAGCAAAATACAAATTTAATGTTAACTCATATTAAAATCATAATTCTATTCAAATGAGGTTTAAAACAAAAACTAAACTATATTGCTTAGGAATATATATATATATATATATACACATATATATATACACATATATACATATATACATATGTACATATATACATATATACATATATACATATGTACATATATACATATATATATATACATATATATAAATATATTTATGGCTAACAAAACTACAAAAATAATCAAGAAAATGTCACAAAAGTCAGAATAAGAAAGTTTTGATCACGGAGAAGCAGGAGGCCTCTTAAGTGCCCTAAGTAGTTAATGAATTGAACTTTGCTGTCGTTCACCATATAGCTCTTCATATATACATGCACATATACGTATGTGCTTGGAGTTCTCTCTCTCCATCTCTCTCTGCCTCTATCCTGCTTGTGCTCATTCTCTTTCAAAAATAAATAAATCAATAACTTAAAAAATTACTTAAAATTTTTTTAAAAGAAAAATAATGGATTCATAAATCATAAGAATAAAGATTATTCATAAAGAAGAGGATCATTACTAGGTAACTCTGATCAAACTGCCTATGAACATTTTTGTAATCTGAAACTGTGGGGAAAATACCTATGGGTCAATAATTTTCCTGTTACCATGAGCAAAGTGACATGCTGCTTACCAAAGTCTGTTTCCTATGGAAAAAAGATGAAGAATCTTTTAAAATATACCTTTGTGGGTCTACAAGTCTAGGCTAGATTCAGTTTGAAGTTCCTTGGCATATAAGTCTATCACTACCAATTTAAGCACCTATGTAATGGTTTAAAAGTGAGGCAACAAAAAACAAATGAGAAAGGTGTGTAATTAACTAAGGACCTTATTCATGTTGGCCATCGTTTATGCAGCACTATTTAATAAGAGGGACGTCACCTAGAGTGCTAAATAGCCCAGTGCAACAACAGTGCAGAACCTGTGTACCAGAGCTCTTTGATATGCATACTAAAGTCACATTTCTAGAAAGCCAGCACTAACCAACATGGAGATTGGCACATGAAAATGTTCCCTTACTTACAGCATTTTAATTAAAGCAAGTTCAGGGGAGAAATCTCATTTTCATAGGCATCAGTCATCTGTAAAATCCCTAGCTTTTGTTGATGCAAATTAGTTCTAAAATGCACATGCCAAAAGATAGGTAAAGTGTAAGAATTTTCCCAGTACTCATAGAAGTATTCCCTGATGGCTCAGGGATGAGTAATTTTAATTCTTTAAATGCATTTTTCTAAATTACTAATTTCTCATTTATTTCAATCTAATTTCAGAATTCGTAGTGCACAAGATAATTTTGTGAATCTCTCTTTCATTTGCTCACAAAAACTATGCCATTGTAATAAAGAGAGGCCACCAGGTGACTGCAGATTTGGACTAAGGAAAATGAGGAGGAGTTTGAAAGAAGCAAAAGCAAACAAGAAAAGAAAATACAACTCTTAAACGCGATTTAGCAGGTATCTTTAATTTAGTTCAAATGATCTCAGTTCATTAAGAAAAATTCAGATTAAAAAGCCCTTTACAGAGGCTTAAAAACAGTGTTCTCTACTGAAGAATGAAATATAAATGTACATACAACGACTGTTCCCTAAATTAGAATATTTTGTCCTAAGGCTGAAGATGTTAAATGATAAAGTTCAATGCCTTGCTGTTCTCAGCACGTTCAGCACTGGTCAGATAATAATTAACAGAACTGGGGAGACTTTGGTGCCTTCATGTCTTTATCCAGCAGTATCCTTTACCTGGCATGCTCTTCTTCCTTTTACTTGTACCAACTTGATAAAATTCTACTCATCTGTAGTGATGCTGTGATTTATAATAAGAAATATGTATTTGGTCTTCAAAGAACTCCTAAGACCCTCAGAATTTCCTAAGTGATGAGAGCAATAAAGGTATCTTTATTGCTGTTGAGGTGACTTTTGGAAAGCCCATAGGTAACCAAAAGATTGGGACTATTTGCCAGGAGAACCAACTGCGTGTAGAGGGTTGGAAATTTTAGTCCCCCACCCCCACTCTCAGGGAGAAGAGAGGGGCTAGTGATTGTGGAGATGGCATCAATCACCAATGGCCAATGATTTCATCAATTGTGTCTATGTAATTCAGCCTCCATACCGTCCTGAAGGACAGGGATCAGAGAGTCTCCAGGTGAGTGACCACATGGTGGTGCTGGGAGAGTGGTGCAGCTGGGAAGGGCATGGAAACTCCATACCCCTTTTCATCTCCCTTGCCCTATGCATCTCTTCCAGGTGGATGATCCTGAGTTTCTCATATAATAAACCAGTAATCTAGTAAGTAAAATGTTTCTCTGAGTTCTGTGAGCCACTCTAGAAAATTAATGGAACTCAGAGAGGAGGTCATTGAAAATTCTAATCTATAGCCAGTGGGTCAGAAGCACAGATAAGAACCTGGACTTGTGATTGATGTCTGAAGTGGGGACAGGGTACAGTCTTGTAGGACTGAGTCCTTAACATGTGGGATCTGATACTATCTCCAGATAGAGAGTATCAGAATTGAATTAAATTGTAGAACACCAAGTTTATATTATAGAATTGCTTGTTGGTGTGGGACAAATCTCTCCCTTCCACATTAGAATCAAGTATCAGATTCATTAATTGGTGTCAGAATTGAAATTGGCATTCGGAAGTGGAACTGGGTGCAGAAAGTTATCCTTCAAGGTGCTCACTTTGGCAGCATGTATACAAGGTGCCTGCTAGACTACAGAAGGGTTGAATTCATGTCTTATGGGATCCTGTAAACCCAGCACTTAGCCAAGTGTCTGTAATACAATTTTGGGTATTCAGTGTATTTGGTGGATGAAAGTTCATTCAACTCAGCTATCTTCTTCATATCTACGCAGCATGCTTGCTCTTACCTTCATACTACCCCACCTTTCCGAAACAGACTTAATAATTTTGTCTGTCCTAAATTTGCTACAGTGAATAGTATTCATTAAAGGGTACTATTCTTAGAGGATAAATGATGTGGCAACCATCCTCTTGCCACACACACACATACACTATATCTTGATCTATTTGAGAGCAAGGAGATACCATCATCAACTTTTAGTTCCTAGCTTCTATCACCGTACCAGTAAAAGGTTTTTAATAAATTTCAAAATAAAACGCAAAAGTAATTGGAAGAAAGAGGATTCTGGGAAGATAGCAGAGTAGGAAGAACCAGGAATATGTCTCCCACCTAGACAGCACTTGCACTGGCCAAATCTATCTGATAGAACTGGTGGGGAACTCTGGAGTCTGCTGAAATCTTACAAATTCCAGGAGAAACTTTTGATGATAAATTGAGGTTAACCTTAGGCAATAGTCACACAACATTGTGACTGTATACAAGACCAATGAACTCTACATTTTAAAAATGGTTAAGGTGGTAAATTTTGTGTTATGTATATTTTATCACAGTTAAAAAAAGTTTTTGAAATGATTGGAAGATCTTTCCCACAACATATAAATAAAAGAAATATTCAGAGAGTGTTTTCTACATATGTACATGAATGGGAAAGTGAATAATCTAAAAAGGAAATTACAAACACGATTTCATTTACAATAGCATCAGAAAAACAAGCAAACAACTTTAGGGATGAACCTAACCAAGGAGGTGGAAGACTTGTCCAATGAAAACTACAAAACATTGTTGAAAGATTAGAGAAAATTTCCAAGCATCTCAGGAAGTACGGATAAATCAAAACAAAATAAGTACTTTCTTAATGTTCTTGTTGTCCACTCACTAAAAATAGGTGGTATCATCTACATAATCATTTAATATTATATATAGACTAATAAAATCTGCCTCAAATATTGTAAATTAAAATCTGTGTTTAAAAATCTATATATAACTAAAAGCAGTTAATCTCTTTCCTTTTAATTCCAAATATGATACAATTTCTTTAAGACAGTTTTACTGTGTTAATATAGTAACTGCATCATTTGATATTAAGTGCACTTTTAATCCCAAATATCAAATCTAGTAATTAAAATGAGAAATTATGTAAACATTTTATGAGAAATATCACATTTATTTACTTGAATATAACCTACATATAGCCTCAAGATTAATAACATATTATCTATCAATGACATGTATATGTTTTAGATATTTTAAATATTATTATTCAGATTTGAAATGAAAATACACATACTGTCCTTACTTAATGAATCCTGTTTTCCTCTTAAATAGTTTGCTTTTCAAGTAAATGCCTATTCAAATATATTTTTACAAACTTGGGATATATAAAATGTTAATTCTTTAATAACATTGTATCTTTCCTCAATGACTTATGCTTCAGTTAAAACACAGCAGATATACAATATTTTCCTAACAAAAATTACATGTAGGGGCCCCTGGGTGGCTCAGTCAATTAAGCGTCCGACTTCAGCCCAGGTCACGATTTTGGGTTCGTGAGTGTGAGCCCCGCATCAGTCTCTATGCTGACAGCTCAGAGCCTGGAGCCTGCTTCATATTCTGTGTCTCCCTCTCTCTCTGCCCCTACCCCACTTACACTCTGTCTCTCTCTTTCTTTCAAAAATAAACTTCAAAAAACATTTTTAAAAATGACATGTAGGGGTAACTGGGTGGCTCAGTCAGTTAAGCATTTGACTTTGGCTCAGGTCATGATCTCGTGGTCTGTGAGTTCCAGCCCCACATGGGGCTCCATGCTGACAGCTGTGAGCCTGGAGCCTGCTTCGGATTCTGTGTCTCCCTCTCTCTTTGCCTCCTTGCTCCTCTGTCTGTGCTCTCTCTCTCTCAAAAATAAATAAACTTTTAAAAAAATGACGTGTAAATTCAGGATGAGCTTAAGAGATAAGGTGACAAACTAAATAACTCACCCTCTGCAGTTGGGTTGCAGAGAAAATGTATCAACACTCTTCAAAATAAACACAATGTCTATAGTATAGTGCTAATAGGAAGTATAGAATGAATCATAAATATGTGAAAATGGACATTTTTATCAGTGTCACTTAGATAGCATTAAGGCAAGAAAGAATAGTCTAAAAAAGATTCTGGTGTTTCCTTGACCCCCACCCACAACCTCTACCTGTCTCTCTCCTACTTATCTAATGAAACTCAAGTAAGCAAAATATTATCTATAAACTTTGTTTTTGATACATCCTGGGGACTCTACTGTTCTCTCAAACCTCCTCCCATGTAGATACATCATCAAATGCTTCTCTCCCCTGTGTTCCTACAGCACCCAGCACATTTGATTCATTGTGTTAAAATCCACTGTTGGGTCCAGTAGAAAACAATTTCCTAGATGTCTGTAGGGACCATAAAATTGTAATGGTATTCCAAATTGCCACCTAGTCCTGGGCACAGAGCAGACATTCAACAAATGTATGAGCTGAAGTGATTCTCCTCATAAATAGAAAAGTTAAAAAAAAAATTACACGTGAAATGGAAGTTCTATACATATTTTTTTTTCATCTTAACTAGGATATCTCAAACCCAACAATCAAATAAACCATTTGAAGACATTGTGCAACATGGTTAATATAGGATTTTCAAGATGTACTATTACAGTTCAGAGAGACAGGTATTTCTTTTGTGAGAATTGCTTATTCTTTATTTAAAAAAATTTCTTTAATGTTTATTATTTGAGAAAGAGACAGAGAGCAAGCAGGGGAGGGGCAGAGAGAGAGAGAGGGAGACACAGAATCAGAAGCAGGCTCCAGGCTCTGAGCTGCCAGCACAGAGCCTGATCCAGGGCTCAAACCCACAGACCGTGAGATCAGGACCTGAGCTGAAGTTGGCTGCCTAACCGACTGAGCCACCCAGTCGCCCCAGAATTGCTTATTCTTTAAACTAAGACATGCTATAGTAAATCTAATCAGTCACTTACATATTAATAAAGAGTATAAAGAAAGGTTTCAGAGCTACTAGTGACAAAATCACAAAAAAACTAGTTATTATTTGATGCATTATTTTTGTTGGCATCTTTCTCCTAAGATTGCATGAATCTCTTCAGCCCTTGGCCCCAGAGCACCAGCTAAGAGGGAGCCTAGGTTTGGCTCCAGCCAGGTTTAAAGAACACATGCCTCCCTTGAATGACTGCTATTCATTACTTAAACTGGTATTGTAACATGCATATATGTTGTAATGGTAGATTTTTATTCAAATTTCTGTCTGATTTGTATTATGGACAACACTTTCATTGGCTGCTTTTACCTGTTGCAAGAAGCATTTTACCAGAGCTGCTGTTTGAGCAAATTTGCATTGGAACTTTCTTGCTTTTTATATAGAGTGGGAAGAATGTGGGGCATTTGCAATTTACATTGAATTCAGGCAAATTGCTATTAACAGTAAATGCTACCAGTTTCTCACAGCTGTGGAAAAAAAAAACATTTGTTCAAAGTCTCTTTCACCATGTGAACGTGAACCCACAGTTCCATAACCTTCAAGACAGAGGGACCAAGCACAGGGAGATCTGCTCATCTCTATCTCTGTGTTTAACACTCGCAGAGCTCTTCCAATCTTGCCCCTCTCCTCTTACATAAAGCTTGCATAAATTCACCAGACTTTTTCCTATATCTTGACATATGAGAGATTAGACCCTAAAATAGCTTCAAAAGTGTTGTAGTACACATTCTAACGTACTTTAGAAAGAGTAGATTCCAGTTGACATTTGAAGCTTGCATTTTCCCTACACTGAAACTTATTAATAATTATGCAGCAAAACAACATATACTTCCAGCTTTTAATAGTTTAAGAATAGTTGCCAAAACTAGGATAAATTCACACGATAACTTAACTAGCAGCTCCTTTTATATTGGAATCATTTTGATTGAACTACAAGTAGGTCCTATTTTGTAATAGGAAAACTAGACAAATCTAAAGATGTTAAAATAGAAAATTTTTGAACAGAGTGAACATAATTTCCTTATGACAGATTTTCTTTATGGTATTTATTTTCATAACAAGGCACACAAGTGAAAATAAAACTGCAATTAGTCTATGATATTAACAGTTTAGTCTCAGAAAAAGTAATTTAAAAAATTTTAGTTAAGTATTAATGTCAATTACCATACATTAATTTGTTTAGTGATAAAAAAAATGTTCTCTTATTTTTCAATGATTATCTATCAAGTGACTTCATGAAATTATTTTCATGTGCTAAGAATTTTATGTAGAAAATACATTATCCATGTACAGCTGTTGAAAGACAGAGTATCAGTCCCAGTGAGGTTTAAATATCATATGAGGATTAGTCTTTGCACGTAACCGTGATACACTTTGGTTTTAGCAACTGCTCACATGGACTCAGGTTCTTTGAGGAAAGATTATGGCAAGCTGATGCTTCTGTTGGTTTATAATATCCACTGAAGGCAGTCAAGCTGATACTGGTTTTGAAGTAAAATATACACAATTGCACATATTCACAAACATGCACTAAAAGCATGTATACTATACACACATATGCACATTTCCGTGGACATCACACACATAACATATACATATAAATCTGTACACACAGCTCTTTTCATACCCCACTAGTTTTGAAGAACCTTATGTTTATTTCAAAGGATTAAATGGAGTCATATATATCCATATATAGTTAAAAAAATGCATATTTCTGGGGAAGCAAGTAAGAGGGGAAAGTTTGGGGTAGTTTTACTTGGAAGTCTAGATTTTAAATAAAAAGTATGCCATAATTTCAATTATTTACAATACAGCTGAATATCTTACATATTAACATTGATATCAACTATAATTGCAACACATACCATAAACATTATGAACAGTATTAGTGTAAATTGCTTTTATAAGCTTATGTGAATTTTATTGGTCATATTAACTGCTTATATTGGTTCATACCCTTCATAGTTTCCTGAACGGTGTTCTGCAAAAAATAGTCACTTAAAAAAGTCTGGCCCATTTGGCTGTCATTCCATATTTGTTGCTATGAAGAACTGTTTCTGAGTTGGCATGAGTAATTTTAGGTCGTGTATTTCATGTTTCCCTGGACCACCTGCACATTGGATTTAACTAAAACTGTTCATCAAGCACTTAAAGTAAAAAGAGGCTGGTTAATATGCTGTTGCACACCCAAGAAGAACTTGAACTGGTCAATCGACACCCAACTCCCCTATCTCTGCCTCTAGATAACACCCCTGCACTGTACCTCTCTAGCCAGCACAGAGAATTTTAGAGTTTAAGGAAGGCTGACAGATTTCCTCCTCTTTCTGCAAGTCTCATCCCTTTCCATCCCACATCACCCTCATTATACTAGAAGAATTACCATTTAAGTAGCCTAAGGGACTCCTATGAAGAAAAGAAACTGTAAGAATTGATTTACATTTCCCCCCATATGGCCTCAAAAGTTATCTCATTGTGTCTTATATAACCATTAACTTCAGCCCAACTCTGGTAATGTAAACTATGAAGATACTGTTTAAAATAAAGAGCACATGATTACATTGTACTAAGTGAACTGATTAACATTCAAATTTAGTTGGGGTGTTTTTTATACTGCTCTGTGTTAGCTCCAAAAGAGAAGCAGACAAACTATAAAGAAATAAAGTACGTTTTTTTCTTTGAATAAATAAGTGGAGTGTTAATTAAATTTGAGTTCTCTTACAAGGCAAATGAGAAATTGGAACAAAATATTGGCAATATCTGTAATAAATGATAACAGCCTTAATCCATAAAGAGCTATTACAAATACAACTTGGCAAAGTATATAAAGAGGCAATTCATAAAAAATTAAATAAAAGGGGATGATGCGTATATATGAAGACATCCTCCCTCTTCTGTATCAAGAGAAATACACATTAAGATGAAATGCTGTTTTTCACCTATCAAATTTGCAGTCACTTAACTAAAAATATATATACCGTGCTGGGAGAGTATAGACAAATGAAATTTTCATGGTAGATTTTCTTTTAAGTGCATATTTTCAGGTATACAAATTTGTCTAGGATTTAAAATTTTTATATTAATTTCCTATATAACATTTGCTTTAAATGCTTTTTCTTCTCTAAGAAAAGTTATATACCTTCTGCATACATAATATTATTTGTCTGTAATTTTATCTTTAATATTTGATCATTCCCAGGAGAATTTTGTCTATTTTTTACTTTTTCATATACATTGATGCTCTATTTCCTTTTCTTAATTTAAAAATGATGTTCTTGGGGCACCTGGGTGGCTCAGTCGATTAAATGTCCGACTTCAGCTCAGGTCATGATCTCACAGCTGGTGAGTACAAGCCCACGTTGGGTTCTGTACTGACCGCTTAGATCCTGGAGCCTGCTTCAGAATCTGTGTCTTCCTCTCTTTCTCTCTGCTCCTCCCCCCTTGTGCTCTGACTCTCTCTCTCTCTCTCAAAAATAAATAAACATTAAACAAAATTTTTAATAAAATAAAATAAAATAAAAATGCTATTCTTATAATTTTACAAATTCCCTTTTCTTTCTTGTATGTGTTGAAGAGAATGAATTATTTCTGTCATACAGTTTCCCACTATGTGGATTTTGCTGATAGCTCCCTCTTAATGTGATTGAACTTGTTTATCTATTTTCTATATTTCTTTTAAAGTGGTAATTGAATCTAAAGTCTTGACTGTGTTTTAGTTCTTTTTCTCTTTTCGTAAGATTTTGTATTATGTTTTGTTGTGTACTTCTGATAGCCCAGAAGGTCTGGTTGTCTCTCTCTTTCCATGCTGTGGCGTCAGTTTAGAGTACTGACCTGATACATTAAATCATTAGGAATTTCATTATGATAAGGCTCTCTTTCTATTATTTCTTCTTCATTTCAATGTTACATCAGTTTAATAAAAAGACACTTCTTATGAGCTAATTTTTTAATGTCAAGTACCAGTCTCATAGAAAAGGCAGGAAAATGTTTTAGTATTTTTTACTAATTTCAAAACTGTGTAGAGTTTCCTTAGAATCTTCCCAATGAAGTTTCATTTCTTTAATTTTGCTTCCTTTTAAAGTGTCATTATTTAATCATGGACTTAAACATTTTATGTGCTTTAATAATGTTGAGTATATATGCATGTATATGTATGTGGATAGCATGTATATGTATAAATGTATGTGTGTATATATTTATATGTAAATAATTATATTTTATACATTCATATATAAATATAAATATATATTTAAATATAAAATATATAAATATAAAATATATAAAATATAAATACATATTTAAATTGCTTAATTTTTGGACATGGGCTCCTGAATCCTTTAGATACAAGTTTTTACAGTTTTTGCAGTTTTATGATTATATGTGTGTATATATATATATACATATATATATACAGTTTTATGATTATGTGTGTGTGTGTGTATATATATATATACATATATATATATATAAATTATAGAGAGGGTGTGTGAGCTGGGGAGAGAGAGGCTTAGGGGACAAAAAGAGAGGATCTCAAGCAGGATCCACACTCAGTGCAGAGCCCAGTGCAGGGCTTAATCCCATGACCCTGATATCATGACTTTATCTGAAATCAAGACTTGGACACTCAACCAACTGAGTCACTATGATTTCTAAGATATATTCCAAGTTTATCTGGTTTATTTTCTACCCCATACCTGGAATTAAAAATTTTCAAGAAGCCCTGGTTTCCTTTAGTGCAAACTAGTATTTTGAGACCTTATTCTGAGCACTCAATGCCATTAGGTTTATCATTGTTTCTAGGATTTTTGGAAAGATCTGGGAAGTATTGTTAAAGATTAACTATACCATGACTTTATACGAACACTTGCAACTCAAAAGTAAGACTATATAAAGTGTTTAACCTCATTATCTTGAATCTATATCTTTCAAAATGCTTAAAATCCTGTTCTCAATAACATTAATTTAGTCATTATCTTTAACCGAAAACATACTCACAACAATATCAACAATATTAACTGTCTCAAAATAACAATATTAACAGTCTAAAAACATTATGATTATTAAATATGGTGTTTGGGGGTTTTATTTTTGCAATTTCTTTCTAATGTATATCCCACTAAGACTGAGGCACAATTAGTTTATTTTAAATCTCTGAGAATAGTTGTTTTCAAAATTATTAGGTCACCTAATTTAGCATAAAGTAAGATTCTTCCATTATATTTGCTCTCAATTTTTAGGGTTTTTAAAAAGTAAGTTTAATTTCATTTTAATCTTGTTTTCCAATCATGTATAATATTTATATAACTCCAAATTCAAATATACAAAACAAAATATTTTCAGTGATGACTACCTTATATTTCTGGCATCCATTATGGACATAAATATGAAAATCTATATGAAAAACATTTGTCTTGGAAAATGTAATTTAACAAAGTTCATCAAAGAACAAATAGAAAGCCTAAACAGAAAATTTTTATAGAATAGATAGAGTAAATTATCAAAAATATATCCCCTCCAATAAATAACATGGTCATGGGTTTAATAAATCTTTAAAAAGCAAATCACTTGAATGCTATGGAAGCATAAAAAAGAAGGGAAACTACTAGATCATTATGTGTCAATTGCTATACCATTTATTTATTAAAAAAAAAAAACAAAAAAAAAAACTTCTTAGAGCTTTACCAAAATAAATCTACAGGATAGTATCACCTATGACATTTTGCAAAGAAGATATAATAAAACCAATAAGCACATGAAAAAAATGCCTAATATTAGTCATTAGGGAAATGCAAATCAAAATCACAATGAGATAACACGTCATACCTAGTAGGGTGGCAATAACAACAACAACAACAACAACAACAGAAAGTAATAAAGGCTGGTGAGGCTGTAGAGAAAACTGAAAACTCATATATTATTAGTAGGAATATAATATGGTATAGCCACCATGAAAAGAATTTGACAGCACCTCAAAAAATTGAGAATAGAATTAACAAGTGACCCCAAAAATCTATTCCTAAGTGAAAAACAAAAGAATTTAAAGCATGGCTGGAACAGATATTTGTATATCAACATTTCATAGTACATGGCAGCATCACTCTGGTAGTCAAAAGATAGAAGCAACCCAAATGTCCATCAATGGATGATGGGTGAATAAGTATGGTTACATACAATGAAATATTATTCAGCCTTAAAAAGGAATGAATTTTCAGGGTGCCTGAGTGACTTCTTCAGTTAAGCATCCAATTCTTGATTTTGGCTCAGGTCATGATCTTACGGTGAGAGAGATCAAGCCCTACATTGGGCTCTGTGCTGACAGCACAGAGCCTGCTTGGGATTCTCTCTCTCCCTCTCTCTGCTCCCCCTGTGCTTGCTCTCTCTCTCTCAAAAATAAATAAACATTAAAAAAAAAAAAAGAAAGTAAAAAAGAAATGCCTTGTAAATACAGTGAAACCTTGGACTGCAAGTAATGTGTTCTGTGAATGTTCCGTGAGACCAGCAAACATTTCTAATAAATTTTAACTTGATAAACAAGCAATGTCTTGCAATATAAGTAGTACATGACACTGAACATCACATGATCACAACTGAGCCAATGATACTTCTCTCTCTCTCTCTCATTGCAGGATTGTGGATGATCATCTCCCATGCTCGGATGTTAGGTCTCATGCCACAGTGTTTGGCAGAAATCAGTGATTTTTCAGAACGTTGGAAGGTGCCCATAACTGGCACGAGTGTATTTTTTGTTACTTCAAAGCACCTATGGACAGTTCTTTGCTTTTGCATACAAGAGTAAGGATAGGAATGCTTTGCTTTATTCTAGGTCAGTCTGCCTGCAGATATAGACCCCTTCCTCTGTTGCCTTATTGCCGGTTACATTAAATACAGTATATGACAAGAGTTTATTAATACTCTATTAGTGATAGTGAAAGTTGTCCTACACAATAACCCAAATTTCTTTATTATTTTGATTATATTACAGTATTGCAATCATTTTTATATGAATATTTTTGGGTTTATTTCTGGAACAAATCATCTGATTTTCCATGATTTCTTATGGGGAAATTTGCTTTTTTTTAAATTTTTTTTTAATGTTTATTTATTATTGAGAGACAGAGCGTGAACAGGGGAGGGGCAGAGAGAGAGGTAGACACAGAATCCCAAGCAGGCTGCAGGCTCTGAGCTGCCAGCATAGAGCCCAACCCGGGGCTTGAACTCACAAGCCATGAGATCATGACCTGAGCCGAAGTTGGACGCTTAACTGACTGAGCCACCCAGGCAACCCAAAGTTAAAATCTTTATAACAAGGACACATCTAGCAATATTTTTTGTGACTACATTTGTAAGCCAAAAGTTAAACATTTAATTGTCTGTTTCTATACTTGCTAAAAAACTCAGAACTACATCTAAAACTTATTTTCTGTCATAACAGATAGGCTTTGATATGTTCTGAAAGTATCCAAAATAACAGTAAAGATTATATGCTATGGTCATTCTTATTCTCTCACATTTTTAAGAAAAGCTGTGTTCATTTCTTATAGATTTCCTTTGGTTGAAAGTCCTGCTTAGTTTTTTAAGGCCCAAAGTAATTGCTACTCTATCCCCCCCCCCCAAAAAAAAAATCTTCTCTTTCTGCAAGAGTCAGATAGTCCCTCTTCCTTGTCCCAAATCTCCCTAAATTAGGATCTATTATTGTATTTATCACATTACATTGCTAACTATCCATGCATATCTTTGCCTTCTCCTCCTATCTATACACTGAAAGAAGGAACAAATGTTTTTCAACTTTGCAATCTTAGCATCTAAATAAAGGAGAGGCATCCAGAAATATTTACTTATTGAATGGAACAGTTTAAAATAAGGCCCAGGTCCAAGGCCCATCATTTAGTAACATGCATTAATATAACCTTTTTAAAATAAAATAACTTGAGTATGAACATTGATATCAACATCTAAACACTTTCATTGAGAGCTAGTTTCAATGAGACAAAAATTATTGTGTTCTTAGACCATTAATTTTATAGTAATTTCCATACTTTGCTTACCTTTCATACGATAGTATAGCTGTTAAAAATACCTGACACTGGGGCGCCTGGGTGGCGCAGTCGGTTAAGCGTCCGACTTCAGCCAGGTCACGATCTCGCGGTCCGTGAGTTCGAGCCCCGCGTCAGGCTCTGGGCTGATGGCTCAGAGCCTGGAGCCTGTTTCCAATTCTGTGTCTCCCTCTCTCTCTGCGCCTCCCCCGTTCATGCTCTGTCTCTCTCTGTCCCACAAATAAATAAAAACGTTGAAAAAATTAAAAAAAAAAAAATACCTGACAGAATACCTGTGTTTTGAGTTATAAAATTTCTGTATAAAAAATATTATGTATGTTACATAGTTAATGTTCACACAAATAATTTACAAGTGAAATATTATGGTAATCTGGAGGTCAGTTTGCCATTGAAGCTGTCAAAAGAGGCACAAGCCATGTTCAACCCCTATACTAGATTAAGCAAGGTTAGAAAAATAAAAAATTCTTGCAATCTGGTGTGTCTGGGTGGCTCAGTTGGTTAGCGTCAACTTCAGCTCGTATATGATCTCGCGGGTTGTTGGGTTTGAGCCCCGCGTCTGGCTCTGTGCTGACAGCTCAGAGCCTGGAGCCTGCTTCAGTTTCTGTGTCTCCCTCTCTCTGTCCCTCCCCCACTCATGCTCTGTTGGTCTCTCTCTCTCTGTCTCAAAAAACAAATAAACATTAACAAAAATTCTTGTAATCTATTTGGAAACATGCAAAGAGAAAGAAAGAGAAAGAAAGAAAGAAAGAAAGAAAGAAAGAAAGAAAGAAAGAAAGAAAGAAAAAACAATACCTGTAGATCCTACAGATTACCGAGAGGTTATGTCTTTATAATAAGGCTTATTTTTGCCTGAGTAGATAGTGAGACTTTTAGAATCTTCAAATAACAATGTATCCATCTTCTATAAACTTGTAAGGGCCAGCTCGGTTTGACTTCTGCAGAGCATCTTCTCTGATTCTCAGAGGTAGCGGCTGGAAGCACTGAAGAGCTCTTATCTCTGACCTTATCAGTAAGAAGGCTCTACTTGTTTTCATTTCCTTTGCTTGAAGATTTAAGTCAGTTCTTAGGTCAGTCTATAATGCTCCAATAGTTCCAGAATGCACATGGACAAGTGTTTTCAAAGTGTTATGCAGTCATCACCGTCTAGAAAAATCTCCCTGTCCGTAGTGCCCCATAGTTACAATCCCAGTAAGGTCTTTATAAATGGATCTCTGCAGGAGGTACTTGGTGGCTCAGTTAGTTGAGAGTCTGGCTTCTGCTCAGGTCATGGTCTCATGGGTAACGAGTTTGAGCCCCACATCAAGCTTGCTTCTGTCACCCTGTCAGTGCGGAGCCTGCTTCAAATCATCTGCCCTACTCTCTCTGTTCCCGCTGCTGCTTGCACTCCCCCACAAAAATAAATTTAAAAAAAAAATTAAAAAAAGATAAATAAATGGGTCTCTGCTAATACCTCTATGAGCAGCAAAGTTGTTACTCAAGTTTTACAAGAAGAGTTTAAGAAGCCTAGCCAAAACCCTTAAAATAAAACAGGGTTTTTTCAGGTGAGAACAACAGTGGTGGATAGAAATCGAGATTTTCTTTAAGAAAACGTTTTTAAGATTTATTATTTTTATTTGTATTTTTGTTATAGCAGTAATGCATATGCGCTAGAACTATTGCAAACTTTACGTTCTTCAAGCTCTCTAAATATGAATCAGTAGAATTTATTAATAGTAATAGTTCAATTTGCAATGATTAATGGAGTTATTTTTGTTTTTTTAAAAATCATAGTATTAAAATCTATTCTCAAAATGTTACTGCAATTTTATAACCATAAAACTTGCCATTAGTAAGAAATGTAACAGCACAAGCCTACAAACATGTCATTCTCAACAAAATTTGTTTTTATTAGGTGAGGGCCAAAGATACACTATATTTCAATGCTGGAATCAGTTTCTCTCAATATTCTCTTGGTAAAGCCATAGCATCTTGTCTCTTAGACTTTTAACATAGTCTGCCTTGGATTGTGGTTACATACATGTATTTTCCTACCATGTTAAATTTTGTCATCCTTCAAGACATTGTTTATTTTTAGAGTTCTACTACAAACCAGTATACAGTAAAGGACAACAGAAGTGTGTAGGTAAAGGGAATAGATAAAGGTAAATTTGTATTGCAAGCCTACTGACCAATAGTGGATATTCATTCCTTTTATCATTAAAAATGTCCAAATATCAGTTTTTCTCTTAAAGTATATCTTAACAGATGCTCAAGTGTTCTTTTTGTTACTCTTTGTCTTTGCATGGCATATATTTTCCACACTTTTAATTTCACCTATTTATGTCACTAAATCTAAATGATGTTTTATTTATTTTTATGTTTTTAATGTTTATTTATTTTTGAGAGGGAGAGAGACAGAGCATGAGCAGGGGAGGGGCAGAGAAGGAGGGAGACACAGAATCTGAAGCAGGCTCCAGGCTCTGAGCTGTCAGTACAGAGCCTGATGCGGGACTAGAACTCAGAACTGTGAGATCATGACTTGAGCGGAAATCGGATGCCCAACTGACTGAGCCATCCCGGCGCCCCTAAATTATCTCTTTTAAATTTTAATCTCATGAAAATAGAAAATTATTGAAAGCTATGAACAGAGTACTGATATAATTTGTCTTATAATTTAAAAAGATCATTCTGGGGGCATCTGGGTGACTGAGTCAGTTGAACGTCCAGCTCTTGATTTCAGCTCAAGTCATGATCCCAAGGTCGTGGGATCGAGCATTGAGCTCCATGGTGAGCATGGAGTTTGTTTAATATTCTCTCTCTCTCCTTCTGCCCCTCTCCCTCGCTCATGCTCTCTCTCTAATAAATAAATAAGTAAATAGATAAACGAATGAATAAATAAACAAACATCATTCTGATGGCTGTGTTGAGTTGTAGAGTTAGTGTAATGGTGGATATATGGCATTATGCATTTGGCAAAACTCATGGAACTATATAACACAAAGAGTGGGGAAATAGGGTGAAAGAGAGCAGGTGAGAACTTTGTACTTTCCTACTAATTTTTATGTAAATCTGGAACTTGCTCTGAAAAGCAAAGTCTACAAATTAAAAAAATTTTTCTATAAATTTCCCTTAACCATTTATTCATTATGAATTAACCTTTCTTAACAATTTCTTAGATAATTGGGTCTGTTGTGAAAGACATCACATTTGTGAAGAAATATATAATTTTCAACCTAATGATTCCCTTAGTATCAACAATGATTAAACAACCATTGAAAATCAGTGTGTTCAATTGTACTTGTTAAATGGAAAAGCTATATATATGTAAACTTTAATTTGAAGGCTTACATTTTCCATTATCTGCATTTGCACATATGTATGCTCAAGAAGTACCCAAGAAGAACTAGAAATATTAGAGAATCATACCTTAACTAAGATATTTTAAAGGCTTAGCTCCTACCTCAGTGTAAACATGATCCAACACACTAAAAAAGTAAGTTAGAGTAATCATGGCAGGTATCTTTTATATTTAAGAACATTAAAATATTTTCTGAATGTACACAATTTATAATTTATTTTACATGCAAAGATTCATTTCCTGTGTAGATGGTATATTTGTATTATAGTTATTTTTTAGAGTATAATATTTCTTTTGCTCTTTACTAAAAAGATTTCTGGAGCAATTTTTCCCAAAATGTGTTCCAGAGAACACTGACCCCACCAGATTTTATTTGGTTTTATGCAAAAAGTATGTGTTAAAGTAAGTTGGTAAAATGAGTTGGAGAGTCACTGAATGGTAAGATTCTCTCACAGAGTTTCAATGCACATTAGTATTTTTTTTTTTTTTTTTTTTTTTTTTAAATTTTTTTTTTCAACGTTTATTTATTTTGGGGACAGAGAGAGACAGAGCATGAACGGGGGAGGGGCAGAGAGAGAGGGAGACACAGAATCGGAAACAGGCTCCAGGCTCCGAGCCATCAGCCCAGAGCCTGACGCGGGGCTCGAACTCACAGACCGCGAGATCATGACCTGGCTGAAGTCGGACGCTTAACCGACTGCGCCACCCAGGCGCCCCGCACATTAGTATTTTAAAGACTATAAGGTATCTCTGTAAAGAGTTTTCTTTGATAAAACTCAGCATTTCCCAACTTGACCACAGGACACTTTTCACTACAGAACACTGTTGCAATCTCAAAGAGAGTATATCTTCCATAAGAAATATTAGAGACACATACTGGTTTTATTTAATCCCTTGTTTTATATTTGGGGATATTTAGGACCCAGATACATCAGATAATAACCCCAAATCATATAGAAAGCTAGGACAAAAATAAGATAACAAATAAAATCCAAGTATTTCCAACCTACTTCATTTTCTACTATCTCACAGTGTTTTCCATTATGGAAATGAATGTCCTATCCCCCAACGTGAATAATTTGAAGGCTATCTATCTAAATGTTGCCATATTTTCTTTGAAAAATAATCTGTATGTGTAGAAATTTATTCACACCTTAAATTTTTCTTATACACATACATGAATCATATATGTGGGTATGTACCTGAATGTTTTGGTTATTTATTTGCACCTAAACAAGAACTCAGAAACAGCAGTGGCATGTATACAAATTACCCTCTGTTGGGGGGGGGGGGTCATTTTAAACACACTAAGGTCAGATGCTAACAGGGAAATGCATAGCTCTATAGAATACAGAAATAGCTTCTCTGAAGTAGGCTGGATTATGTCATTAAAACATTGAAGACAAAGCTCAAATTGACATGATTGATTCATTCCATGTGTCAGATATTAATTCTATCAACTATAAACTTAGAGGATGGTAGACAGAATGGAGGTAGAACAAAGAGGGAGACACATGGCTAAGAAAATGACATTCCTTTTCAGTTTAGTAGCCAAACTGTCCTTATTTTCCTAGCAACTATAATGTAACTCACATAATTGCAGGCTGTTTCCCCAAAAGAGAAAATTTCAGTCTTGTTCCTCATTCTCTTTTGATAGAAGTATAAAGCATTTTAACAATCCAAAATACATTTTTAATATGAAATATGACACTGGTTTAATATTAAATCATTTTTGTCTTATGAAACCTGTATTATTTTTTACTCATGACTTTAGCATAAATTATTTGAACAAGGAAGTCCTCAGTTACTGAAATGCTTGATTGAACATTTAATATCATTTCATATGAATTATAATTGGACCTGTGTTTCTGTCCAAAGGGGAAATCCATTTTTAGCTTGGTCCACAATGTGTAAGTTATTCCTGTCAGAAAAACACATTCAAAAAGACTCCTCTCACCACACTCGTGTGGCTTGAATGCTGAACAGAATCATCTGGGCCACAGACAGGGACATAAATGCTAATTAAGTATGGTCATGAAAAGAGAAAGGAACGTCCTTCTTTGCATAATAACCACTTCAGGATATATTTCATGGACCTCACTGGAGAAAACATCTGTTGTTAGAAAAACAGCTAATAAAGACAATGATGTTTAAAATCTGAACGTTGATATTTAATATGTGGAGACTGAAAAGACACTGTGCAGTCAAAATAGTACTAGATGTGTTCATTTTCTATTGCTACATAGCAATTATCATAATCTTAGTAACTTAAAACTACACAAATTTATGATTTCCTAGTTTCTAGTATCAGAACTTGGGTTCCATGAGTTCTTTGTATAGGGTCTCATCAGACTGAAATCAAGATGTCATCTGTGGTTATGGTCTCAGCTGAGGCTTAGTGTTTTCTTCCAAAGTAAGCTCAGCTTTGGAACTGCTTATTGGCAGAAACAGTTTCTGTGGTATAGGACTGTGGTCCCTGTCTTCTTGCTGGTTGTTGGCCAGGACTGGTTCTCAACTCTATGAGAGCGTCCTCAGATCCTAGCCATGTGGTCCTCTCGTGTAGTTAATTCCATTAAGGTCAACAGAAAAAATCTTTCTTCAGTCCACAACATTGGAGTCTTTACAAAGCTAAAATGTAATGTAATCTTGGGATTGACTATTTCATCACCTTTGCTATATGACAGAGTATAACCGGAGGAGAAAGTGTTCTATTATATTCACAGATGTCATCCAGCCTCAAGGGAGAAAGCATGTACAGCATGAGTACATCAGGGTCATGGGGACCATCTTAGTATTCTGCCTAGAACATAACAGCCTTCCATTTTACAGCAGATTGGAATATAAAAAAGCCTGAGAACATGGAAATGGTTCAGTAAAATCTGTGAAACTCAACATAGGTAGGATCAAAATAACTCTGTTAACCAAATCCAAATAATCAAAAGTGTAGGCTTTCAAATTAGAGTTTACTTCATATTTCATCAAAGACAACATTACTCTTTGTAGATATCTTTTCCTTTTATAAACTGTGTATTTCTGGGGTGCCTGTGTGGCTCAGTCATTTGAGCATCCAATTCTTGATTTCAGCTCATGTCATGATCTCAGGGTCATGGGATTGAGCCTTATGTTGGGCTCTGAGCTGAGTGAGAGACTGCTTAAAGATTCTCTCTCCCGCTCTCTCTCTCTGCCACTCTCCTGTTCTCTCTCTCTCTCTCTCTCTCTAAAAGAAAGAAAGAAAGAAAGAAAGAAAGAAAGAAAGAAAGAAAGAAAGAAAGAAAAGCATTTTTCTTATTTAAAAATTTTAAATATATTGAACCTTTTAAATTTTCAAAAATGGGTACTGGTATTCAAATTAAAAGTTTTCTTTATATAATTCTGAATATATTGTTTGCAATTGGCAAGATTCCATATTCTTCATTCAATTTTTCTCTAAATAATAATTTTGTTTTCCTGAAATCTGAGCAAGATAGCTTTCATGTTTCATCACCTTACCTAAATTTAAACAGGTTTCTTCCTAATCAGGTTACTAATCTCTCTTTTCTTAGAGAATTTACTATAGAAAACTTGCAATTATAAATTATTTCTCTGCCCCTTTGAGATATAAATCCTCTATAACCCAGAAAATGCCTTTCTTAGGAAGTGGGAGCCATCCTTTGAAATGTAATCATTGAAGGAGAGAGCACTCTCAGTTTCTGTGGGAGAGTAGGAATCTAATTTCAATAAGTGACAATTAACAAACACAGATGGTCTAATCACATTCACCAACCTCTTTCCTAATGTCCTTCAGTACTTTTCCATTAGTTCACCCCAATGTTTAAAAATTCTCTTATTTTTTTTTTGTTTCAGCAAAACTGAGTTCAATCTCTCTCCCCTATTGCAATAGTCTTGATTCTTATTCAGTAGTGTCAAATAAAGTCTTCTTGGCAGTTTTTAAAAAGTGTCGAGTGCAACAACATGGATAGAAGCTAGAGAGTATGTTAAGCGAAATATGTCAGTCAGAGAAAGACAAATACCATATGATCTTACTCATACATGGAATTTAAGAAGTAAAACAAGCAAAAGGGAAAAAAAAAGAAAGAGAGACAAACCAAGAAATAGACTCTTAACTATAGAGAACAAACTTATGGTTACCAGAAGGAAGGTGGGGGTGATTGAGTGAAATAGATAATGGGGATTAAAGAGTACACTTATCATGATGAAAAAATAAAATGAAATAAAATTTAAAATGTCCAGTGCAATTTCTCTTCCACAACTCTGAGATTAAGTAACCACGAAGGGGCACGTGGGTGACTCAGTCGGTTAAGTGTCGGACTCTGGCTCAGGTCATGATCTCATGGTTCGTGAGTTTGAGCCCCTTCTCAGGCTCTATGCTGATAGCTTGGAGCTTGGAGCCTAGAGCCTGCTTCAGATTCTGTGTCTCCCTCTCTCTCTGCTCCTCACCCACTCATGCTCTCTCTCTCTCTCTCTCTCTCTCTCAAGAATAAATAAATACTAAAAAAATTAAGTAACCATGAAAATTATTGTTACTTGTACAAGATGTACAAAATGACTATTTTGGGAGGGTTTTCTGACACCCAGAAAAGATACATAATATATAAATGGAGGACCCTGTATAAACACTTAACTAAGTAAAGATTGTTTGTGACTGATAATGCTATATATTGCACTGCTATATATACAATCTGTATTCACATGAATGCTTACAAAACAGTATCTACAAAGTTGTCTATTCTCTCATTAGGCAACCAGCCAAGAGTCTCATGGTATCATGTAGTATGTAGCAAAAAACTTTGTGTTAATGGAAAAGTTATAAGCTTTGACTAAGATTCACTTTGTCTTTCATGATAAGCTCAAAAAATCATACTCTAGCTATCTCTTGTAAGTTTGCTTTTTTCATCTTACAAATTCTAAATATGCTATAGCTTGTACACTTATTTTTTACTAGTTAAAAGGATGTAAATGTATTTATGCTGATAATGTTAGATGAGCAAGATAAAGCGCAGAGAGGTTGATGTTTGAAACACAAAAGAAAAGCTTTATTATTTCGTTTCAGGTTTGCTCAGATTTAGTCTTATTGAAGTTTAGGGCTGGTAAAGTCTTTGTTCTGAGGAGCTTATGCATTCTCTTATGCATTGCAGGATGATTTGCATCATGCCTGGCCCATACCCTCTGGGTGATAGCAGCACACCCTTTCCCAGTTTTCACAACCAAAAACACCTTCAGACATTAGCATGTGTCTCTCAGCACATTAGGGGAAGGGGGACAAAAAACACTCCCTGGATGAGAACCACTGCTTGTTAGATTTGCTGCTAAAGATATTGCTGTCAATCTAATATATTTGGAATTTATTAAACTTTTGAAACATAATCCAACTAATTCTATTCCTTACATTGGGGATTGTAACAAAAGCAGGAAATTTGTATTTGACAGTTATTCACCCATTGATCACTAGGCATGCCTGGTCTAAGATGAGAACATCTGAACTATTAACAAAAGTAACCTGATACTGCTCTTTGTTGGGTCTCTTGGGTATGTAGCTTTAAGAATAATGGAAAAGTAATTTAACTTTTCAGACTATAATCCATAGAGGGCAAAGAAAACTACACTATCTAGATAAAGGAAACAAGTTTAGAATTTAAGAATTGAAATGAAATTAAATTGATGCATTAGAGACTCTAGAAAGTCAGTTACTTTCTCCATGAACCTCAAGTCAACAGTGTAAAGCAATTCCACCAGGGGGCAATGGTGCCTTATTATGGTACATATAAGAAGACCAGGCACCTTCAGACTTGAGTTTATCCAAGCTAAAAGTAATAATATGGTAGCACTTCACTTACACATTAAAAAGGCATTTGTTGAATAACATATTATATCATCCTTCAAAATTCAGCCCAAATATCAACTCCTCCAGGAGGTATTCTATAATCTGAAATTTGGATCTGCCTGTCTACTTCTATAGTATAATAAAACTCTGCGTTCTTCTGTCATACCATTTATAATAGGTTGTAAAGCCTTGTCACTGCCTTTTATTACATTAGAAACACACTAGGATTGTGGTCTATATGACCTTATATTCCCAATAACAGAGAATGATACCCAAGTCCAGTCACTTTTTGCAGAATGAACATGTTAATAAATTAAATAAAACATTTAACCAAAGTAGCATTCCTTATCAAAATAATAAATTAAATATACAGAATATAGAGAAGATAAGATATCAAATTCATTAGGAGACAATCTAATAAAGTCATAACATTCTGCTATATTTAATAGACTAATATTTACTTGCCTGTTCTAAAGTGAGTCTTCAAATTCCTTTTCCCTGACACCCACCTCTCAATTTCTCCTTGTTTAGGATCCATAAGATTGAAATCAAACAACAAAAATTTTCTGTTCTTTTTTGTAGTTAAGACTCCAGAGTTTCATTTCCCAGAAAGTATTATCTGTGTGCATGTACCCTTAATGTGTCATAGACCACCCTATCATTGCATTACTTTTACTAGCGATGAATAAAGCTCTGTAAGGTGGTAACTACAAAGTTTATTCAAAGTATATGGCTTTTTTTCTGATGAATAAAAGGCCTTTAAAAAGTTAAATGTTCATAGTAAAAAAAAAAGAAGGATAAGAAAACCCTCAGAACTTTCAGTCATAGTAGATATAGCTATATAAAAGAGACTCCTTGAGGTGAGTGACTCAGTGATGTCACTAACAGAGACATTTCTTTATAATTTGGTGCCAAATATTTGTATTGATGTAGAGCTCAGACCATGAACTTAAAGAGTTGAGACATGGAATCATCATTTATTAAAAATCATCATGTGCCAGGAAATGTGATGAATAATCCACTCTCCAAATGCATGTGAATTATATGCAACACTTTTCTAGTAGACAGACTTCTGCTGAATTCACATGAATGCTCCTTATGTATATTTAATAGAAAAGCAGTTTGCCTCACACAGATATTCTCTGAACAGAGATAAAATGAATAGAGCAATAACAGAATGAAAGATAGCTGTCCCACAGAGTTGACTACAAAGAAATCTATAATGATAAAGTAAGAACAGCATACAATGAGGGAATCTAATCAAGGCAGACGCAAGAGAAGAATAAGTTTAAAAAGTTGGACAGATATTTAAGATAAAATGAAGAACAACTTCTGACATACTGAAACAAGAAAACTAGAAAAAAATATATTTCTTTATGGTGCCAGGGATTGACTAGCAAATTTTTCCATTGTCCAAAAGTGTTAGCTCTAGAACCAGTAAGCTAGTGAATTGTTTCCTCAAACACTAGGAGACCCAGGAAGAGATCTATTATAGCACTGGAGTAAAAAGGCAAATATCAGTAAGAGAATAGACATCAGAGATTCAAAAGAAACTCATAGTTACATAGTATGATAAAATTCAAATTTTATCTTAAAATTTTATTAGCAGTAAGGTTGAGAAGATTTTCTAAGGGGAAGGGAAATTATTGAAATATTAAGGGTGGGGTTTTATTTTTAGAGTAGAAGCCCAATAAGGCTATCTCCCATTAACCCCTTGGATGCAACAGCAAGTATGGCCAGTAGATATTCAACTTTTTCTAGGAATGTTTTTGCCAATATTATCACATACAAAACATATCAAAAGATGTATCAGAAGTGATTACCACTCAATTGCATGTGTTTTATTCACCTTGTTCTAATAAAACTACCTTGCAGCCATTCTTGCCTAGTGAGCAGGGAATTAAATAAGTCAATGTTCAGGAGATGGTGGAACTTCCTAACTAGGACTGTTCAGTAGTCTCAGGGCTCTGTTTTTAATTATTCAGAAAAGATACCCTGGTCATAGTCCACCTGGGCCACAACGGTTATGCTCATCTTCAAAATGCAAGTATTTTTGGCAAGGTTGGTTGTGTAGAAGCTCAGGGGTCTTGAGAGAGAGAGAGAGAGAGAGAGAGAGAGAGAGAGAGAGAGAGGAGAGGGAGAGAGAGAGAGGAGAGGGAGAAGGAGAGGGAGAGGGAGAGGGAGCAAGCTTCCCTCACCGTACCTTGTAGACATTCTCATTTCCATTACTTCCATTTCTACAGCATTAGGACACATTCTGAAAACAACAACACCAAAAACTTTATTTTCCTACCCAAAACAAAAACAAACAAAAAATGCGGAAACTTTCATTTGTGTATTGACCAGTTTCTATGGGGGGGGGGGGGGGCGGGGCGGGGGACTTAAAATTTAAATGAAACAAAACAAAAGAGTAACTCTTAGTGACTTACCATGCTTGACTGACTCAGAATACAAAGCCTAACTACTTCCAAGGATGAAAAAAAAAAAAAATAGGATTCCTCTCATTCTTTCTATAAAAATAATAAGATCAAAACTCAGTTCTATAATGCTATATTTTATCCTATGACAAGGTTTATCTGTAATTGAATCCGAAGACACAAAATATTATAAACTTGGGCTTTTAAAAAGACATTTATTTATTAGCTGAAACTTTTAGATGTTTATGTATAAATGTCAAAATCTAACATTATGATATTTGTTAGATTGATTCTTTTGCACTAGCAGAATCTGGGAAAAAGGAGGGACTTTATGAATAGTAAATCATGGAAGACTGGTAATAATCCAGATAGACTCAGAAACTAACTTTACACAATATAATTTTTGTGTAGGACTAAATATTATAGTAATATTTCTACAAGAGCAAAATCTGGAAATGACAAACTTCCAAACTTTGGTGAAAAATTAAATGTTATTAGTAAAAGCTATATTTTAAAATATTCACCTATAAAAGATTATGTTAAAAAAATATTTAATAAGGGGTGCCTGGGTGGCTCTGTCGGTGAAACGTCCTACTTTGGCTCAGGTCATGATCTTGCTCTCCGTGAGTTTGAGCCCCACATCGGGCTCTGTGTTGACAGCTCAGAGCCTGGAGCCTGCTTTGGTTTCTGTGTCTCCCTCTCTCTATGCTCCTCCCCTGCTCACACCCTGTCTCTCTCTCAAGAATAAATAAAGAAAAATTAAAAAAAAAGAACTGCTTTAAAAAATATTTAATGTGTAGAAAAACAAAATTAGAAAGTCTGTATACTTTAATGTATTTCATAGATACATGAGTGCTAGCTCAGGCACTCAATAAATATTTAACAAATATAAATGCCTCAATCACAATAGTCTTACACTATCTTCTAGCTCACTGTTAATTTTTTGAATGGCCAAAAATTAAAATATGATGACAATGTTTATTATTAAATGGCAGTCATGATTCAATTAAAAATACTCCTACCGCTGGGGGGGGAGGGGTGGATTGATCACAATCACATCTGGTGCATTGTAGGTACCAAATAAAAGCCATTAATTATTTGGAGTAAATGAATGCTCAATTTTGGTGTATAATTTTTTAATGTTTATTTATTTTGAAAGAGAGAGTGCGAGTGTGGGCAGAGGCAGAGAAAGAGAATCCCAAGCAGGCTCCACACCATCAGCTTAGAGCCCAAAGTGAGGCTCAATCTCATAGAGCAGGAGATCATGACCTGAGCCAAAATCAAGAGTCAGATGCTTAACTGACTGAGCCAGCCAAGTGCCCCGAACTTTGGTATACAATTTTATGTCACATTATACTTTTTATCCATACTTTGCAATATGATCAGTGCATCCTATTTATAAGGGTGGCTAAATACCAGAGTAGACTTTTTTATGTCATCTTCTTGGCCTATAAAATAATTTTAGTGATTAATAAATACTGAATACATGTTCATGGCCAATAAAATGATCCATACTCTGAAAGGATACAAGGAGAATGAAATTTATTCACACTGTAAAATATTATTTAACATTTACATATTTTAATCTCCATCCTGCCAACATTTTTCCAGAACTGATCTCAAGAAACAAAATTAGGGGTACCTGGATGGCTCAGTCAGTTAGGTGTCCAAACCCTGATTTTGGCTCAGGTCATGATCTCATGGTTCATGGGATCGAGCCCCACATCTGGCCCTGCATCAGGCTCAGAACCTTTGGTATTCTTTCTCTCTCTCCCTCTCTCTCTCTGTCTCTCACCTGCTCTCTCTCTTGGTCTCTCTCTCTCTCTCTCTCTCAAAACACATAACATTTAAAAATTAAAAAATAAAAAGTAAACAAAATTAAACAAAATTGTTCTTTGCATACGTGACCTAATGATAGAAGAAGAAGGCAGCTGCACACAAGGGAGAAGGAGATTACTGAGTTACATCTGTACTGTCTTAGAATAGAGAAGGCGTGTTTCCTTCTCTGCATTCAAATACATTCCATTCCACATATGTGTCTTAAAAATAAAAAAAAAAACACATTAGTAAAATTTGAGGCATCTATAACTGGATAGCAGAAAAAGTTATAAAGTGTGCCTATGTTTTATTTTTTTTAAAGTAAATAACTTGTCATAACTGAGGATAAACAGACTGGCTCAAAAAAAAAAAAAACAGATGCAAAAGCATATGGAGAGTGGGAAAAAAATCCTGATAGGTCAAGAGTAACACCAATTATCTTAATAGAAAGTAATTTTTTTTTCTCAGAAAAGATTAGGAAAGCAAAATATGTTTTCCTACACTTTGAGGAAAATTGACTACTTCTATGGTTGTGTGCACAAATTACAACTAGACAGACACATTAAAAGATAATTTAGGAGACCGATCTATTTTACAAATTATAATGCTATCATTTCTTCAAGCAGCTAGAGGCCTAGACTTAATATGGGTATAGAAGTCAGCAAACTAGGGGGCGCCTGGGTGGCTCAGTCAGTTCAGCATTGGACTTCGGCTCAGGTCATGTTCTTACAGTTTGTGAGTTTAAGCCCCACCTCAGGCTCTGTGTTGACAGCTCAGAGCCTGGAGTCTGCTTGGGATTCTGTGTCTCCCTCTCTCTCTGCCCCTCCCTCCCCACCCACCCCCTCAAAAATAAATAAGCATTAAAAAAAAAAAAAAAAGAAGTCAGCAAACTAGGATGCTACAGTTTAGTTGGTACAGAAGGACTTGAGAGAGATCCTGGGTGGATGTGTAAAATTGAGCTGAGGGGCACCTGGGTGCTCAGTTGGTTGAGTGTCCGACTCTTGATTTCAGCATAGGTCATGATCTTAGGGTCATGGGATTAATCCCTACATTAGGCTCCTAGCTGAGTGTGGAGCCTGCTTGAGATTCTCTCTCTCTCCCTATGCCCCTCTCCCCACCCTTGCACATGTGTGCTCTGTTTTCCTTTAAAACAAAACAAAATAAAACAAAATAAAATAAAATAATGAAATAAAATAAAATATAAAATAAATTAAATAGAGCCAAAAGAGGGACTAAAGAAAGGAGGGAAGGGCACCTGGCTAGCTCAGTTGGTAGAGCGTGTGACTTTCTTTTTTAAATGTTTATTTATTTTTGAGAGAAAGAGAGTACAAGCAGGGGAGGGGCAGAGAGAGAGGGGGCAGAGGATCAGAAGTGGGCTCTGTGCTGACAGATGAGAGCTCAATTTGGGACTTGAACTCATGAACCAGGAGATTATGACCTGAGTTGAGGTCAGATGCTTAATCAACTGAGCCACCCGGGTGCCCCTAGATCATGTGACTCTTGATCTCAGGATCATGAGTTCAAGCCCCATGTTGGGCATAAAGCTTACTTTAGAAGAGGAAGAAGAGGAAGAAGAAGGAGAAGGAGCAGGAGGAGGAAGGAGGGAGATGATTTTAAGAGGTGTATATAATCAACCACTGATGTTTGAGATTGTATATACGATTACATTCTTAGCAATGACTGACCCAGTATAAATTAATCACCTTACAAGATGGAGTTTCTCTGTATCCTGTACTACCAACAGGTGTCTCTGAAATGGATGTTTCTGAGTTAAGTTTGTACTGACCAACTAGGAAAATTGAAAGTACCTGGAATAGGAGAGAGGTAGGGATCATCGACAATTACCACTGGGATTAACATGCACTTTCATATTTCACTTTCCTTTTCATAAATCAATATTTTCTCCCATTGAAAATTAAAATGGTTAGAGAATGTAGATTTTTTTTTTTAATTTTTGTTTTTCAACGTTTTTTATTTATTTTTGGGACAGAGAGAGACAGAGCATGAATGGGGGAGGGGCAGAGAGAGAGGGAGACACAGAATCGGAAACAGCCTCCAGGCTCCCAGCCATCAGCCCAGAGCCCGATGCGGGGCTCGAACTCACGGACCGCGAGATCGTGACCTGGCTGAGGTCGGACGCTTAACCGACTGCGCCACCCAGGCGCCCCGAGAATGTAGATTAATTGAGGTGAAAGCAAAAGTGACTGAAATAAAATGTAATTCAATCTTTAGATCGGCATAACTTTTAGTCATATTTCCAGTCAATATGAAAACAGATATACAAACTCTTATACACAGAAACCTAAAGGCCAGGATCTACAAAATATTTCATACAGAATGTAGTTTTTTTTTTAATTGTAAACCTTTAAAGAGAAGAAACAATATTAGATTAAGAGGAAGATATATTCCTGGTCACATCTCCTTGCCACCTGGTAACATTAAACCTAAGGAACTTAAAGCTTTCTACAAATGCAATCAAACTTAATGAATATAAGATGATTAAAGTATTAGCATAGTCCAAAAATAATCAGAAAAATAAAATTTAACCCCAAATTCCCACTAAAGAAGATATATTACAAACAGAACATAAGCAGCTAAGATTATTTTTATTTCAATTATGTATTCCAATAGCAAAAGTACTAGAAATTTAGCCAATATAAATATGCACAAGTTGAGGATGCCTGGATGGCTCAGTTGGTTAAGTGTCTGAATCTTGACACAGGTCATGATCTCAGGGTTTGTGAGTTCAAGCCCTGCATCAGGCTCTGTGCTGACATCCCAGAGCCCGCTTGGGATTCTCTCTCTTCCTCTCTCTCTGCCCCTACCCTGCTTGCACTCTCTCTCTCTCTCTCAAAATAAATAAATAAACTTAAAAAAATGCTGAACTTTGTCTCACCATGAATACCTTCTTCATGTTTAACCACATAATTAGAAACTGTATAGTTTGAGTCTATGTAGCAATTGATATTTCAATTTAATTGCATAAAACAGACTCATAAGTGCTTAGTAACAGATTAATCAGTAAGAACGGGAACAACCAGTACACAAAACTATAATCTTACTTAAATTTTTCCAGAAAACATTTGATGTGTAATAACTATAAATATACATGTTCTATGCTCAAAGATGCCTTATTTTAAGTAAGCAGAAGTACTTCTTCCTATGTTTTCAGTTTAAAAAGTCAGAAAGACCTCATGCGAGGTTGAATTATTCCAAATTTTGTTGGAATAAACAACCTGCAAGAGCATCTGTAAATGTGTAGTCACAAGAGAGCCATCTGGCTCCATGTAATTATACCCGTCTTTCATCCAATTCTGAATTCTAAATGTAAAAGTAAGTCCAGGAATATCATACAGATTTCTGATACATACTTGGGAATTGTCGATCCATAAACCAATTAACAGTTTTTACTCATATGGGTGTGTTCTTCATTTATATTACACATCCAAATAAGGTACAGATTCAGAGATTAGATAATAAGTTGCTGCTAGTATGAATTATTACTGGTGAAGTATTTCAGTGAAATACTTCAGGAATGAGTGAAACGAAATGAGTGAAATGAAACAGAAATTAAGACACAATAAGATGTAAGACACAGGGTAGAGGTTATCTGACTCTCGCTTTTTTTTTTTTTTTTTCATATAAAATCTTTGTTGGATGTCTTATAGGTGTAGAAAAAGTATTTGTGATCATTTATTGCACAGGACCTCTGACTTTGGAAAGTTCACTGTGAGGGATTGGATTTGTTGGCATGTTATGGCCAAACTTTGATTTATTAGTGTCTATTTTATGTAGATTACCTCTCTTCAGAATAGTAAGTTTCTGAGGTAGAGCAGAAACTGCTAAAGAAAATTTAACCTTAACACAGTAGCATTGCAGCCATACATATTTCATTGTATGGAATACATATTCTATCCTTATATGTATCGTCAGTTGTTCTATCTTATACCTCTACTTGTTACACTATAAATCCTTTGTTTTCATAGGTTACGTTTAGCATTATCAATTCTAGGCGGATGTCTTGTCCTTATGCTAATAATTGTTCAAATGGTTTATATTATGGCAAATCATGGGTGCCTTAAACACAACTCCTACTTTATGGCAAATAGAAGACTACTTTTTATAACTTTAGTTTCATAGAATAAAAAATTAAGTTAGAATGTTGTTCTAGTAACTTGGTTAAATAAAATTATTTTCAGGGTTATATCATGATTATGCCATAGTATAAAGTGTGTATCAATTCATTTACTAAAAATATATGCTTAGGGAATAATTTAAAAAGTATACAAAGATGTATGAATATTTGTATATGATATCACCTGTACATATGGGAAAATATTATATATATATAAATTAAAATTAACTTAAGTGTCTAATAAATTCTAAAGCAGTAAGTGGATAAACATCAATTGAAATCCTGATTATACTATTGGTATTGAAAACTAAAAGTTTTGAGAAAAATTACATAATAAAAAGTATGTAGGGAATGTTCCAATTTCTACCTGTATTTTTAAATTATATATAATTTACATATAAATTTATATAAATTATATATAATTCTATAATAGTAAATAAAATATATAATTTTATACATTAAATGTATAAATACAAATATTTTATATAAAATATTGATGTTTTAGTATATTTTAAGAAGCACAGATGTGTGTGTTATTTTGTATGCATGAACATATGTAGGATACATTATGTGAAAAATGGTAACAAGTAAAATATTTTTAAAATTTAAAGTCAAAGCCTTTAAAATTTTATTGTGAATTAACAATTATTTCAGGAATGTCATAAAATGTATTGTTTCATAAATGATTTTCAACAGTGAAACATTTTTCTTCAAAGCAGTAGTGAGATTTTGTTAGTAAGCCAAAAGAGTGCAGACTAAGGAGCAGAGTGGATGAAGAAAAAAACATGAGGAGAAATGGAAAGGAAAATGGGGGAGAGGAAGAAGTATAAGCAGAAACTGGGTGGCAGAAAGAAAAAAATTAAGAATCAGTAGTGAGAAAGACAAAGTGTGATCCGCTTTCCCTCCCAAGAGATGAAAAAGTCAGTTGAGTGTGTTGTTATGGGAGTTTTCCAGTACAGAATATCTCAATCCTTTCCAAACTCTGAATACTCCTAAAAAGAAAAGGATCACTAAATTTTTGTTTTTTAAAAAGCCTTAGAAATGGCCAGTGCTCACTGGAAAATATGTCTATAGAAGATAAGGATCTTTAGAAAGGAAGAACAGTGATGCCCACAAAGAAGATTGGTAGAACACAAAGTGTCAGTGCTTAGGGGGTTGATGGTTGTGCTATGGGACAGAGGACTGGTTCTACACTCAGGTTCAACTGCTTGGTGCTGGAATATCAATACTTGAGAGACAAGAGATGGCGGGAAAGGAAAAGTTGCTTTATTCAGGGGGCGCCTGGGTGGCGCAGTCGGTTAAGCGTCCGACTTCAGCCAGGTCGCGATCTCGCGCTCCGTGAGTTCGAGCCCCGCGTCGGGCTCTGGGCTGATGGCTCAGAGCCTGGAGCCTGTTTCCAATTCTGTGTCTCCCTCTCTCTCTGCCCCTCCCCCGTTCATGCTCTGGCTCTCTCTGTCCCAAAAATAAATAAACGTTGAAAAAAAAAATTTTTTCAAAAAAGTTGCTTTATTCAGGAAGCCAGTAACCTGGGAAGGTGGTGGACTATTGCCTCAAAGAGCATCTTTCCCACCCAGGGGAAGCTGGAGGGGTTTAAAGGAGATGGCAGGGGAAATGGGAGGGGGGCTACGTACAAGAGAAGGTGTCCAGGTGGTTAGTCACATGTGGACATGACCCTGAACAGACTTTCTGGTATCTGTGGCAGCTGTTCTCAAATGTAGTCAGGCCTTAACCTTTGGGAAAGTTTGATCCTTCCTCCTCAAGGCCAGTGGTCTGTAAATCTCAAAGAAAGTAAGTTAGTTCTGGTACAGACCAAGGGACTTCAGCTAGCAAGTAAGGAGTACATAAGCTTGGACAAATTAACTATTAAGACAGGTTGGAGCCCTTTTATGATTGGAGGCAGATAATAGTAAGCAAAGTCTAGGGGTGGCCAGGAAGAAGAAATGTAGCATGCTTACTGGATGTTTGGGGAAATTTCTTTGGTGAGATACTTATACTTATATCTGAGCATCCTGGTTCAAAGTTGGAAAATATAATTTTAAATATGAATGAAACATTACCAGTTACCTTTGTCAGAGAGCAGTATAATGTTAATACTTCTGATACCCAAATATAATTGCCCATTTAAAATATCATTTAATTATGGGGTGCCTGGGTGGCTCAACTTGTTAAACATGAGACTCTTGGGTCATGATCTCTATGGTTCATGAGTTCGAGCCTTGCGTCTGGCTCTGCACTGATAACGTGGAACCTGCTTGGTATTCTCTCTCCCTCTGTCTCACCCCACTTATATTCACTCTCTCTCTTGCTCAAAAAATAAATAAACATTTAAAAATAGGATTTATGGGGTGCCTGGGTGGCTTAGTTGGTTAAGCATCCAACTTCAGCTCAGGTCATGATCTTGTGGTTTGTGGGTTCAAGCCCTATATAGGGCTGTGTGCTGACAGCTCAGAACCTGGAGCCAGCTTTGGATTCTCTCTCTCTCTCTCTCTCTCTCTCTGCTCCTCCCCCACTCACACTTTCTCTCTCTCAAAAATGAATAAACTTCAAAAAAAGTAAAAAAATTAAAAAATAGGATTTAATTGACCCTTTATTTTCTACTATATTAAATTTAAATTTTATTATTTTATTTATTTATTTATTTATTTATTTATTTATTTAATTTTTTTTTTTTTTTTCAACGCTTATTTATTTTTGGGACAGAGAGAGACAGAGCATGAACGGGCGAGGAGCAGAGAGAGAGGGAGACACAGAATCGGAAACAGGCTCCAGGCTCTCAGCCATCAGCCCAGAGCCCGACGCGGGGCTCAAACTCATGGACCGCGAGATCGTGACCTGGCTGAAGTCAGAGGCTTAACCGACTGCGCCACCCAGGTGCCCCAATTTAAATTTTATTTATAAAGAAATATACATCTTTCTATTCCTTACTAATACAGATAAAATAAATTTCTCCAACTTGGTAATGCCAACAAAGGTTATTTTCATCTACTTAGCTAAACAATAACAATTATTTTAAAATATGAAAACCATTAATTTATATATTCAACAAATATTAATTAAGCACTTATTATATTCCAAGCAGTGACATAAGTGTATAGGATACATTTTAAAGATCACTGTCCTTGTAGGCCTTACACTCTGACAGGAGAAAGCAGGCAACGTTCAGTACAGTATAATAAGTAAATTCTTTAGTATGTTAGAAAAGCAAAAAGAACAAAAGTGAAATTTGGGTAAAATACGAGTTGTCTAGAGAGCCAGAAATTTAACAGACTTGCATTTTTAAGTAAATTGGTCAAAGTAGCCTTCCTTATTGTAGAAGATGCAAGATGCAATAATTTATCTTCCAATCTGAAGGATATAATCCCTTATGCTCCTGACCAATGGTCCCGTAGAAACTTCACAAAAATGCCAGGTCCTTGAATCTCCTTTGAATTATTTTATTTTATTTTATTTTATTTTATTTTATTTTATTTTATTTTATTTTTAAGTTTATTTATTTACTTTGAGTGAGAGAGTGTGAGCAGAGGAGGGACAGAGACAGAGAGAGAAAGGGAGAGAGAAAAATCCCAAGCAGTCTCTGTGCTGTCAGTGCATAGTTCGACCTGGGGCTCAAACTCATGAACTTTGAGATCATGACCTGAACTAAAATCAAGAGTCACACACGTGACTGAGCCACCCAGGTGCCCCTATAGTTATTTTCTTATTTTAGAGATAATTGCTTCTTTTCAAGACCTCCACTGTACTTGCTTCCTCCTGTTAGTCCTAATAAGCTTGATGTCATCAACAAAATGTTCTTTATAATGTTCAGATGATCTACTTCTGATAGAGAGTAGGAAAAACAACTTACCCCTGAGGGAAAAATATAAATATTTTTTTTAATATTCCAATATAAGCACAAGCTGTTCTAAGTATTTTTCTAATAGGAATAGAAAGAAATAAAAACTTACCAGCAGATTATGTACATAAACCCATATTAATCCGCTCTAGCCACAATATCAAGTCCAGAACAGTATCTACAATCAGGACTACTACTTATCTGAGTCTGTGAGAGTTTATAGTCATTCTCCAGGATTCATCCAGTTTCTGCAGAAGGCTGATTGGTGAAGTAAAATGATACAGAAGAAGGACCTTCATGTCTACAGCTTGTGTGATGGTGTCTGCAATCTCTACCAATCTACCAGCAGGAAGTGATATTAGTTTTGACTTACTATTTTGGCTAGGAGAGTGGGGGCAAATAGAGTCAGAGATTGCGGTCATTTTATAGAATCTGCCACAGTAACCAACAACCAAAGACCGAGGTCAGAGATCTGACCAGTGTACCAAGGTTGATATTATTCTGATACTATGGAGTGAACGATCTTGCACAGTTACTGGAAAAAAAGAAAAAGAGAAAAAGAACTGGAGCAACCAGGCCAGCACCGTGTAAAGATTTCGCTTTATTTTTCCTAAAAGCAGAAAATACCATTTAACTTTTTTAAGGCAAAATTTGACATGGAGGGTGGAGGTTGGATTTGAGGAGACAAGAGTATTCAGTATTATCCATTCAAAGAGTACTACAAGAAGTCATCTTGGCGAGGGTTGATGACAGTTTTGGTCCAGGGCAATGGCAGCAGAGGTAAAACTAATTGGATTTGAGAGATACTTGAGTGATTACATCTGAGAAAGACTGACCGAGTAGGTATGGGAAACAAATATCAGTGGTAACTGGTAGGTTTTGGGGGGTGCAGAAAGATGAATGACACTGCGATTTATTTGGATGAGGACTGAATTTAGATGAGAAAGGTCATGAAGTTTCACTTTGCAGATTTCAAATTTCACGTGCCTTGTAAGAGTCCAACAGAGAACTAAAAAGTCAAGACTTTATTTTTAGTAGAGAGGCGAAGATCGGAGGCAAGGCGGCTGGGGGTAGGGAGTGGGGTGTGGGTTGAAACTGTGGTGAGATATGCGAGGCAGCTGGGGGGTTGAAGTCGTGGTGAGATTACACACTCGGGGAGAGACTGTAGAATGAGCAGAGAAGGTCTTCCAGAAAAGAACCTTGCTATTTCATATTAATTTATCTGATAGTTCAGGTTAAACTTGCAAGGACAGTGATAATGAAAGAGCAAACTGGCAGAGACGTTTTGTTTTTCATGGAAGCCACCTGACTCTTTAGTGATAACACCATAATAACGATAATGTATTTACTGAAATGAATTAATGCAATGTAAAAAACTATCTGCAATCTAAAAATCCTGAAGTAGGTAAACTGTGAACTCATCGGTACTACTTTTGGAAAGTAATACAAATAAATGTCAGTGTTGGGCTAACTGGGGCTTTTTCTAAAGTATGGTTGAAAAATGAGTGCTAGATCTCTCCCCAGGTTTTAAAATCCTGAAGTGGGGGCGCCTGGGTGGCGCAGTCGGTTAAGCGTCCGACTTCAGCCAGGTCACGATCTCGCGGTCCGTGAGTTCGAGCCCCGCGTGGGGCTCTGGGCTGATGGCTCGGAGCCTGGAGCCTGTTTCCGATTCTGTGTCTCCCTCTCTCTCTGCCCCTCCCCCATTCATGCTCTGTCTCTCTCTGTCCCAAAAATAAATAAACGTTAAAATCCTGAAGTGTACTTTTTTTTTTTTTTTTTTCAACGTTTATTTATTTTTGGGACAGAGAGAGACAGAGCATGAATGGGGGAGGGGCAGAGAGAGAGGGAGACACAGAATCGGAAACAGGCTCCAGGCTCCGAGCCATCAGCCCAGAGCCCCACGCGGGGCTCGAACTCACGGACCGCGAGATCGTGACCTGGCTGAAGTCGGACGCTTAACCGACTGCGCCACCCAGGCGCCCCCTGAAGTGTACTTTTAACAAAAGTTAAATAATATCTTGGCAGACCTAGATTGTCTTCCATATTCCGAGTATAAAAATTGCTAGATTAAACTTTGGACAACTTGTAAAAATATATAGGAGAGGTTTGCTTCAATTAGTGCTATTTGGATATTTCTAGAAACCTGCTTGTAATGCAAATTCGTTTACATTTTAAACAATACTTTCCTGGAAGTCAACGATGTGAGAAATAAGATACACAAAAATTTTAAAGTGTTATACAGTACATTTTTTGGACTTGTTTGGCACACATTTAACTAATTTAATAATAATTTTTCTGAACGTCCCAGCGATTCCTTGTCAATTGGGACAAAATTGTGCTCTTAAAAAAAATAACTTAATAAGTTACTGTTATTAGTATAGACTTGCTCAGTATTCTAAATTTCATTTTAGACTTTTACCTGACTCTATGTCATTGTGTTATCAATAACTACTACTGATATCTCTATATAATCAGGATATCAAGATTGATCAAAGAGGAAATGTAATTTTCATATCATTTGACTACCTCCAAAATCCCATGGATGACTTAAATGGATACTTTCAAATTGACTTTTAAGTAAGAGATTAGGCTAGTTGAATGAATGTTGGGAAAAGAAGAAACGTGCAAGGTACAAATATTTGTATGTGAGATGAGATGAGAGGAAGAAAGAGATCAATCAAGAAATGGAGAGGGAGGAAGCATCAGAAAGGTGGATCTGCATTTTTGTTCCTTTAGTGCAGAGATTTGGGTGCCTGAAGTCAATAAAATATCTGAGGTTCTGAGCTATTAATGGCATTTTCTAAATGTTTACAAATTTTGATATGTTTACGAATGATACTGTAGAAAAACAAAAAAATACCTGGGAACCAGGGAGTCACTGATTGTGTTTGTGGACAATTAACTATCTTCTGAAGATCAGATCTATACAACAAATCATCAAAACAGAATTTACCAGTTACAGCCAGATTTGAAATTTGTGTCCAGCTTAATTTGTTTCCCTTATTCTCTCGAATTCTAAGCTAGAGTAAGAATCAAATTTAGATTGTTTGAACATTTGTTATGTATTGTATGACCTTGGGCTTACTTAATAAATGTTAGCTCGGTAAGAATAAAGACTTTCTTTATCCAGATTAGCATTCTTTAGCCAGCACCTAACTAATGATTAACTAACTAATAACATATTAACTAACTAAATAACATATTAACTAACTAAATAGCATATTAACTAACTAACTAATAACATAAACATTATAAAAGATAATTATAAAAGATTGGATGAATACGGTTTATTCTCTTTCTCCTAAGTTTCCAAAAATGTGATTCTTTTGTGTACCCTTTCCTTTCCTTTCCTCTGAACTCTTTCCTCTCTTTTCCATCTGCTTAATTACATGTGCTTTCATGTGTAAGATTCAATGTCTTTCCCAAGTCTCCAGGCCTTGGTTATACATATGTGTCATTATCAGGATCTTTCATTGCTAGGGGCAGAGAACCAGATTAAACTGTTTCAGGGAAATTAAGTTTTCTTCCTGATGATATAACTAAACATTCAGATCCAGAGATGGGTTTGGGCCCAGCTAGATCCAATCTTTGAATAACATTACCAGGACCTGGTATCTCCATTCTCCATCCATGTTACGCTCATATCTCTCTTCTGCGGGGCTGTTTCTCCTCTGCAGCTATCTCTGGAGTGAGGACGCCAATGGTTCTGGCTTAGTCTACTCTCATTATCTTGTACAAAGGAAAATTAAACCTTCCTTTCCTCCTGATTTTAATATCATTCAAAAATTATTTCTTGGTGGCTTGACTTGGCTTATACATTTGAACGTATCACTACGACCAGACGAATGGGATGTTCTAATAGACTGATACACTTCACATGTTTGTTCCTGATGTTAGAGGATAGGTGTGTTTGCTTTCACACCCTGTAAACTGAGAGTACTAAAGCGGGATTCCCCAGAGTGAGATGTTACCAAACAGAAATAGACCCACTGAGTCAGCAAAAACAAACATGTGATCTCTAGTACAGTAGAGTGCATAGACAGTATTCCCTGCTCCTGTATCATATTATAATTGCTTTGTTACCTAAGATCAAAAGAGCCCAAGTTAAACTTGTCAATTATTGTTATCTAAGTATACATCAAAGTATGTGGAGTATAAATCCGTGAATTAAAATTAAGCACTTGCTGAATGAGTGAATAATTAGGGCAAATCGTTGTACCTCTTTTCCTGTTGCTATTTCCTCTAACAATTTAATAATAGTAACATATTAACTAGGATAATTGCATTAATTGTCTAAATTAGTATAATTATTATAATCACTATAATAATACTTCTGAAATAAAAAAAAATGTTGTAAGTCTTACATAAACTGATACCTATATGTTCTTAGAATGCCCCTGACTCATAATGAGCACTCAATAAATGGCAGGGCTTGCTGCTTTTTATTGTCAAATCAAGTTATATTGGAAGACCTCCGGAACAGTACGACTTCATATAATTCTACAGTTATGTAAGTCCATATTGGTAGTTTGATAATTAATTGATACTAATTAATTAAATGCTTTGAAATGTCCAGGATTTTGTTTCTGCTTCTAGTGAAATTACTCTCTAGTATTGTTTTCAGAGCCTTTCTCCAGAGGCAGTAGCATGATGTTTGGCTCTAAATCCATGTAGGATAAGTGATCTGGAGTCATTAGAATATGGTATTTTGCACAAACAACTAGACAGGAATTCTATTACAGATGATTAGTCAACCGTGAATACAGCACCCAGCAGATGGACAGTTCCAATGTAGCACATGAATTATGTCTATTACAGCTGCAGCTCTGGTAAAAACTAAAATGCTCTTGATGAACAGCTGCAGTTTTCTTAGAATTCTAGACAAGGGATACCAGTTAAGGTTTTTATTGCCATAGTACATGGCATAGGAAGACCTGATTACCTTGAAGAAAGGTTGTATAAAAAGCTTTTATAGTCTGCTGCGTTAATTTTATATTTAAGGGACTTTCCATATTTACAGTTTGAGCACCTGCACTGTGTTATCTGATGTGTATTTTATGTGCCTGTAAACTCAAACTGAACAATAGTAAAATTGTTCAGGCTATTAGCTGATGACAAGAGAATGTGCTTTACGTGGTTCTATAAAAAGCCAAAAATTAAAATGCTGAGATACTGAGATTTTAAATGGTCAGTTGCTTATATTCAGTGGCAGAACAAAATCAGTTTGCATATCTACTCTTGATTACAGATATTTCTTATTTCAAAGGTAATTGAGGAACCGTTGTTGCACCTTTTCCACCTCAGTAACAAGGCTTCCAAGTTCTCTTGTTACATCTGAGTACTTACTAAGTGAGAACTGAAGAACAAGCAAGTGCATAATAGAATTATTAAAAAAATCATAGTAGTAGGTTTAAACATATACATCAAGCTAATATTAAAATGCCTATCTTTGAGAAGATAATATTGCTTTCATTGAGTACAGCTTTATTGCACATGACACTTATTTTTTAAATTTTTATATGTGGTGCTTTATTATCTCATGCATGTTCTAAAGGGTTTGTTTTGTTTGTTTGGGGGTTGTTTTATCTATTTTTTCCATAGATTCATCTGTATATGTGAAGTTTCTAATAAGTATATTCTTATCTGTAAAACTTACTTATGTTCCTAATGTTTGATGAAAACATTCTTCCTTATTTCACAGAATTTTGAAGTCTGTCTTGAGATAAGAAATGACCATCCACATATTTAATTTCATGAAGATAAAGCCATTTTTTTGATGGGGAGAAGAGAACTAAAGTATTTCCCCCAGGATATAGTTTAGTAGAATCACATCAATTTTTACTATAAAAATGCTCATAAATAACATGAAAATGCATCAAAATTTTAAGTAACAAAAATGTAAAACAGTGTAATTTATATATATTTAATGATTTGCATAAGTCTTCTAATGCTTTGTCTGATATTCTGAATTAGTGATGTTTTATGAAAATAAAAGAAAAATACATTTTTAAATATATATGCTAAATATATACATACATATATTATTCACTTGGATGTTTTATATACATATAATGTTTCAAATATAACACTTCACAACAATCTAAGGTGTTGGATGTACACAAACAGATAAGGAAATGCTATACTACTTCAAGGAATTTATTATTCAAACAAGAAAATAGACAATCAATAATATATAACACAGAATGAAAACCATTTTACTAAGTGTGTGATTAAAACATAGGGGTACAAAAATAGGGGTAATTAATTCTGCCTGGGGACAACAATAGGAATACTTGCTCAGTGACTGGTAAAAGAAGCAAGTTTACAACTCTTTCTCTGGAAGCCACTCCCATACTCAGGCATAGAATATACTAATCCCCTTCATTTGTACCACCGCTGAACCCTGGATATACCATTGTAAATTCACTTGCGATTCTGTCTTAGTAAATTCCTTGTTTACATGTATAGTTCCTCAGCTAGAGTATGATTTTTGAATCCAAGAAGTAATTCTTATTCATTGTTAGAGTCTCAGGGGATAATGCCATGTCTGACATTTATAAGTTGCTCCATATTTCCAAAATGATTTACTAGCATAAAATGCATGCATAACTTTACAAATTTTATGATTATTATAATATCATTTAACTCAAAGATGAATTGAAGTTAACCCAAAAAGTAGCCTTCCAAAAGGTAGCAATATTATAATGCTTCTATAATGGGTTGATATTTTAACTATGCTTTACATGTAATTACAAATAAATATGGGTACATACATACAAATACGTATATGCTAATGAAGAATTAGTCAAAATAATTGTTATTGCAGGACACTGTTCTCATACTTTTAAATATGTTTCAGAGAATTTATTAGGTTACATTTGCATTTTTTGATAACCCATAAAGTTATATTTTCAAAATTAATATTTACATTAATTTTACTGTTATTATAACATTTTTTATTCCACACAACCAGCTATCATTTGCTTCTTGTTTTAATTCATCAGGTAATGTTAACATTCTTTTTATATATTAAGTGTCATATTTAGCCTGTAGTATATATATATATATATATATATATATATAATATACATGTTATATATATATATATATATAAAACATATAAATTGATATGTATATATCAGAGAACAGACTAAGTGTGTACTATCCAATAGGGTAGTCACTACCCACACACAAACCTATTTAAATTACACAGAATTGAAATGGATTGCTTAGCTTCATTCCACTTGTTCAATAGTCACATGTGGCTAGTGATTATCCTACTGAACAGTGCCAATATAGTGTACTTCTATCATCACATATGTTCTATTGGTCAGTGATAATATGGACAAGGATTTAGTGTCAGAATACCTATTTATATCTAGTCTAACTATTACATTACTTAAGGTAGGTACTTGTTATGGACTGAATGTTTGTGTCCCCCAAAATTCACATGTGGAAGCCCAAATCCCAATATTTGGAGATGGGACTTTTGGAAGGTAATTAGAGTTAGATGAGTTCATGAGAATGAAGTCATGATGGAGTTAATGCCCTTATAAGAGGAGATACTAGCAAACTTGCTCTCTTTCTCAACCATGTGAGGACACAGTGAGAAAGCTGCCATTTTAAAGCCAGGAGGACAGCCTTCATTGGAATCCAACCATGCTGAACGATTGATCTTAGACTTCCAGCCTCCAGAACTGTGAAAAACTAAATATCTGTTGTTTAAGTCACCCAGTCTTTATTTTGTTATGGCATCCAGAGCTGACTAATAATATTGTACTGAGGAGCACACTTACCAGGTTAAAGTAATTTCTCATGATAGAAGACAGGATTTCCAAAGACTATTTCCAACATTAACTTAATATATATCAAACATGGAAGAAATTGTATGTGTGTGCATGTATGTGTTTGTATGTGTTGTGTGTGTGATTTTACTAACCTCAGATTTAAAAAATAAATGTACTTCTTTGGAATGAGCATGAGAAATCAGGGAGCATTTTCTTTGAAGCTTATTATCTTATGAAGATAATGACATCTCCTAAGTTATACAAGCCATTCTGATCTTTCCCTTCATTAATTAACTTGTCAACTCCAGGGACCGCAAATAGTGACAGGTTGTCCTGGTAACACTAACAAATATAAGGCAGCTTTTCAAAATGTCATAATGTTTTTTGTCCACCTAATAGCAATCACCAATTTGAGAATATATTAGTCAACTAATACTTCAGTACAGCAAATTTGCCAAGTAATGTTTAATCAAATATTATCCTCTCTCAGGGGTAAACTTTACATTTTCATTAAATTTTCATGCACACCTTTAGGTTCAAAATATGAACATACATTTTATCTTATCTGCATGTTTTTCTTAAAAAAGAATATATTATGTTTAATAAAACATAATGAAGAACATGAAGAAAAATTAAGAGAAATGCAAATAATGTATATTTAAAAGTTAGTGTCTTACATAGAAGTAGTACTCTAAAATAGGAAATATACTCTTTCTTCATTTGCCATTAATATATATACATTAATATCTAAATGGAAAAAATACAGAAAGAATTTTACTTAATTATAAGAATTTTGGATATTCCAGTATCCAAATGAAGACTTAACAGTGCTCTTTGAGAATGGACAAATATTTAGAAATAGAACAAAGAGCTAGGTACCCATTAGATTTTTATCTTAAACAAAAAATCCATAATTGATGTGTGACTACGATTTGGTATCAGTTAAAACCACTGAGCTTCTCTAACTGGGAGATGTTTGCCAGTCAGGATGATTTGAGCCTTTCATGTGGGAGAAACAGAAGCTAACAGAACACGATGATGAATTCAGTGTATGTGGGTTGAGCCACTCTTAAATCTAGCTAATTTAACAAAATGCAATTGGCCATGGACAATTCATAGAAACCTAATTGCCCAATAGCCCATTTAATTAACTTGTTATTTTAAATTATTTATAAGATTTGCTGTAACTCATATTAAGTATGATGTGTACTGTAATTCACATTAATTAGCATAGTAATGCAATGGGAGACTGAAGGTTTCTGTGAAGTTTTAGTTGACCTTACTTTTATTTCCCTTCTAAATTTCTGGGTATTGATTCCAAAAAGACAGGAGACCAAAAAGGAGAGAGAGAAACTATTGTCATATATCCAAATTACCCAATTAATAGTTAATGGTACATTGTTGGTAAATCTATATGTTAATTAAATTTAGCAAATTGGTTTTATCAAAAGATGAAGCAGCCACTCAGGCAATTGACTTACAGTAGATGAATTTTGAGGACATGGCCTCCTTCCAGCTACTATCATTGAGAGCTGATTGCCAAGTGCCCTGAGAGTACCAATTTCTAGCTTTGTCAAGATAGGAGAGCAGGTTCCTTAGAGCAAGTACTAACTAAACAGGGAGGGAAATACTAACTAAAGAGGTGAGAGGTGCTTGAAGTTAGTCTCAAAGTGGCAAAAACTTACCTTGATTTTTGTAGAAGAAACTAAATCACAGGGTCATTTCTTCAAAATTCAACTTTGGTGTATTCTTTGATATATTTGGAGATTTAGATAGATATTTTACCTGTAAAAGAATTACTTGATTTTTTCTTCAATAAATACTACCAAATACCAGAAACAGCTTCACACATCATTCATCAATCTTCTCAAACAATCTAAGGAATCTGTAAGTGTTTGTATATAATAGAATGGAGAAAAGGGAAATGCAGATATCTCCAAGATTGGACTTGTAAATATTCTTCATTCAAATATGAGTTTTTGACAAAACAGTTCTAATGGCTTATCTATATCATATGAAAAACCAAAGAGTGATGAAAATATTATGAAACATAAAGACAGATTAAAGAACAAATATTCAGGTTGAAAACTTTTCCCAAAGAAAAACCAGAATAACCTAAACGATTTTGATAATCAATGCTAAAATAGAAGAAAATGTTCTTGCAATTATGATTTCAGGTCTAAACAACACAATCTTACATCTAACTCCCAAAAGTATATGTAGGACACAAAAGCAGAATTATAACAGCTTTAGAATTTTTATCTACATCATCATTTTTATCTACAAATTACACAAGATGGTCAAACAGTATCATCACAGTCTAAAATGTTTAGAGTAGAAGGGGTAATGTCCCAAAGATATTATATTTAAATAAACTATTGTCTCTGTGACAAAGGAAAAACAATCTTTTATATCTATAAAATTTTGGAAAATCCATTACCATCTGTCTCTAAATGAGAGATGAAATATTTAATGATGTTCTTTAGTGAACAAATGAATTAACCAAATCAAAATTAAGGTTGGAAAAATATGTGTGGGCAAATACAAAGGAGGATGAGAGCCTCTCTGTAGTTCCTTGTGGCAGCAACAAGTAGAACACTGGGTAAATACTCCATGCAGAGTATGAGTGAAAGAGTAAAAGTAAAAAAGAGCATAAGTAAAAGTAAACATGGGTGGCAAATACTCTGTCACTTAAAGCTAACGTCTTGGGTCCTTCTGACAAAGGCACAGCTATGACAAATGTGTACGTACATTGCACAGAAGCAGCAATTTGGAGATTGAATTCCAGTTCAACCCAACAACTATCTATGACAGTACACTTGTTCCTTTAATGTCAAAATTAAGCTGTAGGACTATATAGGTGGCATTCTGATAAAGACTTTCTTATTGAAGACAAAATTTCATTCCTCCTTTGCCCCATGTCTGGGAGAGACTATGGGAGACTGCACAGCAGTGGGTCATATACACATCTGGTATCCTAGTTGGAGGCTGATGCGTTAAAGGACACATACATGTTTATATTGATGCCATGATATGGTTTTTCAACACCAAGATCTGGCTTTTTCAGCACCAAATACCAGCCTCACAAGTGGCCATTCTAAGTTTGTACCCATAGAGTAAAAAAAAAAAAAAAAAAAAGATACTTTAGAGAAGAGAGAGTTTATCTCCCATTTAGGAGATACTATTGGTTTTCTCTTAGGCTGTCTTGTAGAACCAGGAAATTAGTTCTATATCTTACTCTGATAGTGGAAAACAGGGATACCTTTAATAGTTTTATAATTTATCCAATAATTAAAGCCTTGGTGATAAAGCACCTGCCACCTGCAGTTTTATTCTCTAGAGTGAAAACTAGTTATGTACAATGTGGATACATAGCAAAAATATATCAATTATTCTAGTCTGATTCAAATTGAGCTAACAAAGACTTCATTTGGCTGCCAGTGTAATTTCCTTGCAATAATGAAATAACAGCAAAAAAAAAAAAAAAAAAAAAAGGAAATTCAGCTTTGTCTTCATATGAAACTAGGACTTGCAATAAGAAAACATGAGTGTTCTGTCCCTTCTTAACACAAAGCTTTATTTGCTACATAAAGATAATAACACATCTTTGTGTTTCTGTAATACAGAAAAAAATGAAGTCCCAGCTTTGTTACAGCTAGTAAAGGTTATCACTTCAAAATGTGAATATTAACATATGATTCTGATACATGCAAAAACAGTGTTGGTAGAAACTGAGACTTTATCAGGTACTGCAAACACCAAATACCATTTGTTATTTCTTGGAAGATGAATATTTACTTGTTATTAGCGTTACGGGTGGGGGGGAGTTACAATATGACACTAAGAGGCATGGGAGTTTAAATATTCATTCAGTCAGTAAGCTGAGAAAATAAGGAACTTTTACTTTGGGAGATTGTGTCTAAGTATCTTCTTGGTACTACTGAGAATGGCATTCTTTGCTATTGGAATCTGCCAGCTGTGCATCGGAATGAAGTGCAAAATTAAATGCTAGAGTTGTGTAACTTGATCCTAAGAGAATATGGCTACATATGCAGAGAATATGGCTACAGTATCTTAGTTTTCAAAAGGTTCAAATTTATTTGTATTTAAATCCAGTGAGGTAAGGCCATTTTGTATTCAAAAGAATACCTCCAAAGAGGAAGTTCACCAGGGAATGTTTGATCCTGTAGATATCTCTGAATAATTCACATCAGAAGTGTGCCAAAAAAGGGATCACAGTTTTACTTAGATTTTGGCTTACTTAGATATTGGAGTTATTGAAATTCAGACGAAAGTCTTCAGAAGAAACTTTGGACTGATGTTTAAAGAGACAACATTCAGTTAAAAAAAAAAAAAGCTAATAGCAGAAGAAAGTTGTCCCATAATACCATTTTATTTCATGTGTAAAAGCTCAGGCACCAACAGGCTGAAAAAATAAATAAAGCTTTGGGTAATGACTGGTAAAGCTATATTTAATGGGAAACATTCTTGCAGGTAGTGAGTTTGTTTCTGTTCTGACCTAGGCACTGCTCTCTGTTTCTTATGCTCCATGTTTATAAATTCATGGCTGCTATCCAAAAAGAAAATGGTGATTTAGATTTTAAAAAGCTTTTTTATTTCATACTATATGATATGGAAAATACACTGAACATCAAGTGTCTAAAAATGAAGAAAAATTCCTTAAAAAACTAAGGAAAGTAGGTAACATCTTGAAAACTCTTCTTTAAGTTTTTAGAATGAGGATGAAATCTGAAAGTTTGATTTTTATGCTTATATCCCAAAACCAACATTTCAAATGTTACTGCCGTTATAAAAATATTAAAGATGGGCAAGTAAATTTAGGAACTAGAGGATTGGAAAATAGAAGTTTATAAGGGGTGAAATAAACATGGAGCACACTAATATGTAAACAGGTATAACAAATTGTATAAAAATTATTATAAATTCAAATTAAATTTAAAAGTCATAGAATATTGGGGCACCTGGGTAGCTCAGTTCGTTGAGCGTCAGACTCGGCTCAGGTCATGATCTCACGGTTTGTGGGTTCAAGCCCCATGTCAGGCTCTGTGCTGATAGTTCAGAGCCTGGAGCCTGCTTCGGATTCTGTGTCTCCCTCTCTTTCTGCTCCTCCCCCACTCATGCTTTGTCTCTCTCTCAAAAATAAATAAACATTAAAAAAATTTTTTTTCAGTCAAAGAATATTTTTAAATATAATATTAGTAAACGTAATGAAATATCTAACTATCTAATCATTAATATGTTTTGATTTAATGAATTGAGTTGTAGATCATAAAAATACAAAAGGGATGTGGACTTACTTGTCTCATGTAAGGGAAAGTCAAATGATATAATTTTGTTCATCCTTTGATAATTTATATATGTATATATATGTGTGTGTGTGTGTGTGCATATGTAATAAAAAATGAATTTGAGTGCTTAAAGATAACCATCACTTTTCAAGTCACTTTAAATATAAAAGAAAATTTTCAGAATGTATAAAATAACTTAAAATGTTTCAATTCATTCAATTTCACAAGAGAAAATCTTGGGTTTAAATTGAAATGATAAATTCCAATTTATTCTGTTTACCACTATTTCACTTAAATACCTGAGAATAGTTAAAAATTGAAGATGACAAAAACATGTCAAGTGAATTCTTCCCCAAATTAAACAAGAGCAACAATGTTATTTACAAACAAGATATAATCCAGGGTGGAAAGCTTCTCTGCATATTATTGCAGACTACAGACAATTCCATGTGTCCTAATGTACAGTTCCGTGCCTCCAATCCCTTTTCTTAATTTTCCACTGATTTAAAATTCTCTTGTCCCTGGTATCATCTGATTGGTGAACATGTATTTTTCACCAAAATTCAGTTCAAGAATCACTTACTCCACAGTCTCTTTCAAATAATGCAGTCTGCCCCTGCCAGACCTTCCAGACTTCCCAAAAACTACTCGAACAGCTTCATTTACATATATTATTAACGTTCTTATCATTCTGTACTATATTCATCTGCCAGCTTCTGCAAACAGATTGTGAGTTCCTTGAAGTTAGGATACTATGTATTATTCATCTTTGCGGCAGATACAGGTTAGTCATTCACAAAACCGATTTTCTTTACTTCTTAAGCACACAATTAGACAATATTTCCCCGCCTTTCTTGTAATTGGTGTAACTCTGAGTTCTAACTAATGGCGTGTGAGTACAAGTGATAACACATTTCCAAGGCCTTGTCCATACCAAGTTTCTACTTGTCATTCTCTGTGCTATTTTCCCATCTCCTGACTTGATGGCTATGACAATGGTGACTTGAATGCTGGAAGAAAATGGGTTCCCTAAATGCCACTGTAGGAAAAATGCCTCCTGAAGTTTAGAAACAGTTTTGGACAGCTCATTAGAGGAAAATTAATATAAACTTCTACATCAACCACTGAAATTTCACTGTTTACCTCACATTACACAAGTAGATGCTTATTTTTGTATCATCAACATCTGGCACTTTGTGATGTCCTAATAATATTTGCTAAATAAACAAGTAACATGTCCTTAACTATCCTTTGTTCAAAGTAACAACTTGTACCTCCTACAAACACAAAGATCTATTTTCAATTATTCAACATATCCCTTCTTTTGTAATAATATGAAATTGATGAATAATCTATTACTGCACCATTCAGAATCCCATGAATACTCTGCCTTTAAAATTTTCACTGGGTCTGGAGAAATAATTGAAAATACTTGAAAATAAGTGGTTATGTACTGAAGAGTAAATTAATTTTCTTAATAAAATATTTTATTTTTTATAAAATTGAAATAATCATTTCATAATATCATACTCTGAGTTATACATAATTATTAAAAATTAGTTCAAATAGGAAATCAAATAAAAGTCCTGGTGAAACTAGAATGTAAGTTGTTCTTGACTTGGAAGACCATTTATTAAGTTTTATAATACAATTCCTTAAATTATTAGAGAATCCATGGAATTTTTGCTGTCGCCAAATTGCTTTCCAAAACACTGTATCCATTTGTCTTTGAAATATTTCATTGTCAAAGCATAATAAAATATTTTTAGCCTATAATGGCATATTTAAAAGCAATTTTAATTGTAGTTCATATATTTTTATAAACTGTGTTGATTAAAGATTCTATGAAGTATATACAGACAGAATACACAAAAAATATTAATTATCTTTGCAATAGAGTATCTTTAATCATATCTTCTTTATATTAGAAGACTATACTAGCAATTGTCTAACCACTATATTTTAATACCAACTGCCAATTTTGAAGGTTTGACTCACATTCATTGAGATCTGGTGAAGTTAAGCAAGTGGGGATAAATATAAAACAAGGGATCATCAAAAGTGGTGGACTTGCAAAGACATAGGCAATAAAAGAAGAACCATGAGACACACATCTGAGGCAGAATCATGACTGCATTGGTGGACTCATGAGGTCAGGTTTCAAGACACAGAATAAAGGCTTAGAGAGGAATAAGAATACTTTGACTCAGGCTGAAGGAAATGAGGTTATTTGTAAGTACACAACTATTTCAGTGCTGAAATAGTAAATAGGTCTTCCATTTTAGTTAAGCAGGAAATCATTTTGTTTAGAAAAAAAAGAGATAAGTTTAGAAAAAAAAGGGAAATTAGTGGGGAATTTGATAATATAAAGGGAGAAAGGCAAGCCATTTAAAGTAAATTATAAGGGAGAGTGGACTGGGTCAGGAAAGGAACATGCAGTTGTTAATAGACAAATTCTGAATTAGATCAAAAAGAGGTCACTGGATTCCAAGTAATTTCATTTTGGAGGTAGTATATAAATAGGCACCTACTTAATTAGAGATCTTATTGAGTTAGCAAAAGAGTCAATGATATTTTAAAAATATTTTTATTAATTCAAATATTTTCTGTCTTGAGAAACAAACATAAGAATATTTGCTCTACTCAAAATCTCCATGACATGATAAAGTAGGATCAATTAGCCAATTTTGTTACCCAATAAGAGAGGATATGAAATGAACATATGTTATTGTAATATTTAAGAGGAAACTGTGAAGTAAGAAGGATATTTACATTCACATTCAAAAGAGGTAAAAGAAAGCAGAAAGCAGTCATGAATATCACTTGCATGCTAAACCTAGCAGGCAATTTTAAGCCCCATATACATACTAAACATTGTCTCCCAAGAAACCCCAACAGTGGAGAAGTTGAGCTGGAATCCTGAGATCTTTTAAAAAGTTAGGCAGACTCTAGCTTGGAGAAATTCTATCCCTCTTGGAAACAAATTTAGCTAAAGTGAATCACTGCTGAAATTCAGACCAGTGACTTGACTTGTAATGTGATTCTGTGTTTATGTTGAACAAGAGGCAGGGACTTTAAGTTTTAGGCGTATACACAGAAAAAAATTGCCAGAATATAAAGCCATATTGAGTTGCAGATAGAAAATATATAGCATCCCCTTAAAAAAAATCACTGGATGTTGCTTCTCTTGAGAAGAGGTTAGTCAAAGAAACAAAATAGGTAGAAAAGAGATGTGATTTAGATATTTTTAATAGCATAGTAACAGAAATAAGCATAGACTATATATGGCAGATTGTGTTGTTTCAAGTATTTATTGTCCTTTTCCTGTGGAAGGATATATCCCTGGCCCACTGACATCAAGCTTAGTTATGAGACTTGCTTTGGAGAATAAAAGTGAATAGAAGTGATATGTGAGAGCCATCACAAGTTTCTGCTGTGAAGATGATGTGGGGCAGGGCATCAGCAGGAGGCATGAGCAAGAAACAAATATTTTCCCTTTAAGTCAGTGAGATTTGTTACAGCACCATAACTTACCCTATGTGATATTGTGTATCACTTTTTGCTAAACAGCACTGAAAAAAGACTCCATATAACATTATAGCTCACCTTATGAATAAGAGAAGAACTTGAAGGAAATATTAATCAGTGCATTTGGACAAGTACTCTTTCTATCAAGATTATAAAGAGGTTCCCAGGGAAGCACCATATACAGAATGAAAGGAAACAAATGCCTTTGCAATTGAAACTCAAGCAATACAGTCCTTAACAGAAGGCAAAGAAGGAGACTGGTATCTTGGAAATCACACAATATGACAGGTAACAATTAAATGGAAATGCACATACAGAATGGGAGGGAGCAATAAATCTATGATTTTCATAAATCCAGTTGTGTTTCTGTTTATGATTCAATGATCAGTGGAGTCCATATTTAGGTTGTTTTTGGTTTTATGTTTAGTTTTGTTTGTTTTTGTTGTTGCTGTTGTTCTACTGGCCCTTTCAACAACACACAATGTTTAACTATTACCCCTACGTGGTTCTCAAAGCTGGTTTTCACTTCAAAATCTGCCCTTATGCCTCAGATCTATCTAACAAACCACTAAATATCTCCACATGATATTCATTTCATAGGCACCTTCGCATTTTTCATCAGGGTTAACAGTAATAGCATTCTTTATACCTAGACCAAAAATCTGGAGTTTTTCTAGACACCTCTCCTATTCAGTTAACGGTTAATAAGTCCACTTTATTCTATTTCTTTAATCCTCCTTTGGTTAGAGTTCCTCTTGTCTATGCACCTCCTTATTTCACCTGGAATGTTACGATCGTATCTTATGTTCTTTGCCTTTGGGTTCACTACAAGCAACATCGGTCCTCAATGCTATTATCTGAAGAGCTATCAAAAATGTAAATTTAACCATATATGTGCCTCTTCTGTTTTTAAACTGTTTGGAGAATCTCCATTTGCTAAAAATGAAATATGCTAAAGCTTTGTAGCACTTAATTTCAAGCTCTTCATGACCTTGTCTAGTTTCTCCTCTGAAATAATTTTCTACCACTTTCTTCATACAACCTACACACAAAGCTTACGAACCTCTTTCGTTTTCAAAGTATTCCTTCATCATAAAACACATCTTATGTGGGGGTATGTCAGATATATGGTACAGGAATACTCAAATACACTAAAAATGCTATTTACTCCAAATTTATCTGAGAAAGCTTTTCATCTCTAATTTCCAGCAAAGCTATTTCAATTATTTCTTCATTTGTTCATGCTATTGATGTATACAGTATCTGGACAAAGAAAGTTAAGTGTTAATAGTGCCTGACACCATGCAAAACCATCTCAATCACAATCAGTCTATTCCCATTGTACATCACATAGTGTTCATAGACACACACAAATGAGTCGTTGTTGTTATTTCATAGTGTGTGCACATGTAGCTTGTGAAAAACAGTATTTTTGTTTTATTTTTTTAATACAGTGTTTTTAAAGCAGACTCCAATTGCATCTGATTCAAGGAATTAATTTAAACTGACAAAATATTTTCAAATGAATCATTCAAGTTGTGCTCAAATGAAAAATTTAGGACAAGTAGTTTGTATGTGTGCCTCAAGCTTAAGAAACAGCTCCCTATTCTCATTGTTTGTCACAACAGGGGTTTCAATGGATGAATGGCTTTGAGATCACATTAAATGCCTCGCAGCTTATCCAGATGCTGGAATAAAAATGTAGAAAATAAATATGCCCTTGTGGAAATCAGCCCTTTACAAATCTAGGTGCAAAGATCTACTGCAGGGTATTAAAAAAAAATGCAGGGCCACTAGACCAAGCAATGATGCCTCACTTTTCTTCATCATAATTTCAATCATCCTAGGAGTAGGATAAAGCCAGAATTCAGACAATAGTCAACAGGAAATAAATGAATGCATTTGATCATTTTTCAGTCTTCTGAATTCTGACATTATATAGTTGAGACAAATGTGATTCTTACTATTCCACACATATTGCTGAAAGCAAGGGATTACATTAGTTTTAACCTATGATGAAAAATACAAGAAATCTTTAAAATTTCCCAAAGTCAGAGCACCTTTTGCTTTATACCTTACAATAATAAATATTAAATATGTAAATATGTAAAGCTAAATTTATCTAGTTTCTAGCATTTCCTGGATATATATTTTAGGTGAAGTTATTTTATACATGACGTCCTTAATAATTCCAAGAACAGTTAAATTTATTTTTATTTTCCCCTTATCATTATTGAATCTATGTCTAGGTAACAAGAGTTAGTCGTATAATCTAGGAAAATCATACTTTGGAGAATAACTATTTCATTGAGCATATTTCATTATCATAGATACATGCCAAATGCATGTATACGTAACTATTGTATCATAGATACATGCCAAATGCAAACAAATTGTTTTTTTTTTTTTCTTAACTACGCTAATGCCACCCCTCTGTTCAGTTGAATAATTGAGTTTGGTGAAATACTTTAATGTCACTTAATTTTATCTCAAATTGCAGAGGGGCTGTTGACTCTGTGAATCCCCAGATAGCATCTAACAGGCTAATAAGTGAATAAGGCGAGAGAGAGAGAGAGAGAGAGAGAGAGAGAGAGAGAGAGGAATCAGACATACAAAAAGAAAGTTTGTGTTGTCTGTATACATAGGTATGGAAATAAAGATAAAAGCTACATCAAGAAGTTTCTGGAATGAGTAGTTTGTACCATTTTCTCTCAGGTTACTTTTTCTTCAATTCATTCTACCACCCACTAAAACCTCATTTTTCTCCTCACCACCTTTTTTCGTATTTTTTTAAATTATTTTTTTAAGTTCTATTTTATTTTTCATAAAGAGAGAGGGAGATCGCACAAACAGGGAAGGGACAGAGAAAGAGGGAAACAGGGAAGGGAAAGAGTGCTCTCTGCACTGTCATCAGAGAGCACTATGCGGAGGCTGTCTCAGGAACAGTGAGACCGTGAAATCAAGAGTCACCCAAGCGCCCCTTTTTCTTACTTTTAAAGCATGAAATTACTCATATTTCTTACCAGCTCCTAGAAGTTTACTTACATTCATGTCCAGTCTGAAGCTATGTCTTTATAATTCCAATCATTTGCTCATACAGAACTTTTGTAGCCTCCTATAGTTTTCAACAGCTTAACTTCTCAGTCCCAATTAGTTCTTCCTCTTAAAACTAGTAATATAAGTTCATATCTCTAAAGAAAAAGTAAATTGAAAATTAAAAGTCTGAGAATTTCCTTCCTTCCAAATGGAACAAAGATAGTTTAAACAACAACAACAACAACAACAAAAGACTAAAAAAGAATGGAAAATGTTTATGCTACCACCTACACAAAAAAAGTGCAAAATATAATTTTATTTCAAAAACTTCCTCAAAGAAATGAGAAAATGCTTTCAGTTTGGCAGAGACAATCAGAGCAAGATTTTATGCATTGATTTCCTAGAATCCACATTGTTGAGATGACTGAATCTGTGAAGTAACAAAAAGATTCCAAAATTTTCAGATAAACCAATTACATGGAAGTCTATATATGTTTGGACTACTGAAACTAGCTTCTGTGGAGAAAACGGTGAGGTTAGGAAAGCAGACAATGGATTTGATTTTCTAAGAAGAAAGTTAAATCTAGGCAAAGCAATCCACACTGTAAGGGTATGGCATATATCATTTAAGTTTGTGGACTCCATCATTGTGTAAAAAAATTAACCTAGTAAGACAGTAGAGTAGAGTCCAGGTATCGTAGCAAAGCCTGAACACATCCTCACTAAACAAATCCTTCCTATCTCACCATTTTGTTTAACTACAGAAACGTCAAAGGGCACAAAATTCCTGGCCCTCACAATATAACTGAGGGAAAAATCAAACTGGCCTGAGATATAATGTAAAGAATATCAAAAGGTTATGAAACATTATGAATGAATAAAAACACCCAAGCACGAACAAGATGAAAAGATAAAAAGCAGAAACTATTTAAAATGCTACCACATGAAAGAAAAAAAGAAACAAAAGATACACACACACAAAATGCATCACAGGAAAATTTAAGAAACCCAAGAAAATGCTATAGATCAATGAAATAAAAGCACAAGGTCTTAGAGATGAGATAATAAAACAAATAATAAAAGTAAAGTTCTAAACTTAAGAAAACATTGAGAACCAAGGAAATACCGCTAAGGAGTTAATAAGTTCAATAGAAACAGCAAGGATTAGTACAACAGTACAGAAATTGAACTATTGTTAAAAAAAAAAGACTTTAAAAACCATAGTGAATATGGATGAAAAATGACAAATTGATTAGTTAGACATAAAAAAATATGTATGGAAGACAAAGGAAATTCAACATAAAATATAACCTTATTTCTGAAGCAGAAAAGTCACCAGATGGTAAAGAAGATTTATTCAACAATATACTCTAGAGAAATTTCTATTACCTTGGAGAAATTTAAAAATAGAGTTTTGATAATATGAAACACTCTGCTCCAGGGACATTTAATATAGAATGTTTGATACGAGATATATTGTACATAAGTCATTGTTTCTTGACTATAAAGAAATCAGTGAACAAAACAGGGGGAAAAAATCTTATTTCACAGAGCTTCTATTCTTTTGGAAATATGGCACGAATTGTCAACGTCAATGACAATTAATTCTAGGGGACTTGAACAGTATTTTCTATGTTCTTTGAACTTCTCTGTATTTCTAAAGTTTCTGGGAAAAAAAAATCCATGAGTTGGCATTCACTAGTACTAATTCCCTTCTCAGCCAAATTTTTGTTACTCCAAAGACTTTTTTTTTTTTTTTAATTGTAAATACGCTGGAACAAGTTAATGAATATTTACATAGAATTTACCAAAATCCTACAGGGAGAAAAGAAGAACACTTCAAAATATGTATATCTAAAACAATAATTACAGGAAGAAATTGTAATGTAATTATCCGGCTTTAGATATAGCAGAGAGGCACTTTTAGTACGTGGAATGTGGAATCAGACAGATTTTGGTTCATGTCCAGCCTGTAATGCTGAATACCTGGATGACCTTGTGAAATTCACTTCAATGTCCCATATTGTGGTTTCTCTAACTACACAACTTGGGTAAAAATGTCTATCTCATAAAAATTGTGTAATATAAAGTATACACCGAACTGCACACTCTTCCTATAATTACTATAGGATACAAGTTAGTTCTTAATACTATTTTCATTTCCCCTTTACTCTTCTGTTTTGTAAGTCAAAAGAACATCTGGAAAATGATTTAGACAACACTGGTGCTCAATACTGCATACACATTAGAATCACTAGGGAAGCTTTTTAAAAATATACATGCCTGAATCCTACCACTAGGGATTCTTATATAATTGGTCTTGGGAGGGAGTGAAGCCTCAGAATTTTTTTAAACCTCCCCAGGTAATTCTTATGTGCAGCCAGGTCTGAGACCCACATATTTAGAAACACTGCAAATGTTAGTGTCTCACTAGATTATTTTTAAATTCTTTAAATTCTTTATTTAAATTTAAATATCTTTAAATCCTTTTATTTACATTTTGTTGACCTATTTCTGCCCTATAGGACGACCACAATCAAATTCAAGCCCTTGTCACTTATACACTCTAAATATTTCTCAAGTTCATCTTCTACCCTCTTTCCCTCATACTAACACTCGCTTTCATCGTCTTCCACCTGGGTATTAAATAGTTTCCTGACTGCTATCTCTCCTTCCATGATTGTTCTTTTCAAATTTCCTTTTCAGGCTACAAGTAGAATCTCATTCACCTACTAAATCTTTTCAATGCTTACCTATTATCTAAGATGGAGTACAAGCCCTGTGCCTTGTCCTTCAATGTCTCCCCACTTTTCCCAAACATCATCTCTTGCCACCTTCCACCACAAAATCTGTGTTCAAGTACCATTAAGTTGTAGTGTCATAACACTATATAAAATGTGTAACTTGCCTTTGTCCTTGCCATTTCTTCTTCTTTAAATGGCCTTCCTTTCTTTCTTTTCTAGGATCATCCTTTGCAATTTATCTCAGAAAATCAGTCTTACTGAAAACCCCTGAGCTCCTTACCCCTAAGCTCCTTATTCCAGGCAAAGAACACCTGCCCTGTGCTCCTAAAACTCTCTTTGCATTGGAAACTCTATTAAAATTCTTCTTTTAGACTATAAGTTCCTCAGTGAAGGTATAGTTTCTATCCTATCTTTGGATCCTCAAAGGTTAGCATATTATCTATGGTGATCATTAAACATGAGTTGATTAAATTGGTCTGATGAGCAGAAAAATATTTCAATAGAGACTTAAAAGAGTAGAAAAATTCCTCAGTGTAAATGGTATTTAAGAACAATTTTTTTACAGAGATTTTAAGAATATTTTAGAATTACTCATAGCTAAAACAAACTTTAGCATTAGCACATACACTGATGGAAATATTGTTACTATATGTTTTCTGGGGCTGTTATTTGTGTCTTGGAATACATGGAATATATATATATATTCCATCTCTTTGAATTGTGCAGGTCATACTGGTGACATAGACTAGCTATAAGGACAAAATATATATATAACTGTCAATTTCCTTAGAATCCATTTTCAAATTCATCAACCCATTCTGAACAATAGCCAGTTATAAAGTTTCCTCTGTCATGGTTATGACAAAGTCTTATTTTTGGTAGGATACATAGTACTTTCTGTTCCTAAATCACAGAAAGGCGAATTTAATTTTAGACATCAATTTATCCAAGAACCATGTTTGAGGAACCATTTTCTGATTTTTCCAGCTTCCTTCTCAAATTTGATCATTCTCTTAGGGAATCTTAGGATTTCTACCACATTTGTAGGCCAGATAAATAGTAAAAGTGGAGGTAACTCAGTATAAGTTCATATGTGATTTTGATATTGAGGAAAGAATCTATATTTGCCTCATAATCTAGTCTAATGGAATAATTTGATATCTGAACCGAGATATAGGTGCAAAACTTTTGTTATATGTAATAGATTGAAATAAAACTTTACATACCCCCCCAAATAGAAATAATCATGTAAAGTAAATCATGATGCATTCTTATAATAAAATGTATGCTTTCATCAAAATGTTGTTTATCAACATATCAGTCATACCATATGATTTCACTTATATGTGAAATTTATGAAACAGAACAATGAGCAAAAAAAGAGAGAGGCAAACCAGGAAACAGACTCTTGACTGTAGAGAATAAGTTGATGGCTGCCAGAAGGAAAACGGGTGGGGATTGGGCTAAGTGGGAGATGGGGGTTAAGGAGTGCAGTTGTGATGAGCGATAAATAAGATTAAAAGTATACTTAATTGTGAGGAGCACTGAGTAACGTATAGAATTGTTGAGTCATGATACTGTACACCTGAAACTGATATCACGCTGAGTGTTGACTATACTTCAATTTAAAAATACTAAAAAAATGCATATCATTATATGATCTAAAATGTGTATTAATATATGCAGAGACAAAAAGAAAATAACATGAAAATGTATAGTGATTATCTGCATCAGAGAATTATTGATGATTTATTTTACCCTTGGAATTGCTCTGTATTTCCATTTTTTGCTATATATCACTTTTATAATAAAAAATAGAAAACATTAATTCAGATAATATTAGATAATGACAAAGAGAAATATGTTCACATTTTTATGTTTTAAATTATTTCCATAGTGTATTTTAGTTGAAGGAGAAATTATATATATGGATAATATATATGGATAATACATTTTAAGATATTAACTCATTTAATCCTCATAACAACTTTATGGAGATTGGTTCTATTATCATCTCTGTTTTACTGTTAGGGATATGGAGACCCAGGACACCAAGCAATGAAGTAACCTATCTAAGGACATGCAGTGTTAGTGATAGAACTGGGATTCTAACGTACATGCCATTAACTACTATGTTAGATTACCATTTATAATGACTATATAAAATCCATCTGCTTTTTAAAATGGACTGATTAATTATAATTTGTTGAATATTAAAATGGGCTTTGTTCAAAAACCAAGTAAGCATTTGTAAAACTAACCAACCAAAAATAAAATTATCCTGCTACTTTCATTCATAGGATCCAAATCTAACAGTTCATTCTGATAAACTCGAGAACTGATACCTTTCAAGAAGTACTTTCTCAAATTGTATGGTCATATCATTTGGCCTTAAAATGTTTATAGGCCTATTTCATTCTTTAGATTTCCTTAAAATGCTGCAGAATATTAATTACCATAGCCAGCATTTTGTAGAGTCTATGAAAGTAATTTTTTTTTATTTTGGCCTCATAAGCATTTTTTGATTGAAGACACTTTTTAGAGAGACTGCTGAGCTTGAGTTATAAAAGATAAGTCCTTTTTTATCACAGCTGGTTCAGTTTAATCCCTCAGCATGGATAACCACGTGGTTAAATGTACCTCTCCTCTATGCACATTACTAAGCAGTATTGTTGGGAGATATTTGGATTTGTTACTTTGCAGCTGCCAGATATGCCTTGTTTGCTTAACATGCTTAAACATGAGTTTGTAAGAACATAAATAAACAGTGTTTTGATAACAATAGCTATCACTCTCACAAGGAAGTGGCCTGTAATTTAGGAAGTGTTCAAATGAAAATGTAAAGAAACTATGCTAAGTAAGCCCCATACCAGAACAGATGTTCTCCTGCTTGATTTCCAAAAAGTTTACATAATTTAAGTGATGTACAGTTTTCAATAAACATATTTCCATAAACCTAGATTATTTTCATTCTCAACAGCAAACATTTACCATTCCTTGATGTGTGCTGCAAAATCTGCCAGATATCATAATGCAAAGATACAGTCTCTGTTCTCAAAACTGTGTATGGGACAGGATAAATCATGGGACAAAAAAAAACAAAACAAAACAAAAAACAACAAAAAAACCCCAGATGGCTGAATGGCTAGATGAATAACTAGAAAAAGTACTAATAGATAAAAAGATTGATAGCACAGCAATTTGGAATCTTAAATCTTAGTTCAGTCCTCTCTTGACAAGAATGATTTGAAAGTTTTGAAAATGCATACAGTCTTATAGACACTATCACAATCAAGGTACAGATCCATGTTATCACCCCTAAAAAACTTTCTTATGCTCTTTTATAATTAAACCTGCTCAACACGGGCAGCCCCTGGCAACCACAGATTTGATTATTTTTTTGTTCCCACTGCTTTTCATTTTCCAGAATATCATATAAATGAAATCAGGTATAACGTGGCAATTTGGTCTAGCTTCTACCACTTAGCTGCTCAAATGCATTGGTCACTAGGGAAATGCAAACTATATCACAATGTTATATTCACTAGAATGGATAAAATGAAAAAAATATATAGAAAATGCTGAATGTCAAGGAGGATGTAGAGTACCCAGAACTGTAGTAACCTGTATTAGGGGGGATAAACTTGCAAAATTGCTTTGGAAATCTGTTTGGCAGTGTCCACTACAGTTGTAGGATTGCGGATTGCATGCCATCTGGCCTGGCAGCTCCATCCATATGCTCAATAAAATGCATATGACTATTTAGCGAAAGGCATATACTAGAATTTCATAGCACTATGTGCAATAGAAAAAATAAGAAATTATCCAAGTTTCCATCAACAATAGAATCAACAAATTAGTTGTGTTGTCAGGGATAAATCTCATAAACATAATGTTTTGTGAAAGAAAACAGACACAAAAGAGTTCACAACTTTCAGCTTCTACTTAGAGCAGTAGTTATCAAGGACAATTTAGTCCTCCCAAAGGACATTCACAAATGTCTAGAGACAATTTTGGTTGTCATAATTGGGTCCGTACTACTGGCATGTAGTAGATAAGAGTCCAGGGAATGCTGCTAAATATTTTACAACACACAGAATGACACCCCCAAAGAGAGGACTGTCCAACCCAAAATGACAGTAACACTGCAGTTGACAGACCCTGACCTAGAAAGTGAAGAGCTTGAGTGTTGCTCCCGTGTTTACAACAATAAGAACACTAGATGATCCTTAAAATCGTAACTATTGAACCAATCAGAGAGTCAAAGTCACAGGTTAATCAGCTAATTTGGAATGTAAGGAAGGATAAGAAAAGATGGGATGTGATCTCTTGCTTCCAGGGGTATTAGTTTCCTAGAACTGCTGTAAAAAATTATCCCAAAATTGAGGTTATAAAAGAACAGAATTGAATTTGGTCACAGTGCTGAAGGCCAGAAGTCTGAAATCAGTTTCAATGAGCCAAAATCAAGAGGCAGACAGGGCAGTGCTCTCTCTGGAGGATCTGAGGAAGAATTCATTCCTTTCCTCTTCCAGCTGCTTGTCACATCCCTTCAGTCTTGGCCTCTGTGGTCACACTGCCTTCTCCTCTTCTGTCAATGGTAAGCCTCCCTCTGCTTTTCCCCTACAAGGATGCATGTGACTCTATATTTAGACCCACACTGAGAATTGAGGTTAATCTCCTCATCTCAAGATGCTTAATCACACCTTCAAAGTATGTTTTCTTTTCCTATATAAAGCAACATTCCATTCACAGTTTCCAAAAATGAGGATGTGAATAATATCTTTCTTTGAGGGGTGAGGGGGTCATTATTCAGATTACCACAATGGAGTAGATATCAGTAAAACATCATTTAAAATTTTTTAGCAAATTACTGAGGACAGACCTAGGCTACCATGAGGATTTAGAAACCTTGAGAGCCACAGAAACAAAGGGAATCCTCAGCACTCTCAGGACCTTTTCCACAAGCATCGTCTTGTGCCCGCAAGAGAAAAGGAGAGGGCAAGAAGCCTGAGAACACTTGTGGGGAGGAAGGAACTGCAGGTATGCAGGGCAGGCAAGAAAAACCGTTCTCATCCTTCCTATCTTTCCTATGGAACAAAAGTCTTAATCCATTGGAGAAGGGGCAATAGACCGTGTTGTTTTTAAGGCACAGGTAAACACTCCTTACAGCTAAGAAAAGAGAACAGGACTACACACATCAAAATAAAACGCAGTCCCTGTGGTGGGGTAGGTGTGCATCCTGCGTCCAGAATATGGAGGCTTACATACCTGGAGGAGATGGAGAATTCCTGACTGGACCCTACCCCTGACAATCCAGAAACCACAACTGCTGAAGTCTGAGGCTGAAGCAGAGCAACAAAGAACATCTCCCCCCACCCCCCACCCACAGCAGTCTATAGCTAAATGAGAAAAAGAGAAATAAAATGTTTTCTCTGAGGCACAAGTACAGAGGGAAGACCTAAAACAGAGGAGAGAGCACACATCTAGAGAAATCTTCTGGCACACAAGCCACTGCTCTAAACACAAGGTAACGCCAGTAGAATTTGAGACTATGGTATATTAGGGTAACCATAGCAACAACATTCCCCAAACCTGCTAAACTGCTGATTAGATTGATTCAATACCCCACACTAAAGGCCTAGCAAAAAATACAAAGTTTATCATTTTATTAACAAACATAAATCAAGGTTACTAGCAAAGTTATTTTTGCTTGTAACATACCAGTTAGTGCTTTCTGATTTAGAAATAATTTAAAAATACAATATACCAGTTATCTAACTAATCCATAAATGTGTGATCATAAATTGAAATACAATAGATTTGGTGAAGGGAGTTTGTAACTTAACCCATCATGATACCGGTGCCTGATAGATTAGGGCAAAAAAATCTTGCACCTAAATGTAGAGATGGCCTGATTTCACATCCTATACATTTTTTTGCTTTCTCAAAAATCATTACTTGAAATAGCGAATATAAAAATGGATTTTGTCACTTATTCAATGAGAAGCTTATAAAGTAAATATAAGTATATTAGTGTAATATGCTAGCATTTTCATGAAAGTATAATATTCATCTTGTAAGTAAAAAAAAAAAAAAAAAGCTCTGATTAATCACATCACAGTACAGGAAAAGACATATCATTTTAGGAGAAAGGTTTCATTTCACTCTCACACTGTAAAATATCAATAAATGTCTCTGTGAAAAGTAATAAAACCTTATAGAAAGCAGCAGATTATTCACAAAGAAATGAAGAATGGTGTTGAAACCAGTTGTAAAATACCTGTGTGAAACTTCTAATTAATGTCAAACAAGAATGAGCTTATGTGAACTGAGCTAGGTACCTGACACTCAAGAGTTGAATACTCAGCCTAAGAAGTTTCTCAGTAATATAAGAAGAATTCTAGGAGAAGAAAATAAAAGAAGGGCACAAAGCTTTTGAATGGCATTATGTCACCAAAAATCAATAGCATATACTTAACACAGAATTAATATAAAAGCTTACTGAATTAATACTGTTTTAAAGAAATCTGAAGAGTATATAAGGGAAGGAACTCAATTGATGATTATAATAACTATCTCCATGGATATCCTGATAAAAGAATTTTTAAAACTAGAATTAAATCCACATGACAATTAACGATCATTGATTCTTATGCTAAATGTCATTGCTTGAAAAATTGATTTGAATTTATCCTAGCGTAAAATTAACTGATATCTAAAATAAATCCTCATGTGATTCATTAAAATCAATGATGTAGATATGTAAAAGCATTTCTAGTGTTTGGAAAGGAGCTAATAAATGTCAATTTTACCCTCATCAATTCTTCCTAATATCACATACCCCTACAAAGTTCTGATATTTAGACCAACGAAAAAAATACATACGGAAGTAAAGCTTCCAAAATCTTTTTATTTGCCAGTGATGACTCACTTTTCACAATTGATAAGAGGACTTCAAATACCTAGAATTTAATTATGAAATGTTTTATATAACATTGATTTAAAGCATTCTCTTGACTGATTTATGCAATGGCTAGATGTATTTTCTGACGGACTTAAGTTTTGGTAACATCAAGACCATTTGACTGAATAAAACTGAAATTTCAAATAATCATTTCAATGTTTTACTTTCTTTTTTTTTTTTTTAATTTTTTTTTCAACGTTTATTTATTTTTGGGACAGAGAGAGACAGAGCATGAACGGGGGAGGGGCAGAGAGAGAGGGAGACACAGAATCGGAAACAGGCTCCAGGCTCTGAGCCATCAGCCCAGAGCCTGACGCGGGGCTCGAACTCACGGACCGCGAGATCGTGACCTGGCTGAAGTCGGACGCTTAACCGACTGCGCCACCCAGGCGCCCCACAATGTTTTACTTTCATAATGATGTCAAGTTACAACTAAAATGTCCTTAAATTAGTACAACATTTTGTGCTCCCTTGAAATGTTTTGCCTAACTGTTCATCTTCAAAGGAAGTTAGCAAATTAGAGAAAATTCTGACATTTGCCTAACGATATAAACCTAGTCTTAAAGACCACCCAAACACATTCATCAGTGAGGAGCCCGCTTGAGATTCTCTTTCTCCGCTCTCTCTGCCCCTCCCCCTGCTTGCTCTTTCTCTCTAAATAAGTAAATAAACTTAAAAACAACTATTTCATGTATAGTCCTAAAAGAAAAAAAAAATAAGCCTTTTATTCTATCAGATAAATCTCCCTTATACATGGAATTTCAATAAAGATTAACTTGAAGAAAATATACTTTAGGTGTGAATTTTAGAAAAAAATTTGTCAGAAACTGACTAGCAGGCCAATTAAGTGTGAGTCTCTGGGAGTAGGACCCAGGCATTACTATTTGTTAAAATTGACCAGGTGATCCCAACGTGCCCTAAAGATTAAGAACTGGAAGTCTTAAGGAGAATGAGATAGAGTACAAAAGTACACACACACTCTCAGCTTGTATTTCAGGAAAACAAAATGAAAATCTCTATTTCACTAAATTCTACTTCATTATATTGTGTAAAGCTAATAATGAGACATAATTGTCACAGACTGGCAGCTCCTTCCAGATGTATTATAAATGCTTGACAGGTAGTTATTCCCTGTACTTACAACTATCAATACCATAAAAGAATTAAGTAGATTATGCATCTCTGTTAATGCCAACCATAAACAACAAGTGGCTCTCCCCAAAATATAAAAGGGTGCTAAATAGGATTGATTCTGAATACAAATAAATGACAAAAGTTTTATTAAAAGTAAGAATGCAAATTTGCATATAAATTTCTCCATACTTTGAATTGCTATCTCTTTAGCTAACAGTGATTCTATACATCATAGATTTCATCCTGGGTTATTTTAATATGGAGATAAAAGATACAAATATAAACTGTGCTGCTTTATTGTAACAGTTTCTCAAATTAACTTCTTGGTACAACTAAATAATGGAAAATTGTGAATTGTGTTTTTGACTATTTTTGCTTAGAATATGAAGTTCACAGAAGAGATAGAGCAATCTTATTTTCCAGAAATCTTTCAAAACATGCAACTTCTTTGGATACCATGAGCAATGACAAAATGCCTCCTTGTTGCACATTGAAATCACCAGGTGAGCTTTAAAAAAATACTAACACCTCCATTGATACCCAGAAAATCTTACTTAATCCTCTGTGGTCTAGACTTTGGGCCTTTAAAAAATTCCCCAGGGGCGCCTGGGTGGCTCGTCGGTTAAGCGTCCGCCTTGGGCTCAGGTCATGATCTCACAGTCTGTGGGTTTGAGCCCTGCATTGGGCTGTGTGCTGACACCTCAGAGCCTGGAGCCTGCTTCCGATTCTGTGTCTCCCTCTCTCTCTGGCCCTCTCCTGCTCATGTTCTGTCTCTCTCTGTCGCAAAAATAAATAAAAACATTAAAAAAAGTTAAAAAAAATTCCCCAGAATTGTATCCAATATTATAGAGTTAGTGCACATAGACTATATGATTTAGAATATGATAGTATAATATTTGGTGAATAATAATTCAACATAAAAATAAATATTTCCCTCCATTTTGGAACCAGGAGTTTTCCACATTTGCCTAGTAGTTATCAAGAAAAATCCCTAAGAATATAGCTATTTCTGCTGAAATCACAAAAATAAGAAAGAGACTTTGACAGCGATTTATTACATATTTTCCTGCTGTCTGAAAATCGCAGGTGTGGCAAGTTGGCCTCCCCCCCTCAGTAGTTCTAGCTTTTTGAGGTACTTATCAGTTGAAGTAAGATGTACCATTTAAGAGGGAAGTGGGAAGGAAAAATGTGTATTGCATGACAAGTTAACAATTCATCAACACACCTCAATTTAAATCTGTCCTTTCTCCCAAAGTTTGTCCTTTTAGTGCCAGCCACTCAAGTCCATGTATATCTCCATTTTTGTTGTTGTTGTTAACCTTTAAGGTCACTATTGCTAACCCACAATCTTAAGTAGTTCCTCCTACCCCTCTTGGAAATAGTCCAAGGACCACCTATTATTACTTGAGTATATGCTAGATAATCTTATTGCCTGCCACCATCTATGCAATTCCAAGAAACTTATTGAAATACTCAAGTAGGGGCGCCTGGGTGGCTCAGTCGGTTAAGCGGCCGACTTCGGCTCAGGTCATGATCTCACGTCACGGTCCGTGAGTTTGAGCCCCGCGTCGGGCTCTGTGCTGACAATTCAGAGCCTGGAGCCTGTTTCAGATTCTGTGTCTCCCTCTCTCTGACCCTCCCCCGTTCATGCTCTGTCTCTCTCTGTCTCAAAAATAAATAAACGTTAAAAAAAAAAAAAAGACTCAAGTAAAAAACAGTAAAAGTTGGGATGGCAAAAGTATGGGAACACCTCTATTAGAAAAATCAGGCTTTCCCACTGGTATGAAAAATGTCTAAAATCACCCTCTGTCCTTCCTCCCAGTGTTTAAATCAACCTGAAATATTCAACCCTATTTTAGTACACTTAGTGAAACCCTAAAACCTGAGCAAAGCTGGCAATGTAGTGCTGTTGCCATTACTGATTCATGTGGAATTTATGGGGCCAAGAATGGAAATTTGGGTAAAAACCTCAAGTGCCCATTAATTTTGGAAACTTCAGGGAGCTGAGCTTTTGGAGAACGCCTTCCAATATGCAGCCAAGTTAAAAAAGAATTCCAGGAACTTCACCAGTGAGCCATCGCTGAAACCTGCTATACTTACAAGACATGAATGTAAATATGATACCCTAATAAATGATAATTGAGTTAATATTGTTTTAGTTCAGGCACTGCTCTACTCGATTTAGAGCTTGACTCTTCCATCTTGCAGATCAAACCTGTGAGGTACTGATATTATCCTCATTTTCAGAGAAGAAAACTAATACTCATAGAGATAAAATAAAATGATGCAGTTGCAGAAACTATACAAAGGTTCTTTACTACTGTAGCATGTAGTGTTGCTCAGCAAGCCTAGATACATAATTGGTGAATAGGGTATTATATTTTTACTAGCAGGTACACTTCTCTGGCCATAACTCTAGGATGTTTCTGACCTGCACCATGCTGATTGCTTCTAAGTTCCTCCAAACTGCCATCGGTACATAAATAAACTTTGCTACTAGGCAGATATCTGAAAAACACAATCCTAAAAGGCCACTTGCTAAACCATAAAGTGAGAAAGGAAGCAAGAGAGAAGATTGCTCTTGTTCCCTGTGATCTTTGCACTGTATGTTTCTTATTGTTGCTTTGGTTTTAACCAGATAATGCTGGGTTGAATGGATAAAGGATATTTTGGTTCCCCAATTCATTTTTTTAAAATTTCCTTTTAATGTTTTATTTATTCTTGAGAGAGAGAGAGAGAGAGAGAGAGAGAGAAAGACAAAGCATGAGCGGGGGAGGACCAGAACGAGAGAGGGACGCAGAATCCGAAGCTGGCTCCAGGCTCTGAGCTGTCAGCACAGAGCCTGATGCGGGGCTCAAATTCACAAGCTGTGAGATCATGACCTGAGCATAAGTCAGATGCTCGACCAACTGAGTCACCCAGATGCTCCACCCAATTTATTATTTTTTTAAATTTTTCAATGTTTATTTATTTTTGAGAGAGAGGGCACTAGTCAGGGAGGGAAAGAGAGAGAGGGAGACACAGAATCTGAAGCAGGCTCCAGGCTCTAAGCTGTCAACACAGAGCCCGACACAGGGCTCCAACTCATGAACCGCAAGATCATGACCTGAGCCGAAGCCGGAGACTTAACCAACTGAGCCACCCATGTGCCCCTCTCAATTTATTTTTTAAAACCACCTATAGTAAATATTAAACTATAAAAAGTTTTTAATTTGCTTATAATCAGAATAATTGGCCCAATTAGTGGTAATAATGATAATGATGATAACAATAATAGCAACTGGTCTAAGCCTTTAAAATGTATTACCTCATTTAACACAGTAATACTAAGTTTGTTCTATCACTACACCTATTTTACTACAAAGATTTTGAGGTGCAAGGAGGTTAAGTAACTCACCTAATTTCATACAGTTAGAGGAGATACCATTTATAGTCTGTTTTCTCCTGATTTGTTGTAGTATGCGCTTCAATTATTTTAGTGATTCAACACAACTGGTATTTGCTAAGTAAGCATTCATGCCTAAATGTTTCAGACTGATGAATATTTTGAATAGTCATTATTCATAAAACTCAAAATATCTTCTTTATAAAATAGCCATTCTGGACAGCACATATTTTAAATTAAGGAGTCTTTGAAAGGACCCAAATAAATAAAATTACAAATGAAAGAGGAGAGATTACAACCAACACCACAGAAATACATACAATTGTAAGAGAATATTCTGAAAAATTATATGCCAACAAATTGGACAAGCTGGCAGAAATGGATAAATTCCTAGAGACATATAAACCACCAAAATTGAAAGAAGAAATAGAAAACTTGAACAAACATATAACCAGCAAAGAAATTGAATCAGTAATCAAAAGCCTCCCAACAGACAAAAGTCCAGGGCCAGATGGCTTCCAAGGGGAAATCTACTAAGCAGTTAAGGAAGAGTTAATATCTATTCTTCTCAAACAGTTACAAAAAATAGAAATGGAAGGAAAACTTCCAAACTCATTCTACAAGGCCAGCATTGCCTTGATTCCAAAACCAGACAAAGACCCTATTAAAAAGGAGAATTACAGGCCAATATCTCTGATGAATATGGATGCAAAAATTCTCAACAAGAGAATTCTGTCTCTCTCTCTCTCTCTCTCTTTCTGCCCTTCCCCCATTCACGCTCTGTCTGTGTCTCTCAAAAATGAATATACGTTAAAAAATTTTAAAAAGAAACAAAAATAAATGCAATCTTTATGACAATATATTCAAGACCATAAAAAAATCAACATTCAAAGCACTTATTGTTTCACTTAACTTACTAAAAGGTAGATCAGTTTTGTTCTTTAAACTACTTCAAAGTTTTGAGTATCATGACGGCTACTGTCTTTCCTTGTCATATCTTGTCCTCATCTTTCTTGTATCAGAATATCTCCCCTTAAACATGATACATACTAGACCAAAATATCACGTTTTTTGACAAAGTAATTTTATTCCTACTTTCTTTCATTCAACATACCAACTATTTAAGTACTTACTCAGCATATAATATGTGCACTATTCTAGGTACCAAAAGTGCAGCAATAAATAATCCAGTAATATTTCTGGCCACATGGTATTTATTTTTGACTAAGTGGAGAGAAACAATAAATAAAAATAATAAACAAGACAAACTCATTAGTGATCAGTGCTATGATTTTTAAAGAAGTCAACATAAATAAGACTCATTCTCACTAACACCAGCTCCACACATGCTCCTTCTGCATTTGATTTCCAAAGCCATTTTTCTGGGCTTATAGCTAGTCAGAGCATATTTCTATTACATTTATATTTCTTGGAGCAACAAAAACAAAAAGCATTAACTGTTGACCGTACAGTGGTATCACTGAGCCCAAAATCCCTTTTATTCCACCTGAACCATTATCCCCTGTCCCACAAATCCCTATGAGGTGATGGCTGGAGACTTTCTCTGTTATGAACCTTTTCTAAAGGCCTTGGATCACTTAAACCATTCCCTAATTTACAACTAATGATCACCAGCATTGAACTTCATTTCAATGAGTTAAGTACTTGGGTGCATTTTTTGCATATATAATTCCTATCCTCTCTATATCATTTAAAGTTTACTGAGAAGGCTTACATTATCTTTGGGATGTTGGTTTTCTTCTGATGTCTGCACTTCAAGGGCTTGCCTTCCATTTCCTTTTCCCAAAAGAGAAATTTGGCCCATGACATATTATGTCAAGAGCAATCTCATCTGTATTTGTCACCAGGTTGTTTTCTGGTATTTATACAAGTTACCTTAGTTTTCCTTGGCTCTCCTTTTCATTGATTGGTCCACTACTTCCTCTTTTTCTACCCATCCTAGTCTCAAGATTTGGAAGAAGTATGAAACAGCAGCTGTGCCTGAATGGAAATATTCTTTTCAGCAATTACTTATTCAGGATTCATTTAGTAAAGATATCCTGCTATCTATTTCCCTTTTCTCATTCACCATATTATATGCTAGAATACAGTCAATGTTAATATTAGAACAACACCTTTTTTCCACTATAGAGTAAGTGATATGACATCTGGCCTGATCCATTCTGTGATTTACAAATAACCTAAAGCATTTGACCTTGAGAAGTTCAGGTTTCCAAGGCCTTCTGTTCGCATCCTTCTCTCTTATGGAATATTAGGAATGTGCCATAGCCAGGTGTCCAATGTCTTTTCCTCTGCTAGTGGGGCAGCATTCTTTGAGCAAAACCCCTTTTTAGATTTTTTCTTATGGTTTATACAATGGGCTAATTAGCTTTTCTTTCTTTTGTACCCCTGACTCAAGGTGCATATCCAAAGCAAATACATGACCCAAGATTCTATCTAAACTTGTTTGACATTTATTGGTACTTTTTCTAGTAAGGCAGTTAGTCTTTTGCAATTAAATATCTGAGGTAAGAAATAAAATCATTTTGCATACACCTATACACCTACTTCCTTATAGCTACATAGAAATTACAGTTATTTTCATTTTCAGAGATGAAGTTTCAGAACTCTTGTCATATTCCATTCATATTATTTTTCCTCTTAAAGATTTTGACAAGCACTTAATATTATCCCAGAAAATTGTAAACAGCTTAAAATGTGTCTTAAATTTTGCTGTGATCACAGTTTCACTGTATTGTACAAACCCACATTAACCTCTGGAAGGCCACATTCACTACCGTCTACGAAAGTCATTGCCATTCTTTCTGTCAACAATTTTCTCTAATTCTAGGGCTAGTAAGTAGATTTAGATTAAAAAAAATAGTCACAAAAATTCACATAAATATCAAATGAGGCTAAAAAAATAAAACAGTGTGTCCTACTCTCTTGGCACCCTCAAAATAGTTCTAGTTCTATTTTTTACATGTTCTTTCTCTCTCTCATGTACATAGAACATACTTTCCAGGAGCCAAAATTAAGCAGCTAATACAAATAAATGAAAAGTGAAGTTAACGGGCAAGTCTAAACTGTATCACCACAGTTTGTATATGTACGTATGTAATTTTGTTGTTATGAAATGAACTCGGTCTAACAACAATATCTTATTTTCTGAATAAGCGTGAATTTGGCCGTTCATGGTAATGTGATCACTACCAGTTCAAACTTAATCTTTCTCACATCAATTTAGTTTTTCTGGACCAATACTTAGTCTTTCAGAGTTTTTCCTCATGCTCCTTCTTCTTTCCTTCCACTTTGATGCATGGAGCAGGGGAGTAGTTTACACACCATAATGTCAATTTAGGGTCAGGCTTCAAATCTCACATAAAGTACTTTAGGCTCACTGAGTTCCATTTAGGTCACTCACTCTGCTTGGACTATGACATATGCAGGCATTTGTTATCATCAATATCTATGTACAACACAAGACCTCTAGACAGAAGATCTACTTATTCTTCAACGTTCTCATAAAAGTCCCAAACCCCTTCCAGTCCACTAGCCTCTCAGCACTTTGTGGGCTCACTGGATCTTTTGGATGTTCTCCACAGCACATCACATTATGGGGATACAGAGGCAGGGGAGGGTGGTGGAGTTGTTATCTCTCAGAATGGCTCTCTCATGCCCTCTCCTGAAATCTGTTCCATCGAGAAGGTTCCTTGTTATCATGGGCACTTTTCCAATTACCTTGGTCATAGACTTATTAGTGGGTAAAAAGGCAGAAACCCTGTCTGTTTTGGAAGTCCCCAAACTATCTAAGAATGTTTATTCCCATCCCTCTAGTTTTTTAGTTCACATGTAATGAACACGGAGTGGGACTTCTGGCCATCTCATCTCTGAAGTTCTTCATCCTCGTCTCCTGGAAAAAGGCAAGGATTTGACTGGCTTCTTGCGGGAGGTGGGGGTGGAAACCATCTTTTAGTTAGATCTCACAACTATCTGTAAGAATAGTTAGCGTTAATGAACTTTCTGCTCTAGACATCTCTGTTCTGACACCAAGATCTTTCAGATTCCAAAGTAGAACTATTTTCTATTCCAGTAAGTGGAGTTAATTTCAAGCCAATATTTTCCCTTTTGAGTTTTCAAGCCATTGTGAATTTGAACTGACTTCTATTTCCTTTTCTTAAAGAAATAAAAGGCTTTGATCCAATGAGTGCAGAGACCTGGGACAACATTAATCATTTTGGAAAGAGAAAACACCTTCAAAAATTTCTAAATTTGATTTAGCTGTAATAACATCATATTAATGAGTGTAATTTATCAATCTATAAATAAAACTTCAATTTTATCAGTATTATCTATAATATTTTATATAAAAACCAACTCAACATGCTTATTTAAAATGAGAAAGTCAGTTATATTAAAATACACAAAAGAAAACACACACACAAACATGATTTGAATATCATATTCATACATAATCTGCAAATTAACACAATGAAAATAAATTGTAAATCATGAGTGGTATATCCGCAGTATTGTAATTCATTCTTGAAATGCATAATTACGAGTTTATTTATTTAAAAGAAGAAAAACCTAAAATCTCATGGATTATTCAGCCTTTTATCAGCAAATAGATATGGAATGCCTATGTAAAAGAAGCTGTTAGAGGCACTTTGTAAACATAACTAAAGAGACAAAAATACATTCTATCTTTAAATCATATAAGCAGTTAATTTTGTTACAATAAAAATGCTAATAATATATTTCTGTAAAAAGTTTCATACTCTTATAGTAAACAATTTTAAAGACTTTATTTTCTTATGTTTTTAAGGACATCATTTTTTTGCCTCAGTAAGAATTTCAAAATATTTAGCTTTTAGAGATTCCATCTGCATGGGTTTCCGATAGCTATATAACATGGAGCTAATGTTTTAAAGTCCAAATACTAGCGTAAAACTATAAAGAAATATGAGCATCTGTCTACTCATCAGGATGGAGCAGCACTGAAATACTATCCAATTCAGAAGGAGACTGTAGCAGACATGAGAATGCATCTTGCACATCTCCAACTATAGGAAGCAGTTAACCTAGGGTGCCAAAGACTGCTCTGGAATCTTCCTCTGTGCTTGACTGGAGGCCATGCCTCCCTTGGGTTGCCCCCAGCCAATGACTGAGCACAGCAGGTTCTTTCTAGGGAGACAAGGGGCTCCTCTGTATGCCAACTTTGGCCTTAGGAATCCTCATAGCCTTGGCAGACAGGACGTGGTCTTTATACAGTCTAGGACTTTTTCCAGTCAAACTTCTTTTCCTATCTTTTTCACTCATGGTCAGACTTGCATCATGATTGGATTGCTGTCCCAGCCTCTCAAATTCTTCCCCATTTCCCCTCATGGGTGTTTCCCCTAATAAAATCCTTGCACATTGAATCCTGTCTTGATTTTTTGCTTCTCTGAGGACCTGAACTAACACAAGGCTAAATGTTTCAACAGTTAAACATAACCTATAAAGAAATAACTAAGTACCATATTGGGGGAGGGAGTAATATAAGAGAGTAAACTTCAGAAGTCAAACTGTTTTCATTATTATGTTTATTTATTTCTTAAATACATGTGGTAGTGTTTCTCCAGGGTGGTATTCTAGGACAAAGATTCAGATTAGTATTTCAGTTTAACAGACTAAGCAAAAATTAAACTGATCACTCACAAAAAATTAAAGTGGAGAGGTGATCCGCTAAAGAGAAGGGTCCTGGGTATCCCTGCACATTTTTGCTAAGGCTGTCCTACCACAAGACGTATTATTCTCCTGAGACTAATTCCATAGTTAGTCACATAGGCAACTAAATAGGTCAAGACTAAGAGAAAATAAATGTTTTTTTTTTCTTGCAGGGAAGAGGATTGGTTTGTTTACTGCTTGCAAGAATGTCTATGTTAGCTCAAAAACATGGGTGGACCTAGAAGGCATTATGCTAAGTGAAATAAACCAAGCACAGAAAGAAATACTGCATGATCTCACTTACGTGTAGAATCTAAAAAAAAAAAAAAAAATCAAACTTCGAGAAGCAGAGCATGGAATGGTTGTTGCCAGGGGCTGGTTGGTGAGGAAAATGAAGAGATGTTGGTCAAAGAATACAAAGTTTCAGTTATACAAGATCAGTAAATTCTGATGGTCTAACATACAGCATGATGACTAAAGTTAATAATGTATAAAGTTATTTCATACTTGAAATCTGCTAAGAGAATAGATCCCAAATGGCCTCACCATGCCACACACACACACACACACACACACACACACACACGCACGCGCGAGCGCGCGCGCGCGCGCACACACCACTATTGAGGTGATGTGTTAATCAAGTTGATTGTAGTAATCATTTCACAGCGTATGGATACATCAAAATATCACATTGTATACCATAAATGCATACAAATTTTACTTGTCGATTATTTCTCAATGGAGCTGGGAAAAAACCACTGGGCTCTTGACCCTGAGTTCTTCCCCTTTAAGTCGATCCATGGCACGTGTAGGTGTCCTCTGTCACTCTGTGTTGCCCTATAGGAATTGGGGGTCAGAAAGCAAAGACAAATTTGCTAACACTAGTTATTGCTTCTGCTGTGGGTTATGATGTCTCTTGTCTCTGCTTCAGAAGTTTCATGTCTTTTGTCACCATGTACACATTATGGCAGACTAGGTTGTTAGCTTGCAAGTGAAGCAAAACTTCGTACCCCTGTCAGTTGGTGACATTCACTACTTCTTTCTTGGAAAACCTGTTTCTGTGTTCCCTTTTTAGGTGAATGAGAGTACTATTCATCCTACAAAGAAGACAATTTCTCAAATATCTAAGAATAACAATCAATGTCCATTGTAGTATATAAAGGAAATCAATTAAACATTTTTTTATTCAATCAGAAAACACTGTTTTAACTAACTCAATATAACTGGCTATTATTCACTGAGGACTCATCCTATAGGATTTAATGAGACAACATTCATGTTCAAGTTATGGTTAGGAGAATAATAATCATGCATTAAAAAGATTATATTGGCCTGAGTATAACAATGGTTAATGAGATGCCTTTGTCATTCCAATGGTTTCATTCCAATCTTGCAATTTGCTTTAATTAAGTATTTGGGACAAATTATAATTTAAAGGGTTTTCGTAAAGCCAATTTAATTGTTCAGCTCTTGGTATGTTTTGTTTGAATATAGAATCCTGGATATGTGTGCATAAATTCCTATGCAATAACTTCACAAAATAAAGTGCATTATGTAATTGTATTCTTCCTGCTGGCTTTTGGCTCACATTAGTTAAGCATCCAAGTGTCCAGATGTTTCCAGAAATGCTCAGACAACTAGAGATAACATGTAAAAATATCTGTGCCAAGTGAAAAATTAATGTTTCTTCTAATATCTGAGAAACATTTGTTAATGACATTATAATATAACTGAACTCTGGATTAGAAATGGAAATATCAGGGATGTAGAATTTTAATGTTTTTAAGCTCTAGTTATATAAACTTAAAAAACCAAAACTTCACTACTTGAAAATATATCATTTTCTAAAGTTACAAATGTAAGTCATGTAATGGAATTATTCTATTTTCCTTGTACATCACTTTTGGTTTAAACACACCAAGAAATAACAAAAGCGTCATGTGTCCCTTATGTACTACTCATATATTATCAATGATTTATCAGTAGCATTCAGCGACGCATTTTACATAACACTCATATTCTCTCTTCAGTTATCTCAAAACAACATTTATTAAGAGGGGAGGAGGTAAAAGTAACCACTATATTTTGCTTTCTTTCATTTATTTTTCTTTATATGCAAATAATTGATTCCTAAGATATGTCAGAGCATAAAAAGTATGAACCTTACTTTTTCATGTACTAAATGGTGTACTAAAATGCTCTTTTTAATGACTATGACCTGTTAATGAATCACTAGCAAAGGCCCTATTACCATCAATACCAAAATTATTGTCAAACGTAAAGATGAATCAGAAAAATTTCTTTAGTATGACATGACTAAACATATTAGCTAACTGTCTTATATTTTAAAAATGGAAATCATGCATTTTGCAGCTAATATTTACCAGTTTTGTTGGTTGTGCTTTATCTCATAAATAGCACACGGGTTTTGTTGAAATAAACTAATTAGTATCCGATTTCTGCTTTTCATTATTCACGTTACTGATAGTGGTTTATTGATATAGGCATATTTCATATTATATAAAATGTGAATCTGAAGTTATAATTAAAATTTAGTAAATGTCTAAAGGGAAGAGGCATAGAGAAGCAAAAGGACTCTGAGGTTTGAAATTAGATAAATCTAAATTTGAACCTATGATGTGCCATTTAAGAACTACTATGTTAATGTAGGCAAATTGCATGGCTTCTCTCATACCCTATCACCCTCAGGTGTATACTGAGGTTACTGAATAATTCCTAGAGCTGTAGTGAGGATAAGAGGTACTATGAGTAATGTATGTATAATGTTCACAGAACATCATGGGTCCTTAAGAAAGGATCACAATTGTTACACAAGTTTAACATCCCCTCTATGTTATTTAAATTTTTGTCATAGGTAAATTAATTTATCAATGTCTTGAAAAAGTAAAAATTGATTTGGTAGTATGAATAATTAACTCCTATTATCACTGCTATCAAGTTTTTCTTCACAGTGTTCTTATTTTATCCTATTAACATTTATATTATCTATAACATTTTTTTTCTTCTAATCCATATAACATGATCTATATGAACACAATTTTGTATTCAGACAGAGATTCTAACTTTGATTTTACAAGGTCTATTCACATGAATGAAAATATTTAGAGTTCTAATTAGTTCATGTTAAAGATATGATTATTTGCTTCTCTCACCCGTACATATAGGTTGACATAATGGTGATTTGTTTTTGTTTTACATAATCATATTTTGTAACTCAGGCTTGAAATTTCACTTGAGTTTCACTTATACTTTCAACAGATTCTAAAACTCAATTCTAAATTTGTTTCAATAAACTTTTATTTCTTTCTTTCATTCCAATTGAGTGAGACAATAAATACAACAAATACCTAAGTAGAAACCCTTGGATGAATTTAAAGAGAAACCAAGAATACCTGGAAGGTAAAACATATTGGTCTGAAAGTTGTCTTCTTGGTGATGAACCTCAGATAACTCCCCCTAGAATAAGAAGACATGCCAATGTTTCCTATCGATGAGACGATAGAGAGGTGCTGAGAAGACTGGGTTCTTTATTTGACAAAGGTTGAGGTTCATTTGATCTGAAGCACAAGGAAAAAACCCATTCTTCTGGGCACCATCCCCCAAATAAGCCCAGGTCAGAAATTGCAGTGGATGCCAAAATAAGCAAAGAGAGGCCACAGTAGAGTGGATCACCTGGCACCTAGGGAACAGGTGACTCTCTCTTGCTGCCATGAAAATGTGTAAACTGTATGTTGTGTAACATATTTCAGTGAAAGACTAGTTAAGGAGATACAAGAAGGAGAATCTAAACTTTCCATGTATGCCAGTACATAATTTTAAATCAATTATTTATACATTTCAATACAAAATAGTCATTGTCATCAGCATAAGTATTTCACAGCACTCGTGCTTTTGTTAATTAGGTCTTAAATAAGTTTGTGTATAATTACAGAACCATACATCTCAATTTGTCCAAGATAGTCCCAGTTTACGTCTGTCGTCTCAAGGCAAAGAGTAGTTTACATTATCTGATCAAAGTATCCCACTTTGGACTATAAATCTCAGTAGACCACAGTGCTTTTATATAGTTTAATTTTATTTTCTCTGGTATTGTGCCTTTATAGTGTTCATACAGCCTATACTTTTGTAAGTAATATATAATACATACTACCTTGGGGTTTACTTTTTACTCATGATGATGAAAATAATATCTATTGTTTAACTCATGATGAATATACCCAACATGTCATTCTTGACCTTGAAAATATGGGAAAAATTATTTTGTTCTCAACTTTACATTTACTTAAAGCCATTTTGAATTAAATCTATCCATAGTTTCATACAGAGATTCTAACACAATTACTACAAGGAGTGAATTAGTCTCCTGAAGATGAAACAAGCAGTTCTAAACTGTTAAACACTGACCATTTGTATTCCCATCCATCCAGGACTAATCCCATAGCTGAAGAAGAAAACACAAGCTAGTTGCAGTAGTTTGCATTTTTGGCAGTTCTGAAACTTTAGGTGTTCATCTATGCTCCAATAAATTGACTCCTGTGCCCAACTACTTTTCATTTCAGCAAATAACAATAAACATATTCCACTACACAGAATCATTTTATTTTCTAGCTATTGGACTAGAATGAACAAAGAATTTTAATGACTTGAAGATTTCCATTATATCAAAACTCAGTTATTGTTTCTCAGAATGATTCTTTTGCCTAATGTGAATGCCCAAAATTGAAAGCAAAGGATAGATAACTTTAATTATCCACATTACCTGGCATCTGTGATGATGCCATTTGCCAGGAATTTTTCAAGGGGATATAATGGATATTGTCATAGGGAACCAAATTGTGTCGACCACAGTGTTCCTCATAATTAAAAAGATTGGTCACAGGTGTAAATTGACGTACACAGGGAAAACTGGAAAAACCAGGTTTTTAGTCATTAAAAGCAGCGGTACAGCAGACCGGATTTGGGTGAGTATGCATTACAAAGGAAAAACAGTTGCATACCTGCTTCATGCTTTATGAGCATCATGAGTATATTTGATGCTCAATTAAATCATCATAATTATAATTTAGGGTGTCACCCTTAAGAAAGAATGTCTTAACTTTAATTATCTGTCCAGCAGTTGCTACTTTGTTTCGCATAGATACGAGCAATCATGTTTAATTGTAACACAGCAAACCAAATTTTAAAACTGCCTTGAAGACATTTTCTAAAATAAATAAAACAGTCATTTATGCAATGAAATGTTTATCCACTGTTATTTTTATAGGAAGTTCTTACATTGATTATGCATGCATAATTATATATATTAGCTTAATTTATACTATGTATGAAATTAGAGTGTGTGTGTAAAATTATCTTATATCAGAGGTATCATTTCATATGAAAAAGAAGCTGAACAATATGTTCACAAAGCACATTTGCTGTGAGTAACTTTTGAACGGTATGTTCATGAAATATATTTACTATTACCAACTTTTATATTTTATTAGAGACTGAATGAATTGTTTACAAGTTTCTTATCATTTCTCCCTAAGTTAAGTAAGTTTCCTTTCTCTAAAGTTTCACCATATACTACTTGTACAACCTAAGCTCTTGAACCTTTGTGCCCTTTGCTTTTCATTCATAATATGAGAATGATAATGTTGTCTATTTACTTTAAGGAATAAACTAATTACTAAATGTGTGTTTCTTAGAGTAATCGTTAGCATATAGTAAGAAATCAATAAATGTAGCTACAGTGTTGAGCATAAAACCAAGAAATGGGAAGGCTAAATTATTGATCCAAGGTGCATACTAAAACAAGACAGCTTAAAGCAATATTCAAATTAAAATTTATAATTTATTGGCTGATTATGCTAAAGCTAATTATATGATGTTGCATTTTGGTTTCCAAAAGTTTTTTCTAAATGTTTTTTAAAAAATGAAATTCACAAAAAGCTTCTAATAACAAAAAAGATAATGTTAACACAGTAAACAGACTAACATGAAAAACAGTGAAAAGTCTATGTTACTTTTAGTTATTTGACTTGACTCTCGTAGGGCTTTGGACACATTATCACCACAGAGATCATGAAAATAGGAAACAAGAATCCAGAAAATTTAGATAGATTGCAATAAATATTTCTGATACTGCAAACCTGGATCTAGATACATATTCCTGATGTCAGCTTCTGTGGTTTTTTTTCTATTTAATTACAGGCTTCTTTATTAACTTATAACACATCCCAACTAACGTCCCAATGAAAAGATACAGAACACTCACCACACATGCGCGCGCGCATACACACGCTTACACACACATGCACAAACACTCTCCCCCTCAAACACACATATACACTTGCATTTATGCTGTTAGACTACTATACATTTATGTATTACCAATTATTTCCCTTTTCACTAGGGATATAGCTAATCTCCAAGTTGATGACTAAATCAGAACTAAAAAAGAGTCCGCAGTGATTACTAAAATGTACCTTAAAGCAACTGCTTATAGCCTCCATTCCTTCAGGGAGATCAAACAAAGATCAATGGCAAGATCCAATTTCAGATGACAAAGACATGTACTGATTTATTCTCTACTCAAAATGAGAGCTCTTTCCTCTCTCCAAACTGTTTAATCCTGTATATCAGAAATCCTCTTTAATTTTACACTAATATTAAATCATGTCTTGCAAAGGCTAACATCAAATTATTATTTTTTACTTCTCAAGATTTTTAACTGTCTCCATCATAAAAGGTTGTCCCTACTATAACCTAAATTTGCTTATACCAAAGTATCTATGATACCCTATTTTTAGGATTGTCTCCCAGCTTGTCTGTCTATCCAGCATGCATTATGGGGTGTGTCACATAAAAGATGTTTTGAATGAAGGAATAAATCCATGAAAATGTAGGAATGGTGTTAAAGAAACTATTCAATATCAAAAAGTATGTTACGGAAAACTTTCCTGAAGACATCAAATAACTAACTTTTAGCTTCCTCATATGTGAAAAAATAATGGTAGCAATAGAAGTCTTATAGGATAGTTGTACAGAACAAAATAAGCATATATATTAAAACTTTAGTAAACCAAACATTACACGAGTTTTTTATATATATACTTTCTATTAATCTTTTAATGGAGAGTTCTTTTCCCCTTAAAATATAATTCTGATTAATTCAACATTTTTAGACTTCCACTGACCAACCACCGCACCCCCCCCCCAAGTCAAGATTTCAACTCTGTAATGATTGAGCATAAGTAGTCAATCACACACTATTACATTCTACTTTAGTTGAGTTGGGAACATGAGAAATTCTGGATACATAGTTCTTTCTCTCTAGAAATATTTTTAGTCAAATTTAGCTTCCAATCTATTCCCTCTTTTTATATTACCTCATACAAGGCTATAATTGGTATTTCCTGAATGAATCAAGTGCATTTCACTAAAGCAGATTCTCTTAATCTCTTTTAGAAAATTTCTGATACAATTAAAAAACTGGATACTCTCTGTGTTTCCTTAAAAGATGAATAATTTATCCATGCTGCTTCTTCATTTTTACCCCTCCCCAGGTGTGAGTTTCTCCAGCAAGATTTTATACGTGGAAAGTAGCAAGCCTTATCCCTCTGCTGCCTGACATTGTAATGAAGACATTTGGGGAAAGTCTTCCAAGAGAAGATGAAGAATTATTTATGCAACAATATGATCTCCTTTCTGAAACCCCCAGGAATATCTAAAATAGCATAACATTGTTTCACATTTCAAATGGATTAATTGAATTTGAAAGACTTTATTTGATGATGGTAATAATTATATTTGAATTAATACTGCTTCTGTTATCTTATTCCAGGGGTTCACAAAGAATACATCATACAACTTCTGAGATATTTAGCAGCAATGGGGCATATAAAAAAATGCTTTTCTTTGATTTAACTTTTCAATAGGGCTTCCATTTTTATTTTAAAGGAAAAATGATATTAAAGTAATTTAACTTAAATTATACACACACGTATGGTGAAATTTCTAGAAATAGATGTAACTGCATTGAACATTAACTAGCTAATTTATGAAAAGGACTTGCACTTGCTCATTAATCAAGAAGTTCAAATATCTGAGGGTTTCAAAATAAACTCTCGAAAAAATTTTTTGTAGATAGGCAGTTCTATTTGGGAAACAGGGATCAAATGAAAGCTCTTAAGGAGGCAGTGAATGTAATTTGTCTGTACATAAAACTGACTTAGTGTTTTAGGCTTCTATACTTACCCTGAGGTACTAGTCTCATTAAGAAGGGAGAAAATAATGTCCTATATCTCAAGTTAATCCTTTGAAAGCACAAGATCTTCAGAGAGAGGAGTTGAAAGTTTTTTAGATAATTTTTGTTTTATGGATAGAAAACAATAAATGCAATTTAAAAAGTTTTTAATGTTTATTTAGTTTAGAGAGAGAGAAAGAGAAAGAGTGTGAGCAAGGAGGTGCAGAGAGAGAGGGAGACACAGAATCTGAAGCAGGCTCCAGGTTCTGAGCTGTCAGCACAGAGCCTGATGCGGGGCTCAAACCCATGAACTATAAGGTCATGACCTGAGCCGAAGTCAGCCACTTAACCGACTGAGCCACCCAGGCACCAGTAAGTGCAAATTTATACTCAAAGTTTAATTTCTATTTGAATACTTTTGAATTTGCCAACATCTTCAATTAAGTCAAATAAGACTGGATTTCACATGATGTCTTGCAATAATAGTTCTTTTTTCTTTAAGTATTATTAATAATACTAGCAAATCTGTGACTATGTTTCTATAGAATATGAATCAATTCTGGATAATTCTAAATTTCTAGTCAACCATAGTCATTTATGATACTTCAACAATTCAAAATATTTCAAATAAATTATTTAATTCATAAGTGAAAATACAAAAATAATTTGATATTAACTTGTGTAATATCAGCTACAAAAAATGAGCAACATACTGACATATCAGGCTCATAACTCATATTTACTTATTTATCTTGTACAAAAGATGATGCTTGACTACATATCACAAGCAAATACTAAGACCTCTCTTTCTCTTTGAAATCAAAAGCTCAGTTGAAATTTCTTTTGTTTTCCTTTCTAGGCTTATAAAAATGTATCCTTAATCTCCCTTCCCCTCTCCTTCCCTCTACACAGCCCCAACAAATACAAATACAATTAGTTACCTTTGGATTATGCCTAAATGTTCCTGGCTTGTTCAATAAGGTTCAGGCATCACAATATGCATTAAATCATAATAATGAAAATTTCAATAATAATAAGCTGACATTTAATGAATGTTCAGCTTCAAGTACTTTGTGATTTGCTATATATTCATCACTCAAATTTAATACTCATAACAACCCTGTGAGCTAAATATTATTATCAGTATTTTGCAAATAAGTAGACAAGCTTAGAGAAGTTGAGTAACTTACTCAAGGTCACAAAACTAGTGATTGACAGACCCAGTATTCAAAACTGGGTCTAGCTCAACTACTATGTTATATTTACCTCTCTGTATTACCTAAGAATAAAGTCTATTTCCAAATTGAAACCTATGAGAACTTAGATTGTGTCTGTCTACTTCATCATTGTATTTCTCAGGCCCTAGAAAACAGTACAGTGCTCAACAAACACTATTGGAGTGAATAATAGTATCCATTACATTAAGTCAAAAAAATTTTTTTTTTAATTTTTTTTTTCAACGTTTATTTATTTTTGGGACAGAGAGAGACAGAGCATGAACGGGGGAGGGGCAGAGAGAGAGGGAGACACAGAATCGGAAACAGGCTCCAGGCTCTGAGCCATCAGCCCAGAGCCCGATGCGGGGCTCGAACTCACGGACCGCGAGATCGTGACCTGGCTGAAGTCGGACGCTTAACCGACTGCGCCACCCAGGCGCCCCAAGTCAAAATTTTTTTTTATTGTATGAAAAGCCATGGTCATTCTCCTATAAAACCAAAAGCAGAAATCTTGGTGTTGTGGTGGCAATGTTTTTATTTATTTTTTATTTTTTCTCTAATGCATCCCCTTCAACCAATCTTACTCCAGTATGACATTTTATCCCAAGACTTGTCTTGCTTTTGTATTGTTTCACCTTTGAGCAGATCTTCATTGCCTCATGCTTTCTCATAGCCACTCTGGTTTCATTCTCTGGCAATTTTTTCACAGGCAGAGATATGTAATCTTTTAAAAGTCAGTTACCATTTAGCTTTCTTTGTCAAAGGAACACAGGAAATATTTTACCTAGATTTCTTTAAATAATTTTTTTTTTTTTTACCTGACGGGGTATGGCAGTCCCTTTGTTTACTGAAGAATGGACCAGTGAATCTGCTGTCATCACCATTCACAACTGAAGAACTGTGCCTGGATTTCCTTCACAGGAAGAGAAGGATTAGTAGGGAGAATATATGGACAAAATTTCCTATGCAGGTAGCGTGTGTGTGTGTGTGTGTGAGAGAGAGAGAGAGAGAGAGAGAGAAAGAGAGAGGGCGGGGAGAGAGAGAGGGAGAGAGAGAGAGAGAGAGAGAGACATCTTCTTTATCCATTCACAGATCGATGAACACTTACGTTGTTTCCGTATCTTGGCTATTGTAAATAATGTTGCAACGAACATGAGGGTTTACAGATCTTTTCAAATTATTGTTTTCATTTTTCTTTGATAATACCCAGAAGTGGAACTGCTGGATTATATAGTAATTCTATTTTTAATTTTTTGAGGAAACTCTATATTGTTTTCCATAGTGGTTGCACCATAATTCTTCTTAACCCATGAGTTGTGCATTGATAGGTAGGTAGGTAGATAGATAGATAGATAAATGTGATTTTATAAACATCTAACACATTTTTACATTGTGGACAGATATTATGGACTATTCAATATCATTTTGAAATTTGTTGGAACTTCCTTTGAAGCCTATTATATGTTCAATTTTTGTAAATGTTGTATGATGTTTTATAAACATTGTCAATGTTAAAGCCAATGTATATTCTGCATTTATTGCAGGTAGAGTACTCGATATATCTTTTAGCTAAAACCTGTCAACATAGTCTATATTCTTATTAGTTTTTGCCTTCTTTATCCTTCATTTTATACAAAAAATGTTTTGAAACTACGGTAGTCATGCATTTTTCAGTTTCTCCTTGTAATTCTCTGTAGATTTGCTTTTTAAGGGTCTCATTTTGTTGTAGTGTTCATTAGTGTACTATGTTCTATTTATATTTCTTATCCCTTTTAATTTAAATGCTATTTGGGAAAAATTAGCATTTTCAGCCTAATTTTTTTTTAGTTGGTAATATTGTAACATTTTAGAGTCAATTATGTGTTTAAATCTTCAAAAAAATGATATTTTAGTCTATTATGGGCATTTGAGGTGTGAGTTCTAGACTGTCCTGCAGGCCTGAACCATCCTGTCATGTAGTTGTGGGCACAACTGAGACTGAAACTCCTCCACAGCTCTTCTTAAGGAAGACTGTGGTCCTGATTTCACTGAAAACAAGTAGACTACAAAACATAGATTTCACCAGTCACACATCCTGTATAAACACCACATATTTACATCCCTATCCATCATCATCTCTTCTCCTGGACACCAAGAACACTTGTATTCTGTTTGAGTCTAATTCTTCTGCCTGTTTTCCTGATACAAATCTTCTGCACCTCAGGGACACGCTCCTTTAGCTGCTCACTTTGCTTTCTCCGGTATGTTTAACTTCTCCCTAACTGAGTTAGAGACTCACTTCTTCCCCAGTGGGATAAGAAAATCTGCCAGTATTGCAGATCCTCTACAGCTCTCCAGTGACCCCATATTTCCTACTATCTATTCTATCCCTTAATATCTCCTCTCCTTTTACAGACAATCTACTTTACTACCTATAGGATATCATCTTTCAATTCTACAAAATCTAAGTTTATATTTAAAAAAAACACACACACTGTATGGGGCACCTGGGTGGCTCAGTGGGTTAAGCGTCTGACTTCAGCTCAGGTCATGATCTCACGGTTAGTGGGTTCGAACCCTGCATCAGGCTCTGTGCTCACAGCTCAGAGCCTGGAGCCTGCTCTGGATTCTGTGTTTCCCTCTCTCTCTGCCCCTCCCCCACTCACTCTCTGTCTCTTGAAAATAAATAAATGTTAAAAAAAAATAAAATAAAATACACTGAAATTGTTTAGCCCAGTTAAACCATAGTTTTCTACTTCCAAATCCAATGCATTGTTAGTTCTCATCAAGAAAGGTCTTTGAAATGCTAATATCTAAATATTATCCCTTTACTTGGCCCCTGAGATAACATTATTTACTTAGTTCCCTACATCTTTGCTCTCCCCCAGCAACACCGTCATTATCACCCTTCAATCAAATGTTATCCCACCATGTTCTGCCTTAAAGTTCTTATCTCATTTCATACATGCATTTTGTTGATAAAATACTATTATGTTAACTCTTGTCTATATCCTTGTGAATTTTAAATCCATACTTCTATCTTAGTCCTCTCTTTCCAGTTTCTGGGGAAATATGTTGTTTATTTGGCAAAGGATTAATAGCCTACACTTGCTGAACAACTTTTTATTTGTGATGAGGAAAAACTTGAAAGAAAAATAAGGAAATGAAGTTTGCTGTCAGATTATGATAGGTCATGCCACTGAATAAATGTGAATGCTACTAAATGGGTAATGAAAAAGCATCAAAACATTTCTAACAAAGATACTAACTTTATGGATAATATGCTTTAGAAAATCTATCAGTTTAGGGTAGACAGACAATAGAGAGAAAGAGAGGGAAACATTAGGAAACAAAATTAGCTTAAAAAATCAGTGACCTTAAGTGGGATGGAAAGGGTAGAAATGTAAAGTGAGGGAAAGATTCTAAAGAGTTTATAAACCACAATGTACAATGATTTGTGAATACTGAAGTGTGAGAAAAAAGAAAAGAAGAACTTGGCACAACTGTTAAAATATTCAATCTGGCTGAACAGAAAAGGAACACTCCAATAGGATAAAAGGGTTAGTTCATTTTATCTCATATTTAAGGTACCAGTTAGACATCTCTGTGGTAAAAAAAAATCTGCAGGCAATTCGAAAAATAATCTGATATTCAAGAAAGAATTCATGTAAGAAACAAAAATTAGGAAGTTACTAAAGCTGATGGTGGATGTGTTATAAATGGAAAAGTTCCTCCAGAGATGGTATCTTTGACCAAGTAGAATCCCGGAGAGTGACTGCATTTGTGTATAGGAAAAAAAAAAAAAAAGAGGCATTGCTATGGGCAGAAACATGGCAGCAATCACAGATAAAGAGAAGATAGCATCAGGTAAGTAAAAGGAAGAGAGAATTTCAGGAAGAAGAGTATGATCGGTATGGACACAAGTTGTAGAAAAATCAACATCTAGGAGATTTGGGGAAAAAAAGGCCTTGGATATAAAACTTATCTGGGTAAGACTGAGTACATCGTATCATTTATTCAAAACATATAGATTGAAGTCCAACGAAAGTGGAACAGCAACTCTTCTTGATTGAATGCTTGCACCATGGCATGCAAAGGCAAAATCAGATAGTACCATGCCTTCTATTGGAAAGACACAGTAGGCACTGGTAAGTTTACCACAAGTCTACTGCCCTCAAGGGTATCCTATTTGGAGAAAAACACCTACTATTATTTTAGGGATGGTAAGCTATATAACCCAATCAGTGAACTAAAATATATCCTTTATGTATTGTGAAAAAAGGTACTGTAGGTATTGTGCAAGGAAAACAACTGTTTTCAGTATGAAAAGTCTGAGTCATTAATATTAGACAGGAATCTTAAAAATAAGCAGAGTGAAGCCTAGAACTGCTTAGACATGCGGAATGATAGGGCTCAATACATAGCTAGAAGTCAGATCATGAAAATCTTTGTACACTATGCCACGTGGACTGTTGTAGCATCTTAACAAGAGGGACCATTTTCGAGAGAATATTTTAAAATATTAACAATTATCCCCATATTTCTTTCCCCCTCCCTCAGTAATCTTGTCCCCATTCAAGCAGAAAAGCATTGTGTACAAATTGCCAAAATAAAGGAAGCAAACCTCATTTCCTAGGTAGGTAACCACAGAAGGAACAATATTCCAGAAATAGAAAATGTTACTTGATATACTTATAAGACAGGGCCTCAGACAGCCTTACTGAGAATCTTTGTGCTCCTGCATGACAACAGAGCAGCAGAATGATTTCTGAGCTTACAAGAATAGACAGAATTTGTACAGCGTGCTACAATACCTAAAAGGGTGTGTGGACAGGATCCTGAGACATCTCCAAAGACACCTGTGTACACAAATGACACACAAGACAAGATGCTCCCACATTTAGTAGTTTGACTACACATAAGCTACATCAACTTCTACAAATCACCTGGCTCTTTGCATTCAGATTACAGACATCTTGTAAAAATACAACACACGAATCCTTCCTTTGATTCTACATTTTTTTTAAATAGTAGGATATATCTAGGGTTTTTTTTTTTTCAGTTCACTAATATGTTACATAGATGATACTTAATGTTAGAAGCAAGAAGGAAGTCTTTCATAAAGAAGGGACTGTTCCAGCAGAACTTAACTAGATGACTATGTGAGTAAGAGTATGCTTTGGCCCACTGAAAAGAAAAATGGATATTGAAATATCTCTAAGCTGATTACATAGTATATATCTTTCTTTACTGTTTCTCAGTGTAATGATAAATTATTGATATGAGAAATTACATGTTGCAGTATTTCACTGATTAAAAGCCAAATTAAACATCTCAGAGTTAATGCTAAAGAGACATTCTCTGTTAAAGATGGCCTAATATTAAAATGAAAATGTCTTTGACACATTAAGAAAACTTTTGATGACTCTTTTCCTTTTTATGTCTCCCTTTGCATTTGAAGATATAGTGTAAATTGATAATACATTATAAAATGACCTTCACAAATCTAAAATAATGACTGTCTTGAACAGATCACGGTATTATGGATTACCCAATGAATAATGACTAGTGTTAATGAAAAGGCACAGTGAAACTTATTTGACCCTGCCACTTCTATATGTCCTTCGAAAGGGTCGGAGTAATATCCCAGTCTATTCTTTCCCCATAACTTAATGATTTCTGATTTAGCATGTCTAGATCTGCAAAGGAAAAAAATCTCCGGATATTTAATCCTAATTACTAAAACAAAGTTAAATGGTAAGGCAAAGTAGTAAATTTTCAGTGACAATATTTAAATTAGAATCTGATTTATCTGTACTATCAACCACAGATGGAAAGTGAGAACATGTAGGTGTATTATTTTAACAACAACAACAAAAAAATATGTTACAGGAAAAAAAAAACATCTTTATTGAAACAATTAGAATAACTTTATTTCCCCTAGAAAACATTTTTAAAAATGAAATTTAAGGAGCGCCTGGGTGGCTCAGTTGGTCAAGCATCCAGCTTCGGCTCAGGTCATGATCTCCCGGTTCAGGAGTTCAAGCCCTGCCTCCGGCTCTGTGTTGACAGCTCAGAGCCTGGAGCCTGCTTTGGATTCTGTGTCTCCCTCTCTCTCTGCCTCTCCCCCACTTGTGTTCTGTCTCTCTCTGTCTCTCAAAAATACATAAATGTAAAAAAAAATTTTTAATGAAATTCAAGAATTTAGAAGCTGAGACAGCTAAACAAAGTATATAATCTGAGAGAGAAATACATGCAGCACTAAATAATCAATAGATATTTGACTGTTTCAATTTACTAAAACATCTATTTGAATGAATTGACTAAAGTTTGGGATTGTGGGTTCATGTAAGTTTTGCCATAGTCCAAGATATTAATGAAATTTAAAATTGTAGTAATAATACCATTAAAATAAAAATTAGTAAATTAAGATCAGAATATTTCACATTAATACTTTTTATACTCTAAAAGTTAACAAATTGTATCGGACAAATACCATATGTATGATTTGTCTCAATTAGTGCTAAAGTAGACTGAGGGTAACCTTCCTCTCTGAAAGAATATTTTTTCATTTTTGCTACAATAAAGACTGATTGATATTTTAGCTTTCAATGTCATATTGCCAATACCCAATTTTTATTGTCACCTCTACTATAAAGCATGTCCTCTTCTTGTCAAGCTCAAAAGGGCACTATGATGAACCTTGCATTGCTTTGACTCATGATCATTTTCCTGTCAACATCTATCACAATACCGTAGAAAGAGTATCTTTCCTACAGTTATTTCAATGAAGCTTTTATATGATCAGCGCTTACTATGCCTGAACATCACTGCTCAGAACTGCATTTATCAGGAAAATAAAAAAGAAAGTCTTGCCTGTTTTCATTAATGATGTGCAATAGATGTATATGCCAAGTAATCATTTTCCAAAAGAATCCCACATTTAAAAGCAAATTTGCTGAGTTACCAAAAATATCAAAAAACAGCGAGAATAAAACAAATGTGGGTCAACATCAAACCTGAATCTAAACATTGCTTGATAGCTTTATGAAGCCTGGGGGATTCTGTGTTCAAAGGAAGCTGATATTCTGAGTAATTTAGTGGGGAAGTTGATGGAGACAAAACCAACAGGGTTGTGAACTACATTTAGACCTGATGAACAAACTCCATACAGTGGAACTATTAAGAGATTACACTCTAAGAAAACTGACAGACTAGTCCATGAAACATCATCAGCTTGCCAAGCGAATATTCTGTGGCAAAGATAGAGAAAATCAGGGTCATTCCCTCTCCACCTCTCACTTTTTAGGTCACCTGAAAATGCTCAGTCTTAAAATTGGACTGCCCTGGGTTCAGTTTTGTGCTCTGCTGCTTTCTTACCAGCAATGTGACACTGTGACTGTAATTTAGATCGCTTATCCTTTAGTTTCTTCATTTTTCAGATGATGCAAGCTTGGTGGGTGGATTAGAGCAATTTTTACAAAGTGTAACTCCTGGTTATTTTTAATTTATTATGATGATAAAAATGGACATGAAGATAGTTTAATAATGAGTCTAGTTTAACAATTCCAGTCTCATATCAGAAATCCCTATTTGATCTTAAAAGTATATCAAAACACACACCATTTAGAGATACTCTCTGAGGTTATCCTGGGTAAAGAGCTTTCCAAATGGCCTATTTCCTAAATGGAAACTATTTCTTCAAGATTGATAAAAATGCTTCTTACTTGCATGGGGAGAGGAATTTTTCTTTTTGTGTTTATGTAGAGGTAAAAGTGAGATCAATTTCAGCCTCATAAAGCATAGCAAGGCAGCAAAGACAACTAAAAAACAAATGATTCCAATGAAAGAAACAGGAGTTGGTTGTTTTAAAGCAACTAAAACCCAACTGAAGTAACTTTGGAAGTTACTATTTTGAAGTTACTAACTTTGAAGTAACTATTTCAAAATGGTCTAGTGGCAGCTACCACTAGAGAGAGAGACATGGACACTATCAAGCCTCCCTTTCTGTCGTTTGTGATCCATATGTCTCTCAGTTTGTCAATCTCATATTTTCAATTCAGTTTTCTCCATACGACTCAAACCATGCACAAAAACAGCCCTGGACTCAAGTACGTCTAGCAACATGACACAGGAGAAACACCCATCTCCAGTATAGAAACTCCTAAGGACAGTTTCTAACTTCCTCAAGTTGGATTAATCCCTGAGCCCTGGAACAATAATCACAACCAGGTGTTGGAAATCACCAGGTTTGGGTCATGTGACTATCTTCCAATAGAAGAAAAGTTTGGTCTGAAGGAGCCACATTTCCCTGGGTGTAAAGTACAAGTAACAATAAGAAGGAGAATTTTATATACTGTAATAGGAGCATATAATGTTGTATATTATGTGTACATCGGCATATATTAATATAAATGAATGTATTAGAGTAGAAATCCCTTCTTATGCCACTGTTCAACAATGAATATATTCTTATCCTTCAAATGATAGACAGTGAAAAACAATATAAGATAAAAATGATGATCATGAAAGTAATAAAGAGAATAAAGTGGATTAAGACAAGAAAGAGACAAGATTGATGTTAAATTCAAGGTAGGCATTTTTCCTATTTATATCTCTGAGCATTTATATATGTATATAGTTCATAAATTGTCTAAATTATTTTTTCACTACACCTATATAAGTTATCCTTAAATCAAATTTAACGCACTCATTCCTAAAGGACAGATTTAATAATCCTTTTCAAAAATTAACCTTAAGGAATGATTCACCATGCTTGCTTATTCTCATAGGGTCAATGATATATCGCCTAGTCAGATGTTATACTACATTCATGTTATATTAATTAAGGTATTTTCAGCCACAGATAAAAAATATCATAAATGGTAGCATAAGAAAAATAAGTCTATCTGTCTTGCACAACAAGAAGGCTATGGTTAGACGGTACAGAAGCTCATCCACATCACCTGGCATCTGTGCCTCTTCCTTTGTTCTGCTCTGTCACCATTGGCTTGTGGCAGTCAATTCTAGGTATCCAGTTTTTATTTCAAAAAAGAAAAGGTGTAAAAGGGAAAGGCTAAAGAGCAAATAAAGAGTTGTATTTCTTTTTATAAAAGAAAAAGAGTTGTATTTCTTTTTATAAAAACTTTCCTGGAAGTGTAACTCAGCAACTTCTTGAAGTCCATTGGCCAAAACTGCATCATAATGGCCTTCCATGGCCTCAAATTAATGTGAGAGGATAAATATTTTTAATTGACACATTTTCACCCCATGAAAATTAGAGTTCTAACTAACAAGGAAGGAGAGAATGCCAACTGAATAAACAACTACTTATGCTGGGAATGCTTTCATGTTAAAAACATATCATCATCTATAATTTATATCCCACACAGGCTTCACATACAACTGCTGTTATAAGTGAAAATAATAATAGAAAGCCATGATAGCTACAGCTCATTTATGTCTAAAATTTAAAAAAATGTTATAGTTACCATAGCCAATTTAAAGAGTGTGTATGAAGAAGCTTTCCATTTGGTATGCATCCCACATGCTTTCTTAAAATTCCATATAACTAAGTTATTATGTAGGCATATCTTTTTTTTTTTAAGACTAGAAAACCAACTTTCATAGAGTTGAAGTAATCTTCCCAAGTTCCACAGCTATGACCAAGAATTTAACTGAGATATTTGACATTTCACATCTCCTTTTTGCTCACCACACTTTCCTACCCATTTACACCTTTAGGCTGAGCTATTCTGCCTTTTGTTTCTCCCTCAGGTGTACATTGCTGTTCATTTCAACCAAAACCAAACTTAAAAAAAAAAAAAAAAAAAAAGTATAGTGTAAGGGGTATCCCATTGTTTAATTGGTTTTAGGCTCAAACTTTTGGAGAAATAAATCTGGAGAATCTTTAGTACACTGATCATTGCTAAATATAAGAAGTATAAAAATAAATAGATTGCTGATTAATTAATTAATAGGATACTTCTCTACTGTGCTAAGTGTAACAAGTAAAGAAAACTTTTTAATCATACCAACACATGTATACCATCAGTAGCAATAGGTTTTTTAAAAAGGTTAATGATTACTGCAGTGATAGGTTGAGTTATAAATATACATAAAGGTCTTTGATTAATTCTTACAAGAAAAGTGTTTCTGAATGAGAATGAAATCTTTGAAGAAATTCTTGTAGCAAAACACAAAAGTTCTTCCAGTTAATTAAAATTTAATTTTATTCAGGGTGTTTTAAGTGACTACAACTATAGAAGTTCTATGGAAATTCAAAATTGTTAATGTAATACTCTCCATCAAAGCAATGACAAACCAGGACCTTTCATGACATCATGAAATAATTAGAAAATGCTATATTTTGATAGGAAAATGAGAAAACACTCTACTTAGCACTTACTATAATCCCTGTTTTTCCTAGGTAATTTATGAGCAAATTATCCATGAATAATATTGATTGTAGATTGCTGTTATTGACATGTAAATGAAAATTGTGTTTGATCCTCCCTACTGATGGAGTGTGAGGAGAAATTACTGGCCACATCAATGGAAATATATCAAGAACTAGTTTTGTGTTTTATCTGCTTTGATAAAGATCTCAAATTCAGCATAGCAGCTGCAGCTGGGGTTATTGCCTGGTTAAGTTTATGGCAGTACACCACTCTCTTTCAGGATCCATCTAGTTCTCTTGGCCAAAATAAATTAAATAGGGATCAAACAGGGATATGATACGGACCATCACCCTTGCACCTTTAAGTATGTTATGGTGACACTAATCTCTGAATTCCTTCCTTCTTGCAATGCTGTTTCTAATTACTCTATTGGCTGGGGTGGAAAAGGGCAGTTTCAGGATTTTCCTCTTAATCCTTCCTATCTTAATCTCTTTTCCTTCGTTCCCACAGGTTTTAGGAAAACATGAGGTGCTAGATTTTCAGACTCATGAACCCAATTGCTCCTATCTCAGATCTAAGACATATGTAGTTATTCTCCAAATTAGCTCTGCCAGCTTCACGATTAGACCTTTGATCCTATTTTTTGGCACAGTCTGCCTTTTAAATATTTCATCATAGCTCATAGTTTTTATAAGATCTCATATTGGACAGTTGGCTGAGTTGGGCTCACCTTTTTATTTTCGCAAAGCTTCCAGTATTTACGCTAGCAGCTACCCTGATCCAAGATGTCATAATTATCATCGCTCTAATACCTTTCAGTTACCACATCGATAGCATTTCTTAACATTCCACCTCGCACCTGTAAACAGACCCAATTAACCACAAGGTAAAACCTTGGTAACAGTGGTGCCACAATATGCAAAGTATTATTACCACCTCACCAGCACCAGAGACAAGTCCTAATTGTCAGACTACTGAAAGACTTTTTACTAGCTTTCTTTTTAATCAGTAGTTTGCTCCATTGAGTACTAAAATTCTCCTGTACTTTCTTACTCTGAAACCAGTAGATATCATAGCATCCTAGCATTTAATATCAGCAGGAAGGCCTGAAGCAAGAAGCATGGTCATGAGGTGACTATTATTGGAACGTGCCTTCAGATAATCATTTTGGAGCATATGCAGATTTTTTCAGTGAAGTGTTACCCAAGGATAGAACTTGTCACCTAACATCCTATTGGAGGTTAAGGCAAAAGTACCTAAAACGGAGCATAAGAATCACATAATACCTGCGAAGTTTGTGTTGGACATCAGCTAAACGAAGATGACTCCTACCTCTCAGCTTGTAGGCTTGCTTCCTTATCACAAAAGTGATGTCCATTTGTAAGTTTTTGTGCAAAAAAGTTAAGGAAGCAAATAAATTTATCAAAGTATGATAATTTGAATAAAATGATGTGGTCTGTCAAGGTACTCCAACTCCATAGGCAATCAAATAATTAAATTATCAAACAGAATTTTAAGCTAAAAACATCACTTATACAATATCATTCCACATAATCCGCAATTTGTTCCATATAAACTGTGAATCAATTTTTAAAAGGATTAATTGATTTTTTAATAAAGTGAACATTCTCAAAGAGACTTGCCACAACACTGAAAAATACCCATTTTACTGTATTTGTGTGTGTGCACTGTCCATCAGTTTGATAAGTTGTGTTTTATTTTCATAACTGCATTTAAATTATATAGCTTGTATCTTTGCTGGTATCTTAGTTATGTTACCATTGCCCGCATAAATCTAATTTTTTTTGTTTTTAGTTTTCATTTGATCTGTTCATCTCTTTTTTTTTTTCTTCTGGGTTTTAGATATACTTCTATGCTATGCTAGTGATTTTCATGTCAACTGTTTTCATTTCTCTTTAGAATAATAAACTGTGATATACATGTTTGACAACACAATTTGTGATATGTCTGTATGCAATGCTTTAAATGTCCATATTAAAGTAAGCATGCTGTTCTTACAGTAAGTTTTCATTAGAAATTTCAGTTTGTTGCATATCTTGAAAGAAGGTAAATAATGCTCAATAGGTGAGAATTTTTTTATTTAAGTATGTTTTTGTCAAAGTTGACATTTGAAAATAGTCTATTTGAATATAAGCCCCTATGGTGCAACTTTTAGTATGTTTTCTTCTGTCAAGAATCGTGTCTCTGTAAAAATATTTACAGTGTAATTCAGACCGTCAAGATACATTTCCATAGATTTATAAAATCCCATTGTATTGCCCTTTTTTGAACCAATTTTCCAAGTAATATTCTAAACACAAACAAAAAGAGCCAGTAGTTACATCCCTCATTAGCAAAAACACATTTCTACAAAACAAGAGGCTGCAAATAGCTATAGCTATTATACATTAAAAGATCCTTACCTATCAATCAGCCTTTATTCTTTTTTCAGAGAATTGATTTTAATGTCGCTGCTTATTGAAATTCAGTACTGTTTGCTATTTCTTTGCAAACCTCATGGATGAACCATTTAAATTTGGGTGACTATTTGTCCATCAAAAGAATCTGTCTCTATAATTAGCAGGGCAGAATTATTTTTATCAGTAGCTAAAATCAGCTCTATCTTTTTAGGACTCCCTATAAGTAGATGCATACATTAACAAATTCAGGTGAGAATAAATGTTAGGTTAAAAAGACCTAAAACTTGTGAACACTGTCTATTGCAACCAAAAATTTATTGGGGTGAGGCTATATTCACAGCTAAGGGAGGCTCTTGGATAGGGTTAGGTCAGAATGCATATCTCTGGGGATGAAATTTCTCAGTTGTCATGTTACTAATGTGAGTTATAAAAAATGAATAAATGAAAGAAGAAATAAGTACATATTGAAATGCGCCTCTTAACATTAAGAAATATTTCCTTCAGGGGCACCTCGATGGCTCAGTCAGTTAAGCATCAGGCTCTTGATATTGGCTCAGGTGGTGATCTCACTGTTTGTGAGTTCGAGCCCAGAATCAGGCTTTGTGCCAACCGCACAGAACCTGCTTGGGATTCTCTCTCTCCCTCTCTCTCTGCCCCTCCCCTGCTCTCTCTCTCTCTTTCTCTCTCTCTCTCTTAAAATAAATAAGTAAACTTAAAAAAAAATGTTTCCTTGACATAAAAATCATTCACTATTATTCCTCTGTGAAAGGAATATTAAAGAATATTAAAAAATAAACACTATTTCCATATGAAGCAATACAGTTATACTATGGAAACTTCTGTTTAAAAAACATTATGAAACATTATTTGTCATAGAATATTACTTGCAAAATTGGTTCAAAAAAGGGCAATACAATGGGATTTTATAAATCTATGGAAATGTATCTTGATGGTCTGAATTACACTGTAAATATTTTTACAGAGACAAGATTCCTGACAGAAGAAAACATACTAAAAGTTGCACCATAGGAGTTCATATTCAAATAGACTATTTTCAAAGGAGAGGATAACAGAACATTGGAATGAATGGAGCATTCAATCTTCTCTTCTCAAACACAACCGCACTATTAAGTTTATGTGAGTAAAAAAGAAAGGTTGGAAAAAAACACCTGAAAAAGTTTGCTGATCTGCAAGGTATCAAGATGGTTAATTAAGACAAATTGGGACAACCCCAAAGCTAAAAGTAACAATCAAGACTTTACACATTTATTGTGATGGTGAAGGTAAAAGGGAAAGAAAAAGAAAGGTTTCATTTTTTTCCCCCTATGTAATAGCATCTGGAATGGATCAATCTGATGACATACAGAGCAGGCACAGAAAATGTCACTGCAAAAGAACGTTGAACAAAAGTTTCCTGCTGTCTTATGGAACTGGGGAAGCTGGGAGATTGCAAAGAGGGAGGCCTAGGAGTGGAAAAGTACTAAGTTAGAATGGAGAAAAAGATCTTAAGGCCACATGGTGGAGAGGTTTAGGCAGGATTGCTGAAAACTGCCTCTGTCAAGGCCTCCAGATAAAGAAGTCTTTAGAAACAAGTTGTTGGAAATGCACACTGATGTATAAGCATGTCAAGCCCAAGGTGGGGCAGATAGCCTGGGGCCTTTACTGCAATTTCCAGGACAGACTGCAATGCCCTTGCTGTGTACCAAGTCTGTGTGGGAGAAGGCGAGTTTTCCCTCTTGAGGCCTGTTAGGCAAAGCCTTTGTAATTATCTATGGTCAAGCCTGAAAGATCATACACAGGAGTTGGCCTGGACCCAAACTCATGAAGTTCTGGCCACCAGAGATTATATGATATCCTGGGAACAATAATTATGTTTCAGGTTCAAGGAGGTAAGTGAATCACAGACAAAAAGGAGTCATTTTCTCATCCCCTACAGTTTGGCAAACGATAAAATGAGAATGGTCATCAAACTAGGACCCAGAAGAACATTATTGTTATTATGGACTGAAGAAAAGGCAGTGTTGATGCAGAAACTATCAGAGGAAGCTCCCAAAGAACAGATAAAAAACTTGAGTAAAAAACGTTCTGTGCGTAGATGAGATTCTGCGGACAGAATCTTTAAAACAACTTTGAGGAAAACTTTGTATAGGTTATGGGGATTCCAAGTATTGGAAGTACTGTAGGACTCAGACAAATGGTTTGAGGAAATAGCTTTCTGTGTGAATTGAAAGAGTATCCGCAACACTTCATGCCAACAGCTATTTGGCTACCGTACATTCCTCAACTGATAATTGGGGATGGGGGAGAGCACTCTTATTTTATGGAACAACTACTGCCTAGGCAATTCAACTAAAATCTGCAGTTACATTAAAGCCAGTAAGGATGAGAAAGTGAGCAAAATAACTTCCTTTTAGGTCTCTTCTGCTTTAATCCATATATTTGGGACTATACGGCATACACCTTGACAAATTTATTGCTCTACTTTTGATGCAGCAGAAGAAGTAGAGACATCTGATCTCATACTCCCTGCTTGCATCACGGGTATCAGGGCAGTTGACAAAAACAAATCAAAAGACCATGATGAGTACAGTGAGAAATCTCCTTCTCAAGATTTGTAGTAGAGCAGAAGTTGCAGAATCTGCCCACAAGGATTCCCATCCATCAGATGCGGTTAGATGAAACCAGAACAGATACAAAACTGTAAAAAACTCTAGACATGCTTGGAAGTCCTAGAAAATGCCTGGAATTCCTGCTGGTCAAGATGGGAGGCTTGGAACATTTACAAGTCGAGATAACCTAGAAGATATGCTGAGATAGTAAATAACCCCCAACTCTTAGTGAGTTAGTACAATAAAAGTTTATTTTTAGTTTATGCAAAGTTGACTGAGGCTCTAAGCAAGAATCCAGGGCAACTGTTCTCTTAGTAGCAACTAGCAATCCAGGTTAATGAAGTCCCCAACACTTTCTAGCTGCTCTATCTGGAACAGAGTCTCTCCAGTCTATGTGAAAGAGAAGAAAACAGTGCTGGAATGTCTCCCTGAAGTAATTAAAGGCTTTGGCCCTGAAATGACCCATCACATTCATTCACAAAGCCTTTGCCAATTCTGGTCACATGATACTGTGTGACTATGATACGTCATGGCTGAGCAGTGGAAGTGACTAAGGCAGAATATCAAGCTATGAGATACTGTAAATGTGACCCAATTTGTACTCAGGGTGGTGCAGCTCAGAAATACTAATAGTAGGTATATCCTCCACACTAAAAAAACTGAAAGATGGGGTGGGATAAAAATGATTCAACTGTTCTCAGGGTTGTTCTTTCTCCACCGAATAGTTTTTTCTCCTGTCCACATACATTAATATCTCTTACAATTTAAGATTATGACACTAATGATTCCAGTTTTATAGCCACTGCCCCAGTAGTCACTACTCAAGTTGAAATAAAAATATATTTATGTCTACAGTTAACTGAGCGCTGGTGGAGTCTGACAAAAATCAGAATTAGATTCTAGATGTTAACTCCCCTTCCCGACAAATATAGAAGTTTCTTGTGAAGCTTAGAATTTTCTTAAGTTCTAATAACTATCACTTTAACACCTAATAAATCAGTGATCATTTTATATCCAAAATTTCTGCCATTACTTAACTTTTTAATTTAGTTTTCTTAATGCAGGGAAGGCAGATAGGAACTGGAAAACCTAGAACAAATTATGGTCAGCTTCAAGACACTTGGCTGTCAAGACTTTTAAAGAGGGCATATTTATTAACCTAAATGTTACTACTCCTGATTATTTTTTGATATATCATCATTCTTCCTTTCTTCCTTGAAGGGGAAACTTTTATGGAAGGTGTTACAGCACAGCTGTTATTTTCTCTCACTAATAATTAGCTCATTGTAAAATTCAATCTGCTGTTACTTTAAGCCTAGCTATTTCACTAAGTCAGCTGCCAAAAGCATTATGTAACTTACTTATTTGTGTTTATTTTTAAAAATGGCGTGGAAGTATATTCTACCTGATATCAGCACAATTTATTTTTATCTTTAAAGATTTTTATTTACCTGTCTTTTGCCTCGCTCTAACTCCTGTCCTCATAGTACATCACATTTGTTCAGTACTTTGGAGGATTTTATTAGTTTTGTGCTCCTAAATATTAAATGTCCTAAACCTTCAGCTTTCTGTTCATATCTGCTCAACATAGTGTACAATCTGCATTCTAGGGAAACCCAGATATGGGAGAGAGGTGGCTAGGCAGGACAGCATGGAATAAATACAGTGTATCCAGGAGAAAAATGGCTTGGGGCGTGACTCGGCCTCAAGACATAGATCATCGTCATTCCACCAGGCAATAGGAAAGGCAGTAATGTGCTATTCACATTTCAGCTTTATCCCAATACTCTAAGCTTCTTCTAATTATAATGATTTTCTCTTCCCATCACAAACATGGAAATATACTATGGTAATTTTTTTTTCAAGTGACAAACAGCTAATGATATTAAATACACTACAGGACTTATGTGTATACATAGAACAGGCATGCACACACACTAAATAACACGGCATGCTCAGACACAAACATATCAAACACATAAACACCATCCACATCCACATATGTCAAACACCACACACACACACACACACACACACACACACACTCCACACCCACAACACACCACATACCCATCCATATCACATACATGCACACAACACAAACCACATTACACGTGCTACTCACCACACTCACATACATATCACCTGTCCTACTCTCATGCACAACACTCAACACTCTGAATTCTGAAATCCACAAACTTAACATCACTGGCACAGGTATGTGTAAGGTATCGTAAACCTTTAGCATTCCTTCTTTGTAGCATATGTGTGTTAAAAAGAAAATTTTGTTGATTTTTAACAACACCTATAAAGATAATTTATCTGCTTGCCTTTGCTTTAAAAAATGGTTTTTCGATCTTCTCTTTGGGATATCCCAAGGGTACAATATTTGTTTATAAGATTTTTTAAAGAAAAAGTTAATTTTCTTTCCAACAGTTTTTATTCCTCAAGGAAAGCAATTATTTCTAATATTGTTAAAAGTGTTACAATAAAATGATGAAATCATTAAATTAGTTTTAACTTCATAAATGGCTTTTATCATAATGCACCTAGTATTAAGAATTATTGTAAAATTAAGAGTTTTAAAAGGTAATTATTCCAAATATTAAGTTACAAATATTAACCCCTCTTATTAGATATTTGTTTCTGTAGGTTTATAAATACACAGTTACAAAAATGTACTCATGGACTTTTGGACATAGACATCTTTATTCCAAAGATGTTTACTGAAAGCATATTTTATCCCTACTACTTGACCAAAGAATCAGAAAATATTAGAAAAGGAAAAAGAGGGGCGCCTGGGTGGCGCAGTCAGTTAAGCGTCCGACTTCAGCCAGGTCACGATCTCGCGGTCCGTGAGTTCGAGCCCCGCGTCGGGCTCTGGGCTGATGGCTCAGAGCCTGGAGCCTGTTTCCGATTCTGTGTCTCCCTCTCTCTCTGCCCCTCCCCCATTCATGCTCTGTCTCTCTCTGTCCCAAAAATAAATAAATGTTGAAAAAAAAATTAAAAAAAAAAAAAAAAGAAAAGGAAAAAGATTGTGAGTCATTATCACTGAACCAACTGTATATTTTGCCCAACCCTTAATATTTATCCTCTGCCCTCTCTCAGTGGAGGAAATGGGTGGTGAGAGAGATGAGGGACAGAAGAAAGCAAGCAAGCAAAAGGGCATTAAGTCTGCTGATTAGGGCACATGACAGATAATAATAATAATTTTTTTTAAGATGTAAAAGACTTAGACTAAATGAAGGGGGTAAAGACCTAAATTTGAACCACCATGTCTCAGCATATTATCTACAAAACTAAATGCTAAAAATTATAGAAAATTATTAACTGCTACAGAAGTTCCTCTGGCACACATATTTGTGTCTGTATACATGCACACATGGACATGTACACAGAGACTTCCAAAGATGAGTAGAGAAGCAAAGGGATGTGATAAGCATGGTAAAGGGAACATGAAAGAATAATTTAATGGATATTTTTTTAAGGCCATCTATGACTACAACTCAGGTTCCTTTCTCCTATGTAAAACAAAAACAAAAACAAAAACAAAAAAAACAAAAAAAACTTGTTTTCTAAGTTTACGCAATATACACAACACTTTGTTTTGTTTTGTTTTGTTTTGTTTTTACTTTTATGTTCTTGACAAGGCATTCTTCTCTCTGGTGCCATATAGGAGGGCATATTAGAATAACACCATTAATCCTGATGACCAAAGAGGGAAAGATGTCTATAATAATCTATTTCCTGAAATATTATTCAATCAGTTGATAGAGAAAACAATGCCTGTGTTGTATAGTCTTGCTGTTGTTTTCCTGGATATAGAGGATATGTGGATGGACTATAAATATTCCATGGCTGCCAGATATAATCGTAAGGAAAGTGGTCCCAACAGTTTTATTTCAATTGCTGCCATTGTTTCCTCTCCATTTCTTGGTTAATTTTCTCTTTCTTATATGGTGTGCTTTACTTAGGAGATGAAGCCTTCCACTACAAACGCTGCAGAGGTCTGTACTGGGGAATGTTACACTGGCTGGAAGGTAAACATTTAAAAGCAGGGCATGGAGGCATTCCTAAATTCTGAAATAAATGTTGAGAACTCAGAAAAATAGAGACGTACCACTCAGATTAGCACCAAATTAAACCAAGTTAAATCTTACTTTTTGAAATATAAATGCAAGAAAATCAAAGGGAAGGGACCGGTCAGATCAGGTTGCTGACTGAGCAACACTTCTCAAGCATGTGACTTACTCCTGCAGTTCATTATCTCTCTCAGATCCAGAAGAACAGTAAACAAGGATAACTGCATGGCCAGTAGAGCAAATTCTTCTTCTAACTCAAATCACTATAGAGGTTCACAATAAACTACTGGCGCTATAAGGGAGAAAAAGTAACGGCTATTTAAAAAAAACAAAAACAAAAACAAGAAACACTCACTATAGCCATTCAGCATTCTGTAATAGGGCAGAATTTTGTTTCATTTTCACAATAATCTTAAGAGGACAGGTTGATTGAGCTCAATTGATCTATGCATTAGAGAAAAGGAATTTTGAGTTTTATGTTTGTTTTCTAGTTTGTTGCCTTGGAGAGCTCTGAATGGATAAACGGACCTGCGGATGAAGAAAACATTTGGAACGTTTTTCATAGGGCCATAAAATGAGGTAGGGACTAGATAATAGGCTACCAGTAAAAATGAATGTGCCCATGAAACTTTAGGAAAAGTCATGAGGATGTTTGCTCAAACTGGTTACTGTTCTATGCTCTAATTTCCTTTCATTATAGCAAAAATTTCATGTTTGTATCACATAACGTATTGCCTAATGGTAACTTGGAAGATGGCATAAAATCCTTACCACACTCAGGTAAAGGGAACAGACAGAATAAGATAATTCAAAGTGATTAATAAGTGAACCTGAAGCAAACTTGCCGAACAAGATGCAATAGGTAGCCAACAAGGGAGGGTAAGCATTTGTAAAACAAGAATGTGTGAATTCTAGGAACCATTAGGGAAAGCCTAGACTTTGAACAAGCACATGAGGTGAAAGCCCATCTTATGTTGTATTTTTAAAAAAGGGCCAACACCAGATGAGTAAGGTTGATGGGGTCTCACTGTTGGTCCTCTTCTAAGAGACATCTATGCCATCCACTGAAATCCATCTCCAATCCCTGGCACATAGCTAGAATTTTTTTCAGCCTTCTTTGTAATTAGGTCTGGCTATGTGGAATTCTCTCTAATAGAAGGTGATTGGTAGAGATGTGAGCCAATTTCTGGGCCATTAAAATCTAATCTGTAGCCCCTCCATTTCTTTCCTAGTCTACCAGCTTCATGCAAATAATTATGTGTTCTTAGGAGATGACATAGCCACAAAATATAAGATACTTCAGTTACCATATCACCACATGACGGAAAGCCATGCTTTGTCTTGACCACTCAACTGATTCTCTGGGCAAGAAAAAAGGTCCTATTATATTAAACCACTAAAATATTGGGATGCAAAGGGGAAAAAAGAGAAAGAGACAGACTCTTAATTATACAGAACAAACTGATGGTTACTAGAGGGAGGTGAATGGGAGGATGAGTTAAATAAGTAATGGAGATTAAGGAGTGCACTTGTGATGAGCACCGCGTGACATATGGAATTGTTGATCACTATATTGTACACCTGAAACTAATACTACACTGTATGCTAACGAGGAATTAAAATTAAAACTTAAATATATGTGTGTGTGTGATTTTGTGGTGTTGATACATTTTTAGAAATCCTGTATATTCCTATTCTCTTTATTAATCCCAAAATAAATAATATGATACTTGTACTTTCTTGAGGCTGAAGAGAAACCTTCCATGACAAAAATCATGAAATCAAATTTAATAGGTAGAAAGGTAATTAAACATAATACATTGTGAAATGGGCTCTCATAGGAAAAGTGAACCTCAGAAAAAAGGAGAGTTGGAAATGAGAGAGGCGATATAAAAGATGAATCTTGAGGACCTGGATGTAAAGGGCATTCCAGACAGTGGGTGATGCAAGTATGATTGTCAAAAAAATAATAACTGCTCAAGGTATTTTCCAAAATCTGAAAGTAATTAAGAGCTTTAAGAATAGTTTGTACTGAAGTCAGAGCAAGAGCCTTTAGGCAGGCTTCTTATGTGAGCTAGGGACTGTATAACATCACTCATAGTCTTGAAGGCTGTGGGAGGCTTTGGAGAAATGTAAGCAAAGAAGTGATGTTGTTGCATTTTCTGTGTAAGAAAGATCACCAGTGACCATAAAGAAGGTAGATTAGAAGAGGAGGGACAAGATTGATGACAGAGAATGCCAATTAGGAAGTTGTTACATTAATCCAGACAATAAATAATGAGGCCTGAGCCATGCCATGGCACTGGGGATGGGAGAGAAGCAGTTTGGAGAGATGTTGAGGTATTTCCAGTAATTGGATATGTCAGACTTGAATGCCAGCAGCTTACTTTTTAGATGCTACCTTATTTACTCTCCAACACAATCTTCCCTGAGTCATTCCTGGAGGAAAAACATATCTGAGATGTAATGTCATTTATGGCCAAGCCAACTTCTCTTGGTTTTAAACACTAGATGGTGATAAATAATTGGATTAATTACTTTACTATGTTAGTGATCCAAAACAAAGTTGCAGCTGGCATCTAAAAGCTATCATGTGTTCTCTTCAAAGAAATACAAAACAAAGGAAGTAAGTTTGCTCTTAGAATTAAAACATAGAGTTATCAGAAAAGTGGTAAGACAAAGCCACCTTGAAAAGACACAGGTATCTCAAGCCACTGAGATTTGACTGAAACCACACTATTTTGATCTATATACCTTTAATAACACAGATTTGTAGTTTGGTTCTAAAACCAGTTATACGAGGCTGCTAAATCTGAATTTACATCTAATTAGGCACTCCATTCTCAATTTCACAGTTTAGGTGTTTGATCTTTGGTAACACCAAAGGTTAGTTTAGGGAGGGTTGGTTTTACTTTTTGCTTAGTCTTCAAAATTTCTCATCCTTGTCACCCCATATAAACATAAAATGTAAGTAAAGTCAGTATTTTTGCCATGCAAGCCTAAACTGAAAGAAAGGTCCTAGAGCCACCAGAAATTGCTCTGTCAAAGTCCCTCCTTTCAAAGAAGTTATAGATTAGCCAAATTTATTCAGCTGGTAATGTTTATGCCAGATCCTTCCCTTGGCAAGTGCAATATAATAATGTCATCTGTGAGACATCTGAGAACACAGCTGGTCTTTCCTGTTGGTTGCCTTCTTTCATTTTTTAAAAAAAAAATTAAGTTTATTTATTTATTTTGAGAGAGACAGAGATAGTATGAGTAGAGAAGGGGCAGAGAGAGAGGGAGAGAGAGTCCCAAGCAGACTCCGCACCATGAACACAGCCTGATACAGGGCTCGAAATCACGAAACAGTGAGATCATGACCTGAGCCGATACCAAGGGTCAGATGCTTAACTGACTGAGCCACCCAGGTGCCCCTCCTTCTTTCATTTTTAACCTTCTTCAAAAGTGTACATAATTTAATAAAAGTAACTGCCCTCTAATTTGTATACTGGCAATCTTTTGAGTGTAACTCTTTCTGCCCCATGTAATGGAGAAGACAACAGTGGAGCAGGGAAGAACACAGGAAGAGAACATCCAATTTAAGTTGCTAAAATGGCTTTGCCATGTATTCTTCCACACTGTTTTCCTGGCAAACTAAGTAAAAGCTACATGGGAGAAGGAAGTTCATCAAGAGAAGAACCTAAAGAGTGAGTGACACATTCTCTGTCACTAGTCCTGGTCTCTGCTTTAGTAAAAATGTAGACCGAAAAGAGCACTTGAGTGATTCTGATTCTCATCAATTTAGAAAGTAATCATTCTCATTAAGACTTATCAGTACTGGGTGCCTGGGTGGGTCAGTCTGTTAAGCCTCTGACTTTGGCTCAGTTCCTTTTCTCATAGTTGTGGCTTCGAGCCTGGCCTTGGGCTCTGTGCTAACAGCTCAGAGACTGAGGCCTGCTTCAGATTCTGTGTGTCGCTCTCTCTCTGTCCCCTCCCCACTCATGCTCTGTCTCTGTCTTTCTCAAAAATGAATAAACATTAAAAAAATTAAAAATAAAATAAAATTAAAAAAAGACATCACTACTAAGTGCCAAATACTGTGTTTATTTAAAAAAAAAAAAAAAAAAAAAAAAAAAAAAAAACCTTGAGTTATCAAATGTAAAATAGGAAAGGATGAGCTACAGTTATAGTTCAAAAATCTGACTAAGGAATTTATAACTCTTAACACAGCTATGGCTATATTAATTTTTTAAATATTTATTTATTTTTGGAGAGAAAGAGAGAGAGAGTGAGTAGGGGAGGAGCAGAGAGGGGGGAGACACAGAATCTGAAGAAAGATCCAGGCTCTGAGCTGGAGTCAGCTCAGCTCTGTCAGCAGAGAGCCCAATGAGGGGCTCAAACCCACAAACCACAAGATCATGACTTGAGCGGAAGTCAGATGCCCTACCAAGTGGGCCACCCAGGCACTAGAAATGGCTATATTAAACCCAGGGAAAGACAGAATTCAACCACTTACTGAATGAAAAACAGTTCTATCAAAAAGACTGCATTAACTTCTTACTGCTGCTGTAACAAATAACTACAGATTTGGTACTTAGAACAGAGCAAATTTATTACCCTATGTTCAGGAGGTCAGAAGTCCAAAATTAGTCTCACTAGGTTAAATGTAAACTGTCAGCAGAACGATTTCTTGTGGAGGCTCTACAGAAGAATTAGAGACTCCTTGCCTCTTCTAGCTTCTAGATGCTGGTAACTGTACCTGGTTCAAAGTTCCCTTGCAGCCATCACTGCATCTCTCCAAACTACTTTCATCAACACATCCCTTTCTCTTACTTTCCTGCCTCTCCTTTCCCTTATGAGGACACTCATGATTACGTTGGGCCCCTGGATAAGCCAGGACAAACCCCAAGTCAACATCCTTCAGTTAGTCATATCTGAAAAAGTCCCTTTTGTCCTAGAAGGTAACATTCATAGGTCCTGGAGATAAAGACCTGGGCATTTTTGGAGGGCTGCTGTTTAGCCTACCACAAAGACACACTACACGTCTAGTTAAATACGAGCCAGTCGGGGCGCCTGGGTGGCTCAGTCGGGGCGCCTGGGTGGCTCAGTCGGTTGAGCGTCCGACTTCGCCTCAGGTCATGATCTTGCAGTCCGCGGGTTCCAGCCCCGCGTCGGGCTCTGTGCTGATAGCTCAGAGCCTGGAGCCTGTTTCAGATTCTGTGTCTCCCTCTTTCTCTGACCCTCCCCTGTTCATGCTCTCTCTCTCTCTCTGTCTCAAAAATAAATAAAATGTTAAAAAAAATTTTTTTAAAAATAAAATAAAATTAAAAAAAAAAATACTAGCCAGTCAAAAATTGCCTTGTTGTTGTTGTTACTCTTAGATAAAAATAAATGCTACTGTCATAACCTTAAGTCTCAGAAGATGGCACTTTTCCAAAATTACTATTATTAAATGTATACATTTCTCATAGGGCATTCCAGAGTTAGTTTCCAGTTTGTTTCCATATTTGGACATTTAGTGAAAAAAAAAGGAAGAATATGACTTCATTCTAAAAAATGCTCAAGATTAGCCAACCTTTTTGTAAATGATAAGAAAATTGTAACTTTAGGGTAGCAACATCACAAGATACTATATCATTCCAAATTCAGTTTAGAATAAGATGGACAGGGGTGCCTGGGTGGCTCAGTCCGTTGAGCGTCCAACTTCAGCTCAGGTCATGATCTCTCTATCTGTGAGTTCAAGCCCAACGCTGGCATCTGTGCTGACAGCTCAGAGCCTGGAGCCTGCTTCTGATTCTGTGTCTCCCTCTCTCTCTGCCCCTCCCCTTCTCACGCTCTGTCTCTCTCTCTCTGTCAAAAATAAACATTAAAAAAAAGAATAAGGTGGGAAACTTGAGGGAAATACTCTATTTTTAAAATTAAAATGGAATTATACACACAGAGACATTTTTGAATAGAATAAATGTGTTCTGCTCCTGTTCATCTTCAACAAATAACATTAGCTCATGTGACACCAGCAACCAATTCAGGTAAACATTAGCCTCTGTCTGCAGACATATTTTAAGATGGGCTTTCTCCATATCGCTTTTTCTTCTACTTTTACATTCATAAGATGATTTTTCTGTATTTAAATAAAACACTAAAAGATAGTCTCTGAGATATTGTCTTCACTGTGCCAATTGAGAAAAACTATGTAAGTTTAGCCAAATTAATTTGACATGGGATTGAATAATTACATCAAGTCAGTGAAAACAACCAATTTATTGTGTTCATGTAGAAACACAAAATTCTGAAAATAAAATTGAGATCAAAAGGTTAAAATAATATATTCAAGAAATGTGTTTTGTAGGGCTTATTATAATAGTTAATAAATATTCTCTTTTCTCTATCAATTATATTTTTAATTTTGACAATCATCTCCCAAATGTGACTCTCGGCCTTGAGAGTGATTTTTTTTTTTATATGACAGAATGGTATCTACATAAATTGATCATTTTGTTTGAAAATAACTAGAAAAGCATAGAAGTGACTTTGTATTACTAACTTCATATAACAATTAAAAAGAAGAGAACTAGGGGCACCTGGGTGGGTCAGTTGGTCAAGCGTCCGGTCAGTTGGTCAAGCGTCCACCTTTGGCTCAGGTCACTATCTCATGGTTCCTGGGTTCGAGCCCCTCATGGGGGGCTCTGTGCTGACAGCTCAGAGCCTGGAGCCTGCTTCAGATTCTGTGTCTCCCTCTCTCTCTGATCCTCTCCCACTTGTGCTCAGTCTCCCTCTCCCTCTCTCTCTCTCTCAAAAATAAGTAAATGTTAAAAATTAAAAAAAAGAAAGAGAACCAAATAAAAATAAAAATCATGATAATAGTAATTGAGTACTTATACATGCCAGGCTCTGAGCTGACAACTTTAAATGCATGATTTATTTAATCTTCATAACAAATTTATGAGGTAAGGGTCATCATTATTGTTTTGCCTTTACAGTTGAGAAAATGGAGGTTTAAAGGAGTGAAATAGGTTTTTCAAGATTGTCCAATTGGTAGGCTGAAAATCTTGGATGAGGACCCACAATGTGGAGCCAGTACATTTAAAAGCACTGTGGCACTATCAACATTAGCCAAAGTATGGAAAGAGCCCAAATGTCCCTCGATGGATGAATGGATAAAGAAGATGTGGTATATATACACAATGGAGTATTACTCGGCAATCAAAAAGAATGAAATCTTGCCATTTGCAACTATGTGGATGGAACTGGAGGGTATTATGCTAAGTGAAATTAGTCAGTCAGAGAAAGACAAAAATCATATGACTTCACTCATATGAGGACTTTAAGAGACAAGACAGATGAACATAAGGGAAGGGAAACAAAAATAATAAAAAACAGGGAGGGGGACAAAACAGAAGAGACTCATAAATATGGAGAAAAGGCTGAGGGTTATGGGAGGGGTTGTGGGAGGGGGGATGGGCTAAATGGGTAAGGGGCACTAAGGAATCTACTCCTGAGATCATTGTTGCACTATATGCTAACTAATTTGGATGTAAATTTTAAAAAATAAAAAATTAAATTAAAAAAAAAAGAATGTGAGGAGGTAGGAATATCTTCTCTAGAAATTGAACAGCTTGTGAAAGAAAATTTTAATCTGATTTCTTTCTTTCTAAAAGGTCTATTAAAAGGATCCTGGGTGGCTCAGTTGGTGAAGCATCCGACTTCAGCTCAGGTCATGATCTCACAGTTCGTGAGTATGAGCACCACGTCAGGCTCTGTGCTGACAGCTCAGAGCCTGGAGCCTGCTTTGGATTCTGCGTTTCCCTCTCTCTGCCTCTCCCCTGCTCGCACTCTGTCTCTCAAAAATTAACAGAATTTTTTTTTAAATAAATAAATAAATAAATAAATAAATATCTTATAAAAATTAACATATATGAACACATATCATTTTAAGTGCACTAATCAGAAAATTATTATAGTGTGAAAATAATTCAAGTATTCTCTTTTTGCTCCTTTATACATTTAGCTGACTGTAGTGTCTGAGCAGGAGAAATTATTTACTCGCATATCATCACATCTTAATTTGGAATAACGTAGAACAAAGCTGCATTTTGACATATTAATGATTTTAAACTGCTTTTTGATAATGAGGATGACTCCCTTCCTCCTCTCTCCAGGGACAATATTAAGATAAATATATTTTCAGTGATGATTTTGTTGTCTTTCTTAGAAATGGCCTTGATAGAGAATTGGCTTTGCCACTAAACCATGTCCAGAAGAACCTTTTAAGGATATTCACTCAAACTAAAATCATCGTTTTTGGTACATGTTTTCAAAAATTTAATTGACTTGTAATCAACAAATTTCACAGAGTTGGGCAACTCAGAGTTTCTAATGAGTTAATGTGGTGATGTGCAGGAAGGATAGGTAAGTTTACTGAGGATATATTAGGTGTTTAATTGCAATATGAAATTTTTACTACTATGTGGAAATTTGATTTACCTGCTTTAAAATATATCTAATTTAGACTTGGCTCCATATGGCATATTGAGCTGGTATGGAAAGACCATTCTGTAACTCTGGATTTCTTTTAATAGTGCTTCAAAAAACACTTTTAAGGAATTCAATGCTGGTTTTATGCCCTTCTTTACATTGAAGGATAAGAAAAAAGCTATACTCACTTCATGCTTTTAGTATAGGTATACATTTGAAGATATTTCTACCATGTTAACAATTGTTTAGGACTTCCTAGCACAGCCAATGTCCACCTGTTCTCAAGCTACTAGACTGGAGTCTCAGTGTTCCTAGCACATCGGCTTCACCAACACAAGTACATATTCAATATTTAACTAACGTGTATTGAGATATCACTATGTGCTAGTCAGTGTGTAATCATTTTACCTGCATTGCTATCACACTTCATATTCGCTGCCACACACCTCACAAGCTGTGATTCAAATGCAAAGCTGGCTGACAGTATCTTAGGCTCGTAACTAATTTTTGTGTTATGTATTTTCTTGTCAGTTAACTAAAATGTGCAATAAGGGGCTAGAAATAAATCATCACATGAGCAGTTCATTGAATTTTCTGTGGAATAGTTTCTCTCAAATGATAAAACTATTTCCTCATAGAAAACAACTGGACCAAGTGCTTTAAACTGCTTATATACCAGAGCATAGACTCCTGGGTAGAGGGTTTGAGTTGACATTGCTTAGATGTATTGCTTAGATGGTACTCAGTCTATACCAATATGCCGAGTAAGGATTTCCAGGACATCGGTCCCGTTTTTATTAAATTTAAAAAATAGTTTGATGAGACTGTTAACCAAAGATCAAATGGAGTATAATTAATTAGGTCGTACCTGAAGAGGGAAATTTTATTGTGGTAATTTGATATATTTTTATGTAGTTTTAATGTTCTATTTTCCAGATTTGTAAGAAAGCCCTTTTGTTAATTCTTAAGCTATTCTTTAACTCATGACAACATATTATATTCTGCTTTTATGAACTACAATGAAACATTTTAAAATTGTATCTGACTCTCCAAAATTTAAGTAATTTCTACACCCATTGTGGGGCTCAAACTCAGAACCCTGAGGTCAAGAGTCACATGCTCCCCCAACTGAGTCAGCCAGACACCCCAATTCTCCAAAATTTAAAACCTTTTAAGTCTTTATTTACTTTTCATGTAATATAGTTATTTGCATAGGTACAATAAACCTGTTTATTTATTTAAATATAATTTAAATCAGAATATAATTTTAAAAATTATACAAGATAGACTTGACCTGGAATGTCACATTTGAGAATCATGCTCCTTTAATTATGTATGTATGATAAGTCACCTTTAAATAATTTGGTTGGCTTTACTTATAGACTCTGGGAGAGAATAATTTATGGATAAGCAGGTAAAATGTGGCAGAGTCCATCTATTAGGCTTATTTCCTAGACTTAGGATATCAAATCATAGGGGCTTTAGCCATCCAATTTGGCTTTATGAAAACTTTCAGATAGAGGTTAATTTTGCGGTCTTAGTAATTGTCCAATACTGTATGGCTCTAGACTTTACAAAGCAAACTTAAAGAGGCCTATATGCCAAATATTTGCCTATATGCCAAACACTCTTTCTATACCTATGTAATGAGTCAGGCCAAATCTAAAGTGAAAAGACTTATATTGTGATCAAGTGTTTTATTTCTTTAAGATTATTATAATCACAAAATGGAGATGAAATTGTGTGTGTATGAAAGACTACGAAACGCATAAAATAAGGCTAGTAGAGTACTAACCAGACCACCCTTTCATTATCTCTGCATTTCATAATCTTAAATTATTTTATAATCCTGTAAATTATAGCAAACTGATAATAATTGCAGATTATTTTTAGTTATAAAACTTCAAATTAATTGTGTCCTATGGAATGCAATTGATTATTGCCTTGCAGATATCCATTTTGCAACTGTTTGTGAATTCATTTCAGAATTTCTTATTCCCAATATGTGCTTCTGCTCTGGATTATCCTTTGTTGTGTTATCGGTTGTGTATAATATACCAGTTCCCTTCATAATAAATAAGTTAAACAAAATCTTCAGCATGTATTCACTTTATGTAAGCTCAAGAACCACAATTATACCTTATTTTAACAATTTTTCTTTAACATAATAAATGCATCCAAATAAAAATTATAAATTGGACATCACATTTAAAAAATGATTTAGTTAAGAATAATCAACTTATTATTATAAAACTTCTACTTTGCTCAAACACATGGAGAATAAACTCATAAACTATGAGAATGTGTAGCCTATCTAATGAATAATCCTCAGGGCTTCAAAAAAAATCACTTTTACAAGAAACCAAGCCTCGAAGATCAGATGGATGGAGGCATTTGTTGGGGTGATATAATCTTTACTATCAAGAGAATTCTCTCTTGAATGGAATAAAACAAAGCTGTAAATGCAAATAGACAAAGGAAAACCCTGATTTTTTTTTTTTTTTTTCATTTTCTGTTTTTACCTTAAGAGGCAGATCAGGCCAGAAAGTCTGAAAAGGTAATTAGAAGATCATTCTACTCACTACAAAGCCTGAGTTTCTCTGGAATTACTGCAAAGATGCTCAGAGGTTTCCAGAGCTAATTAAAAATGCTAAGAAGCAAATTAACACTTTCTCTCTAATAAACTGCAAACACACAGTTAAGTCCTTTTAATAATGCTCCAAAGGCTCCCAAACAGATTGAAGTAGACAAAGCAGGGAATTCAAAATAAAGGGAAAATGCTTGGGGTATTTGGATGGCCTAAGACTGAATGGGAGAAAGTTAAAGTTCCATCCAGAGTGAGAGTGTGAATGAGTTTGAGTATAACAAAGGGAGGCTAATAAAAATAAAAATTTAGGGGCGCCTGGGTGGCGCAGTCGATTAAGCGTCCGACTTCAGCCAGGTCACGATCTCGCGGTCCGTGAGTTCGAGCCCCGCGTCAGGCTCTGGGCTGATGGCTCGGAGCCTGGAGCCTGTTTCCGATTCTGTGTCTCCCTCTCTCTCTGCACCTCCCTCGTTCATGCTCTGTCTCTCTCTGTCCCAAAAATAAATAAAAACGTTAAAAAAAATTAAAAAAATAAATAAATAAAAATTTAGTAACCCATTCTTCTTTTTGGTATTTATTTCAGTACCATTTTGATTTGCATTGTTATAGCTCATTTCATTGTTACTATAACTGCTTCTTTGTCATTTTCTCCATCTATATCATATCTGTCTTGCTTTCTGTTGATTTTCTAGCAGAGTGCAAGACCAGAGTAAAGCTTCAATTTTTTTTAAACAAATGAATGGATGGATAATTTAAAGAATAAATGGATTGATGAAGAGAAATGTGTTGTAAAGCTGAGAAATATCAAGAAGATATTTATGATTTCATTACAGATAGAATATTTTAACTTGTAATAATTATTCATTTGTATAAAAATGAGTTTGTATGTCTCCTTTTTCTGTCATCTATTTTTCAGAATCACGTTTTCTTTTTTAAGCAACATGCAGATCACATCTGTCTCCCATCCAAAAATCCCCAGTGGGTTCTTAGGACAGTTAAACTAACATTGCAACTTGGCCCTTCACCACAGAGTCCCTGACTTCCCCAGCTCCTCTCTCATCTAGCTCACTTACTTGGCTTCAGCCACACTAACCACCCTGTGTGTCTCTGGGTCATAACAGACACTTTTGTACCTCAAAGTCTTTGATTTTGCTCTTTCCTCCACATAGAATTATGCCCAGAGTTTATTCATAACTCTGATCAAATAGCAATTTATTAGAAAGATCCTTTCCAAGCATAGTATCTATAAAAGGCTCACTCTTCTTGTCAGTTACTATATGTTTACCTTGCCTCACTTTTCCTCATAACACTAACCCATCACCTAAAAATATTTCACATATTTATATGTTTGCTCTCTCCTTCTTCCAAAAATAAGCCTTCAGTTTGTGCTGTTCGCCTCTTTATTCCCAGTGTATAGAACATGCCTGAAAAGTACTTTATATAATATGTATTTGTTCAGTTAATTAATTCATATGTAGATATATAAATGTATGCCTTATCAATAATAATGTTCATACATGGTGAGATTCAACATTATAAAGGTCAAATTAATTTCCAAGTTTTGTGTGGTAATTAGGAGTTAGTTGGTTTATCAAATTAATTTGTAAATTCAGTGTAATTACACTACACACACACTCACACACACACACACGTACCAGAGATTTTTTGAGTTTGACCACTGATTCTAAATTTTGTTTTGAAGGTTACAAGCACATAAATAATTTCGACAATTTTGAAAAATGAACAGAGTGTATGAATCATTCCATCATATTATAATGATGTTTCATATTTAATTTTATCAAAATTAAACTGATTACATCAGTTTGATATTGGTACAAATATAGAATAGTTAGGGGGGAGATGCCTGGGTGGCTCAGTCAGTTAAGCGTCTGACTTTAGCTCAGGTCATGGTATCACCGCTTGTGAGTTCAAGCTCCGTGTGGGGCTCTGTGCTGACAGATCAGAGCCTGGATCCTGCTTTGAATACTGTGTCTCTGCCTTTCTGCCCCTCCCGACTCGTGCTCTCTCTGTCTCTCTCTCTCAAAAATAAATAAACATTAAATTAAAAAAAAAAAAATAGAATAGTAGATATTGAAGCAGAATACAGGGTCCAGAAAAAAGACCATAGCCAGAGTTAGACAAACTTTGAGGTTTGGAGGTACAATACCCCAAAAACTGTCCTTACGTCTTTCTTTTTAAAAATGTTTAATGCTTATTTATTTTTGAGAGACAAAGAGAAAGAGAGCCAGTGGGAGAGGGGTAGAGAAAGAGGGAGACATAGAATCCCAAGCAGGCTCCCGGATTCAAGCTGCCAACACACAGCCGGATGCAGGATTCGACCCTACAGCCAGCTAGATCATGACCTGAGCTGAAGTTGGACACTCAATCAACTGAACCACCCATGTGCCCCATAAACTGTCTTCACTTCTGACATCAAACCCCCCAACAAGTTTGGGGGTTTCCCCAAATGACCCTCCTGTTAGTTAGTTTGCTGGAAGATTTCAAATATCTTACTTAAAGCCATTATACTCGTGGTTACAGGGTTTATCCTGGGGAAAGGATATAAATTAGAACCAGCCAAAGAAAGATGCGTATGGCAGAGTCGGGGGGGGGGGGTCTATATATGGAGCTTAAGGTCCTTTCTTTGTAGAGTCATGGATATATGACAATACTAACAAAGTACTGTCAAGCAAGAAGCTCAATGAGCATGTGTGTCTGACTTCTGTTGGCACTGTTGGTTAATTGATTGTCCCTTGGTTAAATTCAATGTCCAGCAGCACCTCTCCCCAGTGGTTTAGGTTCACATCAGATGTGGGTTCAATATCTCATTGGGATAAACTATTGGATGGGTCAGAGAGATCCGCCAAAAATAAAAACAAAAAAAAAAAAATAACAAAACAAAACAAAACAAAAATTCCTATCGCTGGAGAAAAATCCTGGGTTGAGAGGTTAACTTCAAGAAGCCCAGGACTAAAGTTAAAACTCTTTTTTGGTCAAGGATAAATTCTTTACTCACAGGCCTATGTATATGTGGGTATTTGGTATAGAACAGGCTGATATCATATGGGGGAAATAGATATATAGTACATCATGTTTTTAAAAATTGACTTTCTTTAGGGGAAAAACAAATAAAACTAGATTGCTATTTCCGGCACTAATAGTAAATTCCAGCTGGGTCCAAGACGTAAATGTGAAAAACAAACTTTCATAACAATTGAAAGAAAATAAAGTAAAACAACGTTATGACTTGAGGTAGAGAAGTCTTTCCTAATGAAGAAAAAGAAAGCACAGGGACACCGACCGGCCTGACTCAGTGGGCAGAGCATACGACTCTTGGTCTTGGGGTCATGAGTTAGAGCCTCATGTTGGGGACAGAGTTTGCTTAAAAAAATAAATAAAATATGGGGTGCCTGGGTGGCTCAGACGGTTAAGCATCCAACTTCAGCTCAGGTCATGATCTCACAGTTCGTGAGGTTGACCACTGCGTCAGGCCTGGAGCCTGGTTAAAATTCTGTGTCTCCCTCTCTCTCTCTGACCCTGCCCCGCTCTTTCTCTGACTCTGAAAAATTAAAAAATATATATATATATATTTTTAAATAAATAAATAAATAAATAAATATTGTTTAAAAAATAAAAGGAAAGCACATACAATAAAGGAAACAATAGATAAATTGAGCTATAAGAAAGTTTAAAATCTCTGTACAGAAAAGACTCCAAAAAATGTTAACAGAAAACAGTCTAGGAAAGTATATTTCCCCCCATATAGGTGAGATCAATTTTCAGAACGTCTATACATCAATAAAGAATAAATTAAGGGGTACCTGGGTGGCTTAGTTGGCTAAGCATCTAACTCCTGATTTGGGCTCAGGTCATGATCTCTTGGTTAGTGACATTCTCTCTCTCTGCCCCTCCCCCACTCACTTACATGCTCCTTCTCTCTCTCAAAATAAATAAACATTAAAAAAAAAAGAATAGGGGAAGAGAGGGAAGATGGCGGCGTAGGAGGACGCTGGGCTCACCGCACGTCCTGCTGATCACTTAGATTCCACCTACACCTGCCTAAATAACCCAGAAAACCACCAGAGGATTAGCAGAACGGAGTCGCCGGAGCCAAGCGCAAACGAGAGGCCCACAGAAGAGGGTAGGAAGGGCGGCGAGGCGGTGCGCGCTCCACGGACTGGCGGGAGGGAGCCGGGGCGGAGGGGCGGCTCGCCGGCCAAGCAGAGCCCCCGAGTCTGGCTTGCAAAAAACGGAGGGGCCTGACAGACTGTGTTCCGACAGCAAGCGCAACTTAGTGTCTGGGAGGTCATAAGTTAACAGCTCTGCTCAGAAAGCGGGAAAGCTGGAGGACAAAGGGAAGGAGAGCTGCTGAGCCCCCGGAGGACAGAGCTCAGTTTGGTGGGGAACAAAGGCGCTCGCCAGCGCCATCTCCCCCGCCCATCCCCCAGCCAAAATCCCAAAGAGAACCAGTTCCTGCCAGGGAACTTGCTCGCTCCGCGCAAACACCCAACTCTGCGCTTCTGCGGAACCAAACCTCCGGCAGCGGATCTGACTCCCTCCTGCTGCCAAAGGGCCCCTCCTGAAGTGGATCACCTAAGGAGAAGCAAGCTAAGCCTGCCCCTCCTGCCCCCGTGCACCTTGCCTACCCACCCCAGCTAAGACGCCAGATCCCCAGCATCACAAGCCTGGCAGTGTGCAAGTAGCCCAGACAGGCCACCCCACCCCACAGTGAATCCCGCCCCTAGGAGAGGGGAAGAGAAGACACGCACCAGTCTGACTGTGGCCCCAGCGGTGGGCTGGGGGCAGATATCAGGTCTGACTGCGGCTCCGCCCACCAACTCCAATTATACACCACAGCACAGGGGAAGTGCCCTGCAGGTCCTCACCACGCCAGGGACTATCCAAAATGACCAAGCGGAAGAATTCCCCTCAGAAGAATCTCCAGGAAATAACAACAGCTAATGAGCTGATCAAAAAGGATTTAAATAATATAACAGAAAGTGAATTTAGAATAATAGTCATCAAATTAATCGCTGGGCTTGAAAACAGTATAGCTGACAGCAGAGAATCTCTTGCTACAGAGATCAAGGGACTAAGGAACAGTCACGAGGAGCTGAAAAACGCTTTAAACGAAATGCATAACAAAATGGAAACCACCACGGCTAGGATTGAAGAGGCTGAGGAGAGAATAGGTGAACTAGAAGATAAAGTTATGGAAAAAGAGGAAGCTGAGAAAAAGAGAGATAAAAAAATCCAGGAGTATGAGGGGAAAATTAGAGAACTAAGTGATACACTAAAAAGAAATAATATACGCATAATAGGTATCCCAGAGGAGGAAGAGAGAGGGAAAGGTGCTGAAGGGGTACTTGAAGAAATAATAGCTGAGAACTTCCCTGAAGTGGGGAAGGAAAAAGGCATTGAAATCCAAGAGGCACAGAGAACTCCCTTCAGACGTAACTTGAATCGATCTTCTGCACGACATATCATAGGGAAACTGGCAAAATACAAGGATAAAGAGAAAATTCTGAAAGCAGCAAGGGGTAAACGTGCCCTCACATATAAAGGGAGACCTATAAGACTCGTGACTGATCTCTCTTTTGAAACTTGGCAGGCCAGAAAGAATTGGCACGAGATTTTCAGTGTGCTAGACAGAAAAAATATGCAGCCGAGAATCGTCTATCCAGCAAGTCTGTCATTTAGAATAGAAGGAGAGATAAAGGTCTTCCCAAACAAACAAAAACTTAAGGAATTTGTCACCACTAAACCAGCCCTCCAAGAGATCCTAAGGGGGACCCTGTGAGACAAAGTACCAGAGACATCACTACAAGCATAAAACATACAGACATCACAATGACTCTAAACCCATATCTTTCTATAATAACACTGAATGTAAATGGATTAAATGCGCCAACCAAAAGACATAGGGTATCAGAATGGATAAAAAAACAAGACCCATCTATTTGCTGTCTACAAGAGACTCATTTTAGACCTGAGGACACCTTTAGATGGAGAGTGAGGGGATGGAGAACTATTTATCATGCTACTGGAAGCCAAAAGAAAGCTGGAGTAGCCATACTTATATCAGACAAACTAGACTTTAAATTAAAGGCTGTAACAAGAGATGAAGAAGGACATTATATAATAGTGACAGGGTCTATCCATCAGGAAGAGCTAACAATTATAAATGTCTATGCGCCGAATACCGGAGCGCCCAAATATATAAAACAATTACTCATAAACATAAGCAACCTTATTGAGAAGAATGTGGTCATTGCAGGGGACTTTAACACCCCACTTACAGAAATGGATAGATCATCTAGACACACGGTCAATAAAGAAACAAGGGCCCTGAATGACACATTGGATCAGATGGACTTGACAGATATATTTAGAACTCTGCATCCCAAAGCAACAGAATACTTTCTTCTCGAGTGCACATGGACATTCTCCAAGATAGATCATATACTGGGTCACAAAACAGCCCTTCATAAGTTTACAAGAATTGAAATCATACCATGCATACTTTCAGATCACAATGCTATGAAGCTTGAAATCAACCACAGAAAAATGTCTGGAAAACCTCCAAAAGCATGGAGGTTAAAGAACACCCTACTAAAGAATGAGTGGGTCAACCAGGCAATTAGAGAAGAAATTAAAAAATATATGGAAACAAACGAAAATGAAAATACAACCATCCAAACGCTTTGGGACGCAGCGAAGGCAGTCCTGAGAGGAAAAGACATTGCAATCCAGGCCTATCTCAAGAAACAAGAAAAATCCCAAATACAAAATCTAACAGCACACCTAAAGGAAATAGAAGCAGAACAGCAAAGGCAGCCTAAACCCAGCAGAAGAAGAGAAATAATAAAGATCAGAGCAGAAATAAACAATATAGAATCTAAAAAAACTGTAGAGCAGATAAACGAAACCAAGAGCTGGTTTTTTGAAAAAATAAACAAAATTGACAAACCTCTAGCCAGGCTTCTCAAAAAGAAACAGGAGATGACACAAATAGATAAAATCATGAATGAAAATGGAATTATTACAACCAATCCCTCAGAGATACAAACAATTATCAGGGAATACTATGAAAAATTATATGCCAACAAATTGGACAACCTGGAAGAAATGGACAAATTCCTGAACACCCACACTCTTCCAAAACTCAATCAGGAGGAAATAGAAAGCTTGAACAGACCCATCACCAGCGAAGAAATTGAATCGGTTATCAAAAATCTCCCAACAAATAAGAGTCCAGGACCAGATGGCTTCCCAGGGGAGTTCTACCAGACGTTTAAAGCAGAGATAATACCTATCCTTCTCAAGCTATTCCAAGCAATAGAAAGGGAAGGAAAACTTCCAGACTCATTCTATGAAGCCAGTATTACTTTGATTCCTAAACCAGACAGAGACCCAGTAAAAAAAGAGAACTACAGGCCAATATCCCTGATGAATATGGATGCAAAAATTCTCAATAAGATACTAGCAAATCGAATTCAACAGCTTATAAAAAGAATTATTCACCATGATCAAGTGGGATTCATTCCTGGGATGCAGGGCTGGTTCAACATTCGCAAATCAATCAACGTGATACATCACATTAACAAAAAAAAAGAGAAGAACCATATGATCCTGTCAATCGATGCAGAAAAGGCCTTTGACAAAATCCAGCACCCTTTCTTAATAAAAACCCTTGAGAAAGTCGGGATAGAAGGAACATCCTTAAAGATCATAAAAGCCATTTATGAAAAGCCCACAGCTAACATCATCCTCAACGGGGAAAAACTGAGAGCTTTTTCCCTGAGATCAGGAACACAACAGGGATGCCCACTCTCACCGCTGTTGTTTAACATAGTGCTGGAAGTTCTAGCATCAGCAATCAGACAACAACAGGAAATCAAAGGCATCAAAATTGGCAAAGATGAAGTCAAGCTTTCGCTTTTTGCAGATGACATGATATTATACATGGAAAATCCGATAGACTCCACCAAAAGTCTGCTAGAACTGATCCATGAATTCAGCAAAGTTGCAGGATACAAAATCAATGTACAGAAATCAGTTGCATTCTTATACACTAACAATGAAGCAACGGAAAGACAAATAAAGAAACTGATCCCATTCACAATTGCACCAAGAAGCATAAAATACCTAGGAATCAATCTAACCAAAGATGTAAAGGATCTGTATGCTGAAAACTATAGAAAGCTTATGAAGGTAATTGAAGAAGATTTAAAGAAATGGAAAGACATTCCCTGCTCATGGATTGGAAGAATAAATATTGTCAAAATGTCAATACTACCCAAAGCTATCTACACATTCAATGCAATCCCAATCAAAATTGCACCAGCATTCTTCTCGAAACTAGAACAAGCAATCCTAAAATTCATATGGAACCACAAAAGGCCCCGAATAGCCAAAGTAATTTTGAAGAAGAAGACCAAAGCAGGAGGCATCACAATCCCAGACTTTAGCCTCTACTACAAAGCTGTCATCATCAAGACAGCATGGTATTGGCACAAAAACAGACACATAGACCAATGGAATAGAATAGAAACCCCAGAACTAGACCCACAAACGTATGGCCAACTCATCTTTGACAAAGCAGGAAAGAACATCCGATGGAAAAAAGACAGTCTCTTTAACAAATGGTGCTGGGAGAACTGGACAGCCACATGCAGAAGGTTGAAACTAGACCACTTTCTCACACCATTCACAAAAATAAACTCAAAATGGATAAAGGACCTGAATGTGAGACAGGAAACCATCAAAACCCTAGAGGAGAAAGCAGGAAAAGACCTCTCTGACCTCAGCCGTAGCAATCTCTTACTCGACACATCCCCAAAGGCAAGGGAATTAAAAGCAAAAGTGAATTACTGGGACCTTATGAAGATAAAAAGCTTCTGCACAGCAAAGGAAACAACCAACAAAACTAAAAGGCAACCAACGGAATGGGAAAAGATATTTGCAAAGGACATATCGGACAAAGGGCTAGTATCCAAAATCTATAAAGAGCTCACCAAACTCCACACCCGAAAAGCAAATAACCCAGTGAAGAAATGGGCAGAAAACATGAATAGACCCTTCTCTAAAGAAGACATCCGGATGGCCAACAGGCACATGAAAAGATGTTCAGCGTCGCTCCTCATCAGGGAAATACAAATCAAAACCACACTCAGGTATCACCTCACGCCAGTCAGAGTGGCCAAAATGAACAAATCAGGAGACTATAGATGCTGGCGAGGATGTGGAGAAACGGGAACCCTCTTGCACTGTTGGTGGGAATGCAAATTGGTGCAGCCGCTCTGGAAAGCAGTGTGGAGGTTCCTCAGAAAATTAAAAATAGACCTACCCTATGACCCAGCAATAGCACTGCTAGGATTTTATCCAAGGGACACAGGAGTACTGATGCATAGGGGCACTTGTACCCCAATGTTCATAGCAGCACTCTCAACAATAGCCAAATTATGGTAAGAGCCTAAATGTCCATCAACTGATGAATGGATAAAGAAATTGTGGTTTATATACACAATGGAATACTACGTGGCAATGAGAAAAAATGAAATATGGCCTTTTGTAGCAACGTGGATGGAACTGGAGAGTGTGATGCTAAGTGAAATAAGCCATACAGAGAAAGACAGATACCATATGGTTTCACTCTTATGTGGATCCTGAGAAACTTAACAGGAACCCATGGGGGAGGGGAAGAAAAAAAAAAGGTTAGAGTGGGAGAGAGTCAAAGCATAAGAGACTGTTGAGAACTGAGAGCAAACTGAGGGTTGATGGGGGGTGGGAGGGAGGAGAGGGTGGGTGATGGGTATTGAGGAGGGCACCTTTTGGGATGAGCACTGGGTGTTGTATGGAAACCAATCTGACAATAAATTTCATATATAAATAAAAAAAAAAAAGAATAAAACAAAAACTCCAGTAGAAAAGTGGGTAAAGGATAGAAACAAGGGATTTAGAAGGGAAGGAATGTGAATAACACCTTATTTTAAATAAACATATTCATAAGCTAAATCATAATTATCAATTATCCTTCAGTTTATTTAACTGTATTTTTGTCAAGAAAAGAGTACCAGACCCTACCCTCATTCCCAAAGCCCTCACTGCGGCAGAAAGATACCTTTTCTTTTGGCCTGTTGCCCTCCACATCTTTTTTCAATAGTCTATAGCTCAGACCCACAGGCTAATTAGCTGACAGTTTAAGTTCAACTTCGCAGGTTAATTAGCTGGTGGTTGAAATTACTTACTGACTTCTATTTCAACTAAAATCATCACAGGTATGTGTGTTCTCTGGCCCAAAGTAATTTCACAAGGACAATTTCAGAAAAGAACAACCACTCAGTCTGATAATTTTAGAAGTGAATTTCTGAGTATAATGAAAATTTCTGCAAAAGTGTTAATCTCGTCTTTTCTAAAAGTTCTATTGGAATACAAATTGAATATTGAAATTAGGGAAAAATCTTCATTTGTTCTAGAAAATATCAATAGATAGTAACCACTTCCTGGAAAAATCAAATAATTTAAGCTGTCTGCATTTTTTAAATTGACTATAATGAAGGAAAGGCAACTTAAATATAGCTTTCTGCCTGTGAAGGAATAGCTTGTCTATGTGTTAAATGGAAGAAACTGGTAGTTTCACAGAATCTCAATAATTCTCCCCAAACTGAAAAACAAAGATATAATGTGGGACAGTCAGAAGGTGCATTTGGTTAGAACCAGTTATTCCAGAAAGAGCATTATGGGTTAAAGGCCACTGGTTTAGATGGATGGGCCAAGCACAAAACACTACTATTACTGACTTCTAACAAGGGAGATTATGTTAGGCAAAATAGGAACATCACCCCAACTAACTACTGGTTACCCCTTGAAATTGAGAGGATTTCTCTATTGCAGTGCCAAAGCTAAGTGATACGGCTTCCTCCACTTGGGTACATTCCTTGTCTGGTGAGGTTCCTCTTAGTGCTGAACCAGCAAAGTCATATAATGACAAATCTAAATCTTTTCTCCTTCATTGTAGCCTTTTCTCCTTCACTGATTAGGATTTACCAATTTATCCCAGTTCCAGATAAGCCTAGTCTTTCCATAGCAAGGATGAGCAGGGAAATACACATAAGTTTAAGGTGTCTGTATGAATAACTAGAAAATGCTTTCTTATGTAATAGAATTATTGCATAGTGGTAGGAAAAGATTGTATACGACATTTAACTTGTGACCTCAAAAAGATGACAAGACATGTCATCTATGACACTAGAGTTTTTGTTAAGGATTCAGAAAGCAATTGCTAAAGTTAGAAAAGTTATTTTGCATGTTGACAATATTCATTGGTGAACCTACAAATAGTACTGGTGATACCTCAACAAGTCCTGCTGTGAATTTTTAATTTCAAGGGTTTAAAAACTTCTATAAAGAGCCAGAGCAACAAAAACAAAACAAGAAAGCACTTTGCCCTTATTCTTCTCATCAAGTATAAAGGTCATAATAAAGAAGAGTTTACGTTAATAAAAACAACCTTTATAATAACCGTCTGCCTCTGATATCTCTGAGAATAATTTCTACTCAGAAGGCTGAGACTCAAAATCCTATATTCAGCAAATTGCCATTTCTGTTCAAACACAAGAAAAGTTATTTACATATATGTAATAAGTAATATAGTTATAATACAATATATATATTTTTGAAAGAAAATAAACTTTCCATGAAGACTTGCCAGTAAAAAAACATGCTTAAAGGTGTACTCCTCTTAATCAGGTATATGATTTAACAATGAAGAAATCAGAGCACAAAAGTAGTGGAGATTAACAAAAAAAGTGTATTAAAAACACCATACAACATGGAATCAATTTTAATATAAATTTTAATATGGATATCAATTTTAATATGAATACCATGGCAACTTCTTTGAGAAAAATTGCAATCAAAATTAATAAAATTATTCTACAGCTGAAAGTTAAGATTATATTTTTAATTTTTTTTTTTCAACGTTTATTTATTTTTGGGACAGAGAGAGACAGAGCATGAACGGGGGAGGGGCAGAGAGAGAGGGAGACACAGAATCGGAAACAGGCTCCAGGCTCTGAGCCATCAGCCCAGAGCCCGACGCGGGGCTCGAACTCACAGACCGCGAGATCGTGACCTGGCTGAAGTCGGACGCTTAACCGACTGCGCCACCCAGGCTCCCCAAGATTATATTTTTAAATAGGAAAACTAAACAGAAGAAAAGGAGGGAAATGTAAGAATGGATACTATTTCTATCTTTATATAAGTAATTAGAAATATGTAGGTCTAAATAAATATTTTGAGCCTGAATTTTAAGTAATAATAGGTTAAAATAGGATGTGCTGCAAAAAACCTGAGTTTTAAAGTATTTATTTCCCCATCTTCAGAAATTTCATTTAAGCTCTTTGGCCGTCATGCAAAAATGTTGTCCCAGTTCAGTTTCCACTGACTTCTTTTATCTTTCTTAACCTACTCCTCTCCTCAGACAAGGATCTTTTTCTTCTTATTTTGATTCAGGGGCCTAGCAATGGAGATTTAATTTGACTTACTATATGTATTTTCACTTGCAAGATATATTTGTTTTTGTTTAAATATTTACATGGGCTCATTTGGTGGAAATTTAAAGTACATTAATTCTAAGTACCCCAGGGTAAAAGTAAAATATTTGTAGTTATTTATTCAAATGCTAACTGCAGCTATTGATAAGTGGGAAGTTTGCTTGTCCCCCAAAGAAGAATATATTCATCTAAAGTAATAATATTGAAGAAACTTGCTTAGAAATTTAACTTGGTAACATTGATTATTAGCATGTTTGTAAAGCCAGTCTTCAATCCAAACTAGGGACCAATACCACTACCATTTTTTTTCTTTTTCTTTATTTTTTTCAAGTTTCTATTTAAATTGTGCATAGTTAACATATAGTGTAATATTAGTTTCAGGAGTAGAATGTAGTGATTCTTCCACTTACACATAACACCCAGTGCTCATCACAACAAATGCCCTCCTTAATTCCCATCACCCACTTAACCCATCCTCCTGCCCACCTGCCCTCCAGCAACCCCCAGTTTGTTCTCTATAGTTAAGAGTCTCTTATGGTTTTTCTCTTACTCTTTTTTTCCCCTTTCCCTGTGTTCATCTTTTTTGTTTCTTAAATTCCACACATAAGTGAAATCATATAGTACTTGTCTTTCTCTGACTGACTTATTTTGCTTAGCATAATACACCTTGGCTCCACCCACATCATAGCCAGTGGCAAGATTTCATTCTTTTTGATGGCTAAGTAATATTCCATTATATATATGTATACACACACACACACACACACACACACACACACACACACCACATCTTTTGTATCCATTCATCAGTCAATGGACAGTTAGGCTCTTTCCATAATTTGGCTATTGTTGATAATGCTTCCAAAAACACTGGAGTGCATGTGCCCTTTTGAATCAGCATGTTTGTATCCTTTGGGTAAATACCTAATAGTGCAATTGCTGGGCCATAGGGTAGTTCTATCTTTAACTTTTTTTTTTTTTTAATTTTTTTTTTCAACGTTTTTATTTATTTTTGGGACAGAGAGAGACAGAGCATGAACGGGGGAGGGGCAGAGAGAGAGGGAGACACAGAATTGGAAAGAGGCTCCAGGCTCTGAGCCATCAGCCCAGAGCCCGACGCGGGGCTCGAACTCACGGACCGTGAGATCGTGACCTGGCTGAAGTCGGACACTTAACCGACTGCGCCACCCAGGCGCCCCTATCTTTAACTTTTTGAGGAACCTCCATACTTTTCTTCAGAGTGGCTGCACCAGTTTGTCTTCCCACCAATAATGTAAAAGGGTTCCCCTTTATCTGCATCCTTGCCAACATGTAGATTACCATTTTCAATATTCACCCACCATCTCCTCCTTATTTATAAGTACTTACCATTCTTAGAATCAGCATTCTGGATCTGATAGAAATTCATTGCTCTGAATACTTAACCTGAGAATATATTCCAAAATACAGGACTAATCAGACTATAGGGAATTATGAAAATTAATCTGCACTGAAGTACATTCAAACTCTGTCATTATTACCTGGGGACTACTAAACACCCTATTGCAGGTGCTTATCAGGACAATATTCCTCATTACCAACATATCAAGAATAATTAATTTCAATAGTAGTTGTGAAACTTCACAGAAAATATAGTCCCCATTTGCTTGGCATTAGAAGATCAGATATCAAAAAAAACCCAGTAAATTTAGTGAGTTATTGCATAATGTATATATGACAACCTATGCTCTGTAAATCATAAAACTGTGGCTCTGTTAGTGGCAATTAGGATAAATTAAATCTCTCACATGGAAATGCTGGAGGAAATGTATGTGTATGGCATGTGCGTGTGTGACTGCATGTGTGTGTGTATTTGAGTTCATAACGAAGATTTTCTGGTGTGAAAAACCAAGAATAAACTAATAGAACAGGAGACCACCAGAAGAGGACTCAGTGGATCACCTAAGTATCAAAATGTTCTTCTCTGTCTCCATTATGAGGCAGCATCTTACTTCTCATGATGACCAAACTCAATTATCTCTGACAGTGTAATAACTCCTTTCTGTGTTTGATGGTTCACTGTCACAGAAACCCTACATGAACAGATGAAAGCCAAGGCTTTAATTTTAGTGGGGTTCTTATTATTCCTCCTCATGCCTGGGGAAAGGATCACTCAGCACAACTGGAGCCGTGAGCCTAAAGTTTCAGGGACAGAATTACATATCACCTATGGAAGTAATACACATCATCTTTGGAAGTAATGGTGAGTAGGGGAACTCCTACTTACACCACCTGGTTTCCAGACCCACACATTCTCCTTAAGGACACAACAACATAAAATGGCCATTGTTTAAGATGCACACTGTCTTGAAAGGTAATGACCCTTTCTTATGGGGTATCGTCTTCAAACTGGCACTTCAGCTACACCTAAAGAAGATTGTTCAAAAAAGGAAAGCTTTGTGTGAAAAAAAAAAAAAAGAAGATTGTTCAACCCACTATTAGGTGACAACTTCAGAATTGCACAATATATGGTAAAACCAATTTTTCCTATGGTCATTTCCCTCTGCCCCGAAGGAGGGAAGTATCAGAGGATCTTCTTGGCTTTTTCTATTACATTAGTATTTACCTGACTAGTTGAAGAACCAATGTGAAGGCTCTGACAAACAATAAGTATTATAATTATACCATTGTGACCTGGAAGAACAACCATTTTGAAAAAAATACAATAGACCCTTTGAGATGGACTTCTATTAAAACTCCAAATATTACCTGACCCCCAAATACCCATAGCCTATTATGGGACTATGATTATACTAATTACTGTATACCAGTATCAATTCAGACCTTATATCCAAATGTATATACTATACATTTATTCTGTACATACAGAAAAGACCAAGAATGGATGATCCAAAGGCTGGGGTATGCTTTCTGTGTGTGTATGCATTTGTGTGTGTATGTGTGTGTATGTTTTGTTCCTTGGATATCAGACTCTTTTAAACAGCTCCAAAGATCCTGTAGATAGGGCTCCCTTGCTGCCATTCAACCTTGCTACTCAAGTATTAAGGTAATTACACCCACATTGCATGTAATAGTTAAGTACTTCCACTAAGCCCCACAATTCTGAAATCCTATTATCCCTGTTGTTACTAGAAAATTTGATTCTTTAATAGCTCTTCCTTCCATCCCTTCAGCCTACAGAGGGCAACAGCTAATGAGCTTCTCAATAATGCGTGTGCCTCTCCTTATTGACTTGGTAAATGGAATGTCCTCCAGCCCTCTTATGGAATATAATCAGCTGGGGATTTGGGGGTCCTATAGAGTATACCCATTCTAGTGTGTTTACTTCTCTGATCATTTTACCTCTTCCTCTCGAGTCTGTCACGGAAGTTCTGGCATCATTTAATGTGTGCCTTCACTTTTATGAAGTCTCAAACATCCATATAAGCACTGTATTAGAACGATCTGCGTCCTTTCCAGGATTTAAATCCTATGTCACAGGAAAGAGCCCTCATATGAACAAATTCACAATTTAAGGAAAAATCTCAACATAACCAAGCTAAGGTTATAAACAAACTCCCCCTTAACTACCTTTTTTTCCTGTTTGATCCAGACCTCTAAAGATCTTCATTCAGATTCCCAGGCATATTCTCTCAGTGCCTGATGGTAATGTTTACTAGATCCTACAGTTTCTTTTGCATATAATGATCTTAAAAAAAAACAAAAAACAAAACAAAACAAAACAGGTCCAGAAATACTCTATTTGAGTTCTGCTAAAATTTTCCCCAACTATGGGAACCTGAGGGTTCAAGGTTCTTAATTGCATATATCCAGGACCTTCATTCCAAGTCTCACATTGGACCACATTCGTCATAGGCCCCTGATTTGCCTAGTGTAAATAATAAGCTTCTTTGGAATTCTGCCATTCCTAAAATTCATATTCAGCTCTGTCTGCTGTGCAGATGCCAGAGACGAGTCTCTTGCATGTTGCCAAGGAAGCCCTCTCACTCTCACACTGCCCATGAAAATGTGTAAACTAAAAAAATGTGTATCATCTAATAACAAAATATGAGTGCAAATTAAAATACTGGTAACTTTTAGTATTGGCACAGACATAGGCAAAAGAACTGATGTTGTCTTGCTGTTATAAATTATATACTGAGAATATAAATTGGTATATTCACATTCATTGGAACAGAAACATGGGGCTAATTAATGTGATAGATCAGCTTGTTTAGCAAGTAACTATCTCCCTTGCCCCTCCAACTTGCATAGGAGTGTATTTCACCATAACTTTGATATTGGGCATGGCTAATGATCTGCTATAGTCAAAGAAAAGTTAGCATATAGTATATGAGCAGAGGCTTCAAATGTGTGTGTTCCTTTCTCTTACCATGAGAAGAGCATGCCTAAGGCACCTGCTACACCAAGGAGGATAAAAGAAATGCAGAGAGGAGCGCCTGAGTGGCTCAGTCAGTTAAGTGTCTGACTTTGGCTCAGGTCATGATCTCACAGTTCATGAGTTCGATCCCCACATTGGGCTCTGCACTGATAGCTCAGAGCCTAGAACCTGCTTCAGAATCTGCATCTTCCTCTCTCTCTGCCCCTCCCCCTGCTTGTGCTTTCTCTTGCGCTGTCTCTCAAAAATAAATAAATAAACATTAAAAAAATAATAAAGGTAGAGAGAAGTCTGACCCAAGCTTCAACTTAAAGCAAAGTCCAGCCAAATGTGGCCTCGATCAGCAGGACAGCAACCAACTTGCAGACATATCAGTGAAAAATAAATGTCTTCTGTTACAGGCTGAGTTCCGCAGTGATTTGTAAATGAGTGATTAATATAACTTCTTAAGTGGAAGATGTACATACTCTACGACCTGGGAATTCCATTTATATCTGTCCTCGACAAACCCATCCACATATGTATAAGGAGATATGCAAAATTATGTTCATGGCAACACTATTTGTTCTGCCTCGCTTGCCTCACCTGCAAGTTTAATGTTTCTCATGCTATATCGCCTTTTGAAACATGTGAGCCAGCCAGCACTAGCTGAGAAGGGTTTATCATTTTCCTGACCCTGGATAAAGTGACCATAAATTTCTTTGACTTTCAGCCTCATAACAATACTGTCCACTACACTTTTTTAAGTTTGATTTCCATCTCTTGAATCCATAAATTCAGCTACATTTCAATATTTTCTGTAACTTCATAACACACTACACGTTATTTTAGCACTTTTCAAAGCATTCTCATGTACATTCAGCAAATATCCTTTTCCTTTTTCTGAGTATACCATACTTTTGATTCATTAACACTGAACTCATAGCCAACAGCACTATAACTCATGCCTGAATGGAGCTTATCTAACACACATAATTTTCTCCATAAGGCACATCGCAGCCTTCTTACACTTGGGAACACTAGACAGCACTTCAGTACTATAGTTGTGAACCATTTTAAACAGCAAATTCACGAAGATGTAAAAAGGAACAGAAATGTAAAAAATGTGGCACTAAATAAATCGCAAAAAGGATAGTTATTTATAGTACAAAGGCTGCAATAAGGCTGAGCATCGCCTTGTTCAACCTCAGCTAGAAACAGGTGCACTGGGTAACTCAAACTTTTTGTGCCCTTGTGCAGGTCTGTGAATGGCCACCAAAGTGCCATAAGTACTGGTTTTTGGCAATACAAATAAATTTTAGTGAGTGGGCAAATTTGCAAATACAAACTCCATGAAGAATGAGGATCAACTAAATTTAGTTCAAATAAAATGCAAAAATATTCATGGGATGATATTATCAAACATCAGGATAGTGCTTACATGTAGCAAGGGAGGAAGTGAAAAAGAAGCTTATGTGGGTCTTAGTTTTATTTTTAGAATTATGTTTTTAATAGGCAAGAAAAGATTTTATGCAAATATTGCAAAATGCTAATGTTTCTATTATCTCCGATAAGTTTAATTGCCTTTAAGTTTTGGAATATTTGAAATGTTTTCTGACTTTACATGCTTTTTTTTCTTTTGCAATGCAAACTTGTATTTAAATGATGAAAAAAGACTATTGAACAAATATTACTCTTCAGGTGCAGCTGCAGAGCCATAGCTATAGACTTTTTTTTGCTCTGTAAGGAAGTGTTTCTATAGATATTTAGGTTTAGAGATGATACCATCTGGATACTTTGGCTTGAACCTTGCAACCCCATCTGGGTCTAGTAGGTGGATCCCACCCAGTTGGTTTCCAAGGGTGATCCAGTTGGGATACACATTGTGTGGTCATCCAAACAATTTAATCTTGTGAGTGCCAGGGGATAGTCTCTCATTCATGCCATAGTTTTCATCTGGTTTATGACTGGTAAAACTCATCTATGACCACATCACAATGCAGACCCTGGCTGAAGCCTTGGGGATTTTCTCTGACACCAACCAAGTAACATTCCTTGATATGGTTTAACCAGTGATGTGTATGGCCTGTCTAAATGATGCATTGTAGTTGATTTGTCTTCACACAGGTGCACGTTCTCCTACATATTCTCTTTACACATCTCTTATAAAGAAAAAACTTCATGGGAGCTGGGAACTTGAGCTAAGCTATCCATCTTGGCACAGAGGGAAGATACTGAGATATCTTCTAGCTGAAGCACAAACCTGGTAAATCTAGTAAAAGAAGCCACGGAGGTATAGACCTCCATTGGTTTCTGAAAGGGTCTCTCATCCCACATTTAGAAACAATTCAATTATAGTTTTCAAAGAATATTTTTACTGCGGGCTACTAATATTTTCAGTGTTCAGCTGATTTAAAAACTTAAATCTATTAAAGCATCCTGAGAAGTCACACAAGCAGGTTCTGATCACTGATACCATGCTCTTCACGCCTATCTCCTACAGTCTGGACCAACTCCAAAATGGTGACTCTCTAGTTCTTAAAAAACATTGACTTACTTCTTTTCTGGATATTGCATTCAAATAGAATACCAGTTGTTTTCCTGGTCAGGAAGTAACCTGGAATTACTGGTTGAATACTGACTGAGGAACAAGATGACTTTAGTTACTACTTCTCCACACTGATCACTGCTATACCTTACTAGGGACTCTCCCAGAAACAACTGCTATTTTTTGTCTTTAATATTGATCCTTCCTAGACCTTATCAAATGTGGCTAGAAATAATATTTATAGCCCAATATGCACAAGCTCAAAAATTATGACCATAATTATTGTCAGTACTCAGAAACTGCATCACACTACTATAATGCAGAATCAGATTCAGGAGAAACATTAATTAGATAGAGCAGGTAGAAACTTCCAGGAGTGTAAAACAGAGTCTTATTCTCATCCTTATTTCTTAAAAGTTTTATATTAACCACCTTTGCCCAGTTTGTATAGAGGCATCTATTACAATTTATAGATTAATACGTAGTCAATACATTCAGGTCATTGTGTATAGATAATGGCATAGTAAAGAATTTGGCTTTTTCCAAAGAAGAGTTAGAAAAGAATAAAAGCTTTTTTTTCTGGCTTTGGGAGGCAAACTCTAAAATCTTGGAACTTCTCCAGTGACAAGAGCAACTTTTTCTCTTCATGGTGGTCCCCTAGAGCATATTTTATGCTAACGAGATGACTGAAGATAAGGCCAACCAATCTGATAGTTTTAGGATGGAGGCTGGACATACCAACCTCAACGAACTATTTGATTTAGGCTGGGGGCTCTGAATTATGTGATATCATCTCATCTATGGGGAGTGAGGGGGCTAGAGATTGAATTGGACTATGTGGACAATTAATGAATCAATCATGTCTCAGTAATGAAGTCCCAATAAAAAACTTTAGACATTGAAGCTCGGTGAGCTTCCTGGGTTGACAATACTCTATATATTATAACCTATCAATATCAAAACTAATGTATCCTGAAGGATAAAAAATGCTTCATGTTTGGAACTTTCCTAGACTGCCTTATCCATAACTTTTCTTAGCTGATTTCAATGTATCCTTTTCCTATAATAAATAAGACCATGAGTATAATCATTTTTATTGAGTTCTATCTTTCTGGTGAATTATCAAAACTGACTATGGTTTTATAAATCCTCCAAACTTCTGCCTCAGGCAAACATGACAGTCTGTAAGACTATGCCCTTAACCTCTAAGTCTGACTAATTCAGGGTAATAATAATGATAATAATAGCAATAATAAATATTCTAGAAATAGATATAAACTAAAGAGAAAACTAAAAATCTGTTTTCGAACAATTGGCAGAGAATGGCTATATATCAACTATTCCAAAACCAAAATAAATCTTCTTATATATTTTAAATATGTAATAGGCTTATAAACACCACATTCTATTACAATAAGATAGCTTATTTGTATCCCTTGGTATATATTTCCCAAAAGTACACCCACAATTGTTGTAAAATGATATTTCCTAAAGTGATGCACTCTCTAGATGGACACCTGTTGGAACAGAGGACATGAATGCCATTGACCTCTGAGCAATCAGAATCTTCTCACCCCCACCCCTGTCCTTAGAATGTATATTCTGCCTACTGTTCCCACACTAGGAGCTGCTTCAAGGACATAACCTTGAGAGAGTAAGGTATTTTTCAGACCATGTCGACTGAATACGTGACTGAACTCAGTTTAGGTCTCTGTATAAACTTGTAAGATTCTGGCCTATGAGTGCAGAGCTGTACTCTTCTTGTGGCCACCCAAGATCAGCCTCCTACATAAGTTCCTTTGCTTATCAAACCTGCCACCCTCCAATCTGGAGTAGTTCACCTATTTCTTCAGTCTCTCCTTGCACTCCATAAATAGGAGTCAGTCTCAGATTTTCCCAAGGAACCACCCTAGGTTGTGAACCAACAATACTTTATGCAGATTTTGTTTAGGTTCAGCTGATAATTGGATTGCCTCTGACTTAAAAATCTGTGTGAATAAAACCATTCAGCTATATTCAGTAGAAAAGGACTTTAGACTAGTTAATTGTTCACAATTATAAACTGGAACAGAGTCAAAACAATTATGTAAAAAGAATCAAGACTCTCTCTGTGATTGTGCTGTAAGCTCACCTAAGAGTAAAAGAAATAACTGGTATTGTGGTACCCATGTTGGTGAGACTCCTGTGTTCCATTAAAAACTAAGTGAAATAAATACTGTGACAGTAACCTACTTTTAGCTTATTTTTTCAAGTGTACATATCTGTTCAATTAGGCTATTAGTGTAATTTTGAGATCACTAACAATCAAAATCCCAGCTAATGGAAACAATATTCATATTTCATAAACTATATGTGTCGTAGCTATCTTTCTGTATTCTAAAATATATTCTAGATGAAGCCATATTCACAAAGAATAGAACACTGTGACAGTGGCCACTCATTCTCTACTAATCATTCTACCAAATAAAAAATTAAAAATAAAAAAAAAAACTTGATTTTTATCTGGATACACCATTGCCCAGGATAAATACTGCATTTTCTATTCCCTTGGCTCTAGGTATGCTAGTGTGATAAAGGCTTTCTTAGTGGTAGATTTGAAACAATAAAATATTTACCTTGCCATACAAAGATACAGTCAAAGATGAGAATAATATGCTTCCATCACAACCAAGCTATTTTTATCAGATGACCCCAAATAACTACTTCTATTTGGGGACAAAGAAAGCCTGGGATGGAGGAGAATAAATAAATCACAATCAATAAGAAAAGATCACAGTCTTCAGACTCAAACACGACATCTGAGCAAGATTTCCAGCTTTGATGATTTACATATAGTCCTAAAACTAGGTTTTCAGAAGGTCACTTTGACAGAGAACCAGTCTTTTGCCTTGCAAAAGTCAGTAATTGTTAACTCTTAGAGTTACTAAGAGTAACAACCCTTTCCCGCTCCAGGATGCTGGCTACAAAACTTGTACTGTTCTCAAGAAGGACATTCTTGAGAATGTTCAGTTAAGATATGACCATGAAAGAAAACAGCCAAAGAACTTCCCAGAGAGCTATGGATTACCAGGCAGCTAACCAAAGAACTTGTACTTTATTATTCACATAAAGTAATATTTGTTCATTGCTATAGACCCATAATTATTATGTGTTTCACATTCTCTATTTCTATTGTGTATATGCTGAAGTAAGAAAACTATCGCCCACGGGCCAAATCTACTTTGCTACCTGTTTTTGCAAATAAAGTTTTATTGGAACACAGCATGCCTATTCATTTTGTCTCTGGTTGCTTTCACCCAGTGGCAACTGAATAGCTGCAACAGAAACAGCTTTATATGGCCTATAAAGCTGAAAATATATATACCATCTGGCCCTTTATAAATAAAGTTCACTGACCCCTAGTCTACAGCATCATTTTATTTTATTTTATTTTATTTTAATTTTTTTTTTTTTTTCAACGTTTATTTTTGGGACACAGAGAGACAGAGCATGAACGGGGGAGGGGCAGAGAGAGAGGGAGACACAGAATCGGAAACAGGCTCCAGGCTCTGAGCCATCAGCCCAGAGCCTGACGCGGGGCTCGAACTCACGGACCGCGAGATCGTGACCTGGCTGAAGTCGGACGCTTAACCGACTGCGCCACCCAGGCGCCCCTACAGCATCATTTTATATTGCACATGCTAAGAACAAATGACTTGTTCCTAGACTAATGATAACTACATCAGACTTCAGACAACAGATTACTCATTTACTAGAGACTCTGGACTTTAAGCTGGATACAGTAACTAGATGGAACTTTGTCTGCCTTAGAGAAGGGATGGCAGGGAAGAAAGTGCATGAAGAGTTGGGTATTAAAAAAATAGGTTGTGTCAGATAAAACATCCATTCTTTCTTTCACTTATTGAAAGCAGAAACTTTCACAAATATCAAAACTGCATGTTGTTGGCCCCCTGAAAAATAATTTTCTTTAATTGTCATTTTCAATAATGCCATCTACTTATATTGGAGATTCCTGTAATATATTGGAGATTCCTGTAAAAAAAAAATTTCTTATGAGATTTTTAATTGGGTCAATTATAAAGATATTGTTGAGGTTGTTTTTTCATTATGTCATTATCATACTTTGCGTTCATTTCTACCAAGACAAATGATCATGCCACCTAGTGATATTCTATCTTCTCAAAAATTTATCTCATAATAAATAATGAATTGTGTTAATTACAGAATTTCTCTTTTTTTAAATTGCTTGCAGGTTGTGACACATTTGTGATTCACTTACAGAAAATATGTATCATTTTCGTAGATATCTTGCTTTATCCTTAACTCTGTTTCATTATAACCTTGTTTTTCTCCACTTTTAATTTATAGTACAAGTATGTAGCATTATATGCCACCTGACAGCTCTTGTAGGATGAGCATATAGGAAAATACACAATCACTCAAAAATAAAGCACTATCCCATTTAGTCCTAAACATGACTTTTTTAATTCATTATTTGCACTTTACTGGAAAAGAAAAGACAAATTACAGGTAAAGATAATCAAAAAATAAGTAAAGAACCTAAAATTTAAACACATACCTAGCTCCAGAAATCATACTTATCCCTTTATCATGTTGTTTCCCTCTGGATTAGAGGTGGGAATAGAGCCATATTATTCTAAAGTCTAGATCAAATTAAGTTAAAGGTGGAAACAGGCCTGAGGACAAGTTCTAAAACCTTGACTTGACAGAGTCTCATTTTGATGTCTGACACTATTGAAGAGGTTAGTATATGTATTGGTAGCTCTATAAAACCCTTAGGGAACCTGTGACTTAAGTATAGAATTGGCTTATTTAAAAAAAAATTGCACATTACTCCAAAAGTTCATGGCATGTAACACATTTTAATATTGCTGACACTGCTGGAATCAATGAATTAGTGGACTAATAGGAGATAGAGTCCTAGAGCTGAAGAGGAAGGCTGGTCTACCCTCCAGTATCCAGCTTCCCAGCCACTTCCTTGCTCTCTCTTGTCTTTATGCAGTCAGTAACTCACAAAAAGAAAAAGAAAATTTTATTTTTATAGGCTAAAAAGAGAACACTTAATAATGTCTTGCATATAAGTTTAAGAGGTCTAAAATGGTTCTGATCTAGAAGAAAATTTTGAAAAAAGAATAAAATAGCAAATTCTGTGAAAGGGTCCAGATCTATGATATTCAAAATTATATGTATTCATTCGATATAAACAGTTTATGGAGTTTTAACACCAATGCAAAGTGTGCTCAGTAACAGAGGTAGAACTTTAGTGAAATTTGAAAAATCAGTTAACTTACCTTTGAAGTTATATAGTCTGAGGAAACATGGAGTCCGGTATTTCATACTTCAGAGCTCTACATCTGTTAAAGTACAAGAGAAGAAAGACCGCATTAGTCTTTCTTCCTGAGGAGCAGGGCAGAGGGCATGATTTAGAAAGGAAGCAGAAACAAGGGTTCAACACTGATAAAATCCACCTAGGTTTATAACAGAGTGTCTATAGGACCATTAAACCATTTAACTATGGTTAAATGCAGCAACATGTATACAGATTCTTATAATATGGGACGTATTATAATGTGGGACATCTAAGCCATGCCTAGTATGATAATGTTAATCTCCAATTCACAATAACGAGAAAGGAAAAATCTCATTCTTCCGTTCAGACAATTAAAAAATTTACATATGGAACATTTATTTTAACATGATTTCGCAATTATGCGTGTGCTTAAGTGATAATTCACAAATGTGAGGTCTTAAAGAGATTACAAGTGATTTTGCTTATGAATGTCAGGATTCTACTCAGATTTCTTTAGGCAAAGCCACTTAAATTGAAATGATCCCTAGCCGACTGACATCTTCTCCATAACCAGTCTTCAAACTGTTTCATTTTAACAATATAACTGAAATCCAGCTGGCTCACACTCAATTATAATAAAAATCCAAAGTGTTGCTAAGTGACTAGGGAATAGAATATGAAATTCTGACAAGAAATATCCCCTCACCCTTGATTGAGGAAAGCAGTGCACAGATGGTCAAGGTGATACACATTCTTGGGCCCTTCAAAGATTAATTTCTTCTCAATTCCTACGTAGAAATAATGCTTAATTTTCCAAAAATAATAAGTGTCATCTTTAATCTCTGATTTGAAGTGTCCACTTTTAACTCCCACTATAATTTAGGCTTTTCAGTGATGCATTCATCTTTGCCTCTAGTTTAGATTACTGCATACACTTGCAATTCTACCACAAGTAGAAGTTTCTGGGGCAATTACAGTTCTTTCAGAGGACAAGAACACTGAGGTCACATCACATCAGTACTTCCTGCCCTGTACTGATACCAATCAAATTCTGAAAATAATTTAAGGTTTTGGTCCTTAGCCTTAGGGCACTAAACTTGATAGAATCTAGCAATTTCAGAAACCTTATCATGTTCGACACCACATTACTCATAGCAACTATTTTCAACAAGCGTTCTGTAGTATTGATCCTAAAACTGAAATGGACAAGATTCTAGGTCAGAATACTTCTTTAAAATCAATGAAATTGTGGAAATTAGTTTGAAAACTTCAATCAGTATATTAGAACATTTTCAAAGAGCTTGATAACAATTTAGCAGGTTCATTCTTTCATTTATTTATAAAAATATCAATTTTCAAGCCAAAGCTTTATTCAGTTCCCTTGCCCATTTCTAACAAGAGTTATTTCAGTTTCTCCAAAGCCCCTCTTCCACTCATAGTTTTAATCCTTCACGTCTTTGCCTCATACATGAAAAGAAAATCATAAAGTCAGAAACACACTCTGATTGCGGCCCTACATTCCACCAATTATTTTTATAGCCAAGTGTTTCTCAAGATTGATATGTGCAAATAATGACTACTTGAAAACAGTTTAAGCAACAAAGCTATTTATTAAACATATTAATTCCATTTCTCTCTCTCTCTCCCTCTCTTTTTCTTCTCACTTTCACCAATTGAATGTGAAAAGGGAAGCATGTGGCCATCATTGCCACTGGAAGCTATCTTTTAACTGCAACGTGAAACTAGACTTAGGCTAAACCAAAAATAATGACTGCAAGCAAACAGAGAATCTTTAAGAGATAGTTACCTGGATCTCAGCAGCATCATTAGCCTGGACAATAGGTATCCAACATCACCTTTGATACCATGTAATTCCTACCAAACTGATTCCATCTTAGAGAGTGGGTTTTGCTTCATTGTAAACAATATCTTGAGATATCACTGGGAAAGTTGTGTCGGGGTGGGTTTTTGGAAAGTTTTACTCATTCTTAAAGACAAAAAAAAAGTAGAAAGGGGTCTTTTCTGCTTCTGTCAGTGAGAACACAGAGAATCAGAACTATAACTATTCTTGATTTCTTTAAATGGGGGGACAAAACTCTCAGCAAACTAGATATAGAAGTTCTTCAACCTGATGAAAATACGAAAACCAACACGTCACAGCATACATAATGGTGCAATAATGCATGGTATCTTCCTAAGATTGAGAACAAGGCAAGGATGTCAACTTTCGCCATTTTTATTCTGCATTGCACTGAAGATTCTATCCAAGGCAATCAGAGAAAAAAAAGAAACATAGATATCTTTTTTAAAAGTTATATAGATTGTTAAAGAAGGATTAATACAGCTTTTAGTCACAGATGACATGATTCTGTATATAAGAAATTCAACGAAATACCTATATATACACACACAAACACACACACATATATGTGTAGTAGAACTAATAAGCTTAGCAAGGTTGTGGGATACTGATCAATATATAAAAGAAGTGAAAGTTTATACACTGAAATACAAAATATTCCTGAGATAAAATAAAAAGGACCTAAAGGAAAAGAGAATCATTTGTGTTCCTGGATTGAAAGACTCAGTATTATTAAGATGGCAATTCTCCCCAAGAAGATTTAATGCACTTCCCACCAAAATAATTGCATATGTTTTTACTGGAACTGATAGTCTGATCCTAAAATGCATATAGAAAGGTAGAAGACCCAGAAAACTTAAAATCATCTTGAAATATAACAAAATTGAAGGACTAACTTGCCTTCCTAATTTTCAAGCTTATTGCAAAGCTATAGTAATCAAGACAGCATGGTACTGGCAGCAGAATTGACATTTCTCTTTTTTTTTTTAATTTTCTTTTTAATGTCTATTTATTTTTGAGAGACAAAGACAGAGAGACAGAGAGACAGAGCTCAAGCAGAGGAGAGGCAGAGAGAGGGAGACACAGAATTCGAAGCAGGTTCCAGGTTCTAAGCTTAGCATGGAGCCCAAAGGAGGACTCAAACCCACAAACTTTGAGATCATGACTTGACCCAAAGTCAGATGCTTAACCAACTGAGCCACCCAGGAGCCTCCAGAGGTGACATTTCTAAAACAAACTCTTACTTTTCTTACTAATTGATTTTGGAAAACTTTCCAACATAATTCACTGGAGAAAGGGTAGTGTTTTCAGCAGTAGAACATTTTCTCCCTCTACTGGTTTGGAAGTTGTCTCTTTAGTTTATATCTCAGTAATAGCTCTGGATATTTCACTATACTTACCCAAAACAGAGACTTCTAGATTTCTAGCCAATATTCATAGTTTCAGTCTGTCTTTCTAAAATAATCTCAATTTAGTTGGAAGCTGTTTGAAAACTCCACTCTTCAATTTTTTTGTGAAATTTTAGCAAATATGACGAAGTTTATAGTCAATAGAATGTAGATGGAAATTTGGGTTGGGGCTTCCTTGAAAGCTTTCTTTAAAGAGGGGTCAAAATTAACAGGGCAATTTGACTTTGAGACTTCTTACTACTTTATTTCCTTGTCTTGATACCTGGCAATTGGCCATGATAGGAAAAGATTTGGTCACTGACTTGCAACCAAATGCAAAACATACCAGGACTGAGAGTCTGGATTTCTGATAACCTTAAGGAGCAGCCATCTCTGCCTTAGATTGTCCACCTCTTGTCTTATTTTTTTAAATTTTTTTAAACGTTTATTTATTTTTGAGACAGAGAGAGACAGAGCATGAATGGCGGAGGGTCAGAGAGAGAAGGAGACACAGAATCTGAAACAGGCTCCAGGCTCTGAGCTGTCAGCACAGAGCCCGATGCGGGGCTTGAACTCACAGACAGCGAGATCATTACCTGAGCCGAAGTCCGACGCTCAACCGATTGAGCCACCCAGGCGCCCCACTGTCTTATTTTATATGATAGAAAATAAACCCCTAACCTATTTCAAACAGTTATTTTAGATCTGTGTTAAAAGAGGCCAAACACAGTTCCTAATAATATGAAACAGATTTATCCATCAAATCCATTAATCTCTCTGCCACATTTTACATTTTATTTTCTCTCTGGTCTGCATTCTGAGGAGATTCTTTAAGTAGTTCTTTCTTCTAGGTTACATTTTTTTTTTAATCTATACATAATGTATCAATTGACTCTTTCATTGTGTTGTATTAAACTCATTTCTAAATTTTTTACTTTTAAAAGTTTTGTTCATTTTCAAATATTCCTCATTATTTGAACACACATTTGCTTATTGCACACTTTTTGTGTTTATCTTTCAATTTTCTGAACATTTCATATAAATACATCTGATAATTCCATTTTACTTTTTGCTCATTTACTGAGCTATAATAGACATATAACTTTATATTAAAGTATACAACATAATGATTTGATAAATGTATATATTCTACAATTATTACCACAATGAATTTAGTTAACATATGCCACTTCACATAGCTACCAAATTCTTTTTCTTATGATACGATCTTTTAAGATCTACTCTATAAACAAGTTTTAAATACATAATGCAATACTGTTAATCATGGTCACTATGATGCACATTACACTCCCAAAACTTATATTGTGTTAAAACTGTACGTTTTTACCTTTTGACCACCTTCAGTCATTTCATCTAACCCCTGCCCCTTGCCTCTAGTAAATACTAATCTGTTTTGTTCCTATAAATTTGATATTTTTATATTTCACATATAAGTGAGAAGATATAATATTTAATGCCCACGAAAAAATCCATCCATATTGTCACAAATGGCAGCATCTGTGCTCATCAGGGATATTGTCTGTAATTTTCTTCTTTTTTGTGTGTGAAGAAAATAATGAAGTTCAGAGTGGAAATAAATAAAGTAGAAACAAAGAAAAGACAAATATTCATAAGTAGGATGAAGTGATACTGAATTGAGCAACATTAGCCCCAGGAAAGCAACTATAGAAACAACAGCCTCAAGTGTTTTTTTTCTGGGAAGAGGTCAAACACCAGAATATTGTCATCAGCTTTTGCACTAATGTGGTGATCAAAAGACAAAATGCGCCATGGAATTATAGGCATTCCTTTAGGTAATGGTTTTCAAAGTACAGGCCCTAGAATAGCAGCACCAGCATCAATTAGGAACATTAGAAATGCAAATTCTTGGGGCGCCTGGGTGGCGCAGTCGGTTAAGCGTCCGACTTCAGCCAGGTCACGATCTCACGGTCCGGGAGTTCGAGCCCCGCATTGGGCTCTGGGCTGATGGCTCAGAGCCTGGAGCCTGTTTCCGATTCTGTGTCTCCCTCTCTCTCTGCCCCTCGCCCGTTCATGCTCCGTCTCTCTCTGTCCCAAAAATAAATAAACGTTGAAAAAAAAATTAAAAAAAAAAAAAAAAAAAAGAAATGCAAATTCTTGAGCCCTGGCCCACACTTACCAAACTAAAACATTGGGGAAGTGACTCTGCTGTCCAGCTGTTTGGGTACTGTGGATGCATGATATATTTGAGACACAGTGTCCCAGAGATGTCTCAAATCTTTTCCAAAAAAGAATAGGCACTGGGAAAAAAGACTGGATTTTCAGCTAAACAGAATAATAGCTTTGAAGGAAAGTCAGTGAAACCTTGTTTTAAAGTTAACAGACTGATAAGGTCTGGTCATATGTGCTATACACATTAATACGACCATTTTAATCTATGTCTAATTGGTCGTGACATTTCAGTTGCAGAAAGTTACTGAATTTTTTCAATTTAAGAAATTACCTACTAAAATTCCTTTTTAAAATACAAAGCAATTATTTTTAAAATGTATTGTTATGCTAACAGCTCAACACTAGTCAAGTACAGACATACTCCTGAAGTCTAGTTTTACTTTTCCACAAATGAATTTGGCATCTCCTCAAAATTATTTAAATTCTATTTCTGCAAACAAAACTGTAGGCGTAATAAAATCATGGTAGCTTGGCCATTAAGTATTTGTTCTCTCAATGTGATTGCTGTTCAGAATAAAGACCTACCAAAAAATGCACGATTCTGAAGAGATACGCAGATTAGCATTGCATTCATTGGTCACATAGGACATCTTAACAACACACTAGAGAAATACATAGCTAAGGACTACCTGGCTGGCTCAGTCGGTAGAACATGTGACTCTTGATCTTGGGGTCTTGAGATCAAGACCATATTGATCATAAAGTTTATTTAAAAGAAAAAACTACACAGCTAAGTTTGAGAGAATCTCTTAAAGTTACGTGTCTTTGCAAATGGTTAGGATGTAAAGTTTGATGTTAACACAGTAAAATCAGAGTCAGTTGCACAGTTTTATTAAAATACTTGCTAAGTTCATCTCCGCCGTACACACCTCATATCTTGAGGCTGCATTCAGATAAAATAGTAGCAGCGTCTTTCTTCTGTGTACCAACCAGAGGTTATCCAGCTTGAAACCTTTCATCTTTCTCCATTTCTTTTTTTTCCCCCATGTTCTCCATTTCCATCCTTCCTTCAGTGTGATTTCTGTCTTAAACAATAATTCAATTGTGCAAGTAATCTTATCCCAAATATTGCTATATGTTTCCTTTTATGTAAAGTGGCATTCTATAATTTATTCAATTTCACAAAATTAAATATAAAGCTATTAATTGAAAGAAATTAATACATTTTAATTGGGTTTTGGGGGGTTTATAGACTTCTCTTTTAAAAACGCCACAATATTTTTTATATTATCTGCATTGAAAATTTTAAATAATACAGGTAGGTTTATTATTTTGAAGTCTTAGATTAAAAAAATAGTGACTGCTTTAAAAAAAAACAAATAGAATATTTCATTTCCCATCATGGCCAGAAACCATGTAAACATCTTGTGCAAGGCCTATTTTATTATATTTAAGATTTAATTCAATCAAGAATTAATGAAAAATTATATACTGCATGCATTAAAAATAGACCATCGTGATTATTTTGAATCTTATATGCTGACTTCAAATCTTGGATTAGTAACAAGATGATAGTTTACATTGTCATTGATACATAAAAGAACAAGATCACGAAAACAATGACAAAGCAGCACATTCCATGGGATTCTCCTGAAATTAGCCGTTTTTATCATCCAATCTCATAATGCATGAATACTAATAGCTTGTTTTGTTAAGTTGTCTGGAAAGATGTAATTCATTTTGGACAACAAAGTGGAAAAAGTCACATGAAAATGATACATCAAAGGCTAATTCAATAATGTCATTAATTCACTAAAATATACCTCTAGTAATTCATCATAAATAAAATGAGGATAACATCAGTGAAGACAAAGCAAGATGAAGACCATAAACTTCCTTGCTTTTTCATTAAATTCATCATCTATTGGTGAGAGGGTTATATCGGAAACACATCTGAAAGTCCTTTCGGTATTCTCCAATATCATGAAATACAGTAAATATATCTGTACAATTCTGCATCCAACACACTGCCAGTTAGTGACACTTAACTTCTCTGGACCACATATTACCTGATTGGTTATATTTTCAGGCTATCTTGGAGCCTCTGATGTATCTGAAGAATAAATGAACATTCAAAAACCATGCTTCAAAAGACCATTCTTCATTTTATCTTCTGCCTGATACAAGGGAGTGCTATGTAGAAACCTAATAAGGCATGTAAGGAATGCTAAAATAATGGCCTGATTGCTGAGTTCATATTATCCTCTCACTAGGGAGCCATCAGCCTCATAGATTAAATACAAATAAATAAGAGAAAGAACACATTCTTGTGGTTGCCAGCTGAAAATAAATTAAATGCTGCTTCTTTTTTAACTATGTTCAATTGTCCTTGTCCACAGGGACCATGCTTTGGAATATAAAAGAATATATTTAGTTCTTGATGAAAGAATAATAATTTGGTAATTTCTCTTAGGAAAAAAAGCATTAAAGCTGTGGTTATACAAAGCCATTTTCCTGTCCATGAAATTTTCAGATTTACATCTCTAAAATGCTTTGGAAAACATTATCTTAACACCCCAGTAGCACAACGTTTTAAATTAGTCACTTAAAGGAAACAGAAAAATTTGAAGTATACATATGCTAACAGGCTCATCTGATCTCCCAGGAGTCAACAGTAGAACTAAATCCACATGTTTTGATAGTGAAGTAATCTTTCCAGCATAACGTGTTTTTCAATCAGAGGTGATTTTGAGGAAGAAATAAGAAAGGTGAATTTGTACCCTCACAGGTATAAAATAAGCTTTATATTAAAAATAATAATAAATCAGATGATCAAGTTTTGTTCTCCTAACTAAATGAATTATTCTGGGTTAATTTCATTACCATTATGTTTGTTTGTTTGTTTGTTTGTTTGTTTTAAAATAAACAAATGGGCAGTTGTGGCACTGTTGACCCCATAAGGAGTTTCTGGTGAGAAGGGATAGAAAGCACAATTTTTATTTTTAAAATGAGTATCATTATATAAGTCCAGATATCTAATTCATCTAATCAAAATTTATATTAAAATTCGACATTACTTTCCATGTAGGATTCTCATTACAAAACTATTGGAAAAAGATATGTCATCAAAATATAATATGAACCTCTGTTCTTAAACAATGTTTTTAGACCCTGAATAAAACCAACTAGCTTTTCTCTTTCTTAAATTTTTATTTGCACTCTTAAGAGGTCTGTATTATGAATCTTCACATTTAATTGCAAAACTTACATGATTTCATATGCACATACAATTCAATGTGTACCCATAGATTTGTTACAATACAGAATTCATCTCTCTGTGAGGTTTCCCTACATTTAATATAGAGCAAGTTTAACAAATGCTCAATTTGAACATGGGGTTGGATATTATTGCTTGCATTCTCAAATAAAATGACTCGATCTCTTACTCAGACATTATACACACTCAGAGGATGCTCATATGCCTTCCTGAGGAATGTAGACGGACTCCAAACCTCTCTTTTTTCAACTTGTTAGATGAACTTCCATGTGGTTTGTTAAAAGGTACTGTCCCTGTCATCCCCTTCCGCTAAAATACTGCTTACAACACCGAGAACAAGAAAGCCATATATTCTTCATACACATTATGATAAATATTATTAATTAGAACTTGCTACACACCGTACCTATTTCTTCTCAAAGCATGACAATGACCCTGCACTGTAGGTGTTATTTTTCTCAATTAAACACAAAATGAAACTGAAACTCACAGTTAAAAGTGGACTGATCAACGTCAAGTAGCTTCTCAATAGTACATAAGTATATTAATCTAACATTATCTGAAAACAAATTGTATGTTGTTGCAAATAAGTATTTGTCTTCACCCAAAGTCGATTCTCTGATCATTGGTGTGAAATATAATTTCCTATAATTTGTCTAAATTGCTATTGCTCTACAGAGGCTTACCCATAAAAACTACCTCAGTATGTGATCGAATATGTGATATCCTTGGATTCCAATATAGACAGTAACATATAAAAAATTTGGTTATTTTAGCTTAGTAGTTTTAATTGTTTTTCTAGTTTGTATGACCCTTTTAGAAAACCTAATCAAATTCTAGATTATTTCATAGGACCACACTATGTTTTAGAAATTCCATGTATAGGTTTATACTAAACAGAAATGAAAACATTTCCACAAAAAGATTTGTACAAAAACAATTATATAGCCCAATTTTAATGAACAAAAACTGAAACAAACTCAAAACATCTATAGAGAGGAGAATGATTAAACAGTGAATTCTGTCATCATATAATAGGATGATACTCCACACGTAAAAAGAGAAAATTTCTGATATAGCAACAACATGGATAAATCTTACAACATAAGTATAAGTCAGACACACATGAAAAGTACACAGTATGATTTCAGTTATATACAATTTGAGAAAATTTACTGTTCTGGCAATCATGGCTTGGGTCCTTGGAGTGTGATACTGACTAGAAAGAAGCATGAGGGAACATCAGGGTGACAGAAATGTTCCGTCTCTTAATCTTTGGAAAATGGCTACATGAGTATATACATTTGTAATAGCTTATCAAATCAGGCACTTAAAATACATTTAACTACTTTGGGGCCCCTGGGTGGCTTAGTCGGTTGGGTGTCCGACTTCAGCTCAGGTCATGATCTCATGGTTTGTGAGTTCAAGCCCCACATTGGGCTCTGTGCTGACAGCTCAGAGCCTGGAGCCTGCTTCAGATTCTGTGTCTCCCTTTCTCTGCCCCTCCCATGCTCAGGCTCTGTCTCTCTCTGTCTCTTAATAATAAATAAAATGTTAAAAAAAATTTTTTAATAAAATACATTTAACTATTTAAAAAATACAGCTCAATAAAAAAAAGTTTACTTAGTTTAGTAACCAGTTAATGTTACTAAACATTAATTACTCCAACACTCATCTCTAATATTTTTTAAATCAAGAAAAAAGTTCACTACATCCATAGTGAGTGTGAAGGTCAATTATCCATATGACTTGAAAAAATAAGCTGAGAATTTTATGATCATTCAGATAATCAGTTACTGAAAAAAAGTGACAAAAAAGCTGTGTCAAATCTTTCTGTACTTCACACTCAGATTCTAGGCAGTTATATTGATTCCTGAAACTACTTTTGCTACTAATTCTTTTGAATGAACACCCTTAAAAATACTGGAGCAGATCATAGAATTTATTGATCCCTGACTTGGTTCTGAGAGGCAAATATTTTTTGACATTACTCATCAAGTGCATCATGATGCATCCTAGCTGAGAATCTGTGAATTGCTATTTTTCCAAGTGAAAACAAAGTCACTCAGCAGAAATCTTTCCAGAGGGATAGTATCACAAAGTTATATTTTTTTGAGATTGTTGAATGTCTTTGACAAGGGAAGTTAACACAGAATGAATACTTCACTAGATTATTTCTATTTTAAAAAAGAAATAAAGTAAATGGATATATAACTGAATAGGAATTATCTGCCCTTAATGATTCACTGAAAACATATTTTGTCCATAGCTTGTAAAATGTTTTATTGTATATAAATACAAATGGAGAAATAAAGAGTTTCCTGTTATATCATCACGATGCCTTTCAAAAGACTGGCTGAATTTAATACAAGTTACTATAAAACATTTCAGCATCAAAATTTTTGCTTTTCTTACTTGAAAAAGGCTGAATAATTCTATTTCTTTGTTAGTTGGTTACATTAACAAAAATGGACATAACCACTGTTAGAATTTATAAGTTTCTCAGGAGTACCATTGCTGTTATTAAGTTGCTTTTAAGAGAATTTTGTTCCCAGCATATTTTGTTCTCTTACTGCTTCATGACAATAAGGTATTTGTAGCTAGCTATAGTTGGGGTTTAAGAAATTTATATGTACACACACACACACACACACACACAGACACCATGGGGAAATGAAGAATAAAAGATTCTCCTCGTGCAGTCATTATGTACATATTATAAAAATTTAGACTAGTGCAATAAATAAATAAGCTCCAGGTAATCTTGTTTATTAAAGCTTTTATACTCTACAGGTTATATTTAATTTAATCTGACACTCTACACAGGGTATGTGAAGGGAGCAGTAAAAAAAAAAAAAAAGTAGGAATAAATAATAGGTGTATATGAGAGATAATTTGTCACTAAGTTGCATGCAATTATAATTAAATCATTATCATTTAATACTTATTATGCTTTCAGTAATTATATTCTATTTCCTCTAACCACCAAATAGGAGTTTCATCAACTGAAATTGAACCCAGATAAAATTAAACTGTATGATTTAAGAATTTGTTACATGCTCATCTTTAGATCTTTTACATTGAATCATAATTTTAGACTGAAAAGGATTTTAAAATCTACTTTGGGATCATTCTTGTTTATATATAGAACAGTTAAATATCTTGCCATGGATTCTATATTCACTGGTAGAGCCAAGACTAGAACCCAGTTACACACTTCTAATTTAAGTTGCTAATTTAATTTTAATATTTGCTTATAAATCCAGTTTTATTTAAGCAATAAAAAATTCATGTTAATCTATCTGATTTTTTAATAAACTCTCCCAAATAATTCAACAGAAGCATTTCCCCACTTTAATTCAGGCATCAATATCATCAAACAAACATCTTTATTCTTTCAGTATTAAAAAAAAGAAACTTTAGTCGTGGAGTTTTTCTCTCTCTTTGTATATCAACTGCTCAGACTGTTACTGTAGAATCAAAAAGTCACACTTTTGTATACGCATTTAAAAAGCACTGATATCATCTTCTCACAATTGTAAAGATTGTAAAATAGTATTTGTTATAAATACAAAAATAATATTTGTAAACTCCTTGAACGTAAGTAATTGAATTCAAAAGATGTCAATTGACCACTAGGCCAGGTTGGGAATCAGAAGTTAAGATTTTAAAAACTTCTTTGACTTCAGATAACTTACAATATAATAGTGTAAATAAAAACATGTCCCAAATAGGAATATAAAAAGTCATTACTTTATTAAATAGTAATTACTCTTTTATTTAAAAGATATATTTTGGATGCTTATATAATATTCATGTGTACCCAGAACTATGCCAGGCATTCAACCATCCAATAGTAAACAGGACAATTTTTTTTTCCTAGTAAATTTTACATTATGGTGGAGGAGACAGATAAATGAATAAGTACACTTGTAATGTGACAAATGCTTATACGGGGTAGTTTGTGCTAAGTAAGTAGAAGCAGCTAGATGCACGATAGGAAGAATATCTAATCCAGCCTGGGTCGTGCAAATGACACAGAAGTTCCAGGGGAAAAGGATATCTAAGGATGACTTAGAAATGGCAGATGAGAGGGGCACCTGGGTGGCTCAGTTGGTTAAGTGTCTGACTTCAGGTCGTGATCTCGTGGCTCTTGGGTTACAGCCTCGCATTAGGCTCTGTGCTGACAGCTCAGAGCCTGAATCCTGCTTCAGATTCTGTGTCTCCCTCTCTCTCTGCCCCTCCCCTGCTCACTCTCTCTCTCTTTCTCTCAAAACTAAATAAACATTAAAAAAAATTTTAATGGCAGATGAAAACAATGAAAAATGAAGAGAGTCCCAGGAATAAGGAATAACATAAGAAATGCTTTAAGTTAAAAAAGAACAGAAAAAAACTATTTGAAGAACAAGTATAGGATGGGCAGGTAAACAAAGCAAGCCCAGTTACTACAACACTGTCAAACATTTTAAGAGCTTCATTTTTTTATACTCGGAATAGAATGAGGGTGTCTTGGATAAGGTCTATGGGCATTCACAAGAGAAACTAAGTGGAGATCTAGGAAGTCTTTACTTAGGAATTGAAATTTGAGGTATATCCTGAAATAATAGCACTATTTTAATGGACAGAAATGGGAACAGAAAGAAGTTAGGCTGCTTGAAAAGAGACTGAACAGCATTTGCAAAAGGAGGTATATTAAAAGTGCAGACAATATTAGTTTCTTTCAATAGTCTTTCAATATAAGAGACAGGAAAGAAAAAAAAAAAAGGAAAGTAATGCTGAAAACAGACACTTGAGCGTTTTTAAAGGATCTTAGAGTCAATTTGATGAATTGTATGATATAAAAAGAGCTTATGGTACTTTCTGATTGAAAAATATTTCACTGACACAGTGATTTAAATTCCATCATTAAAAATGCTGTTAATATTTCACACACACACACACACACACACATCAAAAAGGAAAAAGCCAAGATTTAAATCCACCTTTGACTATCTCTAAAGGTCATGTTCTTTCCACTATATCATGATTTTTTTCAGGGTGAATGAATACTGAAAGTGCAAAAATACTAAAAACATTCCTTATTTTCTTTCAAGCACAGTTACAGTCAACTTTATAAGAGAAACTCAAGAACAGGACATACATATAAAAAAGAGAAGCATAAAAACACATACATCACTAATGGCTAATTACAAACAATAACAAATATAAAAAACAATTTTATTACAGATTTCCTGTACAACTCCACAGTTTCTATCTCATATTTGGAAAATACTACTATTATGAAATATGAATTCTACACATTTTAGGATATTTGAAATATACTTCTCTATTGAACAAAACTATTACTGTCAGCAAGAAATACAAAGAGACACAAATGGCTTATTTTGTAAGAGTTGGTCAAGGATCTCTCAGTATGATAGTATTTGTTAAAACAGGCTTATGTTGAAAAATGGCTGGAACAAATTATTGCTGTTTATGAACACGTGGCATCTTAGCAGAAGTATGCAACAAAAAATGAAAGTATTGTGTCCACATAAAGGCAGAAAAAAGTTTAGATTCACAAAAGCATATAGAAGAATTTCCTATTGGATGAATAAATACATATATTTTAAGACAGCACCAACATGTGCTCTTATATTTGAAGTTCTTTTTTTTTAATGTTTATTTATTTATATTTGAGAGACAGAGAGAGAGTGTGTGTGAGTAGGGGAGGGGCGGAGAGAGAGGGAAAGAGAAAATCCCAAGCAGGCTCCATGCTGTCCCCACAGTACAGGATGTGGGGCTCAATCTCACGGTTCATGAGATCATGACCTGAGCTCAAATCAAGAGTCTGATGCCCAATTGACTGAGCCACCCAGGCACCTCTGGAATTCTTATAGTGTCCTGCTGGTCATGCAGATATTTGGCTCTCTTTAAAGACAGTTAAGAAGTACTATATGCATTATATGTATTGTATGTATTATATTTACTATCACTGCAGAGTTGTCTCCCTACTAGACATGGTGAAACAAGTCAAGGAATACAGCTTTAAAATGTAGTGATTAAGTTCAGTGTAAGACATTATCCAGAAATGAAGCCAGAAAACGTAGGGCAAAAGAGGAATTATAGCCCAGATGAGGAAACAAACAAACAGAATCTTAAAACCTTGAAGTAGGACAATGGGTTTAATATTCAGTCCAATAAGAGTAACCCTGAGTCACATAAGAAAGCAATACTAAGTATTCTATAAGCCATAAATAAGTTCAAGGAAAAAAGCTCATTGGAGATATTCAATCATTAATCCCAAATATGAGTGGTAGTCTGTGACTCTGTGGAGAAGTACAAAGCCAGCCACGCATATATGTGACATCCATCTTTTGCAAATATGGTTTTCCTGATAGGTGTATCAAAGAAGTAATGGAAAGCCTTCTGAGACTTACAAAAACTGTCACACCAATTCTGTTGATTTACTTGGCAAAAAATAACCAAGGACTGAGCAACTTCAGTATCCCTTTCAAGTGAAAAGAATCTCATATATAATAAACTGAAATTTAGAGTAGGAATTCATTTTTCCTTACAGCTGAGTATCATGATAAGTGAGAAGTAAATAGGTTATGTGGTGGCATAAAATAATCAAATTCGATTTTCTAGACAAGAAATTGTAGCAAAAAGAAAAGAGTGCACGTCGGAAAAACTAGGGAAAAACGAAATATCCAGATAAAGATAAAACAGCATTCTACATAGAAAAACAGGCTCAACATTGAACATTTGTAGAACATGTTCAATGATTCACAGGGTAATTTCAAAGAATGGAAAGGTGACCTGAGATAAAAAGTTAGAACCACTGCTTTAAAAGCATGAGGGGCGCCTGGGTGGCTCAGTCGGTTGAGCATCCGACTTCGGCTCAGGTCATGATCTTGCGGTCCATGAGTTCGAGCCCCGCGTGGGGCTATGTGCTGACAGCTCTGCGCCTGGAGCCTGCTTCAGATTCTGTATCTCCCTCTCTCTCTGCCCCTCCCCCGCTTGTTCTGTGTCTTTCTCTCAAAAATAAAAAAAAAAATTGAAAATTTAAAAAAAAAAACAATCTTTTCTAATTCATTTATTTCTTCTTTCATCAATTTTTCTCTCCTGTTTCCTTTTACATATTTACTCCTCCTCTAACTTCTTTAGCTAAATGCTCATCTACATTTTTTATATTTCTTTTTCTCTTTGTTCTTACCTACTTGTCCATTCTAATATAAAAGTATTATCTTTTATAATAAACAGTTTCTGTCATCTTGCTTTATGTTATTCCATACCTCCTACTGTTTGCTTCACTTTTTTTTGTGCTTGGACTTGTAGTTATTTAAGGCTTATATACTATTTGATGTTCTGGAAGGACATATTAAGAGTTCATATTTACTCTTTCATATACATTCTTTCATATATATTCTTATAAATATCATTATTCAGAATAAGATAATTCAATATTCTTTCACCCCCTCACTTTACTCTCTAATGTAATGTGATCCATATTATTTTTTCCACTGAGCAGCTATCTCAAAAATAATGTTGTAATTTGCATAATGAAATACATAATTCATAAGCTTGTTTATTAATGCAGAGTACCAATCTGATATGTATGCTATATATAGAGAGAGCATTGTTTGTGTTTATGAGCCTACTCACTGGAAGTCTCACATCTCCTCTTTGAAGTTGTGGCTGCATGATATTAAGAGGCTCACTAGAACCAGTGGGAATTAAACTTGCCTATAAACAGCAAACTGAAAGAGCAAGCTGGAGCCCATTGATATCTTTAGTGCTGATGATCTTCCAACTTTGTGACACACAGTGCCATGTGGTCAAGACACAGACGGAATCTGAACCTCCTCCTCTCTCCACTGACAAGAACACAGATGTGGCAGGAATAAACCTCCAATCATTTAGTCAAAGACAACAACAGAAGAGAGAGCTAAGCCACAAAATGGAAGAAATCTGGTCTCTGAATAATTTGGGGGGAAGAATCTGCTCTGCATGCTAGAAATCACATAGTGATGGCAGTATTTTTGAGCCACTGTCACAATGGCTAAGAATCACCAGAAAAGGGTGATAAGAATAATAAGGCACTTTACAAGGAACATTTCAAGTGACCAAAGCAGAGAAGATATTCAAGAGGAAGTCATAATAATCTTCAAATATTCTAAGGGATATAATGTAGAAAAAAACATGCTTTTATTTTGTCTAAGTAGATATCTAAGGATATTTATGCAATAGGCACTGTTAAATATTTAAATCATATTATAGTATACATATAATATATGGAATATTCAGTGATAAGGTAGTTTTAATTTTGGAATACCAAAGACAACTAAAATAGTGCAAAATGTAAACATGCAAATTTTAAAAATTATTGTAAAATGAAAATCTCTGTAATCACAATCCAGGTCAAGAAATAGAATATGGTCACGACCCCAGAACACCCATGCATGTGCCTTTAAAATCACAACACCCTTCTTTTACTTATATTTAATTTTATAGTGACATTTATTATAAGTACCTTTTAATTTTTTCTTCAGAGTTTCCAATAAAAATGCATTCTTAAACATTCCAGTTAAATTCTACCTGTTTTTTGAATCACAGTCTATAAATTCTTTTATGTTTAGTAATCTATGTTATTATTCATTCTATAGTTTGTGCCCTGTTGTTATCTAAAATTGTATTGTAATAATATTACTATAGTTTCTATTAATATTGCTATTACTCTCTTCTGCTAATTAGCACTTAGAATTTTTATGATTTTTCACTATTACAAATAGCAGTGCTATAAATATCCTTGTATCTCCTACTACATAGGTACACACATTTATGTGGGTAAAACCTAGGCTTATTGCTGTTACGAGTGTAATTCATTGCAACCACCTTAGAAAACAATTTGGAATTATCTACTAAAGTTGGGATTATATATCCATCTCTGTGAAGCCTATGCTATTAGAATTAATGTCAGTTACTAATATCAGTTACTTTAATTTCTAGTTCTACAATTTTTATGATTTTTTTTTCAAATCTGCCATGTGACTTTTTATGGATTCCAGTTCTTTGCTGAATTGTTTTGCATTGCCTTTTATCTGCTTGAACCCAGTAGACATAGCTGTTTTACAGTTTATTTTGATAATTCTATATCTAGAGACCTAACAAGTGTATTTGTTGTCTGCTGTTTCTATGTTATCTTTCAACATCTTTTTATATTACCTGATTATCATTGTGTGCTGAGATATATGTATTCACACACACACACACACACACACACACACGTGCACTTGTAAAAATAATTTGAGGTCTAGGATGGACTCATTTTCTTCAAATAGAATTTTTGTTCTGACTGTCACCTGGAAGAACTAAGAACTTCAGACAGCAGTCATCCAAGTATAGGTCTTGAGATAATTCCGGACCACCCAGAAAACACTAAGCTAGGCTGTGGTGCACACTCTGTGATTCCTCTATGTCCCATTTTATTTCTACCTATCATCTTCCCGAATCTCAGCTCAAACATGGAGTAATTAAGCATAGCCCCTACTGTTGGTGGCAGTTGGACTTCATCTTTCATTTCCCTATTCCCTTAAGGGTTTCAAAGCTGTGCTAAGTTTCCAAGATACCTTTTATAGGTCAGCAAACTCTCCCAAGGCAAAAGCAGCTTCAAAGGCCATACTCACCTCTCTAGATTTCGACCTTCTGAACTTTGGCCAAATAATACTTCTCTGTCTTATTAACTCTTTGATGTTTTATAAAACCACTACTTTTTCCATGTTTTGGAGGTTTTGTTTTGTTTTGTTTTGTGGAAGATTGATTAATTAAATAGTTCATTATTATTGTAAGTGAAGCTCAGGTTCACCTGAAGGGAAGTTTGTGTGTCAGATATTCTTAGAACATAAGCTCTCTGACAGCAAGAATTTTGCCAATTTTCTTAAATGCTGTATCCCATCAGTGATCACTGAAAACGAGTGCTCAAAAATGGTTGCTAAATCAAAGAAAAAAAATTATAAAACTAATATTTAAACCATTTACATTTAGCAAGAACTTAATAGCAGTTTTCAGTTAATCAAATCTAGAGAAAACCCACTTTATTCCTAATATTGGCATAAACTCTTAACAAATTAAAGATGTCTAAAAATTAGATGAGCTTTCTGGTGAAATATGTAGCTTACTCGCTGTTATCAAAATATTTTATGTTTTGGCAACTATATTCATAGGAATCGAGGCTTTTTTCACTAGTAGTATGAAAGACTTATGTTTAAGAGTTTATCAACCTTTGTACAATGAGTACAAAATATCAATCTTCAACTCTGAATAAGGGTTGGTTATTAATCAAATTGCAAGATTTTCATTCATTTGTCAGATAACAAATTGGAAAATCAGGCACGTCGACATAGAGAGAAAGTCAGGGCACCTGGGTGGCTCAGTGGGTTAAGCGTCCAACTTCAGCTCAGGTCCTGATCTCATGGTTTGTGAGTTTGAGCCCCACATCTGACTCAGTGCTGACAGCTCAGAGCCTGGAGCCTGCTTTGGATTCTGTGTGTCTCTCTCTGCTCCTCCCTTTCTTATGCTCTGTCTCTCTCTGTCTCTCAAAAAATGAATAAACATTAAAAAAAAAGAGAGAAACTGAAGAGGAAACTAAGAGGAATGATATATTAATGCGTTTTCAAGGTGATCCAGACAAAAGTAGATGAGTCATACTTGTTTTCATTTTCTTAGAGACATCAGAATGAAAACTAAAATATAAAATAGGAATAACTGCAGGTATTGCCCATCTGATATGACCATAGCTGAGCACATTATTGTCAAAGGCTATTTCTTATTTCCTATCGCCAATGTTCTATAACCACACCAATTATGAGATAAGCATAATCCATTATTTAATCACACTTCATTTTATTTATTTACTTCACAAGTTCTTATTGAGTTTCTCCTACATTTCAGGCAAGTTCCAAACACTGAAGATAAAGCGGTGAACAAGAAAGACAGCACTCCTGCTCTCATGAGGTTTGCATTCAAGTGTCCACAAACAGACTCCAAGCAAACGAATAGGTGAGCTATTAACGACTCATACTAAGTGGCAGGAGTAAAATAACCAAAATGAAGTGATAGAGAAAACAAGGAGACAACTTCACATCTGGTACTCAAGAAAAGCCTCTCCTAGGAGATAAGGTTCAAAGTGGAATGAAACTGAGCACTGAGTAAACCACGCAAAGCTCTAGAGAAGGAGCATTTTAGGCAGAGGAAATAAATGATGCGAAGGCTCCAAAAAAGAACAAGCTCTGGAAACTGGCAGAGGCTCCTGTGATTGAAGCACAAAGGACAACAGGACAATCTCTACATAATGAAATTAGAGAAATAGGCAAGCGTTACAGATAGCTTTGCAAGCCATACACAAAATTTTATTTTTTTAATGTTTATTTATTTGTTTATTTTTGAGAGGGAGACAGAGTGTGAGTGGGGAAGGGGCAGACACTCAACCAGCTGAACCACCCAGGTGCCCCCATACAGAAAAATTTAGATTTTCTTCTAATTGGAATGGGAAGCAACTGGACCGCTTTAAGTAGAGATTTTTTACAAATCCCCTTTGGCCGCTATGTGAAGAAAAGACAGGGGTGTTGACAAGATGGGAATCAAAAAAGTGAGATTTTACAGTGGCCAGATCCTTCAATGAACTGAAATCATTCCTACTAATGAAAATATAACATGCCCTATTTAAGAATGCCTAGGAATGGAATTTATTGAGTTCATCAAGCTAAATTTTGATTCTATTTAAAAGATTCCACTTCTCTGGTGCCTGGGCGGCTCAGTCGCTTGAGCATCAGACTCCTGATTTCAGCTCAGGTCATGATCTCATGGTTTGTGAGATCAAGCCCCACATCAGGTTCTGCTTACACCACAGAGCCTGCTTGGGATTCTCTCTCCCTCTCTTTCTGCTCCTCCTCTCCTCTCTTTCTCTGTCTCTCAAAAAATAAGTAAACTTAATTTTTTTTTAAAAAGAGATTCCACTTTTCTTAAACTTCAAAATATCTTTTTGTGAAATCACTTAGGAGAGCAAATAAAACTAAGGCTTCTCTGCTATCAGTCTAAATCAAAAATTTTTAACATTATATCTGTAGTCACCTACTTTATTTTCTTTTAGGCTATAAACATCACTAACTTAGAGAACATTGTTCTTAACATTTTGGGTGTTCATGGATTCTTTCTTCAAAAAAATAGACACATACATAAAAGTTTGAAGATAGTTTCAAATGGTTCACAAATTGCTTACATTACCTTTATGAAAGGTCAATCAACCCTAAAATAATACGCCTTGCTATAAATATCTGTGATAATCCTTTCTTAGATTTATGTATCTTCCATTTGTCAGAAAATACAATTAAGCTGAGTAACTATAAGACTTTATTGAATTTATTCAGCAATTCATGAATGAGGCAGCATTCAATTAGCATATACAGAGAAGAAGTCCTGAAGAGGTATATAGACCAAGAGATTTTATAGGGAGAAGAAAACAAGAACAAAGAAGTAGTAGACAAAAAGGTAATTTGTTATTGCAAGTTTACTTTCCTTCTAGGATATGGCAGTGGTTGATCACACAGATGACCTAACTAATCCTAATAAGGTGATTCCTCATTGGTTTAACATTTCATTTCTAGGATAAGCAAAACTAATTTAGTTGTCTCTGGCAATGTGGGGTTTAGCATAGTGTCTCCATTTGGGGCCTGTTGTCTTTAACACATTACAGCAGTTAGAATGATTTTATACTATGAGAAGATGATAAGTTTAAGAATATTATCAATGTCTCCAAAAATAGCATGATATGAAATCCAATGACAACAAACAATATGGTATAATCACAAAGCAAAATGGCCTAGCTGGAATCAGTAGTTCTTATGCTGATTATCACCCAAATCAGATATGTATCTTCATATCAAAGTATTTTTAAAGAATAATATAATTAAGTTAACATAGGAATGAGCTTCGGGATCCCTGGGTGGCTCAGTCGGTTAAGCGGTGGACTTGGGCTCAGGTCATGATCTCGGGGTTTGTGGGTTCGTGCCCCGCATGGGCTCTCTGCTGACAACTGGGAGCCTGGAGCCTGCGTTGAATTCTATGTCTCCCTCTCTCTCTGCCCCTTCCCTGCTCATGCTGTGTCTCTCTCTCAAAAAAAAAATTAAATTAAAAAAAAAAGAATGAGCTTAATTGTGTGAACAATATAAATATTAAATTCTCCTCTTATGATAAAACAATGCTGGACCAGATGCTGTGACTAACTAGTAGCCATGTTTTGCTAATGTGAGTTTTCAAGATAGAAAATAAAGTAATATGATCACACTCTTTGACTTTGATGATGACCTTACAAATAAAACACTAGTACTAATGAGCAACTGTGGTGATGGGATCATTCTTGTAAGTATCAGATGTTAGTGATTCCTCCAAGTTTAATAAGGACCATAATGCAATCATATTGTCAAGCCTCTGGTTAACAAATCATTCAGTTGAACTGCCTTGTGAAAGGCAAAACAGAAACATTAAAACTTTGTAAAAACACAGGACTCCATTTGCTTATACTGGAAAGTGAGCCCTTATTTCTTTTATAAGTGTGATTGAACACAAGAACCCTCATTTTAAATCTTCAAATGGATCTCTTGGCATATCCTTATGTTTAATAATCATCTAGCGAAGAAGCGTCTCTTAAAAACAAAAATTAGATATACTTGATAGCAGAGAAAAGATTCAATTCAATACACACCATTGAGCAGACCTCAATCTCTCAGAGAGAAATTGCAAGTGCATGAACCATAGTTATCAGGCTTTCATGAACCCTATGAGTGTTGTTATTGGGCTATTTCAGTGTTTCTATAATATTTCAAATATTGTAATTCAAAGAACAGAAGACAGTCATACCCATTCCCCTTCAGTATTATATAAAATAATAATCTGAGATTTTTCCTTTCTGTAATCAATTCATTAAAGGTTATGGCAAAATTAAAAATTAGTCAATATTAAAACAGGCACGCACACAGATGTAAATATCTAAAGTAAAATATTAACAAAAAATATTAAAATATTTAATTATTGAACACAAAATATGCTTTTTATAAAATTGTATAAAATTGTAATGCATAATTTTAAGTGTGTTAGAAGAGATGGAAACTCTGAAAACTTACAGAAAAGACTCATGTTTTCATAAGCAAACACTCTGAAACTTTGCTCCAATCTGTAGCTTATGTACTTTTTTGGGGGGTGTGGGGGAAACTATATTTATTTTTTTTAATTTATTTATTATTTAATTTACATCCAAGTTAGTTACTATATGGTGCAATAATGATTTCAGTAGATTCCTTAATGCCCCTTACCCTTTTAGACCATCCTCCCTCCCACAATCCCTCCAGCAGCCCTCTGTTCTCTATATTTAAGAGTCTTTTATGTTTTGTCCCTTTCCCTGTTTTTGTATTACTTTTTCTTCCCTTCCCTTATGTTCATCTGTTTTGTATCTTTAAGTCCTCATATGAGTGAAGTCATATGATTTTTGCCTTTCTCTGACTAATTTCACTTAGCATAATACCCTTTAGTTCCATCCATGTAGTTGCAAATGGCAAGATTTCATTCTTTTTGTTTGCCAAGTAATACTCCATTATATGTGGTATACATACATACACACACACATATATATATATATGTTTATATATATATATGTGTGTGTGTGTATGTATGTATACCACATCTTCTTTATCCATTCATCCATCAATAGACATTCGGGTTCTTTCCATACTTTGGCTATTGTCAATAGCACGGCTATGAACATTGGGGTGCACATGCCCCTTCAAAACAGCACACTTGTATCCCTTAGATAAATACCTAGTAGTGCAATTGCTGGGTCATAGGGTAGTTCTATTTTTAATTTTTTGAGTAACCTCCCTATTGTTTTCCAGAGTGCCTGCACCAGCTTGCATTCCCACCAGCAGTGCAAAAGAGATCCTCTTTATCCGCATCCTCACCAACATCTGTCCTTGCCTGAGTTGTTAATGTTAGCTATTCTGACAGGTGTAAGGGGGTATCTCATTGTGTTCTTTTAAAAATGTTTTTAATGTTTATTTATTTTTGAGAGAGAGATACAGACAGCCTGTGAGTGAGGGAGGAGTAGAGAGAGGTGGAGACACAGAATCCAAAGCAGGCTTCAGACTCCATGCTGTTGGCACAGAGCCCGATGCGGGAATCAAACCTACAAACCATGAGACCATGATCTAAGCTGAAGTCAGCTGCTTAACCAACGGAGCCACCTAGGTGCCCCTCTCATTGTGGTTTTGATTTATATTTTCATGATGATGAGTAATGTTGAGCATTTTTTAAACTTGTTTTATTTTTTATTTTTTTAAGTTTACATCCAAGTTAGTTAGCATATAGTGCAACAATGATTTCAGGAGTAGATTCCTTAGTGTCCCTTAACCCTTTAGCCCATCCCCCCCTCCCACAACCCCTCCCGTAACCCTCGGCTTGTTCTCCATATTTATGAGTCTCTTCTGTTTTGTCCTCTCCCTGTTTTTATATTATTTTTGTTTCCCTTCCCTTATGTTCATTTTTCATGTGTCGGTTGGCCATTTGGATGTCTTCTTTGGAGAAGTGTCTATTCATGTCTTTTGCCCATTTCTTCACTAGACTATTTGTTTTTGGGTGTTGAGTTTAATAAGTTCTTTATATATTTTGGATACTAACCCTTTATCTGATATGTCATTTGTGAACATCTTCTCTGATTCTGTCAGTTGCCTTTTAGTTTTGCTGATTGCTTTCTTCACTGTGCAGGAGCTTTTTATTTTGATGAGGTCCCAGTAGTTCATTTTCGCTTTTGTTTGTCTTGCCTCTGGAGATGTGTTGAGTAAGAAGTTGCTGCGGTTGAGGTCAAAGAGGTTTTTGCCTGCTTTCTTGTCAAGGATTTTAATGGCTTCCTGTCTTATGTTTAGGTCTTTCATCTTTTTTTGAGTTTGTTTTTGTGTATGGTGTAAGAAAGTGGTCCAGGTTCATTCTTCTGCATGTCACTGCCCAGTTTTCCCAGCACCACTTGCTGAAAGGACTGTCTTTATTCCATTGGATATTCTTTCTTGCTTTGTCAAGGATTAGTTGGTCATACATCTGTGGGTCGATTTCTGGGTTCTCTATTCTGTTCCATTGACCTGAGTGTCTGTTTTTGTGCCAGTACCATACTGTCTTGATGATTACAGCTTTATAATATGTCTTGAAGTCCAGGAGTGTGATACCTCCAGCTTCAGTTTTCTTTTTCAATATTGCTTTGGCCATTTTGGGTCTTTTCTGGTTCCATACAAATTTATGATTGTTTGTTCTAGCTCTGTGAAGGATGTTGGTGTTATTTTGATAGGTATTTCATTGAATATGTAGATTGCTTTGGATAGTATTGACATTTTAACAATCTTTGTTCTTCCAATCCAGGAGCGTGGAATATTTTTCCATTTTTTGTGTCTTCTTCAATTTCTTTCATAAGCTTTCTATAGTTTTCAGTGTATAGATTCTTCCCCTCTTTCGTTAGGTTTATTCAGTATTTTATGATTTTTGGTGCAATTGTAAATGGGATCAATTCCTTGATTTCTCTTTCTGTTGCTTCATTATTGGTGTATAGGAATGCAACCGATTTCTGTGCATTGATTTTACATCCTGAAACTTTGCTGAATTCATGGATCAATTCTAGCAGTTTTGGTGGAATCTTTTGGGTTTTCCATATAGAGTATCATGTCATCTGCAAAGAGTGAAAGTTTGACTTCCTCCTTGCCTATTTGGATTCTTTTTATGTCTTTGTGTTGTCTGATTGCTGAGGCTAGGACTTCCAATACTATGTTGAATAACAATGGTGAGAGTGGATATCCATCTCCTGTTCCTGACCTTAGGGGGAAAGCTCTCAGTTTTTCCCAATTGAGGATGATATTAGCAGTGGGTCTTTCATATATGCTTTTATAATCTTGAGTGATGATGCTTCTATCCCTACATGATGCTGTATTTTCTCAAATGCTTTCTTTGCATCTATTGAGAGGATCATGTGGTTCTTGTGCTTTCTTTTATTTAAGTGATGTATTGCATTGATTGTTTTGTGGATATTGAACCAGCCAACATCCCACTTGAATGTGGCGAATAACCCTTTTGATGTATTGTTGGATCTGATTGGCTAGTATCTTGTTGAGGATTTTTACATCCATGTTCATCAGGGAAATTGGTCGATAGTTCACCGTTTCAGTGGGGTCTTTGTCTGGTTCGGAATCAAGGTAATGCTGGCTTCATAGAAAGAGTTTGGAAGTTTTCTTTCCATTTCTATTTTTTGGAACAGCTTAGAGAGAATAGATGTTACCTCTTCTTTAAATGTTTGATAGAATTCCCTTGTAAAGCCATCTGGCCCTGGACTCTTGTTTCTTGGGAGATTTTTTATTACTAATTCCATTTCTTTACTGGTTATGGGTCTGTTCAAATTTTCTATTTCTTCCTGTTTCAGTTTTGGTAGTGTATATGTTTCTAGGAATTTGTCCATTTCTTCCAGATTGCCCATTTTTTGGCATATAATTGCTCATAATATTCTCTTACTATTATTTTTGTTTCTGCAGTGTTGGTTGTGATCTCTCCTCTTTCATTCTCGACTTTATTTATTTGGGTCTTTTCCTTTTTCTTTTGATCAAACAGGCTAGTGGCTTATCAATTTTGTTAATTCTTTCAAAGAATCAGCTTCTGGTTTCATTGATCTGTTCTGTTTTTTGTTTTTGTTTGTTTGTTTGTTTGTTTTTTGGTTTCGATAGCATTAATTTCTGCTCTAATCTTTACTATTTCCTGTCTTCTGCTGGTTTTGGGTTTTATTTGCTGTTCTTTTCCAGCTCCTTAAGGCATAAGGTTACATTGCATATCTGAGACCTTTCTTCCTTCTTTAGGAAGGCCTGGATTGCTACATACTTCCCTCTTATGACTGCCTTTGCTGAGTTCTAGAGGTTTTGGGCTGTGGTGTTATCATTCTCATTGGCTTCCATGTACTTTTTAATTTCCTCTTTAACTTCTTGGTTGCCCATTCATTCTTTAGTAGGATGTTCTTTAGTCTCCAAGTACTTGTTATCTTTCCAAATTTTTTCTTGTGGTTGATTTAAAGTTTCAAAGAGTTGTGGTCTGAAAATATGCACAGTATGATCTCGATCTTTTTGTACTTGTTGAGGGCTGTTTGTGTCCCAGTATGTGATCTATTCTGGAGAATGTCCCATGTGCACTCTAGAAGAATGTGTTCTGCTGCTTTAGAATGAAATGTTCTGAATGTATGTGCTAAGTCCATCCAGTCCGGTGTGTCATTCAAAGCCATTGTTTCCTTGTTGATTTTCTGCTTAGATTATCTTCCCATTGTTGTAAGTGGGGTGTTGAAGTCCCTTAATATTATGGTATTATTATCAATGAGTTTCTTTATGTTTTTGATTCATATTTTTGGGTACTCCTAATTTGCACCTAATTTGCACCTAATTTGGTGCATATATGTTTACAATTGTTAGGTCTTCTTGGTGGATAGACCCCTTGATTATGATATAATGCCCTTCTTCATCTCTTGATACAGTCTTTATTTTAAAACTAGATTGTCTGATATAAGTATGGCTACTCTGGCTTTCTTTTGTTGACCATTAGCATGATAGATGGTTCTCCATCCCCTTATTTTCAATCTGAAGGTGACTTTAGGTCTAAAATTTGTCTCCTGTAAAGAGCATATAGATGGATCTTGTTTTCTTATCCATTCTGTTATCCTATGTCTTTTGATTGGAGCATTTAGACCATTGATGTTTAGAGTGAGTACTGAAAGATATGAATTTATTGCCATTATGTCACTGGTAGAGTTGGGGTTTCTGGTGGTGTTCTCTTGTCTTTCTTAGGATTTGTTGCTTTTGGTCTTTTTTTTTTTTTTTTTTTTTTCGTCTTTTCTCCCCTCAGAGAGTCCTCCTTAAAATTTCTTGCAGGGCTGGTTTAACAGTCATGAACCCCTTTTATTTTTGTTTGTCTGGGAAACATTTCATCTCTCCTTCTATTTTGAATGACAGCCTTGCTGGATAAAGAATTCTTGGCTGCATATTTTTCCAATTCAGCACATTGAATATATCCTGCCACTCCTTTCTGGCCTGCCAAGTTTCTGTGGATAGATCTGCTGCAAACCTGATCTGTCTTCCCTTGTAGGCTAAGGACATTTTTTTTCCCTTGCATGCTGTCATGATTCTTTCCTTGCCTGAGTATTTTGTGAACTTGACTATGATATGCCTTGTTGATGGTCAGTTTTTGTTAATCTAATGGGAGTCCTCTTGTGCTTCCTGGATTTTGATGTCTGTGTCTTTCCCCAGGTTAGAAAAGTTTTCCACTATGATTTGCTCATATAAATTTTCTACTCCTTTTTCTCTCTTTCAATCTTCTGGGACCACTGTGATTTTGATGTTATTCCTTTCCAATGAGTCACTGAGTTCTGTAATATTTATTTCATGCTCTTTTGCGTTAGTCACCCTCTTTTTCTCTGCTTCATTATTCTCCATAAGTTTGTCCCCTTATCACTGATTTGCTTCTCTGCCTCATCCATCCTTGCCACCATGGCATCCATTTGAGATTGCAGCTCAGTTATAGCATTTTTTATTTCATCCTGGCTAGCTTTCACTTCTTTTATCCCTGCAGAAAGGAATTTTAATCTATTTTCAACCCCAGCTAGTATTCTTATTATTATGATTCTAAATTCTGGTTCAGAGAGGGAGGGAGGCAAACCATAAGAGACTCTTAAATACTGAGAACAAACTGAGGGTTGATGAGCACTGGGGGAGAGGGGAAAGTGGGTGATGGGCATTGAGGAACGCACCTGTTGGGATGAGCATTGGGTGTTGTATGGAAACCAATTTGACCATAAATTATATTTAATATAAAAAAATAAAAGGCTATTGAAACTGAAAAAAAAATAAAGGAAATTAGTGAGTCAACTAAAAAAATAAAAATCAATTAATCAATCAATCAATAAATAAATTCTGGTTCAGACATCTTGCTTGTATCCGTGTTGACTAAGTCCCTGGCTATCATTTCGTCCTGTTCTTTCTTTTGGGGTGAATTCCTTCCTTCCATAATTTTGGAGGAAGAAAAGGAATTAATAAGGTACAAAAAATTAAAATTGAAAAATTAAAAACAACTCAAAGAAAATAAAGGATGCTAGATCCTAGGTTTGTTTTGGTCTGGTTGTTGAAATAAGCTTGATACATTAGAGAAAAAAGGAAAGATAAGAAAAGAAAAAAAGGAGAAAGAAAAAAGAAAAAAAAGAAAAAGGAAAACATTTGAAAATTTGAAAAATTGAATACAATAATATAGAGTAAAATGAAAGTAAAATAGAATTTTAAAAATTTACAAGAAGTAAAAAATTATTAGAAAAAATTAAAAAAAATCTTTTCAATACACATGGAAAATAAAAATAGATTTTTTTCTCTTTATTTATTCAGGAATAAGAAAAGAAAAAAAAGAAAAGAAGAGGAAAAATAAATGAATAAAAGGACCAATGAACAGAATGAAGTACAATTGAAATTACATCTGGTTTCCTGTAGAGGTCAAGCTATGAAGCACTTTATAGTCCATAAATTAAGCAGGCAGAGAGACTTAGGTTTGTCAAGAGTGTTACTGACCCAGTTGGGAGAGGTTTAGTGTAACGGCTCCATTCTCCACACTAGATGGCACTGCTTAGCTTCCTCGGGTGGATTGTTGTGACAGGCATAGGCGTAGGTGCATGCGTGGGAGGGGCAAAAATGGCGTCAGCCAGCTACCCAGTGTAGTATTGGAACTCTGTGCTCTCCATGACCAGCAATCAAGCAATCCTCCTTTGTCTCCAGCTTCAATCCCCTCCCCATTTCTACACTGTCCGTGACCAAGCCATCAGGCTGCCAGGCAGCACTTCCGTCCTGAGTTTGATCTCAGGTTCGGCTGTTTCCCAACTCCTCACTTCGGAGGGACTGCAGCTTTGACCTGCTCAGACCTTCTGGGGGGAGGGTCTTGCTGAGCGATGGCCAGGTGCCAGCCACCCCCAGGAACTTTCGCGAGACCTCGCTGCCGCTGATGCCCAGAGACTGCGGCTGGTGCCAGTCCGCTCCGGAAAAAGTTCGCGAGATAGTGTAGCAGCAGCGTTTCAGGGATTATGGAAAATCACAACACACATCTGGCACCAGGCTTCACTCTTAACGTCCTTGTTCCAACGCCAGCGAATGTGGATGTTCTCCAGGGTCTGCTGGGACTTTTCCTGTGGGGTAGCTACACAGCCTCTACCAGATGTCCTCCCAGCAGTGGAACCCCCTCTCCAATGTGGCCCCAGGACTCCTTGGACCTCACTCTCTGCTCTGGCGATTCACCCTTCCCTCCACAGCACCACCAGGTATCGAGCTGCAGAGTTTCAGACTCTGCACTCCCCCTCTTTGTAGAGTCTTAAGGGAATTTAAACCCTCTCCTTTCTGCCTTTTTTGTTCAGTCCCTGTGACTGTTTCCACTTTTCCACTTTCTCTCCAGCTGCTTTTTTTGGGGGGGGGTGCTTTTCCTGTACACTCTCCCCCCGCCCCACCCCACCCCGTCTCCGTCCTCTTGCCACAAGCAAAAACAGCTCCCTGCCCTCTGGGGTTTCTCTCTCCCCCAGTTCACTTCTCCGCTCCACGTACCTGTTGAATTCTGTGGTTCAGGTTGTGCAGATTGTTGTGTTAATCCTCAAATCAATTTTCTAGGTGTGGAGGATGGTTCAGTGTTGATTTGCTGCATTTCAGGGAGGAGAGACACACAAAAAACTTCCATGCTGTTCCGCCATCTTGGCTCCTCCTATAGCTTATGTGCATTTTAAACATAGAGTATTTTGAAAAGGAAGTCACCAAGAATGATAATAGTTAATATTTGCAAAACAGAAGATGGATATTCAATTTTATAATAGAACTCCATATCATTCATTAAAGCAAGAATTATTTGTTACCAAATACTTTGTTTACAAACTACTTTTTAGGAGTGTATATTTTGGGACAAACAAAGCATATTTATATGTAGTTTTCTGAAATTAAAACTAATTTTTCATATCATAAAATTAAGAAGTACCTTTTTTGTGTGACCTATTAGTTTTGTCTACACTATCCAGAAGGATGAGATGGAACACTCCTTTACCAATGTAGGGGAGAAAAAAATAACTTTCCCTTTATCCTTTTAGGTTCTTGGCTGAGATCCCCCTATAAGAAAAGATAGATTCACAGGAGAAAATGGCACAGAGTTTTATATTGTACATTTCCTGTATACATGGGAAATACCCAGGAAAACTGAAGCCCTCCCTCAAATGGCCCAAATCATCACCTTGGGTACCACTTTCAGTTAAAGACAAAAGAAAAATGTTTGGACAAAGTAAGACCAGACATGAGAGGTTACAAAGAAAGTGTAGCAAACAAGGGTGCAGTTCTTATATAGATTTAATCTGTGCCCTCTCTTGATAAGCATTTCTAGAGATTTTGTCACCTTCTTCTAGTACAGAAAGTGGACATTCTTACAAATGGAGTTTTCCCTTACAAATGGAGATGTCTCTTACAACTTGACTTGATTTTCAGAGTGATTGCTCTTTCCTAAAAATAATCAGGTCAAAATAGCTTTGTGCCTTATCATTATTTGAGGATGATAAATTCTGCTTTTCTTCAGTTACACACTGAAGAAGAAGGGAAGGAAGAGAACAGTTCTGGAAATAGTTGTACATCTACATCCATCTGTAAAAGAACAACCATTGCTTAAAAAGCAGAAGAAAAAAGATACACAATAATTGAGATTTCCGTTTTGTTTTTGAAGTTTATTTCATTTATTTTGAGGGGGGGGAGGGGCAGAGAGAGAGGGCAAAAGAGAATTGCAACCAGGCTCTGCACTGTCAGCACAGAGCTGGACACAGGGCTGGAACCAATGAACCATGAGATCATGACCTGAGCCGAAATCAAGAGTCAGATGCTTAATAGATTGAGCCACTCAGATGCCCCAATAATTGAGATGTTTAATATTATTATAATACTTCTTGTTATTTTAAACAATTGAAGAAATATCTAAGAAATACAATTTATCAATGTATCTATTCATAACAAAAATATTTATTTTATGTATGTTATATGCCAGTAACTGCTGGACATTGAAGATACAAAAGCAAGTTTTTAAAACCCCTATCTTATTGGAGCTTATAGTTTATACAGTTTAAAATTTATGAAATAGCTCAAAATAAATGCTTAATTAAATGTAAAGTTGCTGATATTTAAGATATAAAGTTGCTGACAAAGGAGACTCAGGTAATACCATTAGTACTTCTAATAGGTTAGATCTAATGTATGATGGTATATTGCTTGTTTTCACAAATTACCAGAAATTTAGTGGCTTAAAACAACAATGAAAAAGTATTCTCTTATGGTTCTGGAGGTCAGAAGTCCAAAATAAGTTTCACTTAGACTAAATTCAGTTTCAATAAGGTTGTTTCCTTCTAGGGGCTCTAAGGAGAGAATTTGTTTCCTTGCCTTTTTTAGTTTCTTATGGCTTCCTCCTGTATTCTTTAGATATGGCCCCTTCCTCCATCTTCAAAGCCAGTCGCTCTAATCTCTGCTTCTGTCATCATATTAGGTTCCCCTGTGACTCTGACTTCTCCTCTGTTCCTCTTAGAAGAACCATTGCTATTATATCAAACTCACATGAGTGATCCAATATAATCTCTCCATTTCATATTCTTCAATTTCTTCACATTTGTAGTCTCTTGTCATATAAGGTAACATTCACAGGCTCTGGAGATTAGGATGTAGACGTTTGGGGGGACTATTATTCAGCCTACCACAAGAGGTAATACAAAATTTCCCTGTATGGAAATGACCATTGGTCTTAGATATGACAGATGAGATATTAATCAAAGCAAGAGGAAAAGGGAGAGAATGTGAAAATACTTTTATGGAAGAGATTTCTATGTACTGGTGAAAGAAAAGAATGTTGGTTCAGATAATGCTAGCCTAGAGTACAGGGAGAGGTTTATCAGATAAACCAGGGATGGCGGGGAGGCCCACAGCCAGATTTGTAATCAGAAAAGATCTCTCTGAGTGCAGAATAGATAAAGTATCCCTTAGAGTGGAGTGGGATGGAGCCCTCATTGGGGGTCCCAGAGAAGCAGGAACAGCAAAGAAACCAAATACTGTAGCTTATTTCAATGATCTGGGCAAAATATATTCATGGCTTTGATTTGACTTGGGCTGATAAAAATAAAAAGAACCAGAGCGAAGACTGAGAATTATTTAAATGAGAGAAGACAAGTATCTATTTTATTATTCAAAATAGAAAACTTTTGGGAATGAAAGGGAGAGCTAAACATAGCTCAGGTTATATATATGAAGAGGCAGATTAGGAAGAGCCTGAGCATGATCTAACAGACCTCAAATAGTAAAGGAAACCAGAGGGGTTTAGAAAAACGATAGATGTTAGGTGAGAGTTTTTGGAGGCTAATCCCAAAGATATTTGTATTACATTACATTCCAATTCTGTTATACAGTTAAAAAAAAAAAAAAAGTTAAGTCCATTAGATAATTAAAATATAGATTATTGAACACATTTAGACATGATTCAGGTGTACGTTCTAAAGCAAATGTGATATTTATTTATTTATTTATTTATTTGAGAGACCCAGAGCAGGAGTTGGGGGAGTGGCATAAAAAGAGGGAGACAGAGAATCCCAAGAATGGTCCATGCTGTTAGCACCAAGCCCTTACACAGAGCTAGAACTCATAAACTGTGAGATCATGACCTGAGCTGAAGTCAGATGCTTAACCAACTGAGCCACCCAGGTGCCCCTGAAGCAAATGTGATTTTGGTTCTCTCTTCACTTTCTGTTAAATATGACTTTTATGTGAAAATACCACAATAGGCCAGACATCCAAAATTCTAAAATCTCTTATCAGTCTACCTGTGAAAGGAGAGGGTGATGTCTCTATCAAAATCATACTTGGGTACCTACTACACTTTGCAGACTTTATAACTGACTTGCACAGAAATAGAGATAAGAAAGGCTCTTAGAAAAATGGTATGTTTGTGGAAGCTCTCTTACTTTACAGACTTTACAAGGAAGTTTCATTATTTAAGCTACATCTCATATTCTACTTTGACCTAGCTGATAATTTCTGTACTATAAATCTCACCACCCATGTGTCAATCCATTCTTCAGTGGTACCCTATCCATATAATGTGATTCAGCAATCCAAGGCTGGGTGAAATCAGGTAATTTTGTGCCCCCATCCCATTAAGGGCTATCACATTTGTTCCACAAGAACCTATTGGCCAAATTCTACAAATAGGTCAGAGATTAGTTTTCTCAGTAAATTGGTATGTGCATTCAGTTCAATCTGTCATTTCACCTAGAGTTCACTTGGGCCCATCAGCTTCCTTCTTAGCAAAAGAAGATCTTAAGATAACTGAAGAAAAATAATATTTTTGTCTCAATTTGAGACTCAAAATGAAAATAAAAATTTGGTGTCAATTTCTTCCATTTTCCAGACCTTTTAATGCTTATTAAAAGTCTCAAAATTGGAGATGGGGAATCCTATGTGAGAATTGCATGGAGTATAGACCATGTCACTAATATCATATATTTTCTTGCCCTTGAAACTCATGAGATTGCCTGTTCATATTTCAAAACAGAAGAGTCCCAAACATAATATTGCACTTTCAAGGTAAAATATGTGTGATCTAATCCCTAAGGACATTCTAGCATCCTTAACATTACTAAAAAGATCCAGAAAACCAAGAAATCAGGAAATAGAATTTGGCTAATATCTCCAACTTCTTTTCTTCTAGACTATTCAAACTGGGAATGGGATACATTGTCTTAAATTAATTTGGACATGTTAGTTTGCCCTTTGAAAGCACATAACTGTAGTCAAAATCCTTTTCTTAGAATTTGTAGATGTTAACCATTTTAGCTCAGGCTGCTATAACAAAATACTAGATGGTTTAAATGACATTTATTTTTCATTGTTCTGGAGACTAGGTAATCCAAGATCAAGGTGCTGGCAGATTCTCTAATCCCATCATGAAGTTCCCACTCATATAACTTAATTTAAATCTAATTATCACCCAAAGGCCCCACCTCCTAATACCATCACTTTAAGGATTATGGAGAATACTATATGAATTTTGGAGGGGACACAAACATTCAGTCCATAATAGGTACAGTGATCAAAATATTGCACAGAGTTTTTTTCTACCAAATGATCATTGAGACAGAGAGAGAGAGAGAGAGAGAGAAAGAACAGAAATAGTTGATAACAGAGGTTAAGACAGACATTCTACAGAACATGATGCATGATGATAATGCCTCAAACAGCAGTACAGATCTGGAAAAATTATGTCCCACATGGTAATTATCTACCCTCCAGCTCAGGCTAAAGAAGGATTAAAATGAGGGTCTGCAGATTGGGACTATTTGCATCAATGTAACTAAACTGGTGGCACTGAAAACTGAGACTACCTATATCAATATAATTTAACAATTTGCACCAGGAAATTCTTGCCCAAGAAGATGAGACATCAAACCTATATATAACTTTACTGCTTATGTTAGGAAATTATTGAAAATCAATATATCTGGGCAAACAGTTTGTTCATTTCAGGAAACAGTGTATCTTTTTAATGAAACAATTTACTTATCAAGACTCACCTTAACATTTTCCATGTCCTCCAATCCTGAACTGTTTTATGTGAACTTTACCCAGTCCTAATCAGTTCCCTACTTTAAAAGGCTTACCCTAACTTCTGGAGTCCAACCAAAAAAACTCAGAAAATAAATTTACCTAATTTCTACCTGTTGAGATACAACTATTGAAGTGCTATTCTCTTTCGCTGCAGTAAATTTAACAAAGTAAATTTTCTTGACCAACAGATTTTTCTAGAGACACACTATCATAGCATCTGCTCCAGTGATTCTCAACTGGCACATTTAGTAATGCCTAAAGATAGTTTTGGCCACCGACATCTATTGCACCTAGTGTAGAGACCACGGCTATTGTTAAATATCTTAATGTACCAGATAACCCCCACCTTCCCCATCCAACAAAGAAGTATCTGGTCCAAAATATCAGCAATGATGAGGTTGAGAAAGCCTGATTTACTTTATTTGACTTCTGTGAAGATTAAATGGGATAACACTTTCAAAATTTTGGCATACGGCCAACATCAAATATGTTATCATTACTGTTATTATTTTTTTTCAATATATGAAATTTATTGTCAAATTGGTTTCCATACAACACCCAGTGCTCATCCCAAAAGGTGCCCTCCTCAATACCGATCACCCACCCTCCCCTCCCTCCCACCCCCCATCAACCCTCAGTTTGTTCTCAGTTTTTAAGAGTCTCTTATGCTTTGGCTCTCTGCCACTCCAACCTCTTTTTTTTTTTTTTTTCCTTCCCCTCCTCCATGGGTTTCTGTTCAGTTTCTCAGGATCCACATAAGAGTGAAACATATGGTATCTGTCTTTCTCTGTATGGCTTATTTCACTTAGCATCACACTCTCCAGTTCCATCCACGTTGCTACAAAGGGCCATATTTCGTTCTTTCTCATTGCCATGTAGTACTCCATTGTGTATATAAACCACAATTTCTTTATCCATTCATCAGTTGATGGACATTTACGCTCTTTCCATAATTTGGCTATTGTTGAGAGTGCTGCTATAAACATTGGGGTACAAGTGCCCCTATACGTCAGCACTCCTGTATCCCTTGGATAAATTCCTAGCAGTGCTATTGCTGGGTCATAGGGTAGGTCTATTTTTAATTTTCTGAGGAACCTCCGCACTGTTTTCCAGAGTGGCTGCACCAGTTTGCATTCCCACCAACAGTGCAAGAGGGTTCCCGTTTCTCCACATCCTCTCCAGCATCTATAGTCTCCTGATTTGTTCATTTTGGCCACTCTGACTGGCGTGAGGTGATATCTGAGTGTGGTTTTGATTTGTATTTCCCTGATAAGGAGCGACGTTGAGCATCTTTTCATGTGTCTGTTGGCCATCCGGATGTCTTCTTTAGAGAAGTGTCTATTCATGTTTTCTGCCCATTTCTTCACTGGGTTATTTGTTTTTCGGGTGTGGAGTTTGGTGAGTTCTTTATAGATTTTGGATACTAGCCCTTTGTCCAATATGTCATTTGCAAATATCATTTCCCATTCCACCGGTTGCCTTTTAGTTTTGTTGGTTGTTTCCTTTGCTGTGCAGAACCTTTTTATCTTCATAAGGTCCCAGTAGTTCATTTTTGCTTTTAATTCCCTTGCCTTTGGGGATGTGTCGAGTAAGAGATTGCTACGGCTGAGGTCAGAGAGGTCTTTTCCTGCTTTCTCCTCTAGGGTTTTGATGGTTTCCTGTCTCACATTCAGGTCCTTTATCCATTTTGAGTTTATTTTTGTGAATGGTGTGAGAAAGTGGTCTAGTTTCAACCTTCTGCATGTTTCTCTCCAGTTCTCCCAGCACCATTTGTTAAAGAGACTGTCTTTTTTCCATTGGATGTTCTTTCCTGCTTTGTCAAAGATTAGTTGGCCATACGTTTGTGGGTCTAGTTCTGGGGTTTCTATTCTATTCCATTGGTCTATGTGTCTGTTTTTGTGTCAATACCATGCTGTCTTGATGATTGCAGCTTTGTAGTAGAGGCTAAAGTCTGGGATTGTGATGCCTCCTGCTTTGGTCTTCGTCAAAATTACTTTGGCTATTCGGGCCTTTTGTGGTTCCATATGAATTTTAGGATTGCTTGTTCTAGTTTCGAGAAGAATGCTGGTGCAATTTTGATTGGGATTGCATTGAATGTGTAGATAGCTTTGGGTAGTATTGACATTTTGACAATATTTATTCTTCCAATCCATGAGCAGGGAATGTCTTTCCATTTCTTTATATCTTCTTCAATTTCCTTCATAAGCTTTCTATAGTTTTCAGCATACAGATCCTTTACATCTTTGGTTAGATTTATTCCTAGGTTTTTATGCTTCTTGGTGCAATTGTGAATGGGATCAGTTTCTTTATTTGTCTTTCTGTTGCTTCATTGTTAGTGTATAAGAATGCAACTGATTTCTGTACATTGATTTTGTATCCTGCAACTTTGCTGAATTCATGTATCAGTTCTAGCAGACTATTGGTGGAGTCTATCGGATTTTCCATGTATAATATCATGTCATCTGCAAAAAGCGAAAGCTTGACTTCATCTTTGCCAATTTTGATGCCTTTGATTTCCTGTTGTTGTCTGATTGCTGATGCTAGAACTTCCAGCACTATGTTAAACAACAGCGGTGAGAGTGGGCACCCCTGTCGTGTTCCTGATCTCAGGGAAAAAGCTCTCAGTTTTTCCCCGTTGAGGATGATGTTAGCTGTGGGCTTTTCATAAATGGCTTTTATGATCTTTAAGGATGTTCCTTCTATCCCGACTTTCTCAAGGGTTTTTATTAAGAAAGGGTGCTGGATTTTGTCAAAGGCCTTTTCTGCATCGATTGACAGGATCATATGGTTCTTCTCTTTTTTTTTGTTAATGTGATGTATCACGTTGATTGATTTGCGAATGTTGAACCAGCCCTGCATCCCAGGAATGAATCCCACTTGATCATGGTGAATAATTCTTTTTATAAGCTGTTGAATTCGATTTGCTAGTATCTTATTGAGAATTTTTGCATCCATATTCATCAGGGATATTGGCCTGTAGTTCTCTTTTTTTACTGAGTCTCTGTCTGGTTTAGGAATCAAAGTAATACTGGCTTCATAGAATGAGTCTGGAAGTTTTCCTTCCCTTTCTATTGCTTGGAATAGCTTGAGAAGGATAGGTATTATCTCTGCTTTAAACGTCTGGTAGAACTCCCCTGGGAAGCCATCTGGTCCTGGACTCTTATTTGTTGGGAGATTTTTGATAACCAATTCAATTTCTTCGCTGGTTGTGGGTCTGTTCAAGCTTTCTATTTCCTCCTGATTGAGTTTTGGAAGAGTGTGGGTGTTTAGGAATTTGTCCATTTCTTCCAGGTTGTCCAATTTGTTGGCATATAATTTTTCATAGTATTCCCTGATAATGTTTGTATCTCTGAGGGATTGGTTGTAATCATTCCATTTTCATTCATGATTTTATCTATTTGGGTCATCTTCCTTTTCTTTTTGAGAAGCCTGGCTAGAGGTTTGTCAATTTTGTTTATTTTTTCAAAAAACCAACTCTTGGTTTCGTTGATCTGCTCTACAGTTTTTTTAGATTCTATATTGTTTATTTCTGCTCTGATCTTTATTATTTCTCTTCTTCTGCTGGGTTTAGGCTGCCTTTGCTGTTCTGCTTCTATTTCCTTTAGGTGTGCTGTTAGATTTTGTATTTGGGATTTTTCTTGTTTCTTGAGATAGGCCTGGATTGCGATGCATTTTCCTCTCAGGACTGCCTTCGCTGCATCCCAAAGCGTTTGGATTGTTGTATTTTCATTTTCGTTTGTTTCCATATATTTTTTAATTTCTTCTCTAATTGCCTGGTTGACCCACTCATTCTTTAGTAGGGTGTTCTTTAACCTCCATGCTTTTGGAGGTTTTCCAGACTTTTTCCTGTGGTTGATTTCAAGCTTCATAGCATTGTGGTCTGAAAGTATGCATGGTATAATTTCAATTCTTGTAAACTTACGAAGGGCTGTTTTGTGGCCCAGTATATGATCTATCTTGGAGAATGTTCCATGTGCACTCGAGAAGAAAGTATATTCTGTTGCTTTGGTATGCAGAGTTCTAAATATATCTGTCAAGTCCATCTGATCCAATGTGTCATTCAGGGCCCTTGTTTCTTTATTGACCGTGTGTCTAGATGATCTATCCATTTCTGTAAGTGGAGTGTTAAAGTCCCCTGCAATTACCACATTCTTATCAATAAGGTTGCTTATGTTTATGAGTAATTGTTTTATATATTTGGGGGCTCCTGTATTCGGAGCATAGGCATTTATAATTGTTAGCTCTTCCTGGTGAATAGACCCTGCAATTATTATATAATGCCCTTCTTCATCTCTTGTTACAGCCTTTAATTGAAAGTCTAGTTTGTCTGATATAAGTATGGCTACTCCAGCTTTCTTTTGGCTTCCAGTAGCATGATAAATAGTTCTCCATCCCCTCACTCTCAATCTAAAGGTGTCCTCAGATCTAAAATGAGTCTCTTGTAGACAGCAAATAGATGGGTCTTGTTTTCTTATCCATTCTGATACCCTATGTCTTTTGGTTGGCGCATGTAATCTATTTACATTCAGTGTTATTATAGAAAGATACGGGTTTAGAGTCATTGTGATGTCTGTATGATTTATGCTTGTAGTGATGTCTCTGGTACTTTGTCTCACAGGCTCCCCCTTAGGATCTTTTGTAGGGCTGGTTTACTGGTGACAAATTCCTTAAGTTTTTGTTTGTTTGGGAAGACCTTTATCTCTCCTTCTATGCTAAATGACAGACTTGCTGGATAAAGGATTCTCGGCTGCATATTTTTCCTATTCAGCACATTAAAGATCTCGTGCCAATCCTTTCTGGCCTGCCAAGTTTCAAAAGAGAGATCAGTCACGAGTCTTACAGGTTTCCCTTTATATGTGAGGGCACGTTTACCCCTTGCTGCTTTCAGAATTTTCTCTTTATCCTTGTATTTTGCCAGTTTCCCTATGATATGTCGTGCAGAAGATCGATTCAAGTTACGTCTGAAGGGAGTTCTCTGTGCCTCTTGGATTTCAATGCCTTTTTCCTTCCCCACTTCAGGGAAGTTCTCAGCTATTATTTCTTCCAGTACCCCTTCAGCACCTTTCCCTCTCTCTTCCTCCTCTGGGATACCAATTATGCGTATATTATTTCTTTTTAGTGTGTCACTTAGTTCTCTAATCTTCCCCTCATACTCCTGGATTTTTTTATCTCTCTTTTTCTCAGCTTCCTCTTTTTCCATAACTTTATCTTCTAGTTCACCTATTCTCTCCTCTGCCTCTTCAATCTCAGCGACCGTTGTTTCCATTTTGTTTTGCATTTCGTTTAAAGCGTTTTTCAGCTCCTCGTGACTGTTCCTTAGTCCCTTGATCTCTGTAGCAAGAGATTCTCTGCTGTCCTCTATACTGTTTTCAAGCCCAGCGATTAATTTTATGACTATTATTCTAAATTCACTTTCTGTTATATTATTTAAATCCTTTTTTTTTTTTAATTTTTTTTTTAAATTTTTTTTTCAACGTTTTTATTTATTTTTGGGACAGAGAGAGACAGAGCATGAACGGGGGAGGGGCAGAGAGAGAGGGAGACACAGAATTGGAAACAGGCTCCAGGCTCTGAGCCATCAGCCCAGAGCCTGATGCGGGGCTCGAACTCCCGGACCGCGAGATCGTGACCTGGCTGAAGTCGGACGCTTAACCGACTGCGCCACCCAGGGGCCCCTATTTAAATCCTTTTTGATCAGTTCATTGGCTGTTGTTATTTCCTGGAGATTCTTCTGAGGGGAATTCTTCCGTTTGGTCATTTTGGATAGTTCCTGGAGTGGTGCAGGCCGCAGGGCACTTCCCCTGTGCTGTGGTGTATAATTGGAGTTGGTGGGCGGAGCCGCAGTCAGACCTGATGTCTGCCCCCAGCCCACCGCTGGGGCCACAGTCAGACTGGTGTGTGCCTTCTCTTCCCCTCTCCTAGGGGCGGGATTCACTGTGGGGTGGGGTGGCCCGTCTGGGCTACTTGCACACTGCCAGGCTTGTGGTGCTGGGGATCTGGCTAAATAGCTGGTGTGGGTAGGCAAGGTGCACGGGGGCAGGAGGGGCAGGCTTAGCTGGCTTCTCCTTAGGTGATCCACTTCAGGAGGGGTCCTGTGGCAGCCGGAGGGAGTCAGACCCGCTGCCGGAGAGGGTGGCACCGCAGAAGCACAGCGTTGGGTATTTGCGAGGAGCAAGCAAGTTCCCTGGCAGGAACTGGTTCCCTTTGGGATTTTGGCTGGGGGATGGGCGAGGGAGATGGCGCTGGCAAGCACCTTTGTTCCCCGCCAAATAGCTCTGTCGTCTCGGGGCTCAGCAACTCTCCCTCCCTTTGTCCTCCAGCCTTCCCGCTTTCCGAGCAGAGCTGTTAACTTATGACCTCCCAGATGCTAAGTCGCGCTTGCTGTCGGAACACACTCTGTCCATCCCCTCTGCTTTTGCAAGCCAGACTCCGGGGTTCTGCTTGGCCGGTATGCTGTCCCTCTGCCCCGGCTCCCTCACGCCAGTCCATGCAGCGTGCACAGCCTCTGCCCTTCCTACCCTCTTCCGTGGGCCTCTCGTCTGCACTTGGCTCTGGACAATCCGTCCTGCTAGTCTTCTGGCGGTTTTCTGGGTTATTTAGGCAGGTGTAGGTGGAATCTAAGTGATCAGCAGGACGCGCGGTGAGCCCAGAGTCCTCCTATACCGCCATCTTCCTACTGTTATTATTCTTATTAGTATTTATTTTATCAGAGAACTTAAGAAGATTCTTTATAGACATTTGGTATCTATAAAAATAAAGAAGACAAAATCTTTTTAATTCAGCAGCATAACACTACATATGTCCTCATCACGGAGAAATACAGTGAGTCACAGTGGAAAGATATACCAGTTTCATGACTGCAATGGCATGAATAACCACTGTGTAGCACTTCCCTATTCTAAATTTTTTTTAATGTTTTATTTATTTTTGAGACAGAGAGACAGAGCTTTAGCAGGGCAGGGGCAGAGAGAGAGTGAGACACAGAATCTGAAACAGTCTCCAGTCTCTAAGCTGTAAGCACAGAGCCCCACACAGGGCTTGAACCCATGAACTGCGAGATCATGACCTGAGCCAAAGTCGGATGCTCAACCGACTGAGCCACCCAGGTGCCCCAGCACTTCCCTATTTTAAATGGGAAATGTCAAAATGCGTACAGCTTTGTCTTTAAAATTTTTAGGAATCAGAAGGTTTATTTTTCCACAAATGTTTAAGCATTTTCTTTTTTTATTTTCTTTTTTTATTTTTTAAAATTTATATACAAATTAGTTAGCATTAGTTAGCATATAGATCAAAAATGATATCAGGAGTAGATTCCTTAGTGCCCCTTACCCATTTAGCCCATCCTCCCCTCCCACAACCCCTCCCATAACCCTCAGTTCTCCATATTTATGAGTCTCTTCTATTTTGTCCCCCTCCCTGTTTTTTTTTTTTTTTTTTTTTTTTTTTTTTTTTTAATTTTTTTTTTCAACGTTCATTCATCTCTGGGACAGAGAGAGACAGAGCATGAACGGGGGAGGGGCAGAGAGAGAGGGAGACACAGAATCGGAAGCAGGCTCCAGGCTCTGAGCCATCAGCCCAGAGCCCGACGCGGGGCTCGAACTCACGGACCGCGAGATCGTGACCTGGCTGAAGTCGGACGCTTAACCGACTGCGCCACCCAGGCGCCCCCCTCCCTGTTTTTATATTATTTTTGTTTCCCTTCCCTTATGTTCATCTGTTTTGTCTCTTAAAATCCTCATATGAGTGAAGTCATATGATTTTTGCCTTTCTCTGACAGACTAATTTCACTTATCTTAATACCCTCCAGTTCCATCCACATATTTACAAATGGCAAGATTTCATTCTTTTTGATTGCCAAGTAAGACTCCATTGTATGTATATGTGTGTGTGTGTGTGTGTTTATGTATATATATATACATATATATATATATATATATATATATATATATATATATATACGCATTTTCTTTATCCATTCATCCATCGATGGACATGGACATTTGGGTCTTTCCAGACTTTGGCTATTGTCAATAGCACTGTTATAAACATTGGGATGCATGTGTCCCTTCAAAACAGCATACCTGTAGCCCTTGGATAAATACCTAATAGTGTAATTGCTGGGTCATAGGGTAGTTCTATTTTTAGTTTTTTCAGGAACCTCCATACTATTTTCAAGTGGCTGCACCAGCCTGAATTCCCACCAACAATGCAAAAGAGATCCTCTTTCTCCACATCCTCGCCAACATCTGTTGTTGCTTGAGTTGTTAATGTTAGCCATTCTGACAGGTGTAAGGTGGTATCTCATCGTGGTTTTGATTTGTATTTCCCTGAAGGCATTTTCAATATGATATGCATTAATCACTATATTTGGGAATGCTATTGTTCAACACAGGTCCTCAAAACCACTTTCAGTATTCTTAAACCATAATATTTGTCCCACATTGGCAAAAGTCAGTTTAGATTTAAATGATTGTTCACTGTATTATTACTTGAGTGCATTTAACTCCTTCACCCGTGTAGGCTAGTATTTGTTTCCAGATTTGGTAGTATTTTTGATTTTGATTAGGCACAATGCTTGACATGTTTGAGAGTGTCCTTGGAAACCAAAATCCAAAAGCATATCTTAAATAACTGACCATATTATCCAGAGACCAGTAGCAATAGTGTAATCAGACCAGTAGCCTAATGACCATACACCTTTTATTTCTTTGTGTTCTGGAGGAGCTGTCCTTGCAAACAGGACCATCAAATTCTCTCCCTCCCTAGGATTTGAATCTCAAGCATTATGGCAAAAAGACAGAAGGCCATTGAACATCTCTCTTTAGAGATGTCTCTGATGTGGAAGAGACTAGTCATCAGTTCCTGACTTTCAGTCAGGGATATCCTCATCACTACACAGGTCATCAGAGTTTAAAAAAAAAAAAAAAGTCTTTGTGATTCCTAGTGCCCTTATAATATAAATTTACTTTAATGTAGCCTGAGTCATGTTTTGTTACTTATAACCAGAGGCTTCTCACTGATACATTATTAGCATGTATGCATCCACATATGCTTATTCCTTCTATGTTCTGAGCTGATTTCTGAAAAAGAAGCAGAGTTCCAAGCTGCAACAGGCTTAGTGAAATGTATCAGCAGCTGCAGACCTAAGGGCTTTCTTTAACATTCTAACAGGGTTGAAAAAGCTGCTGCAAAAGGCTCCTAGTATTCCACCACACCCCAAAACTGGAATGATAATACCAATCACAGTATCATTGTCAAATATGGAGGAAAAAAATGTATTTTATTATTAATGTCCTCTCACATCCTATTTTTAAAGAAAGTCTATGAATAGAAATTCCTGGCAGAGTCCACCCTAACTCAATGCTCTCCACACCCTCTAACGCTATACCCTGCAATAAAATGAAGATTGAAAATTGAATGTCATCAGAACACTCATACCATCAGGGCTATAAACATTAATTTCAGAAGTGACTACAAGGAGATTTAGAGGAAGAGAAAAAGTCGGTGACTAGCATTGGAGGGAAAAGACCAGGTCTGGGGAACTGGATAAAGAAGCTAACTACTTAAATTATCTATTTACATGAAAAAGCTGTGACAATAATGATTAAGAAGGCTTTAGGCTTGTTATTCAGATAAGATTATTATTTTGTAAACTTTTCTTAGTCTACAACTTTCTCTAACTATCTCTATGCATAATCATGACCATTTATGAGCCAATACAGTTAATGCCAGTTGAAGGCATGAGTATAGATTAGTGCTATGGATTTACTTTATGGTTCTTATCTCTCTACCACCTGGTGCTTTTTAAGTCTGGCCTAACTTCCTTAGAAATTGGGGCCTTAGGGTCCATGCTAATTTACATACAAGTTTGGAGAAGAAACACATCATAAAATTTCCCAGTATAAATTGAAAGATTGTTATGAAATGCACTAGTTAAACTTCGTGATAAATTCCTTTTACCAGCCATCTGGTTTAATTCCGTGAAATACAATAGTCTCCATGAAGAAAATGAAAAGTACTAGAGGGGATTTTTTTTTTTTAACTGGGAAAAAATAAAAAGTTGACAGATTCTGCAGGGTTTCTTGTAAAAGATCCCTTAATATTTTTTCACTAACTGGTTTGCTTACACTGAAGTACATAAATGATTGAATACATGAGTAAGTAGAAAAATACTTCTAGTGTTAGGGCTAACCTGATTTTAATGAATGCTTTTTTCATTAATCAGAGTCTGAGAGATTAATTAAGTTCCTATTATCTTCCTATATGAGAGCAGTTAATGAATATCATATGAAAAAAATTAAGAACAATGATATCTACCTTGCAGTGTTTCAAAAGAAACCCCTATAACTCATTTCTGTGTCTTTAGCATTTGTCAGGCAAGTAAATGGGTTAAAAAATGTGTGTTAAATGTAACAGAACTAGAAAAATAGAAAAAAAAAAAACCTATGAAGTTCTGTTGCTACTTTGCTTTTGAGGTCCTTTTTCACATTGATTTTAAACAGTAGGATATGCACGTCAATATGAAATTATTTAAAGAGATTATTTGCATATTCAATATGCAAACCATATATTGGAAAGATATATATTGGAACAACCTAATATGATAGGAAAAGATAGGATAAAATAGGCAGAGAGGGAAGGATTAGGACCTGAGGTCCCTGGGTGGGGAAAAACACATGTTTTGTAACAATGCTGGGAGTGTTGACCACAGCAAACCCCCTCAGGCTTCAGATTCCTCTTAGGAATGTAACAGACCCCACCTACTCCCTCTCAGGTTTCCCTCAAGAATTTGACAAAAGACCTAAGTATGGTCAAAGGGCATCTCTCTTGTAACTGAAACCAATCAGGAATCAACAACCGAGCACCTAGAGTTATGCAGCGAATAAGGGCGAATAACCTGAGTGAGAAGGAACAAGGGGGAAGGGAAGGAAGCGGTGACCAGAACTGTATAAAACAAGGACCCCTGCCTATTGTCAGTGGGCATTCACTTTTGAATATCTCCTCTCTGTAAAGAGAGCTTTCCTACTACTCTTACTTTCTAATTTTATACTCTAATAAACTTTTGCCTGCTGCTCATTTTGTATCTATCTCTTCCTTCTTTGAAGCAGCCAGACAATGAACCCTGGGTATTGAGGTAAGAAATCCTGCAACATTTTGAGAACAAGAAAAGTTAATTTCAGTTGACTGGAATTTTGTATTTTTTTTTTCTTTTGTGATTTAATCTTTTAGTTTATTTCCATTTTATTGTCTGCAATAATAAACAGTAGGTAGGCAAGAAGAAAGTTGTAGCTTTGACTAAGTATTTCCCTGAACAAGTTCATGTACAAATACCTTATTTAAGTAACTAGTATGACAGGGGGAAGTTCTTACAGGAGACAATGTGTTAATGATTTTTCACACAGTTCTGTTTAACCTAGTAAATAAAAAAAGGCAATTGCATTAGGTGTTACATTAATTTGTTTTCTTTTCTTACTCCTTTGGTAGGATAAACTCCTTCCAGCAAAATGCTACAGTTGTCAGTACACGAGATGATTTTTTACATTGTTCAATCACAAAAAATTAGACAACACGTCTGGCTTTCATTAGCAAATATGTTTAATAAGATTCAAGTCAACCAAAGTAGTTATCTTACCATAATTAATCCTTTACAAAAATTCCTCCTTGACAAATTTTAGTTAGGCTCTTTTGAGCCCTTTTCTCATCTAGGCTTCAACTTCATAACCTGACTTCAGCAAAGAATACTGCTTAGTCAGTTTAGCAAGAATCCCCCTACTTTTGATAACTGATCACCCTTGATATCTGCCCAGGTTCCTCATCCTGTACCCTTGATATTTGACCACCTTGGCCTGAGTTCAGCAAGAATACTGTTGTCTGTTTAGCCAAGAATCCCTTTGAAGTCTTCTCTTAAGTTATTTTACACTCACTGACAACCCCTTACCCTGCTCCTTGGCTATAAATCTCCCGTTGTCTTTACTGTATTTGGAGTTGCACACAGTCTTTCTTCCTTATTGCAATAGGGTTGTCCACTATTGCAATAATCTTGAAGAAAGTCTTCCTTACCATTTTAACAAGTGTCAGAATAGTTTTCTTTTTAACATCATGAATGCCTGGTTTCTGTTAAAATAAATAATTGGATTACAGGTGGATTACAGATACAATTTAAGAGTTCAGTCAGAAAAGTAAACAGTGGTTTCCACAGTTGTAAATGATATAATTTGTAGAAAGATTGTAGAATCTTTCTTTTCTCCTGCCTTTGCTGACTTAGGATGGGAATTTAGGACTACTTCTCCAAAAATTTATAGATAACAAACACACTATTAAGTGGATTTAGCAAGGGATTTTCAAACAAACTTGGAGATCTAGGTAATAAAATAATGGTAAAGAAGAACGATGGTAGTTGAAAGTCAAAATATACCAATGGCTCTCCAAACCTCCAGCATCTTTTATCTTTAACTGAAGATGGTAATGTGATGGCTTGAGACATTTGAGATCATTACTTAGTTTAGATCATTTTTAGATAATTCCTGGGTCTCTCACATGTATACAGGCTGTATACATGTCATTAAACTTGTTTGTTTTTTCCTGTCAATCTGTCTTTTATTATAGGAGTGTCTCAGCCAAGAAGCTAGAAGGATGAAGGATATTCCTTATCCTCCCCTCATCCTTAATAAATCTTTCAGTCCTCTCTTCTCTTCCCCTTCACAAAGAAGATTCATGAAATACACATTCCCAATTTTTACTTCTTCACCATCCATTTGCTCCTGACAACTATTAGAATCTGTATTCTTGTGGGGCGCCTGGGTGGCGCAGTCGGTTAAGCGTCCGACTTCAGCCAGGTCACGATCTCGCGGTCCGTGAGTTCGAGCCCCGCGAGTTCGAGCCCCGCGTCAGGCTCTGGCTGATGGCTCGGAGCCTGGAGCCTGTTTCCAATTCTGTGTCTCCCTCTCTCTCTGCCCCTCCCCCGTTCATGCTCTGTCTCTCTCTGTCCCAAAAATAAATAAACGTTAAAAAAAAAAAAAAATTAAAATTTAAAAAAAGAATCTGTATTCTTGTTAGAGTAGGCAGTTAGTCAGGTTCTAACAGGATACCTGGAGGTCAGCCAGGAAGTCATGGCCAACTATTGGGAAGGTCAGAGGCCTGTACTGACAGCACTCCACAAGAAGCCCAATCAAGATGGTGGATGCCATGACAGGAGTCCCTTGACCAAATTAGGAAGAAAAAGTATGAAATCCTGCTTCCAACCTGAGGTAATAAATATTCTACAATCTAGTTAACTGTCAATAAAAGATAAAAACCCAACCTCCAGGCGGCACAGCTCTTTATCTCATATCTCAAGAGTATACTTTTCGCTGTCCTTGAATTCTCATGACAAGACCAAGAACTTTCAGCAGTTCCTTCACGTCTGGTTGGGGCAAGGTCCCAGGGCCTCGGGTCTCCCCAATTCATCTGGCCACATTGTGGCACCACTAATTCATTAAAATTGTTCTTATCGATTTCACTAGTTCTTTCTTACTTTTATATTCATTGAATACCTTTGAATTCTTACCTTTCTTGGTCTCATATGTATCATAAAATGATACATTTAACCCTCTAGTTTAGAAGTGCTCTTTGACATCTATTGACAATGGTGCTTCTTGTTCAGCTGTGTTCATGCCTTTTTAATCTACTTTGCAAGTCTTTCTTCCTGAGACTAGCATTTAAACACCTGATGAGTTTCCCCTCCAAGGAAACTCATTAGCCTTCTTCTCTTCTCATTACATACACTTTCTGTCAGTGTCTTTCATCACCCTACTGACTTTAGTTACCATCATTAAACTGATGATGCTCATATTTTTTCTATACTTTTCATATCATACCTGAAATTCAAAGCCATATATCCAATTACCTGCTTGATATCGTCACATTTCAAATTCAACATATCCCAATGGAAACAATTATCCAAAAAAGATAGTTCATGTAGTTATTCAGGGAGACGTCTGTGGCTATAGTAGCCATGCCCTTCAGTAGAGAAAAGCGGGTACTGCCTATGTGATGAAAGAGAAGGAAGTGGAGGAACAAACATAGATTTGGGAGAATAATCACCTGAAATTTACTCTCCTCCACCCTCTGATTTTCTCCTGGTGTTTACTATTTGTTACCTAATTGGGATGCATAAGACAAGTTTGTTGATGCAGCCTCTAAGTTGGGCCTCTCCAGGTACAAAGTGCGGTAAAAAGGAGAAAGTGTGAATTTCATTTATGACATCCAAAGAACTTTAGCGTGTGTAACAGTGGAGGAACACACATTACTGCTTCAGGCATACTAACAGAGGAATCCACCACAGTTAGCATGAGTGCATCCAGTTGTTGAGGGTGAACTCACTTATTAATTCTAACGTTATATCTGATTATTGTTTTGATCTTCTATATACATAAACATAAAATAAAATAATGATACTTTTATTTCTTCTTTTCAATGCTCATTACCTGTAGTTTCTTTTTACTGCTTTAATTAATTGCCAAGGGCCTCCAGTGTAATGTTGAATGTAAAGGGTGATAGCAGGTACCCTTGTCTTGATTCTGACCTCTAAAAGAACGCTTTAAAATTTTCATTAAGTATGATGTGTACCCTATGATTTTCAGTAGACACCTTTTATAAGATTTATAAAGGGTCCATCTCTTCTTAATTTGTAAAGAATTTTTATTATAAATGAATGTTAAATTGTACCACATTTTCTTAATCTATTGAGATAAACATTTATTTTTTTCTTTTTATTTTGTTAATGTAGTGAAATACATTGATTGTTTATTCTATTTTTCTCCTTTTAAATGTATTACTATACTAAACATATTGTTCATACAATCTATTTTTATTTACTTGTCTACTTGTCTCAGTTACTCAGAGAGCTCTATTAAATATCTCCCTCAGTAATTGTGGATTTTTACATTTCTCTTTGTAGTTTTGTTCATTTTCACTTTATACATTTTGATCCTATGTTATTAGCTAAGCACAGATGTAGAACTTTTATATTTCTTGATAATTTTACTATTACTTTATTACTGTGAAGTTTTCTCTTTGTTTCTTAAACTCTACTTTGCTTGACATTTAGTTACTCCAGCTCTCTCACCTTAGTTGTTTATACAGGGTACATTTTTTTCTCACCATTTGCTTTTGTATTTTCTTTTTTTTTAAATGTCTTTTAAAATTTATTTATTTTCAGAGAGAGGGAGAGAGAGTGGGGAAAGAACAGAGAGGGAGAGAGAATCCCAAGCAGGTTCTGCACTGTCAGCACGGGAGCCTGATGTAGGGCTTGAACTGATGAAATGTGAGATCATGACCTGAGTCAAAACCAAGAGTCAGACACTTAACTGACTGAAACACCCAGGCACCCCTTACTTTTATATTTTCTATAAACATATATACTAAATGTGTCTCATGTAAGTAGCACATTTTGGATATTTTAAAAATCTGATCTGATAAAGTTTGTACTTTAAGTCTCCTTTAATCAATTTCTATGCATTATGGTCACAGATATCTTTGGGTTTAAATCTAGTATCTTTGTGTGTGCTTTCTCTGTCTTTCCTCTCTTAAGTTTCTCTTTTTTCCTGTCTATCTTCTGTACTATTTTTTCTTATTCCATTTTTTTCCCCAGTTTGGTGTACTCTTTTTAGACTTTCTTTAATTATTACCTTTGCAATTATAACCTGCATCTTTGATTTATCAAAATCTAATAGTAATTAGTAATTTGTTCTCTTTCCAGATGATGCAATGAACATTAAGAGAGTGTAACTCAATTTACTTCCGTTTGAATTATTTGACATTATTTCCATGAGCTCCAATTCTGTGAATGTTTAAAACTCAAGATATTTCATCATTATTCAGTTAGTATTTGTTTAGATTTATTGTTTTATTTCATTCCTTCCTGAATTTCTGAACTTTCATCTTCACCTGAAGAATGCCATTATTTGTATTATGTGTCTAATGGCAATAATTTTCTCAGTTTTTACTTGTCTGAGATTACCTTTATTTAAATTAATTCACAAAGGAGAGTATTTTCACATAGTATAGAATTCTAGGTTCAGCTGTTCTTTGGACATGATTTGATTTTTTCCCACTTTGGTTGCTTTTAATAGTTTCACTTTTTCTTTTTTCTTGCCCTCTCAACTACCCTATCCAGCAATATCAAGTACTCCAAATCTGGGTTAAACTTTCTAGTCCTCCCCCTTTTATCCAATTCTGATTTAGTAAGTTTTCACTATTTATATCTCCAATAGCACCAAACAGATGACTTTAATAACTGTATTAGTCAGGGTTGTGCAGAGAAACAAACCAGAGAGAGAGAGAAAGGAATTGGCTTATGTGACTATGGAGCCCGACAAGTTAAGTCTCATGATCCTCCATGTAGGTTATCGAGTTGGAGATCCAGGAGAATGGATGGTGTAGTTCCAGTCTAAAGGCTGGCAGGCTTGAAGCACAGGAAGATCTGATGTGCCAGTTCAAGTCTGAAGGCAGGAAGGGCCAATGTCTTGGTTTGAAGGTAGTTAGGCAGGAGGTATTTTTTCAATTAGGAGAGGGTCAGCCTTTTTGTTCTACTCAAGCCTTCAGCTGATTATAAGAGACCTGCCCATTTTAGGGAGAGCAATCTGCTTTACTTAGTTTACTAATTCAGATGTTAATCTCATCCAGTAACACCCTCACAAGAACAAACAGAATAATGTAGATATCTTGCCAAATACCTGGGCACTACCTGGTGGCCCAGTCAAGTTGATACATAAAATTAACCATCACAATAATTTTCCTAGGTTTCCCCCCCATTCTTATCTGCCCATAAAAATGCACATGATTCAAATTTAAGCTAATACTCCTATGTCTATGCAATAAAATCCAATTTTTTTAGCATGAAACTTTTGGATGAAAATCTGGTCCTAGTGAACTTTTCAGATTTTTGTTATTAATTCCTAGCTTAGACCATGGCCATCCATAAATGGCTTTTCTGCCATTCCAAGGCAGTTTTACAACTCTTGTCTTTACTAAATACTCTTCCTTGTGCCCAAAATGGCTTGTTCCACTTTCTTAACCTGACAAAAGCCTACTCACCCTCCCAGTTCTCTCTCAGCTGTTGCTCTCTCCATAGAATGTTCCGTAAGACACTTAAACCAAGAGAGTAATAATTTAATTGTTCCTCCTTTCCATGTTGCATAATTAATATATGCATGTGTGTATGTATAACAAGCTGTCAGACATATACATAAATGGTATGAGATATAAAAAATAATAAAGTGAACACCTGATACAAACCACCCAACTGAATAGACTAGACCAATATTAATCCATTGAAACTGCCTATCGCTTCTCACTCAAATCATTTCCAGCCCCAAAAGATAATTGTGTGGAATTTTTGTTCATCTTTTTTTTGTTTACTTTCATTTTCGTCAGTTTCTGGATTAATCATATATATTTATTTTAAATTATTTCATTTAATATTATGTTTCTAGTATGCCATCATACTATTGCATGTAACTTTAGTTGATTGATTTTCTTGGCTGCATATTTTTTCACGGTGGTAATAGAATACAATTAATTTATCTAGCTTCTTATTAGATAAGCACAATAATTCTTATGTGTATCATTTGCAGAGTATCATTGCAGAGTATCATTTGCAGAATTTTCTCTAGTTTATGGCAAGAAGTCAATTTACTGAGTCTTAGTGTGTGTCCATGTTTAGGTAATGGGTAATTGTTTTCAAATGTTATTGCCCTAATTCAACTCACACATACACCAGATGAGTTTGTACTGCTTTATATTATTATCAGCACTTGGTATTTTCAGACTTTAATAATTTTGCCAATCTAGACCATGAGAATAGGAACCTATTATACTAATTTACATCGTTCTACTAACAAGATTAAATGTATTTTCATATGTTCACTAAGCAGTTATTTCCTCTTTTGTAAAATGCCTCTTCATGTGTTTTGCTGCTTTTTCTAAAGGTTTGCTTAAAATTTTTTTCTGTTGATTTATGAGTTATTTATATGTACTGGTACCAAACATTTATCAATTTTATGCATTGCACAAATTTTCTCCTGCTTTGTGGCTTCGGTTTTCAGTGTCTTTGTGGTGTCCTGTGGAGAATAGCATCGTTAACATTTAATGCGTTCTAATTTAAAAATCTCTTCTCTCTACAGTTAGCACCTTTTGTAATTAATAAATTCCTACCCACCCTGAGGTCATGAAATTATTCTTCATTATTTTCTTCTGTTTTAATTTCCCTTTATATTTAAGTCTTTAATGAATCTAAAAATAATGTATTTTTTTTTCATTTTTAATTAAAAAGTCAAATTTAATTTTTATCTATAGAGTTTGGTTATATTCTCAGTACCATTTAATAAATAGAGCTTTCTTTCCTCAGTCATTTGCCACATATCAACTTTCTATATATGCATGGGTGTTTCTGGCGTCTCTATTTTGCCCTATATGTGCTAATAGTTAACGGATTTTATTTTAGGCTCTAATAGGTATTAATATCTGGTGATAACTGATAAAATATGGCAAATCTCTCACCTTACTCTTTGTTGAGAGTACCATGGTTCTCCTTAGGCTTTTCCATATTAAAATTTAAAATTAGCCAATCAGCTAATTAATAGGTTGCTTAAAAACTGTGGAATAGGGCACCTGAGTGGCTCATTCGGTTAAGAATCTGATTTTGGCTCAGCTCATGATCTCAACAGTTCATGAGCTGGAGCCCAGCTTTGGGTGACACTAACCCTGCTTTGGGGGAGCTCATGCCCTGCCTCAGGTGAACATGAATCCTGCTTTAGGTTAGCCCTGCTTCTCTCTCTCACTTCTCACCCCCGCCCCCCGCCTTTGCCCCTTGTTGGATTCACTCTCTTTCCCTCTCTCTCTCTTTCTACACCTTGCTCACTTATGTGCTCTCTCTCTCAAAAAAACAAAAACAAAACTTTGTGGAATATTGATTTGAAATTATGGCAGACACAGTATGTTCACTGAATAGTACATATACTCCTATTTTGGGGGGTTTGGTCTACACGACGAGCTATGAGAGAGAGTATTACTTGATACTTCTGGGATGAAGCATTTGTAAACGGGTGTTATTTCTCCACATTCTGCCTTCCCCTGACTTGGTAACCAGGCCAGGTATGGTAGATGGAAGAGTCTGAATCCTTAAGAATGAGATGAGGAGAATGGTTTTACTGTGTTGGGAAACAATTCTACATTGGTTTCTCATGTTCCTGCCCATTTTACAAGCAGAGGCACCAGCTGCCTTTGGACTCTCTTTTCAAAGGAGTTTGTATAGCAAACAACATTGGAGGATGGAACCAGTCTCACTGTTTAGCAAAGAGCAAACATGCTTATTCTCTAGTATAAAATATTTAGATTCTTTCAGTACAGAGTTCTACTCCTGCAATGCAATCCACTGTGAGACGTAATGGGGTCCTCTACAGCTGTCCAATGGGAACAAAGCAAACCTCCACACTGTTTTCCAGAGTGGCTGCACCAATTTGCATTCCCACCAACAGTGCAAGAGGGTTCCCTTTTCTCCACATCCTCTCCAGCATCTATAGTCTTCTGATTTGTTCATTTTGGCCACTCTGACTGGCGTGAGGTGATACCTGAGTGTGGTTTTGATTTGTATTTCCCTGATGAGGAGCGATGTTGAGCATCTTTTCATGTGCCTGTTGGCCATCCGGATGCCTTCTTTAGAGAAGTGTCTATTCATGTTTTCTGCCCATTTCTTCACTGGGTTATTTGTTTTTCAGGTGTGGAGTTTGGTGAGCTCTTTATAGATTTTGGATACTAGCCCTTTGTCCGATATGTCATTTGCAAACATCTTTTCCCATTCTGTTGGTTGCCTTTTAGTTTTTTTGGTTATTTCCTTTGCTGTGCAGAAGCTTTTTATATTCATGAGGTCCCAGTAGTTCATTTTTGCTTTTAATTCCCTTGCCTTTGGGGATGTGTCAAGTAAGATATTGCTGTGGCTGAGGTCAGAGAGGTCTTTTCCTGCTTTCTCCTCTAGGGTTTTGATGGTTTCCTGTCTCACATTCAGGTCCTTTATCCATTTTGAGTTTATTTTTGTGAATGGTGTGAGAAAGTGGTCTAGTTTAATCTTCTGCATGTTTCTCTCCAGTTCTCCCAGCACCATTTGTTAAAGAGACTGTCTGTTTTCCATTGGGTATTCTTTCCTGCTTTGTCAAAGATTAGTTGGCCATACTTTTGTGGGTCTAGTTCTGGGGTTTCTATTCTATTCCGTTGGTCTATGTGTCTGTTTTTGTGCCAGTACCATGCGGTCTTGATGATTACAGCTTTGTAGTAGAGGCTAAAGTCTGGGATTGTGATGCCTCCTGCTTTGGTCTTCTTCTTCAAAATTACTTTGGCTATTCGGGCCTTTTGTGGTTCCATATGAATTTTAGGATTGCTTGTTCTAGTTTCGAGAAGAATGCTGGTGCAATTTTGATTGGGATTGCATTGAATGTGTAGATAGCTTTGGGTAGTATTAACATTTTGACAATATTTATTCTTCCAATCCATGAGCAGGGAATGTCTTTCCATTTCTTTATATCTTCTTCAATTTCCTTCATAAGCTTTCTATAGTTTTCAGCATACAGATCTTTTACATCTTTGGTTAGATTTATTCCTAGGTATTTTATGCTTCTTGGTGCAATTGTGAATGGGATTAGTTTCTTTTGTTTCATCATTTTGGATAGTCCCTGGAGTAGTGCACAACTGCTGGGCACTTCCCCTGTGCTGTCTTGAATAACTTGCATTGGTGGGTGGGGCCGCAGTCAGACCTGATGTCTGCCCCCAGCCTACCTCTGGGGCCACAGTCAGACTGGTGTGTACCTTCTTTTCCCCCCTCCTAGGGGCGGGAATCACTGTGGGGTGGCATGGCCCATCTGGGCAACTTGCACATTGCCAGGCTTGTGGTGCTGGGGATCTGGCATATTAGCTGGGGTGGATAGGCAAGTTGCACAGGGGCGGGAGGGGTAGGCTCAGCTAGCTTTTCTTTTGGTGATCCACTTCGGGAGGGGCCCTGGGGCACCAGGATGGAGTCAGACCCGCCACTGGAGGGATGGATCTGCAGAAGCACAGCTTTGGGTGTTTGCAGGGTGCAAGCAAGTTCCCTGGCAGGAACCGGTTCCCTTTGGGATTTTGGCTGGGGGATGGGCGAGGGAGATGGCACTGGCTAGCGCCTCTGTTCCCTGCCAAGCTGCGCTCTGTAGTCCGGGGCTCAACAACTCTCCCTCCTGTTGTCCTCCAGCCTTCCTGCTCTCGGAGCAGAGCTGTTAGCCGATAACCTTCCATTGTTAAGTCCTGCTTGCTGTCCAAACACATTCTGTCCAGCCCCTCCGCTTTTGCAAGCCAGACTCAGTGGCTGTGCTTGGCCGGAGGGCTGCCCTTCAGCCCTGGCTCCCTCCTGCCAATCCGTGTAGCACGCCCCCCCCCCCCCCCCCCCCCCCCGCCCTTCCTACCCTCTTCCGTGGGCCTCTCATCTGCGCTTGGCTCCGAGACTCTGTTCTGCTAGACTTCTGGTGGTTTTCTGGGTTATTTAGGCAGGTGTGGGTGGACTCTAAGTGATCCGTAGGACGCAGTGAGCCCCGCGTCCTCCTATGCCGCCATCTTCCTCACCACAAGTTCCCTGAATAAGAGATTTTCAATCGTGAAAGAACATTGAATTTTATCACAATTTTTTTAAGCTCTCATTGAGATGGTTATACATGTTTTATCTTTTAATACATTACATATTTTCTAATGTTAACTGACCTTTGAATTCCTAGGACAAAACCAACTAGGTCATGATGTGCTGTCATTTTTGTACATCAACGAATTTGTTTTGCTAATAATTTTGTTTGGATTGTCTCATAAATATTCATGAGCAGAATTTGCTTGTGCATAATTGTTTATTTGTCAATCTTGCAGAATAATTATGGCTTTTGAAGCAAGGACCTTATCTTATTCATTGTTATATCTTCAATACTTAGTAAAATGCCTGGCACACATGTTATGCTAATAAATGTTTTTGAATGAATGCACAATTGATTAATCATATTCTAAGAAAGAAATAAACTTATAGGTAAGTTCTAATTCTCAGCTTTAAATGAGATAACCCATATTCATCAAATTTGCAAGTTAACTTTTCCTACTCTCTATTCACTCCAACCATAGATATGAAAGAGATCTTTGATGCCTCATTGTCACCAGACCCTGTCAATTCTATTCCAAAATGTCATTCTAATATCTGAATTTTGTCGGTTCCTATTCCCACTAATCCAGAACCACTCACTTTCACCACCGGCCTAGGTATTATAAATGGCTAATTGGCTTCTCTACTTTCAATCTCCCCTCCCTCCATTTATCCTTCACAAGTCAAAATGATCTTTAAAAAAAAAAAAAAAAGGTAAATAAAATTGTTACCTACCCCCATGCTTAAAACCAGCCAATTGTTTCCCACTAGACATAAGAAAACATGTTAAATACTTACAACAGCTTATGAGGCATATACCAGCATAACATCTTGTCTGCTTCTATGGCACCTCTATTGCCAAGTTCACTACCTTAGAGCCACTGTACCCCACAGCCTGTTAAAATGCACCTTGCACATTTACTGCAGTAGTTCTCTCTTTGCCGACAGACAGACAAATGCTTGAAATATTCACTTAGAGGACTTCCTGGATTGCCAAGTCTAAAGTAGCACTCTAACTGCTTTTCCCTTTGTAACTCTATTACAATGTATAATTATTTGTGTTTTTATATCAAACTGCTCAGTGATTTCTACATTTGCATATTTGACAACATAAACACTTAGAGCATGTCAATTTTGTCAATATACCCAGTTCATAGTTCAATGCCTTGAATTTAGATATTGCTTAATAAAAATTTTCAATGTACAAAGGAAAGAAAAAATATAACGAGCTATAAAAGTATTTGTAAGTCTTGCTCTAGTCCCTCCACTTTGAAAATAAAGCAACATGTAAGCAACTAAAATAAAGTGTTAGCTACTTATAAAGATGAAATTTCTAAATAACTCTTAAAAACTAAATAGAAATGTGTAAATAATCAGTGACATCTGAAATAACCGTTAAATGCTGTGGTCATGTTAACTGTGTCATTAAATGCAGTGTATCCGCACAACAATATAAATGTAGCAGATATCTCTCCTATGGTCTAAGCTTTATTTGCAGTTTAGCCTAGACATATTTGGAAATAACTTATGCAGGCCCAATGGAAACTTGTTTACATGAATTACTTAGCATTCCTGAAGAGTGAACTCAATCTAAAAAATGAAATAAACAAACAAATAAACCCACTCCAATGAGCTTGATCTAATATAAAATTTTGTCTTCAGGAAGGCCAGGTGATTTTGGAGAAAACATGCTGCTTGTTATTCAGATTTGTCTTCTGATACCAGGTTCTTAAACTGATACATCAGCCTTACATTGCTATATTTGAAAACTAAAGAGCTTTTTTATTAAAAATCCAGTCTTTCTCTTTAGACGCTGATTGGGTTATCTTCTAATAGAGTGAATGAACAATGAATGTTCAGCCAGGAGACGTGAGATTGGATGGACCGGGATATGAGACAGGGAAGGCAAAGGAACTAGACACATAGGGCAGCAGAGTGAGCACAGAATGGTCAGCCAGAAAATCTAATCTTCCATCTCTTATGGTCCATGGTTCCCTTGCACATCAGGTCCCCGGACAGGATTGGGCAGTTGCACAATTTTGGCCTGGTTAGGCCTCACTTTTTGAGCTTTAACCTACCATATCCAAGCACTGCTGTTTACCGACAAAATTTAAGAAACATAACCTCTTAAACATAATACCTCTCTTCTAACTATGGTTCCCATTTCCAAACATCTGACTAAATCAATTATCATTGGACCTCCAAGTTTCTTCAAATCAGCAGCTAGCCACGTCTCACCAGTTCGTGGATGATCCTCTCCTCCTCTTGTCAATTAAAGTTTGTACGTGTGAACTCCCAAATCAGAGGTCACATTTAGTTACATAAACTATGAAAGAGACACTCAAAGTCTTAACTGCCAATAGAGTTATCTTAAGTGTCCATTTATTGCAGTAACATAAAAGGAGAAAGAGGCATTCTCTTCAACTTGACAGATTTGCCTCTGGAGTGAAAACACAAGACCAAAGAGTGTGTGTGGAAATACAGTGGACCTGGAAAACACACCAGTGAGCAGCAGAGAGCAATAGGGTTGGTGGTGCCCAGAGACCATGACTATACTTGTGTCCATGCAAAGGAAATTGAAGAAGAAGATAGAAACAAAACATGGTGTTGCCATGTCATTACTGAAAATAGCCTGTTAACACATGTGAAGTAGCCTTCAGAGAATCCTAAAAATTTTAAAAGCTAAATAAGGGAGAGAAGCCAAATGTACGTTTCATATAATATATGTGATATAATGATACATATATATTGTATAATGATATATATATCTCAACAAAGGTTATAATTAAGTAAAATAATTAACTGTAGTTGTATAGTTTATCAAGTTATATACATTTGTTTTCAAGTTTATTCTATTTATACTTATATCTTAATTTTATGTGATAAGATTTGCAATATCATTAAAAAGTACAAACACATATTGATGAAAAATATTGTAAACCTCCTGATATACAACTTTGAATGAATAGTTCTCCACTTTGAGATAAAAGGAAAATCTTGTTACTGCTGCTGGAAAAATGAGTTAATCCGGTAGAAAACGTCTGTCACCCTTAAAAATAAAATAGCCCTTTAGTTTACCAGCAGAACAAGTTTATTGGGGAATAACTGAGGAATTGCAGTTCAGAACATATGAACTATGGTGAATCCTAGGTGAGTCTGGAGAACAAAAGAGACGAGAATTCTTTTATAGAGAAAAGAAGGAAGATGCGGGGACTGTTTAGAATGAAAGTCCATTGGAAAAGAGTGAGAGTTCAGGGTGGTGGCAGTTCTCATTGGCTGGGTTGTTGCTGGGCAAGGAGAAAATCTTCCTTCCTCCTGGGAGGGTAGTAAAGTAAGCTTCTTCCTGTTGGGCAATGCAAGGTATGCTTCCTCCTGCTGGAGTCTGCAAACTGTAGCAAGTGATCTGTGAGAGCGCCTCACTCAGGGTTTGGACTCCATTTTAAATGAGGTTCTTTTACTCATTTTCACACATCTGAGCAGTTGAGGCCATGAAGGAAGGACCCTCTTCTGAAAAGAAAGCAACGTAATCAAGAATGCGTAACACTCTGGCAACAGGAAATATAAAGGAATGTTAAGAGATTGATGGTTGGTACTAGAATGAAACAACTATAAGATGGCTAAGCTGGATTCAATCAGAGAACATATGTCTCTGAACGAGTTACATTAAATTGAGATTTTTATCTAAAGTAAGGAGTTTGAAGTTTTGTATTAGAGAAGGAACAAACAACAGTTGAACATGTACTGTGGACAGAGGGATCAAATAGAGTACTATAAAAGTATTCTGATATACTGTCAGTAACTTAATCAAACAGATCAGATTTTTTGTGGACAAATATTTAATAGAGATTACCTGTTGACATTTAATAATGTCCTTCCTACAAACTTACAAAATAGGCACTAGTTTATAGATTATTTTTTAATATTTATTTATTTTTGGGAGACAGACAGTGGGGGAGGGGCAGAGAGAGAGGGAGACACAGAATCCGAAGCAGGCTCCAGGCCCCAAACTGTCAGCACAGAGCCCAACAAGGGGCTCCAACCCACAAAACATGGGATCATGACCTGAGCTGAAGTCAGACGCTCAACCGACTGGGCCACCCAGGGGTCCCAGTTTGTAGATTATTATTAAAAATAAATGAAATATGATTCTATCCCCTCATATTGTTATACATAACTACTTAATCAGATAACTTAATTCATGTGGGTTATACTCTGTCTTAATCAGTATCATGGTAGTAAGCTGGAAATAGAGAAACAGTCTCAAAAAAATGTTGAAGACACTCATACGTGTTTGGAACCATATCATCAATTCCCAAGATATTCTTTTTTTCCAGGAGATTTTTGTTACAGAATTAATTTTCTTTAATAGTGTTCCATTAGTAATTGAGAGCACTGAGCGTTTAACTCAGAGTTTTCTCTGTAAATTAATAATGGATAATAAAAAGACAAGTTACGGTATCTCCCTTTTACCTCTTCCCTAGGAGTAAAAACTTTGTGCATATCATGTCAAGTTTGTCTTTTCTTAGAGTATAAACAGAGGTGTGTTCAATTGTTCCATTTTTGAGAGAAGCAACATGCTTCCTTAAAATCTCATGGTAAAAAAAAAAATGGTGAGCTGAAGCACAAGATAAAAATACAGATAAAGAATGAAGTCTTGATGAGACTATAAAGAATTTTCAGATGGAAATAGATTAGAACATGGGTCTGAAATGTAAGGCAGAATGCATTTCTACACCAGATGTGTGAAACACATGGAAGAGTATTATGTATCTTCAACTAAAATTTAGGAATCCCAAACCAAGTCCTGGCTAATTAAAAAATAAGCAGATCTCTATATTTTAACCAAACTCAGACAGAAACAGGGATCCACGGTTGCAGTGCATATGTTAAGAGGCTTCTCTTTGTGCACACCAGGAGTAATGATATTCCCGGAAGACAGCAAGGCGGCTTCTTCCCAGATGTTGAAGCAGTGTTCCTCATTTTAGGGGAGTGTCATTCCTCCAAGTTCATTCAAAAGTGATCCCAAATGAGAGAGGTGTCACTGGAATACTCACTCTATGCCTAATTAGGGTGATCGGTACAAGGTCCATCCATCACAATGACCTAAACTGGAGCCATTGATCAGGATATCACTGGAACCCCAATCACTCCTAGGATGTTTCACAGCCTGTTTTGTGAGCAAACAGATGTGTGGACTCAACAAAGAAGCTGTAATAGCAGGAATATTTCAGTAACTCTGAGGAATCTGAACATCTAAGAAAATCTGAAAAATAATATACTTAATATATTGAGCCCAACTTGCTAAATTTCCTCCCATAATTTGAAAATTATTTGTTTAAAAAATGTCTAGTTGTTATCTATTGAATTTGCTTCAGTGATAAAATTTTGCCTTTTTTTTTTTTTTTTTTAATGCCAGCCACTTTGTAAGTCAGCTTTGGTAAGGAGAAAACAGACTAGCTACATTGAAAGGCATGAGCACAAGATAAGCAAATTTGTAATTATCTGACATGATAGTAAGCATTCTGTGCTCATGATCTCAATTTGGTTTTCTCAAAAACACCTCAGCCCTTCAAATTTCTCAGTACATAAATTCCTCCTATCAAACTGTGCAGATCTGATGGATGTTTTTTTCTCATTGTATGTGTCCTTTATACAGTCTACCCATAAAATAACAATAGTGAGAATGATAAATTTTAAGAATAAAAATAGTTATGTTAAAATTTCATCAACTAAGATGTAAATTAGAAGTACCGCTTCAAAATAACTATTTCAAGGATCGTAAACAAAAGCCAAAGAGAAAAATAGTTAAAAGACAGATCAAGGAGAATGAATGAAAACTCCATCAGGTCCTGAAGCAAATGCTTCAGGAGTCAGACAGATAATACACAGGTGAAGCAAACAGAGATGGAAATGATAGAAAGCAGGGCTTATAGGAGGGGCTGGCTATGGTGAATCAGAGAGATTTTACCTTATCCAAAGGAGGAAAATTGGCTCCAGTGAATTTCAGTCATACAGAAATTAGAGCTCAATGTTAGCCCTTCTCATTTTTAATTTTTCAGTAGAGTCTAGTAATACAGATTTTTATGTAAAAGGTTCAGATTTTAAGTATTAGCTTAAAAAAAAAGTGAGTACTCTATAGCCCAAATGAAACATCTCTCTGGGCCAGATTGTGTCCTTGAGCCACAAGTTTGTTACCTCTCTATGAACATAGAGACAGACTAAAACATTTAGAGAAAGAATTGCAATGAGAAGATGAGTAAAAGAGTATAAGACCAATCAAACAGAAGTACTGAATGTACATAATCAAGAATCTGCAATCAGCATAGAATTGAATAACATAAAATATGAGCTATGGCTCTCAGCAGTGAATATACTTGGTATTCTCATGCCTCTAGTTCTGTGTAGTTTAAATGTTTCTTTGACATTAAAAAATAAGTTTCCTACACATATGACCATTTTTTTTTTTTTTTTTTTTTTACTATAAGTGAGCCACAAGGCTGAATCATAGAATCTCCTTATACCTTCTAAATACTTATTAGTCAAGGGCAACTATATGTTATATGTTATTTTCTTAAGAGTCTGAAAATCCTATTTGAAATAAGATTTGAGGTTGTCTTCCTCCCATGGTATATACATGTTTTAAAAATATTTGAATAATTACTATTAACATCTCCTAAAATGGAATATATGGCAACACTCTCCATAACCACCAAAAACTTGAAGCAATATCTTAAAATTACAACTCTTAGAGGTCTACTTAATAATTGTAATGGTTTGGTTATAATTGTGGTAATTTTTCATGGTAATTTTACATTTATTATATATATATTATTTTATTTGATCCTCACAACAATGATGATGTGTAGATAGAATTATAAATAAACTGAGTTATATAGGAGAAAGTGAGTTATCCAGAGTCACAAGCTGCAAGTGAATTAAAGTCTCTGACTAGCAGTCTCTTTGTCTTTGTAATATACCACAGTTCCATAAAGCCCACTTGGAAGATTCTAAAGTTACAAGTAAGATTATGGAGTAATGTAAGATGAAAAGAATGTGTACATAAGCCATTTAGAATTTATTATCTAGCGTAAAATTTAAACAGCAACAGAATCGTCTTTAGACATAGGTAATGTATAAATAATGAATAAATTCATTAATAAATAATGTTCTATAGCAGAAAAGAAAAGGCAAGTTGCATGTGAAAGGATTTCATGAGGCCAGAGGAACACATGGTATCTATCATAGGTAAAGAAATTTTGTTGAGGGGCGTCTGGATGGCTCAGTTGGTGGAGCGTCTGACTTCAGCTCAGGTCATGATCTTGCGGTTTGTGAGTTCGAGCCCCGTGTTGGGCTCTGTGCTGACAGCTCAGAGCCTGGAGCCTGCTTTGGATTCTGTCTCCTTCTCTCTCTGCCCCTCCCCCACTCATGCTGTGTGTCTCTCTCTCTCAGAAATAAACATCAAAAAAAAAAAAAGAAAAAAAATTTGTCGAGAAAAACCGCTATTGGAATGCAATTGCTATCATGGGTTTATAATCCCTTGTTTCCTATCACATCAATATGAGGGAGAAAGTTCCTGAAGAAGTAACAAAGAACAGAACACTCTAGGGAATTTTATTTATCAGGTTAATAATTAATACCTGTCTGATAATTAATACAATCCTGAAATAAGACAAGGAGTAAGGCAGAGAAGATCTAATATCATCTTTATTACCGATAAAGACTATGGCTTTTATTTGAAGGTAATTGAGTTTCTAAATTATAAAAAAAAAAAGAAAGAAAGAAAGAAAAGAAAGAAAGAAAGAAAAGAAAAAAAAAAACAGGATTAGGCTAATTTACCCCCAAAAACCTGCAGTGCCAGTCCAGATTAGAGCTAGTTTTCCCTCTTAGGGCCCTGCCCCTGACATAACTTCCAAACATGGAGGAAAAAAGGAAGCCACTCCAAGAGAAGTGGAGGATAACTTTCTCCATGAAGGAAAAGAGGCAGCTCACTCCAAGAGAAAGAGGAGAGATTTTCATTCTTCCTTCCCTGAGGAGGAAAGAGTGAGGGGTGAGAGAGGCAAAAGTGATAGACTATCAATAGTTTCCCATCATAGGAAGTAAAGGCTAAATCTGGGAAAAAGTAGACGTTTCTGAAAGACTAACACAAGCCCTGAGGTACAAATACTGTGAAGCTAAGAATTATGGGAAAGAATAAAACAGAGCATAGTGGTGTGTATACAGCATATGGAGGAAACACTGAGGTGTCTCTTACCATTTTCTATGGGATTAACCTCTGAGTATTAAACTATAAGATCAATAGGCAATTGGTCTAATAACGGTATGCAACTTGCCTAATAGGATAGAATATCTCCCCCGAAAAAGGTCTGAATGAAGAGAAGACATGCTATTTACATAAGGTTAGTCATGACTGAAAAGAGATTTTTGAGGAGTAACAGAAGCAAATACTGACAAATCCCATCCAGGAAAAGCCTGAAAGTATCTGGCCGCGCTTTGACTCACAGATTTAATTCTGGGGCAGTTATAACCCCGAATGGAACATTGAATGTATCAGGCTATTATTGCCTGGTGCAACTAAATATTCTAATCTTCCATCTAATTTTCCTTATTTTAAATGCATGATCAACAAGCTGCATGTTGATTATGATTAGAGTTCACCTTTAGAAATGCTATGGAAAAGAGAATGCAGTGATCACACTAACATGAGCATACTGGTTCTTTTCCAAATGCAGTTTTATTACACACTGCAAATTAATTCGTTTTCTTTTCCATTTAATGTCTCACTCCCTTATGAAGTTGCTAGGGTATTAGCCCCCAAAAGGCCCCTGGTGACCCTGACTTTGTGGTATTACTGCCTTTGGACAGAGCCTCTCACCTTGACATAGAGCTTGACTGAGTGACTGATAGAATACAATGAATGCGACAGCATATGGCTTCTAATACTAGGTCATAAAAGGCACTGCAACTTCTACCTTGGTCTCTTAAATCCCTCCCTCTGGGGAAAGCCAGACACGATGCTGTGAAATACTCAAGAGACCTTCAAGGAGAGAAACTGAAGCTCCTCGTCTCGTATGTATAGGCCACATTGGAAATGTGTCCTCCAGCTCCATTCCAGCCTTGACACGACCATAGCATCAGTTGACATTGGACTGAATTAGAACCACAAGAGATTCCAAGCCAGAATCTTTCTGCTGAGCATTCTCAAGTTCCACAGGAACCATGAAAAACAATTATTCTATTATTAATAAATTATAGAATGATTTTTTAATGTTTATTTATTTTGAGAGAGAAAGAGCACGGGAGGGACAGAGAGAGAGGAGAAAGAGGATCCCAAGCAGGCTCCACGCTGCCAGTGGATCAGAGCCCAATGCGGGGCTCGTTCTCAGGACCCATAAGATCATGGACATGGGCTAAAAATCAAGAATCGGCTGCTTACTGCTAGGAATTTACCCAAGGGATACAGGAGTGCTGACGTATAGGGGCACTTGTACCCCAATGTTTATAGCAGCACTTTCAACAAGAGCCAAATTATGGAAAGAGCCTAAATATCTATCAACTGACGAATGGATAAAGAAATTGTGGTTTATATACGCAACGGAGTACTATATGGCAATGAGAAAGAACGAAATATGGCCCTTTGTAGCAACATGGATGGAACTGGAGAGTGTGATGCTAAGGAAAATAAGCCATACAGAGAAAGACAGATACCATATGTTTTCACTCTTATGTGGATCCTGAGAAACTTAACAGAAACCCATGGGGGAGGGGAAGGAAAAAAAAAAAAAGAGGTTAGAGAGGGAGAGAGCCAAAGTGTAAGAGACTCTTAAAAACTGAGAACAAACTGAGGGTAGATGGGGGGTGGGCTGGATTGGGGGGAGGTGAGGGGTATTGAGGATGGCACCTCTTAGGATGAGCACTGGGTGTTGTATGGAAACCAATTTGACAATAAATTTCAGAGGAAAAAAAAAAGAATTGGCTGCTTAACCAACTGAGTCACTCGGGCACTTCAAATTATAGAATGATTTTTTTTTTTTTAGTTTACTTTTATTTATTTTGAGAGAGAGAGATGGAGGGGCAGAGACAGGGAGACAGAAATCCAAGCAGGCTGCACACTGTCAGCACAGAGCCTGATGTGGGGCTTGAACTCACTAACAGTGAGATCATGACCTGAAGCGAAATCAACCACCAGAGGCTTAACCAACTGAGCCACTCAGGTGCCCTTAGAATGATTTTAAATGCAGCATTAGGTAACTAATATGGTTAGTATACTGTCTTTTGGTATGACTCCTTTTCAGTTATAGCTCTTATAGCTATTATTTAAATACTATTCACTCTGTATAGAAAAAATTCTAAACTATTATAGACAGATATAAACTCATTTAATCCTCAAAACAAACCTATTATCCCTATTTTATAAATATAGACTCTGGGACACAGAGAGTAATTTGGACAAAGTCACACAGCTACAAAGTATCATAACTGGAATTCAAACCCAGAGAAGTCTGGATAGAGACGACATGTTCTTAACCACTAAATTGGAGTACCTCTCTGTCCACAAAAAGGAAGAGAGAAATCAAAGTTTCAGCCTCCAACTCAATAGAGAATTCCACTATACTGAATGCTATCTTTCTCCCAGTTTTGCATGTAGCTAACTGACCTTGCCTGGCAACATCCAAATCATCTTCAAAATGCACATAAATTGTGGTGTGCCAAGACTGATGGAGGAGGTACACAGTGGACGAAGAGTACTAATTAGTCCTAATTATACCAGATGGCTGCAGGGAGATACACAGAAAAGGCAGGAAAATTGGAGATAAACTTTTACTTCACAATGTTTTGATGTGTTCTTGACACATGAAAGAGGTTTGTATTGACTTTTATTATATCCAATTTCTGACTTCATGATTCCTATGCACTTGGTCACTCAGTGTTGCAGCAAGAGACTGGCTTCTTTTTTTTATTTTTATTTTTTTTTGCATTTATTTATTTTTGAGAGACAGAGAGAGACAGCGTGAGCAGGGGAGGGGCAGAGAGAGAGGGAGACACAGAATCCGAAGCAAGCTCCAGGCTCTGAGCTGTCAGCACAGAGCCTGACGTGGGGCTTGAGCTCATGAACCTCGAGATCATGACCTGAGCTGAGGTCGGATGCTTAAACAACTGAGACACCCAGGCTCCCGGAGGTTGGCTTCTTGAAATGGGCGGTTAATCCTTTCAAACTTTGTGTTTTTGCATCCCATATAAATCTGGCATACAGCTTTCTGACAATCACAATCCAGAAATAAAAGAGAACCTGATTTAATTGTTTGTAATGTTCTTGGGCATAGTTGGCAATTTTAACAAAAATAGAATCTTTGTTAAATTAGCAAACTGTGAAAAGAACTGTCATATTAACCACTTATTGTTTTCCAAACAACTTCATTAATGTCATATGAAATATGAAAATACAATTTCTGCCAGAACAGAAAAAGGAAATGATTCATTAAAGAAAACCAACATTGGAATGTATAATTAAACATGGGCATGTCCCCTGTGAAAACTGAAATTCCAACTCTGTCCATTTCATCATAAAACGTATGAATCAAGAACGAACAACACACATTTTATAATCTTATTTTGTTCTCTAAAATAAGCTACCTTTGAAAGGCAATATGACTGTGCAGTCTGTAGACCTAGGTGTACAGGCCCAATTCTGTCAGTTACTCATTTGAGTGAAACACTATGTCGTTGTTTTTTATTTACTTGAGAGAGAGAGAGAGAGAGAGAGAGAGAGAGAGAGAGAGAGTTCATGAGCCAAGGAGAGGGGCAGAGGGAGAGAGAGAGAGAGAGAGAGAGAGAGAGAGAGAGAATCTTAAGCAGGTTCCATGCTCAGTGCTGAGCCTGTTGTGGGGCTCAATTCCATCACCCTGGGATCATGACCTGAGCTGAAATCAAGAGTTGGAAGCTCAACTGACAGCCACCCAGGCTCAGTGTTGAGTGAAACACTACGTATGGATACATTCACCACTTATCCCCCTACTGTAAGAGTATTGTATTCCCACAGTGACAGCTGAGGGAGAAGTAGAAACCTCCACGCATTTCAAGTTGGGCTTGGCCATGCAACTTTCTTTGGCCAGTGGAATATGAGCAGACATTACATGAGTCAAGTCTGAGCAGACGCTTTAAAAGTCATGTTTCGCAAGCTAACTTGCTCTTTTCCCTCTGAAATGAGAATTGCATGTTTCAGTTATGGGCTACTGCTTCACACTGAATAAGTAGTTGGCTCACACTCATAAGCATATAATGTGAAGAAGATATTTCTTATGGTAAATTACAGAGTTTTGGGATTAAAAAAAAAAAGTACAGCCAAGCTAAGCAGTGCACATTGTCTTAGTTTTTTTTATCTATCAAATGTGAAGAATGATTTTAGTCTTATAGGATCACTCTGAGCAATAAATACATGTTCAGGAAATGGTAGATTATCTACCTAAAATTTTGTATATTGCCTGCAGAGGAAATGCAATAACACAAGTAAAGAGTAATTATTTTATACAACATGAGATTGTTATGCTTTTGGAAGATATTGTTATGATAGATATTTGAAAGACAGTGTTTGAAAGACGTTGTTACACTTTTGAATCTGAAAAGTAAATTCTAATTCTGGCCCTGCCATTAACGTCTGTCATGGACCCTCTTGGTGCGTCAGCTGTTACATCTATGCTATGGAGTCATTAATATCAACTCTAGATTTCCATCAATATTGGTAAATAGTTTCAGTGAGAAGGCACATGGTGAACTTCTATGAGCAGCTCTGATATAGAGGAAAAATCATGTATCCGGGCAACAGCCCCCTATGTTTAATTACTGATCCCACATTTTATTAGCGGATTGAAGACAAGGACATACAACATTTCTTACCCTAAAGCAGGGTTATTGTAAGTCAAGTGTGAAGACATGATTGATTATGTAAATGATGGATTAATTGCTCTCATTACCAACACAATACTCCGTTTGTAGTGAGTGCCTTAGGGATTTTTTTAAAAATAAACTCTCAGATTACATGATAGAGTAAGAAGGGAAAGCGCTGATTGTAAAAACAGAATCCAACCCAGCTTTTCCACTTTTAGCGATATGGGTTTGGAATGTTTCTAACACTTGTAAATTAGATTTATCATTTGTCAATAATCCATCCAAATCCATGGATGGTATCCATTCAAAAGTGATCATATATAAATGATTAAAATTAGATGTAAAGAGCTTTTTTTTTTTTTTTTTTTTTTTTTACAAAATACTTACAGGGTTGCTTGTTTTCACACACACACACACACACACACACAAAATAAATGAACTCATGTATTTAAGTTTTTGGCATGTAGTGGTCCTCCTGCCTTTATAAATACAACATCACAATGGTAGGATCACATGTTTCATGAAATACTGTTCTAAATAAAAAGGAGTACCATGTGGAGAAAAACATTCATCAGAATTCAGTACAGTACACATTACTTCTCTGACTCATCTTTCTAAAAGAATACTTGCTCTTAAATCTCTATTTTTGTTCATTCAATATAATTTTAATCCATATTCAGAAGAATAGCGATAAAATAATAGATGAAACGTGAATTATTTTTTTTTATTTTTTAAATGTTTATTTATTTTTGAGAGAGAGAGAGAGAGAGAGTGTGAGCAGGAGAGTGTCACAGAGAGAGAGAGACACAGAATCTGAAGGGGGCTCCAGGCTCCGAGCTATAGGCACAGAGTCGGATGCGGGGCTCAAACTCAGGAACAGTGAGACCAGACCTGAGCTGAAGTGGGACGTTTAACCGACTGAGCCACCCAGGCGCCTTGATGAAATGTGGATTATTTTTGAAACAATTCATTGAACAAATGGAAAAGAAACATCTTTTACAAAATAAGATGTATCAGTGGACAATATGGAAAATAATATTGAGATTAAACTCTTACAATATCATATTATGGGTATTAGTCATTTAATATTTACCCATACATTGGAAATTGAATTGTGTGCTACCATATCATTCAAGTAACTATCCGATTAATGCAAGCTGTGAAAAAGTCCAAGCTTATACATTTGACTCATTATCATTTAAACATCAAAACAGCATCAGTGAATAAAGGCTAATAGTTCTTGGAAGCAGAAAGTTACTCTTCTTTTTTTTTTTTTTTTGCTACTTATTTGAGTAAATAACCTGAGTAGGTTAATGCAGTAAAGTGATATGAAAGTCAATTATAATTCATATGAATTTTTTAAAAAAAAAATTAGGATATTTACATAGTCCTGCAGTGGACACACACACACACACACACACACACACACACACAAAACAAGAAAGATTTACTTATTAATATATTTATGTTTAATTTAAATAAGAAAATATGAGATTTTCATTAAATATTGTAAAGTAGTATGGAGAAAAATAAGGAAAAGCATAAAGGGAAAATTATACAAAAATATATGCCTGATATCATGCATATTCTTTTAGGTTAGTTACTAAAACAAGATGATATCTTTTCAATTAATTAAAAGTAATATGTGTATTAATCCTTCAAAGTTTAGGGATAGTTGCTTTAAGTAACTGTATTCTACTAAGCAAACTTAGTTATAGCGAATGAAGAAAGGAGAAGAAAAAGGAAGCCAGGGCCTTCCAAGAGTCCTTTGGTCTTGTTTCTTGCTTCAGATTTTGCAATTTTGGTGTGAAGAGAATTCTGTCTATTGAGAGCCTGAAGGCAAAAAGTGTACCAATTGTCAAACTAATTTGCAATATTCTTAATATCTTTATTTTATCAAAATAATAAATTTTATACATTCTTTAAGAAAACACTTGAAAACATTGAAATAATTCTGCTTAGTCATAATTTTTTCCTGTTTTAAAGTAAATTCAGAAAATTATATAACAGGAATCTACATAGTCAATAACAGCAATTAAAAATTGATAGCATGCCATATGTGCTTTTTAAAAAAATAATTAATGAAATGGCAATTACAGATACAACTGAAGTGTCCATTGTCACTGATCCCCAAGAATTTTTAAAACTAAAAAATAATAATTTAAAGGATTAGAGATGGTACATATATCAGGCAACTGAATTGATTTGGAATTAATATTGCTTACATCCTAATATAATCTTGAAGATGCTTCATATTTCAATTTTTACTTTGTGCATATATTGTGCATATTGTGCATAATGTTGTGCATATATTAAGTATGAAAGGGGACCAAGCTATGCAGACCTGCTCAATATTTCTAGTCTTCTATGTCTTTATCCATCCATCCCCAACCATCCTCCTGAAACCTGGATATGAAACTAGATCTGGATCCAGGTGCTTTGTATTATGGCTCCCTACCCCCCCCCCCCCTTACAAAGCTTTAATTCTTTACTGGATTTCAGTGAGAGATTTCTTGGCACAGAAAGGAAGCACCTGCTGATTTGAGCAATTTCATTAGCACTCAGCCAAACAAAAACATTCTGTAAGTTATTATGGTCCTGTATCAGAACACAACCAATAATTTGTTATTATCTTATTCCTAATTTGTGATTGGCAACTTTAACCATTGTTAAACTGTAGGGAGAGAATATCAGTATTCAAAATGATCTCTAAATGCTATTTGAAATGTTATTGAGTTTTGAGCATATTTTCTATTTACAGTTAGTTGTAATTATGTAGATGCAATAAATTTAGTTGATTATTCTGGACCATGTGCAAATCTTCAATACAACTGATTAAGAGGTGAAAATCCAGATAATCAAAAGCTGTGTTTATCAATAGTAATCATTAAAAAATAATTTAATGACTTATCTTTCTTTGAATTGATGTAAGTGACCCCTTCATGTGGCCATGTTACCACAAATTTCAGTTATAAGGATTACATGTATGCTTGGTATAAATTTAAAGCTACAGTATTCTGTACTCTTTAACACAATTCTCCACCACCCCACCCTCACCATGTACACACACATACATTATGCATCTCAAGACATCTGTAGGCATCTAAAAATTTCAAAGGTTAGTTAAGTGATAATCATCCCTATTTTTTAAGAAATGTACTTTCCTTTGTCCAAAGATGGTATATTATTCCTCTATCATGTTGTTTTATCATATGTGGGTAAAGATAAGCTGCACTATATATGTGATGGCCAATTCACCCTTAGTAACCAATTAGGAATTTCTTTTTCTCCATGCATTCATTCATATATTCAACAAACATGTATTGGATATCTGAAAGGAAAAAGGTGCTAGATACTGAGGTATGTAATGAAAGACACATGCCATTCACAAACTTCAGCAAATCCAATGAATACTACAAGGAATTTTTATTTTAACCTGGGAAGGATAGGGACATCAAGTTGAACAACATATAGTTTTTTCTGTTAAATAGTTTATAATCTGGTGTGAACATAGTTGTGTGGAGATAGAAACCAGGACAAAGAGTAAGGCAGGTTGATAAAAATACTAATAGCAGAAGAAATGTGATGCAATACTAAAGAAAAGGTTTAAAAATAACTGCAGTAGCACAGAAGAAAGCAATTAGAGGTGGGGAAAGAGTAATCAGTGGAGAAAGGTACAGCTAAGATGTAGAAAGAGTATGGGTTATAGAATTCAGAGTAGAAATGGAAAAATTGTGCTTATATACATACAGCAGGAAGTTTGTATGGGCACAGAGAAGTATATACCCTCTGCTCCTGGGGATATGGCTGAGGTGGGTGATTACTGGCTTTAACAAATGTGAGTGTGAATCCCAGCTCTCTCATTTATTGGCTGCATGACCTTGGCAAGTGGTTTGTCATCTTTCTGACTTAATCTTCTTTTACAATCTCTAGTTCATATGAATGTTATAATTAAATAACACAATGCACAAAAGTCTTAGGTTCTGTCTTTCATGTGTTTCAAAAGTCTTTTTAGAATAATGTATACAGGGAACCTGGGTGACTCAATTGGTTGAGTGTCGGACTCTTGATTTCATCTCAGGTCATGATCCCAGGGTGGTGAGATCAAGCCCCATGTCAGGTTCCATGCTGAGCATGGAGTCTGCTTGAGATTCTCTCCCTCTCCCTTTACCGCTACCCCACTCGTGCACACTTTCTCCTGCTCTTTCTCTCTTTCAAATGAAATAAATAAAATAAAGTAAAGTAAAATAAAATAAAATAGTATATAAATCAATAAAACAAGACTATAAACTTTAGAAGAATAGTTGTTAACATGATTATTGTAGATTCTGGTATTCTTACTGTTTACTGAATAGATGAAGTAGAAAAGATTTTGAACTCTTCTCATGATCAAAATAATCAAAATACTTATAAAATAAGGCTTTGCATGAATCTAATTAGAAATAGCATCCTCTTTCTGTAGAAATATCTTACTTAAAATTATTATCTACCATAAATTCAGGTCCCCTGAGAGTTATATAGGCAAGATCTCCAATGAAAATCTAATAATTAAAATCCTGTTCTCAGTCATCCTGCTTGCCATTTCTCTGCGGCATCTGGCACAATAAGGCTTTCTCTTTGGAAGTTTCATTCATATTTAGTTCTCAGAGGACTTTATTAGTCCATTTCCTACCTTCTTGATCATTCTTTTTCTGAATCTTTTTCTGTCTCCTTTGATGAGAACTCTTCTTCCTCTCCTACTTCAGGGAGAAGTTTCTTCAGTTTGTCCTAATCTTATAATCTGTCTCTCTCCCTCTCCCCCCTCTCTCCCTTTCCCCCTCATGCCTCTAACCCTTCTCTCTCTTTCTCCTTCCCTCTTTCTCTGTCATTTAGAAACTGCTGAGTGGTTTGTCATCCCTCTGGCTGTTATTCCTCTCATACAATCTCTAATTTAGAAAACTTTTAAAGAGAAATTAGAAAGAATATATGTACATTATAAAACCAGATTTTATATGCATATATATATATGTATATTTACATACATTTACAATCTCAGAAAACTCATTTCTTCCCATAGATTAAATTATCATGCCTACAAGAATAATTTCCAAATCTTATCTCCAGTTCTTACATTTTCCTGAGTACTTGTATCTCATCTTTCTGAAGGCCCTTCCTACTGGCATCTCATATTTAACAAGCATATTAGATTGGTTAGAGGCATTACCAAATATTTCCAGCTTACATGGTTAAGGATGAATCTCCTGAATTCAGATATTTATAACCAATCTATTTTTATTTGTTTCTGTCCTGTTTTAGTGCTTATGAGCCAGAAAACATTCCAAAATTTTCATATTCTAAGTTATATTCTAATATTGAAGATGAACTCCTAATTTATCTATTGTCAAATATTTTGCCTCATAATGAATGCAGAGAACCTATTATCCAAGTTCTCAAATCCACTTTGGCCTAATGGTGCTTGTAAATAATACATTTGCATAATGAGCAATATTTATAAAAGCCAATTACTGCTAATATGGATGACCTTTTGGCATCAAGTAAGCTAATAACCTTTGAAATATGGACTAAATTACACAGTGCTAAAGCAAAACTTAGGTATAATGAAACCAGGACCCCTTGTAAACACAAGAATGAAGGTTATTTTCTATTTTGGCTACACGTTTAAAGATGTGTTAATTAGATATGTGATTTGAATTAAAAAATTAATTCTAGCTCGTTTTCAAATAGAGAATATTAAGAAAGAATCAGGTACAAATGATTAAAACTTGATGCAAGAGGCTTCTTTTTTCAAAATAATTTCTAACGAAACAATTTACTATAAATATTATGATTCAGACATTTTTAAGATATTAATTTGCTACGGGCACTTGGGTGGCTCAGTGGTTGAGCGTCCGACTTTGGCTCAGGTCATGATCTCAGAGGTCGTGGATTCGAGCCCCGCGTTGGGCTCTGTGCTGACAGCTTGGAGCCTGAAGCCTGCTTCGGATTCTGTGTCTCCCTCTCTCTCTGCCCCTAACCCACTTGCATTCCATCTTGTCTCTCTCAAAAATAAATAAACATTAAAAATAATTTTTAAAAAAGATATTAATTTGCTAAAGGTCATATACATTTATATCTACAACCAGATAACAAGATTTTGAGGTTTTGTTGCTTCGCATAAACTTAATATTAGTAATAATGATTAATCAGGTTGAATTTTTACTTACCTCTTAAAATGGCCAACATACAGCATCTGCAAATCTTAATTCACTATTTTCATATGCTATAAACTAATCTATTTCACCTAATGCTGGTAGAACTAAAGTTCATTTTATTTAGACCTTTCATATTTGTACATTGCATTTTAAATTGTTTATTTACAATTATGTATGATCTAATATGGCAGCTTAGCCATGATGCAATAGTGCAATAGGACCACAGAACTGTTTGTGTATTATAGCTGCAAAGTATTAATACAAATTACACTGGAATCTGATTTTTGCTTCACTGCTATAATCTACTCTACTTGAATTATTTAGGAATCAAAATGCAATTATCCAAATACAAATAACGTTTAATTATATGTTGAATAATTTTCAGCATCAATACTATCACTATAGGCTTGCTTTCTCCTTTCAGGCCTAAGCCTAGTAAAATTGTTAAAGTTAGTTATTTTTCATTTATCCACCCACTTAGATTTTCTGCTTTATCTTCACTTCTTTGTGACTTTGTACTTGAAGACAAGAACTTCCAGAATTATTCAGTTATTACTTAGGTCCACCCTTTGGCACGGTAGTAAAGCCATTATTTCACCCCCATCCATCATTCTGCTATGTAACTTTCTTTTATTTTCCTTCCTAGAAAAATCACATATATCCAATTTTCTCAACACTTTGCTTTGATAACAAACATATAATGTGGTGAATTAACTGCAGCCATTTAAATTTTAAAGATATTGTTATGTGCAAGCCCACTGGGAGACACCAATATGAGTTGGAATTTTACTTTCTTTTTTTTTTTTTTAATTTAAATTCAAGTTAGTTAATATATAGTGTAGTGTTGGTTTCAGGAGTAGAATTTAGTGATTCATCACTTACATGTAACACCCAGTGCTCATCACAAGTGCCCTCCTTAATGCCCATCACCCATTTATACCATCCCCCAACCCACCTCCCCTCCAGCAACCCACAGTTGGTTCTCTGTATTTGAGTCTCTTATGGTTTGTCTCCCTCTCTGTTTTTATCTTATTTTGCTTCCCTTCCCCCATGTTCAAATGTTTTGTTTCTTAAATTCCACATATGAGGGGCGCCTGGGTGGCTCAGTTGGTTTAGCGTCCGACTTCAGCTCAGGTCATGATCTCACAGCTCGTGAGTTCGAGCCCCACGTCAGGCTCTGTGCTGACAGCTCAGAGCCCTGGAGCTTGCTTCAGATTCTGTGCTTCTCTCTCTCTCTGCCCCAACCCACTCGCATTCTGTCTCTGTCCCTCTTAAAAATAAATAAACATTAAAAAAATTCCACATATGAGTGAAATCATATGATATTTGTCTTTCTCTAACTTATTTTGCTTAGCATAAGACACTTCAGTTCCATCCACATTGTTGCAAATGGTAAGCTTTCATTCTTTTTGATTGTCAAGTAATATCCCATTGTATATATGTACCACATCTTCTTTATTCATTCATCAGTTGATGGACATTTGGGGTCTTTCCATAATTTGGCTATTGTTAATAGTGCTGCTATAAATATTGGGGTGCATGTGCTTCTTCAAATCAGCATTTTTGTATCCTTTGAATAAATACCTAGTAGTACAATTGCTGGGTCATAGAGTAATTCTATTTTTAATTTTTTGAGGAACCTCCATACTGTTTTTCAGAGTGGCTGCACCAGTTTGCATTCTTACCAACAGTGCAAAAATGTTCCCCTTCCTCCACATCCTCACCAACATCTGTTGATTCCTGAGTTGTTAATTTAAGCCATTCTGACAGGTGTGAGGTGGTATCTCATTGTGGTTTTGATTGGTATTTCCCTGATGATGAGTGATGTTGAGCATCTTTTCATGTGTCTGTTAGCCATCTTGATGTCTTTTTGGAAAAGTGTCTGTTCATGTCTTCTGCCCCTTTCTTCCCTGGATTATATGTTTTTTGGGTTTGAGTTCAATAAATTCTTTACAGATTTTGGATATTAGCCCTTCATCCTATGTGTCATTGGCAAATATATTCTCCCATTCCTTTGATTGCCTTTTGGTTTTGTTGATTGTTTCCTTCGTGCAGAAGCTTTTTATCTTGATGAGGTCCCAATAGTTCATTTTTGCTTTTGTTTTCCTTGCCTCTGAATAGCCAAAGTAATGTTGCAAAATAAAAACAAAGTGAGAGACATCACAATTCTGGACTTTAAGCAGCATTACAAAGCTGTAATCGAGACAGTACGGTACTGGCAAAAAACAGACACATTGCTCAATGGAACAGAATAGAGAATCTGGAAACAGATTCAGAAATGTATGGCCAACTGATCTTTGACAAAACAGGAAATAATATCCAATGGAAAAAAGTCTCTTCAGCAAATGGTGTTGGGAAAACTGGACAGCAACATGCAGAAGAATGAAACTGGACCACTTTCTTATACCATACACAAAAATAAACTCAAAATGGATGGAAGACCTAAATGTAAGACAGGAAACCATCACAATCCTAGAGGAGAACACAGGCAGCAACCTCTTTGACCTTGGCCACAGGAAATTTACTTTCTTAAAAGACATGAGTTTAGTAGCAGAGTCACAAGTGTACAAAACAAAATATAGTAAGTGGTATCAGTATTAAAGTTGATGGTGGTGATGATGTTGGGCCTTATTTATTGATTCCTGACTTATTGATAATCATTGCTCAAGGAGTTTAACATGAGAACAAGTATTAAAAAGTGATTTTATCTCAGTCATCTCAAAAAGCATCATGAATAAATTTTCATCTACTCTTCTCTGAAGAAAGGCTAAGATTTTTACATAGGGAAATAAAATGTAAAAGATTTCAGAATAAGCTGGAAATAAGTCAAAGAAGGTTACTTGAAAGCAACAATTAATATAATGACAAAGACATTTCTGATAAAATTATAAAATGTCTATATTGGAAAATCTTAAGTTCAAAAACAAGACCAAAACTATTCTGGACATTGAAACTTGTGAATGTGTGGTCAGGCAGAGCTCTAGCTGTGTCCATAGAGGGCAAGAGAAACCTATCATGAAAGAAATGATTCTGTAAGCGTATAATTATTAATGAAAGTACTGTTTGATAAACTAGTATGATAACCATGACATAATCAATCAGAAGAAGAGAAGCATAGTAGTTAATGCCACACATTTATACAGAGTCATATGTATGTTTAGTGATCTAGGTCTTGTGTTTTAAAGGTAGAGTTTAAATATTGCCATGGGCACATTTCTTCACCAGGAGGAAGAGGGAATTTTGGAAGAGAATTATAAAAGGGAGAAAGTCAGGGCAAGACATGATGGCAGGTCAATAATTATTCAGGTAAACAGGCTTTCCCAACAATTTTTAAAAATCCTCAAGTATCTATCTTTCATATAATACGTCTATGTATAGTGTTAAACATATTGTGGATTATTTTGTGGATCATTCTTCATATCCTTACTTTTAGCAAGGCTTAGTTTTTATTGTGAAAAAAAAAAAAAACCCTTTGTGGAATGTGTTGAAAAATATACACTGTCTACATTGAATATAGTAGTTGATGATGTTACTAGTTTTATTTTTGCCCTGAACCTTTCTTTTTTGTTCATTTCTCAATTTTGTAACTTTTCAGATTGCCCAGCTTTTTAAGCTTGAGGTCAATAGGCTGAAATGCTGCAGACAGCTAACTTATAACTCAAAGCCTGAAGACTATATCATACTCTCAGAGAGATCAAACATCTTTAAAAACCCTGCTGAAAGGAAAAGGGGAAAAATGGGTCAAAATTTTTGTGTTTGTGCGATTTTCAGTGAAAACATTGCTATTCTCTAAAACCTCTGAACAGCAGTTAACTATCAATTCAGCAAGATTCACTTCATGACTAAGAGCGAAACATAAGGATCATCCCACGGCAAAGGAAGCTTTGTGCACTGGTGTTAGTGACACTCATAGCTGGTGTGACGTTAGGCTCTAAAGGCCACATTCCGCACTGCAGACCACCCCCCCGCCCCAGTCTCCTGGAGCTATATCCTCATTCTTTAAAGCTTCTTCCCACACACATCAACACAGAAAGTCTTTTCTCCAGATTTTTGTTCTTCTTAAACTTTTTATGAAACAGAGGTAGAAAACTCAGAAGTAAACTTTGAAGTACAACTTATAGGTACATTGCTTGATCGATTTTCACAAACTGAACACACTCGTCACAGCATCTGGGTAAATAACAGAATATTCCAACATTTTGGAAATGGAACGTGTTGAAAATAAATCATTCTCCAACCTTGCTTCCATGAGTAATAAAGGTGATATTTGGGGATTTGTTAGCTACATTTTGGGTTTTTTTTCCTAATTTGTTCAGAAATCAGTCTATACAGAAAAAAAATGGTATTTCTTGAGCCCTACTCAGAAATTCTAACATCCACATGTAGGAAACTGCACAGGTGCATCTGATTTCCAGCCTATCTTCGAACCAGAGTATATACATAACTGAAGAAAACTGAGTAACCTCTGGGGGCATCAGGGTGACTCAGTCGGTTAAGCGACAGACTCTTGGTTTTGCCTCAGATCATGATCTCACAGTTCAATCCCCACATCGAACCCCTTGCTAACAGTGGGGAGCCTCCTTGGGATTCTCTGTCCCCCTCTTTCTCTGCCCTTCCCCCACGTGTGCTCTTTCTCTCTCAAAATAAATAAATAAATAAACTTAAAAAAAACATTTAAAAACCTGAGTAAACTCTGAATGTATCAATGTCAGTTTCCTGGTTGTTGATACTGTATTGTACTGTGAGAAAACTGGGTAAAGGGTGCATGGGACCTGTCAGTATATTCTTTGGCAACTTTCTAGGAGTTTCAAATTATTTCAAGACATAAAGTAAACATAGTAATTTCAAATTTATGAATGTTATTTTAATGAAAGTATTCTAGGTTGGTTATTGACTGAACATAGCAATAATGTTAATAATATTTAAGTTAATAATAACGTAATAGTTACTATGTTTACTATGTGCCAGAAATGCTAAGAGTTCTCTACAGATGATTGCATTTAATACTCACAGGATACTTTGAGTTAAGTGTTCTTACAGAACTGAGGCAAAGAGATATTGAATAATATTCCTAAGATCACCAACTAGTAAATTGCAAAGCCTGGATTTAAACTCATTTAGACAAAGCACTATCATGTTAGATAACACTTATCCAATCATAAGTCCATCTGAATCACATCAAATAAACTGCTCTGAAGACAGGCAGTCATTCAAACAGTATGGCTTCTTGATCTTTGTTTTCATCTTTCTTTTAGGACTACAACTTGCTGATCATAACTTAAATGTAAATTAAATCTTGCCTTTAGGGTGTCATGTCAAATAATATCTATTATCATTAAATCCTGATCTCTATCAAGCCTTATGGCATTTTATACTCTATTATCTCTGTAGGGAAAAATAAACAATTATTGTGGAAAAAATATATAGAATGAGAGTAGGGGAAGTAAGAAACTTGAAACAAAGCATTTCTGAAATACAGAAATAGTGATTTTAATGTTGATGTATGTTTTATTATCATTTAAAATATAAGCAAAAACTAAAATTTCTAAAATACAATAGGAATTTTCCTATAAAATGTGGCTACTCTCTATTGCTTGAAATATTCCCATTTTCCTATTTTGACAATAGTATAGACACTATTTTAGTCATGTTCCTGAAAGTTTATGAATAATTCAACAAGTAACTATTTTTAATCTATGTTTGTTTGCCAAGGAAATGTTAAAAAATATTTTAAATGCTTACATATTCAAATATACACATTTTTATTATGAGAAGTCTCCAAAAGCACAGTGTTCCTACTAAATCCTGTATCTCACAGAATTGAAAAGGACACCAATGGTTACTATTATGTGTTTGTGTGTTTATGCACACATTTGTGTGTTTAAGTGTGTAATTTTAGAAGCATTATAATTTTGGAAAAAAATCATTTTGTTCAGCAATTTGACCGAGCATAGTAGAGATAATGCTCCGTGGTTGATGTTCAATAGATATTTGAATAAATACAAGAACTACAGAGAAATAAATGGAAACATATGAGACTACCAAGGAGGTAATGAAATACTAGAATTTTACATCCAGTGAAAGGAAAATTATTATAAAATAAGTTTTGTTTTTAATAACTGGAGAGAATTGGTAACATTATAGACTTTAGGATAAAACTTGAACTACTAATTGCATGCTAAGCTACACATCAGCATAGTTTCTCCAAAGATCCAAAATCATTTCAGTTAAATTGCAACCATCTTCTAGAAATATGAAATTCCTATTATAACATCAATTATTAGCAATTTCCTTTACTTTATATAGAATATCTCACTGATTCATGAAATCCCATGTGTAGATAACTGTGTCTTTCCTAAAGAGTGATAAGCAATCTATGTATCCAATAAAGATGACTCTTGAGAGAACTGAATTGTGGAAAACTGATATCAAAATTAATGACCTAGTAATAATATTCAAAGATTTTTCCATGAAGTATAAATTTACATGCTGACCCATGGATAAATATCAATTGTCAGTTCATTGTACATGTTTGCATTTGGGAAAACTGAGATAGTTAAAAGAGGTCAATTTTGTTATAGTTTAGAAAAAAATTGTCATTAGCAGGTATAGACATTCAGATGGGGCAGTGATTCAATATGATTTTAAGTATAATTAAAATTTGCTATTGTTACTACCAGTCAAACTGACTTTTTCTAATAATTCAAGATCCTTTATTATATGCCATTGCCACCCTATCCACAAATGATTTTTTAAATACTGCATCCCCATATTCTGTTTCCTTCAAATAAATGCTTTCAGTATTTTTCCATGTTATTTCCTATTTACTTGACTATAGTTGACAATGTTACATTACTTTCAGGTGTACAATATAGTGATTCAAATTCTTTATATGTTATGCTATGCTCATCACAAGTGTGGCTACCATCTATCATGATAGAATGTTATCTCAATATCATTGATTATGTTCCTTATGCTGTGCCTTTTAGTCCTGTGACTTATTCATTCTATAATTAGAAGCCTATACTTCTCACTTCCCTTCACCATTTTTGCCCATCCTCCCACCCCTCTTCCCTCTGACAGCCATCAGTTTGTTTCTGCTTTTTGCTTACTTATTCATTTTTTAGATTCCACATATGAATGAAATCCCAAGGTATTTATCTTTCTCAGTCTGATTCATTTCACTTAACAGAATACCTTCTAGGTCCATCCATGTTGTCCCATATGTCATTATCTTGTCCTTTTTTTTTATGACTGCATGATATTCCATTGTGTGTTTGTGGTGTGTGTGTGTGTGTGTGTGTGTGTGTGTGTGTGTGTACCACACTTCCTTATTCATTAGTCTATCAATGGACACTAAGTCAGTGCAGTGATTTGACTCAAAACATTCATTCTCCTCAGGACACCTTTCTTGCTCTTTTATCCCAACAAAATATCCCTATGCTTTAAAGACTAACTCAACAACAGCTCATAGATAAGATCACTTATGGGCAAGGCATTGTACCAAACATATATCCAAATTACTATTTATAACATTCCAGTATGGTGGGTAAATTATAAACCTTACTTCACAAATGAGGAGTTTGGGGTTTGGAAAAATTAGGTAACTGGCCCCAGACCTAATCAGTAGGAAGTTGTGGGGCTAGACTATGGTAAGAATTCTGACTAGCAGCTCTGGAGATAATGTGGAGAGGTCCTGCCACTACAAGGAAAGAGAGCAAGTTCAGTCATCCTCACCAATGCATCAGATATGAAAATAAAAGCAACTTGGTTTTTCAAGACCAGAGCAGCTGCTTGCCAAGTCAGCAAGTAACCACGCTGAATGTCACACAGAGATGAGTAATTTTCTAGCTGAGCCCTTTCCAAATTCCTGACTCATAAAATTATGAAAGCGAAGAAAATATAAACTCCAAAGGAATTCAAACATCTAGCCAATCATCTAAACTAATATCTTAATCTTTCCTCACACTCAAGACCGATCTTCTTAACTCTTTAATTTACTCGTTTAACAAATATAACAAATGGCAGCGCTGCTCTAGGAACTGGGAATTTAATAATGAGTAGATAAAAATCCCTGCCTCCACAGAGCTTTCATGGGTGTGGTGGAGCAGGGATCAGATAATAATAAACCTAAATAACAAATGGCTTTCTATTTCAGTAAAATATTTCAATATGTTGAGTTGTCTTTCTGTAATCCTATTTTTGTTATGGAGTGCACAATTCTGTATTTAAAAGTTTTAGTCCGTTCTTTAAAAAATTTTTTTTGAATGCTTATTTATTTTTTGAGAGGGAGACACACAGTGTGAGTGGGGGAAAGGCAGAGAGAGAAGAAGACACAGAATCCGAAGCAGGCTCCAGGCTCTGAGCTGTTAGCACAAAGCCCCACGCAGGACTTGAACCCACAAATCATGAGATCATGACCTAAGCCAGAATTGGACGCTTAACCGACTGAGCCACTCAGGCACCCCTACTCCATCATTCTTAAATAATTTCAAAACTAAGAGACAAGAACTCTTCCTCAGTATTCTTAAAAGGCACTTTGAATATAACCTGCATTCTTTCACACTTTTGAGTCCCAACACCATATTCATTTTCCCAATGGATTCTCTTATAAGTGATGCTGTCTGGAGCACTAAAGGCATACACTTTGATGACCCCCAGATGCCAACTCTTATGGCAAATGTCAGATTGAGAAGGAAGCAGTATTCCAAACTAGCACCTAGTTTATCTTTCATTTCTTTTTTCTGCATACGTTTATTTTTAGATTTCTTTTCCCTAAGGAAAATGTCTTATCACCCAGTTTTTTCTTTAATCGCAACTTCTCTAATTAGCATGTATAATGTTCTTAAATAGGGAACTAGGAAAACTTGCCTAAAATAAGAAACGCATTAATATACCAAAGTACATAGTACTATTCTGGTTTTAGGAATACAAAGAGTACCTGGTGCCAATGTAGAGATAATAGGCAAATGCCAAATTGTCTTTAGTTCTGCCTATCACAGAGCCTAAAATACTACTTTATGGAGTTTACTTCTTAATTCCTGAAGGCTATTCAAACACCAAGAACTTCTAAGTAAAATGTAAATAATATTTCTTTCTGGTGATAAAAACATTTAATTTTTCTGAATCCATCTGTTGATATAACAGAGGACATTTTCTGAACTGAGAGATAGTACCAAGTCATATGGAGAAATAGGGGTGGGGAGTTATTTGCTGCTGGAATCACCAGGAATATTGATCCACATCTCAAGTTTTAGACAACTGAGAAAATAACCACATACAGTTCAAGATCTACTTGTCATTCTAAATTCAAAGATGAGAGAAGGTTGCCTAAACCATTTTTTTTTTTTCAACGTTTATTTATTTTTGGGACAGAGAGAGACAGAGCATGAACGGGGGAGGGGCAGAGAGAGAGGAAGACACAGAATCGGGAACAGGCTCCAGGCTCTGAGCCATCAGCCCAGAGCCTGACGCGGGGCTCGAACTCACAGACCGCGAGACCGTGACCTGGCTGAAGTCGGACGCTTAACCGACTGCGCCACCCAGGCGCCCCGCCTAAACCATTTTTAATGGCAAGTCTGGCTGGCAATTCAAAGCATAGACTTTGAAATCAGACTGACTTGTGTTGGAATTCCACTTACATAGTTAGTCGTCCTTAATTTTTAGCCTTGGTTTTCTCACTATACAAAGATAATTTGACCTAGTATTTATTTTATTTTTAAAAACCACATTTATTGAATAAGTGCTAGACATTATCGTATGGCATATGCTGAGGATCCAGCAGTAAACACAGCAGACAAAACACATGGAACTTAAATTCTTTTAAAGGAAACAGACAATATAAAAAAGGCAAGTAGTGCTAGGGAGAAAAATAAGCCGAGACAAAAGATTAGAGACTTCTGAGAGTAAAAATTATTGAAATTTTAAGAGGTATTTAGGGAAGCCTATATCGAGAATGTTACATTTGAACAATGCATGGAAAGAAGGTGAGGGAAGGCACCATTAGATTCCTATTTAAAGAAAGAAAGAAAGGGGGATGCTGGGTTAAGCATCCGATTTCGGCTCAGGTCATGATTTCAGGGTTCATGAGGTCAAGCCCCACAAGTTCAAGCTCTGAGTCAGGCTCCAAGCTGACAGCTTGGAGCCTGGAGCCTGCTTTAGATTCCGTGTCTCCCTCTTTCGCTGCCCCTCCCCCCACTCTCTCTCTAAAAAATAAACATTAAAATATTTTTTTAATTTAAAAACAAAAGGAAGAAAAGCATTCTAGCTGGAAAGATCCAGAGGTAGGATGTGTGAGCACTACTGAGCTCTGGCACCAGGTGTATAGTGAATAGAGGCAAAGAGAGCTGCACACCCTTTTCTTAGAGTTTTCATAAATTTTATTTTTCAAAATAAGTAAGAACAAATAATACATGGTCCTTAGGGTAAAAACCTTGGAAAAAACTCAGGAAAAATAAACTGAAGTTTCAGAAAAATGATATATTTTATTTTATTTATTCTAATACACATAATTTTAATATATTTTGACATGTTTGGAATTGGGATTCAGATAATGATAAGTGTGTTAAAAATTTTATAATTTAATTCACTTTTTTTATTCCTCAGTCATTCAAAACAAGGTATCTTATAGTTGATGACATTGTAGATGCGATGAAATATGGTAGGTATGTAAATTACTTGAAAAAATAATGAGAATAATTAGAAGAAAAATTTGTATCCTTAGTAGAAGTCAAAAGTTCTCAATTTCTGGGTAACAAAAGAAACAGGCTAAAGGACATAACAGTCCAAGTTCAAAAAGATGATAGAATAAAACAAATCAAGTTGAAAAGTGGGATGGAACATAATGTAATATAATGATCACATGAAAAACCATATTTCATTTTGAGAGTTAAATGCTTCCCTGGAGATTATAAGGACTGGAATTCCTATGGAGCAGTTATTTTTTTTTTTTAATTTTTAATGTTTGTTTATTTTTGAGAGACAGAGATAGAGCATGTGCGGGGGAGGGGCAGAGAGAGGAGACACAGAATCTGAAGCAGGCTCCAGGCCCTGAGCTGTTAGCACAGAGCCCAATGCAGGACTAGAACTCACGAACCACAAGATCATGACCTGAGCTGAAGTCGGCCACTTAACCTATGAGCCATCCACCCATGGAGTATTTATAAGGAAGATAAGCTTAAGGAAATTTTCCTTTTCCTATAACTAAGCAGAAAAGAGCAAAGGTGTAAAATTAATAAGTGAGGAGGTGATAGGTGATAGATTTGCCTCCACAAAAATGGAGGCTTCATAAGTATTCCTGAGGAAAAAATGCAGAACAGGAACAAAAGCAGTAATTAAATATAAAACAAAATACATATTCTTGATCTGAAATGACGCAAATATACAACCAAAATTATTTACCTTTGTCGAGCACATACAATATTTTTGGAGACAAAAAAAAAAAAAACAATAAAAAAAACTACATGCATTTGGTGAGGAAACAAATGAAGAAAGTAAAACTAAATTTCTCATAAATGAACAGAAACCGGGATAAACTCTGGCTTTCTTCGGGGTTGATAAATGCCTAAAATCAAACAGTGAATACAAAAAACTTAAGAAAAATTGTTCTAAGAATTTCACACTCGGCCAAATTAGGTTTCCGGTGTGACGACTACAGCCCTCCTTCCAATCAGGTGGTATCTGTGCTGGGTGCTCTGTTGCCACAAGGAGAGTTAATCCTAACCTTCGTCAAATAGCTACATTTGAAGATTTTGTTAGACTATAATCTGGAACTTTGCTTCTGCCCAAGAAATTTCAAACACTTGACTGTGAGAAACAGTATTTATGGAGGGCTTTCTTTCAGATGTACTGCCATCCAATGTTGTAGATTAGTATTCCTCAAATTGTGTTCATGTGAACACGAATAGTCTCAGAATTATTAGAAAGCCAAATGAAAATGTTGTTGATTAAATATGTCAGGAACTTTCTGAGCTAAACTAAGTTAAACATAATTCTCTACTACAGTACTCCTCAGAGCCTGTAAGAAACAAATATGTTTTGTAAATCTTCAGGAGTAATATAAAGTGGCAGCATTCAAATGTATTCATTTCATATTATATCCCCTAAACACACAGAAATAACTTCTGATTATTTCACATAATACTAATATTCCACCGAACATACTTTGGACATGTCACTTGAGTTACTTTGGGAGATGTTATAAGAGATCTATCTGTGGAACTCTTGATCATATCAACTACTTTGCATAGTAGTGTTGTCTTTGTATGAACCAACAGGAGAGACATTTCACTGGTCTCAACACCAAGAGTGGCTGCAATTCTCCCAAGAAACAAATTTGTTTCCTTTGGTTACAATGAACCTCATAACTTACTGAGTTTTCCCTTTCCCAATGCCTGCTAAAAATCTCACAGGAAAGAAAAAATTGTAGTCAACTTCTCTAGAGTGTATAAAAAGTGCAAACAACAGAAGGAACAGCAGCACAATGATGGGACATGACATGTCCTGCTCTCTGGTCTAGACTACACACTGGGCTTCACTCTGTGAGTCCTTGGGGAGTGGTGAGCAAAAACTTCAGAAACTGCTTTTCAAGAGAGATCTTGTGAGATTCTGGGCACTAGCGATGCTTCTCTGGCCCCCACCGGTGACATGACAGAAGAGCGCATTTCTCTTCCCATTCATGCTCCAACACGATGAAGTAGGACTGAGTTGATGTTTAGGCACAATGCAAATTTTGTAGTAGTGAGACGTCTCGATAGAAAAGGGGATAGTTACACCTTTTTCAAACAGTATGGAGGGAATATGAAATATATTTCTATATTTGAAAGCACACTGCCTTAGGATCTTGAGAAACATTCTTCTAGATTTAACATTACAATAACTTTTTCGCTTAGGTTTCCTGAATTCTAGCAACATGGGGGGAAAATGGATTAGATCAATGGTTTCACACTATCCTTGCTAGACACCCAGAGATCTTTAGAAATGTAACAGAAGGAATACAGCTCCGCAGACATCTTGAGTTTAGCACTGTAAAACCCATTGTCGGCTTCTATAAGATAATAAATGTATGTTGTTATAAGCTATTAAATTTGTGGGAATCTGTTACAGCAGCAATGAGAAACTAATACAAAGCTTCAATGAGATACACATTATTCCTACTCGAATAGGAATTACCTTTTTTTTTTAGTATAACACTATTATTTTAATGTGTTATTTATTTTTGAGAGCAAGAGCATGAATAGAGAAAGGACAGAGGGAAAGGGACAAAGGATTGGAAGCGGGCTTTGTTCTGACAACCGTGAGCCTGTTGTGGGGCTCGAACTCACGAACTATGAAATCATGACCTGAGCCAAAGTCTGACACTTAACTGACTGAGCCACCCAGGTGCCTCAACATGATTTTTTTTTTTTAAGAAAGAGAGAAAGCACGTACAGGAGCAGGGGAGAGGGGCAGCGGGAGAGAGAGAGAGAGAGAGAGAGAGAGAGAGAGAGAGAGAATCTTAAGCAGGCTTCACGCTCAGTGCGGAGCCTGACCCAGGGCTCCATCCCATGACTCTGGGATCATGACCTGAGCTGAAATCAAAAGTCAGATGCTCAGATGACTGAGCCACCCAGTTACCTCAAGGATAACACTAAATTTGTATAAGAGTAAATTTAGTGAATGTAAAACTCATATACACTACTAATGGAACATAAATTAGTACAACATTCCTAGAAGGTAAGCTACATGGACCAAGCACTAAGTTCTTAAGATAATTTTAACATTTTGACCCACTAACTGAACTTTAGGAATTTATGATGACAAAATTATCAGATATGTACACAAATAGTTTTGCACAGTAATATGTATTCAAATATTATATATGCAAAACTGGAACCAACTTAAATATCCAATAGTATGAAATTGGCTTAGACAAACTTCACTATATCCATGCGAGAAAATATTATACAGTCAACAAATTTATAAAATGCCAAGAGAAAGAGGTACCAAAATTTACACTACAGCCAGAATCTTAATGTCAGGCACTTACACTACCAGCTGATATGTCACAGCCAATCTGTGTGGTATTACTCTTATTAGGGCATTTCTTGGTTCCTACAATGGCACTCTTTCAGTATTTTTCTCCCAACCTTGACAAATAGGATCAACATGTTCTTTGTTATGTTTTATTATAGTTTGTTATATTTTATTTATATATTATTTTGTTCATTATAGAAATAACTTAGATACTAACTTGGTGGATATTTTTTTCAGTAAAATGATTCTAAATTTTTAAATTCATTTTTTATCAAGTTTTTTATTGTAATTCCAGTAGAGTTAACAGAGTGTTATATTAGTTTCAGGTGTACAATGTAGTGATTCAACACTTCTATGCATCACTCAGTGCTCATCATGATAAGTGTAATATTTAATCTTCATCACCTTTTTCACCCATCCCACTCCTCCCCTCCCCTCTGGTAACCATTAATTTGTTCTCTGTAGTTAAGAGTGTTTCTTGGTTTGTCTCCCTTTTTTCTTTTTCGTTTGCTCGTTTGTTTCTGAAATTCCACCTATGAGTGAAATCTTACGGTATTTGTCTTTCTCTGACTTATTTAGCTTAGCATAACACTCTATAGCTCCATCCATGCCATTGCGAATGACTAAATAATGGCTGAATAATAATCCATTGTATATATGTACCACGTCTTCTTTATTTATTCATCAGTTGGTGGACACATGAGCTGCTTCCATAATTTGGCTCTTGTCGATAATGCGGCTATCAACATTGAGGTGCATGTATCTCTTTGGATTAGTATTTTGCATTTTTGGGGTGCTCAGTAGTGCAATTAAGGGATTATAGGATAGTTCTATTTTTAACTTTTTGAACAGGTCCATACTGTTTCCCACAGGGGCTGTACTAGTTTGCATTCCCACCAACAGTGCATGCGTGTTCCTTTTTCTCCGCATCCTCGCCAGCACCCGTTGTTTCTTGTATTGTTGATTTTAGCCATTCTGACAGATGTGAGGTGATATCTCATTTTAGTTTTAAATAATTCTAAATTTAAATTTATTCACATCAAATTTTCACCTTCATTAGTTCATTATTTCTAGATGTGACAGTAGGTCACACTTCACTGAAAAACATTTCATAGGAAAATCAATTCTATTTTAAATTATTGTTGGGGCGCCTGGGTGGCGCAGTCGGTTAAGCATCCGACTTCAGCCAGGTCACGATCTCGCGGTCCGTGAGTTCGAGCCCCGCGTCGGGCTCTGGGCTGATGGCTCAGAGCCTGGAGCCTGTTTCCGATTCTGTGTCTCCCTCTCTCTCTGCCCCTCGCCCGTTCATGCTCTGTCTCTCTCTGTCCCAAAAATAAATAAACGTTGAAAAAAAAAATAAATTATTGTGAACAACTTACATTGCACATGGAATATCATATGTGTATGTGTGTGTTTGTGTGTGTGCGTGTGTGTGTGCAGATTATCCTTTGCTATATAATAAACCATCTAAGTTAAAGGATTAAAAACACCAAGACTCATCAGTTCAGGATTGTGTGAGTTGGCAGTTGGAACTAAATCCAGCTGAGTAGTTTTTGTGCTAGTCTTGCTTGGGCTCATGCACATGACAACAGTCAGCTAGTGGTTCTGCTGGGGTCATGGTCTAAGACAGCATCATTCTTATAACTGACAGTTGTAAAGCCATTGGCTGAGATGCCTTGCCTCTCTTCAAGGGAATTTCCTAACAGGCTAACTTGGGCTTGCTCAGTGATGATCTAGAACAAGAATAGAAGCTACAGACCTCTTGAAGCTCAGGCACAAAATCACCTTTGCTGCATCCTATTGATCAAAGCAAGTCACAATGCCACTGTGGATTCAAGGGAAGGGAGGCCAGACTCCCTCACTGATGCAAGGAACAGCAATAATTTGTGCCCATTTGTAAAATCCATAGCTCTTTACATGTGGAGTTTAATAACTTTTGGAATTAAATTTAAATAATTATTTTAGATATAATATCAAACACAGCAGAGTAAATATTCTGAAACCATAGGAACTCAAATGAGTATAACAAAGAATCCTTCACACTTCTATAAACACATTTTATTTAAAACAGGATACGCTGTGTGTCAGACATGGAGGTGTGCTACCCAGATTTCCCTTCAAGAGAGAGAATGCTATGTGGAGTGCAATTAGCTTAACAGCCTTCAGCCGCAGCCTCGTTGAGATTTTTTTTTTTTTTGCCGCTGCATCCATGCCAATGCTGTGTTTGCTGGGGGCAGTTCTCAGCCAGTAACTAGTAAGGGTACTATGGCGTGGCCATTTCTATCCTGTGCACGATTCCTCTGTGCACCATCTTTGCAGCAGAGGCTGTTAGGATGGCTGTATATCTCTCAGAACTATCAGTAGTCGGAAACCGTTACTACCCACTCCTTCTTTCTCCCTTCTCTCCTTTAGCAGATGTCAGACCTACATCGCAGTCTAATGGCTTTCTTTGCTCTTTCTACACCTCTTTCCCTTTTTCTTTTGTAAGCCTTACCCCCAATTCATTTCTCATGTGCACTGCAGTGTCTGCTTTCTTGAACTCCCAAACTGACACGCCTGTTCTATCTTAGCAGAAAATCTTGGCAATCCAGGGTACATTCAATTACTCCACAGTATTCTCACCATCACCATGACCACCACTTCTAAGAGTTTTTATGTTTCAGTACATTTATGAAGCATTATGACATTGGTTTCTGGTTATCACCAGACTACCTTTGGCATTTGCTGAGAGGTTCAACATCATGTGGTCTTTGGACACAGTTAACCCTGCATACCAGTATTGACTCCACAGAGGGAAGGGAGTTTTCCTTCATTTTCTGCCAACTATTAGGAGGTTCTTTCTTTCTATACCGCAGTGTCCCTTCATCATGATCACAAGACGCCTTCAGATTTCTCAAGTCTTTTATAACTAATGTGTGTATCTACTAAGGAACATGGAAAATCACCACTTCACTAGATCATACCATGTGCACATGGTAAACTCCTACAAGATTTGCATCTTGCATCATGTCAGAAAGAGGTCAGAGACATCTCTTGAATTACCAGAATATTCTTACTCATAGGGCTAATTGAGTGGGAAGACAGGCAGGACAGAAGGACCTTCTTTAATTACACAAACCAAACAAGCACCTAAATCTCTCAATTCCTGTATTGGTTCACTAGGGCTGTCATGTGAACTACCACAGACTGGGTGGCTTACACAACAGAAACTGATTTTCTCAAAATTCTGGAGGCCAGATATCTGAGATCAGGGTGTTGGCAGGGCTGTTTCTTTCAGGAGACTTCTCTCCTTGGTTAATAGAATGCTGTTTTCTCTTTTTTTTTTTTTTTTTTTTTAAATTTTTTTTTCAACGTTTATTTATTTTTGGGACAGAGAGAGACAGAGCATGAACGGGGGAGGGGCAGAGAGAGAGGGAGACACAGAATTGGAAACAGGCTCCAGGCTCTGAGCCATCAGCCCAGAGCCCGACGCGGGGCTCGAACTCACGGACCGCGAGATCGTGACCTGGCCGAAGTCGGACGCTTAACCGACTGCGCCACCCAGGCGCCCCTGCTGTTTTCTCTTCATAAATGGTCTAATCTATGTGCCCGTCTGTGCCGCAATCTCTTCTTATAAGGACACCAGTCATGTTAGATTAAGGCCCATTCATATGACTTGTTTTACCTTAATTATTGCTTTAAGGTTCTTTCTATAAATACAGTCACATTCTGAGGTACTAGGGTTTACAACTGCAACATATGAATATTGAGGATATACAGTTCAGCCCATAACACTTCCCTTCAGTATTGCTTTCTCCCCTTATAGCCTGAGGAATCTTCTCTTGGCTGGGGAAGAAACCATTTTTGTGATCATGTATTTTTCTGTTTATTGCTTAGATGAACACTGTCTTAAAAATCAAAATTTGGGCGTCTGGGTGGCTCAGTTAAGTGTCTGACTCTTGGTTTCGGCTCAGGTCATGATCTCACCGTTAGTGAGTTCAAGCCCCACGTTGGGTTCTACACTGACAGTGTGGAGCTTGCTTGGAATTCTCTCTCTTCTTCTCTCTCTGCTCCTCCCTGCCTGCCCTCTCTGTCTCTCAAAATAAATAAACTTCAAAAAAAATTTAAAAAAAAATCAAAATCTGAGGTGCCTGGGTGGCTCAGTTGGTTAAGCATCCAACTTCGGCTCAGGTGATGAAATCGAAGTTCATGAGTTCAAGCCACACATGGGGCTCTATGCTGACAGCTAGAGCCTGGAGCCTGCTTCAGATTGTGTGTCTCCTCCTCTGCCCCTCTCTCGTTCGTGCTCTGTCTCTCTCTCCCTCAAAAAATAAACATTAAAAAATTAAAAAAAAATCAAAATCTGAGGGTTTTTTTTTTTTTTGCTTTTTTATTCATTTGTTTCCTACTACATCAATCATTACCTAAAGGTAGTATGTTTCTGGTGCCTTCTGTTCAATTCTGTCTTTGGGTCAAGACAGTATGAGAGGTAGAAACAAAAGGTAGAAACATACCACTTAATACTTCATAATAATATCCAAAGCTAAAGCATAACATCCTAGATATTGTCTATGTTAAATTTGATTGTTTTAATATTTTAATTAGAATGTCAAAAATACCATAATCCAGGGGCGCCTGGGTGGCGCAGTCGGTTAAGCCTCCGACTTCAGCCAGGTCACGATCTCGCGGTCCGTGAGTTCGAGCCCCGTGTCAGGCTCTGGGCTGATGGCTCGGAGCCTGGAGCCTGTTTCCGATGCTGTGTCTCCCTCTCTCTCTGCCCCTCCCCCGTTCATGCTCTGTCTCTCTCTGTCCCAAAAATAAATAAAAAACGTTGAAAAAAAAAAATTTAAAAATACCATAATCCAAAACTTTATCAAAATCAACATATTATTAGCCTGTTTTGGTTACTTCCCCTATTTTGGTGACAATTATGTCTGACAGATACTCTCCTCACAAAATTATATATCCTTGTTGCTCCATGTCATAAACTGCCTTTACATTTTGTATAGTTAGAACAGGTAGTTGACATTTCTTTAATGAGTCACACCTTGTTCAGTTTGAGTGTGAGTTCATTGCTATTTTCACATCTTCAAGAAATGTCTGCTTTCCTCATGTGTATTCACTGATGAAGCTAATAGATCTATAATAGCTAACTAGTTTTTGAAGTACTAAAATGATTCTGAGTAGCAAAAGGAGCACTGAATAAGAGATCAGGAAATTAATTTGCCAGTAGTTATTGTAGAGGTCTTTATCAGGTTGTAAGTATGCTCGAATGCAAACCATAGATGACTGAATTTTATTGTTAATTATATTCTGCATTTCCATAATATGAAAAAAATCTATTTAAAATGTAAACTAAGTTGTCATTGTTACATAATTTAAAAGATCAAATTAGGTGTCAAGAGTTACAAATCATCATCTCTGCCTTGCCAATAATTAGCTGTATGACCTTGAACTCTTTCACAAACTTTCTTGAATTCAATTTTCCCATCTAAAAAACAAAGGTGCTAAACTACATGATCAATTTATTAACTATGGTTCTCAAATGGTGACTCTTGTCCTGATGCCATCCACACCCTCCAAGATGAACCTATTGCTATAATAGTCCTGCCTAAATATTTCTTTTTAAATGTTTATTTATTTATTTTGAGAGAGAGAGCGAGAGAAAGCACACAAGTGAGGGAGGGGCAGAGAGAGAGGGAGAGAAAGAATCCAAAGCAGGCTCATGCTGTCAGCACAGAGCCCTGTTTGAGGCTTGAACTCAAGAACCGTGAGATCACAATAGAGAACCGTGAACCACAGGTTCTCTTCAATAGAGAACCATTTACCCCTCCTGCGTAAATCTTGATCTTTTCAACAAATTACCCATAATATTGCCTATAATCCTTTATCACTGATTTCATATCTTCATGTCTCTCCTAGTAGATTAGAGTTTATTGCTATAAATTTTCCTATTCATTCACATTTATTCAGCAAGGGTCAACAATGTGCCCAATAATACATGGGAAAGATTTTGAAATGTATGAAAGATATTGCCTTTATGTAGATTATAATATAGAATTTGAGAAAATTAATCAATGTAGAATAATTAGCCTTCCCCTGGAAGTTATATATACATAATTTATACCTCTTATTCTATTTTATTTTAAAAAATAAAATAAATAATAAATAAATGAATAATAAGACATAAAAATAAAAAATGTTACTTCACATACAGTGTAGTATTGATTTCAGGCATAGAATTTAGTGATTCATCACTTATGTATAACACTCAGTGCTCATTACAAGTGCCCTCCTTAATACCTTTCACCCATTTAGCCCATCCCCCAACCCCACCCACATCCTCTCTGGCAACCCTCACTTTGTTCTCTATAGTTAAGAGTCTCTTATGGTTTTCCTCTCTCTCTTTTTTTATCTTATTTTGTTTTTCCTTCTCTTTCTCTATGTTCATCAGTTTTGTTTCTTAAATTCCACATATGAGTGAAATCATATGGTATTTATCTTTCTCTAACTTATTTTGCTTAGCATAAGAGATCTAGCTCTAACCACGTTGTAGCCAATGGAAAAACTTCATTATTTTTTGGCGGTTGAGTAAGATCTTCTTTATCTATTCATCTGTTGATGGACATTTGGGGTCTTTCCAAAATTGGGCTATTGTCAATAGTGCTGCTATAGATATTGGGGTGTGTGTTCCCCTTCAAATTAGTATTTTTGTATTGTTTGAATAAATACCTAGTAGTGCAATTGCTGAGTCATAGGGTAGTTCCATTTTTAATATTTTGAGAAAACTCCATACTGTTTTCCAGAGCATCTGCACCCCTTTGCATTCCCATCCATAGTGCAAGAGAGTTCCCCCTCCTCCACATCCTCAGCAAAATCTGTTGTTTCCTCAGTTGTTAATTTAAGCCATTCTGACAGGTGTGAGGTGGTGTCTCATTGTGGCTTTGATTTGTATTTCCCTGATGATGAGTGATGTTGAACATTTTTTCATGTATCTATTAACCATTTGTATGTCTTCTTTGGGGAATTGTCTATTCATGTCTTCTGCCCATTTCTTCACTGGATTATTTATTTGGGTGTTGAGTTTGATAAGTTATTTACAGATTTTGGATACTAGCCCTTCATCTAATATGTCATTTGCAAATATCTCCTCTCACTCACTCTTAGGTTGCCTCTCAGTTTGTTGATTATTTCCTTTGCTGTGTAGAAGCTTTTCATCTTGATGAAGTCCCAATAGTTCATGTTTGCTTTTGTTTCCCTTGCCTCCAGAGATGTGTCTAGTAAGAAGTTGCTCCAGCTGAGGTTAAAGAGGTTGCTGCCTGTGTTCTCCTTTAGGATTTTGATGGCTTCCTATCTCACATTTAGGCCTTTCATTAATTTTGAATTTATTTTTGTGTATGATATAAGAAAGTGGTCCAGTTTCATTCTTCTGCATGTCACTGTCCAGTTTTCCCAACACCACTTCTTGAAGAAACATTTTCCATTGTGTATTCTTTCCTGCTTTGTCAAAGATGAGTTTACCATATAGTTGTGGGTCCATTTCTGGGTTCTCTATTTTGTTCCATGATCTATGTGTCTGTTTTTGTGTCAGTACCATATTGTCTTGATGATTGCAGCTCTGCAATACAATTTGAAGTCTGGATTTGTGATGCTTCCTGCTTTGCTTTTCTTTTTCAACATTGCTTTGGCTATTCAGGGTCTTCTGGAAGGTATATTAAGTCAGTGAGAAAAATAAACCAACTACCTGTTATCAAATATATAATTCCACATAAATATAAAATTAAGTGCTATAAAATCCCTTGGAGATCTATATTTTTTATCAGAACAAGTAAGCCAATTTTTGTGCTCTTTTCAGAAAAAAAAATTAGTGTCATTATGTGATACAGGGAAACTTGGAAGCATTTTCCTTGAAAATTATTTAAAACCAACTGAACAGATGAGTGGATAGAGGTTATAAACAATGTTTACAAAATCAAATCAGAAAGAAACATTATTCTCAAAGGAAAGTTTACTTTGATAGTAGATATCTATTTATAGTACATTGAACAGATAGATACCTCAGACTATAATGAAAGTAAAACCTTTTTTTCTCTTTCATCAAGTTGATACAATGATCTGCATACCTAGTCTAAATAGTTCTGTGGGAAGTTATGAAGAGAATATCCAGAAGAGTAAGTACAAAGAAAATAACAAAAATCCATTCTTAATTATGGACATTTTATTTTCTTCTCCCCCAAATTATTAAATTAGATATATTAATTCCTTTTACCATGTTATTTATCTTAGCTGATAATTGGACACATAATCAATAAAATTTACAGAGGAGAAAATTCATCTAAAATTGCCTTTATATTATTGAAATCATAACTCTAGGTTGTTACTTTTTTTCCCAAAAATCAGCTTTCAATGAAACCCAGCAGAGAAAATATGTATGCCTAAGGGGGAGAATATTTTTCACCTTTATAGGCACTGAAATTGAATCTGTTTTACTCATAATCTATTGTTCATAGCTGCTGTCATAAATTTTAAAGATTCAAGAATTCACTTTTCAAATGAAACAATGACCATTCTTCTTCTGAAATCCCTCAATATGTCCCCAAAGAAAACACTTCATTCCACATTTTCTACAATAATTTTATGTGTATTATTTTCTTGATATGGGAAATAAAGAAACTTCACACTGCGGAAAATAAATACTGCTTTCTTTTTTAAAGATTGAGTAGAGTTTGGCTTTTTGGGGAACTGTAATATAAGAGACATGGGTTTAGCCTGCATATCTGTGAGGCAGAATAAAAAGTTCAAATGCAAAGCAAGAGGAACAAAAGTTTGGAGAGCAGAGCATTTTTCCATAGATAAACAAGAGATTCATTCATAAGAAAGCATCAAACCAGGTTTCATAGAAAATGAATGAATCAGAGAGAATTTTTTCCCTCTAAAAATGGTATCATGGGTCTTTTCCAGGACAGTATACAGCTAGATTGAATGACCAAACTGGAATGGGAGACAGAAGGCTGAAGTAACAAGGAGTGAGAACAAAGGGCAGTACCTCATGAACAATGAATATAGTTATTAAACACAGGAAGAGAATAAATTCAATAAGAGAACTTTTTTTTTAATTTTTAAAAAGCCTTTCTTCAAATTCATGGATTAAAATGTTAAACTAGTTTAATATTTATGAATACATCCCTGAAAAATAAAAAAAAAATGAAGGTTTAGATAGAAGAAAGAGATTAGTATCACATATTTAATAAATATCTATTAAATTCCTATCAATACAAGGGTTTATGAGAAATGTGATCTTCAGATCCTGTTAGCTAACAAACTGAAAATATAGTCATACTTATTTTGACTCCAGTTACTTCTCAAGATTAAGATCCTGGAGTGAGGAATATATTCAATGTAGTTAACTTATTCTGCATTAAAGTGTATGGCTTGAACTTGGGATTTGTTGAATGCATAGTTTTTAAACTAACTATGATCTATTCCTTGTTTCCCTTCCAATGACATATTTTTTCCATAGTAAAAATAAAAATGTTTACAAGTTAGAACTCAATTTTCTACTGTGCTGTATTTTTTTCATGTGTATTTTGAGAAAAGAAAGTGTTCGGAAGTTAAGGTATTGAAGTAGCATTACTCCTGAGTTTTGGTCATAGTAATGTTCTATAATAAGATTAATTAATATATGTGTAAGTTTTAATGTTGTGGTATATGATGATATCTTGTTGCTTTTTCTAAAGAAAATGAGAAGTCTGGCATAAAAACATGTGAATATTAAACAATTCAACAAATTTTTAGGAATGACATAGAACAAGAACTGAGTCTCAAAAGAAAGGAGAGGAAATAATAGGTGTGTGTAATATATATATTATAATATGTTATATTAATATATAATATAATGTATTGATATATAATAGAACATATAAATATATACTATTTAATTATATAATATTATAAATGTGTATGTGTATATACACAAACACATATATCACAGCCCCAAGGAAAGTTCTAAGTGAGGTTAAAGAAACAGAATATAGGTTTGAAGGTATCTGGTAATCTGATTTGCCACAGGTGCAGAATCTAAAGAAACTAGAGCAATGACTCTCAGCATGTTCTCCAGATCAGTAGCATTAGCATCACGGGGGAGCTTATGAGTGCAGCCACTCAGGTCTTAACCCCAATTCTACTGAATCAGAAACCCTAAAGGTAGAGCAGGAAATCTTTATTTTACCAAAGCCCCTCAGGGGATTCTGATGCACCATAAACACTGAGAATACTGATCTAGGATGACATTTCTCAAAATGTGTTCTGTGGAACATTAGTTCCATGAGATGTTGAATAGCATTTGGGTGGGCTGGTGTGGTGGGGAATTATTATTCTAGCAAGAAAACAAGAAAACCAAAAATCTAAATAAAAAAAAACTTCAGGTGATAGTCTTTTTTACTATAGGATTTTCTTGGACTTTAATGTAATAAACTTGCTTTAATACCCATAATTTGGTTCTCCAACCAACAGCATTAGTGTCACAGGAAAGCTTGTTAAAATGCGTATATTAAATCCCATCCTGAACTTACTGAATCTGAATCTGAATCTGAATCTGTACTTTTATGCACATAAAGTATGTGGAGCACTATACTGGAGGGAGGACTGGGAGTATGGCAGAATATAGACATGATATGCAGTATGGAGCCAATAATGGGAAAACCTAATCTAGAGATGAATGTCTCATGCGTCTTTAGACATCATTCATGCTTAGGATAACCTGGATTGCAAAAGGCAGGATAAAATCATTCCCTTGTACAGTGTTCCTTTTCACTATAAATAGGAGGGCTCACAGCTAGGGTTAGAGGAAAATGTCTTAGAAATAATTAGAACACTTGTTTTCAAACATTACAAATTGTCATCAAGACAGTATCAACCAGCGAAACAGAAGGTAAAAATCTCAATCTATGAAAATCAAAAAATAAAAAACAGAGGTATGCAAAGGTAGTTGATCTAACAGAGCATGTTTAAAATCTTTTTATTACATGAATTGACCTTAAACATCAAAACCTTATAGTAGTTCACACTAAAATAATGATTCTCAGGAAGGATGTAAATAGCCTAGGAATTGATGCAAACTGAGAAAGGTCTTCCTTTAATAACTTAAATTCAGTGGTTTCTTCTTAAGAACACATAATATTTTCTACAAATTTCCAAAAAGACACCAGCTGAATGATCTGCAATTATCAACATATGTAAATAGCTAAAGTATTAAAGTTAACACTAAGAAATCAAAAATATAATGTGGTTTTTTTTGGTGTTTATTTATTTATTTTGAGAGAGAGAGAGAGAGTGTGTGCTAGCATGCATACAAGCAAGGGGAGGGCAGAGAGAGAGGGAGAGAGAGAATCCTAAGCAGGCTCTGTGCTATCAGCTCAGAGCTGGAGGCAGTGCTAAGTCTCACAAACCTGAGATCATGACCTGAGCTGCAACCAAGAGCGGAACACTTAACCAACTGAGCTACCCAGGCACCCCAAAAGTATAATGTGTTTTATATTATGCATATGTTTACTCTAACTATATGTAATTGATATATGATAAAATTAAGATTTTTTTTTTTTTTTTTTTTTTTTTTTTTTTGAGAGAGAGAGCGAGAGAGCACCAGAGAGTGAGGAAGGGACAGAGGGAGAGAGAGAATCCTAAACTGGGCATGGAGTCTGACACTGGGCTGAATCTCAGGATCATGAGAGTATGACCTGAGCCAAAATCAAACTTCAGATGCTCAACTGACTGAGCCACCCAGGCTCCCTGATATATGATAAATTTAGAAGCAGAAGTGTAAAGGAAGATAATTTATGTAATTTTTGTAAAACGTCTCTATGATATTAAAAGTAATTGTATTTTGGCAATTTTGCCTACTTAGGTAAAAATACTAGCTATTATTTCACTATAGTAAAAGTGACACAACTGTGAACCCAAATAGGATACAATTTTATTGAGCTATTAATTAGAAAATATAATGATTTTCTGAAAAATAGAAATATCTAGAAAGTGATCATTCTTACTATTATTAGAACATAATGATGTTACTACAGGGGTGTTGTAAATATACCAAAATATTTTCAAGTAGAAAGGATTATATTATAATAAATATATCTAATTACTTTAATAGAAAATAATATTTTTCTTCTTAATGTCTTGAGAAAATTAAAGCACTTAATTTAACATATTAACAGTGTATTTAATTAAAGCTGGATCAACTAATCAGGGAAAAAAATAACCAGTACTTCTATTGGTAACACCTGGGTCCAGAGAATAGCTGAAAGAGAAATCCTACTTTGGAATCCAGTAGATATTCTAATCATGTTTAAGTTTATTATACATAGAGACATTTAAAAGCTATACTTATACTGTAATAAAAGAATATGTATTAAGCACTTACCTAGTGAGTTACTGAAGGAGGGTACCGTGTCTTGGGAAGCTGGTGAACACTAAAAGAAAATAGGTTTGATGCAGGCATGCCCTCTGCTCTTCCCTTTTGGCCTGAGATTTTTTCTTATATTTCAAAGAATTGTTTTTTTTTTCTTTCAGCCCCACTTCTAAAAGTATCACTTACATGAGACCCCTGCTACCATACAGCAAAAAAATAAATTCACTAATCATGGAAGAGGTGTTTTTTTTTTTTCTGTAATACACTGTAAATACAGTTCACTGTAAATACAGTTATAAATAATTATGTAGCAATTATATGGTCACATATCCATGCATTATTATTATTATTATTATTATTATTATTATTAAATGTATAAACTTTGACCTGAGGGCAAGAACTGCGTCTTTTTATCTTTATATCCCTAACACCTACCAGACTCCTCAGCATGAAGAGACTGGTGTATCTGTTGAATGCATGAACAGCTGGATGAGTAAATATCAGAGTAAGAAATCAAAAGGACCCTTTGCAACCCAGATGTATTAGAAAGATATTTGATTACATTGGGATTCATGAGTCTAAATACATTCATTATTTATTTAGTAGAATTATTGAACTTGAGGTTGTTTACTACTGTACTGATTTTTTTTTAAGATTTTATATTTTTATTTTTATTTTTTAAAATATAATTTATTGTCACATTGGTTTCCATACAACACCCAAGTGCTCATCCCAACAAGTGCCCTCCTCAATGCCCATCACCCACTTTCCCTCTCCCCCACCCCACATCAACCCTCAGTTTGTTCTCAGTATCCCAGAGTCTCTTATGGTTTGCCTCCTCCCTTTCTGTACCTTTTTTTTTCCCGCTTCCCCTCCCCCATGGTCTTCTGTTAAGTTTCTCAAGATCCACATAGGAGTGAAAACACTTGGTATCTGTCTTTCTCTGACTGACTTATTTCACTTAGCATAATACCCTCCAGTTCCATCCACGTTGTTGCAAATGGCCAGATTTCATTCTTTCTCATTGCCAAGTAGTATTCCATTGTATATATAACCCACATCTTCTTTATCCATTCATCAGTTGATGGATATTTAGGTTCTTTCAATAATTTGGCTATTGTTGAAAATGCTGCTGTAAACATTGGGGTACATGTGCCCCTATGCATCAGCACTCCTGTATCTCTTGGGTAAATTCCTAACACTGCTATTGCTGGGTCATAGGGTAGATCTATTTTTAATTTTTTGAGAAACCTCCACACTGTTTTCTAGAGCAGCTCCACCAGTTTGCATTCCCACCAACAGTGCAAGAGGGTTCCTGTTTCTCCATATCCTTGCCGGCATCTACAGTCTCCTGATTTGTTCATTTTATCCACTCTGACCAGCGTGACATGGTATTTCAGTGTAACTCCACACCCCTCCCCCCAAAAAATCCAGTGAAGAAGTGGGCAGAAGACATGAATAGACACTTTTCTAAAGAAGACATACAGATAACCAATAGACACATGAAAAGATGCTCAAGATTTTATTTTTTTAAGTAATCTCTACACCCAACATGGGGCTCAAACTCACAACCCCACAATCAAGAGTCACATGATCTTCAGGCTGAACCAGCTAGATGCCCCAGTACTGTAGTTTCTTGTTTGGGGTCTGTGGACTCCTCATCTTAACAGCTAGAGTATTGGAAGTATCCACATTATTTAAAATAATAAAGTTCCAAGATTCTTTGCATTAGCTGAATGTATTTCAATTATGATGATTTGTGGAGGCAAGCATATATGACACTAATCAACTTCTAGTATTTATTTTAATGTGTATATGTGTAGTATTTAGATAAAGAAAAATTAAAAGGTAGGTAAAAAAATGGGAATCACTTCTTCAGTGTTAAGTGACTTGTCTAAATCAATAGTAAAAAAGCAAAGACAAATTTCGTTTCTGGGAATAATAGGAAAGTTATTTCACTACACAATAGAAACTGCATCTAAGGAGAAAAAATATCATTAACTTTCAAACTTAGTAAAGTTACAAAAGTTGAAATCATGAATTTATATTCCCTAAATAGTAACTAGGTTTTAAAAATATATAAGGCAATTATCTTTAATTGCCTTAGAGAAAAAGAATTCAAGATGAAAGAGTAGGTTACAGGCAAACAATTCATTCCTTTAAAAAAAACCCCACACAATTATTAATTTTTTTACTTTAGAATAATTTTAGATTTACAGAAAAATTGTTAAGATAGTACAGAAGTTTCCATGTATTGCACACCCAGTTTCCCCTATCATTGGTAATACTATATTAATTATTAGCAATATTATATTAATTAACTTATGTTAATATGGTACTTACGTTATACATAATTAACTAATTTTGATATTTTATCATTGATTAAAATTCTATACTCTGTTCAGATTTTCTTGGTTTTTACACAGTGTCCTTTTTCTGTTCTGGAATCCCATCCATGGTAACAGTGTATTTGTCAGGTCTCCTTACGCTCCTCATGGCTCTGATAATTTCTCAGACTTTTCTGATTGATTATTTTGACAGTTTTGACAATTTTTGATAAGTATTGATCAGGAATTTTATAAAATGTTCCTCAGTTAGGGTTTTTAATCATGATTTCAGTTTTTCAAATCAAACAAAACTGAACCCTCCACCCAGGTGGGCCCCTAGCTCAACATGGCTAGGATTCTTACAAAAGGGGGAAATTTGGGCATAGATAAGCACATAAAGAGAACACTGTTGGTTTAGAACCTCAGAAGCTTCTCAGGTGAAATCTGAAGCTGACTGCTATACAGAGAGTAGAGAGAGACTGAAGAAAGAAGCCACTCCAAATTGATAGGTGGCAGGTTTAATAAACAAGGGAATCTACTTACCAGGCTTATCTTGAGCAACCACAAGATGAGTAAATCTCTACACCTGCCCACTAGTATCTTTTTTTTTTTATTTTTTTTTAACGTTTATTTATTTTTTAGACAGAGAGAGAGAGACACACAGCATGAACAGGGGAGGGGCAGAGAGAGAGGGAGACACAGAATCTGAAACAGGCTCCAGGCTCTGAGCTGTCAGCACGGAGCCTGACGCGGGGCTTGAACTCACCGACTGTGAGATCATGACCTGAGCCAAAGTCAGATGCCCAACCAACCAAGCCACCCAGGCGCCCCTTAAAAATCTATATGGAAGCCTTAACTGGGTTCAGTCACACATACCATCCAGATGGTTTCAACAACACATTGTTTTCCCAGGGCTGTGTTCTCAAAAGCAGCTCCCACTGTGGGATTGATGCACAGGGCATGCATTCAAAGGACAGGGGAGGGAGTGAGGAGCCTCTGAGTGCCGACGTCCAGCTTATAAGTCAACTCTGACCACATCTTCTCAATGATCTCCCTCAACAAAGGCCATGTTACAAGTGGAATAAATATCTCCCTGCTACAACCTAAGGAACTACCAGGATCTAGGAGACAACCTGGAGCAAAACTTTCCCTACTGCCTTCAGAGGGAACATAGCCCTAAGTACACTATGATCTCAGATTCCTGGTCTCCAGAACTGTGAGACAGTAAATTTCTACAGGTGAAACTACCCAGTTTGTGGTACTTGTTATGGCAGCCTCTAGAAACTAACACAAGCAGTTTATAGTTGTTGATATGTTCCCCAGGAGAAAACAGGTTCATCATTAGGGTACAGTGTTATTGTACAATTTCTCTTGCATTTAGTCCTTTTAAAATGCATTCATTTCCAGAATTATTAGGTGAGCAGCCTATTTTCCATCCCTTCACTAAGGTTGTTTCACATGAGTGCTTCAAACGGTTAGATTGTTTTGTCAATTCTGCATTCTATCCTTGTATCATTCAGCTTCCTAATTTTTTTATTTGTATACAATGGGGCTCAAATTTTGTGCCACCAAATTCTAAAGGGTTTGACAAATATATGGTGTTATTTACTCAACATCACAGTCTCGTACAGAATAGTTTCATCATCTGAAAGAATATAGTTATTCAAACTACCCTACCTCTCCACCTGACATCTGACATCTCCATCTCCTGACAAATGCTGATTTGTTTATGTTTTTATTTTGCTTATGTGGAATGTTATATAATTGTAATCATACATTAAAGATCTTGTTCAAACTAGCTTTAACTAAATAATATACACCTAAGATTCGTTTGTGGGTTGATAGCTCATTTTTTATCACTAAATAATACAACATCATGTGAATGTATAGCAGTTTGCTAATCTAGTCACCTACTGAAGGACATCTTAATTGCTTCTAGTTTTGGACAGTTTTGAGTACAGCTGATTTAAACATTTATGTACAGGTTTTTGTGTGGAAACAAGTTTTTATTTTTAAAAACATTTATTTATTTTGAGAGAGAGAGAGAGAGCGAGAGGAGAGAGAACTTGCATTCATGAGCAGGGGAAGGGCAGACAGAAAGGGAGAGAGAGAATCCCAAGCAGGCTCTGTGTTCTCAGTGGCAGAGCCGGGCGAGGACTTGATCCCACAAACCAGTGAGATCAGCACCTGAGCCTGAATCAAGAGTCAGACACTTTACTGACTGAGCCACCCAGGTGTCCTAGAAATGAGTTTTTAAATAACTTGAGTAAATACCTAGGAGTGCAATTGCTAGTTCATAAGACTATATTTAGCTTTGTAAGAAAGCTCTAGACTGTCTTCCAAAGTGGTTGTGCTATTTTGTATTGCCATAAACAATGAATGAGCATTATTGTTGCTTCATGTTCTTGCCAGCAATTGGTAGAGTTTCAGAATTTAGTCATTCTAACATTTGTACAATGGTAACTTCTTGCTTAAATCTGCAATTCAGTCATGACGAATGATTTTGAGCATCTTTTCATGTTAATTTCCACCTCTATATTTTCTATATTGACATAATTATTCAGACTTTTTAAATCATTTTTATTAGTTTTCTGATTGCTGTTTTAAGAGTTCTTTGTATATTTTAAATATAAGTCCTTAGTCAGATATGTGTGTTGCAGATATTTAATTCCAGACTATGGTTTGTTTTTTCATTCTCTTGATAGTGTCTTTTACAAAACAGAAGTTCTTTATCTTAATAAAGTTCAACTTAATTTTGCTTTCATGAGTACGAGTTAATATAAAAATATATATAAAGAATGCATATATACAGCAAGAAAACAAGCATTCCATGTTTTAAATGGGCAGAAGATCTGAACAGACATTTTTCTAAAGAAGACCTACAGATGGCCAAAAGACACAGAAAAGGTACTCAACATCACTGATCATCAGGGAAGTACAAATCAGAACCACAATGAGACATCACTTCACATTTGTTACAATGGCTTTCATCAAAAAGACAAGGGATAACCAACGTTAGGAAACAGTATAGAGGTTCCTCAAAAAAATTAAAAATAGAGCTACCATATGATCCAGCAATCCCAGTTCTAGATATGTATTGAAAAAATTGAAATCAGGATCTCAAAGAGAGATCTGCACTCTTATGTTCATTGAAGCATTATTCACAATATCCAAGACAAGGGAGGAACCCAAATGTTCATTCATAGATGAATGGATAAAGCAAATGTGGTATATACATGCAATGGAATATTATTCAGCTGTATAAAAGTTTGATGTCATTTGTGATATCATGGATGGACCTGAAAGACATCATGCTAAGTGAAATAAGTCAGAACAATTACGTTTCCACTTATATGTGATATGTAAAATAGTCAAAATTACAGAAGCAAAAAATAGAATAGTGAGAGGGAAATGAGAATTTATTATTCAATGAGTGTAAAGTCACAATTATACAAGATGAGTAAGTTCTAGAGATTTGCTGTAGAACATAGTACTTGTGGTTAACAATGCAGTATTGCACAGTTAAAAATGAGGAGAATGTATCTCATATGAAGTGTTCTTACCACAAACAAACAAAAAACATACAAACAAGAAAACATAGGGACTCAAGAAAACTTTTGGAGATGATGGATATGTTTACTATTTGGATTATGGTGACGGTATCGAAGGTGTATGCATATGTCCAAACTCATTAACTTATATAAATATGTGACATTTTAAAATATTAATTATGCCTCAATAAAGCTGTTAACAAAAAGAAACACAGAGACATTTATAGTTTCCTAACAAAAAAGTCACAGATTAGGTGAATGTAAGATGAGGAGATTATCCTGTATTATGTGGCGGTACCTAATGTTATTACAAGGGTCCTTATAAGTGTAAGAGGGAGACTGAAGAGGTAGTGTCAGAGTGATGCAGTATGTGAATGACTTGACCTAAACTTTCTGGCTTTGAAAAAACAAAAGGCCACACTGCAAGGATTTAGGCATTTATTAGAAGCTGGATAAAATGATGAAAAGAATTTCCCTGTAGAGTCTTCAAAAGGAGCACAGCAACAGAGTTTGATTTTAGCCCAGCAAGACCCATTTGGGACCACTGACCTCCAGAACTCCAAGACAATTTAAACACAATTGACCTTTGAACCACACAGGTGCTAACCCCAGATAGTAAAAAAATCTGTGTACAACTTTGATTCACGAAAAAACTAACTACAAATAGCCTACTGTTGACCAGAAGCCTTACTGGTAACATAAACGGTCGATTAACACCTATTTTGTATGTTATAGGTATTATATACTGTATTCTTACAATAAAATAAGCTGGAGAAAATAAAATGCTATTAAGAAAATCATAAGGAAGAGAAAATACGTTTATGGTACATTGCTGTAAAAAGTCTGCATGTGAGTGGAATTGCAAAATTCAAACCTATGTTGTTCAAAGGTCCAACCTACATTGCTTTAAGCCCCGCCCCCCCGCCCCCCAGATTGTGGTAATTTTGTAATAACAGCAAGAAAAAACTTATACACATAGTGTGCATCATTCAACTTTGTTCTTCTTCAGTATTGTGCTGGCTACTCTAGGAATTTTCCTTTAATATACAAATGTTAGAAGCAGTTTGTTGATACCTATAACTTCATTTGCTTCGATGTTTTATGGTTTGAATTGAGTCTATAGATAAAGTAGAGAAGGAGCACTAGGTTAGCTGTCAGTAGAGCATGCGACTCTTGATCTCAGGGTTGTGAGTTCAAGTCCCATATTGGGTGTAGAACTTAAAAAAAAAAAAAAAAAAAAAAAAGACCTGGTATAGATGATGTTGAGAATAACTGACATGTTAAATATATTGAGTCCTTTAATCCACACATGTAGAGTATCTCTCAACTTATTGAGATCCTCTTTAATTTCTTTCATCAGTGTTTTCTAGTTTTTAGAATATTGATCCTGTGCATACTGTATTATAGACCTATTTCATTTTCTTCATGCTATGTAAATGGTTTTTATTCAATTACTAATTTTAATTGTTGCTGATAGTTAAAACAAAGGAATTGACTTTTATATATTAACCTTTTCATCCTGTGATCTTGCTAAAGTTGTTTATTAATTCCAGGATGTTTTTGTTTATTTAGAGTTTCTACATATACAATTACATCATCTGTGAAAAGAATAAAAATTCCTTTCCAATCTTTATAACTACTGTTGGTTTTCTTGTGTTATTACACCAGCTGGGACTTCATGTACAATGTTCAATAGGAATGTTGAGTGAGTACATTCTTATCTTTTTCCTGATCTTAGGGGGAAAGTTTACTCACAATTAAGATTGATGTTAGCTGTAAGCTTTTTGTAAATGTTCTGGTTTGTAAATTTGCTGGTTATCAAATCTGTTCAAATTTTCAGTTTCTTCCTGTTTCAGTTTTGGTAGTTTATATGTTCCTAGGAATTTATCCATTTGCTGGCATATAGTTTTTCATAATATCTTCTTATAATTGTTTGTATTTCTATGTTGTTGGTTGTTATTTCTCCCCTCTCCTTTATGATTTTAGTTATTTAAGTCCCTGATATTTTATTCTTGATAAGTCTAGCTAGAAGTTTATCAGTTTTATTGATTCTTTTAAAGAACAAGCTCCTGTTTCGTTCATCTACTGATTTTTTGTTTCTACATCATTTATTTCTGTTCTTATCTTCATTATTTTCTTCCTTCTGCTGCCTTTAGGTTTTGTTTGTTGTTATTTTTCTAGCTCCCTTAGGTATAAAATTAGGTCGTTTCATTGAGATTTGCCTTGCTTCTTAGTATAGTCCTATATTGCCATAAACTTTCCTCTTAGAACTGCTTTTGCTGCATCCCAAAGGTTTTGTACTATTATGTATTCATTTTTATTTTTTCCATATTTAAATTTCTTCCTTTATTTCCCGGTCAACCTATTCATTATTTAATAGCATGTTATTTAACCTCCATGTATTTGTGGTTTCCAGATTTTTTTCTTATGGTTGACTTCTAGTTTCATAGTGTGCAGAGAAAGTGTATGGTATGACTTCAATCTTGAATTTGTTGAGGCTTGTTTTATGAGATCATATGTGTTCTATTCTAGATAATGTTCTGTGTGCACTTGAAAAGAATGTGCATTCTTCTGCTTTACGATGGAATGTTCTAAATAGATCTCTTAAATCCATCTGTTCTGGTGTCATTTGAAGCCATTGTTTCCTTGCTGATTTTCTGTTTAGATCATTTGTCAATTGATGTAAGTGGGTTGTTAAAGTCCCTTACTATTATTGTATTATTATTGATTAGTTCCTTTATATTTGTTATTAACTGTTTTACTATTTGGATGCTTCTGTGTTGGGTTATATCCCAATTGTTATATCTTCCTGTTGTGTTGTCCCCTTTATTATTATACAGTGTCTGTCTTAGTCTCTTGTTACAGTCTTTGTGTTAAAGTTAATTTTGTCTGAGTATTGCTACTCAGATTTCTTTTGACATCCATTTCCGTGATAGATGTTCTTCATCCCCTCATTTTCAATCTGTAGGCGTCTTTAGGTCTAAAATGAGTGTCTTGGAGACAGCATTATAGATAGGTCTTGTTTTATATGCATCTGTCACCCTGTCTTTTGATTAGAACATTTAATCCATTCACTTTCAAAGAATTATTGATAGATATGTATTTATTGCCATTTCATTTCTTTTTGTGGTTGTTTCTGAAGATTTTCTCTGACACTTTCTTGTCTTTCTACCTTTCATATTTTGCTGGTTTTCTTTAGTGATATATTCAGATTTCTTTCTCTTTATTCTTTGCATATTTATTAGTAGTTTTTTATATATGGTTACCATTAGGTTTGTACATAATCTCTTCTGCACGTAGAAGTCCATAGAAATTGATGGTCATTTAAGTTTGAACCCGTTGTTTTCTCCTATCTTCCCCATGTTTTAGAGATATGTTATTATATTTTATATCCTTTTTTGTGAGTTCCTTGACTGATTTTTTTACAGACGTATTCCTTTTCACTGCTTTTGTGTTTCCTACTTCTATACTGACACTTTTGGTCTAATCTTTCCCCTCAAAGGGTTCCTTCAATATTTCTTGCAGAGCTGGCTTAGTGGTAAAAAACTCAGTTTTTATTTGTCTGGGAAAGTCTTTATCTCTCCTTCTATTCTGAATGATAGCCTTGCTAGGTAGAGTATTATTGGCTACAAATTCTTCCTATTCAGTATTTTGAATATATCATGCCACTCCTTCTGGCTGGCAAAGTTTCTCTTGAAAAATCTCCTGTTAGTCTTTATGGGTTTTCCTTGTAAGTTACTGACTTCTTTTGTCTTCCTGCTTTAAAATTTTTTTCTTCATCACTATATTTTGCCAGTTTCATCACAATATGTCTTGGTGTGTCTGCTTTTGTTGATTTTGATGGGAGTTCTCTGTGCTTCCTGGATCTGGATGTCTGTTCCCTTCCCCAGATAAGGGAAGTTTCCAGCTATTATTTCTTCAAATAAATGTTCTGTTCCCTTTTCTTTTTCTTCTTCTTCTTCTAGGACTCCTATAAGACAAATTCGTCTTACATTTGCTGGAGTCACTGAGTTCCCTAAGTCTATTTTCATTTTGCATTTTCATTAATTCATTCCTCTGCTTCTTCCACCCTGTTCATTCTATCAGTTATTTTTCTCTTTTCATTTATTGAGTCCTTTATTTATGCTATGTGATTCTTTATCTCTGTGTTAAGGGTCTCGCTCATGTCTTTCACTCTTTTCTCAAGATCTAAAGATCATTGTTTTAAATTCTCTAATAGGTATGTTATTATACCTGTTTCACTTAGATTTCTGGCTGTGGCCTTGTCCTGATTGTCTTTCATTTGGGATAAATTTGTTTCCTCATTTTGTCTGCCTCTCTGTCTGTTTCTCTGTTTTAAGAAAGTCAGCTATGTCTTCTGCTGTCGAAAGTAGTGACTTTATGAAAGCAGGTCCTGCAGTGCCCTGCAGTGCAGTGTTCCTTGTTGACCAGAACCTGGCACTTCCCGAGAGTATCCTAAGTATATTGCTTACACTTGCTGTTTTGCCTGAGCACTCTTCCTTTCAGTGCAGTCATCTGCACTGACTCTCTGCCTTTTGTGGATTGTGCCTGCTGTGTGGTGTCAGTGGGACTTCAGCACACCAGCTCCGATGGGGTGTGTTTGTTGGGGGACTTGGGTGTTGGGCAGTGTTGTTAGCAAAATTTTCACTGGGCCTCTAGACCTGTACCAGATCTCCTGAAGAGCTGCAGGGGCCAAGGGCTGTGTGCTGGGGCAGCCAGGGACATGAGGATGGGCAAGGCTGGGTCCAGGGTGTGACTGTGGCTGAGGACACACAGCCAGGTGTGGTGCTGCAGTTGCCTGTGGCATATGGTGGCTGCTATGCACCTAGTGGCTGGGCATAGTGTGTGCAAGGCTAAAACAAAATTTGCCCGGAGCCCATGGCCAAGACTTGCAGGTTTGGAGTGGGCAAGTCCTTAAGAGAACTCCTGGACATGGCACACTGCTAGCAAGTTAGATAGCAAGTGTCTGTGTAGCACTATCTCCCACAGGTGGCTCTTTGTTTATGCTAAGGAACAGAGAAGGACAATGGTACCTGCCATCTCCCTTGTTTTCAGAGAACTCCCACAACATGCTCTGAAATCAGTATGAACAGACCTGTCTCCTCTTTGCCCCCAGTAAAAATGGTGTAAACCGTTGTTTGTTTTGTTTTTGTTTTTTTTTTTTTATGTTGCCTTTTTGTGTAGCCTGCTGTCTCTTTAAGAAGCGGGGGGGGGGGGGGCGGGGGGAGGAGGCGGGATGGGCAACCCTGCTATCATTTGCCCTCCTGCCTTGCCCAGTGCTCAGTCAACTGACTTTTAAACTCCAGGCTCCAAGTTTGCTGGTTTTATTTTTTTTTAATGTTTTTTTTTTTTTTTTTTTTTTTGAGAGAGAGAGGGATAAAGTGAGTGCATGCATGCCTGAGCGGGGGAGGGGCAGAGAGAGAGAGGGAGACCCCAAGCAGGCTCCACTCTGTCAGTGGTAGAGCAGTGGAACCATGAAATCATGACCTGAGAAAAATCAAGAGTCGGATGCTTAAACTGACTGAGCCACCCAGGGGCCCCAAGTCCCATTGATTTAAAAAAACTCATGGAATTTAACCCCTCTGATTTTTAAAGCCAAACGTTATGGGGATGACTCTTCCCTGTGTGAGCTCCCTGGTGCCAGGGACTGTTTCTCTGCCCTCTCCACAGGTGCAGCTCCCTCCCTCCTATGAGCAGCCTCCCTCCACCTTTCTGACCTTCCTAACCTTTCAGATGCAGCTTATTCTCCATATTTAGTTGTGGAATTTGTTCTGCCAGTCTTCAGATCTCTTATTGAGATGTCTTTATTGAGTTGGATGTGAGTTGATATACAAAATTTTAGTTCAACTTTAAACTTACCTAAAACCCCAAAAATCCAATGTAAATTTAGAATATGATCTACTTGAAAACACAGGATGGGATCCTCCTACTCCACCATCTTCCAAGGCTCCCTTGAAGTATATCTCAAAGTCTTTATATTTAAAGTAGTTTCTTGTATACATCTTATACTTGAGTCTTGTTTTGTTATAGACTGACAATTTCTGTCATTTAATTGGTAAATTTAGCCCATTGACATTTAAGTGTTTATTATTAGAGTCAGATTAATATATACCACATTTTTGTTTTCTATTAAGTGTATTTCTTTTTTGTTTTTTCCTCCCAACCCCTCTTTTTCTGTCTTCTCTGGATTTAATTGAGTATTTTTATATAATTACACTTATCTCATTTTTTATATCAATTATACTTTAAAGGAATCTTTTAGCGTTTCACCAGAGTTTTGAATATACATTTTCAACTTGTCTAAGTCTACCTTCAGATACTGCTAGAGCATTTCACACATAGTGTAGATACCTTATAACAGCATATTCCCAATGCCTCCTTCCTGTTCTTTTTGATGTTGCTGCCATTCATTTCCCTTATCTGCACCCTTTAATCACCCAAAACATTGCTCTTTTTATTATTGTGAACAAAGAATTATCTATTAGATCAAATAAGAATGAGAAAAAGAAAAGATTTTACTTTATTCCATATATTTCTTGGACATTATTCCTTCCCCTATGGAGAGCTAGATTGCTGATCCATATCATTTCTTTCTCCTGAAATTTTTTTCTTGAATATTTCTTGCAAGAATGATCTGTTGTCACATCCTGCAGTTTTTGGTTTATATTCATCTTTTTTTCCTCTATTTTTGAATTATTTTACTGGATATGTAATTCTACGTGGGGGGGGCATTCTTTCAACACTTTGAATAGTTCACTACACTATTTTCTTGTTTGCATGGTTTCTGACTAAAAGCCCACTGTAATTCTTATACTTGTTTCTATATAGAGAATATGTTTTATTTCACTGGCTTCTTTTAAGATTTCCTCTTTGTCTATGGTTTTCTGTACTTTGAATATTATAGGGAAACATTCAGATTTTTTTGGTATTTTATTTGCTAGATGTTCGCTTTTGCTCTTATTACTTTTTTTTTTTTTTTGCTCTTACTTTTTTTGCTTCATTGTCTCTTCTTCCTATTGTACATATATTCTACCTTTTAAAGTTACCACATATTTACTGAATATTGTGTTCAGGATTTTTTCTTCTTTTTTTCATTTTGTAATGGACCTATCCTCAAGTTTACTGCTTCTTTCCTTAGATGTGTCCAGTCTACTGATGAATCTACCAAGGGTATTCTTTTCTGTTATTTCTTTTTTGAAATGTAGTATTTTCTTTTGTGACCTCTTAGAATTCACATCTTTCTGCTTTCATAACCATAATTTTTTTTTTAATTTTTTTAACGTTTATTTATTTTCGAGACAGAGAGAGACAGAGCATGAATGGGGGAGGGTCAGAGAGAGGGAGACACAGAATCTGAAACAGGCTCCAGGCTCTGAGCTGTCAGCACAGAGCTCGACGCAGGGCTCGAACTCACGGACCGCGAGATCATGACCTGAGCCGAAGTCGGCCACTTAACCGACTGAGCCACCCAGGCGCCCCACCATGATTTTTTTTAATACTGCCTGATTTTCACATTACAACCATTAACATATTAATCATAGTTATTTTAACTTCCCTGTCTGGTAATTCCAACATCGGTATCATATCTCAGTCTAACTTTGATGCTTGCTTTGTCTCTTCGTACTGTGTATATTCTTTGCATTCCTTGCATTGCCTTTCTTTGGTATGACTTATAATTTGTTGTCGTTGTTGTTGTTGTTGTTGTTGTTGTTGAAATAAAGTCATAGATTGGATAATAGGAACTGAAATAAATAGACTATTAGTATACAAATTATATTAACCTAGATAATAGCTGAGCTGTGTTTAATGTTTCATGTTTGGATCCAGAAGCTTTAAATGCTTATAATGTTCTTATTTTTGTCTCTATTCTTGAATTTGTTCTTCCTGTGTACTCCTCCTCAAACAAAGTCTGTATTTTTCAGCTCTCTTAACTATAATCCATTCTTATACTGATGCCTGTTGCTGTCGTGTTACAATGTGGAACAGGGGAAGCTTTCTGTAACTTTGTGATTAAATCTCAGTCTTTTAGTGGCCTTATGTCTCTTGGCTTTGACCTTCACAGGTATTTTTATAGTAGTATAAATATTAGATATATTTCTCCTTAGGTGAGGCAGGAAGCCTAGAGGAGGCTGAGGTGGGTGGAGATTCTTTCCTCCAGGTGAGATAGGGCTCTGATTTTTCCCCTGGAGAATAGGCCTTTGTTATATAGAACCCATTGAATATATTTCACCATGATTACTCTTTCCATACCCCCTGCCAGAGATAAGAAGGTATCTTTGTCAGATTCTTACCAAAAGAACATTATAGAGTTTCTGAAAGGAAAGCCCATGAAAACGTGAAGGACTCTATAAAACTGTGGTGCCCAGAGTTTCTAACTATCATGCTAGTCCAGACTTAGCCACCAGAAATAGGTTAAGATTACCATTTAAGTGTTCCTACGTGCTTGTTTGTTTCTCCAGACAAGTATATATTAACCGTGATTCCCCATATTCACCTATGCATCTAGATATAGGACAATAGTTTGTCCTGAAACCTCAATTCTCTGATGGGTCCAAAAAAAGTTGTTGATTTTTTAGTTAGTACAAGTGTTTCTTGTAAAGACTGAAGTAATGACATGTTGGAATTGAAACTAGAAGTCTCATTCCTTTTTCAGTTACATAAAAAAGCTGTAACTTTCATATTGCTATTGGAAATTTTGTCCTTGTTTTAATAAGCTTAACTTTGGAACATTTTCTTTTTTTTTGAAATAGAAAAACCCTGTAATATTTCCTATTACAGTTTGGAAAAAATCTGGAAAAATACCATCAATTTTAAGATAGCATTATAGACTTCACTACCTACTGTGGCTAAGCATTTATGTTGCCTTTATGCCAGTAAAGAGCACATTTGTTCTATGAAGAAATATATGCTTTTCCCATAAGGGAAATAGAACTTCATAAAGACTCTATTTCCTAGATTTCTTCTTATGTGGCCAAGTCCTACGGGATAATACATTTTGATCTACTCACATTTCTTGCATCAACCATTGATATTCTTTGAATGAGACCAATACCACCAACACACCATGTGGCCAATAGCCAATATCCTGACCCTATGTTTCTTTGCCTATTTCAAAATTAACCAAGCTAAGGCAATACTTTGTTAGAAACGTTGTTTTTGGTTTGACTATGTAGGGCACTAGAATCATAAAATGAAGTCACAATTATCACCATTTGGGAATGATTCTATTTTCCACCTTAAAACCTAGTTCAATGTGAAAACTAAAAATAAGGGAAAAAAACCTAATTTATTCTGTGTTTCATTCTTCCCAATTGCCTTTCTTTTCTCCACCTCAAAATACCTTCAGCTGGTATCTTCTTTTCATTCATGTATGACTGCTGTGATTCTCTTCCATGGATGAGCTTCCTTGAAAAGCTCATCACTCACAGAGACTTTAGAAAGTACCACTCCTGCTAGAGCCAGGCTCTCCACGAAGTTTCCCAGGCTCTGTAGGGAGATGTTGTGGGCTGGGCTTCCAGGAGGCATGATTACTTACAGAAAACAACATGTAGTTTTACCACATTTATACCATGTTCACTTTTGTCTTCTCCATATTTTAATTTTACCTCTTCACCACTGTGCTTGGGACAAACAATTTCTACACCTGGTGCTTAAGAATAGTTCAGTGGAAAGAGTCAGCCTCTCACTTGGACCCCCTTTGTTATCCATACTTAGGAGCAGAAAACTTTTCTGAGGGGATTAAACTATTGTGTTCAGACCATCAGGCCAATCCGTATTCTACTGTACTATCATGTTTCCTTGGTTTGAGTCTCAGTTGTTTACTATTAGGGTAAGAAGTCATATACCTTCATTGTGCCTAATACTGAGCTAACCACTGTTGCTGCATACCCTCTTGTAAACAGTTCTTATCTTTAGAACTATTCATCTACTTCTTCTTATAAATGTTTCCAACCATTCAATATGTCTTGTTTTTCCATGCAAGTGTTTGTTACATTGCTTTGTAGGATAAAAGGAAAGTCTAGATGATACCTGAGTTCCCTTCAAATAGTTAGATTTTATAATCAATACAAATGCCTTTGTGAGAATGCAGTTATGGAGAATCTGCTCATAACCTCAAACTATGTAATTTATGTAATTTTATGTAACTTTCTTATAATTTACATTTACATAAATTACATAATTGACATTATGTAATTTTCTTATAATTTACATTTTACGTAAATCGATTAATTAGTGTCATAGATAGAATACAGCCATTTTTTGTTCACTCCTTTCACAGAGATATTGGGATGCAAGTAACTGAAATTCTTACCACACTATATCTAAATACCAATTTAGTAGGAGAATAAACAAGAAAGTATTGTCCCATGTAAAATAAAATCCACACAATGACATTGTTTACAGTCTCTGCATGTTCAATTCTCACATAGGCTTAAAAGGTTGGAATAACTTCTTGGGCATCCCCCAAATTTAATATCCAGTACCTCCAAAGAGTTCAACAACTCCCTGCCTTTATTCACTTATTCTTCATTGTTTCTTTTATCCATTTGTTCAGAAAGTAATTACTTAGACATTAGAGGAAAGACACAGTCCCTCTCCTCATGGAGGAGATCAACAAGTAAACAATTGTAATTCAGTGTGGTCAGCGATTTGTTAGGAAACAACATGAAGGGCTAAGAAAGTGCCAAAGAAGGACACCTATGTCTCCTTCGGGAGATGTGGACAATCAGGAAAGCCTTTTTAGATAAAAGCTGAGCATAATCCAGAAGGAGAAGTAGGAATTGGCAAATAAACAAAGGTTAAAAGGATATTCCAACAAAAATTATTGGCATGCCCCAAGGCCCAAAGGAAAAATAGAGTAAAATTAGAAGAAACAAATTCTGTGGTCAGGAATCTTGGAACACAGAATATCAACAAAAAAAATGAAGTAGTGTGACAGCTGTAGGCAAGGGGCTTGGGGGAGGAAGAACATAAGTGAGATAACAATTAGAACCTTCTCCTGCCCTCTTTCTCCTCACTTCCCCAAGTCAGAAATCCAAGGTGTTTCGCCCACAATATTCTTGCTATAATTTTATTCCAGGGTTTATCCCTCTAGAGTAGTTTTATTAAAACAGTTTATATTTTGGGAGTCCTGGGTGGCTTAATTAAGTATCTGACTCTTGATTCCAACTCAGGTTATGATCTCAGAGTCATGAGATTGAGTCCCATGTCAGGCTCCACACTTGGGGTGGATTCTCTCTCCCTCTCTCTCTGCCCCTCCCCCTGTGTGTGCATGTGTGCTCTCTCTTTCTCTCAAAATAAATAAATAAATATTTAAAACAGTTTATATTTTTATTTCAAAATATTTTTATGTTTTATTCAAAAGGTTTTTAATCTGGTAGTCTGGTAAATCTTCAAGGAACTAAAATAGATGACATTATTGATCTGAAAGGAGCAAGTGAGGCTGGAGGTTGTCTCTGTGACGGAAACAGGATGAGACCCAAAGCCCAACAGATTGTAGAAAACACCATTACACTTCCTTTTTTAATTAGGTCAGTGTAATATAAAACTGTGTGATCTTTTCTTAATTTTCATTCTTTCTTTTCTACTTTTAAGCTGGTGAGGGGGTTGGAGAGCAAAAGAAAAGCTGGCAACTCAGAGTCCTAAGTCTTTTTATTTATTCATTTTTTTAACATTTATTTATTTTTGAGAGACGGAGAGAGACAAACATGAGTGGGGGAGGGGCAGAGAGAGAAAGAGGCACAGAGTCTGCAGCAAGCTCCAGGCTCTGAGCTGTCAGCACGGAGCCCAACGCAGGGCTCAAACTCACAATGCATGAGATCATGACCTGAGCCAAAGTTGGGTGCTTAACCAACTGAGCCACCCAGTTTCCCCTAGAGTCCTAAGTCTTGATAAGTCCTATTAAAATGAAAATGATAGTAATTTAAAATTTATAACATGAAAAAATGAAGCAAAATGTTGGCATTTAGTAATACTATTCAAATGTCCCAAATCTGATAAACTTATTTCATATAGGGAGAAACCACTCCACCATGTGGACATATGCCAAAGCAGAATTTACTAACCTTTACACTTTTAACGTTTTGGGCCAGATAATTCTTGGTTCTGGTAGCTGGCCTGGGCATTGTAGAATGTTTAGTAGCATCATTGGTCTCTATTCCCTAGATGCCAGTCTCACTCTACCCACAAGTTATGGTAAACAAAAATGTTCCCAGGGATTGCCAAAAGTCCCCTGGGAGACTAAATCACCTCTGGTTGTGAAACACTTTGCTAGACAGTAGTAGAGCATACCATCTTGTGGGAAGAAAGATTTGCCAACATCTTATTCTAGTTCACATAATTTAAAGCAGATTGAGCTTAGTATAAGAAGAGAAATTTCAATATAATTTTATGGGAACATATAGTAAAAAAATCCTGAGAAGAAGGAAGTAGGAAGCAAAATCAATAAATATTCCACAGAGGTAGTGAAATACAAGCATGGACTTGAAAGACAGAGACAAAGCATAAGGAAACTGCAAAACACAACACACACAAAGGCTGGGAAACATGAAGGTCAAGTATTTGAAAAATAGTAAAATTCCATTATGGTCAGCCAGTTTAGAATAACTGGCGGGTTGTGCTCACTCCAGCAGCACATATACTAGAATAAGTGATGGGTTAGGAGGCTGGAAAGATATACTGAGAGCTTGTTTTGAAAGATCTTCAATGCTATGATGAGAAATTGCGTGCTTTTTTCCATTGAGCACGAAAGGTCTAATTAATGTGTTAGAGTCTGTTGGTACAATCTTTGTATTATGAATGCAATTTTTTTGGTATTTATTTATTTTGAAAGAGAGAAAGAGAGTATGAGCAGGGGAAAGGGCAGAAAGAGGGGTAAGAGAGAGTCCCAACCAGGCTCTCTGCGCCTGTCAGTGCAGAGCCCGATATGGGGCTCGATCTCATGAACTGTGAGTTCATGACCTGAGCTGAAATCAAGATTTGGATGCTTAACCAACTGAGCCACCCAGGCCCCCATTAATGTAATTTTTAAACTTTATTTTATAAAGTATATTAAAATAATATTGTAAATCAATAGTTTACTATCTATTGCTTAGGTAGTAACACTAGAAGGAAGCCTTTGTTTTGAAACTTCAAAGCCAAGCTCAGATTAGTGATGGTTTATCAAATTACATGTTAAACATCTTTAACGAAACGGATAGCTTCATGAATGCTAGCCTTATAAGCAATCTATTTCCCAAATGTGGTTTCTACAAAACAAATGTGGTTGTTTTGCTAACTATAAGGATTGACCACTTTAAACAACAAAGTCTGGAAATTATTTCAGACACTTATCACATGTTGTAACAAGTAAACCAAAATATAAATATACATTGAAGTAAAGACTCTGATTGCATTAGACTATGTAGAAATATTTTGGGGTGATGAATGCAGCTAACAGCTAGATTAAAGTTGGCTTTTATCCATGAACAGAGTGGAGAGCCACTTGGATCCTCCCAGCAAGGACCCAATTCTTAATTAGCATAGACAATATTTTGGTTGTGTGTTCTCTGCTTGAATTTGGATAATATTTTGATAATCAAATAATCAGAAAGATTATATTCAGCACTACTCTGTTATCAGTCTTTTGAAAGCCAAGTAAAACATCTTTGTAAATGAAGAATTAATATTCACAAATAAGCCCCAAAAGCCACAAAGAAAATACTCTGTTGTCTTAACATCAGCATATGGACAAAACAATGTACAAAACATATTGCCCTTGAACAACATGAATTTGAACTGTATGGGTCCACTTACATGCACATTTTTTTACAGTACAACTGTAAATGTATTTTCTTATGATTTTATTTTCCCTAGCTTACTTTATTATAAGAATACAGCGCATACTACAAATAACATACAAAATATAATTGACGGTTTATGTTATTGGTAAGGCTTCCAGTCAATTGTAGGCTATTAATACGTAAGTTTTGGGGGAGTCACAAGGTCTTTGCAGATTTTCGGTTGTATAAGGAGTCAGCATCCCTAACCCCCAATGTCCAAGGGTCAACTGTATATACTTAAATGAAAAAAGCTATAAGAGGGGTGCCTGGTGGCTCAGTCGGTTAAGCGTCCAACTCTCAATTTCAGCTCAGGTCATGATCTTACGGTTCATGAGACTGAAACCCCTGTTGGGCTCTGTGCTGGCAGAGAGGAGGCTGCTTAGGATTCTCCCTCTCCCCCTTTCTCTTTGCCCCTCCCCCCCACACTCTCTCTTTCTTTTTCAAAATAAATAAATAAACATTTTTCCAAGCTGCAATAAATACAGCTTAATTTATTTCATCTGTGTTATTCATATCCTTACTTCAAAAAATAACTTATAGGGGCACCTGGGTGGCTCAGTCGGTTAAGCATCCGACTTCAGCTCAGGTCATGATCTCACAGTTCGCGTCTGGCTCTGTAATGACAGCTCAGAGCCTGGAGCCTGCTTCAGATACTGTGTCTCCCTCTTTCTGCTTCTGTCTCTCTCTCTGTCTGAAAAATAAATAAACATTAAAAAAAATTTTTTTTAAATAACATTTATTTTTTCTTTCTCTCTTTTATTATCTTCTATTGTCACAAAATTTTTGATATGTTCTCATTGATGGAAATATAAAGTAACCCAATAAACAGTTACAAATAGAGCACATCAGTTAGTAATAAATGGTATGAAGAAAAACAAAGGAGGATTAAGGTTGTAGAGCATACTCCTATGGGATGGGAAGGAAGAAGCCAGATGCAGCACAGACCTGAGGAGAGAAAAGAAACGTCCATGTGAACATATGTTTAAAGAGTGTTTTAGACAGAACTAACTAGTGCAAAGCTAACAGTAATGTGTACATTAGGTTTGAGGAAAAACAAGGAAGCCACCAGAAGTTGTTTATTACTTTGCCCATAGTATCTCAAAAGTGCTGACCTCATTGTAGGGGCTCACTAAGTATTTGCTGAATCAGTTCAGCATTCTAGAAGTTCAGGGAATGAGGGAAAGATTATAGAATATGCAGCAGAGAAGTTCCAGAAGGGAATCCTCATAGGCTAGTCTAAATGAAACAAAACCAAACAAACAAAACAAAACCAAACAAAAATAAAAAACAAAAACCAGAAACAAAGAACAAAAAACTATGGCTCTTACTCTGAAAGAAATGCGAAGTCATTAGGAGATTTGGAAAATGGAAATGACATTATCTGAAATATGTTTTAATAGGACCCTCTGGTGTGCTTTTAGAGACTTACAAAGAAAAGGGCAGAATCAAGGAGAGAAATAATAGCATTTTCAACCTAGATGGTCACAGAGGGTGCTGTAGAAATGGTCAGATTCTATATGTACTTTGAAGATATAAATTGTAGGATTTGTTAACAGATTCACGAGTATGATAAAAAAAACCCAAAGAGTCAAGGAGGACCCCCAGTGTGTCCCCTAAACATCTGTAAGAATGTTTCAAGGCATCTGTGAGAGTTGTATTTAAGGTGATGAAGATGGTGGGAAGATGAGATGGGGAAAGAGTTATGGAATAAGGAATTAGTTTGGGAATATGTTGTGTTTGAAATGAGTATTGGACCCCTGCATGGAGTCGAATGGACTACTGGAAATGTGATGCTGAAGTTCAGGCTAGAGGTCTAGAGTTGGGAGCTTTTAGAATAAATGGTATTTAAAACCATGTGATGAGATAGTCAAAAGAGTGAGGATATAAAGGAACTATTGTCAACTGAGTTCTGGAGCACACTAATATTCAGAAAACAGCGAATTCAAAAATGAGACTGAGAAGGAATGCCAATGAAACAGAAAGAGAAGGAGAAAATCCTGAAGGATCATGTATTTAGGAGAAAGTGGGGTGCCTGGCTGACTCAGTTGGTAGAGCATTTGACTATTGATCTTGGGGTTGTGAGTGCAAGCCCCATGTTGGGCATGGAGACTGTTTAAAATTACAAAAAAAAAAAAAAAAAAAAAAACAAAAAAAGAAAAATAGGAAAGTGATGAACTCAATACATCACTAAAATGAGAACAAGTAGGTAAAATAAATTGAACACTGACAAATGGTGTGACAGTCATTGGTGATTTTGAAAAAAATCTGTTTTGCAGATTTGCAAAACTGGTGGAAACAAAAGCTTAATTAGGGAAGGTTCAACAGAATAAGAGGAGAGGAGTTATAAATAGCAAATGTAGACCACTATTTTGATAAATTTTGCTTTATAATTAACAGATTGAGTAGTATCTGGGGGGGGATATGTGTGCTCAAGGTTTTTGTTTGTATGTTTTGAAAACAATAGTATTATATCATATTTAAATCTCATTGATCATGAGAATGGCTCAGTGGAGTGGAAAACTGGATGACACAGATTAGAGCAGAGACATGTTGCTGAAGTGCTGTACTTGAGAGGATAAGAGCCAGTATGACCAAAGGAAGTGTTGTTCTTAACTGTGAATGGGCAAGTCATCCATACTAACAGAAGGGAGGGCAGAGAGAGAATATGGGTAGATTAGTAATGTGTATAAATCATTTCACTTCTTTCAGTTTTCTCAGTGAAAACAGAAAAGATCATGTACAGGGAATAAAGAAGAAGGGAGGAATGCTAGAAGATTCAAGAGAGGAGAAAGGAGGCAACAAGATTGGTCAAAGAGTGGGAGCATGAACACACCAGGAAATATATTCAATTTACCAGACTGCCTATGGCTCACGTAAGTTTATGGTCATTAATTTAAAGTGACATCAGTGGACACAGTTATGTCTTTTTCTCCAACCATGTTGAGCTACCTGGTGAGAACATGGAGAAGGTAGAGAACTGGTGTAACCAGGATTGAGAGTGAGGATTTGTCACAAGTAAACAATATATGCTATATGATTTGCATTCACATGGAAATTAACTTCAAACTGAAAAAATTACTCATCCACATGCACATATATGTAAAAAAACAACATGATCCTCTTTACTAATCTTAAAAACAACAAATTAAGTTAACTCCTCTTGTTTTGGCAACACATTCTTAAACAATCATAGTTAAAATATACAGTTGACCTTGAACAACACAGGGGTTAGGAGTGTCAATACACTGTGCAGTCGAAAATCTTTGCAGAACTTAATTTTCCAGAAACTTAACCACTGATAGCCTATAGTTGACCATAAGACTTACCAATAACATAAATGGTTTATTAACACATATTTTGTATGTTATGCATACCATATATTGTATTTTTACAATAAAATAAACGAGAGGGGCACCTGGGTGGCTCAGTCAGTTAAGGTCTGACTTGGGCTCAGGTCATGATATCATGGTCTGTGAGTTGGAGTCCCGCCTCAGGCTCTGTGCTGACAGCTCAGAGCCTGAAGCCTACTTCGGATTCTGTGTTTCCCTCTCTCTCTGCCCCTCCCCAACTCTCTGTCTCTCTCAAAAGTAAATAAACATTAAAAAAAGATTTTTAAAATAAATGAGAAAAAAGAATATGTTAATAAGAAAATCAAGAGAAAATATATTTACAGTACTGTAATGTAAAAAATAATCCACGTATAAGTGAACCCACACTGTTCAGACCCATGTTCTTCTGGGATCAATTTATGTCCTTCTAGACATTGATATTTAATTTGCTGTACTTTTAGCACAAGTCAAATATCAAACCCCTCTGCATCTTTCTCTCTAATCATTCCTGTCCTTCATCACTCACACCCAAGCACAGTAATTTATCTATAATAGAAAAATAAAGGGTGCCTAAAAGGTGGTTGGGCATCACAGTAACTGCAGCTCCAAACTGAGCCTCATTATCTTCACATCTGAGAACTACAGCTCCCTCTAGTGGAAGTCAGTTATTTATTTTCCCTAGAGAGTGATGGAAAAAAAAAAAAAAAACCTTCTCTTTTTTTCTCTTTAATTTTTATTTTAGAGAGAGAGAGAGCGCACACACGCAGGGCAGGAGGCAAGGGCAGAGTGAGAGACAGAGACAGAGACAGAGACAGAGACAGAGAATCTTAAGCAGGCTCCATGCCCAGCATGGAACTGAATGGAAGGACTCAATCCCACAACCTGGGATCATGACCTGAGCCAAAATCAAGAGCCAGGAGCTCAACCAACTGAGCCACCCAGTCCCCCAACACCTTCCTTTTTCACTGGTGGCATAGTCATTCATACAGCATTTAAAATAATGTGTTTCTTATTTCCAATAGTTATTTTGGCAAAATGGACTGAAAGCTTCACTAAAAATATAAGACTAATCCTGAAAAACAAAACAAACAAAAATCAATAAAGATGGCCTTTTTCACAAGTGATTCTCATTGACTGGTAAAAAAAACAATTTCAGGAAGTTCTTGACTGGTTCCTTTATAGTAATATGAGCATGATAGGAACCTGGCAGAAACTCCTCTCATTTGGAACAATAATATCTTAGAAAGAAAAACAGAACTTGTTCTTAAAAAATATTTTTGAAAAGACTCTTAATAGGAGGTTTTTCAAATATATTGGAGACAATTCAGACATTTGTGAAGAATATGCTTCATTATTGTTCTCATCATGATCATCATTATAAAAATAAAGAGAACATTTAGCAATGAGCTGTGTGAAATTTCAAGTGATTAACATTGTTCAAGTTCATGCTTTTTTAGTACTAAACATTTTTTAAAGATTATTTATTTATTCTGAGAGAGAGAAAGAGCGCGCAGAGCCCTCCATGGGGCTCAACGTCAGAACTCGTGAGATCATGACCTGAGATGAAATCAAGAGTTGGACCCTTAACTGACTGAGCTACCAAGATGCCCTTAGTACCAAACATTTTTGAGAGTCACAGTTTTGGCCATTTTGGGGAAAGAATTATTTTAAGAAAAATGAGTTCAATAATTTGCATATCTACAATCTGCATTCAAAGATGGACTTTCACGTTTTGTTGGGAAGTAAGGAGAGTTGCATTATTGTTTGGGCTTATCATTAACTGGTAGTGCAAAACAGAGAAAGAAGATAAGTTTTCTGTGTCTGTTTCTACCTTTGTATTTCATCTCTAAAATAAAAGATTCAGTCCAGTGGATCTATAGAGAAGAGGAGAAAAATTAAATATATAAGTTCTCTCCCCTATTTAATAAAAAATCTTGTGAACTTGATTCCTCTTGTGTATTCTTCTCTGAATATTTATTCAGTCTTGCACTATGTTAGTTATTGTAAGTCTAGCAGCATACCTCTCGGAGTCTCAATTATCTCATCTGCAAATGGGAATAACAAACCGAGACTGCTGATCTCAATAGATTGCTGATGAAAATCAATAAGGCTACATGTTAAAATAAAGCTACTACATACAAAAATTTTAGATGATAAAGGACAATTTAAATGTGAAATATCAATATTAATATTTTGGTCCCCTTGATTAGACATTCTATTTAGAATAAATTGGTTATGTAAAATTTTGGTGGAATTATATGGAAAAAATCTTTTTCTTTTTATCAGACAAGGATTCCCTAAAGGAAAATTTTACTAAACCCTCATTCGCTTCCTGTATCTGTTAATAAAAAATTATAAAATAAACCTTTAAGAAAAATGTTATGCTGGTTTGCTTCCAGTGGGAAATAGTTTCCATCAAAGGACTGTTAAAGGTAAACAGAAAAAAGTTAATAAAGCTTAAAAATAGAATTGGCTTAAAAAATAGAATTCCTTGTGTTAAATATCTTTTTTTTTAATGTTTTTAAAGTTTATTTATTTGTTTGAAGAGAGAGAGAAAGAGCAGGGGAGGGGCAGAGAGAAAGGGAGTGAGAGAATCCCAAGCAGGCTCCTCACTGTCAGCACAGAGCCCGACATGGGGGCTGGAACCCACCACAAACTGTGAGCTCATGACCTGAGCTAAAACCAAGAGTTGGACGATTAACCAACTGAGCCACACAGGTGCCCCTGTTAAATGTTCTTTTTGTTCGCTTTTGTGTTTTTAAGTGTTTCTTTATTTTCATTACTATTTATTTATTTATTTGTTTTCAGTGGGGACAAGAATAGCTTTGTTCATTCCTCCATGCTTTTGCTAGGTAGTTGGCATTATCTTTGCCAGCTTTCATTGTTTACCTATCCGCTACCTTGTTATCTTTAGAGAATTTTGCCTTACTCTTTCTACTTTGTGTTGTTACTATATTATTTTATTGACATTAGAAGATGAACGGAGTGAATATTTATGTATTTTTTCCTATACAAAGTATATCAGAAAGAAATATACTTGGTAATCATGGTCGGGAAACCACAGGGAAAGGGTAAACCAAATGAAGTTCAAGTAGCTTAGCGACAGAGTGCCAAGAGAAAGGAAACAAAGTCAGGGGTCAGTTTTCAAGTGGATAAAGGACCAGGTAGATTTCTGAAGACAGAATAAGGATCTAGAAGACCCAGAGGGCTAGATCTGTGGTCTGACCCCAATAATAATGGTAATGATTATATTAGGGTTTATTATATTATGTGATACTATGTGATAAGTTAGAGATAGGAGACAAAAAGTATATCCATAACCTCAAAAACAAAACAGATTTTTCAGTGTTAGTAGAAACAATTTGCTTGTCTTGTACAATGTGGTGGTTTTGTTTTAAATAGAACACAAAGACACCAACTTTATGCATCATCTGGTGGTCAGGGAAAGTAATATTATTCTGTTTTCAAATGCAGTCATTATAACATTCTAAAAACTAATTGCTAGGGGTGCCTGGGTATCTCAGTTGGTTAAACGTCAGACTTGGTCTCAGGTCACAGTCTCGCGGTTCGTGGGTTGGAGCCCCCGCATCCGGCTCTGTGCTGACAACTCAGAGCCTGGAGCCTGCTTTGGATTCTGTGTCTCCCTCTCACTCTGCCCCTCCCCTGCTCATGGTCTGTCGCTCCCTCCCTCAAGAATGAATAAACATTAAAAAAAAAAATAACTGATAATAATAACTAACAACTATTGAGTACTTACAGTGTGGCAGGTAATGTTCTGAACATCTTTAATCCATATTACAACCAATGAGATGGTTATTATTTTTTCCTATTTTATAGATAAGGAAAGTCTAGCATAAAGAAGTTAAGAAGCTTATCTAAGGCCATTTATCTAGGAAGTTTTGGAGAGTGGGCTTTCACATATAGACATTCTGATTCTAGAACCCATGCACTTAGGAAGAAGACTAGTGAACATAGAAGACTAGGTTCTATTGAAATCCATTATGTGCTTTCACCATGTGAGGAGGATGAAGAAAAATAGTAAATCAAAAGTTTTCCCAAGAAGTTTACCATCTACTTGGGAAATCATGAAAAAATGGGAAGTCACAATTTTAACTGTCTAATTTAAATTGGAGCTTGGTTTGTATAAACTAGAAGTGTTTGTTGATGTTGTTGCTGTTTGGAAGGCCTTAAATATAATATAATTCCATAAGATATTTGGTACGTATCTATTTATCAATTGTTTCTACTAAATTTGGTTCCATTTGCTTTTCCCACAACAATATATTATGAACATCATTCCAGGATAGTGTGTACAAACCTACCTCTTTTATAGCTCTTATCTTGCATTGCCATAACTTACTTAACCCGAGCTCTATTAATGGGCCTTTAGCTTGCTCTCAATTTTTCGTTTTCACAATTGATAAAAGCAAACTGATAAGTGCTTTTAAGATCATGTGTATAAACCCATGCATATGTTTGTACAATTTTATAAGGGTTTATTCCAAGATTTCTAGGTATAGATTTGATGAGACAGATGTTATATATATTGCAAATTGTGAAAAAAATGCCAAATTATTTTCTAAAAATGAATCAACTTTATAGTTTACTGGCAAGGAGCTGAGTGCCCATATTCCTTGTCAAAACTATTTTTTTTTAATCTTTAGCATTTAGTCTTCCTAATCTGTAATAAGAAAAGTGTCATTTCTAAGAACAAGGACTGAAATAAAGATTATGCTTTTTGTTAGAACTATTTAACTGATGTTGTTTATAAAAAAAAAAAAAAAGGTAGGAGAGGACACGAAGTAAAAAGTAAGTGAATCTCAGAGTAAATCTCTGTTAATAGTTTTTTACATTTTGTTTTTAATTTTTTTAATGTTTATTTTATTTTTGAGAGAGAGAGAGAGAGAGAGAGAGAGAGAGCGCGCAGGGACAGGCAGAGAGACACAGGGAGGGAGACACAGAATCCGAAGCAGCCTCCAGGCTGTGAGCTGTCAGCACAGAGCCCAACGTGGGGCTCAAACTCATGAACCTCGAGATCATGGCCTGAGCCGAAGTCGGATGCTTAAGCGACTGAGCCACCCAGGCACCCCTCTGTTAATAGTTTTAACACACCAGTTGTGACAAAATGTGTTCTCCCATTTGCTTTCTTTCTTTTTTTTTTCCAAATAGACTTTATTTTTAGAGCAATTTTAGGTTCATAGCAAAACTGAAAGGAAGATACAGAGATTTTCCATATAACCTCTACCCCACATGTGCGTAGCCTTATCCACCATCCGCATTCCCCATCAAAGTGGTACATTTGTTAAAATTGAAGAATCTACATTGACACATCATTACCACTCATAGTCCATAGTTTACATTAGGGTTTACTTTTGGTGCTGCACATTCTATGGGTTTGGATAAATTTACAATGACATGTATCCACCATGATACTATCATGCAGAGTAGTTCCACTACCCTAAAAATTTTATGTGTTCCCCCTATTTTAGTTACTATATCCTGGACATGTCTTCATATTATTAGTATATATTTTTAAACAGTTAAATAGTATTCTACCAAATAGATTTACAATATTTTATTAAACATGCTTCATATTGATAAATATTAAATTGTTTTCAGTTGTTTGCTATTATTTACAAAACCATAGGATGCCTGCTTGGCTCAGTTGGTTAAGCGTCTGACTTTGGCTCAGGTCATAATTTCATGGTTTGGTTCCAGAGTTTGAGACCTGCATCAGGCTCCATGCTGACAGTGCAGAGCCTGCTTGGGTTTCATTCTCTCTCCCTCTCTCTCTGCCCCTCTGCCACCCTCAAAAAAACAAAAAACAAAAAACATAATAAACATTCTTGTATATAACAACTTTGGGCACTTTTGTAAGTATATCTGTAGGATAATGAAAGATTTAAAAGAGGAGAAAAGAAGAATGAGTCAGTGCCTATGAACATAGTCATGCACAGAAATGTAAAACAATTAAATCATACAAACCTAATGTTAAAAAATAAAAGAGACACAGGAAAGAGACAGGAAACTAACATATGTTTGGTGTATATCATGTGCCATATGTATAATCACATTTTTTCTTGTAAACAAAATTTTAACAAACATCATCCCCACTTTTTAGAGAACTGAACTTAGTTGAATTCATAAGAAAACAAATATATTCACGGGCAGTCATTCATATTGAGAGATGTGGCTGTCATTCAGACCAAAACACAAATACCTGCACAGCAGCCCTTGAAGCTAAGGGATTTGCCCCATTTACCTCAAGGCTTTGTGTTGGAACAGATTTTAAACCCAGGCTGGCCAACCCCAGAACCTGCCATCTTTGGTATTAAACTACACTGTCCTCAAAAGGAAAAGTTGTCAAAAAACAGGTAGAATCTACTAGAAGGCCAATGTTCTATCTCAAAAAGTTACCAAGACAAGGATATAAGCATTGGGAAAAAAGCAGACACCAGGTATGATAACGTGGAGAGATTTTTCGTAGCCTGGTAGCAAGACTGACTTGTTATAGAACCAGAGAACTGGCCCTGCACATGGAGATCAAGGGACTGTGAAAATATAAATGTCACAGTTGCTGAGTGTAGGTAAGGCTATGAAAGTGTTATTCCGATCTGGAGAAAAAGTGGTATTATAAAAACGCTATATAAATGGAAAACTAAGCTCATATAAGAGTACCCAAGCAATATCTGTTATATTATAGGCACTAAATAAACATTCATTAAAATTATTATATTAAAAGGTTGTGCAAACTTAACATTTTTAAAAAAAATTTTAACGTTTATTTATTACTGAAAGACAGAGAGACACAGAGTGTGAGCAGGGGGGAGGGGTAGAGAGAGGAGAGACACAGAATCTGAAGTCGGCTCCAGGCTCTGAGCTGTCAGCACAGACCCTGATGCAGGGCTGACATTCACAAACTGTGAGATAATGACCTGAGTCGAGGTCAGTCGCCCAACGAACTGAGCCACCCAGGCACCCCAATTACATATTATTTTTTGAATAGATTTCATCAACTCACTGGAAACTTCACAATTTCTAAAATTCCCACATTAAATAATAATAAGTAAAAGTCATGAAAATAATTTAACATGAAACTGTTGCTAGACCCACAAAGAGTAAGGAACTTTAAATGTTGTCTTGCTGAGAAAATTAAAACCAGACTAAAGTTACCTAATAATAAACTGATTTTTCTTAATATATGTAAAATACTGAGCAATTATAGAATTTTCTAATTTTTTTTATTTAAAACAAGTTCTAAATTATTGTGCTTGAAGAGCTTCACTGTATGTTAGATACACATTTTATTTAATGGAGCATACAACAATTAATAATTTCAAGTATGGCTGAATTCCATTAACAAGGAAAAAAGAGATAATGTAATCCATCATAGCTGGTCAATTACAATGGGGGAATGTATTTTATCTCACTATGTACATAGAAACATGATTTAAGACTTAATATAGACAGTGATATAATTCTGTGATTTTAGTGAAATATAATGTGACTATCCAATCCTACAAAACAGTTCATAATATGATGCCAGACATTCTTGTTTTGTAATTTATCATGTTTATAATATCAAACAAAATTCCTTTATTTGTTTATTAAATTTTTTTTAATGTTTATTTTTGAAAGACAGAGACAGAGCATGAGTGGGGGAGGGGCAAAGAGAGAGGGAGACACAGAATCTGAAGCAGGCTCCAGGCTCTGAGCTATCAGCATAGAGCCCGATGCAGGACTCGAATTCAAGAGCCGTGAGATCATGACCTGAGCCCAAGTCAGACTCTTAACCGACTCAGCCACCCAGGCGCCCCTAAAATTCCTTTAAAGAAAAAAAAATCCTTTAGAGAAATGTGCTCTCTAATGTATTTTCTTTATTTTTTAAATTTTTGTTTTGGAGAGAGAGCGTGAGAGTGGGAGAGAGAAGCAGAAGGAGAGAGAGAGAGAGAGAGAGAGAGAGAGAGAGAGAGAGTCTTAAGCAGGCTCCACGATCAGTGCAGAGCCTGAGGTGGAGCTTGATGCCATGACCCTGGGATCATGACCTAAGCCAAAAGCAAGAATATGATGCTCAACTATTCAAACCTGCTGCGCCACCAAGACACCCTTAATATATTTTAAACTGTTTTTTCAGGTGCATAAAAAGTAAGCACAGTTGAATGGTGAGACATTTGAAAGCAAGTGAGGGTAAAATATGATGATCTTTACTATATATATACCAAACCAATTTTAGAAACTATCATTCAATAATAAGATTTTCATAAGTTTATGGAGGGAACTGTATGATCTCAAGAGAAGAAATTAATACCTTCTTGTCTTATAAAGTAAACAGAAGGAAAGAGAAGTTTCTCCACATTGCAGCTCCAAAATTACTCCTCTGGACCCAGAAGCAAAGATCTCTGTAAACTATAATCAGGAAATACTAAGTTACTTATTTTAATTCAATGACAATTAAGTGAACTACTGAGAAGCAGGCACTGCATTTTGCAGTGGTTAGGCACGCGGATGCCAGGGCTATTGCAGCTGGGTTCTGGCACTTAATCAGCAGTGTGTCTTCAGCAAGTTCCTTGGAACTCATTTCTTTCATCTGTGCTTCAGTTCCTCCATTAGTAAAACATGAGGGGATGCTAATAGTAATAAAAATTCCTTCAAAGCATTGTATTTTGAGTTAATATATGCAAGGTACCTAGAATAGTGTCTAGAACATAGCAGGTGCTACATACAGATCAGCTGTTGTTAGTTTTTCTAAATAGAGAAAGATTTTATTCTGCTCAAGAAATTCCTAGTTTAGCCCATTTAGACTAGTCTAGAGAGTACCAGGAAAAGGTATTATTGAAATATGATAAGTATTTTTAAAATTTTATGTACTTTTTAAAGTTTATTTACTTGAGAGAGAGAGAGAAAGTGGGAGGGACAGAGAGAGAAGGAGAGAGAATCCCAAGCAGGCTCTGTGCTGTCAGCACAAAGTCCAATGCAGGTCTCGATCCCAGGAACCGTGAGATCATGACCTGAGCCAAGATGAAGACTCAGAGGCTTTAATCGACCGAGCCACCCAGGTGCCCCTGCAATGTAATAAGTATTAAAATTATGGGGCGCCTGGGTGGCGCAGTCGGTTAAGCGTCCGACTTCAGCCAGGTCACGATCTTGAGGTCCGTGAGTTCGAGCCCCGCGTCGGGCTCTGGGCTGATGGCTCAGAGCCTGGAGCCTGTTTCCGATTCTGTGTCTCCCTCTCTCTCTGCCCCTCACCCGTTCATGCTCTGTCTCTCTCTGTCCCAAAAATAAATAAACGTTGAAAAAAAAAATTAAAAAAAAAATAAATAAAATTAGGATATCTTCAGAGTGCCTCATGTCTTACAGGAAGAGTGAAAGCCATATTCAGGGATATGATTTAATATTTATATTTGTATTTCTAGGTTATAGTATGTCAATATTAGCTTTGCAATGTTATAAACATCCGGGTAAATATCCTTGATTGAATTTCAATTAGAAGCTTTACCTGTGATAATATGTTTACCAAAGTTATTTGCCCTTTACCATTTTCTTCTATTTGATTATGACTGAATTTTCCTTTTGCAAGACTTTGTAAGGACTCATCTAGAAAGGAACTTGTAGAATGTCTGTAACCAGTAACCCACTGCTATGTAGCTAATTTAATAAAAGGTGAGAGTATTGGACATTGATACAGTCTATGGCTTTCAAATGTTAAAGCATTATTTAATTACTGCTGCCATCTATCCACAGCACTTTTCTAATCTATAAAAGATCAATGTCTATAATATTTAATGTTGGAGACAATATTCATAAAAGCCAAATAATTTAAATGACATTTTCCAAGTTTTTACTATTAAGGCCATAGCTCTGCTTGGCACAATTAAAGTAGGTCCAGTACTTGTCAGACAGTTTAACTTTTTAGGGCAGTTAATTAGATACTTAGGAGTGGGCTGGCCTCTGGATAAGTATCTCTGCAATTGTTCTTACCTTGTTTTAATTGAAAATGTATTATTGTTGTTAATTAAAATACATAAGGTGTTGTTTATTTTATAACTAACAATGCGTAGTGTCATTCCAGATTCTTAGGAGACTAGGCTAGCTAGAAGGTGTTATTTGAAAAATCTCAAATTAAAAATTATACAGAACAGGCGCCATTCTTGTTGAGTGTTCACTCTCCAACCCCCTTATAATCAAACATTTTTTTACAATATTCCATCATTTATCCTTCCCATTACACTGTAACATGATTTCTCTTGGTAATACAACCATTTCCAGCTCTCATAATCAGGCTCTTACAACACTCAACTGCCCTAGAGACTTGACATTTATTAATTCCTGGAGGAGGTCTGTGTGTAGTACATGGCAAGATCTACATTCACATAAATCATGAAATTGTATTTGAAACAAGAATCATGACCTAGAGATTCAGTCAGCAAGGATCAAAAACCATATCTTCTGATGAATAGAAAGGGGTGACTTTTTAAAAAATTCTAAAAGAATCATAATAGGCTAGCTCAGAAATGACTCAAGTACAAAGATGTGGAATCCTATATTGAAGAGGCCACACAAAAAATGAAAGCAGATTGACCAAAGTTATAAAAGATGCCCACTAAGGATCAATTATTCAGATTGCTAAAGAATAGGCACTCATGGGGCTAAAATCAGAAGAGGGGTAAACAGTGATTAAAAGAAAGTTCTAGAAAGAAAGATTCATTCTGCATTTCATTTTGCTGTAAGTATAAACATCACTTAAGTGAAGAGTCCCTGCATTTTAGAACTCTTGGAGATAGATTTATTTCATAATCAACCACTTCTAAATTTCTTGATATATCACTTTAAAAAGACATTATAAGAGATGTATCCAGAAATGAAGTTTCAGGAATTGAATTATCTTTATTCTGTAGTGAAAGCCATCTCACATGAGCCTGGCTCCACAGATAGCGGGTTTACTACCAGTTTGTGCCTCCCACAAAAGCTATGGAGAATGATGATGTTTTCAGAAGGAAACTCAAGGATACATAGACATTTTCTACTGGGGGTTGAAAAATCCTTCTTTATGGAATCTAAATCTGAACAAATCTAAATTTAATTGTGTTTGTATGTGTGTGTGTAGGTACACAATGTTAAATCTGTAATGATTATTGCTTTTGGTCTTTTTATACTGTCCCAAATATATTGTTTAAATATAGTATTTCTACTAACACAAAGTTCATAGTTAATTATACATAATTAGATATGTTCCTCTAAATATCCTTCTTAGTTGGAAGAAAAATGATATTGAAGAAAGATAATACACTTGGGATCAAGACAGATATGTGTTCTTCCTTATTAAATTTTCTGAATCTCATCTTTATTTGTTGTACATATATGGAGCACCAACTAAATATGCCAAGTGCTACAGCAAATGCTTTAGAGACATTATACTTTTTTAATTTTCACAATAATCCTAAGATATATGTCCCATTACTATAATAATTTTCAAGTAGGGAAACTGAGATTATGTAATTTGCTTAAGAACATGTCACATACACAGGAAATGTTGGAGTCAGGACTCGTATCAGGCAGGTTGACCTCAGAGTCCACATGCTTAACCAATATGAGATTCTGCCTTCTTGGAATGTACAAGAAAGGCCTTGAATACAAAAGTCCCGTGTATTCTGGAGTCTTACAGCCTAAGTTCAAACCCCATTCAACCATATATAAGCGCGTTAATGCAATATCTATAATGGGTCTATAAACCAGATATTTTCCCGTATTTTTTTTAACAGATAGATAAACTGAGACTTAGAGAAGTAAATAAGTTACCCAAGGGAACACTAGTAAATGGCATTGTTTTGACTCTAAGTCTCTGTTATTTCTAATACATGCACTGCCATTCATTTCATTCTTATTTAATCATCTCAACAACACCGTGAGGTAAGTCCTGTTATCTACATTTTATGAACACTGGAACATGTTAAATGACATGTTAAATGTCTGAGTTCACCTGGTCACTGAGTATTGGACCTAGGGTTCTAGGCCACATCTGTTTGACTTAGAAGTTCATTTTCTATGATAAGTCATTGTCACTGAACTATTATAATCAAGCTGCCCATTATTTTGATATTTTCCACGGATTAAGACCTTATTCATTTTAAACTTTTCTATATAATTCTGCTTGTAGATAGATGAATCTCAGACACAAAATTGACCATTTTATAGCAGTCTTTATTTTTCTAGTCCTAATCCAGATGATTCTTGGAAAACATAAAAGACTAAGAAAGGCAATAGCCTAAGAAAATGATATCACTGTGTAAAAGTTCTGTTTTGGAAATGAGTATTCACTATTTGGGATTTTTTTTAAGTGAATCTGTTTAGATATTCACTTAAATAATAAAAAATGCATAAATTATTCATTTATTTGTATATTTTCCCATTCTACCAAAGAATTATCTCAAGAAGTCTGGTATTTCAACTGTTAATAGATGATTTCTTGAATATATCTTCTTGAAAAGTGAAATTAATAAAAAAAAAGAAAAGTGAAATTAATGATTTTATTTTTTTAATGTTTATTTTTGAGAGAGAGAGAGAGAGAGAGAGAGAGACAGAGTATGAGCAGGGCAAGGGCAGAGAGAGAGGGAGACACAGAATCTGAAGCAGGCTCCAGACTCTCGAGCTATCAGCACAGAGCCCCACATGGGGCTAGAACACACAAACTTTGAGATCATGATCTGAGCTGAAGTCAGACGCTTAACCAACTGAGCCACCCAGACACCCCTGAAGTTAATAATTTTAGAAGCAATTCTTGATTTAGAGATTATATTATCCCTGGCACTAATAGCACACAGATGGAACATTCAAATTAGGTTTATCTGAGGTGAGTTTATTTGTAAAGCAGCTAATTGCAAAGACATGGGAAGGGTGTGGGGGAGTCACAAGGACTAGAGTATAAATCAAAGCTGTTACCACCCCAGTCTGTGTGGATGAGGGGAGAGAGAAGTTGCTGGAATTAGGAAGGACTGACAGTTGTGTAGAAAAGGCCATTCAGAATAAGCAGTGGCCTACTCTCACAACACATACCAGCCTAAGGTAATTGCAGAAGATCAGAATAAAAGAACTACTAACCCTATATATCTATCCTCTTGCCTTTTAATCTTGTTTCAGTGCCTCAGAATAGCCTAAGCCAACTGTAAAGTCAGAGAGTATGTGAACTTGGTGAGTTAGCTCTATAGGTCATATAGTCTTCTGGGGAAGAATATGGGATAGAGAAGGTCAGAGAACAGATCTGCAGTGCCAATGAAAATATCCAATACAAAAATTGACACTCATATTAACTAATTATGTACTTATGTTTTTATATGTATTTTATAAAATCAACCAGGATATCTATATATGCTGCTATAGTATATCAAAATTTTAGGAATAATAGGAGCACCTGGGTGGCTCAGCCAGTTATGCATCTAACTCTTGATTTTAGCTCAGGTCATGATCTCATGGTTCTTGGGATCAAGCCCTGTGTCGGGCTCTGTGCTGACAGTGCGGAATCTCCTTGGGATCCTCTCTCCCCCTCTCTCTCTGCCTCTCTCTGTCTCTCTCTCAAAATAAATAAACTTAAAAAAAACTTTAGAGTATTATAATTGTGCTTAATAATGGCTAATCATAAATATATAAACATTTGTAATCTCCTAGTAAAAAAACAAAGGAGTCTAGAGTAATTTTTTAAAAAGCTCAGAAACCTCTGAGTTAGGATTCCTACATTTAAATCAGCCATTAAAGGCGCAATCTTGAGCAAATCAGTTAACCTCTCAACACTTCAGTTTCTGTTCTGCAAAATAGAAATACTCTATGCCTTACCTGTCTCATGGGGTTGTGGTGATAGGCTATTGGTTATGGTGTATGAGATAGTATTTTAAAAACATAATATATTATTTGTTTTCAAGAAGAAAGTGTTACATTGAATTAGGTCATCTGGCAAACATAATTTTAGGATCTGTTTTTATTTTATTTTTATTTGTTTTTCCCTGAGATGGAAATTTATTATGCTTATTAGAAAAAGGTATTGTGGATGAACAGGTAAGAATTTTAATTGAGGTTTTATATGAATAATAAATTATGTAAGCCCTTATATATATACATTAGAGTCATAATACTTTAAACAATCATGCAGTGACTTTTTTTAGCATGCTGTGTTTTTTGTTGTTGTTGTTTTGGGGTTTGTTTTTTCTCTTTTTTTTGCTTCTACACAGAAGTTTATTTTTTAAAGTTTTTATTTAAATTCCAGTTAGTTAACATACAGTGTAATATCAGTTTCAGGTGTACAATATAGTCATTCAACACTGCCATACAACACCCAGGGTTTATCACAAGTGTCCCCCTTAATCCCCATCACTTATTTAACCCATTCTTCTACCCACCTCCCCTCTAATAGCCATCAGTTTGTTCTCTATAGTTAAAAGTCTGTTTCTTGGTTTGACTCTCTCTCTTTTTTATTTTTTTACCCTTTCTCATTTATTTTATTTCTGAAATTCTACATATGAGTGCAATCATATGGTATTTGTCTTTCTCTGACTGACTTATCTGGCTTAGCATAATACACTTTAGCTCTATCCATGTAGTTGCAAATGGCAAGATTTCATTCTCTTTTATGGCTGAGTAATATTCTATTGTGTGTGTGTGTGTATATATATATATATATATATATATATATATATACACACCACATCTTCTTTATCCATTCATCAGTCAACAGACACTTGGGCTATTTCCATAATTTGACTATTGGAGATAATGCTGCTATATGAAACCATAAAAATCCTACAGGAGAACACAGGCAGTAACCTCTTTGACATCAGCCATAACAACTTCTTTCTAGATATGTCTCCTGAGGCGAGGGAAACAAAAACAAAAATAAACTATTGGGACTTCATCAAAATAAAAAGCTTCTGCATAGTGAAGGAAACAATCAACAAAACTAAAAGGTAATCTATGGAATGCGAAAAGATATTTGCAAATGACATATCTGATAAAGGATTAGTATCCAAAATATACAAATAACTTATAAAACTCAACACCAAAAAAATAAATAATCCAATTAAAAAATACACAGGAGACATGAATAGACATTTTCCAAAGAATACATACAAATGGCCAACAGACACATGAAGAGATACTCAAGAGCATTCATCATCAGGAAAATACAATCAAAACCATAATGAGATACATCCTCACACCTGTCAGAATGGCTAAAGTTAACACAAGAAACAACAGATGTTGGCAAGGATGTGGAGAAAAGGGAGCCCTCTTGCACTCTTGGTGGGAGTGCAAACTGGTGCAGCCACTCTGGAGAACAGTATGGAGCTTCCTCAAACAGTTAAAAATAGAACTCCCCTATGATCCAGCAATTGCACTACTAGGTATTTACCAAACGAATGCAAAAATACTAATTCAAAGAGATACATGCACCCTGATGTTTGTAGCAGTATTTGATTTTTTAAAAAGAAACTCGTATTAAGAAATTATGTCTGTACACTATTTAGATAAGTATGAACGTGCAATTTAACTTAACATGAATGCCCTGATTTCTAAGCACAATTGTCTTCTTTCTAAATAATTGACAGTCATCTGTTATCTATGATCACCATATCATGTATGGTAATAACCATACATATAGTCACCTTACATATATGCCTGGTGTATTTCTACAAGAACTATAGCAAGTGTACTTTGTCATTCTGAAAAATTTAATCCCATACTAGCAATTGTGCTTATTGAGATAAAAATATTAAAATACTCCAGAAACATAAAATAATTTATATTATGTAAGTTTTTAAACATGGGTTTAAATGTTGGTCACCTTCCTATTTTCATTCTATACACTCTTCCTGACTTATTGCATACCTATGACTCTATCCATCACTATAACTATATAACTATAAAGCAATAACGTCCATATCATTATCCCCTGCTGGCATCTCTACCTGTGTACATCAAAGGTACCTCAAACTCAGTATGATGAAAATTAGTGAGATTTTTTTGCCCCAAGTGGTAATGTATTCAACATCTCAATAAATATACATTATTGTCTATCCAGTCACCCAGAAATTTGGATACTATCCAAATAACCACCACCTCCTAATCACTCACATCTAATTCATTGCAAAATTCACTAATTGATGCCACTTGTTTACAGGCTACCATTTTCAATCTCCTCTTCCCAGTATTATTGAAGTGATTTTCTAACATACAAGTGTGATCACTTACTTTTCTGCTTAAAACCTTTTCATATCCTTGTAACAGTTTAGTACCAGTGATGGGTGACCATTATTTAAGATTTCTCCCATCATTTTTTACTTTACCATGACCTCCACCCTACCTTTGTCCCCTACAAATATAGATATCTCCCACTCTCAGTCCTTTTCCTAATCCACACTGTTTCAGGTCTCCATGGCTATGGTCACACTGTGCCTTTCCCATATAATAGATTTCTCTCCACCCCATCACCACCCCAGTCTGGCAGATACAAACTACCTGTGAGTCAAACTGTTCTAAGAACTACCACCGTTATACATGCTCCTTACCACTCTTCTTTCCAAATTGACCACATCTTTTGTGGTCTTTTATCATAAATGCATTTATTTTTATTCTATCAGTCTCTTTCTCTTCACTAGAATATGAAACTCCTTAAGATCAGCAGTACTAACTTGATGTTTCTAATGGCTAGTAAACAGGAGTGTTAAAAATTACATATTCAATGAAAGAATGACTTGAAGAACAAAGTTCTGTAAGGATAATGTTCTACTTTTACCAGTCTATTTCTATATTCCCCAACTGGCTGTGATAAACCTGAAAATAATAACTTTTTGGTATGGTAAGAGGAATGTATTAAAAAAGTAAAAAAGAAATGTTTGGATAACTAACAGTTATAGTGACATAGTTCTGACTTCCCATATGGTTTTCCAATAGAAAAAAAAAATCTTACAAATAACAACAGATATGTTATATTTTATTATTTATTTTCAGGCTAACATTAGGGGTTGTTCATAATTTTATCATGTAACTATTCTTGCACACTGAACTTTCTGCCTCAAAAGAATTAGATACTAAGGGAGATAAATGCCCTTTATTTTTTTGCCAAGATGAAAGAATTCTCTACTAAATTTGTTCTATGCTAAAATAAGATAAGAATTAAAACACATAAATTTGCATTCTCAATATAAAAGCTTGCATTTAAAAAATCAAAGCGTGAGTTAGTCGTGTCTTTTAAGTCTAAAGACATTTAAAATTAGGATGGCAGTTATGGGCACTCAAAAAAATAGACTTTATCCACTTTAAGTCACAATGCTTTTCACTTAGAAATTTCCTTTTCAGGCCAACATTTCTCTAACTCCCATTATGTTGAACTTATACAATTTTGGACTATTTGATTTAATGATAGAATTCTATGAACATTATGCTAATTAATTTAATGTATTTTATTAAATCCATCTCTCTCCAACCATATATTTTGTTAAAAGTAAAATGTGAAATCTATGTTCTCATTGTGTTTTTTCTAAAACAAACACACACACAAACACATAGTGTCCACTTTACCCCAGAAGAAAGACTTTATAATAAGAAATACAGCAAACGTATTTTCAGTAAATTTCATACAGTGTAAAGGAGATGGAATTTCTTAAAGTCCAAGAATTTGTAACAAATTTAAAAAGAAAGAAACATGAAGAGAAATTCCTAGAAATTCTTGTTATAAGATTTACAAAATCTTGTAGAAAGCTCCGTGTTAAGCCTGAGCATTGAGGCCTTCTAACAGAAACTCTGAATTATTTTCAGTTATCACATGGCTCTGCAGAAAGCAATGGGTAATAAGCCATAACACAGTCCAGTCAAAGCACAAGCCAACAGAAGAAGTCACTATTAGAAGGCCCAGTTCAGGGAAGGAGGAGAATTTCTCTCAGCTGTGATATGTTATTGCTGAGAGGAATCCATACTATGGCACAGTCTGATGTGTTCAATTTTTTTAAAGTTTGTTTCTTGGGGTTCCTGGGTGACTCAGTTAGTTAAGTGTCTGACTCTTGGTTTTGGCTCAGGTCATGATCTCAGGGTTTGTGAGTTTGAGCCTAGCATCAGGCTCCATGCTGACAGTGTGGAGGCTGCTTGGGATTCTCTCTCTTTCTCTCTCTCTCTCTCACTTTCTCTCTCGCTCTCAAAATTTATTTATTTATTTTGAGATATAGAGCAAGGAGGGGCAGTGAGAGGGAAGGGGCAGAGAGCTCAACCCAGGGCTTGAACTCACAAACCATGAGATCATGACCTGAGCTGAAATCAAGAGTTGGATGGTTAACCTACTGAGCCACCCAGGCACCCCTCAATTTGTATTCCTTTCAATGCACTTTTAAAATGTTTTAAATTGAGATATAACTGACATATAACCTCACCTAAATTTAAGGTGTCACACATCTTGAACAACATTGGTTCACATCGATTGGTACACATATAATATATACTGCAATATGATCAGTAACATAGCAATAGCTCACACCTCTAGGGCATCACATAATTATCTTTTATTTTGTATGGTTAGAACATTTCAGATCGAGTCTCTTGATAACTTTGAAGTATAAAATACAGTATTGTGGTGTGTTAATTTTTGAGACAAAACAGCAAAGGTAAATAAAATTTAAATGATCGGTCCCATATTACACAGCCAATATGGACCAATTCAGGAAGAGTTCTATCTCCTGGAAGCCCTTCTCTTGTGATACGTTGCACATTTCTTTTCATAAGGTGTTTTTTGAGCAAAATGCCTGGAGCTGAGGTAGAAAACAAGCCAAACCCCATTAAATATAAAAGCAGATGTATACACAATTGTATAAGCAGTTGCTTGTGATTCCGAGGCTAGCATGAACATGAGGGCAGAGGCGTAGTTAGCTGCAGAGGACATTTTGTAGTAAAAGTCTCACTTCTGGGCCTCATGTTTGTCTATTTTTTCCCAATGTCAATCACAACTTCCCATGTCCTCTATTTTCAGAAAGCACTATGAAAAGACAAATCCTATTACATAATGACAAAGCATAATGCAATTTTTCTAAGTCAAGATAGTAAATTTTGTGAAAAAATTCTGGTATTTGACTGCTTAGCTTCAAATTTTAGCCCTAGCCTGAGTAAAGGCAGGCAAACTATTTCATCTCCCATGCCTCTGTTTCCTTAACTGCAAGGTGAGGATATTACTAGCATGTTACTGGGTTTTCATGAGGAGTATATGACTAAGACTAAAAATACTTCAAAGCTTCCAACAATGCTTGGCACACAATAAGCCACATATCTAAACTTAGATTGTTTGTTATTCTAGTATTAAGCTTTAATACCAGCATCTACCTCTAAATATGTATATGGTGCATTTTTTCAGCTTTTATGGTATACTTAAAACATATAAGCTAAGTGTTAGCATTTTTAAATTTATTTTATTCATTTTTTTATTTTAAAAATGTATTTATTTATTTTGAGAGAGACAGAGACAGTGTGAGCAGGGGAGATGCCAAGAGAGAGAGAGAGGGAGAGACAGAGAATCCCAAGCAAGCTCCACACTGCCAGCACAGAGCCAGATGCAGGGCTAGAACTCACAAAATCATGAGATCATTATCTGAGCCAAAACTGGGAATCGGACGCTTAACCAACTGAGCCACCCAGACTCCACTCATTTTTTTTTTTAATTTTAGAGAGAGAGAGAGCACAAGCCTGGGGGTGGGGGAGAGAGAGAGAGAGAGAGAGAGAGAGAGAGAGAGAGAGAGAGAGAGAATCTTAAGCAGGATCCATGCTCACCATGGAGACCTACACAAAGCTCTATCAGACGACCCTGGGATCATGACTTGAGCCGAAATCAAGTCAGATGCTCAACTGACTGAGCAACTCAGGTGCCCCTATGTGTTAGCATTTTTAAGGTGTAAATTTATGACTCAGAGTATAGGAAATAGAAAGGAATACAGTGTAGTGTCAGCTAGAGTATCTTATTCTGGTTTATGTTATTAACCCCATCACCTGTAGGCTTATTGAGGGCAGGACAATAGCAATATCATCTTATTTTAAATACGTTAAACTGGCTTTACATGAATCAGCTGATAATTCTGCTGTGTGATATTGCTGGTGTGATAAGCCTCAGAATTTATAATGCTTACATTTTTAAATTTTCCTATTTTAATTCCCACTATACTTTTTCACCCTCATCCCCTTTTCCAATCTCTTATCTTATTCATCTCTCTTCTTATTGTTTTCCAATCTGCCTTTCAGCCCCCACACTCTTCTAAGCCCCAAAGTGCCTGCAGGTCATTTCTTCACTCCTTGGATGAGTCCTATACCTGGTAAGGGAATGTAATGACTGTAAAACACCTAGTACATCAATGGATCAGCCTGAAGGTGGCCCATACTCATGAACTATCCCTCTCCATAAAGGGATCTCATGTATTGATCTGTTCTTTCATTTGTTTGTATATTCATTTAGCAAACATTTATTGAAAGTGAGTCTATGCCAGGTACTGTGTTGGGCATTCTCACATTCCCCTCCCAATAATATCATCTATCTATTAGCAATACTATTTTTATCAATTAGCAATAATCATGGCTTGGATAATCCTCACTGGCTATGATACTGCTACTATGCAAAGTTGACAGTGCTGCCTTATCAACTCCAGTTTATACATGAAGAAACTAAGATTGAGAGGTTTTAAGTAACTGCCCAGGATGGTATGCATTAGACACATCTTATGGAGTCTCTCTATGAATAATAAGCCAGCCAGATAATTTCATACAAGAGTAGAGCAGGCCATCATTCACCCATTCATTCATACAACCATTTATTTGTGGCGGGGGTTGGGGGGGGGGAGGATTGTATGTTTGTTTGTTTGCAGAAGTTAATAGTATCCCTAGCCTTGTGTGAGGTATTAGGAGAAAGTCTGCTTTTAGGGAAAAGGGCAGTATTACTTACCAGTGCTGATGCTTTATATATATATTAACTTGCCTAGTTCAAGGACAGGCTGGCAAATTTTTGGTCCAGAAGACTAAATAAAATCATCCTACTCAAGAATCATTACACTCTGAGGGGCGCCTGGGTGGCGCAGTGGGTTAAGCGTCCGACTTCAGCCAGGTCACGATCTCACGGTCCGTGAGTTCGAGCCCCGCGTCAGGCTCTGGGCTGATGGCTCAGAGCCTGGAGCCTGTTTCCGATTCTGTGTCTCCCTCTCTCTCTGCCCCTCCCCCGTTCATGCTCTGTCTCTCTCTGTCCCAAAAATAAATAAACGTTGAAAAAAAAAAATTAAAAAAAAAAAAAAAAAGAATCATTACACTCTGACTCAAGTCTAATATCCTATATCATTTGGACCTGATTTCTGAAGTTCAGTCATTCTTTTCAAATAATGCTCCTTGAATTGTTGCAAGCCTTTGATAAATTTTCAGAGTTCAGGAAAAGTTGACTTTGACAACTTTTGCTATTGTTCTCATTGGTTTAATTGAAGAGCAGATTTCCACAGGTCTTTACTCCATCCTGTCAGAATTCCTTCCATGCTATGGTTTTAAACTCACTTCTTGTATTGCTTTTTGGTCTCATTCTTTATAATCAAGTTCATTGTTATCCTTCAGTTGCAGTAATTGAGTCTTGGCTCTGATTTGTTTTGTAATAGTTCAAATACCTCCATTGCTGAGGTGGTGCTGCCTTGTTTAATTCATCTTCCTAGAATCATGTTGCTAAACCTCAGTATTGATTCTCACTCTCTGTTTAAACACTATTTTAGGGGCACCTGGCTAGCTCAGTTGGTGGGATATGTAACTCTTGATTTCAAGATTCTAAATGCAAGCCCTATGCTGGGTATAGAGATTATTTAGAAATTAAAAAAAAGTCTTAAAAAAAATAAAGGGGCACTTGGGTGGCTCAGTTGGTTAAGCATCTCACTCTTGAATTCGGCATGGGTCATGATCACACGGTTCATGAGACTGAGCTCTGCGTCAGGTTCTGCATTGACAGTGCAGTGCCTGCTTGGGATTCTCTGTCTCCTTCTCTCTCTCTCTTTTCCTTGATACTTTCTGTGTATATATCTGGTGCACAACTTAAGAAAAAGATGAAGTCATTCCTAATATCCTTTTATATTAGTCCTGGTATTAATTCTATGTATAGTGTAAGTTACACAGAAAAGAATGGTACCTCCCTAGGCTTTGTTGTTTAGACCTAGATTATAGGGAAAAAAATCATCCCAGCAAGAAGAATTTAAAAGATAGTTGTTCCCATATGAAGGCAAGAACCCCAAGCTGAAGAAAGCTATACTTTTAAAACCAAGTGCCTTAGTTGACTGTTACTCTGAATTTATTTTCTTTTTATTATAACTAATTTATTAGTAAATTCCCATATAGAAATTTTAGATTGGTTTCTGGTATACTATGGGAATGTAGTGGAAAGGTCATGTACATTCATATTTGGATATTAAAGGGAGTGCCATTTAAGCTCTGAACTCAGTATGGTAGAGAAAACTGTAATCAGTGAGAGAGCTCCAAGGGAAAGATTTATCTTTCAGGGTAAAAGTAAGGATAGAAGGTCCTCCATGCCTCACATAGATAATTCCTCTGATGACTTTGGTACATTGGAAATCATTTTAAGGAAACCTTCATTTTTCACTCACATAGATATCATGTCCTAATTACCTTTATCCCGGAACTTCTTAGGAAGTTCCATGAAGATCTCAAGTACTTATCTCCAGAAATTTGGCATGCCCTCCCTCCCCAACTGCAGGCTGGATTAGATGTCCCCCTGATGTACCCCACTTCCTTTTGTACCTATTCCACATTTTCTATTAGCCTTCCTTAAACCCTACAGAACTGCAGGATTTTGACTTGCCTTTATTATCTCAGTAGCTAGGACAAGAGTTGCTACCAATAGATGCTCAATAAATTGCTTGTGGAACTTTTATTTGACATTCTTCTTGTTTGTTCAGACTGTTTCCCATTACTTCCCCCAAATCTGACAAGCTGCATTATTCATTCCAATAGGATTTTCCTAGCCTATATAGTTCAACCCCTCTGACTTAAAGATTTACTATACTACCATCTAGATCTCTTTTCCCACTGGAATTCTATCTTGACTCAGCTTTTCTTTTCTTTCTTTCTTTTTTTAATGTTTATTTATCTTTGAGAGAGAGAGAGAGTGCACAGCGGGGAAAAGCAGGGGGGGAGGGCACAGAATCCGAAGCAGGCTGTGAGCCCAGAGACTGATGCAGGTCCCGAATCCATGAACCATGAGATCATGTCCTGATCTGAGGTCGGACCTTCAACTGACTGAGTCACCCAGGCGCCCCTTGACTCAACTTTTCTTATAAGACACACTAGTATTGTTTTTCTTTTTTCTTTTTCTTTTTTTTTTTTTTTTCTTTTTTGGCAAGGATCATATGGAGCAATTTATACTTCCTGAGTCAATTTCCTCTTCATCCATTTTCTGTTTCTTGTCTTTCTTCTCTTTAATACTCTGAAATCATATAATAGTTATCACAAACTCTTACTCTCTAAGTAAATAGTTATTTCCTCATCTTCCATAATTCTAAAGATTGTTTCACATTACTGATCTAGCTCACTCTTTTGAAGCTTCCCTCAGATTTGCAAAACTCTTCTCATGCTTAGATCTCTACCTGCCTTGGGAGAGTTCCCTTGTCAGTACACACAGAGTCTACACTCCTCACAAACAGCTCAGCCTCACTGCAGCCTCTGTGACATTAATCAGCTGCAATACAAGAACTGCTTACTTACATCAGGTTAGAGGGCAGGTGGCCATTTTCCTGCAATTTGCTCACCTGCTTAGATGGTCTGGATCCTGAAATACTTCTCTATCTCTCATTGCAAATGGCATTTTTTAATCAACCATGTTATGTCTAATTTGAGCCCTGTGTTGTGTACAACACTGCTATTTTACACAGTGACTGTAACTCTGCCTGGGATCACTGTCTAGATCAGGGGGCTGAACAAAGACTCTACTCCGGCTCAAACTCTGTAAGCTACTCCACATAGCAGCGTGTACTGATCATGTGGATTTCAGTCTCAGTTTTGCTGAGAACCATACCCATCTCCTCTCTCTCTCTCTCTCTCTCTCTCTCTTTCTTCTGACACTCTTTCCCCTTTTCTGTCTTCCCTCTGTCCCCTCCATCAGTCAGATATCGAGCCTCAGCATAGCTTTGCCCATTCTCCTCCTTGGTGGGTATTCAGCTTCTCCTCATTTTTCATGGCCACAAATTGCTTTAAATTTCATTTTATTTGCTGCTTGCTCTTAAAACAGTATCTGGCACAGTAATGCCATTCAGTAATATCAACTTCTATTATTATTTTACTTCTACCCATTTCAAACCCTGGGAAGACCCAAGATCTGGGATTTTATCTGACATCAATTGCGTGTGCTGTGTAGTCTATCTCAAATCATTTCTTCTTCTTTTATCAAAATGTGTGTGTGTTGGGGTGTGTTGGGGGTAGAGAGTGGTGAGAGGGATGTATAAAATTATTCACTGGCATACAGAGATGCCACATAAATTCCTACTACATCTTTTTTTGGTCTTTTTGTGCTCATCTTTTCCTTCCAAAGGCCATTGAATTTTCCGTTCAGTACACAGAGTCTACCTCTTTCATATATTTTCCCTACCCACTACAAGGCATAGTATTGTTTTCCTTTGGTCTACTAAAAATATTCCACCCTTGAGACACCTGGGTGCTTCAGTCAGTTAAGCATTTGACTCTTGATTTCAGCTCAGGTCATGATCTCATGGTTTGTGAGTTCAAGCCTCGCATCAGGCTCTGCCCTGAGAGCATGGAGCCTGCTTGGGATTCTGTCTCTTCCCTTCTCTCTCTGCCCCTCCTGCATGCTATCTCTCTCAAAATAAATAAATAAACTTAAAAAAAATATTCCACTCATGTAGTCCCTTGCACGATTTCCACTTTTTGATACGCCTTTGACCCCAATTTAATCAGGTGCCTTGAGAGCCCAGTCTATTTTCTGAGCTAAGTGCACACAAGCATACACACAAGATATACATATTCATGCTCACACCCCCATGAGTGTAAAATTTTCCTGAAGTCCAGAGTAATTAGTCAGAATCTAAGACCTTATAGCAAGTTAAATCAGAAAGACCAAGTAAAGCACAAATTTACAGCTGTATCATGAAAAACCTTGCACGTTCATAAAAAAAAAAAAAAAAAAAAACCCACACAAAAAAACAACTCTGCCAGCCCAAGGACTGTTCAATTAGACTCTTTGATGGTAGAATTTATTCTAAAAAAAACCTCACCTCCATGCTGTGCCATTTCTACATAAGAATTGGAGAGAACTATGCAGATCCTGCACCTGTTGAGTTATACAGAAAATCTACAGGAAACCCAGAGTTCAAGTGCATGTGATTAAGTACAAAAGATTAGAATAAAAACCTTAGGTGGTTATGGTTTCTGCTGTTATTTTAACTCTCCATGCTCTTGTACATCATATATCATTAGTGGGCAAAAATCACATAATAACAAACTACTAGCCTTATGCCTAAAGTTCTTAGACAATGGGTATTATGTGAACATCTATGGCTATTCTGAGCATATCAAATGATCAAGCCAAACAGAAAGGTTATCACGTTGTGCTTATGAATTTTGGTAACGAGGGGCCTTGTGTTTCGCATGTCTGTGATTCTGGAGAGCAGATTTCAGTTGAGCCTTGTGGCAGCTCCTGCAGGGGCTAATCAGGAGAGCTGCTGTGACTAAAACTGAAGTTGCAGCTGCTTCGGAGATGATTTTCATTAAAGCTGCCTGCCAGTGTCAACACAGAATCCAGACTGACCAGATTTTAGAAAAAAAATGTGATACTTGCAAGGCACTTGGGCACAGTATTCATAATTTTCTAATGATGGCATTGTCTCTTTTCACCAAGAATGGAAATAAAGTCTTTAAGCAATTATTGACATAGAATTCACCCTATAACAGCTTGGCTAAATGTGAACATTTCCATTATCTCCTTCTATCTGATAATAATGATAATAATAATAATAGTAAATGTGCAAATTTTGCCATGGAATATACATGTCTTCAGCATTTGAAAATGAATTACAGCTATTGATATTTTGGAGTATAATCCTAAATAGTGGTAAAGTCATGGAGTTCTGAGTAATGATGTACATCTAAAAATATTGGTAAAAAATTTGGGGGTTTATTTAAGGACAGAAGTTAATCTTAAATTTATATATAACTGCACTTTTTTCCTTGGTTTAAAAAAAAGTAGCTCTATCTATAGAATTATTTCTAGTAAGTTAATAGGTTCTTAGGAAAAAAAATACATGACTTAGAGGAAACCTCTAATAGATATCAAAATTTCTATGGCCATTAAGATATTTAAAAATACTTATGGGGTGCCAAGGTAGCATAGTCCGTTGAGTGTCTGACTTGGGCTCAGGTCATGATCTCGCGGTTCGTGGGTTCGAGTCCTGCTTCGGGCTCTGTGCTGACAGCTCAGAGCCTGGAGCCTGCTTCACATTCTCTGTCTCCCTCTCGCTCTCTGCCCCTCCCCCACTCTCAAAAATAAATAAACATTTAAAAAAAGATATTTATTAAATCACATTATCTTAGCTGTTTTAGTGTTAGTATACAGATTTGAGATGGTAAGGTGATGACTATAAAATGATATAATTCTTTATTAAAATAAGTTTAGTGCTTCAAAACTAGGTTGATAATAAAAAGACAGGAAGTGTTATTTTCCAAAAGAAATATAGTGATGATGAGTCACAGAAGTGCTGTATTATGGGGCGCCTGGATGCTCAGTCGGAAGAGTGTACAACTCTTGATCTTGGGGTCACGAATTGGAGCTCCACATTGGGTGCAGAAATTACTTTAAAAAACAAATAAAACGATGTTTTAAAAAGTTCTGTATTATAATAATGGTATTTGGTGTCAGTGTAAAAAAAATTAAAAACAAAACCCTTCCCTCCATTGCTTTACCCCAACAACTATATTGTTTCTTTTTTTTTTTTAATTTTTTAATGTTTATTTATTTTTGAGAGAGAGACAGAGTGTGAGCAGGGGAGGGTCAGAGAGAGAGAGGGAGAATCTCTCTGAATCTGAAGCAGGCTCCAGGCTCTAAGCTGTCAGCACAGAGCCCAACTTGGGGCTCAAACTCACACACTGTGAGATCATGACCTGAGCTGAAGTTGGACGCTCAACTGACCAAGCCACCCAGGCGCCCCTATATTATTTCTTCAGTCACATGCAAATTATATTTGATTTTTTAATAAGTTAAATTTTTATGGGAAGTAGTGAAAACATATCTTAATTCAAGACTATTTCATGCCATCTTGCATCCAAGCACTTTCCTGGTCTATTGGACATTCCTCCTATGCTTCTGAGAGTAGCTGATAGTATTCCACAATTAAGCCACATATCTGACATAAAACTTGTATTTAATAAATATTAGTTTACTACATGATTTTTTCTAGTTTCTATCTCAATCTCTGATCCTTATCAGGCTCTGTTCCAAAATACAGAAGATCTGAATGTTAGGAGGATTTTGCAGCGATACCAGATCAGAAATACACCTGTAAATTTATGATTGCTGATAAGAAAAAGTTTAGATTGTTAATAGCATATATTTGTATCTTTTTAAACAAACACAATAAAATGCTTCTTATTTTAGTCATTAGGATATAAACTGTTTTTTTTAATGACCGAAAGAAAAATAGAATCAAAAATAGGATCAATCCATGAAAAGAAGTTAGTTTTTAGACATCTTTCAAAATTGCCATTAACAGGCACTCACTAAGGAGACATTACTATCTTAGAACATGTTCTTCAAACACATAAATGCACTGGCATTTATCATACAATCTCTCAAGGTAATATAAATTCTAGGAGAGGCAAAAGTTTACTAAGAAGGAAAAGAAAGAAATGATACTGCCTGATGAGACTAAGCTGTCAAAAAGCTGTAGAACTTGCCTATCCCCATTCATGAGGTTGATCCCTCTGCTTACAGGTGCCAAATGGTAATTCCTAATATGCATGTGTTATATGAATGTGTGTGCATAACAAGTGAACATAAACATGAGTTTTTTAATTAAATTACTATATCTCTACAGAATGCTAGTCATTATATCAGCCCTCCCACTTCGATCTGAGAACAATTCATATAGGCTTAATAATACTTGATACAATGTAACTGCCCCCAAATTATCAGCTGTTCTCTCCAGCTTCACTTCTGTTACCTAGACCGGGGGGGGGGGGGGGGGGGGGGGGGGTCCCAATTCAGTATGCTACCTTAGTCTGCCCTTCTGAATAGCACATTTGTTCTAGATTTTATTCCTCTTCTTTCCCTTCTTAACATATTGGGTTCACTATTGGTGCATAACTGTACAATCTGAAACGGAATTTTGAAATAAGTTTTCATACATTAAAATCTCTCTTCTCAGCTGAGACTAGGGTAGTGAGTAATGTGAAAATGTCAGACACTGTGACAGGGTCAGTTCGTGCATTGTCTCCCCAAATGTACCTGTTATGTAGCTGCATTTTCTGCACATCCCAAAGACTGGCTCTGTATGAAAATCTACACTTATAATTAATGTCCTCATAAAGAGTTTCTGTATGCATCATATATATATATGAAGGTGAATACACTTTTCATACCTATAATTTAATTATATTTTGGACAGAATGAAAAAAAAAAAAGTCCTTACCTAACCTGAATGAGCTTGTGTCAGTTTTATAGAAATTTTCATGGGCAATTTTTGATTCCTTTTTCTTCTTCCTGGGACAGCATCTCTAGGCATTCAGAATGGTTGAGTGTTTGACATACCCCCTGTAGACCGTCCTGCGTTTTGCCTCTAACAAACCAGGCTGTCCTGAACCCCTAGTAACAGAATCATTTACCTTAATACGAATTAGCTTGGGAAAGCACCAAAATCTTCATGCACCCAAGCTGACTTTGAGGAGTTCATGCTATGACATCTGAAGTTGTTATGAGGTTGTCCAGAATGAAGCAACACTTCATCAGGGCCTTCCATGTGTGCTAAGTGTGTTCATGACAGGACCAAGCATGCTTTCCTTTATGAGGAGCAGAAAAATCTTTGTGAAAGTGTTGAAGGCACAATCACAGAGTCAAAAAGCTAAGTTAAAAAAAAAAAATGAAGCTTTTTTGAGTAATAAAGAAAATCAAAGGGAAAAAAAAGATCTCTGATTAGGATTAGTTGTAACAAGAACCTATGGAATTTTTTTTTAATGTTTTTGTGTGTTTATTTTTGAGGCAGAGAGAGACAGAGCATGAGCAGGAGAAGGGCAGAGAGAGAGGAAGACACAGAATCTGAAGCAGTCTCCAGGCTCTGAGCTGTCAGCACAGAGCCTGACACGGGGCTGGAACCCAGGAGCCGTGAGATCATGACCTGAACTGAAGTCACATGCTTAACCGACAGAGCCACCCAGGCACAGCAAAACCTATGGAATTTGTAAAAAAAAAAAAAAAAAAATGCCCAAGCCCCATCTCTATGAATTCTTCCTGAGTGTTGAGAAGGACCAACTATCTATATAGGTTTTTTGAGGGGAGCAGGTTTGGTCAGTTTTAATTGTTATTTATTTATTAATTTATTTTTATTGAATTAACATACAGCATTGTATTAGTTTCAGGCATACAATATTATGATTCAACATTTCTATGCATTACTCAGTGCTCATCACAATAGGTGTACTCTTGGGGCGCCCGGGTGGCTCAGAAGGTTAAGCATCCGACTTCGGCCCAGGTCATGATCTCATGGTTTGTGAGTTTGAGCCCGCATCAGACTCTGTGCTGACGGCTCAGAGCCTGGAGCCTGCTTCGGATTCTGCCTCTCCCTCTCTCTCTGCCCCTCCCCCACTCATGCTCTGTCTCTCTCTCTCCCCTTCAAAAATAAACATTAAAACAAAGTAAAAAAAAAACAATAGGTGTACTCTTTTTTTTTTTAATTTATATATTTATTTTGAGAGAGAGAGAGAGAGAGAGTGGGGGAAGGGCAGAGAGAGAGGGAGAGAGAGAATCCCAAGTAGGCTCCTCACTGACAGCTCAGAGCCTGATGCCGGCTGATCTCATGCTTTGTGAGATCACAACCTGAGCTGAGATCATGACCTGAGCCAAAATCAAGAGTCAGATGCTTAGCAGACTGAGCCACCCAGGCACCCCACAATAAGTGTACTCTTAATTTGCTTTATCTATTTCACCCATCCTGCTCACCTACCTCTCCTCTGGCAAACCACAGTTTGTTCTCTGTATTGAGGAATCCTTTTTTCTTTTGTCTCTTTTTTTCTTTGTTTGGTTTCTTAAATTCCACAGATAAGTGAAATCATATGGTATTTGTCTTTCTCTGGTAATTCTATTTTTAATCTTTGGAAGAACCTCCATACTGTATTCCATACTGTATTCCATACTCCTCTCGACAATGTGGGAGAATTTCTTTTTCTCCATATCCTCAACAATACTTATCATATCTTGTCCTTTTGATTGTGGCCATTATGACAGGTGTAAGGTGATATCTCATTGCAGTTTTCATCTGTATTTGTCTGCTGATTAGTGATGTTCAACACATTTTCATGTGTCTGTGGGCCATTTGTTTGTATTCTGTGGAAAAAATGTTCATGTGCTCTGCTCATTTTTAATCAGAGCATTTGTTTTTTGGTGTTCAGTCATATAAGTTCATTATATATTTTGAACTCCTTATCAGATATATCATTTCCAAATATCTTCTCCCATTCAGTAGGTTGCCTTTTTTTGTTTTTGATGGTTTCTTTCACTGTGTAAAAGCTTTTTATTTTGATGGAGTCTCAATAGTTTATTTTTACATGTTTCTCTTGTCTCAGGAGACATATCTAGAAAAATGTTTTTATGGCCAATGCCTATGCTTTATTCTAGGAGTTTTATGGTTTCAGGTCTCACATTTACATCCATTGTGAGTTTATTTTTGTATATGGTATAAAAAAGTGATCCCATTTCATTCTTTTGCATCAGCTGTCCAGCTTTCTTCACATCATTTGGTCTTTTTCCCATTATATATTTTACCTCCTTTGTCATAGATTAATTGACCATTTAAGTGTGGGTTTTTATTTATTTATTCCTGGGCTCTGTATTTTGTTTTATTAATCTATGTTTCTATTATTGTGCCAGCACCATACTGTTTTGACTTACTTTGTAGTAAAAAGCCTTGTATCATATCTTGAAATCCAGGATTGTAATCCTAAGATTGTTCTCCTTTCCCAAGACAAGATTGCTATGGCTACTTGGGGTATTTTTGTGCTTCATACAAATTTTAGTATTATTTGTTCTGATTCTGTGAAAAATGTTGTTAGTGTTCTGATAGGGATTGATTAAGTTTGTAGATTGCTTTGGATTGTACAGACATTTTAACAATATTGGTTCTCCCAATCCATAAGCATGGAGTGTCTTTCCATGTGTTTGTGTTATCTTCAATTTCTTTCATCAGTGTTTTATAGCTTTTGGAGAGCAGGTCTTTCACTTCTTTGGCTAAATTTATTCTTAGGTATCTTATTGTTGGTTTCTTTTTAAGTTTATTTATTTTTTTTGAGAGAGAGAGAGAGAGAGAGAGAGAGAGAGTGCATGCAAATGGGGCAGGGCAGAGAGAGAAGGAAAGAGAGAGAATCCCAAGCAGGCTCTGTGCTGTCATTATGGAGCCCAGTGAGGGGTTTGAATTCATGAACAGCAAGATCATGACCTGAGCCATAGTCAGATGCTTAACCAAATGAACCACCCAGGTGCCCCTTAGGTATTTTGTTCTTTTTGTTGCAATTGTAAATAGGGTGTTTTCTTAATTTATATTTCTGCTACTTTATTTTTAGTGTATAGAAATGCAACAGATTTCTGAATATTAATTCTATATCCCTATCTGTATAGTTTTTAATGATCAAAATTATTAGATATTATTTAAATCATTAGGTTATTATTTACATTTCAAAATATATTAGAAATATTGTTTTCAGTGGGATTTTCTAAGTGCACATTACTATATCTAATTTTATATCTCAAGACTCATGGTAAAAATAAATAATAGTTACATATGAACTTCAAAATTCAAATTTTCTGATGATTTATACCCTGACTGATATGCCCAAATTCGAAAGACCCCCAAGAACAAACCACCAGAGTCCAGAGTCAAAGCCAAGCGGCAAGGGTTGTTTATTGCAGGTTCGAACTGGGACCTCCACGCACTCGTTACCGGTGACGCTGAGGTCCCGAGTGAGGATTTTACAGCTTCTTTTATAGACAGGCACAAACAAGTTAGGGATTTTTTTGCGGTTACAGAGCTGTTATTGGTTGACATTTAAATTTGAACACTCAGCAGAACTTGATTGGTTCCCGCCTTTTTTTTCAAACCACTCAGCAGAACTTGATTGGTTCCTGCCTTTAGGTCAGACCACAATCAGCACGCCCTGGGAACCGCGGGGGGTGGGGGGGGGGGGTGGGGGGTGGGGGGGGGAGGTCTTTTCTTTGCAGTTGTGAGTACACCTGGTAATTTTTCTCTTAGTCTCTCATGACCTATTACTTAAAAGAAAACCAATATCTGTCATATATTTTTCCACAAACACCTTGATAGAAGTTTGAATAATCAGTAAATACATGAAAAGTGAGTATTAAGAGGAGATGGAGGGGAAGGGAAAGGCATTAAATACTGAGATGGTGCATATTTGGCGGTAAGATAAATTTGAAAATTTTCTATGTACATGCACCTCTATTCTGCTGATAACATTAACTTGTGTACATATGTAACAGCTGGAAAAAATTCTCTTGGCATTATATTCAAACTTCAAAAACAAACTGCTTCTCTACAGACCAGGTGACTAGCAACAATTTTCAGTATATTTGAACTTGCATATCTGAAAAGCCTCATTGGAACTTTATAGCACTAATTATGGTAGAGCGATGAATTCTTGACTTTAAACGTCAGCAAATGAATTTTGAAAATGACTAATGCTGCAAATATGCAATACACCCCAATTACTCCTTCCATTCCTCTCTTTCCCTCTCTCTTTCCCTCTCTCTCTCTCTCTCTCTCTCTCTCTCTCTCTCTCTCACACACACACACACACACACACACACATACACACACACTAAATCGTTATGTTGGGAACATATTTTTTAGGTCTAATTAATCATTTTTACCTGAGGCATAACAATATTTTTAACAATAAAACTGTGGTAGTTAGACAATTATCACTTTACTGACATTCGGGGAACAAAGATTTTAGTAAAGTTAAAATATCAATCCTCTGACTTTAAAAGAATAGACAACTCTTGGAAACTTACCAAATTTTTCAAGTTAGTAAAAATAGTGATGTAGTGAATTTTATGTAGCATTTATAGATATTGCTATATAGATTATAAGGAAAACCTTCACAAATAGAGTGGGGGGAGAAATAGGGAAAAAAAAGAAATTAGCTAAAGAATAAAAACATGTACAGGAAATCATATATACGTAACTAATAAGGTCAGTGCTTCCGCCACTAAATTTAGACTATACCGTATTTATACATCTTTCTTTACCAACTGTCCAAAATTCCCTGCCTTCATCTAATACTTCAGTTCTCACAGCTTTATACTCGAAATGGAGATTAGGTAATTCAAACCTACATTCCTAAGGACTTGGAATCCTTTGCAATAGTCTTGTCTATATTCTTTCTCTAGTATTTACCTCTGATGGTGATTTAAATACGGAACTTCAGGGATGTCCTAGACGCTGTTCACACCCTTCTCTACCCAGTTTTATAGCACCATACCATTTCCCCTTGGTGGGAAAGACCTTAACTCTAGTCAACAACTAAAACCGGTTATACCTGTTCACCCTATCATGCTGAATATTCTGTGGCCAATCCTCCAAAATTTTATTTTAACAAGACTGAAGGAAATCTATAGGAGACCTCAGTTTTAAAATAAGGAAGAGAATAGAATATGCAGAATTGAGCATCTTTGGAATGTGATTTAAATAAGAAACAAAAACAAAATGAAGTGAAAGTATGAATTGTCATTCTCATGCCTTTAAACCAGGAATGGCTGCTATAGTGAAGTCAACTCAATGTGGACTCCAAGCAAAGGTGATTTTTCAGAGATATACTTAAGTAGGCAAGCAGCTGTCACAACATTGTTTGGAGACAAAAGTTACCCAAATAAATACCTTATAGTGGAGGAAAATGGTATTTTCAGACAATGTATGGATTTAAATTCAGAAATGTTATTTTATTTTGTTTTAATTCCAGTACAGTTAATGCAATGCTATATTAGTTGCAGGTGTACAATATAGTGATTCACGAATTCGATACATGACCCAGTACTCATTACAGGTACACTCCTTAATCTCATTGCCTTTTTCACCCATCCCCACCCCCTCCTCTCTGCTAACCGTAAGATTGTTCTCTGTACTTAAGAGTCAGGAAATCTAGGTTACAATTTTAGTTCCTGAGAGGGCCAATTCTCCAAAATCCAAAAATCCACACCTCTATAAAAGCAATGAGAACTAAAAAAAAAAAAAATACTTTCAAAATCAATCAATTTTGAAATCAAGCTTTTCAGAATTTGGAAATCAGGTAAAGACCCATGACAATCTAAAGTGTGTTTATTCAAGAAAAATGGCTGAATCTCGATAAGAGCAGCAAGGTTATACGTCTTTTACCTTTATCTCATTCCCCACCTCCCCAGCTCTGAAGTAGCCTTGAAAACTGACAGCATGGCACTTACAAATGCTGTGAAAAACCAGCCACTTGGAAGCTAATGGATAAGACAAAATTGGGGCTTCCTCCACACCCCGGAGAATTGCCATTATTTGATCTGACTGGTCTCGCAGCTATTAAAAAGCTCCATTCTCAAGGGATGCTTTTATTTGATCTGATTCAGGGCCTGCTCTGTGAAAACTGCTCTATCCTCAGGACATTTACCAAAAACAATTAGTAGTAATTGTTTGCCATCATAGCTCCTGGGTAGCATTACCGGGTAGGGCTAATAAGAGGCTGATCAAAAAATATAAAAGGAAAACACTGGGAAATGACATTTCCACAGGGGCTTTAAAAAATGCCAACATATTCCTGGAAATCTAGAAAGTCAAATTCATGTGCTTCATTGTGAACATATTAAGGAAAGATGTGAGAAGGCCCTAATCTCTGCCCGCCAGTGGATCTTGAGGGTCTGCACAAACATTGAATACTACAGATGACTTAGCAACCTCTTTCCAGAACACGTAAGGAATACCCCAGTACAAACACAGCACTCCTCAGCAATGTCTGGCAAATTTACTGGTCTAAGGCATTGAAGGACATCTCTTTATAATTATTAGTTGACCTCTGACTGAAGCAAGCAGAGACTTCAGTAGTACCTCTGACAAGGAATACATACTCTTCAAAATACGTCCAGCAAAGTAACTAAATAAACAAACAGCAACAATCACAAACCTGAGGGAAAAGAAGACAGTATGATTTCCAGAGTTAGCACATCACATTATCTAAAATGTCCATTTTTCCAACAATGAAATATATGACACATACAAAGAAGCAGGAAAGGAATAAAAGCACAGGAATAAAAGCAGTCAAGAGATAATGTTCCTAAGAAATCTGACAATGGGTACTTACTACACAGACATTCCATCAGCATTTTAAATATAGTCAAGGATCTAAAGGAAATCTTGCATGAAGAACAGAAGGAAAGTTGAGAAAGATGTCTTACCAATAGAAGATATTAATAAAAAGATAGATATTATAAAGGATCAAGTAAAAATTCTGGAGTTGAAAATACAATAACTGAAATAAAAATCCCACTAGAGTAATAAAAGCAGGTGTGAGCAGGCAGCATAAATCAGTTTGAAACAGGCCCACTGTGATTATCCAGTTTAAGAAACTGGGGAACAGGGGTGCCTGGGTGACTCTGTTGGTTAAGCTTCCACATGACTTTGGCTCTGGTCATGATCTCATGTTTTGTGGGTCTGAGTCCTGCATCAGGCTCTGAGCTGACAGTGTCGAGCCTGCTTGGGATTCTCTCTCTCTCAATCTCTCTCTCTCTCTCTCTCTCTCTCTCTCTCTCTCAAAATAAATGAATAAACTTAAAAAAAGAAGAAGAAGAAACTGGGGAACAAGAATGGAGAAAAATGAACAGAGCCTCAGAGACCTGTGGGACAGCATTGAGCATATCGACATGCATATAATTGAAGATCCTGGAAGAGAAGAGGAGAAAGAAGGAATATTTGAAGGAATCCTGGCTGAAAACTTCCCAAAATTAATGAAAAACATGAATCTGCACATTTAAGAAGATCAGCAAACTCCAAGTAGGATAAACTCAAAGAGATCCACATGTAAATATATCATAATCAAAGATTTGTAAGACTAGTACAAAGAATAAACTTTGAAAGTAGCAAAAAAAAAAGTCACTCACCACGTACAAAGGATCTTCAATAATATTGACTACTGACTTTTCAGAAACCATAGAGGCTAGAAGGCAGGATGGTGATGTACTCAAAGTGCTGAAAGAAAAGAGATGGTCAGCCCAAGAATACTACATTGTGACAAACTATATTTCACAAATTAAGGAGAAATTAAGAATTCCAAGGTAAAAACAGAATTTGTTGCTAGCAGACATGCCCTGGAAGGGAATTCTTCAGGATATAACGAAAGAAAATTAGATACTATCTTCAATCCATACAGAAAAAATTAAGTGTACTGGTAAAGGTAACTGAATAGAAAAACATAACAGACAATGCAAATGTAGTTTTCATTTGTAACTCTTTTATTCCACTATCTTATTTAAAATACAGCTGCATAAAGCAATATTTAAAAAAAAATTTTTTTTTTCAACGTTTATTTATTTTTGGGACAGAGAGAGACAGAGCATGAACGGGGGAGGGGCAGAGAGAGAGGGAGACACAGAATCGGAAACAGGCTCCAGGCTCCGAGCCATCAGCCCAGAGCCTGACGCGGGACTCGAACTCACGGACCGCGAGATCGTGACCTGGCTGAAGTCGGACGCTTAACCAACTGCGCCACCCAGGCGCCCCAAAGCAATATTTTAAAAACTGTATTGATGGGTCATAATGCACAAAGAGGTAATTTGTGTGAAAAGGAGGAGAGAAGGAGCTATACTGAAAGCAATGTTTTAATATACTATTGAAATTAACTTGGTATTAATCTGATATAAATTGTCTTAAATTAAGATGTAAATTGTAATCCCAGGGAAACCACTAAGAAAATAAATAAAAAATATATACTAAAAGAAACTACAGCATTAAAATATAAAATATGAAAATGAGGAAGTTTAAGCAATCAGATTAATAAAAACCGAATTTAAAACTCAACCATAATTACCACATTCTGAAATAATCACTTTACTATGTTGGCTTTTACTTTTCTAACCTTAAAAAAAAATATCCACATGTATTTGTAAACATATATGTGTTTTAATTTAACATGATATTGTAAACCTGTTTTGGTCTCAAGTTTGGATTTGAAGTGTGTGGTGGGGAATTTTAAAATAAGTTTTCTGTATATTGTAGAATCTGTAAAGATACACATGTAAACTGCCATTTTATGTGTTACATATGATTAAAATGTAGATGGATTCATTGGTGTGTTCATTTATTTTAAGCATATGAAACATTTTAAAGTAATTGCTAGTGATTTCATAATCAAGCAGTGAAAGTTCAAATCAAATCCAGTCATAAATATTCGCATACTCACATGATTTAAAGAGCTACCAACAATATACATGATAATATGCATCCTTTTTCCAAGTGGTTTTTATTAGTCTGAAAACAATTTAAAGAATTCTTAACCACAAAGTCTTACAATGTCAATTAATAAGCAAAAGCTGATATAATTTAAAATAAATTAAGTGCCTATTCAAATGCTTTTGGTTTGTGGGCACATGCAAATTTGGTTGGAGAAGTTATTCTCTCAGTATTCCCTTCACATGGGGATTTGTGTGATGTTTGTTTTTACTAAGAAGGAGAAAATGGAAAAGCTATTTCAGAACCAGATTTGATTGCTTTGAAAACAAACAAACAAAAAATGCTTTTTTTTTTTTTTTCTTGTAGCTTTGGGCTAATTGCTCTTCCCTTCAAATCTCTGTTTTCTTGTTGTTGCTTTTTTCCCCTTTATCTATTTTCAAGGTAGATTTAATGGCTTATGGGAAAAAAACTTGTTTAATTTACTTCTTCCCTTTGAAAAAGAATTTCTTCCCTATCTTTTCTTGCTTTATTCTCTGAACTCTGATTTTAGTCTTAGCATGTTAAGGAATTTTAAGCGGTTGTGCTTAATGATCTGATTCCAGAAATGGAATATCCTTATTTCAATTTTGCCTCTGAGAAAAACTATATTATCTCCAGAGAGCCCTGATAAACCTTATACATTTATTATCAGTCACCTTACTCATACCAGAGGAAGAGAGGAAAGCCCATTTTAGATGAAAACACTTTGAGTTAAAAAAAAAAAAAAAAAACTTCCTAAGGAATTTACATAATTGATTGTAATGATATGAAAATAGAACATGGATATGTTCCATACCCTCAGTAATTGCCGATTAACTTTAACATCAATACATGCTTTTGAAATATCTTATCCAAGTGATTGCTTATGTGTTATTTTCTTACACAAAAACAATAACAAGTGTTAAGAAATAATTACGATGACCAAGCACTATTCCAGGCCCCTGGCACGTGTCAATTCATTTAATATTCATAACAATCTTTTAGATATATATTATTAGTACTGCATTTTACAGTAGAAAATACAGAGGTCAGGGACAGGTTAAATAATGTGCCCAAGGATTGGACTTCGAGTAACCTCATGGTGGAAACTGAGATTTCAACTTCTATCTACTGTTACCTATTGTTATCACTAGAAGAATTGCATTTAGTATCAAAAATAGATAATATTTTCTAGTGGACAGAAGATAGATACATGGTACTATAAAAAACAGTGAAGATTTAGACATTTACTTAGACTAATAAAATTTAGTGGCTGTCAGAGTTTCTCTGATGATTAAAGCTCTATTCACCATAAAATAGTAAATTGAACAGGGTTTGGAAGTACAAATTTGTCAAACATACTCTTGAGGCTGGTTTATCTAAAACTGGATGCCAGATATCTACAATCTGAATTAAAAAAAAAAAAATATATATATATATATATTTATTTATTTTTGAGAGAGAGTAGGGGAGGAACAGAGAGAGAGGGAGAGAGAAAATCCCAAGCAGGCTCTACGCTGATCTCACAAACTGTGAGATCAGGACCCTAGCTGAAATCAAGAGTATGATACTTAACTGCCTGAGCCACCCAGGCACCCCTAAAATCTGAATTTTTAAAAGCATTTTATTGCTGATTTGACAAAATACAAGGAAATCTTAAAAAATAATGCTTTTAAAGACCTCAAAAATGACTTTTTCTATGTTTATGAAAGAATGAAAATTATGGTTCTCCCAGATATATAATAAATTAATAGTTGTGGCTCGGTCAGAGATTTTTCCAACTAAAGCATTAATTTATGGATTTAGGATAAATTTGTAATTTCCCTAAAGTCTATTTGAATGAAAACAACAACAAGCAAAACCATACATTTTGAGCTCTTCTTAATATTAAATTTTTAAATATACTTTTACATTATGCACTTATTTTGTGCTAGGCACTCTTCTATGTGTTCCACAAATATTACTTCATTTCATCTTTCCACCAACTGTGGGCAGTGGCTATTGTCATCTGCATTTTCTAGTTGAAAAAATGCAGAGAGGTTAAACTGCTTGCCCAAAGTCACACAGCTAAAATGTGGCAGACACAGGAAAAACACTTGAGATCTGATTCTTAAATTTCTGATCATAACCATTATCCTAGACTGCGTATCTTGGGCTAACAAAATTGTCAACAGTTATCATTCTTTCTCTTTCACACACACACAAAGTAAAACTATCCAACTACAATCCAATTCTAATATTTTATTGACAAGTCAGTTCATCCAGGGACATTATTAGAAGGCTGATTTAGTATATGCTTAATGGGAAAGTTGGATTAATAACTTGTAGGGACAGTGGTCCTACAAGTAATCTTGAATTACTTATGTAGTTATACTTCTAATATCACCACACATATTTTATGATGAGTATTTTTTTATTTCTAAAATTATTTTCAGTAGCTTTCTTTGCATTAATTGGTAATGACGTTTTAAAGTCATGGTTAACAACAGAAAGCACTTACTTCTTTTCAAACAGAGTTGGATAAGTGTAATTGGAAATTAAAAACTTGTGAATCTTTTTTTAAATTTTTTTTTCAACGTTTTTTATTTATTTTTGGGACAGAGAGAGACAGAGCATGAACGGGGAAGGGGCAGAGAGAGAGGGAGACACAGAATGGGAAGCAGGCTCCAGGCTCTGAGCCATCAGCCCAGAGCCCGACGCGGGGCTCGAACTCACGGACCGCGAGATCGTGACCTGGCTGAAGTCGGACGCTTAACCGACTGCGCCACCCAGGCGCCCCTAAAAACTTGTGAATCTTAAATGAATACGTGTTCCCATCTTTCACCATGCACCAGTCCAAGTAGATAATCGTTAGACATTACAGACTAGACATCAAGGAGAGAGTGAGGCTACGTTCAAGCATCTACCACTTAACATTTTCTCCTGTATATTTAGAGTTGCAGTTAGAATACTTACAAACACAAATAAATTACACATAAAAATATACATGATGAGGGGCGCCTGGGTGGCGCAGTCGGTTAAGCGGCCGACTTCAGCCAGGTCACGATCTCGCGGTCCGGGAGTTCGAGCCCCGCGTCAGGCTCTGGGCTGATGGCTCGGAGCCTGGAGCCTGTTTCCGATTCTGTGTCTCCCTCTCTCTCTGCCCCTCCCCCGTTCATGCTCTGTCTCTCTCTGTCCAAAAATAAATAAATGTTGAAAAAAAAAATTAAAAAAAAAAATATACATGATGATTAGCCACTTATCATGGCTGTGAGAGACCAAGAACCAACAGTTTTAGAACATTTCATAACTATGCGTTACTTTCATACATTTTCTATTCCAGAATCTTAAGTTACATAGGCAGGTATTTTCCCCCATAGTTTTTGTATAAAGGTGAAAAAATTGATATTCATAGAGCCCTGTGATTGCTGCTCATTAGCTGGGTATCTTTAAGATACAACTGGGGGCGCCTGGGTGGCTCAGTCAGGTGAGCGACCCACATCTGCACTTCTGCTCAGGTCATGATCTCACTGCTGGTGAGTTTGAACCCCACCCCCTCCCGGCTTTATGCTGACAGCTCAGAGCCTGGAGCCTGCTGCTTCAGATTCTTTGTCACCCTCTCTCTCTGCCCCTCCCCTGCTTGCAGTCTGTCTCTTTCTCTCTCTCTCTCTCTCTCAAAAATAAATAAAAAAAGAAAAAGAAAATAATAACACCTCTGCACCTCCATTTTTTAACCTAAAGAACAGGGTTGGCAATACACATTTCTTACTTGAAGACTTTCTACTAATACCAAAATAAAGCAAAAGAAAAGAAACTACATACTGCAAAGAGCCTTTCCTTGTCACAGTTTTCTCATATGAACAACATTAGCTAATGTTAAGGTCCTAGAGCATCACAAAAATTCTTTCTATAACAAGCATTCTATGATATAAAGGTAATATGTTATTGGCTGCTCATGAACACATTCTCAACCTAGTTTAGCAAGACTTTAAGTTATAATTTATGCAGTGTTCATATTTTTCTTTCTCAATATTTATATTGTAGGATTAAAAGTTTAAGACATTCTACTTCTGTTTCTTGGGCTTGGATTCATTCAAGGTTAAGTTTGTAATGCATAGCTCTTCTCCTTCCTACCCTTAACAGGGATTAAGAGACTTGCCAGACCTATCAGGATTTTAAGAAGCATAACTAAACAACGGCAGATAATTTATTTTTAAAGAAAGGTAGTTTCATGCTGTTCAGATAGACAGACTCTGCCATGTAAAGCCTCAAAATTGTTAGTCCAAAAATGGAATAATAACCAATATGTACTGGAGTTATAGAAAGAATTGATACCTCATTTTAAGTATATTACTAGTAAGCAAATACTTTATAGTTCTGATAATTGAAACCCCTTTAAAAATACAATTTCATTAGACCACAACCCCCGTTAAAATGTCATTTACAAAGGCTTGGGTCATCATTTACTACAAATGGTTTTAATCAAAGAAAAATGCTCAGAGGAACAGAAGTGGCCAGTATTTTGTGTAATGCAATAGCTCCCCCATCTTACAGACTAAAGAATATAAACTGGAATTCTTTTGATAAATAATATTAACAGTGTCTATATTTTATTTTGTTAATTCTATCTTCTTTCCCTAACTCTTATAAAGAAGATAAACCTTATCATTGATATACCTGTCCCCAAAGGATCCATTATTTCTACATGATCTTCTCAGAACATAAAACCCTAAAGAAACTGCAAATATCCCAGTGATTAGGATCTTTAAAATTTATCTTTTAAAGATAAACAAATACCATGGATATTAAGTGCTTTTTAACGTGTTCTGAGAAAATAAATTTTCCATTTATTTGACTGTATGCTTTAAAGATGTTATTCCTACTGAGCCACTGAGGGTGGCTCAGTCGGTTAAGCGTCGGACTTCGGCTCAGGTCATGATCTCACAGTTTGTAAGTTTGAGCCGGGCATCGGGCTCTGTGCTGACAGGTCGGAGCCTGGAGTCTGCTTCATATTCTGTGTCTCCTTCTCTCTCTGCCGCTCCCCCACTTGTGCTCTATCAAAACTAAATAACTGTATTTTTTAAAAAAAGATGATATTCCCACTCACAGTCTTTTTTCTTATATTTTGATCACTTAATAACAGTATTCAGTAATTATCTCTCCAAGTTAGTTTGACTCAATACTTAAACAAATATTAAGCCTTTTCAGTCTTGCAAAATAGCTAAAGAAAATAGTGAGCAAATGACTTCAGATCTCCTTAATAATGATTGCATAAGTAATGTAATTAAAAATCCTAAAACTTACTTATTTAAAACAAGTTAGGTAAAATAATTTTTTCTGAAATTCCTGAAAAATTGCATCTGCATGTATAAAAAGATAGTTATGAAATTATTTTATATAATATATGATTTAAAATTTGTCAATTTTTAAAGTTTCATCAGGCCCTATATACTGTAGTTTTTTTTATATTAAGCAGTATGAAAAAATGGAAATTGTATGAGTGCCAGGAAAAATAAATGCCCACCACATTAAAAAAAATGATTAATTGAAGAAAGGAGAATTACAGATATTTTTCATTTTTTGAAGTATGTATTCAGTAGCCTACTAAATGTAAAGCAGATTTTTTAAAAATTATCTTTTAATATTACATCAAAGACACGGTTCCATTTGGGAAAAATCACCACCACCCAGATTTGAGAGCATTTGGCAGTGAATATGTTGGCCAAAGCTATTGAATGTTTAATAATGGAGCCATGTGAGGACACTTCTAGAACCCTGTAGCCACTTATAGTCTGGGACCAGCACATTGGCTAGCTGGAGCCAGCTGTGTTCATCTCTTCCCAAATCTTGTTCACTGACCTCATACAGTAGATTGAAATCACCCAAGGTTGGGTCATTTAAACCACGGATATTGGCAAACCAATTGGTTATATATCAAAACATTCCCTTTTCCCTTCCCTATACCCTTCTGCCAAGTTGGTTGTTAAACATTTACCAGTGTTCTACAGCCAGTAGCAATTTTAAACCTATAAAATACCTTCCAGAATCAAATTTCCTTTTTGGCTGTGTACTCTGTGCAACATTGTCCAAACTGCTGAGATTTCTCCTACTGGTAATTCTCTGGCTCTAGAATTCTCTAGAACTTCTATTTTTGTTTTTATACTCATAATGTCCACATTGTTACAGAACTGTGCTTAGTAAATGAAAACCATTATCTAACACATGAGTTCTAACCTCAAAATCTAAGATTTGTCATCTTCCATAAAATTAAATATTGGCATTCATAAATGATTCCATAGATTCTGCAATCTTGTGAAATTCTTAAAAAAAGAAATATTTTAAATCAATATACTTACCTTAAAGCTATAATTTTATTTTTGATTCAAATATACATTTGTCAATAGATAAGAGTATTAGGTCTGTCTACATACTTTAAGCATTTTTCTTAAAAATTAATTAATTTAAGCCAAAAGCACAAGTTCGACTAGAATAGAGGGGAGAGAAAAACAAAAGAAAATTAAGCTAAATCTAAATAAAATGCAGCTTTATTAAAGTGCTTTTCTTCTGCTTTTTCATTCAAATGTAATCAATGGAATTTAATATTTAAATAAAATATTTTATCATTTAAACAGAATTGATAAAAATTGTTTATTAACTAAAATCAATGTAAAACTGGAATATCTGTTTTGAGTCAGTTGGCCCCTGTAAAATTTATTATAGGTAAGTATTAATTTTAAAAACATTGGTTTTCAAAGTATAGGAAGCACAGAATCACATAGAGGTTTGTTAAAAGAGTCCTAGGCCCCACTCCAGAGTTTCTGTTTCAATAGATCTGGAGTATATCTGAGAATTTGCATTTCTAACAAGATAATGGTCCGGGATCATACTATGATAAGTACTGCTCTAAAGGTACTTGTCTTTTTGATACTGAGTTTATTAAGGCTAACCACCCTCTCACACTGACAAATTATTTAAATCTTTGAAACATTCATTGAGCTGTTGCCTAATTAATAAACCTTAGCATCTTTGCTTTAAGAAGTATAATGAAAATTTCTTTGAGGTTATTATCTGGTTGGTTCACAAACTGGCCCCTGTACATGGAGGGCAAGGAAAAACCAAAGAAAGAGGCAAATGACTGCAGGTTGGTAGGTGGTAAGTTTAATAAGCAAAAAAAAAAAAAAAAAAAAAAAAAAAACCTTAGATACAAGTCTTGTCTTGGATGGCCAGAAGACATGTAGATCTCCACACCCACTTGCCTGAGTTTTAAAAATTGATACAGAGGCCTTAACTGGGGCCAGTCACGTATACAGTTCAGATGGTCTTGTCACACATTGCTCTCTCAGACTGCTTCCTTGAAAGTGGCTTGCAGTGTAGGAACAGTGGGCAAAATGGACATTCCAAGGTCAGTGGAGTGGGTGAGGAGCCTCCAAATGCCTGGGTCCAGCCTGAGGGTCAATCAGCGGTCATGTCCTCTTGATGACCACCTCTAACGCATCCACCACTAGTTGGCCTATGATGAAGAAAACAAATAGCTTGGATTTTCTAAAAGAAAATTGTGTATTTTCCGAAATTCAATAACTCAAACATCTATTCTGAATTTATTGTTTCCCATGTTATAAAACAATTCTCCCATAATATTGTTGTTTTCTCATAAAGTATTTATCCTTGGAAAATCAAAGTGCTTGCGTGTGCTGTTAGAAGAAAAACTCGTACCCATGTGAATTCTAGTACAATTTGTGATAATTGACAGAAAAACAAAGGTGTCTTTAAACTGTCTTGTCACCTTTTTGTTTGTTTTAAATTACATTTTTATGTTGTCTTTGATTATTTAGTTTTTTAAACATATTAGTCAGCTACTAGTTTCTTTGCAGATTTTCATAATAATACATCTTTGCGCAATGTTTTCATAATAATACATCTATCACAGAACCTCTGCACCTCAAGTGACAGATACTTAAATATTTTTCACTACATGCCATTATCCTCTTTTCAATTAAAAAATATCAGTAAGAAAATATATGCAACAGCAAAGTTAAATATTTATGGAGGAGCTTAGAGAAGACAACAGGTACTAGCTTCTGTCATGCTTCTAGAAAGAAGTCTTTTCTTCCAGCAGCTAATCCCTTGTACATAAGATCTTATACTAACTCCTTGGGTGCTGTGCTCCAGCAATTTATTAACTCTTGTCCGTATTTTATGTCTTATTTCTTAATGGGATCTGACTTTGATGCTTCAACACCTTCTATCTTCACTTAAGTCTTTTCATTTGAATGAATGATCCATACTCTTTTTTAGATGTCTCTCTTTTATTTTTGGCCCACTGCAAAATGGGATTATCCTCAAATATTATTCCACTGAAACTGGTCTTGCTAACGTCACTAATGATGCCCATTAAATATCCCCTCATTTCACTCTTTATATTACTAATCTCTCTGCAACACTTGACACTGTTCTCCAACCCATTTCTTGAAATGTTTTTGTCTTTGCTTTCTGTGATATCATTTTCTCCATCTCCCTATTAAGATATATTCTTTTTCAACTTATTTCCATATCTTTTTTATCAATTCCTTGGCTAGTCTGTACTTCTGGGGTCCATTTTACTCAGATGTTCTCACTCATGCACTGTCATTTAATCCCATTATTTTGTCACCTAGAAACTAATGAAAATCTCCCTCCCAGATTGCTGCTCTGAGCTCAATTTATAGATTCAGATACCTCCGAGGAATCTTTCTTCCAGCCCTCTTAAGTTCACATATAGAACTGAGTGAATTCTCATCTAAAATGGCTTTCTTTCTACATCCATACATTGGTAGATTAAAGAATAAAATTTTTCCTGTCTCTAGACCCACTTCTCAGAAAACTTACTTGAATTTCTTAAGAGGAGTCTGACTCTAATGGCTGTTTGCTGAGTAGGTGGTAGGCCATATTACCCTATCCCTTCAGTACAGCTGGGCTAGACTGCTCTCTCTCTTGGGGGTTGAAGTTGAGACACAAACAGGAGCATGATATTAGTAGTTGATGTGATATTCATATCTGGGCCATATTCTTTAGTTATCAAGCTTAAATAAAGTTTCATAAAAAGCCCATATGAAGACAGCAGCAGAAATGAGAAACTGTGTTATTCTAGTAAGTATGTATTCCCCTCTTTTCTCACAACTCTTTTAAGTTCTTCTGTATATCTTTTTCTTGGATTACTGAGATATTCCTGTATAGATTCTGTAAATTCAGATTGTGGTAGCTGAGCATCAACCTAATTTACCCCTTTACAGTAATCATATTAGCAGTTAAGCCATATGGATACCAACATTTTATCTACTCTTGAATCTAATTCTCTTTCTCCGATCTATAGTCATACCCTCACCTTTCTTAATGACTGTAATTCTTCTTCAGAGTGTTTTGTTTTGTTTTTAGTTCCTTTATCTTCTACACTGCTGCAGGACTAATCTTTCTACAATCTTTTTTTTTTTTTACATTTATTTATTTGTTTTAAGAGAGAGAGAGAAAGAGGGAACAAGCAGGGGAGGGACAGAGAGAGAGGGAGGGAGAGAGAACCTCAAGCAGGCTCCACCCTGGTAGTGTGGAGCCCTGTGTGGGGCTCGAACTCACAAACCGTGAGATCATGACTTAAGCTGAAACCAAGAGTCAGACACTCAACTGACTGAGCCACCCAGGTCCCCCAGGACCCATCTTTCTAAAATAGGAATCCATATTTATTATTCTTCTGCATTAAGCCATTTAATGACTTCCTGCTGACTACCAAATGGATTCAAACCCCTTAAGCAGAGCATGCAAATCACTGTATGTCCAGAACCTGGATGACCTTGCCTTATCCTGAGGCTTTACTGTCTTGTATCTTTTCATTTGGCTTATGGCATTCTTACTTGTTAGAATAACCATCTTTCCCTTACTGCCTGGACCATTCCTACTTATCTTTACAGACCCAGCTACAGTGTTTACATTTGCAAATCTTCCCTGACCTACCAAGTAGAGCTAATTACTCCTTTCTTTATTTTTTTTTTAACATTTTTAAGTTTATTTATTTATTTTGAGAGGGGGGAGAGAGGGAGAGGGAGAGAGAACGAGTGGGAGAGGGACAGAGAGAGGAGAAACAGAATCCCAAGCAGGCTCCACACTGTCAGTGGAGACCAACACGGGGCACAAACCCACAAACTGTGAGACCATGACCTGAACCAAAACCAAGACTCAGACGCTTAACTGACTGAGCCACCCAGGTGCCCCTATTCCTTCCTTTAGAATATATGTACATACACATTTATCTACTCTCTTTTATTTAAATGGTTTTCCTTCTTTCCAGAATATGAAGTTATTGTTGATAAAGAACAATGTTCTAATCTTTACATAGCATTTGTCTATTTACTGTAATATGAGTAAACTCAGGAAGTTACTAGTATAACCTAAACCAGATCTAGATTTCCTGGATCCTAATGATTAACCACTGGTTTATGTGTTAAGCCGTAATCTTTTACACTTTCTCCCCAAGAAAAAGGGCACCTTTAGAATTATTATAGTTCATACCACGCTTCTTTTAAACGTCAAGGAGCTCATGTTAAAAGATAAACTGAGGCACATTAAAAATTTTAAGTTTATTTGAACACATATTGATTCAAATTGGGCAACACCAAACCAAAGGTGGTTAGAGGAGATCCACTAACAGGAGACAGGAGAGAGGTTTTTGTTTGTTTTAAGTTTATTTATTTATTCTGAGAAAGAGCGAGCTTGCACACAAGTGGGGGAGGGGCAGAGAGAAGGAGAAACAGAATCCCAAACAGGCTCTACACCATCAGTGCACAGCACAATGTGGGGCCTGAACTCAGGAACTGTGAGATCATGACTTGAACGGAGACCAAGAGTTGACCCTTACCTGACTGAGCCACCCAGGTGCCCCAGGGGGAAAGGGGAGGTTTTTATAGAGAAGATGTGGAGAAAGCAAGGGAATGATTTGATTGGCTATAGCTTAAGCAGTTGCCTTATTTGGGAGAGCCTAGGTGGCCATTTATGATTGGTTGTTTCATTTTCTCACATTAAAGTGCACCGACTCTGGTTTAAGGTTTTGATTTGCTTGTGGAGGCCAGCAAGGCATCAAAATCATTTTAGTCTAACGAACTCCCTGTTTACCTTCCACTCATAAATCCCCAGTCTTAGTTAAGTTAATGGTTCTCTTCACAGCCTTCAAATTGTACCACATATTGCTATTATTCCTGGAACCACAATTCACCTTTTCCTACTCAAATTCCACAAGCGTTTTTTAAACCAACTCCTTTTATACAAATGTAGCCCAGGTGCTTCTTTCTTGCTTACAGTAGAAGCAGCCTTACTAATAGGACTGGAGAGTGGGAGAAGCTGGCAGTGTGATCCAGTTGATTCTAACCCTGCCCTTGCTTCTCTCCATGAAGCATGGATAAGTTAGCGTAGGGTCTCTGCTTGTCAGTTTTTAACAACAAAATTAGTGGCTGAAATAGCCAGTCTTCAGATCGTAGTTACACTTGTGATACCATAATGTATAAAGCTGCTCAATTACTATGTTTCACACTGCAAACTAACATTATATGTCAGCTATAGACAGAATTAAATTTTAAGTAGTCTGTAAATTCCCTTCTAATGATAAATTTCTGTTCTTGAAAAATTAAAAGTTTGTTAATAAACTGTATCATTTGGAAAGTAATCATTAGTGATCACCATATACATATATATATATGTATATGTATATATACATATACATATATATATACGTATATATATATGTATATGTATATATACATATATGTATATATACTTAAAGGTATATATCACTGCTTCTATAAATATAAAGTATATATACTTTATATATATATATACTTAAAGGTATGTATCACTGCTTCTATAAATATAAAGTAAAATATATTAATGAATTTCTCCCTCTCTAGCTGCAAGTACAACAAAACATTTTGATTATAGTAACACACATAGAAGTATAGGGGCTATCTATGGAATTAACGTAAATGTCAATTATCCCCTTATAGTTTTGAGTAAATCAAAGATACAGTACAATAAGATGCCAGATTAGATAGAAAAAGTGTTACGGAATCTGGTCTGGATCAGCTGGCGGAAGAACCAAGTGGCATTGAGCGATCTTGGCGGGCAGGTGGTTTATTTCACACCAGCGGGCTCAGAGGAGATCACTTGAGTCCCAAGCGCAAGCATGGGGGACGATTTATAATCTGTTCTTCCACATTAGTAGTGATTTGGCCAGCCGCAAGCAGGGTAGGAAGAAGAACCAGGAAAGGGGAGTCTTTGGGTGCGGACTGGAATTTCCCGATCAGTCCTGTCAGCCATCTTATAACATAATTTTTCCCTATCAAAAGTACTTACTTATTTGGAGGTAACCACTATAGATTGTGTTCCAAGAATGTTTCATTATCAGTTCATGCTTTAACACCTGAAACACAAACACCACCAGAAAGAGAAGATGGAACAAAGTGTCAATTGCCTTTTCATCATGACTGCTAAATATAAAAAACTTCTTATTTTCATGGGCTGCAGTTTCTCAAAGTCAGATATTCTGTTTTACCCATTAGCCGGTTGCTGGATTAGAAAAAAAAAAAAAAGTACATTTAAAAAATAAGTGTTGGGGCACCTGGGTGGCTCAGTCGGTTAGGCGGCCGACTTCGGCTCAGGTCATGATCTCGCGGTCCGTGAGTTCGAGCCCCACGTCGGGCTCTGTGCTGACAGCTCAGAGCCTGGAGCCAGTTTCAGATTCTGTGTCTCCCTCTCTCTGACCCTCCCCCGTTCATGCTCTGTCTCTCTCTGTCTCAAAAATAAATAAACGTTAAAAAAAAAAATTATAAAAAAAAAGTGTTAAACCTCTATTGAACAGTTTGCTCCATGTAAGTTATATATATATATATATATGAAGTTATATATATATATATATGAAGTTATATATATATATATGAAGTTATATATATATATATATATATGAAGATATATATATATATATATATAATTCTAAGATTAAAATAACAAAGGAAAAATTGAACTGTTTGAAATCACAAACTAAATGGTTAAGAAAAAAGCCTGGTACATTATCTTATGCATATTCATATTATCTTACTGCAACATTTATGAGATATAGAAATAAATATTATGTTTGAAAATACGGAAGACAAAAATTAAAGAAGTCTTTGCATTCATTACATTTTAAAAATAGTTATCACCTTGTGTGTAAATGTGATCTACAGAGAACGTGAAACACTAAATTTGCTGACTGGATCATAGCTGAAACTACAAACACACTTGGGTATATTGTGGATAATGCTCACTTTCTTTTCCAAAATTCAACTTTGTTCCAATCCAGGGTTTACTCTCTTGGGCTACTCATTACTGTTGCCTTTCTGTTTCAGCATTTACTTCCTAGTGCACACTGTAGCACAGATACGTTGTACTAAGGCAAAAAATAGCAAATGAACCACAGTGGGAGAGATTTCATACCTAAAAGTCAAAGCAACACATAATCCAAAAAGGTAACTGTGTATTTGTATATTTCACAAAGCAGAAAAAAAATGTTTCAAATAAAATTAGCTTTCAAAGCATAGTTGCCACTTGAACTGGACATTTGCTCTACGAGGGTAAAAATTACCTTGAATATTTTATAAAGACAAATGATTTAACATTTACAGAAAGTAGTCTAAGTATGGCCACTCTATACATACTGTTCTTCTTCTTTAACAGTTTAAGTTTCAGTGTAAGTTCCAGTTGGGGCATTATCTGCAAAATTTTCTAGAAGGCTCTTTTGTAACTATTCAAAGAAGTTTCTCTAATTCTCTTCTAATTCCAAGCAGAATCATTCCTGTGTTGCTTGGTGTTGGAAAACAGGCTTGCATTTCACCTATAAAAGGGTATTCTCTTGCTAAGGAGACACCAGAAGTGATCAAATAACAAAAGCTGGAAAGGGAAGCTAGTTGCATCGTGTAAAGACAGAACACAATGGCAGAAATGAGCTCAGGAGGTCAAGGAATCCATCTGGAACCTCACTGGCAATTTTCTAAATGAATGAGTAAGTGTAGTACTACTGAATCCAATCAAAATTTCCAAGATAAGGTCACTAGAAAAAGAAACAGTCTTATTCTAGTTCATTGCATCAAACTAATATCCATCTTTCAGAATTAATAAAAAATGTATTTTATTTTTTGCATTGTGAGCATTTCCACATTCGAGACAAAGTTCAGGTTTAAAACTACATTTCAAACTTTCTGCTATTCACCAACGTGAAAAATAAAACCTTTAATGTGTTATACAGATCTTCCATGAAGATAGATGGTCCATTTATCTCCATCTTGTTAAAAGAATATAAAACAGGGGCACCTGGGTGGCTCGGCCAGTAAGTGTCCGACTTCGGTTCAGGTCATGATGTCACAGTTCATGAGTTCAAGCCCCGCGTCGGGCTCTGTGCTGACAGCTTGGAACCTGAAGCCTGCTTTGGATTCTGTTTCTCCCTCTCTCTCTGCCCCTTCCCCACTCACACTGTGTCTCTCAAGAAATAAACATTAAAAAATTAAAAATAAAAATAAAAGTATATAAAATAAACATCTCAGTGGAATAGTATGAAAATATTTTTGAAAATAGAGAATTAATGTTGGAAGTCGTGGGGGGGGTGGGGGAGGGAAGCACTCCTAGACAATATATAAGGAATTGTTTTTATGGTTCTAAGCCAATTATTAACTTTACAATTTGCCCACATTCTTTGTTTCCCATTCTCCCCCCCCCCCCCCCCGCAAGACATATTGTCCCGTTTAGTATGAATGGAAACTAGAGAACAAAACATCTCTTAGTCAATGTAGTCAAGACCAGGAAGGACCCATTCTTGAAGCATAATATGTATGAAAATGAGTGAATGAATGAATAAATTCAATGCCAATGTTTTTACATTTGTGGTTAACATTTATCAGTATTATAGAAATCAAGAGTCTTAAGCAATTTCTACCATAAAATGTAGCAAGTCCTCAAATTTATAAAATTGTAACAGCTAACTATAATTACTGTTGACCACATGTTTGAAAAACATATAGAAAGGCTGCAATCTCATATAATTTTTCACAAAAATTTCCCACCTAACTTTTTCTTAGTTCCTAAATTCTGTTGCTAATGAAACAACATAAAATATCTAAGATATCTCCACAATCAGTAAGTTATGTTAATTATCCAATAATGTATTTTTTGGTTTAAAAAGGTTCTTATTTTATATTATCAAAAGGTTAAAACACGTCAATCTAACACAAACCAAGAATATTTTATGGTTTGGGCATATCCAAGCAGAAACAAAAGATACAACAGAAGGATAATAGTTAAATTAATGCTGCCAAGATACAAATTCACTTCCGAGAAACTGGGAATATACTATCGTATAGCAATATAACATAATAAAAAGATAAATGTTTAAAAATAAATATGTTTTCTACAAATATAAATGTTACTAAGGATTTTAATAAATCAGAGGCCAAATAACTTAAAATATGTACTCAATAATGTTTCTGTTTATATTTTCATATTGTTCAACTTTTCATATTCTCAACATACTTCTTCATTTTTATAATGACCTGAGTAATGGCCAAGAGACATTTTATATGTAGTAACTAGTCTGTGAGCCAGGGTTAAGCTGCATAAATTTGAAGAAAGTTTCTTTGATTATATTCTTGCAAGAGTACCTTTCTTAAAGAGAAAGGTATTAACTTTTAAAATACATATTGAGGATGAATAGTACCTGAAGAGAGCAACTTGAGTGTTCAAGATTTTTCTCAACAATATGTCACTAAAATTACAGAATATTTAATATAAAGGAAAATAAAAATATTAGTAGAATGTTTTAGGCATCTTCCTGAGGGTTTTTATCTCACTTTTATGAACAAATTTTATTGATTATAAAGAGATTATTTTCAGAAACTAGAAAATTTATAATACACTTTCAGTAAAATTAGTTATTCATTACATAATTTTAGACTAAAGACAAAGAACAGAAGTGATATGTATGGAGTACTTGCTTCTACTGGGTAGTTTAAAATGGCAAAATTATTACAATCACTTAACCAACCACAAATATGAGTTTTATAATTTTTATAGTAAAAGACTCAGGCTAGAGTGAAATGTGAATTTCCACAATGCAGTAAATTTCAGACCCAAGATTCGAATCCCAGACATGTTATATTCTAACATTTTATCAAATATACTGTGTTGTATCTTGTACTTTGGTAAAAGGTTGTGTCTGGATATTTCATAGGCTACCTTTCAAGACAGTTTGGATAAATGTGGGAAAAAACAAACTAGAAACTAACAGCAGTAAAGAAGCTATTATTGGAGTCAAGGGAGATGGTTTCCAGAGGTCTAACCGAAGAGGATTTGGGTTTAATAGCAAATCGTCATTGTGAAATAAAGCAAAGTCATATTGTTGTCTATAATCTGCATGAGATGGTAAATGTGTGCTATCATGGGGACAGACACCAAGAGAATTATGATTATTCTCTCCCCAGCGCCTAGTGCTGGACACTGCATAAGACAATGAAATGACTAGCACTGCATGCAGAAAAAAGTCATTCTATGGAGAGAAGGTTTTAAGGTAAACAATCACAAAAGGCTTTGTTCATTACAGAAATCACTGGCACTGCAGCTGAGAAATAAATCCAAGAGAACTTTACTGCCAAGCTACCTAAGAATGTTCCATCAGTGAAAGGACCCAAAAGAGTAGGAGGTAAAACACGAGTAGAGTAGTGAGAAGTAACTCAATTTCCTAAAGAGACCTTAATTAAAGGAGTAGGGAACTGGTGAAGAGATTAGGAGGAAATAACCTAATCATGCTTTAGAAATTTATGTTAACAAGTAATTGTTCTAAAAAAATTATCTGTTTTCATGTACATGAAAAACTTATCTAACATTATTTATCTTAATGAAAATGCATCTTTAATAAAATAGATAGAAAATAGTTCTTAATTCTAAATCTGTGGTGGCTTGTAAGAGGAAAGCCAAACCCTGTGGTTTCAACCACATGAGTGTGTCACATTACTGCCGACTTGTGGCCACCTGACTGAAATTCAGGGGCAGATTTTGGAGAACAATAAACATTAAAAAACAGACTCTGTAAAACACTAAAGCATAAAAGTGAAAGCTTTCTCATATAATTTATTATCAGGTTTTTTTTTTAGAACTGAGAGTAATATATTCAGTTTGAAGAAGTTAAGTCCATAGACTTTCAACAGCATTACTGCCATCTGATATGACTTGGTTTGCCTACCAATACTCACAAATCAAGTCACAAGAACAATCATGCAACTTTTTAAGATAATTTGTTTTTAAGACAATTATGTAATGACTGGCTTCACTTTAAAACAGAGTGTCAGGATCAGGTGGTGGAGCACTTGGCTGGCTTAGTAGGTAGAGCATGCAATCATCTCAGGGGTCAGGAGTTGAAGCCCCACATTCGGCATAGAGCTTACTTAAAAAAAAAATCAAGTGGAAATGTTCCTGAAATACTATCTGGATCTATAAATATAAGACTTTCAAAATGATTCTTCCCAGATTAAAAACTAGGTTCATAGCATTTTCAAAAATATAAAAAAGAAATAGAAAAAGTAGTACCCTACTTAACATAACGCAATTTTAAGAATGACTGTGGTGCCTTTGCTTCCTGGACATGTAACACACTTTGCCAGAAATTCTACTTTTTATATACTAAGTTACTTCATATTTCTGAAGTAGGTTAACAACTAGTCATTGACACTTTAGTTTGAATTAGCGTGATGTGACTGTTTTCTTAAGAATTTACTTAGATCCATCTAATAATATGACTAAAGAGAGGTTTTGACAGGAGGAAAATAAATCATGATATTGTACCATTCATCTCTGGATTAGATATTTCTAGGTAGAATGCTGTGCTTTGGGGCTTCTGGGTTAACTAAATGGAAGCACCAGACAACAGGGAATTGATACCAGGACATAAGCAAATAAGGAAGAAACACAGATGGATGGATATGAAAGATAATATCTACTTCTTGCTTGCAATATTGCCTAAGAATTGCCTTGCCTCTCCAGCAATGTTTATCTCTGAAATAACCCCTTCTCTTTGAACTCTCTCAAAAAGTTCTTGCTTTTGACACAATCTTTAAAAATCATTACATTTGTGTTTCAATAATTAATTTCAATAAAGACCTTTCTCAGTAAAATAAATAGGCACTTTTGTCCAAATAATTTATTGGGTTCTTAGGGCGAGTTCCAGCTTTCATGAGGTAGACCCTGATCACGTAATACACCATTACCATCAACCATCAAGGTTAAAAAGATAACAAAGATAAAGGAAGAAAAAAAGTAAATGTATATTTTACGCAAGTAAAAATTACAAATCAAGACAAAGTTTTTATTTAAAAAAAAAGGAAAATATCTTCTGTATCTAGTAAGAATGTTAAATAGTAAATAAGCTTGATTTTTTTGGAAGACCCAAAAATAGATACATGAGAAATCTGTTTGCTTATGAAAGAAATATACTGGGTCTTCAACTCTGTTTAGAGTTCAGTTGAATCTGTTTTTTTTTTTTTTTGTTTGTTTGTTTAAATCTAATTGGCAACACAATTTGTACCTTAGAACTTATAGGCAGGTACAACATGAGAAACATGTTTCTAAGATAATCAAATCTCTTTTTACATTTCAAAACTATGGAAGGCACGACTATGACAGTTATTTTTTTTAAATGTTGATGTTTGGATTTCACTTACTTTAACTAATTTTTAATGTTATTACTTCATTTCAAAACTTGAATTTCCCTGTTGTTTCTTCATGTCATTTTTCAGTCTTTAATTAACAGAGAATTTTATGTTAGTAAGAAGAATTGAAAGCTCTTCATAATAGCGATTCATCACCCAGAAAATCTGGACACAATCCCAACTTAAATAAGATTTTAAAAGTGTATACAACACACAATGAACTGAAAAGACAATTTATCACACACATCAATCCACAGAAGTCAGAAAATTCATGGAGTAACCTGTTAACAAAAAATTTAGAGTAAATCATGCCTATCTTACTGCCTAAGAAGAAATTCAAATGCCAAATAATAATGTAACCAGAAACTCAGGTTAACTTTTGGTTGTTATTATTTTAACTGAAAAACATTCACAATTCCATTTGTTGTCTTAAATTGGCAAAACACAACTTTTTCAAGTTGTGGATTTTTCTGGGAAGACAGTGCAACATTTATGACCATGATCATTAGAAAAACAACCTGGGAGAGAGAAGCTTAACATAATTTTAAAAGTGATTTGGCATTAACATTGGATTTCAAAATAAAGTCAGGAAGATATACTGAGAAAAGCAAAACCTAAATTATTTAGTGAAACACATTTTAGATCTCTTTAGTTGCCACTGTAAAAACAGACTCTGTTCTACCAGGAATTTGTTTGGACTCGTAAAAGTTCACCAATTACAATAGTGGGTTACTGCATACAATAACCATATAGGCAAACCAGAAATTGCTCTCTCTCTTGCTTTCAGAGGCCCTTTTACCTTTGAAGGAAATAAAAATTAAACTACCCTTTGTTACCTTTGAGATCCTTTTGGAAAGAGTATCCTAGCCTCTCCTTGAGAGTCTTGCCACCTTCTACTGACAACCATGTAAAAAAAAAGCTCAAACTACTCAGCTTCCACAGGAGGGAAAGGAACAAACATTGTATGTGGACAGTAAGAGTTACAAGGCTTTACCAGCCAGTGCTTTCTTGAAATGAGATAAAACTGGGAAAGTAGAGGAAAGCACTTTCAGATATAACATATAATGTACAGAAAGGCTAAACTAAATGAAGAAAGGATGTTTTTATGAGCTTGGTAGGGCTTGCAACATAAGAGAACATTGAAAAGTTATACATTATTACTCCTTCACTTTAATGAAACACTGATGTCATCTTTCTCATACACACACACACACACACACACACACACACACACACACCTTTTCTTAAAAGCACATACTTATATTTGAACTTTGCCCTGTTCTCAACTCTAGACTTCTTACAGCTGGTTAAGCATGCCCCCTCCTCACCTCTGTCCGGACACTAGAAAAAGGAAGGAAAGAAGGAAGGTAGAAAGAAAGAAAGAAAGAAAGAAAGAAAGAAAGAAAGAAAGAAAAAGATAAGGAAGGAAGGAAAGAAGGATGGAAGGGAGGAAAGAAGGAAGGGAGGGAGGGAGGGAGAGAGAGAGAGAGAGAGAAAGAAAGAAAGAAAGAAAGAAAGAAAGAAAGAAAGAAGATAAGGAAGGAAGGAAAGGACAGAAGGAAGGAAATAAGGAAGGAAGCCAGGGAGGAAGGGAGAAGGAAGGAAAGAAAGAAAGAGAAAAGAAAGATAAGGAAGGAAGGGAGGGAGGGAGGGAGAGAGATAGAGAGAAAGAGAAAGAAAGAAAGAAAGAAAGAAAGAAAGAAAGAAAGAAAGAGAAAGATAAGGAAGGAAGGAAAGAAGGATGGAAGGGAGGAAAGAAGGAAGGGAGGGAGGGAGGGAGAGAGAGAGAGAGAGAAAGAAAGAAAGAAAGAAAGAAAGAAAGAAAGAAAAAGAAAGAAAGAGAAAGAAAGAAAAGAAAGATAAGGAAGGAAGGAAAGAAGGACGGAAGCAAGGAAGGAAAGGAGGAAGGAAGGAAGGAAGGAAGGAAGGAAGGAAGGAAGGAAGGAAGGAAGGAAGGAAAAAGAAAGAAGGAAGGGAGGGAGGGAGAGAGAGAGAAAGGGAAAAAACGAAAAGGAAGAAGAAAAGTTTCTTGGTCCAGCGATGTAAGGTCTTTGGATTTCTCCTTCAGCATCTCTCTATACTTCCCAGGAGGAACTGCAGACCTGCACTTCCTGGACTTTAGCGGTTCCTATCAGCTCAGCAGGGAAGGGTGGCAAGTGGGATGATCCTGAAGGAGCAGGAGTCACCCCCGCGTCCTAAAGTATTTGGAAGTGCTCGCTCGCGGCTGCTTCTCCTCCGCACTGGTGCACCTCCGCCGCCCTCCAGCCAAGTCCCAGAAGTGGCCAAGTTACAAAGTGAAGAAGCGGGGATGGCAGCACTCTCTCTCCCTGTTCCACGGGGAGTCCCCGGACCCAGGTCGCCGCAGGTGCTTGCCGTAGACTTCTCGGACTCTCAGGGTTTTCACTTCGGGGGACAAAAAGGCGCTGGGGAAGCACTGACGGTTTTAGAGGAGACTCGCCTGGACGGTAGCGGCGTCCCCGGGGGTTACTTTGTGAGGTGTGGCCGCGCAGCCCCCGGCTGTGTGAGTTTGACGCTCCAGCTCTGGAACTCCGACCGTCCGGCGCCGCGCGGGCTCCGCGGTTCTCCTCCCCCACCCCACAGCCCGGGACCGGGCGCCGCCGGCTGACCCGGAGGAAGGAGGCGCCGCCGGACCTGCAGCCCCGGAGCCGCGCTCCTTCGGAACGAAGCAGCGGCGAGGGTTGCCGACTCCTAAACCCTGGATTGGACCCGGAGCCGGGGGCGGGGGAGGGGAAGCAGAGCGGAGCAAGGAGAGGAGCGGTTGGCACCTCCAGCACTCCACTCTTCGGCTTCTTTCCGCAAAGAGGCGGCTGTGTGGGTCCTGCCTGTGCGTGGGTGCACGTGTGCGCGCTTGGGTGAGCTCCGTGGGTGAGCTCAGTGGGTGTGCTACTGTCTGAGTGCTTTCGTGCCTCCGCAGGGCAACGCGCACGCCTGGGAAAGCCCTATTGGTAGCAAAATTCGAGAGCGCCCATCCGAGGGGGCCCACCAACACGTGGCTTTGCCAAGTAGGCCAGGAAGAGGCCCTTAGTAGCCTGCTTCCCCCCTCTGCAACCCCTAGCTCTTCCCTTACCTTTGGGTTCCCTTTGGGTTCCCTTTGGGTTCTGTCCAGTGTCAGGTGCAGCCTAGATCAGAGCTAAGACAGCAGGTGCCGCCTGGGGCTGAAGACCAAGTGCTGGGGAACCCGTCAAAGAGAAGGGGAAGGCTTTCCTGGCTCCAGCAGAAAGCAACGGCGTGGTTTCACTGGGGGGGGGGGGGGGGTCCCGGAGGGAAGCTTTTTCCAGACTGGAGGGTCTAGGAGAGAAGCTCGACGAACTTGCGCAGGGTCACGAGATATGCCGACCCCTCGAACCCTCTCGGCAGGACCCAGTCTAGCATTCTCCCCACCACCCTTCTTTTTGCTGCTTCAGATCAGATCTCTTTCCCAGTGACCTGAGTGGTCAGTCCTGGCTAATATCGACTATTGGACTGACTTTCTGCCCTGGACATACTAAAATGTGGCCAATTGCAGCACTGTAATGTCTAATGCTGGGCTGAGTTGATTCTCAAATATAAATGTTCTTTTCAGCTTCTTTTCTAATCTGCTTAGTGAGAGAACCACCGCCTACTACTAATGGGACCCTGGATGCCAGTCGCAGGCGACAGAGACCTCAAGTCAGCAGCCTTCCGTGTCAGATTTTCCTGGCGGTTATAGCTAATGACTTTTCCCACCGCTGTTAGTAGTCGCAGCTTGACCCGGTGACATTCCTTTATCCTGTAACTGTGGGGCTGTACGTAGTCCGCAAGTTGCCTTCTGCAAGAGGCTTGAGAACGCCCCTAGAAGTTCGCCTTTATCTCCAGTTTTTCCGCCTTCTCCCCTCCCCCTCCCTGCAACGCCCCCGCGACTCCTTTGCCAGGGGATTTGCAAGCACCTCGTGGACCCTCTCCTCCTGCCCGGGGTTAATCAGTCCGGAGCGAGCCGGGCTTGCAGGCACGAGGGCAGAGGGAGGCACGGTGGCCCCGGCGGGGGTCTCGCCTGACTCTGAGTCTGGGAGGCGCGGTAGTTTCCGTCATTGCGGCGAGGGCCGGGCCCACGGCCGCGCGCCCGCCGCCGCCGCCGCCGCCGCCTCCATGCTGCAGCGCCGGACGCAGTCCTTCCCGGCGGGGCGGCTGCCGCTGCCCGAACAGGCTGCGGTGGGGAGCCTGGGACCGGGGCCCGCCCTGGCCGCAGCCGGGGTCCTTGGCTGCCAGCCGCACGCCTGAGCTGCGGACTCGCCCTGGCGAGGTGGGCAGCGGGCGGGGCGCTGTGTGCAGCGGCTCGCAGGGAGTCGGCCACCGTGTGCAGAGCGGCCCGAACTGAGGACTCGTGTCTGTGTGTGTGTGTGTGTGTGTGTGTGTGTGTGTGTGTGTGTGTGGTGTGCGCGTGTGTTTGCGCGTGTTTTTACTTCTTCCCTAGAGGATGTGAATGGATTCGCAGCTGGCTGCTCCCTTAGGATTCTTGACTGTGGAGCTCTGGGCTGTGAGCACAACCCACCCATATAATCCATTTTGCACGGTCGGTTTATATCAAGAGAAAAAAGCGCAACTGGACGGGGGTGGGGCCGACCGAGGAAACCTTCTGGAAATACACACACACATTCACAAGAGAGAGGAAGAATGAAAGACCCGGGAAGATTTTTATAACCTTCCTGCTGACCCTTCTGTTTTCAGAAAAGATTCTGGATCTTTTCTACCTTTTGAAATCATCTTGGCATCTTTTTTTTTTTTTTTTTTTTTGTAAGCCGCTCTTCAGCTAGCTGCGTGTGTGTGTGTCTGCGCGCGCGTGTGTGTGTGTGTGTGTGTGTGTGTGTGTGTTGTCTGCGCGCGCGCGCCTATCTGATGCATTTGACTCTCTTTTATCCAACTGCCCAGAAGCAAATGTTAACTCGTCGGTGCCCCCTCGATGCCGAGGTTCTTGAAGAGCAGGGAGGACGCCCAGACCCATTTTCCCGGCTGGATTCGGAACCGCTGCCTGCCTGTGGACCCATGTGTGTGGATCGCTTTACCCAGACGCTTGGAAAGCGCCAGTATTAACTTGCTTCCAGGTACATCACAAGGTCACCAGAGGGTCTTGTAGCCGTCTTGTTTCCGTGCATCTAGACCTTCCTGTCTTGGCCAGAGATATTTATGTTTCCGTCCACATCATCTGAGGCCAAAAGTTCAGCCCTTCGAGCTGGGTTCTGTACAAACAAGGTAACAAGGATTGCTTTTCAAACTGCTTAACAAAATTCCCGACTCTTCCTCAGCCCTTTCCCGGCTCTCTCCTCTCCACAAAAATGTCATCAGCCCTTGAATTGCGTGGATTTGGGTTGGAGGAGAACTTAAAGGAAACGTGATCAAAAGGCTTTGCCAAACCACTCTCTTTTCTGCCTGTGGTCCGGTGGGGATCAAAGCTGATCGTGAGAAGGACCAGTCCCCTCCCTGCTTCTCCCTCCCGGAGCTGGGCTGGATGTGCGTGTGCAAGAGTGAATGCGAGTGCGCGCGCGCCTGTGTGCGAGTGTGTGAGTGTGTGTGTGTTTGAGTGTGTCTGTGTGTGCGTGCGCGGCCGCCCTGCCTCTGCCCGCTCCCCGGGCGCAGAAACGCGGGTTTCATGGGGCGATCTCCGCGGATCCCCCACCCAGCGCGACCTGCGGGCAGCGGCGGCAGTGGCAGGAGCCGCCTTTCGGACTCCCTAGGATGCGGGTGCTGAGCTATGGCAAAGGGCAGCAAAGTGACGAGCGAGACCCGCGTACGACTGTGAAAGCCACCTGGAGCCACCTTGCCGGGATTGTACCTGCGGGCAGAAAGTCCTCCTACGACCGTCTTTTCCTCTAGAGGCACCAGGTAACAACCCAACGACTACCCGCCTCACCCAGTTTCCTTCTGATCTTGTTTCTAGTGTCTTATCTGCATTGCAGGCTACTTTACTTATTAATGTTTCGAAAATCATCAGGAAGGGCTGAAATATCCAAGGGCGCTCTGTGATGTTGTAATATAATTTCTAGTAGGTGGGATATAAATCTATACCTGAGCATTTAATCTAGCAGTGAAAGCTAAGGGAATATGGATACGCTCCACCCTGAGTGATGATATTGGAAAGCTAGGCATATTGAACCTGTCTGAAGATGCCAGGGATTAAAATTCCGTGTTTCCTTCAGGCTATGGTTGCCACGGACCATTTGGTATCCAACCCTCCCCAGACCGTGGAGTGCGAGAGGGTGTTTGGTTTCCACCCATCATTTCAGGCAAGGACCATTTTGACCCTTCTCTACCTCTGGTGCCAGGTTGTTTTCCTTTCCTTATTGTGGAGGAGCTTGCCAGATCCTTTAGTAGTTGTAAATTACGCATCTGGAGACTTTAATCTGAAATGGAGTTTTCTTGGAACTTGCTCTGCATGAAAGGGAATTCATTGTCACCGGCGTGTGTGCGGAGAAATGGTATTGAACTGCCAGCGTTTGCTTCTGTGTAGCAAAATACATCCCAGAGAGAAGTCATTTTTATGTCTAGAGGAGCAAGGCTAAAACCATAACCACCACCCCAATACTGTCCCCAGCTGTATTGTCTCGGTTGTGGAGCTCGGGTACGCGTGGTTTGTGTGGTTGGTTTTGGTGTGCTTGTTTCTGTATAATATGTATTTTTGAGCATTTTTGCCAGAGCATTGATTTACAAGGAATAGGGTGGGTTTGCGACTACCTAATTAACATATTGGGTCTGATACGTTAAAAAGGAGATTCCCAGGGCTGGCGGAGTCGGAACAAATTTAGCGAACTTCCAAAGCCCCTTACCCTCGCAGCTTATTTCTCTCATTTGCTTTTTTTTTTTTTTTTGCATCACCTCTGCGTCCCCTACAGAAATTTCACCCCTTCTAGAGAGCATTCGGATTAACAAGATAAAGCACTTCCAAAGTAGTCTCATCAATGTTTTATTCCATAGTGAAGGCGGTCTGAATAATTCAGCTAAGGAGTGCTCGTTTGTCTCCAGACTTCGGTAGCTCCCTGCTGGGTGCACGCAGCGGAGGATGTGGCCGGGCCGAGCGCTCGGCGCCTTGCTCTAGGAGGCAGCGACTGGAGATGCACCGAAGGTTTCTCTTTGCCACAGCCGCTTAGAAAGTGTAGGGCGCTGCCTCTTCCTCCGCTTGCTGCGTTTCTATAGATATCCATATGATGGCATTTGCAGACTACAAGCTGGCCACTAGCTGGATGCTCTCGCGGTCTCTGCGCGTTGATGTCCCTGACTGCTCTGGAGTCTGGGCTCGGCTGCTGCTGCAGCCCTCGCAGGCTGGTGGTGCTACAAGGCCGTAAATGCAGCGTGCTTGGGGGCTGGGCTCCGCCACTGCAGCTGCCAGGCCCTGGTCGACACTTTTTGAGGAGGGGCTGGAGAGCTCAGCGGGCCCCCTGGCAGACAGCGGGCGCATCATGGCTGAGGTGGCGGCCTGGATATGAGAGGAAGGAGGTGGAGAGAGACGCGTGGAGGGCAGTGAGGTCCTGCCTGACTTCCTGCGCCTGCAGTCCTCCACCCCCTTGTAAATGAATATTCAAGAACATAGAAGAAAAGCTGGCTGCAAAAATGCCTTGATACTCAAATGTCGCTTGATTTCTCAGGGTTGGAAACCTGAAACTAAGTGTTTTTCCTAGATTTCCATTTCCTCCTGTCTCTTCTCTCTCCTCTCCTCCAGCTCGCCTGGATTTAATTAGGTCATTTATACTCCTGTTTTATCTCCAGTTGAAATACCACTGAAAAGACAACTGCACTCCCCACCCCGACCCCCAAGCCCAGTAAACACGAGGGCTGTGAGGGCCACTCTTCAGACAGATTTGCTCTGTATGTTCCAGCTCTAGGGAGAACCAAGAAAGGATATAGAAAGTAACTTGACTTTAACAGAAAAGCAGGTCCACATTCTCCTCTCTGAATAAAAGGGTACTGCCTGAATGAAAACTCAAAATAAGTGGGCATTTGGGAGGAATTAGATGGGGGGAGGTTCTTATCTTTTATCTTCTTTTTTTAAGTTAACTTCTATGTATTTCCCTCATCACTCAGGAAATCCTGGACAGAATACCTATTTATGTGTACTAAAAATCTGACAAAGACACTTCTTTGTCCCCCAGATATCTCCAGAATAGTATTTCAACAGAAACCATATTCATAATATTTGTTAGCAGATAAGGCATACCTCTTTAGAGGGTACCCAAGAAAGAAGAAATGCTGGGGCAGAATATCAGTGACTGGGAAAATAGTGGGTTTTCTCTATCTTCCTCCTCATTTCACTTCTCTCTGGCCTTTTCTCACCACAAATTCACTATTCTGCAGGTTTGTGTCCTCACCCTGAGGGAAGGCAAAACAAATGCATTATCTGGTTGTTGAGTGCTTAGAAGCCTAAACATGGATGACTATGTGATATATGTTTAGAATCAGCATTCATTGGTACATGGAGTTAGGTGGAATGTCAAAACCAAATCCACCTCCTAGCAGAGTTTCATATATAGAAGTTACTTAAAAATGGAGATTTCTGTCTCCCTTCCCTTCTCCCTTGCTTGAGTGGCAGAGAGGTAGACACCAGTTAGTTTGAAGATCTGAGACCACTGACCTTGTACTTAGATAGAGCTGGCTTGGCTCACTAATGGGTTAAGACTGTCAGGTGTTAATAGGAAATTTCCCAGAAAAATGTTCCTTCCTTTTAAGCTCTCTTATGTTTACCAGCAAGAGGGCCAAAACAATAGGAAAGTCAGGGCACCCATGGGAACAGATGTGAGCATGTAGGCAGGTGCAAAGAAGTTGCCCCTTGACTCCTGTCCCCCAGACCATTTCTTTTAGTTACTTTTCCTTTTCTCTTTTCAAGAGGAGAATGACCTTGAGCAACACCAGTCTTCTGTGCTTTACACACCTCTTTCCCACTTCACACATGTGATGTATATATGAACACACACAGACATATGCATATCTACTTCAGTTTTGAAATATGAGACTTTTGTGCTTGAGTGATTTGGGAAGGGTTCATTAAGATATATCTTTGACTAATACCAGGCAGAGATGATTTTTTTTTCTTTTTTCTCATGAGGGGCTAGCAAGAGCTTTGGTCACTTGAAAGAAAATTGTCCCACCTATATCCCCTCTTCCATTATTTTTGTCTCCTCTGTCATTAAATGCATTCTTGGTGGCAAAGTATTGTGTGGTTATGGCGTTGGTGTTTGAATGACCATCGCATGTTTTATCTGCTTTAAATCTTTTCATGAATGACCATCAGTTCTCTTTTGTTCATTCACACCAATGTTCTGCTTTCTCTTGCTGCTTGAAGCACTTTAGGCTCAGTAGTTTTGCTGAGTTTTCTAGCTGGTGAAATTAGGATCTTGCTTTCTGCTGATGAGATGCTTGCAGATATCTAACAGTGTCCCTGCCTCTGCATAAAAGTACCATGTAATAAGCTCTATATTATATATCTTCGGTTATTTTAAGAACAATTGACAATAGATAAGATTACTGATAAATATGTGCCAATTTTGAGGTTGGAGAAAGAAAGCTACATAAAACTTCCTAGAACTGGCTAATTTGTTAACTCATTCCAGTGATTTTTATTTTTCATTTACTTAGAAATATAACATTTTGGCATTATTTTCATAGTTTTGTGTATATGGTAGTCACTTCTAACTTTTATGCTTTATTGAAGAATAAATACAAGAATTTAGGCCTTTAAATAGATAGGACACATGACTAACAGGTAATTTTGCTAAATCATTCCACGGTCACACATGTGTATGGCTCTGCCTTGTTCAGTAAACCTTGAAAGTGAGACTGCTTATTACATTTCTACAGCCCACATTTTTATTCCTGTGGCATCCTTCAATCATTGAGAACTATTTAAAACCTAAGGCAGTATAATTTGTCCATTACATGGTGTGTGCATGGTAAAATTAAGAAGAATTATGTTTATCAGTATTGAAGCTATTCTGGTTAGAAGTGAACCATTTTTGTTATGCCCTATCAACATAAATTGTGTGTTTTTATGAAAACTCCAGTTTCATATAAGTGTAACAAGAGATAGAAATATAAGAATTTAATTTAGAAATGGCTAATGCCATTTAAAGCTTTTCATCATAGTGTTCTGATACATACTCTTCTGACACAATGCTTTTTACTGAACTATGACATAATTTAATACTAATTATGAAGATGGTTAACAAGTGATAGAAAATAATAATGAAATTACATGGTTATATAAATGTAGTATCATTTTATTGACAGCCTGTAAACCACATGAAAAGGCCTTATTATTAAGCTATGAGCTATATCAGTAAGATTTCTCAGAATTTGGCTTTGAGGGTCTATGTTTGTTAAGTTACAAACTAGGTCACATTAGGAAGAAAATGCAAATTGATCAATTCGAGTCTTCCTAGATAATATGTATCTTTTTTTTTTTTTTTTCAACGTTTATTTATTTTTGGGACAGAGAGAGACAGAGCATGAACGGGGGAGGGGCAGAGAGAGAGGGAGACACAGAGTCGGAAACAGGCTCCAGGCTCTGAGCCATCAGCCCAGAGCCCGACGCGGGGCTCGAACTCACGGATCGCGAGATCGTGACCTGGCTGAAGTCGGACGCTTAACCGACTGCGCCACCCAGGCGCCCCAATATGTATCTTTTTATAGAAGAAATCTGTCTAAACTTAAACCTCATGCTACTCTTTGTTTCTTCGTGGGACCATATATGCAATTTATTGCTTTAAAAATCCTTCCAATCCTACCATTGGATATTGAATCTACTTTAGATTCCTCTAGAAAGAAGTCATAGGATAAATGCATAATGTGATAGCATGGACCTTTTTTCCCAACTCTAGAAGCAGTTTCTGAATTCATGGAAAAATGCAAGAAAACACTATTTAGTTCAATAGAACCAGTGTATTTAATCAGGGATAGAAGCCAAAACAGTATTGTTTATATTTCTCTATTTTTTACTTTGCTCTGTGCAGCTCTTTTGAGGAAATGCTAGAGACCTGAAGTTTGCATATTAGTTGCTTTCTGCATTCCATCCCCCATGTTGACTTCTCATTTCCTGTCTTAATAGATTTTTCATGAATCCTAGTGGTGTTGCTTCCAAAGTTATTGGATATTTGCTTTAAAGTGATTTATTAGTGGGAACATATCAACTCTGTTATGAAAACTAACTTTCTCTTATCTTCTTTGGAAGTACAGGCTGTGGTGTTTTCTTAGCAATTAGCTCTTTTTGTTATATTTCCATGGTATGTAAGTTAGGTTATTAAGTGATTTCTATGCATTCATTTTATTAGTGTTAAGACATTTGTATAGCAACATTAAAATGCATATGACTTGCATGGCGATATTGAACACTGTATGGAGCAGCACATACACTTTTTCTACATGGAGAGATACTGTTATAGCACTAATAGTCACAGATATTTTAATTTAAAATGCCTCATTTAACAGGAACGTGCCTACCTTCATACTGAAATTTAGGGGTTATTTATAGGAATTTTGTAGGATATTGGCCAGGTATTTACTGTTCAAATGTCAGGCACTTTAACAGCATATAAACTAGACATTGGATCCTGACCTCAAGGAACTTATTTTCATAGTAACAGGAAGGATGTAAACAAATACATAGGCTGGAAAGTTAACTGATATTTTTTATTCTATCTTGATATGTTATACTCTGTAGTAAGAGGGACAAAGGAAATTGGGAAATTGTTAATGTGTTTTGTGGAGGTTGATATTTTGCAGTGATTAGAAGCATGAACTTTGGGATTGCACAAACCTGTGTTTCAGGCTTATGTAACCTCTCTGAGCCTTAGTGTCCTCACCTATAAAAGGAGGCTAATGATAAAGGACATTCAGCTGCTATCATCACCAACATCATTGCCATCGTCATTATCATTTCATCATTAGTTATCATGAGGGGAGAGGAAAAAACTAAAGGTGTAGTAATTGAATGATGTCAGAGTCTATGCCTGGGGTCGTAGACCCTCAGGGTTCCAGGGAATGCTAAAGCTTATTCAAAACAAGGGCCCCACAGTCCACTGTCTTCAGAGACCAGGCACATGTAAAGCAGGGAATCTGGTGAGGTTTAAGAAATTATAGGTTGGAGGATCTCTGGTACTCTGGTGATTGCATGATTTACACAAGACGTTCAAATTTAAATTCATTTTAACCCCTGATGGGTCTGGCATTATAAAACTTCTGAGTTCTTCTGACATCTATTCAAATTTAGATTTTCACTAAAGCATCCCTGCCAAATGGTCATTTTGACAAAACTTGAGTACCTTCAAGGATTCTAAAATCATTCCACCTAAACCAGATTATTCCATTTTTGTATAGGCCTATCATAAAATTTATTTCTGGAGTTGAGCCAAATATCTGGCATCCTTGGCTTCAAATTAATTTTGATATGGAAGGAAGGGCACATAATAAATCTAATTCCCAGTGACAGTACCTCGAATATTTAAACTGAGTTGCTTGAGATCTTCAAACCATGATTGCTCTGCTTATGATTAAACATAATTAGGCCTAAACTGGTTTGGGACAGTTTTCTATGTGTCATGATTTTAAGCCTTTTTACACTTTATACTCAATAAATGTTATCTATCGTAAGTTTTTATCACCACCCTTTTCTAGATGGACTCCAGTTTGTTTGTCTCACTTTACACTGAAGTGTGATACCAGCTCCAGCAAACCATGTGGCATGACTAGTGTAGCGTTGAGCAGAACTATTTTTTTCTTGCTTTTGGAACAGAGAAAGCAGGCACATACTGTCACTGTCCATCCAGCACTCCTGTCACATTTACTCTTTCATCAATGCCTTCTCTCCTTTTGAGACTGAACAAGGCATTGGAGTCCTTAACATAGACCTCCAAGATGCTACAACTCATCAATCCAGAGTGGAGTCTGACTTCACAACCCTGGGATCATGACCTGAGCCATGATCAAGATTCAGACGCTCAACCAACTGAGTCACCCAGGGGCCCATCTCTTGATCTCAGCTCGGGCCTTGATATCGGGGTTGTGAGTTTAAGCCATGCAGGAAGCACGCTAAAAAAAAAAAAAAAAGAAAAAAAGAAAAGAAAAGAAAAGAACCCACTGTGGGGAAACTGCAATCTAGAGTGAGGAACAAATATTCTCTCAGAGAGGCAACCATATTCTTCAGTCGGTCTTGATACTTTTGCATCTTTGCCTCTTAATTTACCATTAAACCTAGATGATACTGATTTCTAGAATATTTACTAAGCTTGTGTTACCTTCTCCATAATTGAATAAAATTGATGATTGGGCTTCCAACCGTTTTTATAGCCTCTGTATGAGGTCACCAGATTTCTAATAAGGGGAAAATAATCTGAATACTGGAGAGAATGGCAGTAAAACTCTCTTTATCTGGTATCCATACAGGATGAGTCTTGGTTATCGACATTCTCCATAATTTAGAAATGTTACTCTTTTTAGACGCCATGTTTAAAAATGTTTCTTTTGTTTTTTCTTTTTCTTTTTTTTTTTTTTAATTTTTTTTCAACGTTTATTTATTTTTGGGACAGAGAGAGACAGAGCATGAATGGGGGAGGGGCAGAGAGAGAGGGAGACACAGAATCGGAAACAGGCTCCAGGCTCTGAGCCATCAGCCCAGAGCCCGACGCGGGGCTCGAACTCCCGGACCGCGAGATCGTGACCTGGCTGAAGTCGGACGCTTATCCGACTGCGCCACCCAGGTGCCCCTCTTTTTCTTTTTTAACATTTATTTATTTTTGAGAGACACAGCACGAGTAGGGCAGGAGCAGAGAGAGAAGGAGACACAGAATCCGAAGCAGGCTCCAGGCTCTGAGCTGACAGCACAGAGCCTGACATGGGGCTCAAACTCACAAATCATAAGATCATGACCTGAGTCAAAGTCAGATGCTTAACCCATTGAGCCACCCAGGCACCCCTAAAAAATGTTTCTTTTAAACTTTTGCTTTTTAAAAAAATTTTAAAAATATTTTTATTTTATTTTTGAGAGAGAGAGAGAGAGAAAGGGGGAGAGAGAGAAAACATGAACAGGGGAGGGGCAGAGAGAGAGGGAGACACAGAATCTGAAGTAGGCTCCAGGCTCTGAGCTGTCAACATTGAGCCTGACATGGGGCTTGAACTTGTGAACCACAAGATCATGACCTGAGCCAAAGTCGGATGCTTAACTGACTGAACTACCCAGGTGCCCTGAAATTTTACTTTTTAAAAATTATTTATTTATTTATTTTGAGAGACAAAGAGAGAGCATGAGTGGAGGAGGGGCAGAGAGGGAGAGAGAGAGAATCCCAAGCAGGCTCCACACTTAGCAAAGAGCCCTATGTGGGGCTTGATCTCACGAACTGAGATCATGACCTGAGCAGAAATCAAGGGTCAGCCACTTAACTGACAAAGCCACCCAGGTGCCCGTAAAAGTTGTTTTAATTCTAATGTGAATGGTAATAGTTATTAAAATTGACACATCAATTGTAAATACAGTTAACCTTTTCTGAAAGACTTGAAGTCTTCGTTGTATATATTAGTGATGCCAGAAAGCCCTCAGGGACCAATCCATGTCATGTTTAAAGCACGGATGTTTGTACGGATATGACATTTTCCACAGTTTCTTTTCTTTCCTGTCTGTGTATGATTTTTCTTTTCCTTGCTCTCATATAGCAAACTTTTTCAGTGGGTTTGTTTTCTTTTTTAAATCACTGATAGGAAGTTATTAACAAAAGACAAGATTGTTAGATATCTTTGTGAACTAAGAACCTGAGGATGAATAATATTCTAAGACTCTCTCGGCTAAGGAAAGCACATTAGTTTTCCTTCATATACTTTATGTGGAAAGTACTTAAAAATGATAATGTATCTTTATCTAATAAATATAATAGATGATGACGATTATGATCATAAACACATTTTCTTAGAATATCATCTATGCCGGATACTATTGGTTTTTACTTTCTTCTAACCCATGCAATAATCCTACAGCTTGGGCATGATTGTATTCCTTTTTTTTTTTTGAAGATCAGGTTGAGGCTGAGGGCAGTTAACTTGTCCGTGATCAGATGACTAACAGATGATAGGGCTAAAATTCAAATCCAGATACTTCTGATTCTAAAGAAACATGCTGTATCTACTATACCTTGGAGGTTTCCATTTTCTTCTCCCTGTTAAAGCTGTTTTCTGTTGATTGTTATTACATAAATGTGTTTTTAACCTCCTTCAAGGATGATGGCCATCCTCTGAATATGCACCTTGTTCTTAATTTCTTTTCCTTTCTGGTACTTTGTGAATTACTGTATTTTATATCTGGAAGTTTATGAAAGACTTTATGGTTATTCATTAGGGGATTTGGTAGCTCTTTGTATGGAGAAATGTTTGATCCTGGCTCTGAGATTTAAGTATATCCTAAATTTTTTTTTGCTAAACTAGACTGTGTGATTTTGGGTGATTTACTCTTTCTAATTCCTCCTAATTTCCATCTACATAAGGGTCTTGCAAGCTACTGTGAACTTGCTGGTGTGTCTTAAGTAATTAATAAGTAATTGCTCCCTGTAGCGCTTTTCCTAGTACAGAAGAATTGGAATAAATCGGAATTCTATAAATGTTAGTTAGGATGAGATGGAACTTGGAGATCATTAATGATCATTCATCATTAAAATGTTTGTATTTGTCTAATTGTGCTCTGCACTCCACTTACCTCTTATTCCCGTTACTATGTCTTTTGTGCTGCTGTTGCTGTCATTAATGAGTGCTTCAGTCTTTACCCCTAGTTACCTCCTTCCTTTGAGACAGGGCTGGAAAGATGGTCAAATAACAAACTCATTGTGTCATCCTGAATCCGGATTTCTATGCTGTTATTTCAATGACAGAGGGGCCTGATAGCCAAAATTGGATGCTTAAGTATAGATGTATTTGTTGGCAGAACAGACCATTTCTAGATTAAGCCCTGTGGTGTGTTCCCATCTGTGATTTGCTTTCTTACTTCCTCTGATGGATTCAGGATGGCCACAAACTCATTATAGGTATCCCTATCAAGAGTACATGTCATGTTTCCCTTCCCCTTGCGTCTGGACTGGCCTTGCAACTAGCTTTGAACAATAGGTGTGGCAGAAGTAATAGGATATAACTTCCAAGCTGCATCCTCCAGAGATCATACAGTCATCCCTCTTGCCCTCCTGGAAAAAAAATGTTAACATCATGTGAAGAAGCCCAGGTTACCCTGCTGGAGACAAGTGGCCCGGCTGACAGCTGGTACCAGTGGCAAGGCATGTGAAGGAGGCCTCCTTATAGCATGCAGACACAGTAGAGCTTCCAGCTAATTATAGTCACACGGGTGACCCCATATAAGACCAGCAGAAGAACCAGCCCAAATTGATAATGTACAAATCATGAACAAATAAACTGATTGTTACTCTAAGCCACTAAGTTGTGGGTAGGAGTAAATAGCTGAGACATGCTCTGGGGTGATGGGATGCAGCCAGCCATCATGCCTGTTTTGGAAGACAGTCCTGTCTCTCTTTTTTATCCTTTCAACAAATGTTGGTTAAATATCTACTAGATTTAGGTATGCTGCCCCCATGTATGGATTCGTGGATTTTTGAAGAGGAATATAGTGCTTAAGCTTTTGGAAGTAATTTGCTGATTCCTTAAATGCCTCAGATTTCCTTTTCCTAAGGTGTTTCCTAACATGGCTGAATGTACATGGGGATTAATTTTGATTTGCCTGTTTACTGCTGTACCCACTTTTCACTGCATTAGACAAGCTTCTCTGAAAGAGCTGTCCTCTTATGCTAGGGATAATGCCATTCACCTAAAGCCCAAGGGAGAATTGGTCTTTGTTTCTCTAAGTTGCATTTTGAGCTTGGTTTGGTTCAGAGGGACAGTTTGTCAATTCTCCAAGATTTTATTTTACCTTCTAATTATGTTTCAGTGATTCAAATTTCCTATTCATTTCTTCTGTAAATTGCATCTAGATTGCACAATTACTTTATTCTGGGACTTTATACACTCTCATTTTTTTTAATGATGTTCTCATTTATGTATCAAGTTACTCTACAGGCATTTGACATACTGTTATAGGTATAATAAGGTACAGGGTGTAGGCCATGGGGCAGGATAATTATAATGGCTTCGTAACTTTTCTGATTACTGTTTAATTATAAAAAATACATAATTACAAAATGAATACAGTCAAACTGAGTGTTTTTACTTTTAGTAAAAGAGATACATTTGTGAGGAGGTGTGTGGGAATGCAAGTCACATTCACCTAAATATTTTTTATGAAGGTGTTGTCCAATGGATTTGAAAGTCTCTCTGGTATATATCAAATATGATCAATTTTATTTACATTTCCTTCTTGCTATTTCTTTCTGTGATTTTAGAGTTTAATATAAGGTAGGTAATATATGCTATGCTAATTACTTGAAGTTTCTACTAGTGAATACTTTTTTTAATGTTTATTTATTTTTGAGAGAGAGAGAGAGAGAGAGAGATCACACAAGCTGGGGAAAGGGAGACAGAGGATCCAAAGCAGGCTCTTCATTGTCAGCACAGAGCTGGATGTGGGGCTCAAACTCACCAATGATGAGATTGTGGCCCTAGGTGAAATCAAGAGTTGGATGCTTAGCCAACTGAGCCACGCAAGCACCCCATCTACTAGTGAATTCTAAAATAACCAAGTACATATTCCATCTGCTGCATGTTTCGATGTACATAAGAATTTATCTTCTTAGCATGATATGTATCAACTTCCAGGATCCCATCTGCAAACTCCAGCGTGCGTATGGTGTTTTACTCAGCATGCCCCTTCAGTGGTCACCAACATAATTTTCCCTCTATTTTTCTAGGTTCTTGCCTAAAACCCCCTTGTAATGAAAATACAGATTAACAGAAGAAAACAGAAATTTAACAACATGTATGCTTCCTGTATACGTAGAGATACCCAGGAAAACTGAGTACCTCCCCTAAATGGCCCAAGCCATTACCTTAAATACTATCTCCATGGGGCGCCTGGGTGGCTCAGTCGGTTAAACTGACGACTTCGGCTCAGGTCATGATCTCATGGTGTGGTCTGTGAGTTCGAGCCCCCGTGTCGGGCTCTGTGCTGACAGCTCAGAGCCTGGAGCCTGTTTAGGATTCTGTGTCTCCCACTCTCTGACCCTCCCCCATTCATGCTCTGTCTCTCTCTGTCTCAAAAATAAATAAACGTTAAAAAAATACTATCTCCAACTAAAGACAAAAAAAAATTTTGGAGGGGATGGAAAGCCAGTTATGGGAGATTTTCAAGCAAAACACAGTAATGATTGTTATGGGTATGGTTGTTATGCAGTTTGTGTCTCTGCTATGGATAAGAGTTTTTAGAGGTTTAGTTGTCCTCCTCTTCCTAGTACAGAGAGGAAGACACCCTTACAAGTGGAGACTTCTTTTATAAATGTGAATGTCTGTTACAAAAGGGTAACTTCTACTTGGTTTTTAGAGCCTTTCCTATGTCTGCTATTTCTTAAAAGTAATCAACCTAAATTAATGTTTATGCCAAAAAGGCATATTTTGGGGTGTCAAATTCTCCCCTTCACTGCTTTAAGATTTCTTAGCAAGTTTCGTTGTTTTGGGGAAACAAATTGAAAGTATTCAAGCCATAGTCTGACTGTAAAATCTTTAAAATGAATGTCTCTAGAGGCAGCTGGCTAGCTCAGTTGGTGGAGCATGCAATGCTTGATCTTGGGGTTGTGGGTTCCAGCCCCAATGTCAGATGTAGCCATTACTTAAAAATAAAATCTTGAAAAAATAAATAAAAAATGATAAAATGAATGGCTTTAATAGAATTTAGCTACAAAGGAAATTACATCCATCTGTTCATCATAGAGAATTGAATAACACCTGTAATATTTATGTAAGGCAGGCTTCATTTTATTATAATAAAAGAGTAAGAGGGTATTCATACACACACACACACACACACACACACACGCACACACACACAGCTTGTTTATTTTATCAAAACTAAATCATTTTTAATATGCATGCTATATATTGTACTGCTAGCAATTATCACACTTTAAAGGAAGATTGTGAATAAATTCTAGGCTAAATGATTGTGGAAAAATAATCATCTTTTATTCATTTTAAAATAATGTGCAGTAAAATTATAAGAAAGTGACAATGACTGAATTTAAATAATACTTTTTAAAAGTAGCACGTAGCTTCTTTTTCTTTTTCTCTTGGTAAAACAGAGATCATACAAATGCTGCCATATTGTAGCTTTTGCATTTGTTCTCACTGTTTTTCAGCCTTCTGAAGTGTAGCATTCTCCATTGTGGCTTACTCATTTCTTAAAGTCATACTGGTTTTTGTTGTTGTTGTTGTTTTGATAAGAAGTCTGTATTTTCTGATGAACCTCTTTTCTAACTTTCTACTATAATTTAGATGTTATAGGCAATAATAATGAACTGGGTTTTAGCTGGGATAAGCCATCATTTTGTACTGTCTTTTTGGTAAGCTTTCAGTCAAAAGAAGGAAGTAAGAAACCCTTGGCAAGGGATGAGCAGGGTCAGTTTGAGAGCCGCTGTCTCAGCATAGGGTCAGCTCAGCTGTTAAAGCTCAGCCTTCCATCTCCCTAAAGGCTCATTGCTGTTCCCTCAGGACCACAGCGTTCCTACAGTTATTAAGGAAAGAAACTTCCATTTGACAAATAAAATGGCTAAAATTCATACCTGTGGGGATTTAAAAAATGGCTGTGTGTTTGAGTTCCTATTAAGTGGCACATCAGAAAAGTAATCAAACACACCCGTGTTTTTTAGGGAACTCTACTATAATACAGTTACTGGTGTATGGACCCACTATTAAATGGTTTTAATAATCAGTTTTCAGTGTCTCTGTTTAAAAAGTCATAAAGAAAAAGTGTAGCTCTGACTCACTAGCCTTAATTGACAACTGTAGGCAATATCTACTTATATTTCTTTTTTTTTTTTAAAGATTTTATTTTTAAGTGATCTCCATGCCCAATGTGGGACTGGAACTCACATCCCTGAGATCAAAAGTCACATGCTCCACTGACTGAGCCAGCTAGGTACCCCCGATATCAACTCATGTTTCTTTTTTATTCTTTTTTTAAATTTTTTTAAATTTTATTTACTTTTGAGAGAGAGAGAGAGAGAGAGAGAGAGAGAGAGAGACCAAGCGTGAGCAGGGGAGGGGCAGAGAGAGAAGGAAACACAGATCCGAAGCAGGCTCCAGGCTCTGAGCTGTCAGCACAGAGCCAGATGCGGGACTCGAACCCACGAACCGTGAGATCATGACCTGAGTTGAAGTTGAACGCTTAACCAACCCAGCCACCCAGGCGCCCCTCAACTCATGTTTCTATTAGATTTTCATTGCTCGAGGCTTCTTAAGGTATCATCCATTCTTTAGGAGTTGGATATTTGCCTTCATTTTAGTTTATTTCAATATAGTGGAGATAGAAACATCCTTTTCATAGTCGGTTTTTGGCCAGCGTACCCTAAAATTTACTAATTATAGTGAAATCACAACTCTGCATTCTTCATTGAGAAGAAGCTGGTGGCAGCCTGGGAAGAAAATAATGTAGTGTGGTTAGCCAATGTTCCTGTTTCCTCTAGTGTAGTGTGACTAGTTTAATCAATTACAGATGCAGCAGTTAAGTTCCTGAATTACCAAAAAGAAAATGTTTCCTGGCCACTATATATGTGGTATTTTAATATCAAATACCTTGAGCTTCAGCTATCCAAGGTTTGAAATAATTTTGTTGGGGAGCAAGGATTTCCTGTCCTCTTCTAAATCTTTCTAGCTGAACTGAAAATCAAACTGACATGAGACAGATTAACAGGAGAAAATAAGATTTAATATCGTATATACCAGGAATCTAAATAGACGTGGAAATTCCAAAGACAGTGAGGCAAAACGAGGTATATATGTCATTCTGAACAAAGGAGAAGGGGTAGGAGTCTGGAACCTCAAAGGGAAGGAATGCAGCTCACAGGGCACTCGTAAGAGGAGTGGATGTTTGGTAATTAGATGTTTTCCCTGCCATACAGATGGGTCACTCAGATAAAAATTATCTTTGGTAATAACAATTGTTCTGAGAAAGACCCCCAATTTTAGATTCTTCTCTGTAGTTAAGGATGGACAAAGGTTTCTCCTGAGTCCTCAGAGTCTGCTTTCAACTCAAAATAGTCCATATGCTGAAGTGGCATATTTTGAGTGGACCTCAAAAAAAAAAAAAAAACCACATATTTTGTATATCTTTTATTTATTTATTTATTTATTTTTTTTTTTAATTTTTTTTCAACATTTATTTATTTTTTGGGACAGAGAGAGACAGAGCATGAACGGGGGAGGGGCAGAGAGAGAGGGAGACACAGAATCGGAAACAGGCTCCAGGCTCTGAGCCATCAGCCCAGAGCCCGACGCGGGGCTCGAACTCACGGACCGCGAGATCGTGACCTGGCTGAAGTCGGACGCTTAACCGACTGCGCCACCCAGGCGCCCCTTGTATATCTTTTAAAGTATAGTCAAAGACACTGCACTTTTTTTTAATGTTTATTTATTTTTGACAGAGAGAGAGAAAGACAGAGAGAGAAAGAGAGAGAGAGAGAGAGAGAGAGAGCGCGCGCGCGCGCGCACGCGCATGAGCAGGGGAGGGGCAGAGAGAGAGGGCAGGCTCCAAGCTGTCAGCACAGAGCCTGACGCGGGCCTTGAACTCACAGACCTTGAGATCATGACCTGAGCTGAAGTCAGACGCTCAACTGACTGAGCCACCCAGGCGTCCCCAAGACACTGCACTTTTAATCGGTCAGTGTGGACTGCAGTGTGAACGACTGGTTAGTTTTCCTGCACTTAGTCTTTTTGTGGAAGTATCATTGCTATTCTTTAATTAAAATCAACAATAGATTGTTGCAAATTGTGAACAAAGAAGATGTAATATAATATGATATCATTTGCAACCTCTTAAGATGATTCTACAGACAGGAAAAACATTGAGCTGGAAGGTTATCAGCAAAAATAGAATATAGCAAGAGATATAAAAATAGCACTCTCTTCCCTGTCTTTTACAATATGAGTCGAACACTCATTGTATGGTTCCTCATGAAATTTGCAGAGCGCTGAGAGATTCACTTTTAATTGAGGTAACCCTGAGCTTTTTGAAGTGTAACCAGTGACAGACTAAAGTGACATTTTGAAGAAGCACTGGTTGAATTATGAAATACTGTTACTCTACAATGCTGCTGGGAACCTTAATTGGAATATAGAGTCTAACTCAAGGAAAAAGCAAAAACAAGGAACAAATGATTGAATCATGATACATTTTTATATTGGGTTCTCTCACAGTTCACACATACACAAAAACATAATTTTCTGTATTCCATTCTTTTGTCTTTTGTTTGAATCAGTGAAGAATGTCCCTCCTGATTCCTTCTTCCTTTTTTCTTTGTCTTAGTTCCAAAAATTGATTAATTCCAGATAAAATATCTTAATTACAGCTTAATCAGTTGCCAGTTTAATTTTTAATGAAGCAACTCTCAGGATATACTTTTTGCTAGTATTTGCCTTCATATTTTCCTAAGATATAGATTACTGTATTATCTTCATCATGATTAAGTGATGGATATTTAGAGATACATTAATGAGTCAGAGAGGAGAGTACAACTGTAGAGTGCTTTTCATTACAGAGTACTTCAGAGTTGTTAAAGGATAGGATCACAGTGTGGCTTTGAAATTTATCTCACAGAAACAGCTACTTAGGTTAAATGTACATTACAAGAAAGTTTATTGCAGTAGTGTTTGTAACAGCAAAAACATATTTTACAAAACATTGTACAGACTGAGTATTCACCAATAACAGGCAGGTTTCTTAACGGAATATTGTACTGTTCTTTAAGTAACTGAAATAGATCTATATTTGTTGATAAAGCTGTCCAAAATAGATGGTTACATAAGAATAGAAGTTATGGTGGCTATAATGTTATCCTCTTTGCATAAAAAATAACACACACACACATGCAGATACACATAAATTCATATTTATGAATTAGCATTCTTTGGAAGGGTACATACCCACAAAAAAGTAGATGGTGGTTTCCTCTGGGTGGGAGGGTCAAATGATTTTCAATTTTATCCTTATAGAGAGTTTGAAACTTTTTTACTTTTACATGCTATAATTTGTAATAATAAAAAGCTTAAATATAAGGTTTAAATGACCATTATTGTTATAGATCAAATAAAATTAAAAATGAATCTTCTAAATAATTAAAGGCTATTATATGCTCGATGGTATAATATTACATAAGTCAACAAAAATGTGAATGATATTTGCAAATTTATTTTTATAGATAAATTGCAGAGATTTAGCAGCCAAGCTTATCTACAATATTGTTTGTACGGTTTAAAACAAACTATATGTCTGCCTCTTAGAGTGGATTTCCTTAACAATATGAAATACCAAATGTTCAATTGCTTTAGAGTTTCTGCTCAGTCTTATATTGCAAATTTTTAAAGGAAAAGTATCTCTAAAACTTAAACATTTAATTTAATCTGAAGTAATAAGAGAAAGACAAATACCATATGATTTCACTCAGGTGGGGAATTTAAGAAACAAAACAGATGAACATAGTGAAAGGGGGTGAAAAAAGGTAGGGAAGCAAACCACAAGAGACTCAACTATAGAGAACAAACTGAGGGTTGTTGGAAAGGAGGTGGGCGGGGGATGGGCTAAATGGATGATAGGTATTAAAGAGGTGACTTGTAATGAACACTGGGTGTTATATGTAAGTGATGAATCACTAAATTCCATACCTGAATCGATTTTACAATATATGTTAACCAACTAGAACTTAAATAAGCAATTGAAATTAAAAAAAATAAAGTAATAGGAAAATTTGACTTCCACGATAAAGGATGTTTCATTCTGGATTTTATTTAAGTTCACAGCTTTATATTTCCAGAGATAGGAATTTTGAGTTTTTTGTGTTTGCATCAGACCCCAGCACAATGTTTGCCATATAGATTAAAGATTGGATCATTAAATCAAAAAAGTAATTAGCTTTTTTTTCTAGAATCTTAATGTAAATTGAAGATAAAATTATGTTTTCTAATATTCTTCAACATATTAACAGACTAAATAAAACAAAACACAAATATATGTGAGGTCTTGCTAGACCAGTCTAGAAAATTGGAGGAAAAAATACCACTAAATTCCACATTAACAAAGATTAAAAGTATTATTTAAATTTTGTACAAAACTAACCTTTGTATAAAAGGTTAGTTTTTACTCCACATTTAACTTTCACAGCTGAATTCTAAGGGAGTATATTTCTTGAAATTTATTTTCCACATTTTTATTGAGATATATGCAATTAACATACCATTTAAGTCACCCTTTTGAAGTGTAGAATTTAGTGGGTTTTAATATAATCACAAGGTTGTGCAACCATTACCACTATCTAATTCCAGAACTTTTTTTAAAGTTTATTTATTTATTTTTTAAAGAAAGAGGGAGAGAGAGAGAGGGAGGCAGAGAGACAGGGAGAAAGAATCCTACGCAGGTTCCACACTGTCAGGGCAGAGCCCAATGGGGGGGGGCTCGAACTCACAAACCAAAACCCGTGAGATCATGACCTGAACCCAAATCAAGAGTCGACACTTAACTGACTGAGCTACCCAGTCACTCCTAATTCCAAAACTTTTTTTTTATTCTCTCCCCAAAGAAACTCTACATCTATTAGCAATTGTTCCCTATTTCCCCCTCTCAGGAGGCTAATTTTTGGGGGGAGAAAAAACACAAAAAAGAAAATAAGTACACCGAAAACAAACTAGAGATTTTTCAAAGAATTAATTTTCCCAAAGGCCTTTTTTAATCTTTCAGATAAGTAAACCGATTTCTTTTGACACATTCTTGTAGACATATTTTTTCATTAATGCAGTTTTGTTTTGTGAGATCCTCATTTGCGTAGGCATTTGATTCTAGTAGTTACTCCACATCATTTCATTGAGTTCACAAAGTACTAATTTTTATAAATGAAATTGCAGTTTACTATAGATATGCAATATGTTTTTAAGGAAAAAGTAATGATAAAGAAATTGGCAACGTGGTCAAAGATGTAGCTTTCTCTATATTGATCTATCCAACCATCTGTCTATAATGGTAGTAAGTGGAAAGAGATTTGAATGGGGTGAGTTCTATAAGTGAATAGTTCAGTAGTGAATATTGTTTATAGCAATACTTTTTGCTGCTTGAAACAATCTGGAAATTTCAGTGACTAGAGGAAAGAATACTTTAGCCACTTTGTATATCATTTGAAATTACATATATTTTTCCCCTGTTTAGAGAGAGACAATGAAATATACTTAAAGTTTCCATGTATTCAATTGATGATTGTGATTGCTGTATATTAGGAATTGATTTTATTTATTACAGATAAGAAAATTAATATTTTCTCAGTATTTAGCATTCTAAGATTTAATGGCATTTGACTGATAACTTATTTCAAGATTGCTGACTTAATATTTTGTTGCACAGAAGGTCTATGCGCTGTGCAGAGACTGTTCTGTCCAGAGTGAAGCTTATCTGGCCTCTCAATTCTGAGTTCTTGAATGTTGACTATATTTTAAGTTCCTTTTATACCTCAATTCTCCTAAAGAATATTTACTTTTTTCTCACTAAGTGTCAGTGAAACCATTTATCAGAATAGATAAAAGAAAACAGTTCTAAGCCGGTTCTCTTTTTCTGTAGTTGGGTGCTGTATCTTTAACTTACTGATTTGTTTATTCAACAAATATTTATTGATAACATTCCATTTATACCAGAAATAGTGGTAAGATCTAGAGATCCAACAGTAGGTAAGAGAGATATGATTGTTGCCCTTGTGGAATGGACATAGTAGCAGGGAGAAAGACACTTGGGAATTCATGGATTCATTCTGTTTAGCATCAATTAAGTGTCTGATAACTGGTGCTGGCATTAAAGAGATAGAGTTGCTTTGCATGAGTGGAGACTTCTGACTCCCAGTGTGCTCTGGGAGTGGACAAGGTGGGATCCCATCTGTCAGGCTCACCTTCTGTGTGAGCCCATGCTGCACGCTGATGAATCATGGTGCATGCTGGGCTATCTTGTTCTGTCTGGACTGCTGTTCTGTCCCCTGTAAATTCTCATTTAATCTGCAAACTATTAAAATTCACATGTTAGGCTAGATTCGTCACCTGCTGTTTTTTTAAAAAAACAGTATTGCAGATTATATACGTATGCGTGTATAATATCATGTATCTCTTTATTCACACACACACAAAAATACGTTTCCTTGGTTATTTATGAAGTTTGAGGGTTTTTCTGCTTTTATGTCTTTTTTTAAAAATTTTAAAAGTTTTTATTTATTTTTGAGAGAGAGAGACAGAGCATGAGTCGGGGAGAGACAGAGAGAGAGAGAGAGAGAGAGGCATAGAATCCGAAGTAACCTGCTTTTCTTTCTATTTTAGATAATTTAGACTGCTCTGGCTCAAGTGCTGGCTTAAAAATTTGTTTGAAGAGTATTTCCTGTTAATCAAAACCATATTATGTTTGATTTGCATTTATGGTTGTTTCTTATATTATACTATCAGATAAATTATCCAACAACTGGAGCCTGAAATTTACTGTTCAGTCAGTCAACTTTGGGCTCACTTACTTGTGGGTTCCACGTCCATGCTGTTTTATGGCCTTGAAAGAATTCACACTTACTTACTTGTTAAAATAATTACATTTTTTTTTACTTCAACTCATTTTCTTCAACATAACCAGGTGTTCAAAGGTTCCTATACATTATTTACATTTTACTTCTCTGGATGGAATTTTCTAATTGGTTAGTCAGTATAGTGGGTACAAAATCTTGTCCAAGCATTACTAAAGTATTTGCAGTTCTCTAAACATACTTAGCTATTTTATGTTTCTGTCTTTGATTCTACTCTGTTTTCTCTTCCTTTTGTTTGTTTCACAGACAAAAAAATGAGTATCATTTTCTCATCGTCCTCAAATTATTCAACAGGATTTCCAAAATGTTCTTTTGGGAAGGCTTTTCTGATGCCTCAGAGTTGAGGTTGTTGTCACACATCCTTGTTTCCATCCTGCCCTCATAGCATATATCCTGGAGAGGCTTCAGGTGGTTCTCTGTGTTTCCATGCAAATGTAATGTCATGGCCATTCTGTATCAGAGCATTTTTTTTTTTTTTTTTACATCACAGCACTTACACATTCTATTTAAATTGTTTTCTTATCTTTCTCTCCACATTTTCTAGACAGACTCTGATGTATTTGAGGGCATGGTATACTTAACATATTTAAAATTTTCTTTTTATCCAAATGCCTAGAATAGTGTTTGAAATTATTCAATTGAATTATTGAAATGAATCACTCATTTATGGGTAAGGCCGTAATGGTGACAGAAAATACAGGCAATGATTTTCTCAAAAATTCTCCCAAGTTGGTTGATACCAAGCTAAGGATTTGCTGTCAAATAATACTTGAAGACCTTTTCTCAGAAAAAAAAAATACTGGGAAAAACTAAGAAGGACCTTTGTACACATCCCCATTAAAATTAAAGAAAAAATTTCCTCTGTGTTGAACCAGTTTAAAGCAGTGACTTCTTTCAGATATTTAATTATTGTTCTGAATTGGCTGTTAGAGCATGTAAACTTAGAAGATACTGTAAATGTTTATCATTTCAAAGTTATAATTTGAATTATTGATCCTTTTCAGGAATTTCTGAAGGCTCTTTTTGAGGAATGCATGACTTTAGAACAGCTCTCTTTCTTGGATTATAATCTTCCCATTTGTTTGAATCCATACTATTTTTTCAGAATACAGAAATTCTAATTCCATGTTGTACATTATAGTGCAGTATAATTTCATATATATATATATACATATGCTATATGATAATATAGTACATATAGTATAGTTATCATTTACTTGCTGCAATTCAGATGTACAATAATGAAATAGTGAGAAGATTCCCATTTCTTCAGCAGCATTACTATTTTGCATCAGATACTTTTGAGAGGACATTAGTGGAAACATAATTCTCTTTTACAGTGGAATAATTTAATCATATAAGACATATGATTGCTTTAATCACTGGACATGAATTTGTCTACTCTCATCTTCTTTGATCATTTAAAAAAGTCCTTTATATCAATTAGATATATTTTATATTCTTAGTATTTTTTTCCTTTGATATTTGTGTTAGTTCTTTACCATTTTGTTTACATCTTTTATTCTTAATTTATTGACCTTAAATGGAAGACTTCCAAATTAAAATCTGATTGTCTCTTCTGACTTGTTAAATGTTAGGGTGAATTAGGTTGCAGTGGCTTATGTAAAGTTCTGAACTCTCTACTTATACTCTTCCCTCTTTTAATCTATACTTCTAGTCCTGCAAGATAAATCTTCCTAAAGTGCTTCACTCATGTAATTTCCCTAGTCAAAAACCTCCAGATGTTTCCCACTGCTTATGAAATTAAATTCAAACTTGTTCTCTGACATTCATGACCCTCCAAACCCCAGTAAGATCCAGTTTCTAGTCTCAACTATGACTACTCCTCTGTTCACACTACATATAGCAATAAAACTGAATTATTTGGTTTTCACAGACTCTACTGTCTTTTATTTCACTCCTTATATTTCTTTGGGCTTCTTCCTGCAATACCTGCCTTTGTATCATTTCTGACTGTTCAAATTCAACTGATTATTCAGAACCTATTTCAGAAATCTGTCTTTAAGAAGCATCTCCTGATTTGTTTATTCAACACATACTTATCTGTCAGGCATTAACCAAGGGTGCAATGAATGAGACAGTTAAGAGCTTTATTATAATGAGTTATTTTTATTAGGCCAAGGTGTTAGGCAATAAATAAATTAGGAAATAAAAATATAAAATATTAAGTGCTGATAAGTGCTATGAAGGAAAATATTAGAAGTGCCATGAGAATGTGTAATCAGAGGTGGAAGCCTTATATACTATTAAGGGTGATCAGGCATATGTCCTCTCTTATGAGGGGACATTTTCAGAGAGACCTAAATGAGCAGGGGACTAAGTCACAGAGATATCTAGAAGTCCTGAGAATGAAGCAAGAGAGTGAATTCAAGACCTCTCTGGCAGCAGCCAGCTTGCTGTGTTGACAAAATAGCCATCAGGCACTGGTGGCTAAAGATGAGTAAGTGAGCAAGAGAGTCACCAAAGGGGTTAGTAAGTCCTATGAGCCAGCACAAGGATTTTGACTTTTATTTTTTATTTTTTTTTTTTTTCAACGTTTATTTATTTTTGGGACAGAGAGAGACAGAGCATGAACGGGGGAGGGGCAGAGAGAGAGGGAGACACAGAATCGGAAACAGGCTCCAGGCTCTGAGCCATCAGCCCAGAGCCCGACGCGGGGCTCGAACTCACGGACCGCGAGATCGTGACCTGGCTGAAGTCGGACGCTTAACCGACTGCGCCACCCAGGCGCCCCGGATTTTGACTTTTAACATGAAAGATAGTAATCCAAGGAGGGTTTTGAGTGGAGACTTAACATGAACTCATTATTAAAAAGGATCACTCTGGTTGCTGCCTTTGAAATAGACTACAAGGTCACAGAGGGAACACAAGGGAGCGCAAAAGGCTACGTGGGTCAAGATTTGATGGTGGATTGAACCCGGATTTGGTGTAGGAAGTAACCACATTAAGGACTGGTTTTGTGAATTAAGGAAGTATGTTTGAAAGGAGGGTAAGAAATCGCACACAAAATATCAGCACCATTTTGTAGACTCTTTCTTCAAAGCGGCTGTTACTTATTTTTAACAGTAATATCTTGTGCAAGGTTGTTTACTAAGCTATTGACTTCCATTATTTCTATTTAAACCTTATAACAACCTGATGGAGAGTAGGTATTCAATATTATTGTTACATTTTTATATATGAGGTGCTTGGAAGACAGGTTGAATTATAAGAAAATTTTCTATGTATCTATCTTCTTGTATTCTTAGAGAAGGAAAAAAAAACAGCTAGGAATAAATATACCACATTGTTAATAGTGGTAGAAAAATAGATAATTTTTTCTCTTATTTATGTTTACCTGCATCCCTTTTAAGAATATTGATTTTCCTTTACTTATTTTTAAATTCCTATATTTAGATAAATAAGGATATCGCTTTTGTAATCTAATAAGTGTTAAATGTGAAAGTCATGATTTTTAAACCCACTTTACTGGACTTTTAAATCTTACAATAATTGACAAAGTATGGGATTTATACTTAGACTTGGTTTCCGATTCTACCACCTTGGGCAAATAATTTAGCCTCTCTGAACTTCATTGTCTTATCTATACACTGAAACTAATAATCCCAAGGTTTCAGACTGGTTTTCAGGATGCAAATGGCTAACAAAATGGGTTAGACACAATTCCTGAAACAATAGAGTACAACAAAATGGTCACTGTTATTATCATGTTCATATTATGTAGATTTTTGGATTTAATTACTCAATAGATAAGACAAAGGATACAATACCATAATATATATAAAGTAATAGAGCTGTGATCTGTTTCTAATTAATTGCTATGAAAATGAATTTCAACTAAGAACTTTGTTTAATTTTTCAATTTTTAAAATATCCCAATGTCATGCCTTGATTATAGGCTCTCATATTACTTTGGAGGATGGAATTTATTTTCTCTTTAAATGTTTAAAAATATTTAACATATATTGATTTTCTTTTAAAATGCTTTCGTGAGTACTTTTAAATAGATTTGAATAATTAAAAATAATCAATGAAGGACCACTTTTAGATACTGCTTTACTGTGGGCTACTGCTCCTTGGTGAAAAATTCCACTGACGTTTGTTGCAACCACACCTGACGTCCATCTTAGTTCATTGTGCGTTCAGGTTTTAGGATCAGGTATGATTCCATAAAAAACGTTGCAAGTATGACATTATGTGTGCAATGTCATGAGTATAAGTTAAGATATTCCTTTATACATATAGATGTTTAAAAAACAGCAGGCAAAATGTTCTCTGCAGTTTTTGTAAATGTTGCCCTCTATAGTTAAGGATTTTTTTATGTCATAAAAGGAAAAGTATTTAGATGAAGTAGTTATGTGCACCCCTAAGATAATAATATAGACCCTATTTTTCTAATATGTATGTGTGTATAAATTTTACCATGTCTTATATCTAGCAATCCAAATGAACAGCTGTTAGGCATCAATTAATGTGACTGAATTGCATTTTTTCCTGGGGATAGGAATGTGAAGAAGTAAAAACCAATGCGGTCTTCTGCAATGTTGTTTCAAAATGCTAAATTACTGTTGTATGATTTGCATTATCTTGGTTTGCCTTGCCTCTAAATTCAGTTATTTTCATTGGCTTTCACTATTCTTAAATGTTACTGGATTTTTTAATATTACAATGATTGTTCTAAAGTAAATTCAAGATTACTATGTAATGGTTTTTAATAAAACTAAGCAAATCTGGGTTCAGTGTGTGAAGGACATTCACTGTAATGAGCTTCATTACATCCACTCAGTGGTAGACCTGTGTGAATCGCTAATGATTCTAACTTTCCTGAAATTAAATGTTTGAACATTTCTAGATTATACTCATTTTTTAATAGTGCCAGAAAAGTCTCTCTATATTGGGAGGTGCTTCCAGTGATGGAATCCTCCAGAAATACCTGTTCGTCTAATGCACTTTCTCCCCATGGAGTCTCCTGGTGGTCAAGAAGACATTAAAGCAAATAGCTTAATACAGAGACAGGGCATATAGTGCTGTTGGCCAGTTATGAGAGGTTCTCTACTTTAAGAGGGGAAATAAAATAGAGAATAATATAATTTGGGAGCCAAAGGAGAGTTTTGTAATTTTTCATGAAAACACTGTATAGATATAATTCATGAGACATTGAAATATGAAACTTTTTCTAAGGCATGATTAACTGTAACATATTTTGTGGACTGACTCTAAGAACCGTATGTCCCAGTATATAACTAAAGACCTGTTGCCTAAATTATACCAAAGTCATCTGATTTCCTTTAAGCTGTGAGATTTGGGTCCATTTTGGTTTTTTTATTTCTATTTTTTGGGCCCATTTTTATTTTTGTCATTTTCAGTTGTGATTCTACATATTGAAAGTGAGATCTCTTCTTTCACTTTTCTACATATAGTGGATTAAAGTTCCTCTGGGTTATTCTTCAACATGGTACATAATTTAGGAATTGCATTACTATAGTCCCTCTAGGAAACAGTTCACCAGTGGTTACAAATTTTTCCCAGATGACGAGTATAAAAGGACAGCATGTTAATATTTTTGATTTTAGGACTAAGAAAAGCATTATTTTTGTTTTGTGATGAAACTAGAACCCATTACTTTGCAGTAAATGGTATTTATTTACTGGTATTGGATTCTGAACACTGACTCAGATATAGCCTTCAAAAAAGAACATTTAAACTGTACCATGATATTTTTGAAAACTGTCTTAATTGTTATAAATTATTTTAAAGGACAGGTACAAAGCTTGTATATTCACAGGACTGTCTATATACAATATATCTGAAACTTTACAAGTCAAAAAACCCAAGTATTCATATGTCAAGATTTTGAGTTCAGTTTTAAAAGTTAATACCTGCAGTAGAAAGTTAAGTTGAAATGCCTTATTCTTCAAGTAAATGTAATGATTTAACAGATTTTCCCGAGTATCATAATGTACTATGTACTATAATGTGAGTGATTAAAAGATAAGGAAGTTGTAATTTTTGTTTTAAATAAAATAGTTATATTTTGGGGAAATATGACAACCTCACAAATGAATCTAATCAAAGCAGAATATGAATGGTGCAATAGGAGACCATGGGATTATGAGGTTTTATGACAGAAAAAACTTATAAAAGTATATCTTATAAGATCTAATTAGGAACCCAGAAAATATCAGGAAGAAGGATGTATCTGATATGGTTCTTGAAGAACTGGTAGGATTTGAGTGGTTTGAAGTGAGAGAGTAGGCATTTTATTTTATTTTTAAAGATTTTATTTTTAAGTAATCTGTCCACTCAATATGGGGCTTAAACTCACAACCGCAAGGTCAAGAGTGAGTCACCCACTCTACCAAGTGAGCCAGTCAGGTGCCCCCAGAGTAGGAATTTTAGAACAAGAGGACTGTGTGAAGAAAACAAAAGGAGGATGAACAAGTCATATTTAGGAATGACTAGTCTAAATATTCCTGGAGTTATAGGGTATAAATAGGATAGCAATGGAAGAAAATGCCTGAAAATATTTTAGAGGTAGGGAATTCATATGAAATTTTGATGGAAATTGGGAGCCATTGAAGTTTAATGAATTGGGGAATTACACAGTTGGAACTTCCTTGTGAGTATAATCAGAAAATGGTTCATCTGATGAGTTAGAGAAATACTGGGTGTAAAGAAACTGGTTAAAAGACAGCGAAAGCATTCTGGGTGGGAGGCAATAAGGACCTGCATTGTGGAGTTTGTATCAGAAATGGAAATAAGCATCTGGCTCAGTGATCTCAGTGAATTCCAGTTTACTTTCATTAGAATTCAGGAATTTTGTTTTAATACATTTTCTTCTGTGAGATCACAGTAAGAGTTATTAATGAACTGTCTTTTGATCTCAAGCTCATAGAAGGGGATTTGTTTCATGGATCTCCCACACTCTTACTGACTATGGGCATTTGCTGTGGCCTTTGGGCCCCTCAGTACCAGTTCCATTGTTTAGGCCAGATAGAAAAAAGGTGCTCAGGCAATGGTCTTCAGTGGGAGGTGCTCCTTGTCAATCAGGCTCCTTTAGTCTATGATTTTTAAAAAAAATTTTTTTTTCAACGTTTATTTATTTTTGGGACAGAGAGAGACAGAGCATGAACGGGGGGGGGGGGGGGCAGAGAGAGAGGGAGACACAGAATCGGAAACAGGCTCCAGGCTCTGAGCCATCAGCCCAGAGCCCCACGCGGGGCTCGAACTCACGGACCGCGAGATCGTGACCTGGCTGAAGTCGGACGCTCAACCGACTGCGCCACCCAGGCGCCCCTAGTCTATGATTTTAATTAGCGAGAATTACTCTCTCTTCTTGTACTTCCATCATTTTATGATGGTGGAATTATTTAGTTTTCAGCATGTTGTGCTCAGGCATATTGTTTTGTTTTGATTTAATACACGACACTTTGAAACTACCAGAATTGAGGTAAGGAAAAGGGCGGGATTTTTATTTCTTTTTCTGAAGCTGCTTTCTTCCTTTCTAGGCATAAGCCAAGGTGCTGTGATTAGATCCAGAATCTGTCCAGAGTCATCTCTAACTCTTAAAGAATTCCATTCTGAATTTGTACACCCTACCCTTAGCCTGCTATCCCAGCACAATAGTCAGAACTAGGATTATTCTATTTACCCAGTTTTGGGGTTTATCTCAGTCAAGGGCCAGGCCTTCCGGGGTATTTTATTTTATTTTATTTTATTTTATTTTATTTTATTTTATTTTATTTTTTTGTTCTGAGCTTTTTACATTTCATTTAGAGTTGTTAGATGAATATAGGGTTGCTTAGGGATAAGTGAAAATTGCAGTATATGTCGAAGGGCAGGATCAAAAGTATTAAGAGCTGCTTGACTTGCTTTTTTTAATTAAGAACCTGCGATATGATGACGTTCTTCACAATTTCAAGGAAGTCTTTAAAACCTTGTGGCAGGAACCTGATCAAGTCATTTCAGAGCCTTGAACAGTTCTTCTGTGCCCCTGGGCTACACTGTGGGTACCTAGGAAGGTTTCTTTCTCAAGTTTAAATTTTCCTTAGGGAATCTTTCCAGGTTTTGCATGAAACAGATTCCGTTCTCTGTTTACTCCCTTGGGTATAAGAGATTTAAGATTAAGACCTTCCCTTATTCCCAGATTTATTTATGCCTCTCCCATCAACACCAAACCCACTTGGCTGTGGCTCTGTGGCTTCACCTATGAGGAGTTCTGACATTCTGAATAGATGCTATCATATGAGATGAGTCCATCTACATGGGTCATGAGACCCTGGATTCTTTATTCATCTCACAGACATGATGCAACCCTGAGGACTTTGGACCTCTGGGATTTCTGCTGTTACTAGTGAGGAATTTATTGATGCTAATATATATTCTTGTTACACTAGGTATCAGTTGTTTCTCCTAATTAAAATGGTAGGGCATTTAGGATTCAGGATGGTTCTACCAAGAGCTGTTGCATTTTCCTTTGAATTCAGCGGGGTTTTTTGTAGCAACTCCACACTGTCAGGGCCTGCTGTCCTCAGAAGTTACTGTAAGGCGGCTCACTACCCATTTAGGGAAGAAAAAATAAAGTTCCAACATTTCGTATAATATTCTAATTGCTTTCTCCTGCTAAATGAAAAGAAAAAAAAGCATTGAAAAATATCTGACTTGCTAACTTCTAGTTTGCAGTTCTTCTAGTGTTGAATATCAGTACTCACTAAAATTTATATTCTTTGAGAAAAAGATCCTAGTCCTTAAAAAAAGTAATTCTAAGCAATCTTAATTTTTGGAAGTCAGTTTTAAAATTAATATAACCTAATTATATGAGATATGTATTGTTAGAACACAAGCTAAATTATAGGCAACAGAAGCAAATTTAAATTGTGTAAAGCTTAGAAGTAATGATAATGAAATATGTTAACATACATTAAATATTTTTATCAGGGCCTTTAATTATGTTTCTGGAAATACATTAGATGTGGTACTTATAATACAGAAAGAATGATATTAATTTATATTTGTGTGTCTCTTTGCATTTGATAGAAAACATTTTTCTCATGTCATTTTATTTAATCCTTACAGAAATACCGTGAGGTAGAAAAGGTTGGTATAATTGTCGTTACAGTACAGATAGGAAATTTGCTCAATAAAACATACTTGAAAAGTGACAGAAATGGATTCCTAATATTTTAGTATCTTAGTATTATTCTGACTCCTAGTACCATTTTCCCTCTATCAAAATTCTAACAATTTTAAAAAATTTTTTAAAGTTTATTTTTGAGAGAGAGAGAAAGAGCAAGAGCACACATGAGCAGGGGAGGGTCAGAGAGAGGCAGAGAGAATCCCGAGCAGACTCTGTGCTGTCTGCACTAGGGCACGGCGTGGGGCTCAATCTCATGAACTGTGAGATCATGACCTGAGCCAAAACCAAGAGTCGGGTGCTTATTTGACTGAGCCACCCACGTGCCCTGCCTCTGTTGAAATTCTAAGATAATTTTTTTTTTTTTCCCAGAGACAGAGCTCATGAACTGCTCATCAATAGCAGGAATCCATTCTTTTCCTCTTATGACTAGTATTTTATTAGGCATTGGGAATGCAAAGTAGATAATACTGCCTTCGCCCTCAAAGGATGGATGGTCTGGTTAATATTTTTTATAGACCATGTCATAGCCTAATTTGGAAATCACAGACATAGGGAATAATTTGCCTCTTGTTCCCTTAGCAAATGATAAGATTCAGTATTATTTTTTTTCCTACAGTGTTACTAATTGAGCAAAGAGAAGGTCATGAATCCAGATCTACTTCTTTTTTTTTCTGCTGAGTTGGAGTGGATAGCCTTAAAAAGGGAACTCTCCTAGGAACAGGACATCTGGTTTTTGTCTTTGCCTCTGAAACTAACTTGTATGACTTTGAGAATATCATGTAAACTTCTCAGTACTTTTTTCATTTATGAAACAATCATATTAAAACTTACCCCACTTACCTCATAAGATTGGTGTGAAGAAAAAATATTATTCTTTAGGTGAAATTGAAATAGAAAAATGTGTGAGGACTAAACAAATACAGACTAATAATGTCTAATTCTGGATACTGTGTTGAGAAATTCCTTACAGATAACTGGAGTTATGATAAAAACTGCCACCTTGACAATATTTATCACATTCTTTTTTTAAATTTTTTAATGTTTATTTATTTTTGAGAGGGACAGAGTGTGAGTGACTAGGGAGCAAAGAGAGGGAGACACAGAATCTGAAGCAGGCTTTAGGCTCTGAGCTGTCAGCACAGGGCCCGACGCGGGGCCCGACGCGGGTTTCGAACTCGTGAACTGAGAGATCATGACCTGAGCTGAAGTTGGACGTTTAACCGACTGAGCCACCCAGGCGCCCCTCTAGCACATTCTTTAGGTGCCATTATCTACTAGGATCAGAGGTGAAAGGAAATTTAGGTGATGGAAATGTCAGAGGTAAAAACATACTTAATTGTCAGTCTGAAGATCCTGACATTCCAAGTAAGCTTTGTCAATATAGTCTTACAGTCTGAGGTAGATTGGAGTGCCATTTTTCCCTTGCCTTGGGCTGTTAATATAAAAACATATTTTTTTTATGCCAAAGCAAGTGGAAATATGTATAATAATTCCAACATTGGAAGACATCAGAGCACTATATGGTAATGCAGTTCTACACTACAGGAAAACTTCTGTTTTGGGATAAGCAAATTGAAGTTGTGTTTCCACCCCGTGATTGTTTCCATCGTGATGTTTATTATATCACATTTTACTTGCATTTATATCATCAAAGGAGCGACACACAGGAAAGACTAGGACACTGTGAAGACAGAATCATGTGGGGAGCACTCATGAAAAATTAAATGCCCTCAGCATGCCCAGAAGTAGGTCATTTCATTCTTTATCAAATTTATATATATTCTCTATTAAATTTATATATCATAGTCACTGATTAACCTGTATTTGGGTACTATAATTAAATAAATCAGAAATTTCTTTATTATCAAAGAATATACCATGGATAACAGACAGTATCAAGTTAAAAGATTATCCAAGAAATTTCTTAGTCAAATTTCTTTGCCTTTTGTCTCATATCTCATGATTTTACACCTCTGTCTTGCATACTTCTGAGATTCTCTACCTAAATGACCTATTTTTATCTTTGGTAGCTTATATCAGCGAAAGATGAAAGATCTCAGGTCTAAATAGAATACACAGGGCATTACCTTAGAACTATATCTGAATCCCCTGGTGTTAGAATTTCAAGGATGAGTATTTGAAGAAATAGCACTAAGAACTTTATGTTTTTCAAAGATATAGGATGGCTGAGTAGACAAAGAATAAAAAAAAATCACTCTCTCTCAAGTGCAAATTATATAAACTGTCGGCTGATATTCCCCTCCTAATGTAAAACCACAGCACAGTAACTTGAGACATATTTGATCATTTCTGGAGACAGGATGATCTTTGGTGGGCATTTGAAAGCAATATTCTGAAGGTCTGAAAAGGACACTGGATGGGTCATATAAAATATTAGCTATACATTCAAGTATTATATTAGAGAATTCCAGAAAAATGGGAATGCATTTGATTGTGGATTTCAGAAAAAAAATGGATGGATGCAATAAATTCTTATTTGTGTTTCACCAACATTGAGAAAATATGACCATGTAATCATTTTTGATTACATGCTTATAGGTTGGAAGAGTAATATTTTGGTTAATTTAAATTACAAATTTTAGCTATTTTATGATAATATATTTTTGAAAATAGTATATTTTTCTAAAACACCATGCTATACTAATAGATTACTATTTTTCTCATTTCATGTACACATGAGTACGTTTAGTATGACATGACTTTCCTATGCATTTTTATATGCATATATTTAGAGTTCTTGGGAAGATAACACAAAATTTCACACCAGATTGCTCCTTAAATTCCACAAATATGTTGCCAAAGTCATAATTATCAGGTCTGTAGTGTCCTATATCGGATATTCATGTGGTTCTTTGTGGTTTGATAATGGCTTTATGATTTAAAAGATTTTGAAAGGTGAAGGATAATTCTACTGCCCTGAAACATCACAAATTGATAATGTGAAACATTACTGTAGTCCATAAATCAACCGATTTCCCTTTGTTTTCATAGTTCAACACATTTTCCCTTGTTGAAAATGAGTGCATCAGCATAAAAGCCTCTTGAGCAAGAAAAATGTATATTGATCACTGAAAGTGCATTTCTGTAATACTTTGAAGTTATTGAAATTAACCCTAAACTATGTTTTATTTGACAATAGATTCCTTTCATGTTGTTGATATTTATTGTTTTATACCTTAATAGAGATGCAAAAATAATTTCCATTGCAAAAAAACCCATGTAAGACCTGTCTTACTGTTTGAATTTTTTGTAACATTTGGTAAACATCACAAGCCTTATACTCAATGTAAGAGTTAACAGATTATCCATCATAACTTTTATAACACTTTTGTCCCCTGACAAGGTGTTGAAATATATATATGGATGCTGAATCATCTGTGTTACTACAAAGTACACCTGTCTAGTAAACATACAGAGAAGATAGACTCTAGAGCAAACGGATGTTTGTGTTGTAACCTGAATACTAGCTTTTCTGATTTACCATATCATCCCTTTGCATTTCACATTTTCCATTTGGAAAATGGTGATAACATTAGTCTTCATCTAGCTCAATGAATGTTACAGAAATAGATGAGACAGCATATTCGAATAGCTCACAGAGCTTTGAAAGAAAGTTGCTATGCAGATTGAGGTAATGTGTAGGTCAAAGCTACTGGCTAAGGCAGGTGCTTCCTCACTGATATTTGGTTTCTCCCATTCTAAGATCAAAGCAGGCTGTCTGCCAAGAGACATGGGAAATCATGAAGAACTGGCATAAATTTCGAGATTTTAGCCCTGTTCCCCACTTCTCCATTCCTGACGACTTGAATTAAATGGTGACTGCCAATGTGGATTGATAGAAAGACAATTTGCACCATGATTCGTAGACTTATTAACCAGCTTTTTTTCCTCCTTTTTTGTTTTTTCCTTGGCATCTTGCACTCTGAAGTAAAAGGCTGTCTTATACAAAAAAGATGTCTTGTACAAAATTGTAAATAATATGACATAGGTGTTTTGAACGCTAGGTAAAGGTTAGAGAAACATTAATTAGCTGGGTTAAATCACCAGTCATTTAAATGCAAATAATTTGGTATGCCTATATGCTGATACCTCATCCTTCATTGTCACAGTTTATACCATATATATTAACAAAATGTAATAAAAACGGATTAATGGCCTTTTGTAATCAGTCACACTAAATTCAGTATAAAAATACATTTTAATTGATTTATTATTGAGCAAATCTAATGCTTAGGAAAATCATTTGTACTTTTGACTCTCCAGATGTTTTATTGGTAAACTAATTTAGGATTGTACAGGTATGAATTTTGTAACTTTTTCATAAAATAAATCAAGAGGAAAAGATACCAATCTGAATTTTAAAATAGTCTAAATTTCACTATATTTGTTAGAACATTGTGCATAAATAAATTTGGCCAAACAGAAATGAAACAATTGAAACCAATGGAATGTTGAATATATATTAGTGCAATTAAAGATATATATTTTGATTTATACAATATCCTGTGAAAATATTGAGGTGGAGAAATATTTTAGAATGTATTTCCTTTCATGGGTATTTTTGAAAGCTAAATAAAATATCTCCCCAACCCACTAATAAATTATGCATATTAGTTTCTAAATGTTCTAGTATATTTGAAAATCCATTGTTTTTACACGAGTGGGTTCCTTCAAGATCCTGATTCCATCTTCAGTAGCTCCCCAGCAGGCACTAAAAAAAAAAAAAAAAAAAAGGTAAATTCAATAATGTCATAAATAATGTCATTTCATGTTCTTCTATAAATTATCTTCCCTTGGGGAGCCTGGGTGGCTCAGTCGGTTAAGCCTCTGAAGTTGGTTCAGGTCATGATCTCACAGTTTGTGAGCTCGAGCCCCACGTCGGGCTCTGTGCTGACAGCTCAGAGCCTGGAGCCTACTTCAGATGCTGTGTCTCCCTCTCCCTCTGCCCCTCCCCTGCTCACGCTCTGACTCTCTCTGCCTTTCAATAATAAATAAACATTAAAAAAATTAAAAAAAAATTATCTTCCCTGGGCACAACCTCTCCCTCTCCACTGGGACACACACACACACACACACACACACACACACACACACACACTTCCTGCTTAAATTTATTTACTGTCAATTCCATATATTCTTTAACTGTCCGCTTTAGGTGCTCTAGTATTCTCATCTTTTCACACACAGGAAACCATTGTTTCCCTCTCTTTGCTTGTGCTCAGATTTTCCTGGGACGGAATACTCCCTATTCTAATCTCTACCTGCCAAAGTCTCAAAGTGAATTCTTCACTTTTCCAAAAGTAATCTTTTCCTCCTCAGAACCACTGTAGCCAATGCACAGTTTGGCAAATTGCCCCATATAACAGGTGGTGATGTAAAAATAAATTGCTAATGTAGAAAATTGAAATCAGAAGTAATTAGAATACTTTTCCTGCTTCTTGAAGTCACTGTTGACAGTGGAAGTGGCGGTTTGTTTTTGATACTATTCACTGGCTGCTTTATTTGTGCAAACTCTGAGAGCTTTAGAGTTAACAGACACTCTGAAATCCTAAAAGTCCTATAAAATGATTGTAACCAGTTTTGGTACTTCAGATACTTCGTATATGAATTTCAGACCAGCAAACTGAAACCATATGTATTTACAGCGTGCATGCAGGCAGATTCCAAGTGTTATCAGTTGGTCATTGAATCTCTTTTAAATAATATGGATTTATCTTAGTGCACATTAAAAGATAAAAACCACAAAAGCCATTTATGTTGCTTTCAATAACTGTTCAATACTATCATGTAACCAGAAATATAGTTTCTTTAAATCTTTTTTTTTAATATTTATTATTTTTGAGAGAGTGCAAGTGAGAGTGGGGGACAAAGAATCAAAGGCAATCTTTGCACTGAGAGCAAGCCCCATGTGGGGCTTGAACTCAGGAACTGCAAGATCCTGATCTGAGCTGAATTCGGACGCTCAACTGACTGAGCCACCCAGGTGCCCTTGAATCTGCTTTTTAATGCTTCTATAGCATAATAATCTATAAACTATAAATTATGTTGTATAATAATTATATATAATGCATAATCTATAAAATGACACGTATCCTACTGTATGCCATCGGTTTCATTACATATCATGAACCATATAGATATAGCACATACTATGGCAGATAGCAGTAAGCAGAGACAGAAAGAAAAAGAGAGTATGTGTGTGTGTGTTGGCAGAGGTAAAAGTTGAAGATACCTTTTGATGCCTGTAATGAAAGGGGAAACAAGGATGATCCTAAGTAAAATGTATGTTTCTGTCAGCATGAGTTCTATGTCCTTCCCTTGCTTCCTCTAACTTTCAGGCACTCTATTATTTGATAGTTCAATCTCAGACACCGAAGACCAGAACAGATGGAAGCTGAAATCCTGGGAGAACATTGGCTAAAGACACGGGTTTATCTTTCCTAAAGAAGACAAGCTCAGAGAATCTTAAAAGTGAGATGAGAAGAAATTTCAAGGATCATCTTTACCATTCCAAATTAAAGCACAAATTCTTTTTTATAGTCTTCTAAAAGCAGCTGTCTGCTTCCTTGAGAACAACCACAGCAAAGTAACTAATGTAATGGTTAATAGCTATTGCTGTGGGTAAGTCCAACTGGGTCTATCTCTTCTCCCTTTGCTAGCTCAGAGAGCTTAACCTTTTTTATGATTCAGTTTCTTTGTAATATAGAGTTAGTAATAATGATACTTATTTCAGAGTGGTTGAGGAGATTAAAAGAGATGATGCACTTCAAGTACAGCATAGTGTCTGGAAGAAAACTCTCAATGCCTATTAGCAGTTGTTTTTATATGATTATATTGTTGGAGAGCTCATTAAAAAGTTTTCCCCATATTTTAAGTCCCAAACAAGCATGCTTTTACACCTTAGAAGAGTTTATGCCTTTTGGAAGTTATTCAAAAGGACTGTCCATTTCAAATGAGAACCATTTAAGTAAGGATTTCAGTACCTGTAACGCTTCTCTAAATCTTTCTAAGGCTAAAAAGTTATTTGATCTCTTCATATGTCATGATTTATCATTGGGACTGTTCTCCTCTTGGTATTGAGTATGCATTAATATTTCTGTAGATATTCAATGCAGTACTTGTAGCAGATTGGACAGGCAGAGTCAAGCAGAATAATCACCACCCTTTCCTATGTTCTCTGCTTCTGCTGCCGATGGCACTTTTGCATATGATGGCAGTTGCACATTTCATTTTAAACAGGTTAAGTTTTCTTGTTATGTTGAGGCAGTTGCACATGATGGTTTGAGCAGCATCACTGAAATCAAGTTTGCAGCCAACTCAAAATCTGAAATGATTTTATTCTCTGTCCCTATGATTGGATGCTATTGCCATGTTTCCTTCATCATGTATATCTTAGTTTTAGTTGATATATTTCTTTTAAAGTTTATTTATTTTGAGAGAGAGAGTACAAGTGGGGAAGAGGCAGAGACAGAGAATCCCAAGCAGGCTGCACACCATCAGTACAGAACCCGATGAGGGGCCTGAACCCATGAACCACGAGATCATGACCTGAGCTGAAGTCAGGTGCTTAACCGACTACGCCACCCAGGCTCCCCTTTAATTGATATTTTTAAGTCTTAGTTAAGAAATTTCCCTCTATTCCTATAGAAATAATTGAAGCCCCTGAGAACATCTTGTCTGTTACCAGACTAGAGCAAGTATTGCCTCAGTTTCCTGGTGAGGATATTCAAAGGGGAAGGAGAAATAATGTTCCCTAGACAAGGCAGAAATCTCAGGGACACAAACTTCCTGTTTCCATCCCATTTCCCAGGCTCACTTCCCCCTGTAACTAACCCCCAAAATTCTTTCCTTAGCTATGTAAGATAATGTGAGAAATCTGCCTACTAATTATTCTCTGATGAGCTCACAGTATCAGTTTACATGGGGCTAATTTTTTTTTAATGTTAGTATATCCTCAATTGTGTTAGAAAGTCTAGTTCAATTTAGTGAATATTTATTGAGTATCTATGCTGTGCAACACTGTGCTCCCTGCCATTTGGGGGATCTCTCCTCACAAAGCACCTTTGATAATGGCCGTGGGCCTCAATACAAGTTTGGGAGCCATCTTCTTGTGGACAAGTGTGACTGACAGGATGTTTCCCAAGAGCCTTCAAGTCTAATTGATTTAGAGTTGGATCAAGGCAGAACCTGTGCAGTCACCACCATTAACAAATGTAAATTTACACAAGGGCTGAGAGTATTCAGAGAACTCTAGGACTCCATTGGTTTTCCAGGAGTCTGTGAGGAAGTAGAAGACATAACTGGAAAGGTGAGTTTGATGAAAGATTTTTGAAGTGTAGATGTGCATATTATGCTTTTATTGTTATACATCCATATAGGCACCTGGACATTAGCTCAAAAATTATTTCAGGAATTGGCTCCCACCTTCTTTGAGCCCTGTCTCATCAAGTTCCCCTGTAGTTTATACTTTGTTGGTTTTACAACCAATAGCCCCTCTCATCCTGCTATTATAATTTATGTATTCGGACATCATGAAGATATTTTGTTTCTGCATATCCTAAAATGCTTTCAGTGGTCACCACTCACCATATCACAGGAACAAAAGATGACACATAACAATCCCTGGCTAGGTACCCAGGATCATATAATGGGCCTGTGGCCCCAGGTTATCTGGAAAAGCATATCAGTCATCAAATATCAGAAAAAAGGAATTTGAACATTACTCTATAAATATTTTATGTTATGGAGGAATTTAGGCAAGAAGTTTTATGACCAGCAATTTCACGTGGATAACAATACACAGGAGATGGGATTTGGGTTCCTCAGGAGACCTGCAATAGGTATGAGCAGAAGACCAAGAGGCCACGAAGAAGCACAATCCACACACACTGGCAAATGAAGGGGGAAGAGAAAAGGAGGAAAGGATTAGTTGAAATGATACTATGGGGTTTTTGTCTGATTCATTAATGGAAGAATTATGACTTTAACAAGGGTAATAAAGGCTGGAGAATCTGGGTCATCAAGAAGAGGGAAGGCCAGTTTAAACATGCTGATTTTAAGGTGATTTTTCATTTGCAAGTAGGATAAGAGCAGGATAGTTTAATATAAAATAAAAGTAAAAAGAGAGGCCAAAGCTGGATCAAGAGATTTGGGGTCAATTAGAGAAATTTTGAACTGATTAGATGGATAAGCCTATCAATTGGGATCAAATTGAGAGGAATGGACCTACATGGTGGGGAGAATAATGACAAATTTTAAATAACAGGAGGAGCAATATCCAAACCCAGGGAATTTCACGAAGAGTAAAGATTACGTAGGCAAATAGAAGTGAATACAATCATAGCTAATAAGAATAATGACCAAAGAGAACTATTCAGCTTAGTAGTTTGAGATCTATATCTATGTAAACCCGTTTTAACTTATCTGCATCTGTATCTTTCTCTATATTTTCATATTGTTTTAACACTTTTTAAAAATAGGAATACATTTTTGAAGCTAATATCCAAGCTATGTGAGCATCATGTCTAGTGGGTAACCATCAAATCCATTATTGGAAATCGAACAATAGCAGTGATTATTGTTATCACCAATACTATTTAACAAGGTTCTGGAATATGCCTAGCTGGCTCAGTTGGTAGAGCATGTGACTTTTGATCTGAGGGTCTTGAGTTTGAGCCCCACACTAGGCATAGAGATTACTTAAAAAAATCAAAAGAAAATAAAATTAGCAAGGTTTTGGAATGGAAATTATCATTATTGTTTTACATTGTTCTCATTGAAGTATACTAGAAAAAAAAATAAGTGTTGGAAATCAAGAGTTCTGTTTATTATTAATTGCAGATTCATTTTTCAATCTGGAATTCTCCCCAAATAAATAAATATATTAGAAATACTAGGAATTGATGCATATGCCTGGTCAGAATATAAATATGTACAATTGAGGAGGTTGCTTTTGAAAATCAGCAATAATAAAATGCTTCTGTTGTCAAAATAGTAACAAAAGCATAGTATACCCAAGAATGATAGCAACCAGATGTATAGAATCTTTTAAGTAAATAAAACTGTAAGATATCATGAGGGAAACTTAAGATACAAATAAATGGCATTAACGACTCTTTTGGGTAAGATGTCCCAATATTTTAAAGATATCATTTCTCCCAAAATATTTTATTCATTTATTAGAGTCCCTGTATCACCCACTCCCTACAAATCTTTTTCTGGGACATGACCAAATAATTCCCAATTTCATTTGAAGAATAAACCTGTATGTTGAAAGAATAAATCAGCAAAAATATGGCAAAGAATAATAATAATATAAAACTTGCTCTGTTCACATGTCAGTTTCTAACATGTAATTAAAATATTGATGAAAAAGGGGAACCTGGGTAGGTTAGCTGGTTAAGCATCTGACTCTGGATTTTGGCTCAGGTCATGATCTTGCAGTTTCGTGAGTTTGAGCCCCGGCACAGACTCTGCTTGGAATTCTCTCCCTCCCTCTCTCTCTGCCCCTCCCCTGCTCACGCTGTCTGTGTCTCTCTCAAAAGTAAGTAAACTAACTTAAAAAAACAATATTGATGAAAAAATTGACAAGGAATTCATTGGGACTAAAAAGTTATTAGGGAAGCAGGCCCAAGTAAATATGGCAATTTACTTTTGAAGCTAGAATTTTTACAATCTTGAGAAAAAATCAGATTAGTAAATAATGTTGAGGTAATTTTAAATTTGGAAAATACTTAGAGAAGATATTTATTTATCACCATAGGCCAAAATAAACATCCAGGTATTAAATATTTAGCTATTCAAGTACTAAAATATAAAGAAGTGAATAAAATTTACTTTTGTAGTGCTTAAAGTAAGAATCATTAAGAAAAAAAGATTTCAGTATGTAAACATTATTTTCTTTGTTAAAAAACAGAAACAAAGTTAATAAGTCAATGATATACTAGTTAAAGATATTTACATTGCATATGAAGGACAAAGATTTAATATGTCCATGATATAAATAAAAACATGACAATATAAAAAGGACCAGCAATGATTAGGCAATTTATAATAGGCAAAATGGTCAAAGCCAATAACAATGAAGATATACCTAAATTCATTGGCAGTCAAATATGTGCCTCAGTGCACAAATATGTGCAAGTCTGTGAGCAAATGGGAATTTACATGAACTCTTTGTTGGAAGATAAATTGATAGGTCCTTTTGAAGGGCCACCTGATTGTATGTATAAAATTGGAAGGTAAACAAAACTTTTAGTTCAAAAAATCCACACTGAGAAATATCTGTTAAAAAATAATTTTAAAAATATGAATACCAAAATATATTATAAAACTAGAAAAGAAAAGCATCTTAAATTATAAAAGTCATGGTTAAGTTAAAGTACATTGCTGTATACAAATACATGCACATACACACACACATATACTGGAATATGGTGTGGCTACCAAATACTTAAACTAACATGTCTACAATATACCCTTAGGTAAATACTACAGGCTACATGTGTAATACAATCCGATTAGGTAAAAAAGAGACAGGTAGAGGAAAAGGGAGAGAGACATGATTTTGATATGCAGTTGCTGGAAATATATATACACCAAAATCACAAAAATGATGCTGGGCCTATAAATTATTTTCATTTTCTTCTTTGTACTCTTTTGTATATAAAATAAGCATATATTAATTTGTGGCTGGAGAGATAAGCCTATTTATAAGTATTGTCTTATTTATTTAGACATGAAAACAGCAAATAGATTCTGTGCTCAGCTCATGGAAAGAGAGCAAATTGTGCAGATTATTTGCTATCACAACACTGTCAAGAATCCTCCACAACCACAGTCAATTTGATCTTCTTTAATGGAAACTTTTAATGAGTGTTCGAGTTACGCTATACTAATGCAGTGTTACTCAGATGACTTTCGCAGATAATGTTGAGATCATTTTAAATTTGGAAAACACTTAAGGTAAGATATTTACTTATCACCAGAGATCAAAATAAAGACCCAAATATAAAATATTTAGCTATTCAAATACTAGGATAAAATGAGGTGAACCAATTGTACTTTTGTAGTGCTCCAAGGCAAGAATCATGAAGAATTTCAGATTTCATTTCTTAAACATTATGTTTTTCTTTTTGATAAAAAGAAATGAAAACACAGTTAATAAGCAAATGATAAGTTGGTAAAAGATATTCTTAGTGTAGATGAGAGACAGAAGTTTGATATATCCATGATATAAAGAGAAATATAACATTATAAAAAGACTCTTAGGATGGAATGATCTCCATGTGTTGAAAGGGCAGAAGAAGGTGATTGTGTCTAAAATGGTGTGATAAAAGAAAGTGGAGGGAGGGATTGTGTTCAGAGACAGAGAGAGAGAGAGAGAGACGCCTTCAGATTACAGAGAGATTTGAGAGTTTCACTATAAAGTTTAGGTTTTAAGTGTAAGTATATTCCATTGAAAATTTGAGGCAGGAGAGTAACCTGACCCCCTAAACACTTAAGAAAGATCACTCTTGGGGCGCCTGGGTGGCGCAGTCGGTTAAGCGTCCGACTTCAGCCAGGTCACGATCTCGCGGTCCGGGAGTTCCAGCCCCGCGTCAGGCCTTGGGCTGATGGCTCAGAGCCTGGAGCCTATTTCCGATTCTGTGTCTCCCTCTCTCTCTGCCCCTCCCCCGTTCATGCTCTGTCTCTCTCTGTCCTAAAAATAAATAAACGTTGGAAAAAAAAAATTAAAAAAAAAAAAAAGAAAGATCACTCTTACTCAGAAGGGAGGCTGGGCGAGGAGTATGGAGACCAATAGAATGGCTGCTCTACTGGTATTGGAAGGAGGTAAAGATGGACTCCAGAAGGGCTGGAGAAGTGGAAATGGAGAGAAGTCACCACATTTCGGATATATTTTGGAAACACAGCTGACAGGTCATGCTGAGTGAAACAGTAATGTTCAACCACTGAGTTTTTTGTTTTTCTAATTGAGGTATAGTTGACATAACATTATATTAATTATAGGTGTACAACCTAATTCAATATTTGTAAGTATTGCAAAATGATCACCCCAAGAAGTCTTGTTGACATCTGTCAACAGTTACAATTTTTTTTCTTATTATGAAAACTTTTGCAATCCATTTTCCTACTACTTTCAAATGTGCCATACAGTATTTTTAACTATAGTCATACTTCTGTACATTATATTCCCATGACTTATTCATTTTACAACTAGAAATTTGTACCTTTTGATCCCCTCACTCATTTCATTTACCTCCTAGTCTCTTGGCTAAGGTAACCATCAATCTGTTATCTATATCTATGAGGTCGGTTTTTTGCCCTTTTTAAAATTTTTATTTTAGATACCACATATCAATGAGATCATGCAGCATTTACCTGTTTCTGTCTGACTTAATTCACTTAGCGTAATATCACCAAGGTTTATATGTGTTTTTGCCAATAGCAAGATTTTATCCTTTTTTATGGCTGAATAATATCCTATATATATATATATATATATATACATATATATATATATATATATATATACATATATATATATACACACACATACACACACACATATATATATGTGTATGTATATGTGTGTGTGTATGTGTATGTATATATATACATATATATATACATACACATATATATATATATATATATATATATACATACACATACACACACACATACACACACAACATTTTCTTTACTTTCTTTATCCATTTATCATTTTCAACACTTATGTTGCTTCCATGTCTTAGGTGTTGTAAATAATGCTGCAATGGGAGTGCAGATAATCTTTATGAGATACTGATTTTATGTCCTTCTGATAAATATCCAGAAGTAGGATTACTGGATCATGTGGTAGTAGTCCTATTTTTAATTTTTTGACTAATCTCATACTGCTTCTCATAGTGGCTGCACCAATTTATATTTCCACCAAAAGTGTACAAGAGTTCTCTTTTCTCTACATCCTTGCCAACACTTGTTATTGCCTGTCTTTTTTAAAAAAAATTTTTAACATTTTATTTATTTTTGAGAGACAGAGCACTAGTGGGGGAGGGGAAGAGAGAGAGGGAGACACAGAATCCGAAGCAGGCTCCAGGCTCTGAGCTGTCAGCACAGAGCCGGATGCAGGGCTCAAACTTGCAAACCATGAGATCATTGTCTGAGCCGAAGTTGGACACTCAACCAACTGAGCCACCCAGGTGCCCTTGCTTGTCTTTTTGATACTAGCCACTCTGACAGGTGTGAGATGATATCTCATTGTGGTTTTGGTTTGCATTCCCCTGGTGACTAGTGATGTTGAACACCTTTTCATATACCTGTTGGCCATCTGTATGTTTCTCTGGAAAAATGTCTATTCAGATCCTCTGCCCATTTTTTAAATCATGTTGTTTGGTTTTGCTATTGATTTGTGTTAGTTCATTTTATATTTAGATATTAATTCCTTATCAGATACGTAACTTGAAAATATTTTCTCCCATTCTGTAGGTTGCCTTTTCATTTGTTGATGGTTTCCTTCTCTGTGCAACCTACAGAATGGGAGAAAATGAAATGAATGTTGTCTGAGCAAGAAGGATGTTGAAAATGTGAAGAAGGTGATGAATAATGAAAATCTGATATGGTAGAGAAGAGGCCTCCATAAGATCAGAAAGCTGTTGAAGTGATTATTTTAGAATAAGGGTGACTGGGAAGGATTGGATGTGATAGTCAGATAGGAGGTGCTATTCTCAGTTATGAGAGGTCTGTTGTACAACCATATGCTTGAGTGACTGAGGTATGATGGAAGACAATATCACTGAGCCAAAGATACAAGGAAATAAAAGGCCATGGTGTTAGATGGATCATATTTCTGACTTTAAGTGTAGCTAAGAATGATGAGGGTGTCATTTGTAGATGAGGATACAGTAAACCAGGAACCAAAAATCATGATTGAAAGAGGAATATGATACAAAGAATGTCAGCTGGTGAGAACAACTGGGAAGGATATGGAGTGGAAAAGTCTGATGACATGCATTTCAAAGGAGTTGGGGTTTTGAAAGAGGGAGGAAACAGTTAAAAAATACCAGGGAAGAGCAAAGAGGACACTTACTCTACCTCCATGCTTTTCTTACTCTCCTTATTTACTTCCTCTACTTCTGTGTATCAGAGGGGGAAAAAAGCCTCTTCTTGAGCAGGGGAAGGAGAAGCATGTCTTCAAGAAGAGCCAAGTATCAGAGTAATAAGTTGAAGTGAATTTCAGAGAAGAATTAGAGAATCAGAGAGCAAGTTTTAAAGGGAATAATAGTAAGTCTTGTGAGGGAATACAATACAATAATTGAATTATATTGTTTTAAATACAATAATCACAACAATTGGTGTTTTAATGATGGATGAATAAAGAATGGTTGTAAGGTATCATAGCAATATCTCTGGTCCTTAGGTCTGGATGTTATTTAAAATATCAGGGAACCTACCACCAGGGACTGATGAAATTTTGTCAAGGAAGGAAAAACTTGCAGTGACCATTCAAGGAAGTTGTTTGTAGTCTTGGGAGAATGAATGCATGAAAAAGGAGGTGATTGAAGAAGGGCTGGACTCTGGGTGGAGGAGGGCTCTGGATTTTCCTGTGGCTGGAGGTATTTTTAAGTCATTGTAGAACGTAAGTCAGGAAGGTATCTGTCATCTCCTGAATTGCTTAAATCAGTGTCAATGCCAACCACCATCTAATGGGTCTTCCTGTACGACAAAGGCTGGAAGACTAAAGGCTATAGTTCCCAGCCAAATTTCAACAGAGTTTCTGTATGTGTTTTAGATTTTGTCAATCAAATGGATTTGAGTATAAATTGAATTTGGAACTGAGTTAAGGGGAGGAAGGCACAGGAAGAAGGCCATCATCATTCTGCTGGTACAGATGGCAAGAGGGCAAAATGCTTGTGCAGTTGGCAGTTCCCAGCCCCAACACCTGGTTTTAGTGGAAACAGTAGCAGCTCCTTTGCATTATTTTTGGAAGCATAGCCTGGAATCTGCCTCTTGGGCCCTGTCAGTGGATTTTTAAAAAGTCATCTCTATACCCAATGTGGGGCTCGAATTTACAACCCTGAAATCAAGAGTTGCATGCTCTACTGACTGAATCAGCCAGGTGCCCCTCTCTTAGTGATTTAAAAAATATTTTTTTAATGTTTATTTTATTTTTGAGAGAGAGAGAGAGAGCGCAGGGGAGGGGCAGAGAGAGAGAGAGAGAGAGAGAGAGAGAGAGAGAATCTGAAGCAGCCTCCAGGCTCTGAGCTGTCAGCATAGAACCTGACCCTGGGCTAGAATCATGAACAGTGAGATCATGACCTGAGCTGAAGTTGGCACTTAACTGATGGAGCCATCCAGGTGCCCCATCTCAGTGATTTTTTTAAACCATTGTATATCCTATGATAAATGTCCTTTGCTTAAACTACCAGAGTGAATTCTTTCCTTTCCTAAAACCACCCCTCCCCAACGTAGATGATTCACCTGAGGTTGGGCAGCCGATCTAATATTACATTGGTTGGGAAGTTAAGAAGTATTAACTAGGATCATCAAATTTTCTCTCATGATTTTTTTTTAGAAATAAAGTCATTTATGAGAGATAATGGATGTTAGTTACAATTTTTTTTTAATCTTTATTTATTTTGAGAGAGAGACAGAGTGTGAGCAGGGGAGGGAGACACAGAATCAGAAACAGGCTCTAGGCCCTGAGCTGTCAGCACTGACCCCAACACAGGGCTTGAACTCACAAACCGTGAGATCATGACCTGAGCCGAAGTCGGATGCTTAACCGACTGAGCCACCCAGGCTGCCCCATGGATGTTACTTATAAAAGGTGAGCCTCATTCACTGGATAATTGGAGAGAGATAATCTTGAGTGGATTTGTAGTGTGTGTGTGTGTGTGTGTGTGTGTGTGTGCACATGTGCACACGTACTCATGTAAGCATATGTCTCTGAAATATTGCTGAGTAGCTTAGAAATGCTATAAAGTGACTCCTGATCATGACACTGTTTTCCCAGAATCAGAAACTGCCCTCACCAGCATACTATCGATTCTTTTCTCCTATTCACCTTTCTATTCTCAATTAGAACAAACGTTACTTGAAACAAGTCACTCATTAATTTCTGAGATATTTATGGTAAAGCCTATGTGTGTGTCAGCCAGTAGGCTAGGTGTTGGGAATACAGGTAAGGAATGAACAAACAGGATCCTTGACTGCATAAAGCTTTCTGTCTGCTACAGAGGTAGATGCTAACAAAACATATTAATTAAATATGATGAATATTTTGAACAGGGAAGACTTGGGTTTAGGGAACAACTTCAATAGGGGGATGTAAGCTCGTGTAGGTGGTTCTTCTTAGGGAAGTTTGCTGCCAACTGATTTCTGACAGATGTAATAGTAGGTTTAACAATACATACAGTAGCAAACACAAATCTCAAAGGCTTGACTTAACAAAAATTTATTTCTTGCTCCCTTGAAGCAAATGGAGGTTGATTGGGTGGCTTTCCTCTCAGTGTGAACCCACATGTCCTTTCCTTTCTTCCCATTGCTCTGTTTTCTCTAGGGTCTCCTCAGATTCCCCTGCTGCATCGACAGCATTCAGCTGCCCAAAGAACTGGGCTGATTTGAGGAAGATTGTGTATCTGATACTTAATAATTTCAACCTAAAAGAGATTGCTCACATTCCACAGAGAGCAGTCACATGGGCCTGCGGAGATGCACGGGCAGGGTGGAACAGAGGCATTTGGGAAACACAGTCCTTGACAGAGAAACTGCTTCCCAGTACTCTGCAAAAGAGGGAGACATTTACTAGTTTAGTAGCTAGTTGTCTCTGCCACAGGAACAGAAACAAACACACTTGCATTTTTGAGAGATAACTAGCCTCATAAAAAGCTGACTTAGAGAACAATATGACTGAAAGTGAACTGTTACTATTATTAACTTTAGTACCTTTGAGGAAATGCTGGGCTTAAATAGATATTTTCATCCAGCACATAGAAAACCTAACCCTTTAAATTTGGGTCAGAGATTAAAGTGAATAGTGGGTATGATGTGCTCTGGGAGCTAATGCTAGTGTTCTATGGAAGTAATCTCCTAGAATTTAACCCATGACCCCATTTACAAACTTGAAATATTTAGGAGAATCCCAGTGGTAGAAAAAAAGTGAATTTGACACAAATTCTACTTTCAGTTATTGTGTAATCTTCAAATTTAACCATTGTTATTGACATGTTTTTATATTAAATTTCTAATATCTGAGAAATCAATGCAAACAATGGAGAAAAGCTACAGAATTTGAATTGTTATAGAAGAATTGCAGGGTACAAAAAACTCAGTAGTAATACAAATGGGCCTGGGACAGCAAATTTTTTTCTTTTTTACTTTTTAAAGTTTTTTAAATGTTTCAAAATTTCTAATGTTTTTAGAAAGCAGACTGTGATAGTGTGATTTGTAATAAAAAAATATATGTATCTGGTCTTTGTCCCTGTGTTTTGGCACTGAGCTCCTAAAACTCTTGGAATTTCCAGACAGAAGCAGCAAAGGTGTTTCTTGTTATGTTAATGAGGTGACTGTCAGACCCCCACGTGAGGATGGCAGCTGGTTGCCTGGAGAACCAATGTTTGATTGAGAGTTGGAACTCTAAGTCCCACCCCTGAGCTCTGGGGAGGGGCAAGGGCGTGGAAACTGAAACCACTGCCCAAGGCTAACGATTTAATCAAACATGACTGTGAAATGAAGGCTCCTTAAAAACCCAAAAGGGCAGGGTTCAGAGTTTCCTGGTTGGTGCATGCTGGGGGAGTGGCCTCCGGGAGAGGGTATGGATACTCCTAGCTCTTTCCCTCTCCCTTGCCCTATGCATCTCTTCAGCCTGGCGGTTCCTGAGTTATATCTTTACCATAAACTGGCACTCTAGTAAGTAAAATGTTTCTCTGAGTTTTGTGAGCTGCTCTAACAGGTTAATTGCATCCAAGGAGGAGGTTTTGGAGCCTCTGATTTATAGCAGGTCGGTCAGAAGCAATGGTAACAACCTGGGCTTGTGCCTGGGCATCTAAAGTAGGAGGGGGTGGGGGATAGTCCTGTATGTAGGACTGATGCTATCTATCTCTGGGTAGATAGTGTCTGAATTGAATTGAATTGTAGGACACCCCACTGGTGTTTGAGAATTGCTGGTTGGTGTGAGAAGCCTTCACACACACATGTTGGGTCCAGGAACCCAAAATAGAGCCTTTTCTCCAACTATATTTGAAAAAAAAATTAGCAGTAAAGCTGAAAAAATACATTTCCAATAAATTTTCCTCGAGATGAGTAATATTTTGTCACATATTTGTTCCCTCTTCCTGTTTCTTTCTCAGATAAATGGATAGCTAGCTAGCTAGAGATACAAGTTATCATGACCCAAGACCTCTATATACTTGAGCGTAAATCTCCTCTAAGAACCAGGACATTCTCCCGTATACAAATAGTACAGTTTGCCATGCAAGAAATGTAACACAAATGTGATACTGTTATCTAAATATAGCGTGCATTCAAAGTTCTCTAATTGTCTAGTCATGTCATTTATAGCTAGCTTTTAACCTAATCTGGGATGCAAACAGAGATCATGCATTGCACTTAGTTATTGGGATGGCTTTCTCTGCCTTTAAAAATAATATTTTAATGGCATTGACATTTTTGAGGGGTCCAAGCTAGTCCTTTGCAGAATGTTTCTGAGCTCTCGTTTGTCTGGTCATTTCCTCATGAGTAGATTCAAGTTGAACATTTGTCATAGGGTATTGCATTAAGACGCCTGTGATACTAGTTTCCCCCATTATTGCTGATGTCACGTGTCTATGTAGTTAACAGTGGTGTCTGACTTCTCCATTGGAAAGCTACTACCTTTTTCCCTTTTGTCATTGATAAGTAATCAGAGAGATGATATTTTAGGAATATGTAAAAATCGCTTTCCTTGACAACTTTAATCCTATGGAAGAACATTGACTAAACTGAAGGGTTAAAAGCTTATGGCAAAGTGATTATTTCTATTTTGATTGTTCCCGTGTCACTCCTTCCCTACACACTACCTGTCTCTCTTGTTTTGTCCGGCCCTCTTTTCCTTCCTACCTTCCTTTTTCCCTTTCCTTCTGTGACTTCACTGCAGAGTCATGGATTCAATGCTTTATACCTACTTTGATCTCAATTTCCTTTTCTATAATTCCACTAGGCAAAGACATTGTGGTGGTGTCTACCACATCCGAGATACGTTGCTGCCTCACACGCAGTAAAATGTATGTCATATGCAGAGTTGATTTGGGGAGAGCACACAGAATGATGCCCTGTACATGATAGTTATGAAGTATGTATATCCTTTTGATACAACTTCTCAGTTTTCCAGTATTTCCTTACTTCTGGCACAAGAAGGTTGCTTTGTCCTCTTCCTACCAGTCTTGTTATCAGTTATGTCTCCAGGAATTCTAGTTCTTCTTAATAGGATCTGTGTTTAGAAACCAAGGTCTGGGCATTAGGTTTAATGATGTCTTTTAAAAAAGCAGCCTTATAACAATAAGTAGAAAGTAAGTGAGGGCAGGGCATTCCTACAGTACTGCTATTGTAGTAGCATAGGTAATTTTTAGGTCACTGGAATTTATCTAGAGAGCAGTGTGTTCAGTGGCTAGGAGTGTGCCCTCTACCACCACATTACACAGTTGTTGTTGTTGTTGTTGTTTTCCAAGCTGCACCTGATCTACCTTTGTGACTTACTAAGTTATTTTATCTCTGTACGCCTTTGCCTCTTCATCTCTAAAAGGGATGTAACATAGAACTTACCTCATTGAATTGTGATTCCGTTCTTTTGTTCAACGTATTTTTATTGAACACTTAATATGTGACAGATACTCAGCTGTGTACACGACAGGCAAACTATATCTTGGAAGCCTTCATTGTCATGGGGGGATAGACTCCTGTCCCCTCCAAAACAAACAGACAAACAATATATATGTGTATATGCTGATAGGTTCCAAGGGAAAATGAAAGTGGCTAAGGGTGGGTGGTTTTGGGGAAGCCTGCGATTTAAAAAATTTTTTTTTTCAACATTTATTTATTTTTGGGACAGAGAGAGACAGAGCATGAACAGGGGAGGGGCAGAGAGAGAGGGAAACACAGAATCGGAAACAGGCTCCAGGCTCTGAGCCATCAGCCCAGAGCCTGACGCGGGGCTCGAACTCCCGGACCGCGAGATCGTGACCTGGCTGAAGTCGGACGCTTAACCGACTGCGCCACCCAGGCGCCCCAAGCCTGCGATTTTATACAGACCGGTTGGAGAAGTGCTCAATGATAATATTTGAACAGAGACTTGAGGCAGGTTGAGCACTAAATCATGCTAATGACTAGGAGAGTTTTTCAGACAAGAAACTGCAAGCACACAACCCCTTAAAAGGGTGAGTGATACCTGGAATGTTCTAGAACAGGTGGCCATGGTAGTGGACCTGGGTCAGTAGGAGGCACAGTTAAGTGGCAAGGATGAAGCCATGTCAGGAGGGCCTTTTAGAAATTTGTAGAGACCTGTATTCTGCCTGGGGTGTGAGGAACCATTAGAAAGTTTCGAGAGAATAATGGTGACACTGTCAGATATGGTTTAAAGAGATTGATTATTCTGGCTAATTGGTTAGAGAACAGACTTGATTAGGAAGAGAAAGAGTAGTTATTGCAATGATCCTATATTATCCTGCAGATAGGGTGTGGCAGATGGTGGGAGGAGGTCAGATTCTAGACATATTTTGAAGATGAAGACTGCAGGATTTGTTAGGTCAGATGTAGAATGTGGGAGAATAAATGAAATCAAGGATGGCTTCACAATTTTGGCCATTAATTTTAGGGCTATGATAAAGATTACATAAATAATTCATATAAAGCATTTTCAAACAAGGCCTAGGACGTGATAAACAATATATATGGGCTTTTTACTATTTTTCATGAGTGTCACTCTTTTTTCTACTCTTTTCTTTATGCCTTTATGTTTGTTTTCATGTTTTTGACTTCTGGATTTTAACTTGGCTGACACCTTAATGCTTTTTCTGTCAACTGCTAACCATCTAGCTATATAAATTTTAGTAATGCAGTAATCTTAGTGCCAATGACTAGGACTGAAATCAGCATATAGTTCACTTACTGTGTAGCTATGGGCAAATTACTAATCTCTCAATTTCATCTCCTATGAAATGAGGATAATGATATTTACCTCCCAAGGCTATTATGAAAATTAAAGAATATCTAGATTCAAAAATGAAAGTCACTACAAAGTATGAGTTATTGCAGTTTTTATTGTTGCCTACACTCTGAGAAGGCTCTTTATGCTAATCCTAGCCACTTAAAGGCATGAAAGAAATGAATTTGAATGCATTAGTCATTCACACTGAGTTTTATTCTTGTTTGGTGATATTTGAATGTTTTTATTGGTGAGATTTGTTTTTTATATTTCGCAGTTTGGGATTTATTGAGACCTGAGCAGCTCTATTGAACCACTTTTAAAAAGATTTAATGAACCCAAATCTTTCACTCAGGATGAACATTGGACCCAGGAAGGGAGTGAGGCAGAAGGCAGTTTTGAATATATGTTTAAGTCATTCAACCTAAGAGGGCTCCACACCTTAGTGCATATTAGATGCTGCCAGGGTATGACTATGGAACACTACTGTTAGGCTTTGAATGCCTTGATCACTTATGCAAAAATTAAGGAAGGAACACCAAGGGACTGAGGGTGGCTTTTGTTCACCTCATTTCAGTTGTTAGGTTCTTACTGAGACTGAAATTGGGGGGAAAAAGCCCTGTATGTTTTTCTTAAACCAGGTAGGAACACATAGCACCACCACTGTTCATTATTTTATAGGAGTTTGCGGCTCACAGGTATCTCTTCATGTAGACTTATTTTAAACTAAAAATCCTCATTCTCTCACCCATGGAGTTATGCTTCTTAGCCTGATATAATTATTCCTAATTATTAGAAAAGGGAATTGAGGCCAAGGGAAACTAAATCACAGGGTCATTTGCTTACTAAGTGGAAAGACAGGAATAGAACCTTGTTTTCCAGTGGGTCCTCTGTATCTCCCATCCACATTTCGGACCTATGTTTGCTTATGAAATATTGGTTTTTACGTATCAGAATTGTCCGAATCAGCAGAAAAAAAAAAAAAAGGTGATATTTGAGCTTTTGCATTTCTTTATAAAAGTTTTATGGAGAAGAAGCAAGGTTATATTTTAATTAAGTTTTAAACACAAGACAGATAAAATAACTTCACAATCCTGTTTTCAGTAAAGGTTTGGGGGTCCTTATGTAATCGGTTCAGCCAGCATGTGCATATGCATTTCACTTTTACCATAAATGATGTAAGAGCAAGTAGAAAACTGTGCTTGTCACCAGAATTAGTTCTCCTGTCTGACCCATCTCAGGAGAATATCAGAAATGTAGCATTTTAGAATTAAATATAAAATAACTGTATAAAAATAGTTACTGCATTTGGTAGGAAGCTCATAAGGTAACTTGAAAAATTCCTTTGTAACTAAGATACAAATGGGATTTAAAACCCTTTGATATTTATGGGCACCTTCAAAATATGGGAAGAACATTTAAAGCCATTTAAAATATTTAAGTATTTTTTTAACATTTATTTATTTTTGAGAGACAGAGAGAGACAGAGCATGAGTAGGGGAGAGGCAGAGAGAGAGGGAGACACAGAATCTGAAGAGCCTCCCGACATGGGGCTCTAACTCATGGACCACGAGATCATGACCTGACCCAAAGTCAGATGCCTAACTGACTGAGCCACCCAGACGTCCCTAAAATATTTAAGTATTTATAACTTGTTAGGCAATATTGCGATCACGTGATAAAGCCATATATATATATGTGTGTGTGTGTGTGTGTGTGTATATGTATATACATATATATATGTATATACATATATATATATATACACATAGTCATTTTGAAAGCTTAGTTATAAGGGGAATAGGTATGAAATAACTTAATAAGTCCAACCCCCCCTTCCCCTTCCTTTTCTTTGTCAAAGACACCTTATGGAATTGATGAGTCTTAAATATATTTGTCATCAGGAATATTCTTGCTTTCTTTTACACAGAGAATAGGAATAGGAATTGTTTGGTTAAATGAAAGAGGCTTTTGAATATGAGATTTGAAAAAAACCCTGTAGCCTATATCTGCATTTTTTCAAGCCTTAATTAATTTTTATGAATTAAGCAGGAATTTTATTTCTAAGTCATCAAAGATTGTTACAAACACAAATAAAGTATCCTTTTAAAAGTATCCCACATTAAATCAAAGGCACATCATCAAAGTAGGGGCACTTGGGTGGCTCAGTCTGTTAAGTGTCCAGCTTCAGCTCAGATCATGATCTCACAATTTGTGGGTTTGAGCCCCACAACAGGCTTTGTGCTGACACCTCAGAGCCTGGAGCCTGCTTCGGATTCTGTGTCTCCCTCTCTCTCTGCCCCTCCGCTGCTCATGCTCTGTCTTTCTCTCTCTAAAAAATAAATAAACATTAAAAAATGGAAAAAAATTAATTTAGGTTGTAGTATTTTCACATTATTTTGTTTTTAATCATTTGCACTGTTCTGAAGATCACATTTAAAACATTTTTAAAGACATGAAATAATGCATTTTTATTTGTTTTTAAGTATAACCATAACTATAAAGTAGAGGAACTTAAGACAAAGACCTAATTTGAACCATACACAAACAGGATGGTGCAATCTAATACACAACACAATGTGAATCTTTCCAAACAAGTTTGCTAAAAATACAGCTCCCATGTTTAGTGTTACAAATAAAACAATCTTCTCATTTAGAAAAATCAAGACATCATCTGATTAATAAAGCCTGTTCTTCCCCCTGTTTTAGAGTTGCTTGTCTTCATTTAGAAGCTGTAAATTCATGAGGAAAAAAACAGGTTTTGTTATGGTCTATAAAGATCTTAGGAACAAATTACAAATATGCACTTTTTTAACAAACACAAATGTTTTCTTTCTCAAAATGTAAACATTCAATAAATAAAGCAAACATAATATTCCAAGTATAGAAACACTAGTAATTCATTTATGAAAGAGGTATATTTTAGTATATATTTGGTGGTGGTGATGTAGAAAACATTGGAGCTCAAGGAAGAATTCTTGAGCCATCTTTGGGGCAAAAAGGTGGTTTTATTAAAGCACAGGGACAGGACCCATGGCAGAAAGAGCTGCCCAGGGTTGACTGGTGACTGATTATATTCCTTCAAGTTGGGAGGGGGTCATGGACAGTGTTAAGCCTCTAAGGAATTTTGGAAGCACGGTTTCCAGGACCTTGAGGGGGCTAGCTATTGTTAAGATAAGGTTATTTACTATTGTCTAGTAAAATATTAGTCATGAGACTCTTTAGATGTATTTCAGTGGGCCATAAATTTGGAGGATTATTGCTAACATATATCTGGGGCAGGGAAGTGGGTTGGAGAATCAGGAAGTTTCCAAAGGGATTTTTATATGTTAAAGAAGACTTACTGGGTCCTGGAGGTCTGGCTTATGTCAAGCTAAGGTTGCCTTCCGCCCTTAGCAAAGTGTCATCATCCCCGCAACTGAGTTCCTAGAGGATTGTCACTGCCTGTTTCAAGGACGTGTCCATGGGCTGTAGACAGTAAGGAAATTTACTTTTTCACTTGCCTTAGTTTCCCACATCAGTAACTTTTTTTGGTCTTAAATATAAAAGCACTTCACCAACAGAATCAGGCCATTATTATTTAGTCTCCTTATCAGAGGAGAAACAGTAGAATTTTGGCTCTAGGATCAGGTGACAGGAAAGGATTGAAATATCTAAAAGTCATTTGGCTGGAGAAAAGTGTTTTCTTGAGACTTGGAGGCAGTCATTCATTGCTTTGCACTTACAAGTATTCCTCAGTGAACTTCTTCCCTACAGTCTTTAGAATAAAGCATAGGATCTGGACTCCCAAAGGGGTTCCTTCCAGCTGGAGCACCTACCAGCAAGGCACCCTTGCGAGCATGCAGAATGCTGTGCTGTTGAAGCTCGATAGCCACCTGCAAGACCTTGATTTTCTCCATGCTGGCCTCTAGCTGGAGCTGCTCCCTTGGGCACTGTGGGCATTCTAGCTGGCCCCGGAAGACAGGGTGGCCAACCGTGCTAGGTGCACTCAGGCCTGAATTATTACATTCATCTGTAGTCTAATAATTTACAAAGTACTAAATAATCAACAATTTAATACTACTTTACCATTAATTAAAGAAACAAGAGATTTTCTTAAATCTTACACCTAAAAAAATCATTATTTTTGGGGGGTCCTGTGCTTAAAGAGTTATGTCACAGGAATCTATAAATCATTTTAGACCCAGTGGAGACAATAGCTGTTAGTATTTTACATTTGAATAAGATATTGAAAACACATTTGTCAGAGATGTTTGACCTTGAGAAAATACCAGACTGATTTTCCAATGAAAAGACAGGCATTTTTATTCATAGAATTATGAAGGGGAAAGAAGAACCTATAATTTTACTTGATATACTTGTGGTAAGTGTGTGATTGGCACTTAGACCATCTTCCTTTAAAAACGACTTAATTAATACATACAACTTTGTTCAGGAAAAGTGGTGAATAATAATTCATTGATGCTTTAGTTATTCACTTTTTACTCTCTGAAAGTAACCTCTAAAATCTTGTATCTTTCAAACCGTTTTTCTTTTCGTTCAATGTGTGCCATGGAATTCATTTCTAATATATCAAAATTTTCTCATGTAAATGTAAATAATTTATAATGAACTTCATAAAAATTTTGCATATGTAGCCAATGACAGATATTTATCCTATTAAAAGATTGAATTACATGTACCTTTTTCAAAAATTTTTTAATGTTTATTTATTAGTTTTGAGAGAGAGAGCATGTACACACGAGTGGTGGATGGGAAGGGGAGAGAGAGAGGGAGAGAGGGGATTCCAAGCAGGCTCCATGCTGACAATGCAGAGCCCAATGCTGGGTGGATCTTGAACCTGTGAGATCATGACCTGAGCCAAAATCAAGTGCTGATTGCTTAACAGACTGAGCCACCTGCGCCCCTACCTTTTTCAAATTTTTAGCATAAGTTTCCCAAATACTTTAATGCCTTGAAAATTTTCTCACTGTTTATTTTTCGTTTTAGAAAGAAGGACAATCTTTATTTACTATTAGTTTAATATTACCTATGCCCTTGGATATGATATATCAATGGTCACTACATTTTAATACATGTAGTTTTTGTTCAACCCATCAGATGATTTCTAATCACAGATTTTTGTTTTTTTAATGTTTATTTTTGAGAGAGAGAGAGAGAGAGAGAGCGCAAGTGAGCAGAGGAGGGGCAGAGAGAAAGGGAGACACAGAATCTGAAGTAGGCTCCAGGCTCTGAGCTGTCAGCCCAGAGCCTGACACAGGGCTTGAACTCACAAACCACAAGATCATGACCTGAGAGGAAGTTGATGCTCAACTGACTGAGCCACCCAGGTGCCCCTGTAATCACAGATTTTAGGGTTAACACCAGTTTATCTAATTAAGCAAAACTGGTTGCACTTACTTATTTTTTTATTTTATTATTTTTTTGCATTTACTTATTAATTCATAATTCTCTTCCTTAATTGTTCTTTTCTCCTGCCTCTCTGTATACTGTTTTTATTGTTGTTGTTGTTGTTGTTTGTCTTAGCCCCCAGAGCCTCTTTCTACTCTTTGGTCATCTCTCAGATCCTGTTCATTGCCTTTCTTTCTACCCAGAACTATGCTGGATCAAAATTTTTGAACATTTGCAAGGCACTACTTATATACTGGATTATAATTGTATCCTGGCCCACAGCCTTGATTCTCCCACTCCTAAAGTCAGAAAACATGCTGTTTTAGTCCACATGACTGTGCAAGGATTTTCTGTGCATGTTCAGAAGACTGGCTTGCATAAGACATTAGAGGATTTATTTATCCTTTTGTTCTAGAGATTGGAGCAATTCATTTGTCATGTTTACCTTAATGTAACTACTTAGATTATGTGGATCAGTGGTACTCCGATGGTAGGTAAGTCACCTGGAGTGCTTGTAGAGATACTGTTGGTCAAACATTCTGATTCAGTAGGTAGTGGGTGCTACCTGGGAAACTATAGTATTAAGCAGAAACCTAAGTGATTCTGGTTCATGTGGTCCAAGGATTATACTCTTTAATAAAAAATGGTAATATTTCTCCTTCTATGAACTACTTAGGGTAAGAAATTAAAGAAGTTAGGATACTTTGGCCAAGTCCTTTACTTTTTTCTACCTATTTGCAACAGTAAGAATAGCTCTAGCCCCAACTTTGGATTCATTACACTTAAATCTCTTGCATCCTTATATGACTTGAAATTTATTTCTATGACGTACAAAAGACAGACCCCAGTTTCAGATGGCTTAGAGGAAATTTAACTTGCAAGTGTATCACTGGTTCTTCAAATTATTAAAACTAAGAGAATGTTTTAGAGATAAAAGGTACATATTGTAGATAATTTATTCTAATCCCCTGCTTCTAAATGAAAAAAAAAATCTAGTCTTTTTAAAGGTTTTCTAAATTAAACATAAGCTAGTTATTGATATCGTCACTAGTAGAAGACAGGTCTCTTCAATTTGAGTAGGAACTTCTTCCAACTGAAGCAATATTTTATTTTATTTATTTATTTATTTTTAAAGTTTATTTATTGAGAGAGAGAGCGAAAGAGTGAGCACATGTATGCACGAATGGGAGAGAGGGAGGAGAATATCCTAGACAGGCTCCATGCTGCCAGCAGATAGCCCAATCTGAGGATCGAACTCACAAACTCAGGAGCTCCTGAAGCAATATTTTAAAATTTTTACTATTTATGAGAATGACCTGAGGTACCTATCAAGATGAATATTCCTGGACTCAACCTTGGAAATCTTGTTATAGTAAGTAGGGAGCATAGGAAACTTTTTTTTTTTTTTTTGGTAAATGTTTATTTATTTTGAGAGAGACAGAGAGCACGAGCAGGGTGGGGGGGGGGGCAGAGAGAAAGGGAGAGAGATAATCCCAAGCAGGCTCCATACTGTCAGCATAAAAGCCTGATGTGGGGTTCAAACTCATGAACAGTGAGATCATGGCCTGAGCTTAAACCAAGAGTTGGAGGCTTAACCAACTGAGCCACCCAGGTGTCCCAGGAAACTATCTTTTTAACCATCATCTAGGGAGATTTGAGTATAAGTGGTCCAAGGACCACATTATGTGAAATATTGTATAATATCCTGCTAAAAGGGTTGAAGAGTTAAATAAATAAAACATGATAACTAGCCTTAATTAGTTAAGGAAAATCATTCAACTAGGCTCCACAGCAGGCCCTGGGCTAATAGATTTAGTCTTTACCCTTCAAGAAACCCACTGGTTAGAGGTGGTGGTGACAATTAGGCAAATGAATTATTTACAGCGTGTTAGATGACATGGAGCACAGGGAAAGGAGTGTCAGTAAGGCCATCAGGAAAAATACCCAGAGAAAGTGACCTTGATGGGGTGAGTAGACTGTGACCTAGGGCTCTCAGGCAGTGCGTGTAGCTTGGGTGGGGGGAACCATAAACAATAAAAATTTGTGTTGAGGGAAAGCATGACACATAGGATTGTTACAGGATATAATGTATGTGCTTAGCACCCATCGTAAACATTCGGGAAATGCTTGTCATTATGTATATTTAACAGCAGACTAAGGCTGTGAGAAATTGGAAAGAGAATCCCATGAGAGACATTGATTTGGGAGGGCCTCAGGCCACTTGAAGCTTTATATCAAATAGTGAACAAATACTTAGGGCGGATGCTACTGTCTATAGCTCATTTTTATGAACTCACTAATAAATTATTTGTGGGAGAGCCAGCAATTTTCTAGGACCTGGGCCTTGAGCATCTGGGAAGATGAAATTTCAAGGAGATATCATAAATGTATCAAATATTGCAAAAAGGTCAAATGTGAATAACAGCTGAAGAGTCTCCAACAGATAAGGTTGTTAGCTCTTCATGACATGATTCTGATGTGGGTGGTTAAGAATAGTTTAGGAATGCTGATAAATATTCACACCCCTGCCTTCCAAATTGGGACTATTAAATTAGAATCTCTGGGGTATATGGCTTAAGGATCTTGACTAAAAAAATATCTGGGAGATTATTTTGCAGACTGGGGTTTGAGAACCAGTGAACTAGAGAAATGTATTTCAGTATGTGGTAGGAACAGAACTGAAAAACTTTAACCAGTATACAGGGGAGAGGAAGTGTAGATAAAGTGTAGATAAGATTTGTTATGTAAGCAAGGCAGGAGTTAGGAAGGTGATTAGGTCAATGGAGGATTTTTGTTTTTATATTTTGTTTGAATTAACACAAACCCTGGGAGTCCTTAAGTATGTTATTGTCTGATTACAGACTTCAGAAGATACTCTGGGATAATTTGCTTAGTACCAAATAACTTGTATCTTTATTTGAGTTCTCAGGCTGTAGGTTTTTACTAATTTGCCAATACAGTGATCTAATTTATCCAAAAGTTAAACATTTAGGAATCTTCAAATTTGAAGCACATTCCCCCCAAAAAAAGACTTAGTAAAAGGACTTAGTAAAAAGATTTAGTAAAAAGACTTAGTAAGTGGATCACAGAGCTGGGATGTGAGAAGGGAACAGCATTTTAAATTGTCACATCATTCATTTTAATAAAAAGTTTTTAGGTTCTTACTGAGAGGTAGTTTAGCACACCATTCTCATCATTCTTTTTTTTTTTCTTAGTTACTTTGTTTATTTTGTGTATGTATGTATGTATGTATGTATGTATGTATGTATGTATGTAATCTCTGCACCCAACATGGGACTTGAACTTCTGATCCCAAGATGAAGAGTCGCATGCTCTTCCCACTGAACCAGCCAGGTACCCTTTAACACATCATTCTTAACACCCATGTTTATATTTCTAGTACTAGCATAATTTTTATGCCAGATAGCATTAAACTCTTTAACTGTCTTCTATGCTAAATACCAAATAATGACTATGCAACCATGTTTGTCTGCAAAAAGACTGTCAGGAAGTTGGATAGATGCTTCACTTCTGCTTTCTAAATCTTGCAGAATTTCAACTTTTGGTTGACTCTCACCTGGGCAATTCAGAGAAGGAAATTCTGTGAAGCATAGTTCCCAGCTTAACCAAGTGGCCACAGCACAATCACCCCATAACTTATATTGGGAGTACTTTGTGTTTAGGAGTCTTCTGTACTTTGTATTTAGGAGTCATGATGGTTCCACATACGTTATGAAGTTGTGCCTTGACAACAACAGAAGGGATGCCATGTGAATCAGAAGGCAGTCTTCACTATTGTTCTTATTTCTCCTCTTCCTCTTACTTTATAAAGAGATAGCTTTTATTGCCTATGGTCTGCATGAACTGTGGAAATTGTTTACCCACAGTTTAATTTTATTTTCTTAGAAACATGAGAGCTAGGGTAACATTATCATTTTCTTCTAACAGATGAGAGAGCTGAGGTTAATGGATATTGAGTAATTTGGCAAAATTATAAGATCTTTCTATTTAAAAAAATGTTACTCATAGTTTGTTAGATTCAGGAGTATAGTCAAACCACTGTGCTATGGAGAGAAAAACTGGGATTTCATTATTAGTTTGAATAATGGTAAGAAGAATGACCAGAGTTCAGGTAGGTGTTTATACTTCTTCCTGTTTGGAGAGGACTCACTTTGATCCCTTGATGTAAATAGGCCAGAGGTTGACAGAAAGGCCAACCAGAAGGTCACAGCTCACCAAGACAAAGAGGACTGGGAGACATAGTACAGAGCCTCACAGGACAGAAAGAACTGATAGGAGGTAAATTGCTTGCCTTGGTATTGGTAGGGGAAAGCCTCCTAGTTTCTAATCTACTCTGAATCCTTTGTGTAGAGACAGAGCAGAAAGAGTACCTAGAAATATCTAGATATCAGAAAAAAATAAGAGTAAGGAAGGATCAATTGAATGGAGCATAATTTTCCTTTTAGAAAACGTTGCTCATATGTAAAGTAACTGCTCATAAGAATTATTCCATTCTTCACTTTCTAGCATAACGTGACTGTCCATTTTAGTTGTGCATTGATAGCCTAGTGAGAATCTGGCAGAGAGTTTGTTTGTTCATATGTGCTCTGTAAGCTGGTCTTCATGCAAACAAAGCAGGACATGGAGCCATGAACTTGGAATTAGAGAATGTGGGAAGAGTTACTAGTTATAGGGAGAAAAAAGGTAAATGATACCTGTCTAGTTTATAAAGGGATTATACTTAAATATTAAGGTGAGCTGATATAAAAATCAAATATGTCATTCTTTGAAAATGAAAAATATCTCATGGGAGGGATACAGCTTGATCAATATACATTAAACAACAAAAATAGGTTTACTTTATTATTTTAAAAAATTTTTTAATGTTTATTTTTGAGAGAGAGAGAGAGACAGAGTGTGAGCAGGGGAGGGGCAGAGAGAGAGGGAGACACAGAATCTGAAGCAGGCTCCAGGCTCTGAGCTGTCAGCACAAAGCCTGACGCGGGGCTCGAACTCACAAACTGTGAGATCACGACCTGAGCCGAAGTTGGACGTTTAACCAACTGAGCCACCCAGGCACCCCCAAAATAGGTTTACTTTAGATTGAAATTGTTCATATGTTCACAGTAGCAATCATGATAATATGTTTTCCATTATTTCTTTCCTCCCCTTTTTTTTCTCACATAATAGTCCTGAGTGTTACAAACACTGGGAAAATATCCTCATTTACCTCACCTTCCATCATTCCCAGAAACATAACTACAAAATTAATCTCTCCTTATAAGTGTTTGCAGATCATTTGTATGGAATACATAGGAGTTAAAGTTACAGTAATATTCTCTCCCATAGGCAGTTGCTAATTTTATCCGAGTGCCGTTACACCTTTAGTATTTATTCATTCATTCATTCATTCATTCATTCATTCATTCATTTATATTGAAGTGTAGTTGACACACAATGTTTCAGGTATACAACAGTGATTTCACAAGTTTACATGCTATTGTTTAAAAAATTTTTTTTTGAATTTTTAATGTTTATTTTTTGAGAGAGAGAGACAGAGCTCAGACGGAGGAGGGGCAGAGAGAGAGTGGGGGTGGGGGGGACACAGAATCCGAAGCAGTCTTCAGGCTCTGAGCTGTCAACACAGAGCCCATCGCGGGGCCTGAACCCATGAACCGTGAGATCATGACCTGAGCCAAAGTTAGATCCTCAAACGACTGAGCCACCCAGGTGCCCTACATGCTATTCTTTTAACTAAATTTTAAAGTGGTGTCCAAAATAGCTAATAAGTAAACAGTATTTAAAAATGCAAAATATATGCTATTTCTCTAACTGCAAAAGGTAACAGCACGCCAGAACATGTTTAAAGCAATTTTCAGTTATTTGTGCCAACATTTTGTATCTTTTTTCCTAGTGGCAATTTTTCTTGGTGGTATTTATTACTAAGATTAATGAGTTTGACTTTCACTAGCTTGAGAGCTAAGTAAATAAGTTCTTAATTTACTTGGGGTGTTTTAGCACTCAGACATTCTGGAATTTCTTTTTTAATCCAATGACATTAAAAAACCACTTAGGAATAATTATACAATGTACATTCAATCTCAGAAGAATTGTTTTTCTACTGTGAGGTAGAATCCAATCAGAAAGAATTTTTAAAAGACTTTCTCCTAACGTGTTCGTATTGATTGAATTGAGATATGGTCCACACAAATCAATACATGAGAAGACAAGTTGTGTGTGATGACAGTAATTCTATCTGCAGGGTAACTGCCAAATGTCTGGGTACCAATGATTGTATTTCAGCTGGCTGGTCAGCACATGATAATTTGTCAGTAAGTCATTTTGCTTTTTCTGACTTACAAAATAATACTTATTTTCCTCAAAATATACATTTTGCTTACTATATCAATATTATTATATTATATATGTAATATATATATTATATATCAAGACTAGAAGGGTTGAAAATGCCCATTTTTAAATTTGACTTCCTTATCTGGCTCTTCAGAGAATGGATGTTCTCAGAAGCCACATGCTGTCTGGTTTCCAGTATTGGTTTAGGCAGGTAGGTGCTTGTGGCCAGGTGTAAGACAATGATACGCTACTGCAGCTACTGAAATGTTCTCTACTAGGGACATTTCTGCTTACCAAGGCTAAAGAAAACCAAGGAAGTAGAGCAGCAGATTACATTAGGAATTTCTATAAGAGACTATCAAAGGAAGGCGTAAGAAGTACCATTCAGAGAACCATGTAATTGGGTGGGACTTAGAAGTCTCTAATCTATCCTCCATCCAGTGCAAGAAGCCCACCGGGGCATTTTCTCCCACCACTTACTCATTTCTTGGATTGGCAGTGTTAATTATCAGTCAGTGAAACACATTTTACATAAGTAAGAAATGATAAACATCAGAGTACCAGAAAAACAACCCACAAAGAAGAAATATTTAGGATATTCAGTTCAAGGGCAAATACACTTTACTATCATATGATCCTGCTTAGTTTCTTACCTTTTTTAGTTCTGAAATTTTTATTTTATTTATTTATTTTTTTTTAATTTTTTTTTCAACATTTATTTATTTTTGGGACAGAGAGAGACAGAGCATGAACGGGGGAGGGGCAGAGAGAGAGGGAGACACAGAATCGGAAACAGGCTCCAGGTTCTGAGCCATCAGCCCAAAGCCTGACGCGGGGCTCAAACTCACGGACCGCGAGATCGTGACCTGGCTGAAGTCGGACGCTCAACCGACTGCGCCACCCAGGCGCCCCAGTTCTGAAATTTTTAGTAAAAACATGCAATTTCTATTTTTAGAAACCAGGAATGAGATGAAGCTGAAGTTCTCTTCAACAAGAGAATAGTGGTTCTTTAAAAAAGACCCATTGCAGTTTTAATGTCTACAACTGATACCCATTATTCACCTAAATTACAAATTACATTTCTTTTATGATATATATGTCCATTTCTAGTTAGAAATGTAAATCCAACTATAATACTGTGTTAAATTTATTTTTACGTCTCTCATATTCCATTGTGACTGAATATTTCATAAAATTTAAGTTACCAACTTTGTTATCAAGGCATATTTTGCATCAGTGTTCAATATGTTTGGTTGTATATTAATTCATGGGTATTTTCTTTTAACCAGAGAGATTTCTTCAGAGACCACTTCTCCAAATTTAACCGCATTCTGTTGTGTTCTCTTAGGAAGAATCTGTATTATTAACAGTAATTGAAAGATGGTAAGAAGTCACATATTCTAAGAGTTTTTACATTATGTTATCTGGATGTCTGTAGGTGCCTTTGAGAGAAAATTGTTTAATCTGTGCTTTTCTTGTTTTGTCAACACCCTGAGTAGTAATTGTGGTTACAAGGCATTGAAGTCCACTTAGAGTAGTTTTACACTTTTTTTTTTCTTTTTTGGTAGGCAAAGGGAAGAGTGCAGTAATTTTATTATATGATTATCATGACATTGGAAATGTATCTCTGGGTTGTAGAGGACATTTTCTGCAAAACCTCATGATTGTAATTTTGGATCGTTGAGGAAATGTTTGAAACCAGTTTGCACAGAAGAGTTTCACAATTTAAACAATCTCAAAATCCTAGCCATAGAGGAAGATACTAGTTTTGTCCCCATTTTTCAGAAACGAAAACTGATATGGGACATGTTTAAAGTATGCTGTGCTGGGCCACACTAACCAACAAAGATGATATATTTTAGTAGTTTCTTTAATGAATATTTCAAATGAAATATACTTCTGTGAATGGCCAAGTGAATCATGCAATAGATTTTGCATTTTTTCCCCCTCTGTGGTTTCTCAAGGCTCTTTTTAAGTAGGGAGCATGCATGTTTTTGAGGGAAAAATGCGAGCTAGAAGAATTAATTTTCAGTTGATGAAAGTGTTGTTTTTATTGTTGGATTTCATTCTTTTAAAGTTTCAATTTTGTATTTTAGGAATTGTTCAGGTAAGGAAGAAAAAAAAAAGCCAGGAAAATTCTGACTTCTATTAGGACCTTTCCGTGGGGTAGGAGGTTCTTTGCAAGGGCTTGTCAGCAATTACTTCTGGAGTTTGTGAGTAGTAAGGATCAAGGTAAACAGAACATATTGGACTGTTGGTTTAGACAAGAATGATGATATGACTTCAATATGCAATGTTGGCTGTCACTCACTCCTTGTTTTTTTCTCCTGACTCTATATTCTCAAATTTTATGGTTATACATACATGCTGTCCACATTAGGGTTGGAGTCACTTCATTCTAAAATTTGATGTAAAACAATAATAGAGAACAAAATCACCCTATACTTAGCAAGGGGGATATTTGATAAAGTTGATATACTCTAGCACTGCTGTTTAATATAATAGTCGTAGCCATTTGTACTCTTTAACACTCGAAATGTGGCTCCTGTGATGGAAGAACTGAATTTTCAATTCTGTTTAATCTTAGTCAGTTTAAAGTTAAATAGCCCCATGTGGGCGAACACCCCTGGGCAGTGATGTGTGTAGGTCTAGAAGTGACTGCCAAATGTCCATGCCCCTGACCCTTTCCCGAATATGTGGAGTGCTGGTTCTTTCTTAGGGCTCATTGACACCTACCTCATTGACAAATTTGAGCATTCTTTTTTCCCTAGTGTGGGTCCAGCTTGAATAGCTAGATCTCTATCTATAAAAGTCTTTGGTTAGCCAACGTCTCCTGGTCATCCTCTAGCTTTGCACCACTGGTTGCCTGTTTGCTTTCTCTGAGTCTTCTTGTGATTGGGACTGGATCCTGTTCCTTCCAATTCTGGCTTACACTGACAGCTACTGAGCATGCCTTCTGTCAGTTATAGCCATTTCCAGTTGGTGATTTTCGATTCTTGGACATAGAAGTTCCTTTCAGTAATGTGCAGTGGACATCTTGGCTGTGTTCATTAGGGCACCATAGCTAGTTTCTGCAGCTGTCATAGATGCCTGCATGTCAAATCTGGTGATGAAGCTGTCATTTTTCATTTTGTTGCTGCACAGCTGGCTCATTTGGCAAATTATTTAATCTGTTTGCTCTAGCTTCCTTATAAAATGGAGATAATACTCATATCTAGCTCACTTGGTTACTTGAGGAATAAATGAGTTAATACAAGAGAGGGGCTTTGAATGGTGCTTGGATATATGATTGTTGTATAAATCACCATTAGTAACAGTACTTCAGTGGTTTACATCAGATGCTCTGATTAAAACGATTTCCATTTAGCTCTTCATTTTTTTTTTTCAACGTTTATTTATTTTTGGGACAGAGAGAGACAGAGCATGAATGGGCGAGGGGCAGAGAGAGAGGGAGACACAGAATCGGAAACAGGCTCCAGGCTCTGAGCCATCAGCCCAGAGCCCGACGCGGGGCTCGAACTCACGGACTGCAAGATCGTGACCTGGCTGAAGTCGGACGCTTAACCGACTGCGCCACCCAGGCGCCCCTAGCTCTTCATTTTTATTACATGTCAGAATATTATAAAAATACATTCTTTTAATTTTTTCTGTAATTTAGCCTGAAAATGTTGTAGGGGAGGCTTAAGAAAGTGACTATATTACATATTTAACTTCAAGAACTTGAAATTTTCATTCAGTGCTCGATTTTCATCCTAAATGATCTAATCTGTGACCGTGGGCCATTAAATATGTGTGTGTTTTCTTTTTCTCTCCTATCTCACATTACTGTCTAGTTTAATAACAAATCCTGGGTCAATAGGAACTTCTTAGAAGGTAGTTTAAAAAACATCAATTATTAATTACATATGCCCTTTTGAGTTTTACTGCTACCCGAAAAGCTTTAGAATTTTTTCCACGCAGAATCCCCTCCCCAAGCCCAAGACAGCTTTTCAAATAACTTGTAAGAGAATCATGTTACATTTATTGGCTAGGATTAGTGTCTCTCAGGTTTGAAATAATTTGTTAACAATTGGTGTCTTTACCAGATACTAGGCAGATTTCCTAAAGAATAACCAAGCCAAGGACACTGTGCACTTATCTTCATTCAGAACCACTGACTTTATCTGTTGACTTTAGTTCTGGCTTCTGTTCTTCTAAACATTCAGTTCATATATAAATATACACATACATGTATATATGCATGTATATCTTGGTAATTTCTTGTTGTTTTTAAGCATTTGTGCCCTGTAGAAGAGAAGGAAAAAGTGGAAAATCAAGATGAATAATCTTGGCAGCTATGTTGTAGAAATACATAATTTTGTTTACGGAGACAAATGACTAGTCGTGTTGTGAGAAATGGTTAGCCAACTAGCAGAAAACAAGACAAAACAAAACAAAAAACCATATTCCAAGATGAAAAAATAAAACATTTATGTGTAAAATATGAACTCTTAGTAATATAAGAGGAAAACCTGATAGAATTTGTAATCTTACAATGGAGCAGTGCTTCATAACCATAACTCCTAGTCTGGAGCCCATGGAAGGAAGAATGATAACATTACAAAAATCAGTTACATTAGAATAAAATCTGTATCGCAAAAATACCAAAATCAAATACATAGGCCGGGAAAACTATTTGCAATTTATATCACAGGAATGTGTTAATATTGCTTAAGATTTTCTAGAAATCAAGAATAACACAAAAATTAAAACTGTACACAAAGGGAAGACATTTTTTTTAATGTTTTTATTTATTTTTGAGACACAGAGAGGCAGAGGGGCAGAGAGAGAGGGAGACACAGAATCTGAAGCAGGCTCCAGGCTCTGCACTGTCAGCACAGAGCCCGACGTGGGGCTCGAACCAACGGACTGTGAGATCATGACTTGAGCCGAAGCCGGACGCTCAACCTACTGAGCCACCCAGGCGCCCCAAAGGGAAGACATTTTTAATAAAAGAAGATGATGAAATGGTTCTTGTACATAGGAAATTATGTCTTAATCCTAACTCTAATGTCCATCAGAATCCTATAGAAATTCAAATCCTAAAGCAACATTGATAGAATTTTTTAGTCTCTTGAATTGATGGACATCTGTAAGCTTGTTAAACTCACACTATTGGTATAGTCACTAATAGCAAAATAACACTCTCACTTGTTGCTTGTGAGAATGTAAACAGTACATCTCCCATGTTGGACAGTTTTGCAAGATCTATAAATATTAAAACCCCATGCATATTTTAACCCAGACATTTTTTTCTCCCATGAATTTATTACTGGTTCTATGGTTGAATATTCATGACATAAAATTTGTATAAAAATTATAATGTTGGGTGTTTGACTGGCTCATTCAGTGGAGCATGTGACTCTTGATCTCGGAGTCATGAGTTCGAGCCCCATATTGGGGGTAGAATTTACTTAAAACACATGCACACCCCCCCCCACACACACACACACACACACACGCCAAAATAAAAAAGCATTAAAAATTTTATACTGTAGTATTATTATAATAGCAGAAATAACTTAAATTTCTGTAGCATTTGATGGTTAAATGAATTAAGGTATGTCCATACAACGGAAACCTCCCCAACTGTAATAATTAATTAAAAAAAAAAACAAACAGAAGAAGAATAAGGAAGTTTCCTATACAGAGATATGAAAGACAGCCAAGCTATAATGTTAAGTTAAAGAATCAAGGCATTGTGGGAGCTCTTTCCTTTCTCTCTCCCAGCCATTTTGGCAGCTGCTCTTGGTTGGGGCTGTCCTGCATCTAAGGCATGGAGGTGGTGGCTGAAAAGAAGAAAAAGTCAGTGGAGTCAATCAATTCTAGGTTCCAACTCATTATGAAAAGTGGAAAGTATGTGCTGGGGTACAAGTGGACTCAGAAAATGATGAGACATAGTAAAACAAAACTAGTCATCTTTAACGACTGCCCAGCCTTCAGGAAATCTGAAATAAAGTAGTCCACTATGTTGGCCCAAACTTTTGTCACTATGTGGCAATAATATTGAATTGGGCACAGCATGTGGGAAGTACTACAGAGTGCAAACTGGCTCTCATTGATCCAGGTGATTCTGATATCATTAGAAGCATGTCAGAACAGACTGGTAAATTATAAATCATGCAAAATTTTTCCTTAATAAAACTGGCCAGACCTTCTTAAAAAAAGAATCAAGTTGCTATATGGCATATGAAGTAAATAACGTAATTCAGAAATACAGTCCAATAAAAATATGTGCTTGTATATTCATACATATATAAACCTCTGGAAGAATGCATATTACTGGAACTTTCATATAGGAACTGGATGTATGAACATAAGGATTAGAAAGAAACTTTTTACTGTATAATTTTATGTATGTTTTGATTTATGAACAGCATAGATGTATTACCTATTCAAATATACATATAAGTTGAATAAAAATGTTAATTAAGAGAAGTATCCCTTTGAGAAACTCAAAATAAATTATATTTCTATAACTTATGTTTCAAGCCATCTGTAACAATATTAATTTCATTTATTATTTTGGCACAGTGGATCTTTGGGCCTCTGAAGCTCATTGTTTTAAATTTCATATTTGGTTATATTTCGTTAAGTTACGAACTCATAATTCCTCACTGTAATAGTCCCGAAATTTGTATCGTTTTTATTTCAGCCAATAGCAAAATAAAACCCAGGAAGATTACCTTTGCACAATGTCAGAAAGCACGACTGTGGGAGAAATGGACTAAATTTTCTATTTTCTAACTTTCAGTCAGTATTCCTTCAATGATGTTGAATTCTATTACATTGCACTATCATTTCTTACATGTTCTATTTTAGTGCTAAAAGCTTCTATTTTATTATTTTGTAAAAACCTTGAACAGCCTCTTCAAGGACAAAATGTTAGCAAAATGGAACATGAGAATTATGAACTAAAAATATTAATATCTATTTTTCTTTTAATTTATTATTAGTCTGTTAAGATCATCCTTTGCTACAAGGGAATTCATTTTTCAAATAGGAGAATACTTTAAAATATGTCTAGAATATTCTACAAAGTTATGTAAAGAGATTTCTATTAAGAAATTTTATAATTTAAAGACGAATCAAGTTCTTAATACAATAATTGTCTAAAATGAGAATTTGGACTTTCTTTTCTGAAGTCTAAAAATTGTCTTAATGGGAAACTAACAATTATTTTAGCCCAAAAATGAAAGACAACTAACTAGCATTTCCCTCTTTAAAGTATTTTCCCCCCACTCTTAACATCTTTTATTTGCTGCTCTTACATCTTAGATACCAGATGCTTCAGCTTGTCATCTGTATTTGTTCATCCTCGCCTCTCTTGAGGCAATTAATCCTTGTTTCTTTCACTCCAGTACCACTTTCGACAATCCACCTCTCTTCAAACAAGATTGTTAAATAAATCTTTCTAAAGTACCACCTTCTGGTATCACTTCCAAGCCCAAAGAAGCTCTAATATCTCACAATATGTTCAAGAGAGATAAAGTGCCTCAGAGTCAAATCTTGATTCCAAATCTATTTATTGAGCATCTAGGCATGTTGCAAGGTCTACAGAGACGTATTTCCTCTCTTCCCTATATCACTCTTTCTGGAGGTCAGAGTTTTAATTCATTTTCAAGTTCTGGCTCTCATAGGTAAGCAAGGGCCAGTACCCTTCCTCTAGAGGCCACAGTCTCCTTATTTGTGAAATTGGAATGATAAAGTATACTTACATTACCGTTGTTAGGATTCAATGAAGTTGATACATGTAAGATGCTTTGGAGATGTGTTTGGTATATAGTAATCACTCTACAAATATGCACTATTTTTATTCCCTTCCTCCTTGAAGAGTCAGGGGTGTGTTTGACTTCTCCCTTAGGTATATCTGTTTCCTGTGTTTAAGATTCTCTTCCTCCTCATCTCTACTTATTCAAGTTCTGTCCTTCCTTCAGATCACAGTTTAAGTGGCTTCTTTCTGATACAGATATCTCTGTGCACTCCAGCCAGACACCTAATAGCACTAGACTGCAAATTCCACTTAGCTCTTAATCACATACTACTCAGGAGTAGAGATCATGTTTTAATTATTTGATTCCATCAATGCCTGGGTGCTGAGGCTTCTTTCACAACAAGACAGAATCAATAAACAACAAATTTCTTACATGTTAGGTATATACATCTTCTGGACCCAACTTGAAAAAAAAAAAAATTATGACCTTTAGTCCTTTCATCATATTGGCAATCCACATGTCTTTTATTTTTACATGATACTCATTGGATGTTCCTTGAATATAAGAATCCTGTCACTGGGATTTGTGAATGGGCTTCAGAAGGGCAGCAAAGCCTCTGAAATTGCAGAATTTGGGGTATGGGAATATGAGTATTTTCTCCAGGCGAAGTGGTACGCCCACAAAAATACTAGGAACCATTCTTAATTATTTGTTTTTATCCACGTTTGGTAAGTAGGAACCAAATTAATAATATTCAAATTGATCATTAATGTTATATGTCTTATCATTTGCTTAAACTTCCATGTTTTCAATGCAAGATATGCATTTTAAGAATTAAGTATATGAGATTCTTATGATTCCATTTTTATTGTTTTTTTTAACTAGATGAAGACTTAAAGAATATTTCTTTTTTTTTTCCCCATAATTGTCCAAATGAAATTGATGCTTTTAAAAAATGAATGGTGAAAGGTGTGCCTGTCTGGCTTAGCTGGTAGAGCATCTAACTCTTGATGTTGGGGTCATGAGTTGAAGCCCCATATTGGGTGTAGAAATTACTTAAAATTAAAAAAAAATAATATAAATGGTGGTTTGTTAACTTCCGTCAAGATGAAGTAGGGAGCTTGGTAGAACTCCTCAGCAAAACAAGTTACATGAAAATTATAAAATATTGTTACTTAAAGTCTATTGAAATTGGGGTGGTTGGCTGGCTCAGTCAGAAGAGCATGTGACTCTTGATCTCAGGGTTGTGAATTCATGCCCCACGTTGGGTGTAGAGATTACTTAAAATAAATAAATGAATAAACTTTAAAAAATAATTTATGGAAATTAACCATAAGGGAATATAACAAACAACTATCTATTCACTGTGGCATTTGAACCATGACTAGCTGCATTACCTTTATACCACACAGCTCCATGTTATGGAGGCTCTATTATAGGCATATGTAGCCAAAAGCTGAAAGGCTACTTTTCTACCACATTTCAGTCTAGGATTATGATTTTACCCTGAGAGGACTCTTATGATTAGTGGTTGCCAGGTTATTGTTTTCCATTCATTTTATTTACAATTTGTCTATGTCTTTAGCCTATTATACATTCTAACAATCTCCCTTTACAATTACTGTTTTGCTTTTTACGTGTTTCATTTCTTCTTTATATGTTTAATATTCATTATATTATCTATCCAATACTATCTCCTACCACTTGTACAATTATATTTTTTTGTAAATGTTTATTTATTTTTGAGAAAGAGAGAGGCAGAGCATGAGCGGGGGAGGGGCAGAGAGAGAGGGAGACACAGAATCTGAAGCAGGCTCCAGGCTCCGAGCTGTCAGCACAGAGCTCGATGTGGGGCTCAAACTCATGAATCGTGAGATGATGACCTGAGCTGAAGTTGGATGCTTAACCAATTGAGCCACCCAGGTGCCTCTTGTACAATCATTATATCAGCATATTCTATAAACTTCAAAATACATTTACTATTTTTTTGCTTTAAGAAGTCAAGAAATTTCTACTCCTGATTGGAAGCAGAAGTCTTCTTATTTATTGTTTGATTATCTTATAATTACTGTGAGACATGTTAAAATCTTGGATTTGTCTATTTCTTCAAGTTTGTAATTTTTCTTTAAATATCTTGATGCTATAAAAAGCAGAGATTTTAGTAATTAACATTTCCTTTGTATTGACTCATTAAATTTTCCTCTTTATCTATATTAGAGAGTTTTGTTTAAAATTTTTTCAATGTTTGTTTATTTTTGAGAGAGAGAAAAACAAAGTGCAGGCAAGGGAGGGGCAGAGAAAGAGGGAGACACAGAATCGGAAGCAGGCTCCAGACTCTGAGCTGTCAGCACAGAGCCCAACGCAGGGCTTGAACCCATGAACCATGAGATCATGACCTGAGCCAAAGTCGGACACTCAACCAAATGAGCTACCCAGGCACCACTAGGGTTTTCTTTTAAAATATACTTCTCTAATGTAAATGAAACTTCACCAGTGGTTTTTTGCTTTTGTTTTGTGTGTGTGTGATTTTTTTTTTTTTGAGATTTTTTTTTTTTTTTTGAGAAAGCTGTCTTTTTCCATCCCTTTATTTTTAACTTTTCTATGTCCTTTTACTTAAGGTATAACTATTATAAACAGAATATAGTTTTTAAAGAGTGTCTCAATCTTTATATTTTAAATGTATTTTAAATGAAATTCTGGTCTGCTTACATTTTATGCAATTAATATGTTTATAAGATTTTATTTTACACCACAGACAACATGGGTTATTAAAATATTTCTGAAGTTAAAATAACATGATGAGGATTTTACTGTAGGAGAATTAGATTATGTCATTGCTAAGGCAAGGAATGAAGTCAGAGAAATTAGAAAATTATTAAAATTAACACATGTTTGAGATATTGATTTCCTATAAAATCAATAAGGCTGGGGTGGGGGTGGGAATTAACAGAATTGGTGCACAGAGAAGACAGATGTACTTTTTCCCTTTTTTCTAGTTTTATTGAGACATAATTGACATGTAACACTGCATTATCTTAAAGTGTACGGCATAATGACTTGATATTGTGAAATGCTTACTATAGTGACTGGACTTCCATCATTTCAAAGATACAAAAAATATTTTTTCCTTGTTCTGAGAACTCTTAGAATCTCCCCTCTTAACAACTTTTAAATATACCATATGCAGTGTTAACTATAATCATCAAGTTGTATGTTACATCTCCACTATTATGACTGAAGTTTGGATCTTTTGACCAGCTTTATCCAATTCTCCAACCCCGACCCCCTGCTTCTGTTAACCACAAATTTGATCTCTTTTCTATGCATTTAATTTTTTAAATTTTTTTAATTATTATTTTTTCTTGTATTTATTTTTGAGAGACAGAGCACAGTGGGGAAAGGACAGAGAGAGAGAGAGAGAGAGAGAGGAATAGAGGATCTGAAGCAGGCTGTGTGCTGATAGCAGTGAGCCCAATGTGGGATTTAAGCTCATGAACTGTGAGCTCATGACCTGAGCCAAAGTCGGCCGCTCAACTGACTGAGCCACCCAGGCACCCCAGTTTTTTATTTTTTAATTTTTATCTGTAGATTCCACATATAAATGAGATCATATAGTAGTTGCCTTTCTCTGACTTATTTTACTTAGCATAATGCCCTAGAGTTTCATCCATGTTGTTGCAAATGACAGGATTTTCTTCTTTTTCATGGCCAAATGATACTCTATATTATATGTACATTTTTTATTTGGGAAAAAAAAAGGCAGGCTATAGGTTACACTTAGGTGATGGACAACTTTAAGAAATTTGTAGAGCAAGAGAAACCTATGAAAAATAAAGGGAAGGAACCTGAGAGATTACAGGAGAACCTGGATAGTTTACATTCTGAAACTCTTCCTTTTGGACTAGGGGCTAACTTTGCCAAATGCTATAGAACCTTCTTATTAAAATGTGGTTCTAGGGGCGCCTGGGTGGCTCAGTCGGTTAAGTGTCCGACTTCGGCTCAGGTCATGATCTTGTGGTTCACCAGTTTGAGCCCCGCGTCAGGCTCTGTGCTGACAGCTTGGAGCCTGAAGCCTGCTTCGGATTCTGTGTCTCCCTCTCTCTCTGACCCTCCCCCCATTCATGCTCTGTCTCTCTCTGTCTCAAAAACAAATAAATGTTAAAACAAATTAAAAAAATAAAATAAAGTAAAATGTGGTTCTAAAACCAGTAGCATTAGATTCACCTAGGACTTTATCAGATTCTACTTTTAAAAAAATTGCAAAATGATTTCCTACACATTAAATCTGAACACTGTATAATACAGTAGTTCTCAATCTTGGCTGCTTATTAATATTACCTGTGGAGCCTTGAGACACTGCACCATGTAGGCTATAGCCCAGACCAAAGCAGAATCTATAAGTCTGGGACTCAGAAATCAGTATGTTGAGAGCTCCTCAGGTGGTTCCCTTGTAGCCAAGGTTGAGATTCAGTGCTACAGAGACACATAAGAGAACAAGGACTGGAACTAGATGATTCAGAGCAAGGAGAACTGGGGAGGATTTCAGAGGCTAGAGTCTAGTCTTTGTTCTGCTATGGATAGAATTATTTATTCTCTGTAAAATCTGTTTTCTCTTTGTATTTTTTTTCTTATATTTGGCAAATATTTATTAAGGCCATGCTTTATGCCAGACACCACGAGAGGTGTTGGATTAATAATCTCCAAACCCCACCAGTTCCTAAATCATTTGATTTTACTGTCTATGATTTATAAATTGGGAGATCATTGGTAGTACCTAATGGATTGGTGGTAATCATCTGTATACGGTCACTGTGCGAGTGGGTGGTAAAAAAATTTGCTGGTTGTAACCGAGGGATTGAACGTACAGTATTGATCAGAAGCATCTATTGTATCAAAAATGGAAAAGCGGGGGCGCCTGGGTGGCGCAGTCGGTTAAGCGTCCGACTTCAGCCAGGTCACGATCTCGCGCTCCGTGAGTTCGAGCCCCGCGTCAGGCTCTGGGCTGATGGCTCGGAGCCTGGAGCCTGTTTCCGATTCTGTGTCTCCCTCTCTCTCTGCTCCTCCCCCGTTCATGCTCTGTCTCTCTCTGTCCCAAAAATAAATAAAGGTTGAAAAAAAAAAAATGGAAAAGCGATCCAAGTTGGTTTGTAGAAATGAAACTGTATAAGCCAATGAATTTATTAGAGTATAAGTTGAGGAGAGTTTGAGAAAAGAAATATGGGGAAAAGTAGATGACAGACTTACAGATTTTTTTCCCCATTTTGACCACCAGAGAAGTGACAGGAGCTAGATCAGGGCATCTCAAACATTAATGTACACAGGAATCACCTGGGAGAATTTGTTAAAATGAAGATCCTGACCTATTAGGTCTTGGGTGTAGGGCCTGTTGCTTTTCAAATAAGCTTCAAGGTGATGAAATGCTTCTGGTATGGAGACCACACCTACAGCAGCAGGGCCAGAAGCTCTCCTGCAAGGTACAAGCAGAGTGAGGATCTTGCTAAAAGCTAATCTGCTCATGCCTGTTTCTTAGTCCTTGGGCACTACTTCCCCACCCTCACCCTCACCCCTACCCCCAGAAAGATAGGGGCACAACTTTAAAAGATACATGTGAAAATGAGATAAACTGCAGTGAGAAATAAGGCAATATGTCAAAATAATATGAGGGAGGAGTTTGGGGAAAGAGGTTCTGCAGTTCACAAAGGTAAGACTATTTCAAGAACTTGGTTCGTCTTTGAAAGAGTAGAATCTAGGGTACAGCAGGGCTGTTTTGTTTTCAAATGACTTTGGTCATAGTGTCAAAATCCACATACTCATGAACACATGTCCTTACCTGTTTATGTGACATTAATATCACATGGATGAGAGCCTTACTGAGAACAGGGTCATTGAGTCAAGACCAGGTACTAATCAGAAAATGACATGCACTGTATATGGAGATATGGCCAATAGTAAAAGGAAGACTATTACAAAGAGCAATGAGAGAAATAAAATAAAATTAAAATTGAGAGTAACCATGGAAAGAGAAAAAGACCCATTTTTGTCTGTTTCAACAATGAAAAACAAATTGAAGAGGGAAAGTGTATCATTGGGCTATTCACATTAGGAGAAATAGCTGTCAACAATGAAAAAGAGGAGAGGATTTACAGATCAGGAGAAAAGTAATCAGCAAGACATGACTAAAGCACTTTTTTTTTTCTTTTTTGAGAGAGGGAGAGAGGGTGCAAGTGAGCAAAGGGCAGAGAGAAGGAGAGAGAGAGAGAATCCCACAAGGGGCAGAGAGAGAAGCGGGGCTCACCCCAAGTGGGGCCCGTGCTCACCTGAAGCAGGGCTGAGGCTCACCCATGAGCTGTGAGATTATGACCTGACCTGAAGCCAGATGCTTAACTGACTGAGCCACCCAGGCGCTTGTGCCTAAAGCACTTTTAAAGCAACATTAAGAGTGTACTTGCTACTTGACCCATACATTTTTGGATGAATAGATGCTTGGTGTTGATGCTTTCTCCACCTATGCTCTGCAGCCTAGGGGAGGCAGCAGAGAAGTAGTTGAGTGTGTGCAGAGAGGGACTCATTGATAGCATCACAGAGGATACTGTTGATAGTATCACAGAACCCAATTGTGGAGAGGAGTAAGGTTTGCTTACTGGGAATGGGAATGGCTGACCATACATTTCAGGGAAAATACAAGTAGCTGGAAATGAACCAATGAATTGAGTGAATTAGAAGGCACTTTGGTTTAAAGTTTCTGATGAATATAAAGAGGGAAATGTTTTACTTTGTGAGATCTGTGGGTGAAAAGATATTGGAAACAGTGAGATTAGAATATGGTAAGAGATGATAAATTACAAAACATGGTTGTACAAGGCACAGATGACTGACACAGAGTGAATATTATCATAAATGGCTTGAGGGAGAGAAGTTTCACAATGTGATTATTAAAGTTAGTAGATGTCTGCAAATTTGAGATGGAAAATAAACCATACACACCAGTTCTTGGATTTATCAAGGAGGGAGAAAATGTATCCCAGTTTTGAACATTTGGAAAGAGTGTATAGTAAAATTATAGATTAATAGGGTTGGGAAGGGATTTAGAGCTAATACAGTCCAATACTTATAACTTATAGATGAGGAGGCTCATAATGAAGAAGGTAAATTACTTGTCCAAAAGAACTGGAATTAAGATATAAGATGATTGACCCCTATTGTTCTTTGTACTGGTAAAGATGATGGCAACAATTTTGACAATATGAGCTAAGGCATACGTATACATACCAAGGGTTTACTGTAGACAGGAACTTTGCTCATAGCTAATGCAAACAAGTTAAAATGAATTTCTGATTCTAGTTCCTCCTCCAGAATGTTCCCTCCACGAGGGAAGTGACTTTTTAAAAAAATTGTGTGTTTATTTATTTTTGAGGCAGAGAGAGACAGAGCATGAGCAGGGGAGGGGCAGAGACAGAGGGAGACACAGAATCCAAAGCAGGCTCCAGGCTCTGAGCTGTTAGCAACAGAGCCCGATGCAGGGCTTGAACTCACAAACTGTGAGATCATGACATGAGCCAATTTCAGATGCTTAACCGACTGAGCCACCCAGGTGCCCCGAGGGAAGTGACTTTAATTGTTTTATTCCCTGGTATATCCATAATAGGTATTTGGTATTCCATGTGTATCTGCTAGATATATGAGTAAACACATTTTTTAAATTTAGGATTTGCTAATCAGCTAGCTGCTGCTCTAAAACTATGACTTTGCGAATTTTTTTTTTTTTTTTTTTTTTTTTGGTGCTAATCACTTCAAGTGCTCATTAAGTATTGATGGACAGTAAGGATAGATAACACTTATTGAACACAGACTGTGAACCATATGATGTACATATTATTTTTATCTACATAACAAGTCTTGAAAGTAATAATTATAATATGGGAGACCTAATGTATTTAAATTATTTCCTACTACTGAAGTTCCGGCTAGTAATATATGGTGAACTTATTGGGCAAAACATACAGAAGATAATTTAGAAGGAAGATTAACGATTTTCTTGGAAAAGAATGTCTCCTAAAACAAAGACGATGCCAGCCAGAGTGGGCTCGAGGACAAAGCAGGCAAAAACCTCTTTGATCTTGCCCGCAGCAATTTCTTCGCATCTCCGGAGGCAAGGGAAACAAAAGCAAAAATGAACTACTGGGGCCTCATCAAAATAAAAACCTTATGCACATCGAAGGAAACAATCAGCAAAACTAAAAGTCAACCGACAGAATGGGAGAAGATATTTGCAAATGGCATATCAGATAAAGGGTTAGTATCTAAAATCTACAAAGAACTTATCAAACTCAACACCCAAAAAACAAATAATCCAGTGAAGAAATGGGCAAAAGACATGAATAGACACTTTTCCAAAGAAGACATCCAGATGGCCAACCAACACATGAAAAAATGGTCACTCATCATCAAGAAAATACAAATCAAAATCACAATGAGATACCACCTTACACCTGTCCAAATGGCTAACATTAACAACTCAGGCAACAACAGATGTTGGCGAGGATGCAGAGAAAGAGGGTCTCTTTTGCATTGTTGGTGGGAATGTAAGCTGGTGCAGCCACTCTGGAAAACAGTATGGAGGTTCCTCAAAAAACTAAAAATAGAACTACCCTATGACCCAGCAATTTCACTACTAGGCATTTATCCACGGCATACAGGTGTGCTGTTTCGAAGGGACACATGCACCCCTATGTTTATAGCAGCACTATCAACAATAGCCAAAGTATGGAAAGAACCCAAATGTCCCTCAATGGTTGAATGGATAAAGAAGATGTGGTATATATATACAATGGAGTATTACTCAGCAATCAAAAAGAATGAAATCTTGCCATTTGCAACTATGTGGATGGAACTGGAGGGTATTATACTAAGTGAAATTAGTCAGAGAAAGACAAAAATCATATGACTTCACTCATATGAGGACTGTAAGAGACAAAACAAATGAACATAAGGGAAGGGAAACAAATAATATAAAAACAGGGAGGGGGACAAAACAGAAGAGACTCATAAATATGGAGAACAAACTGCGGGTTGCTGGAGGGGTTTTGGGAGGGGAGATGGGCTAAATGGGTAAGGGGCATTAAGGAATCTACTTCTGAAATCAGTGCTTCAGTATATACTAACTAATTTGGATGTAAATTTTAAAAAATAAAAAATAAAGTTAAATTATAAAATAAATAAATGAATAAATAAATAAATGAATAAATAAATAAATAAACAATTTAAAAGGAAAAAAAACCCCAAAAAACCAAAAAACAAAATATTAGTTACCAAATGGGAGTTTCTGACGTGTTAGATGGAAAATTTTCCCAGTTCAGCTGCATGGATCCATTGTTGCATTACACCTAAGTAATGGTGTAATACTTAGGGAAATGAGTAATGTGATGGAGAGGTAAATTCCCTCAATTCTTTTGACACAGACAGTTCATTATTGGGAAAGGCTCAAGACAATGGTAATAGTATCATAGCAAAGTCTGAAAGTCTGTGACCTCTCAGATTTAGCCCATGGGCCAGCAGCAGCATCTGGGAACATTTCAGAAATGCAGGACCTCAAGCCCCACCCCAGATCTACTGATTCATAAACTGCAATTTAACAAGCCTCCTGCCTTAAGGTAGGTGATCCCTAGCCAAGCAGTTCACTGAAACAGAACAACGCAGAGCAGTGACAATGGCAGGGAGATCAGTCTTGCCCAGGAGTAGATGTAGGATTTGTGAAGATTCTGTACAGATATGGTAGATGGATAAAGATGTTATGGGAGCAGAGGAGTGAGAATTTAAATGAAATCTTGGTAATGATTATTGTCAGGACTTCCATCTGTAAACACAAGTCAGTGAAGCCTAGAAAAATTGAGGTCTTGTCTACTTTACCAATGAAGACACCACAGGTCAAGAAAGGTAACTTCCTCAAAGTGGTGCAGAGTCTGTTCTTGCTCTACTGCCAGTATTTTAAATGAAAAGTGACCTGTCTAACAGAAAGTATGCCCTCACTACATTTTCACACATAATCAGGAGCCAAGAGAGACAATGTGGCCTTTTCGTAATGAGCACTTGGGCAAGATGGCTGTTGATGTGTGGGAAATGCCAAGTTTCTGCTAATGCAAAACAGTGGAGATGGAAGGTGATAAAAATTTGGTAGTAAAAGGACTCAGTTGATTTGAAATGTCATCAAAAGAGACAAAGCTGACTCAAATGCGAGTTACACAGTAAGAATTCCAGGTGTATGATAGCAAAAAATCAGAAGAAAGATGAGAGGCCCCCAGAGGTGAAGGTGGCAAAGTGACTTATCAGGATGAAGATAGAGTTGGTTGGGGGTGCTGGCAGGAGAATGATCAAACAGTAAATCCAACATCTCAGAGACAACCTACACTTCTGAATTAAGTCAATATGAACACATTGGCACAATACTTAACTAAAATCCTGATTATAAAAAGTCCAGTTTCTATTTAAGGGCTCAGGAATATTTTACAAGCCTAATCACGTTAATTCTCACTCTACTCCCTGGAAACCGATGTATCTACAATACTATTTAAATGTATACATTTTCTATTTCTCAGTTGAGACACAGAAAGAACTTGGTGAAACAATCTCCTTCTCTCAAGCTGAAGTAGTTCAAAGTATATTATTATGTGCTTTAAGTAATCCAGCTAGCTCTTCAAACCATGCTACTCTTGTATCATTGTCAAATTCTGGTGTCTGATTTAATTATTAGAAGATCCTCTTAGATGTCCTGGTAAGACTTCAAGAAGAAAGAAATGAAAATCCAAATTTAAAAATTAGGAATATTTTAAGACTTCAGTGTAGCCATCAAAGGCTGATGATGATGTCTATATTTATCCACAAATGGAATATAGTTGCTTAATTAGCAATTAAACATTGTCATTATTTTAATTACTTAATTTCTTCCAATCTTTAAAAAAATTATGTTTTATTTTATATTTGAGAGAGAGAGAGAGAGAGAGAGAGCAAGCAGGGGAGGGGCAGAGAGATGGAAACAGAATCCGAAGCAGGCTCCAGGCATCGAGCTGTCAGCACAAAGCCTGATGTGGGGCTCAAACTGATGAACAGTGAGATCATGACCTGAGCCCATGTAGGATGCTCGACTGACTGAGCCACCCAGGAGCCCATCTCCCAATCTTTTTAATGTAGATGATGGGTAGTGATATTTGATGATGAGTCGACTTACATACCATGTGATTATGTTAGAGGAAATTTAAGATAATTAATGTTGCCTCAAAAATGTCTCCTTAGAAGAAAACTTTTCTACAATATAGCATTGGACTTTTTCCTTTTTTTTTCTTGAAAAATCAAATTATTCTCCATGTCCATTGAATCAAAATATTTCCTGCTTTTAAAAAATAGCATTAATTACTGTCTATTTGACCAGTTTTCTCAGTGTTCTTTTTGAGTACATTTTATTTTCCCCATTAAACAGAATGGCCTTCAGAGCAATGGCAGTAAGACAGTGCTCTTTCCCAGCTAAAGTGTTTTCCTTTTTAAAAGGGCTGCAGTTTTTGCTCCTTGTCCTCTTTCCTTTGGGAGAATGACTATTTATAAATACTTGTCTAGAATGCTGTGCACTTTACCCAGAGTAAATGCCCCAGATTTGATGATCATTTCATTGTAAAAGCCCTTGGAAATCAGTACACTTCAGTCTCTAAGACGGTTTTGGCAGGTGGTACAATAGATGTCAAAGTGTTTTATCAGTATTATTATGTCTGCCTTTTTTTTTTTTTTAAATCACACCCTGATAGTGTAAATTTTTTTTTTTCCTTTGGAGGACTTTATCCTTCATGTATTTTGGTTTCTTAATTAAAATGGGTGGAATATATTCTCTACCTTGCAAAAAATACTTCACACAATATATAAGCCCCTCTGACTTTCCAGAATACTCAACTCTTACCTGAATGGACGCTTTGTGTATAAATGCAGAGTGTTTTCACATCAAAGTGCTTTCTCCTCTGCTTAGTTCCAAGTTTTTGAAGTAGGAGAAAAAGAATATACCTGAATTAAGACTATAACTTAATTTTGCACACCCCTGAATTACTTAAGTTGGATGATTGATACTAATCCATTCTCCAGAACCAGAAAGGAATGCAAATATTTTTAATATTTTAATATATGAGGATTGGTGGCATTTTCAGATTTGACTCTCCTAGAGACAAACTTTCATTTTTATTCCCTCCTTAGCCTATACTTAGAATTAGCCTAAATATTGATAATAGCATTACTTCATTCTTTAGGGTTGTAAGTGATTGAATATCTTTTTCTTTCTTTCATTATATGTGGGAAGTGCAGTATTTCCAAATACGGCCCTTCTGGGAACCAGCCTTAATATTTAATTCATCCTTTTTCCCTGGAAGTAGGGGGAGCTCATAATTATGGGCAGTAGATGATTCAGTTGGATGTGGGAAAATGGAACATCAGGCATGTTCAGCTCCAAAGCTGCATAATGCATAAATGATCCTGTAGCACTGGGTTCTGAGGTTCATTTCATCACATTGAGAAGACACTTTGACATCAAGTTGACCCCCAAGGTAATGCATTTCTGGTTGAGATTTTAATCAGTGTATCTGGTCTTCAGAGCTAGATTAGTATCACCTGAGTTGGAGGCGGTTTTCTTTTCACCATAATTCTATGAATGAAAAGATTCCTCTTCATGGAAAGTGTTTTATTTTTAATCCTCTACCTTTCCAATCCAGGCATTTGTAAGGTCTAGCACCTCTTTATGTTAGGAGATTCTTCCTGGAAGTCAGCCTCCAAATGTTTTAGGTAGCCATGTTGAGATTCTGTTTAAATCTGAGGTAATTTTTGTGCTGCTTAAATTAGTTTTCAGAAGTATTTACTTGTTCATGATTAGAAACAATTTCCAATCTGCTGAAAGTCATAGTACATTAAACTATTAAATTTCTGAATTTTGATTTGTCATGGGACCAATTATTTTTTTAAATTGTTTATTGAGAGAGAGAGAAAGAGAGAGAAGGAGAAGTTATATAGAGAGAGGAAAGAGAGAATCCCAAGCACTCTGCACAATGTGAAGCTTGAACTCATGAACCCATGAGCTCATGACCTGAGCCAAAATCAAGAGTCAGACGCTTAACCAAATGAGCCGCCCAGGTGCCCCTATTTTAAGGCCCAATTGTGTATTGGTCAGGGTTCTCCAGAGAAAAATAACCAATAGGATATATACAGAAAGAGAAATATGTATAAGAGGAGATTTATTATAGATATTGGTTCATGTGGTTAAGGAACCCAAGAAGTCCCACAATCTGCTGACTGCAAGCTGTAGAACCAGGAAAGCTGCTAGTATAATTCAGTCTGAATCCAAAGACCTGAGAATTGAGGGGCTGATGGTATAATTCTTGACTGAAGTCTCAGAGCCCAAGAATTAGGAGCACGAATGTCTGGGGACAGGAGAAGATGGATTTATTAGTTTAAGCAGAGATGGAATTTGCCTTATTCTACATTTTTGTTCTACTTGGGTTCTCAATGGATTGGGTGATATCCAATCACATTGGGGAGGGCCATTTGCTTTACTCAGTTTACCATTTCAAATGCTAGAAACATTCTTCTAGAAACAGCCTTGCAGACATACTCAGAAATAATGTTTTACCAGGTCTCTGAACATTCCTTAGCTTAGTCAAGTAGACACATAAAATTAACCATCACAAATCCACCCCTTGTCAATTGGACATCTGTACGCATCTCCATAAAGCATATTTTATCTCCAAGAAAAACCAATAACAAGGTCATAATTTCACCAAACATGATACAACTATTTTGTGTATAACTGAAAACACTAATCCCTTCCACATAGAATCCTTGAATGTTTATTCTTTTGATAATCAAATGCTATGATTTGAAATCAGCAATACTTAAATACTGATATAAAGTCCATATAACTTTTGTCATGTCATAAGGGAATAAGAAAGAAAAGAAAAAAAAAAAAAACAGGAAAGAGAACAACCAGAGTCATTTGCCTAATATTTGTATAGATACATATAAACATAAAAAATAAGGAGAAAACACTCATCACGAGTGCAATCCCTATTTCTGTAACAAGTTACATGCTTGTACACTTCTTTTTATAATCACTTTCTTTTAAGCTTATTAATTTATTTGGAGAGAGATAGAGACAGCGTGAGCAGGGGAGGAGCAGAGAGAGGGAGAGGGAGAATCCCAAGCAGGCTCCACACCATTAGCACAGAGCGTGATGTGGGGCATGAACTCACAAAACCATGAGATCATGACCTGAGGTCGTGGTCATATCATGAGGTCATGGTAATACCAAGAGATACCTAAGGCATCCCCTATATTCCAGACATAGTCTTTTTTACCTCCCTTGTAGAATAGTAGTCCAATTTCACCTTCGGTATTCAGCATCAATCACTCTAGCCAGCACTCTAAGTTCCTTCCTTGCTTGTTGATTCAGAAGCATGAGGAGCCCAAAATGGACAGGTGACAGTCTTAACTTCCAGTTTGATGGAATCATTGTTGTGTCTCATGGTGGAAGCATTTCTTTCTCTGAAACTAAGATCTCTAGGCCAGCAGAGCATAAAGTCATGGGAACAGGAATCAAAACTTTTGCTAGTGAGTCACTAGGGGTAATGGTGAGTAGTGCCACCTGCATTTCCACCCCTTGATTCCTGGACTTATTGGATGTTATAGACTCTGGGTCTAAAGTTCTGTCTTGTCTAGCAAAAGAGCAGGATGTGAGGGAGAGGGGGATTTTGAAGATATACAGTGTTTGGGGTTTGGGTCAATATAAAACAAAATCCTGGTGCCAGGCAGATGAGTAGATGGTTGTTAACAGCAGATAGGAGGATCTGTGCCTATTAATCTTTGCTAGCCTAGGGAATAAGGAAGATAGGGGAGATAACCTCAGGGTTAATAAGGCACCTTTTCTTTTGTTAACCATCTCCACTCTGGGCTGCTTTGCCTACAGCACAGTGGTCCATAGTCCACTTCACCAATTTACCTAACCTGGCCCTATCCTCCTGTGAAAGCAGCTTTTCTGCTATGGTACTAAATTTGGGGTGCTTCCGCCCTGAATATCTAATCTTGTTTATTTCATATACCTATGTATTGGGCCCCTATGCGCCTGTTCCTATTTTAGGCCTTTGCCTTTCCCTCTCTATTCTGAGGGCTCTGCACCCCCGCTCTATTTTGGGGTGCCTTTGCACCTCCCTATTCCTGGCACCTTTGTGCCTCACTCTTCTAGGGGTGCTTTGCACCCCCCTATTCTTGGGGTACCAGTCTGGTTTACCCAAACTCAGGTGTGAGCATTTTATGAATTTGTATTTCTTTATGCCTTGTTAAGCCATTGGTGTAAGCCCAAGGGATTCCCAAGCTTATCCCTGCAATTGGATACTGATTCAGAGCATAAACAGTTTTCTGAAGAAAATTTCCCCAGCCTTGCAAAGTATTGTCACCTCAATGGTGTTACCTGTTATGGGCCCAGTCTTATTTTAAGGTTGAAGTGTTTCCTAAAATCCCTATTATACAAGTATTACTAGGGGAAATCACTTAACGTTTAGTTTTTTAGTGGGACATTTTTGAGGGAATTTTTTTAATAGGACTTAATACTCATGATAATGTGAAGCACAGTGTATAGGTGGAGAGGTTCTCAAAACTCTGGGTCTGATTTGCTTATCACTGCAAACTAGTTAGCTCCATTATTTACCCCAGAACTTCCTACTCTGAGAATATGACCTCTATATTCTAGATTCAAGGAGATAATATCTCCACAAGAAATTAAGGGCAGTATATTTTTAAAAGTCTGTGGGCCAACAGTGGCCAAAATAGACTTTTCCAAATGACTACTGGATTTTATCTTATGTTTTAATTAAAGAGTGCTATCTTATTCTCTATATACAGAGGCCATGTTTAGATGGCATCAGCCACAGGTGTAGTTTGGGGAATTATTTTAAACTCCCAAGGTAGCCATATGATTTCTCTTTCTCTCCTTTCCCTCACATTGTCTCATCTTCTCAGTACTTTATGACGGGTACCATATTGCTTGTACCGAGCCTCCAATGAGAATTTCACATCCATTTTCTAGACTAATTACTTACTTAACATCATTTTCCTTATCCTCATGTCCAAAATATATTGTTACTGATTATATCCATTGCTAGGGTATTTTTTATCCTTTGTACTTTTAAAAAAATGATTATTTTTTAGACAGAGAAGGAGAGAGTGCATGAGCAGGGTAGGGGCAGAGAGAAACGGGGATAGAGGCCTCAAAGCAGGTTCCATGCTGACAGCAGAGAGCCCAATGCAGGGCTTGAACTCACAAACTGTGAGATCATGAACTGAGCTGGAATCAAGAGTAGGGTGCTTAACCAACTGAGCCACCCAGGCACCCCTCTTTTATACTTTTTTTAAAACAAATTTGTTATTAATTTGTAAGCTTGTTTTTTAGGTTTGCAGATAGTTCTTCGGCTTTTATCTGTTGTCAGTATTTAAGACAAGTTTCTTTGTAACAACTCACTTCCTTGGCTGATTTTCAAATGTCATAGCCACCATGAAGTATGAAGGACCATGCCACTCTCTGAGCAGTCCTTGGTTTGCACTCAACAGGGAGTAAATGCCTTTCTAAAAATATTTTGGGAGAGGAAATAAAGAAGATACCTATTATGTTAGCTGGAATATATGGTATATCTCTGGGGAAATAAGCTTATTGTAAGTAATTAGGTTTCTGGATTCTATCTGCTCATGACTTAAATGCTCTTAATGAAGGATAAATCTAAGATATACTTTGTTATATCTCATGTGACCTATGAAATGATGTAAGCAGGGCAGCCAGCTGTATGCTTCATCCATTAATTATAAGGATAAATTATTATGTGGCTTGACTACTTCTCTTGTGTCTGGAAACATTTTAAAGTACTAACATACCATTTTTTCAAAAGGAGAAAATAACCATTTTTCTTATAAATTTACTAATATAATTGCAAATGAGCCTCAGAATCTATTCAGTTAAAACGTAAAAATAAATAAATAAATAAATAAATAAATAAATAAATAAATAAATGAATATCAAAACAGGCCAGCATAACACACTACTCTCAGTAGCTGCATTTCCTGGAGACTGGGAAGATTCTAATGTACATAAATATTGATGTCCTCTTAGCTTCCGGTTTTCAAAGTTTCTTCTTCCACATTGTGAAAAGTTTTGAGGTAACTAATGCAATTTTTAAATTGTTACAAATGAAACTAATACAATTTGAGGTTAAAGATCTTACATGAAAATAATACGTATTATTTTATATTAGAAAATATCTTTAGTAGTCGTTCTAAAATGGCCATTAGTATTTTGGTGATTATTCATTCCTACACCATTCTCTCTCTCTCTCTCTCCCCGCCCCCTCACATGCGCATGCACACACACACACACACACACACACACACACAATGATACTATTTTGAAACAATTGTATAGACCTTTTTCAAGTAAGATAAAGCTTTCTCTTTCTTATTTCCTTAGCTTCACTCCTTTTTATCCACATCAGACTCTATCCCTACGCTAAGTAATCCTTGGCAATATGCTTATAATGTTATCTGTCTCATCATGCTTACATATAATATATATGATATGTATGGGGTTTACATATTTATAGTAAATGATAGTTACACAGTCTATACATGTGTCTTTTGTTCTGTATTTTGCAATACAATTTTTTTCCATTATATCAAACATACACAAACCCCATACTTATGCATGTAAGTTATCACTGTTAGCTTTTATGAGCCTGGGTTCACATTATACACATTCATTATTTAAGCATACTTTATGGAAATCCTGTCACATCAACTAGCATACCTCCAATTTATTTATTGTAATTCCTTCATAATAAATCTGGTAGTAGGTTCATCCATATACTCATTGATATCATTTATTGATATCACATTGATTATGCTGATTTTTACCACTAAAACCATGCAACATAAAATATATGATTGTTGTCCATGGATCTTTAAATTCTTTTTTTCCCCCTTGAATGAGGTGCATTTCAAGAACACTTTTTGGGTCAAAAATTCAATGAATATTATCCATTTAATTTCTGAAAAATGCCATCAAAATTTACAGTCCTGTAGCAATATGTGAGTGTCCCCTCATATCCAGGCCATCTGCTCTTCTTCTTCTTTTTTTTTAATATGGAATTTATTGTCAAATTGGCTTCCATACAACACCCAGTGCTCTTGTTATTATAATTGTTTAAATTTCTGTCAGACTGATGGATGTTATCTAATATCTCACTGTTGTTTGAGCATCTTTTCATGTGTTTATTGGTTATTCATTTTTCTTTTATATGAATTGTGTTCTTATTGTTCATTAGAGCTAGTTCAGCCACATTAAAATGGGAGTACATTGAACCACATTGAAGGTTGATTCTCTTTGTTATAAAAGAAATCTACAAGTAGGCAGTGCAAGTATTGGTGGCTTTCTGCTGTGACCTGGGTTCTGGGTCCATTCGGTGCTGTACCCTGCTTGGCAAATATTTGACTTGGTCCACTCTCACAGGCTGGAACTTTAGCTGTTAAATTCAAGACACTTGGAGGTAAGAAGAGGAATTAGTACTTGCTCCCTCCCTTTAAAATAAATCTTCCTTAAATGCACATATTCGCTTTTCCTGCCTATATTACATTGGCTAGAAGGTGGATGCTGCTGCATGGAGTTATAATATAGTTTGTGAAATATGATATTTAATAGTGTTGGCAGAATACCTGGCTTAACAGCAGGTTTCTGTTACTAAGAAGAAAGGCAAACATGCATATTAGGAAGCCACAGGCATGCTCTGCCAACCATATTCTTTCTTATATTGCTTTGGATTGTCTTTTCCATTAAATTTGAGGTAATTCCCTGATGCCATCATTGCAAATATTAAGCAACATATATCATTCATATATCAACTTTGTTTATGAAATATTGCATAAAAGTTTTAATTTTCATATAGTCAATATGTCCTTTTTTTCTAAGGTTTCTGTGTTGGTTAGAACACTTAATCACTGAATGTACATGATTAGATAAAGTTTTTCTAAGACTATTATTGCTTTATTCTGCATGTTTTAAATATTTAATCAATCTGGGCATACTTTCCTAAATAATGTGGCTAAGGGTCAAAATTATCTTTTTTCTTAATGGATATTAAGTTTGTTACCACTATTGATTAAAGTGATGAAATTTATAACCTTTTTCTTACTGAACAAAAATAGCACCCTTGTCATCTATTCTATTTTTATATGTATTGAAATCTCTTTTTAGACTTCCTTTTCTTGTCTTTTTCCTATTCTTTTGTCAACAACATACCAATTTGAAGTATGTTGAATATCATACATAATTATCTGAGGTTGGAAAACGAATGTTCATGGGCCAAATCCATCCCACTGCTTATTTTCGTAAAGCGTGTTTTACTGGAACATGGTCATGACATCAATTTGCATACCATCTATGGCTGCTTTTGTGCTACATTGGAAGAGGTGAGTCATTGTGATAGAGATCGTATTGCCATAAAACCTAGAATTCAATTGTCTGTCTCTTTACAGAAGTTTACTCCCCCCAAATGGCTAATTGGGTGGCTCTTTGCCAAATGTATAGGTATTCAGATACTAAACATCCACTAATGTTTAAATATCACATGTGTGAACTGTTTTGAGCAATAAATAAGGTGACATATATACACACCAATACAAAATATATAGTTACATTATCAAAATCAATTGTTGACATTAAAAAAAAGACCATCAATTATGCAGAGAATTAGATAGTAAAACATTTTGTATCAGTACTTGTTTCTCACTATTAATGAAGTTGTTTTGGAGATAAACATCCCTAATAAGGGTTGTCTTACATTACATTTTAAATAACTTTGCAATTTTTATTACAGGAAATTTCAAGCTTCCATTTTAAAAATTAGAACAGTGTAATAGACCCCCACGTACACATTACCCAGCTTCCATAATGATCACCAAATAGCCCATCTTATTTCATTCATCTAGCTAATAACCTCATTGTACAACTTCAAATTATTTTAAAACAAACCCCCCACATCATATTATATCATCTGTAAATGTTTGAGCATGCATTGTTAACAGTTATGGAATTAAAAAAAAATTAAAGTTAGGAAATGTTTAACACACTGTCAATACTCTTATCACATCTAAAAACATACCATTACTTCTTTGTATAATCAAATAGCTAATCAGTGTTCAGATTTCCATATTTGCTTCATAACATTCTTTTCATGATTGGTTTCTTATAATTAAGGTCCAGAGGTGTTACCAAAAGTGCAATTAGTTGATGTTTCTCAGGTATCTTTGAATCTATGAATTCTCGTTCTTTTTTTTTTTTTTTTTCCCTCCTTGCAATGAATTAATTGAAGATGCTAGGCTATTTTGTATTTTATAGAACTCTATCTTATGGTTTTACTGACTACTGCTTTTTTACATATTTTCTGTTGACTGTATTTCCTATAGACTGATGGTTAGATATAGAGGGTAGATAAGATTTAAATCCACTTTTTTTTTCTTGACTAGTATTCTTTGTTGATTGTGCTGTGTATTTCCAATTGTTTTCTGTCAGGAGGTAATGATATCTGGGTTTCTCTCAAGTATGAGCTCTCAGGTATTGAGAACTTGACACATCTGTTATGTAGTTATCCATTAGCTGTTCGCTAACGACTTGTTGATCACTGCTGAGATTCGTTATTTTATTATGGTTTGCAAAGTGGTGATATTGTAGGCTTATCATTCTTTCTTCATCTATTAGCTGAAAATCTAGAAAGTAAAACTCTCATCAAGTATCTGTTATACTTAGGTATAGTTCATGTAAAGGAAGAGCAGGATAAAAGCTTGATTCTTTTATATTATTTACATATTTTCAAAATTTTGGTTTCCTGACACCCTCCGAATATAATCAGTATGTTTTTAAATTGGTTGGATCGATTGCTTGTTCAGTACCACTATTCTTAAGTTACCCCAAATTTGTCTAGTATAGCTTCTTTTTTTTTTTTGCTTCCTAAGTACTTTTAGTTAGACCTCAGTAGTCTTCCTTAAACATTAGATGCTTAACATTGCTTAACATTAGATGATCCAGATTCTTCTTGTATATTTTTGAACACAGTCCTGGAATCTCATTTGGGTTTCTGAGGAGTAGAACTGAAATTACTTTTCATTTTTCACATTGTTTTGTGAAACAACCATATTGACAGGCTGATACTTATATTGATTTCCCCATTTATGAATTCTCCTTACCATATTTTGCTTTGAATAGTTCCTAAAATATGTAAAAGGAGTGTTTTATGCCTATTAAAAATCTCATCTTCCAGCCTTTGTATAGCATTAACTATGGGGTTGGGATTTTCTTTGTAAGCAGGAATGTCCCTGTGTGCCATCCATCTTTATTTAGTTTGTATTTGTTTGAATTTAATTATTTTCAAAATATGTATTCAGGGGCGCCTGGGTGGCGCAGTCGGTTGAGCGTCCGACTTCAGCCAGGTCACGATCTCGCGGTCCGTGAGTTCGAGCCCCGCGTCGGGCTCTGGGCTGATGGCTCAGAGCCTGGAGCCTGTTTCCGATTCTGTGTCTCCCTCTCTCTCTGGCCCTCGCCCGTTCATGCTCTGTCTCTCTCTGTCCCAAAAATAAATAAACGTTGAAAAAAAAATTAAAAAAAAAAAAATATGTATTCAGAAAATCCAAATAATATAGTGTGAAAATTAAAAGAAAATATAAGATTATTTTGGAAACATTAAGTAGATTTGTTTCAATTTTACCTAAATATGAAAATATAAATATATCTAATATAAAGATTTGGAGGAAAATATGGTGTATTCTGGCCTAAGTGACTTTACTGTTAGACGTAAGGATGCCCAAAGAAACAACAACCAAAGAAACAAAAAGTAAGACCAAACAAATTGTAATACTGAAACTCAGGGTCTGAGTTCAGATTTTTTTCTTGGGAGGGGGGGGATAGATTAACTGAAGTGTTACATATAAATTTTATCTATTCTAAACTCAAATGTAACGAGAGAATACATAGTTCTTTAAAAAAAATACATTGCCTAATTTGCAACTTTAAAGACTATAGATCAGATTGTTTTTGGGCAAAACATTTTTAAAGTAAGGATATAAATACATTAGATGAGTTATTTCTGCACCCCAATACAAAATTACATGGAAGTATTAATATATTAGTTTTATATTAAAATTAATATATAATTATCAATATATTATTGATACTAATATCAACATATTAGTATGAAGTAATTCTAGATCCTGACCAGTTGTCTTAGATTACAATCACTGAAAAAAACTAAGGTTAATCAAGTTTCATAGATGGCATATTCTTGCATCATCGGTTATGAAAATTACCTCAGGGCAAAGTCATAGAAAGCATGTAGCATAAATTTTCTAAATCTTTTTTGAAATAGCTAATGTGGTTCTGTTAAATATGTACTCCATAGAGGGTTTCCTGTTAATGCAAATGTGTTTACAGTAACAACATCAAACCATTTTATGAAGGTAACAGTAGTTCATATCAAGACAATAGTGTTACATAAGATGCATTTTTAAATTTGTTACATTTAATGATCTATAATTTAATGGCTCTTAATTCTAAAAGTTACTCAAAAAATAACATTTGGAAGTATATATTTAAACTTTGTTTATGAGTTTCTCTCTGAGAGAAGGGAAGATCTGACATCCTGAACAAGTATCTTAGTGTAAATAAGAACACTAGTTAGTTAAATATCACACACACACACACACACACACACACACACACACACACGCACACACGCACACGTCTTGCAGGAAATGCATGAATACTGACAGAAGCATAAATGAAGTTGAAAATAGAAACCTAGAGAGGTAGGCAACTTACAAACTTGTTAGTTGCTCTCAGAAAGATTTTGAACTTTCTTGTTTTAGATGGGTACATATGGTAGACAGTCAGGGTATGCATCAGATGCGGTAACTCATAGGAGATGACTCTCTAGAGCCAAAGTCCTGGAGAGTGACACGCTTAGTGAATGAGAGAAGTAAGAAAAGATGCTCTACACAGAGGGGAAAAAACAAGCAAATTTTACTGCCTTGAGTATAGCACTGGACCTATGGGAAGTGTGTAAATAGTCTCCTGAGAACTCAAAACCTCAAAGTGGCTATCATATATGGGATAGATTTGTAACATGAATGTATCATACTTCTGATTCCACGCATTCTTAAGCTGTAAATTATTTTCAGATTAGTTCCTGGTTGGTAGTGGTTACAGACAACTGGCAGATATAATCATAGTTTCTCCCTAAAAGAAACCCTCCTTAAATACAGGATTCAAATAATTTCACAGATAAGATTTTATTAACATAAATCCATAATAAAACGTCACAAAATATACAAGGGGGAAAAGCACTATTTATAAGACAGTATGACCAAACAGAAGTAATTGAAAAAAAGTCAGACTCAGTGTTTTCAGATTTTAGAAGGATGTCAGAATATAAAACCAGTGTGTGTGTGGTGTGTGTGTGTGTGTGTGGATACATAGAAAAGAATTTGTAATAACATATTAACACATGTTATATGATATTAGTTATTAGGTGACATGAAAAGAACCAAATGAAAAGAACCAAACGAAACTTCAGGAAATAAAAAAATAATCTTGAAATTAGTAATACAATGAACAGCAGATTAGGCACGATGAAAGGAAGAATTTGTGAGTTGAAGGGAGAACTGGAGTAATTATACAAAAAACATTGGAAGTAGAAATGGGGATATGCAGAGACATGAAGGATAGTTTGCAAATCTAATATATGTTAAAACAATCTTATGTATAAACGGCGTATCTTTCTCTTTTTTTGTGTGTTTGTGTATTATCTAATGTCTTTCAAGAAAGGATTTAAAAATTTCTCTAATGATTATAATTTTCTCCAGGAAAATATTTTGAATTTTGAGTTAGTGTTGCTTTTTGATACCTTCTTCTAAAGACGACCCATAGATTAAATGTCGTTCCAAACACAATTATAATAGGTTTTATTATGAAACTTGACAATTATAAAATTAATGTACAACACAAAGTATCAAGAAGAGCCAAGACAGATTTAAAAAAATGAACAAGTTTAGGTCTTGGCCAAATCAGATAGCAACAATTTTCATATAACTTGAGTAATTCAGATCATGTGGCATTAGAACTGAGATATTCAAAAGAGAGTCAAAGTAAGAAGAATCTACAAACAAATCCACACAATTATGAAAATTATACAAAACAGAAGTATCTTTGCAGATAAGTGGGGGGAAAGAATTGATTATTAATAATGCTTTGGGAACAATTGATTATACATCTGAAAATACTTGAGTTTTCTGACTATAGTATACTAAAATCAGCTGCATTTGGAGTAAAGATTTAAGTGTGAAAAAATGAATCTTTAAAAATGTTTAAAGTAAATAATGGGAAACTGTTGATGATATAAGGGAAAATGTTGAATCAATACACAGAGAAAAATGTGCAAACCATACAGAGTAATGTTGAGAAATGTGACTCCTATTAAATTAGATTTTTAAAAATCTGAACATTCCATAAAACACAGATAAGTCATATGCTTCTCTTTGTTAACATAAACTTGAAGATCTATATGTTACATAACTGACAAAAAATTAGTATCAGGAATGTGAAAACTCTATACACAAATTAAATCTCCACATTCATCTTGTAAAATGGGTGAAGGGCATAAATAGATATTTTCCAGAAGAGGAAATAAGAATGGTTAATAAACCAATAAAAATGAATCCACTATTACTAGTAATCAAAGAAATAAAAATTTAAGGGGTGCGTGGGTGGCTCAATCGGTTAAGCATCCTGCTCTTGACTTCGGCTCAGGTCATGATCTCACGGTTCGAGCCCCACATTCGGCTCTGTGCTGACAGCATGGAGCTTGCTTGGGTTTCTCCCTCTCTCCCTCTCTCTCAAAATAAATAAACTTAAAAGAAAAGAAATACTAATTTAAAACATAATCAGATACCATTTCACGTCTACCATTTTGACAAACCCTAAAATATCTATAAATAAAATTGTTAGAGTACACAAACTAACATTTGTAGTTTTTGCTGGTAAGAGGTAAATTGGTACAATCTCTTTGTGAAACAATTTGTCATTACAATCTATAAACTTGAATATGTACTTATCTTATAACCTGATAATTTTACTATAGGAATATAATTCCAGGGAAGCTCTTCTTAATGCAGATAAGGAGACAAGAGTATTCATGGCTATATTTCTTATAATAGCAAAAAGTCAGAAATAATCCAAATGTCCACTGACAGAGCAGTGAATGTATAAAATTGTGGTATATTTGTACAAGGGAATGTTATACAACCAAAGAAATGAACTATAAATGCATAAACAGGCACAATTAATGATATAATGGAAATGGAAATCATGAGACTCAAGAACATGGTTACTGCATATGGGTGAGACATAGAATGGGAAGGAACATAGAATGAGAGTCATTATTATTGTTTTATTGAGATAGTATGTACATGTACGGATGCTTGTTTCTTTTTCTTTTTTTTTTTTTTTTGGCAGCCTACGTATATTTAGTCATTCTTCTCCTTGAAGATCTGCATTAAGCCATGAGCTTTACCAAGATAGTGTCAATGTATTCATTTACCTCCAAAGCTGAATAATACTTGATACATAATTATCATACAAAAATGGCTGCTGAATAGTCTTCATTATTTATAAACTATTCTTGTTTAACAGTTTCAGATTAAATTTCTCCCCTTGCCATAGTGAACTGTTGGTGAGCTTTCCTACTCTAATAGAAATTTAATTTAAATCAGACAGACTTTTCTTATTTTCTAAGGTACAGAGGACAGTGGTATTATAGATTTTTTTTTAAATATACTAAAATCATCATGATTTTCCAGAACTTTTCATCTCAACAGTGCTATCCCCATAAATTCCTCAAACTTCCCAGAATAAAGACTAATAATGGGGTTATATGAAACATTCCTGGGGAAGAATATATAGAGGCAGACAGATTTTCAGGATCCTCATATTTGTGAATAACATACCCATGAATTGAAGGAAATTGTATATTTAAAAATATATATGTATAATGAAATGGAAAGAATGAAAACTAAATGAGAAAGAAAACATCACCCAAATCTAGTGCTTCCCCAAATAAATGGCTCCTCACTATTATTCTGAAATGGTTTAAAAAATCAAAGAGGAATTCTAATAATACCAGATCTTTGACATTTAAAAAGATGTTTCTTCTTGTCTTGTTCCTCTTGTATTGAATCATTAGAACATTCTATCCTCTGATCCAATCATGTGGACTGTTTAATTGACTTGATCTTGTTTTGTTTTTTTTTTAAGTTTATTTATTTTGTGGGGGGGAGGGGGGAGAGAGAGAGAGAGAGAGAGAGAGAGAGAGAGAGCGCGAGCGCGCGCAAGCGGGTAGAGAAGGGACAGAGAGAGAGGAAGGTAGAGAATCCCAAGCAGGTTCCTCACTGACAGCCCAGAGCCCTATGTGGGGCCTCATCTCACTAACAGTAAGACCATGACCTGAGCTGAAATCAAGAGTCTGCACACTGAACCCATTGAGCCACTCAGGCACCCCTATCTTGGGTTTTAAATTAGCTTTATAATGTAGGAATCAGAATGGCTTTCTATGGCACCATATCTAAGGTCAAAATTCCAACTCTGGCTTTTTGGTTTTTATTAACGTCCATCTTTAACAGAAGTACCTCAAATTATATCTCACATTGGTCTTAATTTGCAAGTGGAGACTGTTCTTTCAGAAACAAATAAATTTGTAATTCTCCCTGGTTCCTGTTTGTTTTTCTTCCTGGCTTCTCTTCTTTAATTCATAATTCTCAATGGAATCTTTGTTTTGATGAAATTGCTTCTCTGAGTTCTAGTTTCTCCCTTATTCTTTCAATCTTTGTTTTTTATCAAACCAATTTGTTTCCTTAATCTTTTCCTCTCTACTTTATACTTACTGCACTGGAAACACACACGCACACACACACACAATCTCATGATATCAGTGATCATTTTCTTTTCTTACACATTCCTGTGATACTATTTCATGAGCTTATAGATTAGTGCTTCCAGTGTCCATGTCTATAGAGAAGGATGAAAACAGTGATGATACTAATTAGCAGTTATAAAATTTTTTTAAGTTTTATTTATTTTTGAGAGAGAGAGAGAGAGAGAGAGAGAGAACAAGTAGGGAAGGGACAGAGAAAGACACAGTCTGAAGCAGGCTCCAGTCTCCTAGCTGACAGCACAGAGCCTGATGTGGGGCTCGAGCTCATAAACCGCAAGATCATGACCTGAGCTGTAGTCGGACACTTAACCGACTGAGCCACCCAGGTGCCCCTTAATTAGCAGTTCAAGACATTGTGGTTATCCTCTCTACATCTACTTTCCATTGTATCCCATCTGGTCATCTTAAACCAAACATACTTGATCTTTCTGTGTTGCCATGATACGGTCGGCAATGGCTTGGGCCAGGCTTGGAATCAGTCAATGCATGTTGAGGACACATTGGCTGGGCACAGTTGTGACAGCATATTCTTGTACTTAAAAGAAATCTATAAAACTGTATTTGTCTATCTCTTTGCTAAATGTGAACGCCAAAACATGTAGCTTTAAACTCAGTGGCATCTACATGGTAAGGGGCCCATCTTTAGAGTAAAATGAACACTGCATGTAAGGGGAGCTAGAAAAACTTGAGTCCCTAATAATCTGAGTCTCTGATCACTGGTGAAGCCCATCCTCCCCACAGCTTCCTTTATGCCAACTAATACTTTTTCTTCTTTTAAGCCAATTTAAGTTAGATTTTCTTTTACTTGTAGTCAGATCTGTGCTAATGGTTACGTTAGCTTTCATTAAGTGTCTATTCTGTGTCACATCCTGAGGTTGATATTTTACATATTTTATAATTCTAATGGGCATTGTAGCAAGTTTTCACAACTTCATCAACATTGATTTTGGAGTCAGATAATTTTTTTGTTTGTTTGTTTTGGGTGACTGTCCTGGATACTGTCAGATATTTAACAACATCTCTGACCTTTACCTGTCAGATGCCAGGCACACCTATCAGTTGTAACAAGTAGACATGTCATTTCGTATTGCTAAATATCCTCCATGAGACAAAATCATATCTGGTTGAGAAAAGCCATGTTAAAGGAAAGCATACGTATCATAATTATACACGAAGAAGCTGAGGAAGACAAGTGAATAGATTAAAGAGTGCAAAACTAGAATACGCAAACACCTAAGGTTTGCACCCAAGTCTTTATAATCCCCCCAATTTTAGTTCCTTTTGCAGTGCATAATGAAGTTAAAGAAGTACAGTTACTGCATATAGACGATTTGGAAGGTAATTCATTCAAATACAAGGTCGTCGTTACTATTATTGTTAGTATTTTGGTGTATGGTACCAGCATCTTGAAAGCACAGTGCTCATCCGGGTGCACTCATAAAGAAACCACTTCTTGGGGCGCCTGGGTGGCGCAGTCGGTTAAGCGTCCGACTTCAGCCAGGTCACGATCTCGCGGTGCGTGAGTTCGGGCCCTGCGTCGGGCTCTGGGCTGATGGCTCAGAGCCTGGAGCCTGTTTCCGATTCTGTGTCTCCCTCTCTCTCTGCCCCTCCCCCGTTCATGCTCTGTCTCTCTCTGTCCCAAAAATAAATAAACGTTGAAAAAAAAATTAAAAAAAAAAAAAGAAACCACTTCTTTCTCTTATTGTCCCAACATGGACTGTGCTGTCCTTCCATTTGTACCAATTTTATGCAAGTCCCACAACTTCTTCAGTCACTGTTGGAAAATATAAATGCTTTTCAAACTCTTTTGCTTATAATAACAATCTAATTGGGGCGCCTGGGTGGCTCAGTGGGTTAAGCGGCTGACTTCAGCTCAGGTCATGATCTCGCGGTCCGTGAGGGCTGTGAGTTCGAGCCCCGCATCGGGCTCTGTGCTGACAGCTCAGAGCCGGGAGCCTGTTTCACATTCTGTGTCTCCCTCTCTCTGCCCCTCCCCCGTTCATGCTCTGTCTCTCTCTGTCTCAAAAATAAATAAATGTTAAAAAAAAAAAATTAAAAAAAACTCTAATTTCAGAAATTAAATGGCAGTCCAATATAAGTTTCCAGTTACTCATTTCTACGTAAATTCCTGGTGCTCTACCCTCTTACAGCTCAGAGTTATTTCCAGTTAGACTCTTCAGTATGGTAGAGTGGGAGTAATATTCAAGTTGTTCTTTTTTCCCACTTTTCTTTATTCCCCTCCCCACTCACTGTGTCTTGGTTTCCAATGTGAGGCTGGAGTTTGGAAAAGGAGAAAGACTTGAAGATGAGGAAGAATCTTGCTTGCTTGGTACTGACATTCGCTGGTAGCAGTGCTTTCTGGGATTGGTGGATATTCTAACCTGACTTTTCTTATGAAATATTTTGGAAGTTACTTTTGTAGGTTCTGAGAGATTGGCTTCTCTCGTTATTACATAGACGATGCATTTCTTCTGGGTTGCAGTGCATGACTCTTGTTTCAGCTGTCAGAAATTTGTCTATTACCTATATTTAGGTAACTTAAAATAAACCCAGTCTTGTTTGCTAACAAGAGTTTCACATATGATCATCTGGAATATAGGTACTTCTGACTTGTCACTGATAGAAGTATTACCCTCTTTACTTTCTATATCCCTAGCCAGAATGCCAGCCAGATAGCCTCCTTACCTTTAGAAATTCTAAGCTGTGGTCCGGTATCAGTCTCAACTTCCTCTGTAACCTTTCGGAGGCACAAATCAATCTCTAGGAACAGTGCCTCTGATGTTCCTCATTGAACTCAAGAGAAAGGACTCTCATACTTCCTTTCTTGTCGGAGATATAAGGAGGAAAAATGTGACAACATTCCTATGAATTCCTGCAAGAAGTCTCCTCATTTCTTCAGCTTCAAGCCTCTTATTTACCCTATGAGAGGATTATGGGCCAAAAGTCATTAAACAGGATTTAGAGCCTGCATTCATGATCTAGGCTATATGGCTGGAGTTCTGGCTAGGGTCATAGAAAATAAAGAGAGTTATACTTCCATCGATGATGAGTCAAACGTAACTATACTTCAGCTGATCAAATATGAAACTCATGTTAGCAAACAAGACTAGGTTTATTTTAGTTTACCCCAATATAGGTAATAGACAAAATGTCTGATGGCTGAAACAAGAGTCATGCATGGCAACCTAGAGGAAATGTATTCACTATGAAATATGGCTATACCTGTCACCTTTGTGCTCTTAGCTTTTGGGACCTCTCCCAAAACAAAGACTGAAAGTACCCACTTTTAATGTCTTATTAGGCATGGATAAAATGTAGATACCTTTCAATGCATATAGTGTAAGATAATTGGATTTATATTAAGAGAACTGACTATGGTCTTGGATCTGTCTCTTACTAACTTAGTGACCTTGGAGAAGTTACTTAGCCATTTTATACATCTACTTCCTCATCTGTCAGAAGGAAATACCATACCTACTTTATTAAAGCTAAATGCCTGACAGATAGTAGGTTCACAATAAGATGGTTATGGAATGTAATTCTAGAATATATACTTTTCTGTCTTGCAGTTTGAAGTATCACTGGTACAAGTAACCATTGAGTTTATTGAATTAGCCAACCATATTATTAAATGTCAAGTTATGTACCTGTCCTTTGATTTGTTTGACATGGATTAGAAAGGGCACAGAACTATGTCTTTCGCTAAAAACAGGCAAAAATACCAGTTATTGTAACTATTCTTAAGCCTTTATTTTGTACATACTTAACCTATATTGCACATTTAAAAATTATAAAATGTTTTATTTCTACAAGTAAAATTGTTTGTATTAGTTGTAGTTGTTTATCATGCCATGTCTATATGGAAGGGATGCCCTTATCAGGTGCAGTAGACATTATGGTTGATTTCCTCAAATGTGTCTTACTTCTCACTGACTGCATGGTCATTTAGGTGAGTGGGCAAAGCTCCACAGCCTAGGCTTGATTAACTTGAGCCACTCATAATAATCCCGTCTGTCTTGTTAACAACTGGTTTCAGAAACCCAGTTCTAAGCATTAGCAATTGACATTCCACTACTACTTGATGAATGGACATGTGACCTCTGTTGGGCCATTAAAACTGGTAGAAGAGTAATTTTCAGGATTAGAGAGAGAGGTTTTTGCCCTTGCATCCCTTGCAGCAGGTGCAATTAAAGAAGGAAGTGCCTCCAGAAGCCATCTTACAACCCCAAAGGGGAGTAGCCTTAGGACGAAGCTGAATGCTGGACTTACAGAGTGTCAGACTAGAAAGATCCAGGGTCTTCACGTCTTTTCTCAAGTACTTTTCCTCTGGACTTCCAGAATCATGAACTGGTAGAATCCTTTGTCTTTAGTAATCATATGAAAAGCAAAAAGGACACCTCAGTAGGACTGTGTCTTTGTTGTTGTTTTACTCTTTTTTTTTTTTTTTTTTAACGGTTATTTATCCAGTTTTGAGAGGAAGAGAGTGTGAGCAGGGGAGGGGCAGAGGAAGAGAGAATCCCAAGCAGGCTCCATACTGCAGGACTGGGCTTGAACCCATGGAACTGTGAGGTCATGACCTAAGCTGAAGTCTGACACTTAACTGACTGAGCCAGCCAGGCACCCCTGTTGTTTTGCTCTTATACTGACTGTGGGTACTCAAATCATTTATAAGGGGCTTACATATGTATTTATTGAAATATATCATCTTGTTTGTTCTATTTAAACTTTTCTATTTCAGAAAAAATTGTGTATTTTGAGTGAGTACCTTATTTTTAAGCTGATAACTTTTTAAATGTGTAAGTTTTTAAAATATGGAAACAGCCCGACTATAGCATTCCTTTGTAGTCATGTTGCATGGTATTTTTACATCCATTATGCATATGCATATTTTAAGAAATCACTGCTAAAATTATCTTACTATTATAAGAGCTATTATTTCAAATCATCCACATGCAGCCTTTATCTTCACCACTGTTTTTATCATGGCACCATATAACTCAGTGATTTGTAACTTTCAGTTTACCTCTAATACAACTTCATTATATTCCCCTACATTCTCTCTAATCACACCTTTGTTTGTGACAAACCAAATATTGTTCAAATAATTTTATTATTTTCATCCTTTAAGATTTTATTATATATATAAAATATTGGAAGAGAATATATATATAATATATATACAACATATATTTTATATTAGAAGAGAAGACAAAAGACAAAGCAGACCCCAAAATATAAATAAAAACCTTTGCTAAAAGTTTTTAGTAAAATTCAACATAAGAAATGACAGATTGTGCTTGAAGACATTATACTAAGTGAAATAAACCAATCACAGAAGAAGAAATACTGTGTGATTTCTCTTATATGAAGTATCTAAAATAGTCAAACTCATAGAAGCAAAGAATAGAGTGGTGGTTGCCAGGGGCTGGGGTGTAGGAGGAAATGGGAATAAAATTTCATTTAGTCGAAATTGATAAATTGTAGAGACCTGCTCCACAACATTGTCCTTATAGATAACAATGCTCTATTGTAACTTAGAAATCTGTGTAGAGGTTTGATCCCAGTTAAGTGTTCTTACCACAATGCAATTAAAAAAAAAGAAAAGGGGCGCCTGGGTGGCTCAGTCGGTTGGGCGGTTGACTTGGCTCAGGTCATGTTCTTGTGGTCGTGAGTTCGAGCCCCGTGTGGGGCTCTCTGCTGACAGTTCAGAGCCTGGAGCCTGCTTCGGATTCTGTGTCTCTGCCTCTCTCTCTGCCCCTCCCCCACTCACTCTGTCTTGCTCTGTCAAAAATAAATGTTTAAAAAATTAAAAAAAAAGAAAAGAAAAAGAAAATCTAATGACAATATCTGTTAAAAGAAAAAAAAAAGATTTCTTTTTTTTTCAATATATGAAATGTATTGTCAAATTGGTTTCCATATAACACCCAGTGCTCATCCCAAAAGATGCCCTCCTCAATACCCATCACCCACCCTCCCTCCCTCCCACCCCCCATCAACCCTCAGTTTGTTCTCAGTTTTTAAGAGTCTCTTATGCTTTGGCTCTCTCCCACTCTAACCTTTTTTTTTTTTCCTTCCCCTCCCCCATGGGTTTCTGTTAAGTTTCTCAGGATCCACATAAGAGTGAAACCATACGGTATCTGTCTTTCTCTGTATGGCTTATTTCACTTAGCATCACACTCTCCAGTTCCATCCACGTTGCTACAAAGGAAAAAATTAAAAATAGACCTACCCTATGACCCAGCACTAGTACTGCTAGGAATTTTCCCAAGGGATACAGGAGTGCTGATGCATAGGGGCACTTGTACCCCAATGTTTAAAGGATATTTCTTTTAAATATCTTATTCAAATGACTTCAAAACATTGAAAGCCATCCCTAATTTGTCACATTTAGCAAGACTAAAACAACCTTTTAAGTTTACAGCATGTCTTTGAGGCCACCAAAATTACAAACTAAAAGCTTTTAAAACAGATTAAGACATTTATATTTCATTATCAATTAACTGGCACCTTTATCTAAAATTTATTCTAATATGCATTTGAGCTTTAAAAATGATGTTCATGAGCTCGCATGAATTGACATACACTAATTAAAAGTACAAAGACCTATTAAATTACAGTATGTTTTAAGCAGAAAAACAGCAAATATTATCATTTTTTTCTTTTATCTTTGTTTAATGTAATAAATATGCATACTCCATTTTTATAGAACATTATAAAGTTGTACTTTGTATTGCTGGGGGTAGATATAATCTGGGCCAACATGGTTAAGAAATTTAAAATTGTAAACATATTTTCAGCAATGTGCTATCATTACTGTGCACTATAATGTAATGAGCTAAACTTAGAAATTTATTGTATGCAATAATTATTTTCATCTGTACACTAATCTCATTTACCCACCACATGATTATCATATCAGTGTTTAATTCATCTTTTCCCCACAACCACAGTAAAAGCATCGTTTTTCCCACTCTTTGAGCTTTTTATTTCATATCTAAGTAATCAGTTACTACTTGTCAGCACCAAATTCCCCAATTTTTTTCCTGCCTTCTATCAGATTATTATTTTTTAACAGTCCTTAATTGTTACTTTTATTGACTATATGAAGTCAATAAACCACTGGGATATTTTGCCTTGGGGCTTTTCCTTTTTAAAAAAATTTTTTTTTTTAAAGTGTACTTATTTGAGAGAGAGAGAGACAGATTGTGAGCAGGGAGGGACAGAGAGAGGGGGAGACACAGAATTCAAAGTGGGCTCCAGGCTCTGAGCCGTCAGCACAGAGCCCAATGTGGGGCTCCAACTCACAAACTGTGAGGTCTTGACCTGAGCTGAAGTTGGATGCTTAACTGACTGAACCACCCAGGCACCCCTGTCCTTTTCCTTTCTTATTTCTTAGTAGTTTCATATTATTAGTCAAATTTAGCAGCAGTTATGATACACTTATACATCAGAAATAGAGCCTTACACTCATTCTCTCATTTAAAGTTTTATGAGCACTTTACCAAGGTGCCTAGAATTAGTATCCTAATTCTAGAATGAAAAACTGGGGGATTAAAGGCCTTCACATCGCCTGGGTGGCTCAGTCAGTTGAGCATCCAACTTCGGCTCAGGTCATGATCTCATGGTCTGTGAGTTCAAGCCCCGTGTCGGGCTCTGTGCTGACAGCTCGGAGCCTGGAGCCTGTTTCAGATTCTGTGTCTCCCTCTCTCTGTGACCCTCCCCTGTTCATGCTCTGTGTCTCTCTGTCTCAAAAATAAATAAACATTAAAAAAAATAATAAAGGCCTTCACATCATCCTCAAGTGACAGTTATTAAGAAGTAGGCTCAGCATAAGAAACCATGGCTATCAGATTTGGAACCCAAGGTCTTACCTCATGCTTTCTGCTTTTCATTTTCTTGCATGGCTTCATCTGTTTTTTTTGGAAACAGTTGACATTTGACTGCATCTTGCTTCATACATTTTATTCCGTATGGCAGTTAGTCAGGCCTAGAAAGATATCTTCTAACCTGTCTCTTCTAACCCTTACCAGATATTTTCTATTGCCTGATACATGGAAACTAGTCAGCTGGCTCAAAAAGAAACCCAGAAGTCCTCTTTAGTTCTTCTTTTACAATGTCATCCTTTGGAGAACAAAATTTTTTTTTATATATCTATACCTGTTTTACCCTCAGCCCAATCTATTTGCCAGGTGTTGGTTAATATTTGATAGGGATTACTATAAATTGCCAAGGCTATGTAATTATTTCAGAGTTTCTGGCCACATATTTCTCAGTCTCCATTGAACTGTATTGTTTTACTTTTTAAAATCTCTGCAGATCTCCTAGGGAATACTTCATGGGACATGAATGTGCTCCTAGAATCTACTTCATGGGACATCTAGGTCACTGTATGCTGAAGACACATTCTTTTCTTCTCTGAAATAATCACTATTTACTCCTAACTCTTCAATTTTATATATATTTTGCGTTCTCTCATGTTAGGCTTAAAGCACATGTTGGACGATGTTATTGTTCAAAGTGCTAACCTGATCTCCTGAATAGAAAATTATGATGCAGTTGGTTGAAATCTCTCATAAGTTATTTATTTGATAGTCCTTATATCTAGTTATTGTTTTTAAAATCTTACTTGACAGACCCAAGCATGTAGTACCAAGTATGATTGATGATAATAGATTAATTAGACAAAACGGGAACACATTAATTAAATAGCTTGGTTTGTTATTTGCTGTAGGACTGTCCCTGTTCGGAGCTCAAAAGTAAAATACAGTTTTTGCTCCCCTTATTTATTGTTTTCAACATCTGTATTCCTAATAATCTGATTTTATGAATCTGATTATTCAAAGGAATCCATGGAACTTTCACCATTGTTTTTCTGTAAAGTACCTTACATTTTTCCTTCCCAATTCCTATCAGTTAAAGCTCTTCTTTATTAAGTCATAGTTTGGTGGAACTCCATCTTTTATTTATTTTTTTTAAAGGTGAGCTCTATGTCCAACGAGGGACCCAAACTCATGACCCCAAGATCAAGGGTTGCATGGTCCACAGACTAAGCCATCCTGGCTCCCCTCAATCTTTGTTAAATAAACAATAGACTATGTGAAATGTAATTCTTTGCTAATGTGCATTAGAGTAAGTAATACGTATATATATATCCTTTCAGGAACATTTTGTAAGTAATAAGTAGAAGAACATCTATCATGATGAATTTCCATAGGGACATTAGAATGTTGAGATTAAAGCCGGATGTGCCCTTGTAATTGTATATGAACTTAGTCATACTTTCTCCATAGTCTAAATAAAAGTGCATTCATTTTTCCTATTTTTTTGACTTAAAAAAATTTTAATTGTTACTTTTGAGAGAGAGAGAGTAAGAGAGGGAGAATGAGTGGGGGAGGGACAAAGAGAAGGAGACACAGAATCGAAAGCAGGCTCTAGGCTCTAAGCTGTCAGCCCAGAGCCCCACCCAGGGATCAAACCCATGAATCATGAGATCATGACCTGAGCTGAAGTTGGATGCTTAACTGACTGAGCCACCCAGGTACCCCCCACTCTTTTGACTTTTTAATGGCCGTTACAGGAATCAGTCACTTACCTTTCAAAGGGCCTTTTGATTTTGATGCACCATCTTCTCCTCTGTCAGTTATTCTATTATTAACTTCCCTTCTTTACATGAGGTTCAAAGTTATAAAGCATATTTTGCTTTATACTTAAATTGTTAAAATGTACAGATATGTACCAGATAGTAATATGGGTGCTAGTTTAAAAATAGTTGCTAAGTTTTCAGTAAAAAGACTGAATCAACATAATGTTCGCCAGAGCAATACATGCATTATATGCAATATATAATATAAATAAAAGGTTGTAATTGTAATATTAACATTTTTATGTAAAATTATTTATTTGCCTTTCAGACTGTTTACTAGTTCTTTTTTTTTTTTTTTTTTTTCAACGTTTATTTATTTTGGGGACAGAGAGAGACAGAGCATGAACGGGGAAGGGGCAGAGAGAGAGGGAGACACAGAATGGGAAGCAGGCTCCAGGCTCTGAGCCATCAGCCCAGAGCCCGACGCGGGGCTCGAACTCACGGACCGCGAGATCGTGACCTGGCTGAAGTCGGACGCTTAACCGACTGCGCCACCCAGGAGCCCCAGTTTACTAGTTCTTTATTCATCCTTACTCTCGTTTGAATGTTTTCCTGGACAGGGTTATAGTATATTGGTATTTTATGAAACCTTTGTAATACGTGAATACTGATACACAGTAAGGCACTTTCAGTTGAAAATGGAATATCCAGGACCTCCTGGGTGGCTCAGTCGGTTGAGCGTCCGAATTCGGCTCAGGTCATGATCTCACAGTTCCTGAGTCAAGCCCCACATCAAGCTCTGTCCTGACAGCTCAGAGCCTCGAGCCTGCTTCAGATTCTGTGTCTCCCTCTCTCTCTACCCCTCCCCTGCTCACACTCTGTGTCTCTCTCTTCAAAAATAAAGAAACATTAAAAAAAAGTTAAAAAAATGGAATATCCATTGGGCTTTTGCAGTGACAGAACTTCTATTAATCATTTATTTGGGGCTAATGACTTTATACATGCCTGGAAAACTATAATCTTAATATTGAAAATTAATTTAAAAGTCATTTTTAGTGTAAAATGGTGAGCTGTTTATTGGTAAGGTTTTACCTCAATAACATTTAATATTGAGGTAAGTGTTCTATGAATTTCAAATCAGCAATTGAGGTAAAGTAGCAAAAGTCAAGTACCATGGTAGAGTAAAAACAACAACAATAATAAAAAGAAACAGTATCAACAACAAAAAATTTCAAAATATTCAGAATTGAAATCTGAAAATTATGGCTCTTCATACTGGCAATGCCTTTGGATGCATAACAGGATTCTGAGTCAAAGTCCTTTCAGTGTCTGTATGCCTAAAATATGTCAACCGTGAAAGTTGGGTTGGTGTTGGGAGGTGTGTGTGTTGGGGGGCAAAAAGTGTCGGGGTAGCCAATAAACCTCTACTGCAATTGCTTTCTCTCACTCCAGAAAGGCTAGTTGCAGATACGACTGAACTTGATATTCCAGGATAGCATGGAGTTACTATCTTGTGATATCTAGAATGAAGACTGAAAAGGGACAGGTGGCCAAAAGAGAAAGATCAAAGAAAAAATAATTCACCCGCCATACCTTAGGGGTTGATTATTAATTCCTTTTTTGAAGTACCAAAAGAAGCTTTACTTTTCAGGATCTCCATGTTTAGAAACACCCAGATGTTGTTTTCAGAGTTTTTTGGAAGAATCTTCTTGTAGCGTTTAGGATTTATTGAGAAGTCTATTGGAAGAAAACCATCTAAATGGTTCTAAATTCATTTTAACCTTTTCTGAAATGTTGTCTATGGTGTGTTTCCTAAGAAAACCACTTTTGTTTCTCCTTAAATTCTTCTTTAGGAATTTCTTCTAGCTTTAATCACATGCAAATTACATTAGAACATCCCTAAAGAGCTTTTATTTTTTTCATTTCAGTTGGTATCTGCTTTGTTTTCATGACACTGCAGTAACATAGACCCATCCTTGTTTTCAGATCAGTCCTCATTTAGTGGAAAGATTCTGGTGATGTCGCTGGCAATATTTCTACTCTGTGTGGCTTTTACAAAATCTAAGGGGCTGTAACCTCCCTTTGGGCAATCTGCCATTAGTCACATTTACTGGATAAACTTGCAGGGTCAGCAATCAGTAAAGTACATGTAGACATAATTAGTTGGTGTTGCTTCTTTTTGAAGAAAACACAAATAAAATGGCTGGAACTACCTCTTTGAGAGTTCAGACCAAAAATTAAAAAAAAAAAATCTATAATTGAGAGGAAAATAAGACTGCATAGAATCACTCTGCAAAAAAAGTCAAACAGTGTCTGAGACTTCTAGAGATAGATCATCTTAATGAACTCAAAGATTTTTAATGAAGGAAAGACACATCTCTGTTTATCCCTCTCAAAAAATGACCATAGAAAGTTCAACTCTAAAAATAAAATAAATTGAAACCCATATCCCTATCTATCTTTTAATAAGAGTGGAAGACATCGCATGATCCTTATAAATGTTTCTAGTCCTTTTATTAACTCTCAGATTTTGTTTACAAATAAGAGTTATGGTCTTTTTCTAGACTTCTAACTTTCTTAATTCTTCATCATTAAGCGAATCCATCAAGTCTACTGCATAAGATTGGGAAAGTTTCCAAATTTTATAGCTGTCTTTTATTTTGAAGCCAAAATATTTTATGAGTCTCCTGGTTCTAATGTTCTTAACTCAGTTGACTATCTGAGCATTTTAGGTGAGAGACATTTTTATCACTTTGACAAAAATGGCAACTTTAATTTTAATGACTCCATCAAAAATTGATCAAGTATGTTGTTTTTGTGAGGCCTTTTAAAAAAATGAATGTACTAACCAATAATGCTAAAGACCCATCCATTTTGGCTTAAAAACTCCCCTTCAGCTCACCACATTAATTAGCTATTTATTTACATATGTATTTTAAAAAAATGAATCTGAATTGCAGTTAAATATTGAAAGTGAAGGTCACTCTTTGCAGTTTATCATTTAATCAAACTACCAAAAACAATATTCCCTATCCTTATTTATTTTTTTGCAACAATAATTTCCTTTGAAGTACAGAAATGAATGTTACTAGTTTGAGTGAAAATACTTTTGTAATTTCAGTAATTTCTTGAATTTGTTAGATAATGCTTCAACAGCTCTTGATGCTTTCAATACTTTTATGGAAGAGATGACTTTTTGAATTAAAGTATTGTTGATGTGTGGTGTTACATTAATTTCATGCATACACAGTGATTTGAGTCTATATGTTATGCTATACTCACCACAAGTGTAACTACTATCTATAAAGAGGTGATTCTTTAAATTAAAAGTTTTTTTCTTTATTTTTGCACTCCAGTTTTAAACTGAATAAAAGGCCCTTTTGAGGTTATTACATGGGTAGTGCCCAGTAGAATGCCCTGTAAAAAGTGAGCATTTGGTATCTAGATGTTCAGTTTCAAAAGTGAAAAGAAATTTTTTTATATAGTGTAAATGCCTTACTTTATAATCAAAATATTTGATAGTGCAAGAAATTAGTTAACTTGCCCAAGAACAGCCACAACAACAATAAAAAAAAATGTGAGCGGGGGACCTGGGTAGCTCAGTCGGTTAAGCCTCCGACTTCGGTTCAGGTCATGATCTCGCGGTCCGTGAGTTCGAGCCCGGTATCGGGCTCTGTGCTGACAGCTGAGGGCATGGAGCCTGCTTCAGATTCTGTGTCTCCCTCTCTCTCTGACCCTCCCCTGTTCTTGTTCTGTTTCTCTCTGTCTCAAAAATAAATAAACGTTAAAAAAAAAATTAAAATGTGAGAGTCTTGAGTCTAGGACTAAGGTCTGAGCACACACAGACTACAAGTCTTTGTCACTCTATTTTTTTCCTTTTGCTTGTGGTTGAAATTATCTAAACCTTTTGGGTTTTTGTTGGTTTGTTGTTGTTATTGTTTTTAGAGCATATGAATTCAGGAGGGGGGTCACTTTTTTCTGTCTTTTTAAATTTGTCTCAAAGTTAGCATATTTGATACTTTTTACAAGGTAAGCTCCCTCTTTGTCTACCAGCTATATTCCAGGCTTTTGTGTTAATTCTTCACTTACATGATCTCATTTAAGTTTTCATGTAAAATATATTAGATGAGATCATTGGTGCTTGGGTAAAAGGACTTTCCCATAATCGTAAAGCTGGTCAGTCATAGAGTCACAATTTCAGTTATGCTCTGTAGTAGCATGATGTTTGCACTGACCCAGCATCAGACAGATCTCTACCAAGTTCTTTTCGTGCTCCTGCCACCATCCTACTCTAAAAATTTTATCTGTATCCTGGACTATGGAAATCATCTCCTAACTGGTTTCTCCTCTTCCACATTGGTCAGCATTAGCCAGAATAATTTGTTTTAATATAAATTGATCATGTAACCCATTAGTTTTTTTTTTTTTTTCCCCTCCCCTTCTCTGTCTCACTTCAACATTGGAGCTAAGTTTGGAAGATAAGGAGTTAGCGAGGCAAAGGAGAGGGATGAGTATTCCGTATCAAGGAAGCCACCAATGCAGAGAGGCCTCACTTATCCAAAAGGCGAGTTGGCTTGAGATTTTGAAAGTATAGTGTCAAATTTTAAAGTTTTTTTTTTTTTTTTTAATGTTTATTTATTTTTGAGACAGAGAGAGAGCGTGAACAGGAGAGGGGCAGAGAGAGAGGGAGACACAGAATCCGAAACAGGCTCCAGGCTCTGAGCTGTCAGCACAGAGCCTGACGCGGGGCTCGAACTCACAGACCGTGAGATCGTGACCTGAGCCGAAGTCGGACGCTTAACCGACTGAGCCACCCAGGCGCCCCATTAAAGTTTGTTTTTGAAAATACATGGGCTACTATGCATGGAGCTTAGGGGCATGAAGAATGCTTGAAGCCAGATGTATATGTGCCTTGTATGCCATACTAGAATTTTAAATATGACACAGAATTTGGTATACATTTTATAGAGATAATTATGTGGTGGCAAAATTAAATATGGAGGATATGTTGTCTAGTGATAGGACAGGAACAAAAATTCCGTTTATGAAGGTGTATTAATGTAGGTAAGAGAGTGAAATTGTGAATTGAGATAATGGTAGTGGGGAATCAGTGCGGATAGAGCTAGATATTAAGGACATTGAATCAAGAGAATTTCATCGATTCGATGAGAAATATTTGATGAGAAGTAGAGTTACTGATGCAGGTCAGAAAACCAACACATATTTTAATAATCTAATTTCAAAAATGGCAACTTTAAGTCAACATCAGTAGACATACATGCACATTTTGAAACTGTCTCTAACTTACATTTCCATATTAAAGTACATTTTCTGTTCAGTTTATTCATTTTTTTTTTTTAATTTTTTTTTTTCAACGTTTATTTATTTTTGGGACAGAGAGAGACAGAGCATGAATGGGGAAGGGGCAGAGAGAAAGGGAGACACAGAATCGGAAACAGGCTCCAGGCTCCGAGCCATCAGCCCAGAGCCTGACGCGGGGCTCGAACTCACAGACCGCGAGATCGTGACCTGGCTGAAGTCGGACGCTTAACCGACTGCGCCACCCAGGCGCCCCACAGTTTATTCATTTTTGATATATTGAGATAAATCTCAACATATATTGCCGTTAGCTCCAAAATAAATTAGGAGTGTGCATAAATGATTTACCAATTTGGCTCCTATGAATTAAATTTCCATTTGATTTCTTATTGCTCACGTCCTTTATAGTGCTATCAATTCTCTTTTCTTGACATGACCTGGTTAAAGTTTCTTGTGCTTGAATAACTTTTTCCAAAAACGTGTAAAATGGAGTTGAATGGAAAGAGACTTCCAAGAATCAGAGATTCTATAGGCTGTTCTTTTACCTGCTACCAAATAACAGCATGGCTTTGTGCAAATGCTTTTTGTATTTGGGTCTTGGAAATGAGATCAAATAATAGTGCTACCTGTCTTACAAGACTATTTTGAAGACCACACTAAATAATATGTGTGAAAAAGCTTTGAAAATGGTTAAGTACACACATAAAATACTAAAATTGGTTTTTATTCTGAGTTACACCTATGCAGAATCATTTGGCTAATGCATGTAATCACCCTAAAGAAGAAAATAAAATTGTGCTCTTAGAGACTTAAAGTTCACTGAGCTAATAGCACTTACAGTAAAATTTAAATGCATACATTTTTAGTTATAAAGCAAATTACAGTTCCTTTGGTCAACAATCAATATTCACAAACTAGAACATACTGAAAAACTATTTAAAACTAAAACCCCTGCCCACACACATATGTGTTGGAATAGGAATGTATTGCTTATGGATATGTCTTAGGATTTGTGTTAATTTGCTCATTTATTGTCTTAAATATTTATCATATTATAAATCCAATGATGAAATATACATGCATATCTTCTCCTTATTACTTTGGAAGAGGCCTTTCCACAAAGCCAGACTCTCAGGGTGCAGGAAAGTCAGTTTGCTTTTGAAGAAGGACCAGCCTAAACCTGGCTGGATCATTAGAGACAATCTTATAAAATATTAACATTAGAAGGTATCTTCGTGGCCATCTCTTCTGACCTTAAGTTCCACATAAGAATGTCATCTTTGATAACAATATAGAATGAATGTTTTGGCAAACAGTGAGCTCTAAGGCAGCCCATACAAATGTGGGACTATTCAAATAGCATGTTCCTTAATGCACAAAATCCCCATGTAGTTTTTATTCTTTATTCCAAATCATGTTCTCTGACTTTAATACCACCTTCTCCCACTTCTTACAAATGATATTTTGAAGATATTGTCCCTGTTTCTTATCTTTTTCCCAAGGTTTTCATTGTAGTGGTTGGGTTGGGCCATGCTCCAGGATGTCTGTCTCCAGGTATGTTTCACAAGCATTCAGAATGAGACACACTATATTCCAGATGTGGTTTGATAGGGACTAAATAATTCACTGTGACTATTAAACTTGCTGTTCTAGATATTTCTTTTCTATTAATGAATGCTGAGATTGCATCCCTGAAACTATTGACCCTAAGGACCATGGGGACAATTAATACCCTAAGTGTATTTCACATAAACTGCCTTTAAAGACCTCTCCTTCACCCTACACATAATAGCTTAGTTTTTTAATCTAAGCATCTTTACCTTTGGCTCTATTATATTTCATTTTGACAGTCTTGGCCCATCCATTAAACCTATGGAGACATTTTTAAATCCCAGTTTTGTGTCAGTCATAGATTCACAGATTTAATAAGCACTGTTTCTTCATCCTCTTGCAAGTCAGTATTAAAATGCAGAGCAAGAAGAGACCAAGGACAGTAGGGTTACTGTCTAATGAAATAATGTATCTGAAAATGCTTTGCAAACATTATTTTCTATTCATCTTTGGTTCTGCATCCTTCCTTCTGTCTCTTATACATGCCACTTTATAATCTGACCTTATGGAGAATTTCTCCAGTGCAGTCTTCTTCATCGTTTAACTTTCTTTCCAATAACCTCTTTGCCATCAAAAATCATTTCTAATCATACCGTACAGATATTACTTTTAGAACTTTCTTCTCTTTTTGAGTCATCTTTTTTTTTAGAAACTTTCTTCTCAAGTAGTAACTTCTTTGAGGTTTTTTAGTATATGATTTTGCTTTGTTTGCAGTTAAACTTTAATTTGTATTTCTTGAGTGTCTCTTGTCTGTAGGTGAGCATGGTTGATGCTATGAGGCATACAATTATCTGTGTGATATATATTCCAGGCACTCAAAAGAGCTTATAGGCCAATAGGAGATCTAAGGTACATGACGGACCATTAGTTGTACATCGTAAGTGTGATTTCTGTCACTTCCATTCTCTTAGTTCTTCTCTCGTGGTATTTTTTTTAATGTTTATTTTTGAGAGAGAGAGAGCATGAATGGTGGAAGGGAAGAGAGAGAGAGAGAGAGAGAGAGAGAGAGAGAGGATCTGAAGTGGCCTCTGCACTGACAGCAGAGAGCCTGAGCCAGGGCTTGAACTCCTGAGCCGTGAGGTCATGACCTGAACTGAAGTTGGATGCTTAACCAACTGAGCCACCTAAGAGGCCCCTGCAAGTATGGCTTTAAGCCAGCCCTCATCCACTCCAAAGAAGTACTCCTTATGCTTTTAAACATCTTCTATGCCCATATTGCTTTTCAGCTTGCTTCAGTGTTTTCATCTCCCAATGTTCATGTGGTCCTTGGATTGTCTAAGATTGCTCCCAAATCTTCTTTTATTCTACTGTGAGTCTACTTTGCAATTTTTCAGTAGTTCCTCAGGACTTATAGCTTCATGTTCAACTCACTCTAGTCAAATATATATGTTCTAGGGTTTTTATTATAGGCATGCTCTCTCTCTCGATCCACATATCTATATATATACATTAAGATATCCCACTATTTATACTTATATAGTGTTCTAATACACACTTCTGTGTGTATTAATCAAAATATCTACTTTATTCATATATGCTTAAAGTATATATTTCTACTTGTATACTATATAGGTATTCCTGCTATACCATATATATATAGTTCGCCTGTGTGTGTGTTCAATTTTCTTATATAATAGATGTATTTCTTCAGATATATGCATTTTAAGTGGACGCATTTTTAAAATAATTTGTTATGCATTTTTATCAGAGCTTAAAATTGATTAAAAATGAAGAAACAACTACCATTACAGAAACACAGAAGAATTGTTTTCCACACTACTAAGCATTTACGTCCACTCTTATGTCACCTCACATTTCCCAAACGCCAGAAATCTACATTTTTCTTTGATTATTGACTAAAAAAGGAAAATGCCAATTAAGAGCAGGTAGAGGCTCTACTCAACCTCAGCCCAGTAGGGCACTCAGCCGTTCGATAATTTATCCTACCACATTCCTGATAAAAATCTAATTCCTGTCCTGATAATTAAGCCACTGATGAACTCTAGTACCCAAAGCAAGGAGAAATTTAGTCCTTTTTGTTGACTAATGGATTTAAGTTTTTCCCTATTCTTTCTGTGAGACACACTATAATCCAGATGTGATTTGATAAGGACCCAATAATTCGCTGCAGTGTTAAACATGATGTTCTGGATATTCCTTTTCTATTAATGAATGCTAAGATCACAGCTTGCAACTGTTGGCCCTTTAAAGGTCACTCTAAGGCACACGGCATACCATTATCTAGATTCACATGCAGTTGAGATAAATAATTCACAGAGATCCCATATACCCTATGCATAGTTTTTCCTAATGGTAACCTCTTATATAACTTATCTTAATTCAGATTTTATCAGTTTTACATATACTTGTGGGTATTTTCATTTATTTTTCTAAATTTTATCATATATGTAGGAATATATAAACTCTCCAAATATAGAATAATTCTATCCTCACAATTTTCCTGCTACCCTTCATAACCACAACTGCCTTCCTTCCCACCCCTAACTCCTATCTATTATATTTAATGTTAAAAGAAGAAATGTACTCATGTATTACTTATATAATGAATATTAATAAATGGTACACATACTTTATCATATTCATATCAAAAAATAGATCTGATTTCTACAAATTTATGCATGAGTCAGAATTCTGAAGAGAATATGTAATATAATGTGCATGTTCTGAAATTCTATCTAAATGTGTTTTGAAAAATTCTTATGTTTAGGGAGTATATAGGATTATTATTTCTTTATGAAATAATTTCCAAATTCACCTGCAAGAGGTGACATGGAATGAAGGAAGGAAGGAAGGAAGGAAGGAAGGAAGGAAGGAAGAGAGAGTGTGGGAGGATAGGAAAGAGAAACAGAGAGACAAAGAGGAGACAGGAAGGAGGGAGGAAAGGGAGAAGGGAGAGAAGGACAGTGAGACAGAGTTGGCAGATATAAAGGGTCTCAATGAATCATGCATCATGGAACCAAATAAATGGTCAGAGGTCGATTGAGATAAGAAGACAGGAATATGCAGGTTTGCTACTATGTAATAGTCAGCTGTGATGACATGATGTTCACAGTAAGCACTAGTGTGGTCAGTATGGACTAATATTCAAGACATGACATCTCATCCTGATATGAAACTTAGCACCCTGAAGAAAGGAATGGGAAGAGATAAAACATCAAGGGGAAATCAGTTGAAAAATAGGTTGAAATGTAGAGATTTTTGATTTATATAAAACAGAACTTTTTTTTGCAAGTTACATATATAGGTATGTGCACAGGTACAATATACAAATAACATTCACAATGACATTATGATGTTGGTTTTATTATAATCATTTTAAAACCAAGAAACATAAAGTTTGAGTAAATCCTTAAGAGTCACTGAAGACAGATGGAAGGAGGGAGAAAGGAAGGGAAGGAAGAAGACATGAAATGAGAGACAGGAAAGAAGGAAGGAATGAGGAGGAAAGAAGAAAGCACTACATGTAGATACATGTAGTTAAAGTAAACATTAAATCGATAAGAACATGTTTATATTTTCTTTTAATTGAAAAAGATTATTATCAGAGTCATAGGCTGACATGCAGATTAGTGTAACCATAATATCTGCATGCTGACTTTTGTCAAACCACTAACAAAAATGTTGCATTTTATTTTTCCATGTGTTCAAAGAAACAGAGCAGGACTGACATTTATTTTTTCAGAGCAGATCATGAGCTAGGACAGCAAGAAGTACAAGTACAGTTCTCTCCCTTCACCAAGAGTGGAAGATATGCCACTCAGTTGACTTTTGGAAGAAAAAAAAATGTTTCCAAAACTTTGAAAATCAAAGACATTTCAAGAAGTTATCTTGTGAAAGATTTATATATTGAAGTTTTTTGTTACTATTTGGATTCTGTCATTGAAAGGAAATATTAGTTATGCAAAGAAAAATGCTTCACTAGCTCTACAAATTTCAGTTGGGCCTTATTTTACACTCACTTATTTTTGTATAAGAATTTTGTAACCACAACCTAGCAAATATAATTTTTATAACTAAAATCAGATTTCTTCACTAAATAAGTTATTAATTTAGTGTTTGCTTTCTATGATGAAGAATCCATTATTGTAAATTATGACTATGAAATTTAATGAATTAATGTGTTCCTTAAAGCAATGTAGAGCCAACTCTACCTCTAGCTTCTCTCTGTCCATCCCAGGGAAGACTTTACCTTGGGTTGTATTTTATTGAATTATAGCATGACTTAAAATTATTTTCTTGAGTTGTTAACAGAAAATTACAAATGCTGTAATAAAATTTTTAGGTCACCAAGATTTATGTTTTATTTCACTGCTGAACTCTTGGTATTAGAGGAAAGGAATGATTAGTTGTTCTCATTTGCAATGTGACATTTACATTAAGCAACAAATGCTCTAGTGGTGCATTAATTTATTTATCATATGATTCTGGAGGTGTATGACAATTTGTCAACATTTGCTATAGCTGAGTATATAATACTACAATTTTATTCAGTAACACAGATGCATTTCAATATTCAACTGGTGCCTCTAATTTAATTTTAAAATTAGGTTTAACAGTACTGGTGATGAGGTAAGCGTGTTTTTTGTTGTTGCTGTTGTTTTAAATTTATTTATTTATTTATTTATTTATTTATTTATTTAAAAATTTACATCCAAATTAGTTAGCATATAGCGCAACAATGATTTCAGGGCTAGATTCCTTAATGCCCCGTACCTGTTTAGCTCATCCTTCCCTCCCACAACCCCTCCAGAAACCCTCTGTTTGTTCTCCATACTTAAGTCTCTATGTTTCTGTCCCCCTCCCTGTTTTTATATTATTTTTCCTTCCCTTCCCTTCTGTTCATGTGTTTTGTATCTTAAAGTCCTCATCTGAGTGAAGTCATATGACATTTGTCTTCCTTTGACTGACTAATTTTGCTTAGCATAATACCCTCTAGTTCCATCCACGTGGTTGCAAATGGCAAGATTTCATTCTTTTTGATTGCCAAGTAATACTCAATTGTGTGTGTGTGTGTGTGTGTGTATACCACATCTTCTTTATCCATTCATCCATCCATGGACATTTGGGCTCTTTCCATACCTTGGCTATTGTTGGTAGTGCTGCTATAAACATTGGGGTGCATGTGCCCCTTTGAAACAGCATACCTGTATCCCTTGGATAAATATCTAGTAGGCATGTTTTAATAATAGTATTTATATAAATTCCCTGAATATTTTTGCACTTAAGAAAACATTAATGTGAAACAATTTCTGATTTTTTTAAAGTTTATTTATTTTGAGAGAGAGAGTAGACAGAGAGAGACAGAGAGAGAGAAGTAGAGAGAGAGGGAGAGAGTGAATCCCAAGCAGACTTCAAGCATGGAGCCCATAAGGGGGCTTGATCCCATGAACCATGAGATCATGACTTGAGCCAAAATCAAGAGTCTGACGCTTAACCAACTGAGCCACCCAGGTGCCCCTGTTAATTTCCAATTTTATTCTATATTTTCTGGTCCAAATTCTTTCAACTTACTTGTGTTAATAAAATAGCATTTTTAGAGTAGTCCACTGAAGACCATGGCTATATTATGCCAAATAACATATTATCATATGATTATCAGATAAGTGATTAAATTACAGTGAAGACATCTGATTCATTTATTCATATATTTCAAAACAGCTGGCTTTTTGCATCATGTAGATCCAACATCCAGATGACTAAAGGCTTAATTTTTAATCATTTTCAATACAAGGTACATATAATTAAAAACTAATGAAGAGCATCTCCCTCATGTTATTTATTTTGTACAATTGGAAGTAAGATGGAGAAAGAGAAGTAATGATGGTATATTCATAATTTTTCAAACTGGATCTTAAAATTGAAGGAAATATTGGAGATTATGTTACTGCTACTTTTAAATATCTCAAGGGTTTCTTTAGTGTTTAATGTGGTAAAATTTAGGGCAACCTTAGGAAGAACGTCCTGAGGGAAACAACATTAGCACATGTCTGCAATGAATTTTAACCCATTATTGGTACTTTCAGATGTATGATACCTTGTGATAATTACAAGTTGTTGTAATATTGTTTTCATGTTAAGAGAGAAAGTTGAGTAGTGTGGTCACTGCTATGATTGCAATCCAGGCTCATAAAACTTTAAAGTACTACCTTTATTGATAGTGAGATTTGAATCAAAGTGTATGTTCAGACAACTGAAGAACACTTAACAAAGACATTGTAGAGGGGAAGAAAATACCATTAGGAGCTTAAAGGGGTCATGATTCTGTTTTGAAAAAAGAATTCCCTATTAACTTTCTGAGTTTTTCCTGTGTTTCCTGAGTTCTTTCAGAGTTTAGTGTTGGCATCCAAGATAATTGTTGGAGGAAGAACCATATTTCTCGGGAATACATGTACATAAACAATAACAGTTGCCAAATTTTCTAAAACTGTGGAAGAAGGCCAACATAGCAACAACTTGGAACTGAGAAAGTGATCAGAATTTCTTATAAGATGTTTTATTTCAAGATATCAAGTAGAAAGGGAAATCTTAGTAAGATCACCCTAGAAAATTGCAGTATTAGAATACCAATCTAAAAAGCTACTATTTTTAGCATTGCACTGACCAAAATATATGGACTAAAAAAACCCAGTACCTTGTTTGTGTTTCTTTACTATAGAATCCTATAATGGTTTTCTGAAATCTTCACTTACATCATCAGATATAAGAGCATTGATTTGGGGGCACCTGGGTGACTCGGTCGGTTAAACATCAGACTTTGGCTCAGGTCATGATCTCAAGGTTCATGAGTTTGAGCCCCTCATGGGGTGGTCTTGATCACTGTTTCAGGTGAGCACCACCTTAGGTGAGCTCAAGCCCTGCTTTGGGTGAGCCCCGCTTCTCTCTCTCCCTCTCTGCCCCTTGTCGGGCTCTCTCTCTGTTTTGCTTCCTCTCTCTCTCTCTCTCTCTCAAAAAAAGCATCTGTATCCTTACTTATAGCAGTGTATAAGGATATGTATTTACTTCATTTGATTCTTGGCAGAACTGGTTTAGATAATACATGTTTTTGGGCAGGTGGCACATAGTAACTGCCTAATAAAAGGTATTGTAATAAAAGGGAAAATGTTATCATTAATAAATGATGTAACCATACATAAAAATAACTTTCGATGATTGGGATTTAGATAGGATTGAGCAGTTACTATACTCTTCATACTAAAACGAGGACATGGAAATACTGTTGATCATCAGTCTTTGTTTGTTGTTAGTATAATAATTGGAGGTATTTATATTTTGCTCTTGCTTTGTACCACCTCTTTACTACAGAGAGGGAACGTACTCAGAGTTTCAATAATAGGCTTCTTGGCCTAAACATTTTACTTCTAGGAATTTATTATAAATGTATTCACTAATATGTGTGCATGCATAGATGTATATGGACATTGATTATATCATTTTATAATATAATTCTGGAAACTTCCTAATTTTGAATTGGGACACAGTATGAGCAGATTATATTGTATGCATATGATTGATACTCACGGATAGAATGGATAGTGTTGTTGATAGAAAATAGCAGTGATCTTCATGGTGTATGAATAAAAGGAATGGAGCAAAACAAGGTATAATATATATGTATAAAAATACACACACACTCACATTTACATATACATAAAATATTTCTGAGGGGATGTTCTGAAATTTGAAATTTGTTTCTTCTATTGGGTATATGTCTTGCTTTGGAGGGGGATTTGCTTTTGGATTTCCTGTATTTTTATCATGCATATAAAATGTAAAAATTAGTCTAAAATATTCATGGAAGGAAATAAATAAGGCAAACAATAGCTGTCTCAGGGTGGTTGGCATATGATTGATTTATATTCATGTGTGTGAGTGGTATGTCTGAGTTATTCTCTAATTCTATAAGACACATCTTTAGTAATAAATATAAATTTTAAAAAGATAGTGTTGGTTGGCAGATTCATCAAGGTGATTTGAAGTAAACTATAATTTACTTTCATCCCATTTTACCATTAATCTATGCATTGATTTTTAGCATTTCTGAGTAATTTCAATGTAAACTGTAAGCCGTAGCTCTACTTTTTTTTTAAGTCCTAATTATCGGCTATCTCAGGGCAATATAATCACCCTGTTCAATTTTAACTTTGTAAGATTTTTCACACATTTTTACAAATTGAGACAGCAGAAGCAATAAACTAAACCTGAATTGTCTTTGTGTCATTTTATATGGTTCTTATTAATACCCTTTGGAATTGTATTATTCCTCACTTTTGCTTCTCCAGACAAAATAAGTGATAGCTTATGGAAAATTACAATGCCTTTCTTCATTTCAAAAACATTTTAAAAAATTCAGTCCATTCCTATATTAAAAATTATTGTGTTTGAATATTAATTGACATTATTATATAGATTTTAGGGGAAAGAAAGTTAAATATTGTATCTCATAGAGCAGGGCCAGTTATTATTTAGGTTAACATGGGACCCTCAGCAGTAGGTAGAAATCAGCAATCTTCTGATATGAGGGTGAAATACAAGAGGCACATTTGAGTTTTCCTCCATAGACACATGTGTTTCAATAGTAGATCTTCTCTATTGACGAAAATACAGGCATCACAACGGAAGACCATTAGTTGCATGAGGAAGGGATTTAGGAGCTTCATTCACTGCTATGTCTCCAGGTTCAGGTGCCTGGTACATATACTAGATGATGGTTAATCCTTTGTTGACATTTGTCATTTTCTTAACATTAGCCTGCAAGTTGAACTAATTGCAATATAAAGAAAATTGAGCTATATAGCTTTTGTTTAAACTGTCTTCAATCGTGAGATAAGAAAACTACAGATGAAAACCAGAATGCTGACCTCTCTGTTGGAATCAGAGCGTATTGCACGTTCCCCCACAAAGCCTTATTATGCAAATCTATTTAAGTTCTATTTAGTGATGTTCCTGATACACTTTGAGATTGATCACACAGTTAGTAGCAGCTTTATTTTTCAAAGATGCTTTATAAACATATTTTGATACACTCTTTTTGTGCTTGTCTCCTTTGAAGACTCCCTGTAACCACTCAGCCAGGTGTTGGGAAGATGTGTAGTAGCTGAGCACCCTTCTGACACTCTCCTCAGAATCAGCTTGGAGATGCTTTCACCCTGTCCGTCTTCTTCAGCAGCCAGGCAGAGTGCTGACTCCTTCACAGCAGTGAGGAACTCTTCTGGCTTCAGAAGTAAGTAGACTGCATTCAGTTTGATCATTGCCAGTGGTTTTAAAAACCCTTAGAGGAGGCTAACTGGAAGTCTTGCAAATTAGTATACAAATTAAAACCAACATTGTTCATCACTAACTATCGCACTTCTATTTTGAGTTCTGTCTTTCTGAAGATACAGTTACTCCTTTTCATGTTGACAATCTGTATCTTTATGGGATTTTCTGCTATCTTTTTCAGGATTGTTTCATATGATTATCATGATTTATATTTGCAGCTTTGAGGCTTAGACAGGGGAAAGATTAAAATAATAATGTTTGCACAGGAGCAAATGGATTCAGAATGACCAAGTATTTTATTAAAGTTGCCTGGCTAATGAATTATGAATATGGGATAACATCTCTTGTCTTTTGAGTCTTAAATATCAAGTGCCCTTTCCGTGACTGTGATGTCTAGTGGTATATGGAGGGTAAGAGACTGGTGCAGAAAATGACACTTCTCTTGATTGGTTGGTTTATTGAGTGACATCTTCTCTGAGTCATTGAAGGAGAGTTTATGGCAGCTTATAAATACGCGTACTAAAAAAATAAGAGAAGTCACAGGCAGGGAAATGGATTGAACTTGAGACATGAACAGTGTACAAGATGCATAATGTAATATATTATACACTACCCCAAAACAAATTCCCAGCTGCATATTTATCTTTGGGCTTCTTAATTACTGTGTATATCAGATAAATACATCAATTACGTGATTGTTTATGTTTATAGGATTTGAAAAGTAAAAGCGTTATCTTGGAAAATGCTCAGAATCTCGTGGTTCGTACTTGTAATCCTATTACTTAGCCATTTTTTTAGTTTACTTGGTTTAAATTTGACATATTTCTTTTTTCTCTTCTCCCAAATTCTTTATGTAGGCATCCCTTACTTCTTTTAGGGATATATTTGTGTCAAAATGTCACCACATAGAAAATGATTATGAGTGCACTTTTCTAGACAGTAAAAGTTTGATTTCACCTGGATTGTTTATTGTGATTAGGTGCTTAGCAATTAAAACTTCCTCAGAGAGAATGGGTAGAAAATACTTAATAACCTTAGTTTCATTTTACAACATATTACAGCTTTAGTATGCCAGCAACAGAAGGTCTGTGTTCTTGAAGGAACAGAGAGACTGTTGTTACAAATTTATTTCTGAACCATGGTGCTACCTACCGCATAGTTAAAACAGGCACTCGGTATGTCGCTAGTGTACTCAAAGTGATGTAGATGGACTACTTTTAAGATGTAAACAGAAAAGATATATTAGGTTATATTGAAGTTAATTCATTATAACTATAACTATAGCATAAAATAATGAGTCTGAGCATGTAGAAGATAGATTATGAATCATTATTTTAGTGTAGGTTTTTTCTATGCATATTTTATTAACTTGTACTCTTTTTGTGCATCATTTATTCATTTATCTTAAAAATTGCTTTTGTTATTTTTGTCCTTGAGCTTTTTATTAAATAAAGAGACTTGAGGAAGACATTCCAGATTTTGCAGATTTTGCTCTTTTTAAAGAAATGGAGGACCCCAACTAAGCTTGAGTTGATTTCACATATTTTGAAGATATGGAGATATATAAGGTTTGTTTCTTAAAGGCAACCCCTCAAGAACCTACAGAGATTTTATATGCCCAAACAATAAACTAGAAAATTAATAAATTTTTGCTTTCCAAAGATAAAGCTGACTTTTTCTAAATGAAACATCTGACTTTTGAAAGCTGTTAGCATGGGAAAGATTTACTGACACAGATTCTCTAGTGTACATCACAAGACTTAGAGAATTCAAATACATTTTCATTTACTAATGGCTATAATCAAGGCCAAAGAATTTATTTAATTAACCTGGCAATAGAAGGCTAAACAGAAATAATTTATATATTGAGAAGGACTCTTCTGAGTTAATGCTTAATTCAATTTTTAAATTACCAGTCCATTAGTCTGTAGAAGTGGAACCTCCTTTTCCCTTTCTGTTTTTTTTCTTTGGAGTAACATTAGGCTGAAAGTCTTGCATGGAATTAATCACCCTGAAAAAAAGAGAAAGTAAATACATTCCTAATTAGGTTCTTCAAATTTCAAATAGCTCATTGAAAATTCATAGCACATCCATTAAAATCCCTTTAAAAATAAATGGAATACTGGGAACTTTCTTAAGGGAAGTAAAGCATGGTGAAGTAATAAAATATGGGCAATGGAGTATCTATTTGTTACTAGTGTAGGACGGTTGAAGTGGTAGTGGTTGTTATGATGGTTATTTTTCAATTAGCCTTGGCCAGTAAGATAGTACTTTTGTCTCTTTCTAGTGTTCTTTCTTGTTTAACTAAAGCTCTGTGATCAATTTAAATAATAAACAATAATATCTGAACAGGAGCTGTGCTTGCCTGTCTAAATATGTACACAAGTGTATGTACATCTGAAGATCATTTACTATATACATGGTAGTAATGATAGTCACTCCACAAGGGTAATATGCATTCTAAATATTCTAAGTATTCTTACTGACATTAAATATAATATTTAAAAGACTTCTATTTTTTTAGAAACAAATTTCCCTATGTTTAAGACTTGTGCATTATCAACTCTGATCACATTAATTGACAGTGCCTTAGCCAATTAATCATTTATCAATATAAATAATAATAATAGTAATAATCAATATATTCTCATTTGAAACCTTCCAGTACTTTTTAATAAACATGAATATATTGGATTCTTCTTTTATCTCTATGAGGTAGTTTAAGAAGTTATATAGGTTCTCAACCAGATAGATTTTCTTTTACACATGAAACCATTAGGTATATATCAGGTTCAATAACCCTGAAAGGTAGAGCAAAGAAGAAACATGTTAAATCATGCAGTGCTCATTTTAAAAAGAAATGAGAATAGGGACGCCTGGGTGGCTTAGTCAGTTAAGTGTCCAACTTCAGCTCAGGTCATGATCTCATGGCTTGTGAGTTTCAGCCCTACATCAGGCTCTGTGCCGACAGCTCGGAGCCTGGAGCCTCCTAGGGATTCTGAGTCTCCTTCTCTCTGCCCCTTCCCCAGCTCACACTCTGTCTCTTTCTCTCTTAAAAATAAATAAACATTAAAAAATGTTTTTAAAAAGAAGGGAGAATAAAATTCTTAGAGGAAACTTTATAATGACTCTCACAAATATATGCTTTCAGTGACAGTCAGTTCCAAATTAATATATCTAAGTGCCTTAAATTTAACATGTTGCTAACTAAGCTCTTGGTCATCTTCCCAAATACTATTTTTGACATTGTTTTTCTTAAGGATTTTATTTAAATTCAAGTTAGTCAGTGTAATATTAGTTTCAGGGATAGAATTTAGTGATTCATTACTTGTATATAACACCCAGTGCTCATCCCAACAAGTACTCTCCTTGATGCTCATCCCCCATTTAGCCCACCCCCCACCCACCTCCCTTCTAGCAACCCTCAATTTTTTTCCTATACTTATTCTTTCTGATATTCTTGAGTTCAGTAAATGTCATCATCGTATACCAGAAAAAATAGGAATCATCTTCTAACCTTTCCCCCTTCATTCCACAAATTCCATCACCTAATATGGTCAAATTTACTTACAAAAATTTTCTTGAATTTATCCATTTGTCTCCGTTTGGGACCATTAGTACCTTGGTCCCAACTACCATAGTCTGTCTCCTGGGCTACTACTCCAGAGGCTTCCTAAATTATCTGCTCACATCCACCAAGCCTCAATTCTGTCTATTCTTCATAGCTAGCCAGAGAGAGTATTACAAACTATAAAATTGACATGACATACCTCTCAAAAGACCATTGCTCAAAATATAGACAAAATTCCTTATGGCTTACTATGTTCAAACGGCTTAGCACTTTTCTAAATGTCCCCAACTCATCTTACACTGCACTCCTCTTCTTTCCTGCATTCCAGCCAGAGTGGCCTTTCCGTCCTTCTTCCGCATCATGTGACCTCCCACCTAAGTCTTCAAGAGTAGTCCTTTCTTCCTCAGCAGATCACCACTCCCAGTTCCTTTTTGCCTAGTATCTCAACACAATATTCAGTTCCTGAAGGAAGCCTTTTGTTGTTCTGCCGGACCACATCATCTCATTATTATCTGGTCCCACAGCAATGCATAACTGAAATTCATTACAGTTTTATGTCTCTTTATGCAGTTATCTAATATTGACCTCCCTTTCAGATTGTAAGCACTGTAAGGTCATGATCCACGTCCATTTTGCTCATCGTGGAACCCTCTCTTTATTTTTTAGGCGCTATGAACATGGGCCTAGAGCCCCTCTCCCCAACCATCCCGACCATGGGGGTTTCAAGGACATCAACTGGAATAGAATTTTTAAGTATCAACTATTAGATCTCTTTGTTTTTGTGTTTTCCTGTTGTCAAAGTTTGATCTAGTTTTATGGCAGGCTCACCATTCTCAGTGGGTGTTTATTTTGCTGGTGCCCTTATATTGCTACTTTCTCTTCTTCTTAGTCTTGACTATATTCCTCAGGGTCTTGTTTTCTGATAGGTGATGGATGAAGACCCTGGCTTGCTGTTATGAAGTGGGAACAAATGAATCCAATTGGAGTTTTTGTTTAAAAATAATTATAGATCAGTAGGAGAGATAAGGGTATTGCAATGCAGAAATAACTACCCTAGGATAACTAGTGATGGAAAGCTACAAATAGCCATGTGAGCTTAGTGGAAAAGTTTTTCCGTCTGAGATTATGCAAATATGCTGCTTGTTATTGGTAGAATTTCAGCCTCAGTGATAGGTTTCAACTTTGGACTATCAAAGTTGTTGTTAATGTGCCGATGTGTTGTCTCACTTAGGTAAAAATTCCAGAAGCTAGAGAGATAATGCACAGTTCTCCCAAAAGCCCTTAAGTACTGACACCAAAACTAAAAATGTCTTAGCTGGCAATACTTGATGTAGAAAGGTCACTGTTCTCTCTCTGCCTACTGTTAGTTTTGGCTCTGTGGGTTGCTAATACTATAGTACTTACTGCCAAGTGTCCTGGGATGAGTTCTGAATAAATGCTTTGCTTTAGGAGACAATGATTACTTTACATTTAGGACCAGGAGGGGTTGATGTCATGTGGAGAGTACTCCTGACACCTGACATTAGATGCATGGCAACAATCTTCACTGCAGACCATTGGCTATGAAACTCATTAGAAAAAAAAACAGTAAGTACAGACTCAACCTAAGTTATTATCCTAGTTATTGTGATGAACACCTTGTTTCATTGACTATGCAGCTAACCTCCCTTATATCACTGTGGGCTGCACTAGGGGTATTTTAACATATGCTATGGGTAGACTGAGGCACCTGCCATTAATATTAAAAACAGTGTGGGAGACTTTACAGGAAAAAAATTGGGGGTACAGAGACTTCTTTTAGAGAAAAATCTGCAATTTACCATAGCAAGAAACTCACAGACTAGAAGAATCAGTGTAGGCTACATTGATCATACACACTAACTTAACATTTCTAATGACTTACCATATGGAAGGAAAAGCACTACGAAATTACAGAAGCATCAACTACATGGAAGGATGTGTGAAAAAAATCAGGGACTTGTAGATCTATCATTGCTAGCTGAAAACATTAATAATATAAGAAAACCTAGAGACTTGATTTTGAAAAGTGCTAACTTAGATAACACAGTTAAATTAGACTATGTTGTTTTTACACAGAAGTATTTAATATCTAGACTTTTGGACAACTTCAGTGGTGTTGAAGATATTTTATCACCCAGAAGGGATAAGTAAAACACACCATTTGGGGATGGTGACAAGCAGGCGGTGACATATATGGGTTAGTCTCAAAAAACAATCTTTTCCATCATCCTTGATTACATAGGTAAAGCTGGATGGTGACTAATTTGGCAGGTGGTAGCTCAAACTCATTTGTTTAATTAACCTTCCTTTGGACCATTAGGAATACTCAAGATGTACTTACTTGACATAAAAAATGCATCCCCCTCTGTTTTTATGCAAACAGTCAGGCACATGCAATTTGACAACTGAGGTAAAAGCTTTGTTGCTGAGGTGAAAGCAACTTTTTTGAGGTGACTGTTCCTCTTAGTGTCAGACAATTCTAAATCCATAATAAGAATCTGGCTTTCTTTTTGATCACTTGCATGTAGATATAGATTACTGTTCTAAAGCCTGAAGTTTTAACATATTGTTTAATATCTGAAAAATAAATAACCTTGTAATACCTCCTTACTTATTTATGTCTTGAAGACATAATTCCATTACAAGCAAAGGAGTGCTTCTTAGATTATTTCAATACCTACTACAATCATGATTCCACTGCAGAAATAACCCACAGTTGAAAACTTGCATTCATTATTTATAAAGAGACAGGAAAATAGACTAAACTTTTTCTAATAACTCTCTACTTGAGAGAAGACTGAAAAGGACATGCTGACAAATAAAATTATATGTAATTGTATGTAATTTTAATGTAATCTTTTCATTCAATCAAGGTTATATTTTGGGGCATCTTAATTTTTTTAAGTTTATTTATTTTGAGAGAGAGAGAGAGGAACAGCACAAGAGCTGGAGGTGGGGAACAGAAAGAGAGGGAGACAGAGAATCCCAAGCAGGCTCCAACCACACCATCAGCGCAGAGCCTGATGTGGGGCTTGAACTCACAAACTGTGCGATCAGACCCAAGCTGAAGGCAAGAGACAGATGCTCAAACAACTGAGCCACCCAGGCACCCTACATTTGGGAGCATTTAAAAATATTTCTTATATGTACCTTGAAATGAAGCAATGGAACTCAAAATTTTAGGTCAGGTTTAATTAAAGAATGACTCTAATAATTAGAGTGATAATGAGGGTAGACCTATGGCATTCGTGGATTTTATTGATGTAGTTTTATGCAAATGTCCCAAGTCTGGAAACTGGTTTCCAGGAATGAGTCACATAATAGTGAGTCCAGCAGGTATCTAACATCTGAATCACTTCTTGGGTTTGTTCTCTATTCATCATAACATGCAAGAAACTTTATTAAAGGTATGGAGAGATTATTTAAAAAGTTTTTAGCAATGCTTTATTATAGTTTATGAGAAGTTTCTCAGTGATTTTCTTGATTTCTAAATATTTGGAGACAAAATCCATATGTATGATTCCTTGTGCAAGGGTATTCATATATAGGGATCTACAATACCCCACTGGGAATCATAATGATAAATAAGTAAGAAGGATATTGAAAAAAACAACAAATAAGAATGTAGCAATCAAGTCTAAATCCAACTCATCTTTATCCGTTCTTGGTAGGCTCTTTATGTTTTTATTTGTCACATGATACCCCTATGAACAAGTAAAAATTTTTTTTTCCTATATTTTAGACCTCAGAAGCTATCAAGTCCTTCCTCTAGACCTAGTCAGGTATTTTGATCAAACAGGTGTGTTTTTTTTTTTGTTTGTTTGTTTTTAATACTTTTGTTTCTTAGGATATTTCTTGAGTCATTCTCAGAAATAAGTCCAAACATTAATAGTGACTTCACTCTATAAGACATACTATTATATGAAAATGTCTAGTCTACTCCAAATAAACCAAAAAAGATAATTTATTTACACATTTACACATTTGGAATTTATACTTTTATTTGCAAAATACTCATTTGAAACAGCAGATATTGGGGACTTATTTTAAAAATACATATATCAAGGGGCACCTGGGTGGCTCAGTTGGTTGATCAACCGACTTCAGCTCAGGTCATGATCTCGCAGTTTGTGAGTTCAAGCCCCACATCGGGCTCTGTGCTGATGGCTCAGAGACTGGAGCCTACTTCAGATTCTATGTCTCCCCCTCTGTCTACCCCTCCCCTGCTCATGCTCTTTGTAATAAATAAATGTTAAAAAAAATTTAAAAAAATACATATATCAAATGCATTAAAAATAAGAATGATGAATCCAAGGCACTGGCAATCTTATGAGGAATGGTAGGTTATAGAGAGATTTATATCTTATTCCTTGTTTCAGTATTAGGTGTGTTTTGATATGCTGTAATTCCTTGCAAATTACTAATCTGTGGTGAGGGCATAGAGTAATTTTTACTTCATTAGGATGTAAATTGACCAGCATTCTATAATTATTCACAATAAATAGAAGTTTACTACAAATTGAAAACAAGAATAAATCTGAAAATAATTTTGATTAAAATTGTACAAAATTATCTTGTATCACAAACCCAAATATGTAATATAATATGATCCCCAAATTGTAAATTTTGGAGCTTATAAAAGGATCTCATGCAAGTAAAACATTAAAATAGTATAAACATACAAACAAAAAAATTGAGAGATATTCCATGTTCATGGAGAGGAGAAATCAATGTTATTTAGATGTCATTAATTGCCAATTTATATATAGATTCAATTCAATACCAATCAAAATTACAGGATGTTATATTGTGGATATTGACAAACTGATTCTAAAGTTTATATGAAGAGGCAAAAGACACAGAATAGCTAACATAATGCTGAAGAATAACAAAGTTGGGGGACTGATCCTACCCAACTTCAAGACCTGACTATAAAGCTACAAGTTGAAAAAAAAGGTGAGTTATTAGCAAAAGAATAGGCAAATAAATCAGTGGAGCAGAGTAGAGAGCCTGGAAATAGATCCCTATATAGGCAACTGATCTTTGACGGAGAAACAAAGGCAGTAAAATGGAACAGACAGTCTCTTCAACAAATGGTGCTGGAACAACTGGACATAACCTTCACAAAAGTTAACTCAAAATGAATCAGAAACCTGTATGTATATACAATACCGTAAAAAACCTAGAAGATAACATAGGAGAAAACTTAGATGGCATTGGGTATGGTGATGTCTTTTTTACATAAAATGCCTAAGAAACAATCCACAAAAATGATTGATAAGCTGGACTTCATTAAAGTTAAAAACTTCTCTGTGAAAGGCAATGTCAAGAGAACAAGAAGGCAAGCTTCACACTGGGAGAAAATATTTGCAGAAGACATATTTGATAAAGGACTGTTATCCAAAATATACAAAGAACTCTCAAAACTCAACAATAAAAACACCAACAACATGTTTTAAAGATGAGCCAAAGACCTTAACAGATATCCCACCAAAGGAGATATACAGATGGCAAAAAATAATAATAAATAAAAAACAGATGAAGTATGTTCCACATCATATGTCATCAGGGAAATGCAAATAAAACAACAATGAGCTGCTAATTCACACCTACTAGAATGGCCGAAATCTGGAACACTGACAACACCAAATGTTGATGAGAATGTGGAGCAACTGGAACTCTCATAGTTTGCTAGTGGGAATACAAAATAGTACCGCAGTATGGAAGACAGTTGAAAGACAGTTTGCCTGTTCCTTACAAAACTAAACGTACTCTTACCATATGATCTAGCAATCATACTTCTTAATATTTACTCAAAGGAGTTAAAAACATATGTTGTTACAAAAAGGTGCACACAGATTTGTACAGCAGCTTTACTTATAATTGCCAAAACTTGGAAGCAACCAAGATGTCCTTCAGTAGGTGAGAGGATAAATAAACTGTACATCCAGACAATGAAATCATTCAGCACTAAAAATAAATTAACTATAAAGCTGTGAAAAGGCATGCAGGAAACTTAAATGCTTGTTAAAAGTGAAAGAAGCCAATTTTAAAAGCTTACATCCTATATGATTCCAACCATATAACATTCTGGAAAAGGCAAGACCACCAAAATAACAAAAAAGATCAGTGATTGCCAAGTGTTTACAGGTGAGGAGGGGTTGAAAGAGCACAGAGAATTTAAAGTAGTGAAAATACTCTGTATGATGCCATAATAATGGATACATGCCATTATACATTCGTCCAAACCCAAATGAGTGTGGAACACCAAGTGTGAATGGTAATGTAGACTATATATGGTTTTTTGAGTGATATGATATGTCAAATTCATATTCATTATTTTTATTTTTTTTAAATTTTTAATGTTTATTCATCTTTGAGAGAGAGAGAGGAGAAAGAAAGAGACAGAGTGTGAGCAGGGGAGGAGCAGAGAGAGAGGGAAACACAAAATCTGAACCAGGCTCCAGGCTCTGAGCTGTCAGCACAGAGCCTGATTCAGGGTTTGAACTCAAGAACTGAGAGATAGTGACCTGAGCTAAAGTCGGACGCTTAACTGACTGTGCCACCCAGGCGCCCCTACTTTCATTATTTTTAGCAAATGTCCCACCCTAGTGGAGATTATTAACAGGAGAATGGTTACATGTATGAGCCAGGGAGTATATAAGTAATATACTTACTGAGTATATTGAATATATGAGTTATCTACCTTCCCCTCAATTTTGCTGTGAATTTTAAGCTGCTCTGAAAAAAGGTCTTAATTTAAAAATAAAATCGTATGAACATTTACATAGTTTCATTGTTGAACTTTCTTCTGTATTTTAGGTTTTAAACAAGTTCCCTATATATTATGAAATATTATGATCTATATTACTTTGGAATTGCCATATTTGATATAGAATGGTTTCCCATTCTTGTACTAACTTGTATTTACTTGATTTACTAATAAGATTGAAAATCTTTGCATGAGTTTATTGGCCTTTCATATTAATTTTTTGGTGAAGCCCTTCGTTAATTTTTAATTTTTTTTAACGTTTATTTATTTTTTGAAGGAGAAAGAGAGCATGAGCGGGGGAGGGGCAGAGAGAGAGAGAGGGAGATACAGAATCCGAAGCAGGCTCCAGGCTCTCAGCTGTCAGCACAGAGCCCGATGTGGGGTTCTAACTCACAGACCATGAAATTATGACCCGAGCTGAAGTCAGACGCTCAACCAACTGAGCCACTCAGGCGCCCCAGCCCTTTGTTAATTTTTATATTAGCTTGTGTTTTTCTTATCAGCTGATAGTAGTTTTAAAAAAATGTATTTTGCATTCCAGTCCTTTGTGGATATCTTGAGTCATACACAATTGCCTGTAATCTATGGTCAGTGCTTTCACTTTAGTAATGTTATACCGTATTCATCAAAGACTAATATTGTATGTTCAGGGGTTGAGGTAGGAATTACATTTTTGCTTCTTAAATGAGTCACAAACTCACAAGATAGTGTGTCATACACAAGCTTATTTTAATGCCTGCACCAGACCCTTGATACTCAGCAGGGCATATGGGGAACATATAGCTTATATTTTTCCCCATTCAGGAGTTGTTTACAGACACTAAAGTAAAAGTAGAGTGGGGGTTGTGGTATTGTTCCTACAGCTTGCAGATCCTCAAGAAAACTTGACACTTTCCCATCTAGTCAGGGGAAACTGCCCCTCCATTAGTCAGTCTGCAGGCACAGTAGTGGTGATCTGGATAAGGTTATGTTGCCTCAGACTATAGAGGGATATGGTCATTAGGCACCCTCTTTTACGGTTTCAGCTGAGAATTTTCCTAGGTCTTACTTATTGTAGGTCTGTGAGCAATCTGGAGCTTACCTATACTAGCAACCCAGGGATAGTTTTTAAACACAAAGCTACTGACACATTTAACACTTCACACATAGGATGGATGCCTTAATTCACTGTATTTTATTATAACCAGTTTCATCAGCTTTTTGTTAATCTTTAATAATTTCAGTTATTAATTTTAAGGGACAGTGCAGGGACCAAAGAAAGTAAATCGTTTTTACAAAGAGGAGTTTGCACGAAGGATCCCAAGCTCCAGGAAAGGGAATATCTCAGGAAGTCCTTACCCAGATAAAATGTTTTCATTTTAATTTAGTGAATTTATCAGTTGTTTCTTTTGGTTTTGAATGTGTGTGTGTGCTTTTTTTTTTCTTTGCATCATTTCAGCTATTGTTCTCTGCTGTTAAAGAAATAAAGATATTTTCTTATGTATTCTTTTAATATTTTAAAAGTCTCTTCACATTTTTTTGTATAGTGTTGAAATTGGATTTGGAGAAAAGTACAGTTCTATTTTATTTTTTTCATACTGCTAGCCAATTGTTGTGACACTGTTTATTGAATATTCCATCTTTTCCTCATTGAATTGAAATTCTATGCTGCCATACACAGAGCTTTCATACATGCACAGATGTATTTCTTGGTTTTCTATTTTATTTCATTGTTCTCTTCATCATCCCTGCACAAATACCACGCTGTAATTTAATTATTCTAGGGATAAGTCTTAGTAGGTTATAAAATGAATAAATCTACTCTTTTTGTCTCTGCTTCAAAATGTCCTTGGCTGATGTTCGCCCTTTATTTTTTATCCTTTTGTTTCAATTTTTGGAATAGGCAAGTTTGGTGAAAAATCATGTGTTAAAATTTACTGAAGTCACATTTACTGTAGTAATTTTTTATTTTGGTTGGGGAAGAAGTAGTTTTTTAATTTTTTTAATATCAAATTTATCTATCAATGAACTTTTTCAGGTTGTATAATAAAGGTTTCTACCTTCTCTTTATATGTCTTGCATTTTTTTCCTATTTCTTCACAAACTTTTATATTGCTGTAAATGGGCTTTTAAAATGTTACATTTTTCAAATGATGTTCTGTATAGTAATGTTGCTTTTTATCGTTATGTCTTCTAAGCAACTTTGATAAATTCTTATTAATTTTCATTTACAATTCTTGTAATTATATAATTTTATTTATAATATCTATACAAATAGCATCATTACAATTTCCTTTGTATTATATTTCTATTATCTAATTGAACAGGTTAGGAGCTCTCTTACAGTGCTGAATGCAAATGGTGAGTGTGGCCATTCTTATATTTTTCTTGACTTTAAAGGAACTGTTTCTCATGTTTTGCCATAGTGTACAATGTTTTTGTTAGATCATTTTATGGTAAGTATTAATTTGGGATATATATACTTTCTCAAACTACAGAAGCCCAATTTTTCTTTTCACCATTTTCTTCATAGTGAACATTATATAAAGTTTCCATTGCAATGGTTAGTTTTAGTTTCTAATGGATCAATGATGATGGAATTCATCATACCCTAATCTATTATCTCATTCCATATTTAATGTGGTCTTTTTTCCCCAATTTACATTGTAGTCAGCATTAAAATACCAGTAAGAAAATTCACGGATTACTTTTTAAAAAAAATTTGGGTGGGGCACAAGGCAAGATTTTACTTTGAATCCCTCAAAATTTGATAATATTCATCTTATTAAAATTGCCTCAAGTTTCAGAATAATGTCCTTCTCTACTCTTATAAAGCTTGATTTTGACATTTAAATATAAAATATTATAATAACTGAAATAGCATGATCAATTTAATTCCTAGTCTGAATCTGAAGTAAGTAGAAAATACATCTTATAAATAAAAATGCAGGTAAGCAGATATTCACATAATTGAATAGAATTTTAGAACAGTGTGACTTTCTTCACTTATAGTTGAAAAATTACGGACTATGAAAAGATTTTTCATTTATCTGAGCTCCCACAGACAATTAATGAAGGAAACTTGCTTCTCTTCTTCTAGCATATAACTTTAAAAACTTTAAGTCCCTTTGGGACTGTTTTACTATTTTACAGAAAAAATCTCTTGGTTTTCCATCTTGCAGTTTATTTCTTTGATCATCATTGCTCTCTATACTGCTATTTACTCCCATTGGTTGGTGGTCATTGTTGTTATGATTATTATCATTATGATTATGGTTTAATGTTTTACTGAAAATGTGTTATTTTATTGCAACCTTTGACACAACATAAATGTTCATAAAACGTATGTATATTTTAATGAAAAATATGTTGTAAATAACTGTGAAACTAGCATTCAGTTCAAGAAATAGAACAGTGCCATTGTCCTTCTCTGCTTCTATCTGAAATGTTATCCCTTTTCACTGAGCTAGAAACTGTGTAATAATCTAAGCCATGTGATAATAGATTTGTTTTCTGTTAGAGTTTCACTTCCTATATATGCTTCTATAACCAATATAGTTTTGTCAGATTTTGAACTTTATAGGAAAGGATTAATACTGTACTTGCCCTTTGTACCTTGCTTCTTTTGCTTAAACTTCTGCTTTTAATATTTTGTAATGTATTTCAGTTGTTGCATATAGTTGCAAATTGTAAATATCCATCATTCTATGGTGATCTGTTAAGGTACTAAAATTTATCTCTATTTGATGAATGTTTAGGTTATTTCAAGCTTAAGGTCATGCAAATAAAGAACATTTTTGTGCATGCGCACAGATTTTCACTTAGATATCCTATATATATTCTGTTAGATTTACACTCACTTATTAATTCCAGGAGGTTTTTTTTGGCCAGTTCTCCAGAATCTTCTATGTAGAAGATTATATCGTTTGCAAACAGTTTTATTTCTTCCTTCCCAATCTGTATAATTTTTATTTCCTTTTCATGTCTTATGGTGTTAGAAATATTAGGATTTCTAGTATGATGTTGTATATAGCGGTGAAAGGGAACATTCTTGCATTGTTCCCAATTTAGAGGGAAAACATCCAGTTTCACGTCCTTAAGTATGATATTAGCTGTATGCATTTTGTACATGTTTATTACCAAGTTGAGGAAGTTCTCTGTTATTATTAATTGTTTGAGAATTTTTATCATGAAAGGGTGTTTGATTTTGCCAAAAGTTTGTGTTTTTTTTCTGCATCAATTTGATACATACTTTATTTCTTTATTAGCTTATTGATGTTATGGGACACTGATTTTCTTTTTTTTTAAGTTTTTAAAATTTTTATTTATTTTGAGAGAAAGAGAAAGAGCAAGCAGGGAGGGGCAGAGAGAGAGGAGAGAGTGAGAATGCCAAACAGATGTTGTATTGTCCGTGCAGAGCCCAATGCAGGGCTCGAACTCACGAATCGTGAGATCATGAGCTGAGCTGGAAGATGCTTAACCGACTGAGCCACCCAGGTGCCCTGGGACACTAATTTTTAATTTTTGAAATAGCCTTGTATGCCCAGAATAATTCTCATTTGTTTATTATAAATTGTTTTCAATGTTGCATTTGGTTTGCTAATGTTTTAAATATTCTGACATTTATGTTAAAGAGAAATATTGGTCTGTAGTTTTCCATTCTTGCAGTGTTTATCTGGTTTTGGTATTAGACTAATACTGGCCACACAGAATCAGTTAAGGAGTGTTACTTCTGCTTCTTTTTCATGGAGGAATTTGTATAGAATCAATATCATGTACCCTTAAATGTTTGGTAGAATTCACCAACGAGGCAGTTGGGTAAGTGCTTTCTTTTTTAGAAAATTGTTGATTGTTGATTCAGTATCATTAAGAAATAGAGAGTATTCCCTTATTATTCTTTTATTATCCATTGAAACAGTGGTGATGACCCTCTTATTTCTGTTATTAGTAATTTGTATCATCTGTTTTGTGTGTATGTTTTTGTTTTTGTATTTATTTATTTATTTGAGAGAGAGAGAGCTAGACAAAGCATGAGCAGGGGAGGGACAGAAAGAGGGAGTATTTGCTAAGCATTTTTTAAATTGAATTGAACAATCTCTGTCTTTTACTTTGAGTATTTATACCATTTATGTTTTTTTTTTTAATTTTTTTTTTCAACGTTTATTTTTGGGACAGAGAGAGACAGAGCACGAACGGGGGAGGGGCAGAGAGAGAGGGAGACACAGAATCAGAAACAGGCTCCAGGCTCTGAGCCATCAGCCCAGAGCCTGACGCGGGGCTCGAACTCACGGACCGCGAGATCGTGACCTGGCTGAAGTCGGACGCTTAACCGACTGCGCCACCCAGGCGCCCCTATACGATTTATGTTTAAAATAATTGTTGGAATAGTTGTATTAATTTTTACAATGTTTTCCCTCTCTCTCTGCCCCTCCCCTGTTCATGCTCTGTCTCTCTCTGTCCCAAAAATAAATAAACGTTGAAAGAAAAAAAAAATTTAAAAAAAAAAAGGGGCGCCTGGGTGGCGCAGTCGGTTAAGCGTCCGACTTCAGCCAGGTCACGATCTCGCGGTCCGTGAGTTCGAGCCCCGCGTCGGGCTCTGGGCTGATGGCTCAGAGCCTGGAGCCTGTTTCCGATTCTGTGTCTCCCTCTCTCTCTGCCCCTCCCCTGTTCATGCTCTGTCTCTCTCTGTCCCAAAAATAAATAAACGTTGAAAAAAAAATTAATTTTTACAATGTTCTAACTTTTTATATTCATTGTACTTGTTCTTTTCAATTTATTAGCTGCTTTAATTTTTCTGCCTTTTCTGGTTTTAATTGAACATTTTATATTATTTCATTTTCTCTCTTCTCTTAGTGTATTAATGATACTTTTGTTTAGAAGATTTTTTAAAGTGGTTTACCTAGCATTTGAAATATACATTTACTTCAAATTTAGTCCACTTTTAAATAGCACTATACTAGTTCACAACTATATGCATACCAGAGCATTCCTAATTTCTTTTTCCTATTCCTTGAAATATTTTTTAAATTTTTTAAGTTTATTTATTTGAGAGAGAGAGAGAGAGAGAGAGAGAGAGTGCTAGATAAAGCATAAGCGGGGGAAGGGCAGAAAGAGAGGGAGTATGTCACAGAGTCTGAAGCAGGCTCCAGGCTCTGAGACACCATCATGGAGCCTGACGTGGAGCTCAAACTCACAAACTCTGAGATCATGACCTGAACCGAAGTCTGGCACTTACCTGAACTGAGCCACTCAGGTGCCCCTGTCCCTTAAAATATTGTTGACATTCATGTTACATAACTATATGTTATATTCAGGTAAAACATTTTTATGATTATGCTTTTGAAAAAAGTTATCTTTTAAATCAATTAATGAGGAAAGTACTTTTTTTTTCCTTTTCTGATGCTCTTCTTTTTTGTGTATTGATTTAAGTTCCTGGCTTATGTTATTTTTTTCTCCCTAAAGAACTTCTTTTAACACTTATTGCAGAGCCTGTCTGTTTGTGATGAATTCAATCTTTTTTTTTTTTTTTTTTTTTGTCAGAGTAAATCTTTTTTTCCCCTTTACTTTTGAAGGCAAATGTTGCTGGATACACAATTCTGTATTGGTTTATTTTTATTTACTTTTTATTTTTAAATTTTTTTCAATGTTTATTTATTTCTGAGAGACACAGAGAGTGAGGAGGGGAGGGGCAGAGAGAGAGAGAGACACAGAATCCAAAGCAAGCTCCAGTCTCTGAGCCATCAGCACAGAGCCTGATGCAGGGCTTGAACTCATGAATGGTGAGATCATGACCTGAGCCGAAGTCAGACATTTAACTGACCGAGCCACCCAGGTGTCCCTATTTTTATTTATTTTTTAGTACTTTATGTATTTTACTCCACTTTCTTGATATATGGTTTCTGATGAGAACCCTACTATAATTCTCACAATTATTCTTCTATAAGTAAGGTTTCTTTACCCTTTTGGTTTCTTTCAAGATTAACCCTTTATCTTTGGTTTAATTCAGTTTGAAGATAATATGCCTAAGTAAATTTTGTTTGTTTGTTTTTCTTTCAATATTTTTTCTGTGTGATGTTCTCTTACATACCTGGATCTATAGTTTGCTGTTTTTTTTTAATAGTAGTAAAGTTTTGATCATTATTAGTTCACATATTTCTTCTCCACTATCTGTTTCTTCTTCCTTTGATGTTCCAATTGCTTGTGTTTCCCCTTTGAAGTTTTCCCACAGTTCTTGGATGTACTGTTTTTTCCCCACTTGTATTTTAGTCTGAATAGTTCCTATAGACCTATCTTTAAGCTTATTCATTCTTTCCTTGGCTAAGTCTCGTCTACTGATGAATGCATTAAAGGTATTAATTGTGCTAGTGTACTTTTATTTCTATCATTATTATTTTTTTTTATTTTCTTAGAGTTGCCATTTCTCTGCTTATATTATCCATCTATTCTTTCATGTTGTCTACTTTTCCTTTTATAGCTTTTAATGAATTAATCATAGTTATTTTAAATTTTCTCTCTGATAACTATAATATCTGAGTCATATCCAAGTCTTGTTCTGATGCTTTCTTTTTCTCTTCAGTCTGTGCTTTTCTTGCTTTTTTCATACCTTGCTATTTTTTTTTAATTGTATTAAACATCAGACATTTTGTACTGGATGAAAGGAACTGAAGTAAATAGACCTTCAATCTGAAGATTTATATTCATCTGACTAGAGATGCACAGTTTTTAGTATGTACTGTAGTGTAAGTGCCAGAGTCTTTAAATTCTTCTAGTGCCTTTGTTTTTGTCTCCCCTCATACCTGTGGGCTTCTCTTAGTAATCCTTGGAAAAAGTCTCTGTCTTGCAGCTAGCTAACCAACTCTCAGTGTATTGGAACTCTGTTTTGGTGGTAGCAAGTGCAAAAAGAGAAATTGGCTATAATATTATGATTTAGTCTGTCTTTAGCTGAGGTGTGACTCTTGACTGTGCTTCACAAGTGTTTGTATGGTGTCATAGCTTTTCTCCCTCCTATCAGGTGAGTCAGAAAGGCTAAATGTGGCTGAGGTGGTTGGGGATCATTTTCCAAAGGCTTAGAAGCAGAACAAGACTGTGGTAAAATCTTTTCCTTTGAAGAATATGCCTTAAAAAGGGTTACTTTCCCCTTCCTCCTGGCAGAAGCATAAGGGGATTTTTCTTCTCTTTTCTGAGTTCATGGTGCATTTATGGAGGTAAAACCCATGAATGTGGGGGGTCTTAAAAGGCTATGACCTCACTCTTACTCTCATCTTTCAGCTGTGTATCAAAATTACTATTAAATTGTTCCTTACAATTTATGGTTGTGACAGCTTCTGCTCTAGGTAAGTATATATATGTTGGCTGTGTCTTTCTGGCTGTACCTGGTTTTCTGGATTTCATGGTGGCAGTTTTTCTTGTGAATTCAGTTCTCTAATTGGCCTAAGAAAAGTCACTGATGTTTTGTTTGTTCAGCTGTGTTTATCTTATAAGGACTGGAGTGACAACCTCCAAATATGTGGGAGCAGAAATCTTTTCATTTTTTTTTTATTTTTTCCCAGCTTTGCTGAGATATAATTGACATATTGTGTTAATTTAAGATGTACAATGTGATGATTTGATACACATATATAATGTGAAATATTTACCACAATAGAGTCAGTTGTTATATCCTAAAAGACTTCCTTTGGCATTTCCTTTATTGTGGGTAGGTTGATATATCTTGTTTTTGTTTATCTGAAAATGTCTTCATTGTTTTTTATATATAAAGGCCTGCTAACATTTGAATGCCATTTTAGTATTATAATCTGAAAGAAATTGACACCTTGTTTATTACGAAATATTACTCTTAATTTCTGTTATTATTTGTTCTGAAATTTATTTTGAATGATATTACTAGAGCCTCTAGCTTTCTTTTGATTAGTATTTACATGATTTATCCTTTCCACCTTTTTGCTGTTATCTATTTGTATTCTCAGATTTAAAATGGCTTTCTTTTAGAAGACATATTGTTGGTTCTTGTTTTTATATTCAATTTGATAATTTCTGTCTTTTAATTGCAGCATTCATACTATTAACACTTCACGTGATTAGCAATATGATTGAGTTTTAATTTTCCATTTTTCTGTTTATTTTCTTTCAAAAAGATTTTTTTAATGTTTATTTATTTTTGAGAGAGAGAGACAGAGCATGATCAGGGGAGGGGCAGAGAGAGAGAGGGAGACAGAATCTGAAGCAGGCTCCAGGCTCTGAGCTGTCAGCATAGAGCCTGATGCTGGACTCAAACTCAGGAACCAAGAGATCATGACCTGAGCTGCAGTCGGATGCTTAACCTGCTGAGACACCCAGGTGCCCCTTGCTGTTTGTTTTCTATTTGTGTCATATATCTTTGGTTCAACTATTTCTTCTTTTCCTGCTTTCTTTTAGAATAATTGAGTATTTTTATTATTCCATTTTATTTTACTTATTAGGTTGTATAGTTTTATCTCTTTGTTTTATTTTTTCAGAGTTTGTTCTAGGGTTTATAATATACATCTTTAATGTATCAGAGTTTACCTTTAAATTATACCATATTGCCCATCTACCATCTCACATATATAGTGGTTTGTGCCCATATTTCTACTCTGTCTTTTGTCATTGTTGTCATATTATACTTCTCCACATAGATAGAACTCTATCTATGTGGAGAAGTAAAATATGACATATACTCTGCATGTGTAAAGTAAAATAAACTCTACAATATAGGGTTATTATTTTTAAACATTCAATTTCATTTTAAGGAGATAAACAAAGAGAAAAATACTTTCACATTACCCTCATATTTACCATTTACATAACTTCATTCTATCTAGTATCAGTTTCCTTTTATCTCAAGAAAAATTTTTTATATAAGTGCACAAATGATGAATTTGTCAGTTTCCATTTGTTCTAAAAGTATTATTTTAAAGTTATTTTTGTAATGCTAATTTTACATATTTTTTTATTACTTTGAAGATCTCTCCACTCTTTTCTTTCTGAACTCTTTTCTTCCAAATTGATTTCTGAAGGAGTATACTCTCATTTTTAGAATTGTGTTCCTCTGTATGTAATGTCCATGTTTTTCTAGCTGTGTTTTTATCAGTGTTTTGCAGAAAATTGATCAAGTTATGCCTGGTGTAGTTTTTTTAGATTTCTTCTGTTTGGTGTTGGTCGAGCATCTTCCATATGTCAGTTTATTTGTTGTTTTTTTAAAAATTTTTTTCATGTTTATTTATTTTTGAAAAAGACAGAGCGCAAGCAGGGGAGGGGCAGAGAGAGAGGGAGACACAGAATCTGAAGCAGGCTCCAGGCTCTGAACTGGCAGCACAGAGCGCAACGTGGGGCTTGAACCCACGACCTGAGCCGAAGTTGGATGCTCAACCGACTGAGCCACCCAGGCACCCCATTTGTTTTTTAAAATAATCTTTGGAAATAGGTCAGCCATAGTTTTGTCAAATTTCTTTCTTGCTCAGGAACTTTCCTAGGATTCCAACGTCAAATATGTTAGCCTGCATGGTAGTCTCACAGGTCACTGATGATCTGAACTTTATTTTTTTTCATTTTTGTTTTTGTTTATCTTATTGTTTCTGTTGTTAGAATTTTTCTCCATGTGCTCTATTTTGTATAGATTTTATTACTAGTGTCTTCACATACACTCCAAATTTCTTCTACTGTGTCTAATCTGCCAAAAATATCATCTTCTGTTGTTTTTCTTTTAATATTTTTATTATTTATTTTTGAGAGAGAGAGAGAGAGACAGCACAAGCAGGGGAGGGGCAGAGAGAGAGGGAGACACAAAATCTGAAGTAGGCTCCAGGCTCTGAGCTGTCAACACAGAGCCCGACCTGGGGCTTGAAGTCACGAACCCGTGAGATCATGATCTAAGCTGAAGTCAGACAACCGACTGAGCCACCAGGCACCCCTGTTGTTGTTTTTGTTTTGATACTGTATTTTTCATATTTAAAAGTTCCCCACAATCTGTTTTGTATATCTTCCATTTCTCTTCTCATCATGGTCATTTTTTTCCTCTACCTTTTTGAGCATATGGAACATCTTTATTGTAACTGTTTTAATGGCTTTGCTATTTTCATCATGTCTTTTGTTTGTACATCTTTTTCTGTTGATTGAGTGTTCCTGGTTTAGGGTTATATTTTCTTGTTTCCTTGCATACCTGATAATTTTTTTTCATGGAAGCCAGATACAATAAACTGTATGTTGTTGTTGCTGGATTCAATGCGATCCTTTATACAAAACTATTGTATCATATTTTTATACTTTTTCTAGTTGTTCAAAAGGTTAAAGGTGTATTAGTCCCATTTACTTCGTCATAGCTGGAGGTAGAAATCTCTATTTTTACCTTAGTTTTTGATGTAAAACTTACTAGGCATAGTATTTTAAGTTTGTGGATGTTTTGTTTCATTTCATTGTTTTCTCATTGTTATTTTTTTGTTTTTCTTTGAAGAGAAAACTTACATTTTCTCTTACTGGTGTTTAGATGTTCTCCCTGTGTTTGTTTTATGTATTTTTTTTTTATGATGCAACGAAGTGAGGGTTATGGACTGAATGTTTGTCTTCTCCCCAAAATTTACATGTTGAAACCTAACCCCAAGTGTGATGGTATTTGGAGATGAGTCCTTTGGAAAGGAATGAGGGTTACATGAGGTCATGAGGGTAGTGTTCTCATGATGGGATGGGATTAAGGACTTTATATGAAGAGACAACAGACACAGAAATTTGCTCACTCTGAGACTGGCAAGCCAGGAGATACTCCACCAGACCGTGAAGGCAGTCTCATCTCAGACTTCCAGCCTCCAGAACTCTGAGAAAATAAATTTCCATTGCTTAAGGCACAAAGCCTTTGGTGTCTTGTTATGGCAGCCTGAGCAGATTAAGACAGTGAGTTATCCTTTTTTTTTTTTCTTATTTATGATACCAGGGTTCATAGGTTTTCTTGAATCTCTTGATACTTTTTATCATATTTAAGAAATATTGCTCTTGTATCCTTGAATATCGCTTCTTCTCTGTTGTCTGGAAGACAGTTATTCTGGGATTCCAGTTACATGATGGTGTATCTGATCACCATGTTCCATATAGCTCTTGTTTTTTTTTTAATGTCTATTTATTTTTGACAGAGAGACAGAGATAGCGTGTGAGTGGGGGCAGGACAGAGTGAGAGGGAGACACAGAATCTGAAGCAAGCGTCAGGTTCTGAGCTGTAAGCACAGAGTCCAATGAGGGTGTGGGGCTTCAACTCATGAACCGCAAGATTATGACCAGAGCCGAAGTCAGGCACTTAACCGACTGAGCCACCCAAGGTGCCTCTGGCTCTTATTTTTCTTTTCTGGATTCCTAGTCATCATTCCTCTTAATATTTAATCCAGATATTTTCTTCCAATCTAGTTTTCCAAATTTTTGGTTTTTCTTTCAAAATGTTTAATCTCCATCTATTGAGTTTTAAATTTTGGTTCTAGAATTTATGTTTGAAATTTTTAGTAAGTTCTAGTTTTCTTGCATGATCCTAAATTTCTTAACTTCTAGCTCATAGTAAATAAATTTATTCAGTGACCTGTGAACTGTTTGTGTATTTTCTCTTTTAAAGGTGTGAGTATTGGTTTTGTTAATATTTTTTTTTCTGGTATGTTTTTTTTCTATTCAATTAATTTCAGTGTCTGGCAACTGATGAGTTTTATATCTTTTGTAATTGTGTCTTTTACTTTTTTCTGTGCAAATAAAACTTTTTTCTTGCCTTCTTATTTGGCTGCTTATTTTTTTTTTAAATTTGCTCCAATTATTGGATATGAAAAATTCTGAAAATGATTTGAGTATATAGATGATATCTCAGTAGATGAAATCACATGCAGGATGTATTTTTGCTAGAAAATCCAAGTAAAGTGAGGGATGTTCACTACATTCCAATTAAGGTTTGGCGTTCGTCCTTCTGAGGACCATTGTATTTGTAGTTTGTAGCTTGCACTTGTTCTTAGTTGAAGCCCTGCCCTTGTGTGTAGATGAAACTCTTCTTCATTCCAGTTAAAATTCTTGGATGTTTAACTAAAGCCATTCATTCCCACTTGGAAATCCCTAGCTGGTGTTTTTGTTTTTTTGTTTTGTTTTGTTTTGGTTTTTTTTGCTTCAAGCACTGGAACTCTCTCTAAAGTTATGTTCAGCATTGTGTCACAGTCTTCTATTTCACTATAGAATCAGAAATTTCCTTTAGGATTATAGTGACCCAGCTGTTTGATTCACTTTGGGGGCACAGTGAAGAACTTTGCATTTCATCTGGATCTTTTCACAAACTTTCACTACCTTGATCACTGTAAACAGATATACACATAGACACACCCACTTTTTCTCTAGAGGGTTAGTTCATATCAAGCTAGTCATTGTCAAAATGAGAATTCACAGTAGAGTTTTACATTTTGATATGGCATCTAGAAAATTCACTGAGCTTTCCTTTTTATTTAAATAATAAATATCTGGGAGTGCCTGGGTGGCTTAGTTGGTTGGGTGTCCGACTTCGGCTGGGTCATGATCTCATGGCTTGTGGGTTCGAGCCCAGCTTCGGACTCTGTGCTGACAGCTCAGAGCCTGGAGCCTACTTCTGATTCTGTGTCTCCCTCTCTCTGTGTCTTTCCCAACTCACACTCTCTCTGTCTCTGTCTCTCTCTCTCAAGAATAAACATTAAAAAATTTTTTTTAAAATAATGTACCTGTAGATTTTATGTATTTTCTACTCCCAAGTATACTAAAATTTATGGACAATGACAGCTTTGTTTTGTCCTCTACAATTCTTATTTAATTCTTTTTTTTTCTTATCTTACTCTGATAGATAAGTATCTAGTAAAATTTTGAATAGAATTGGTAATAGAAAACATCATTGTTCTTTATTTAAAAAAATACATTAAACATTTCACTGTAAATATTATGTGTGCTGTTCTTCTCTAATCTTGATCTGCCAATAATCTTTTTAACCTTAATAATTAGTGTACATCATCCATCATTTTTTTTCAACATCTACTAAGATCATTTCATGATTTCATAATGTCTAAATAGCTTTACATTCCTGGGATAAAACTCTATTGGCCATGGTATGTGATCCTTTTTATGTTTTATTGAATCTGATTTACTAATATTTTTCTTAAGATATTTACATCTGTGTTTATGAGTGAGATTTTCCTATAAACATCTTTTATCATATGCTTAATGTAATGTTATTTCATAAAATGCTTTGGGGTAATATTCCTTCCTTTTATATTTTCTGAAAGTGTTGGTATAGGATTAGAGTTATTTCTTTTTTAAAAGCTGTGTAGAATTTAACATTATTATGATATCTAAGCCTGGAATTCTCATTGTGCGAAGATTTGGAATTACAGATTTCACTTCTTTAGTGATTATAAGACTATTCAGGTTTTTCATTTCCATTTAAATTAGTTTTGAAATATATATTTTTTTCTAGGAGCTAATACATTTAAGTTAAACTAAAAATTTTATTCTTTATGTATGTGTGATATACTTTTATTATTTTTATGTCTGCATCTTCAGCAGTATTATTTTCTTTTTTCTTCCTGGTCTTGGGTATTTGCACTTCTGTATTTTCATTTTTAATTTTACCAGTGAACTGTGAACTGTTTGTGTATTTTGTCTTTTAAAGTTTAACTATTGGTTTTGTTGATATTTTCTCTGGTATGCGTGCTTTCTATTCAACTAATTTCAGCTTTCATCACAATTATTTTCTTCCTGCTACTCCTCATGATTTGTTTTGAGGAATTTTTTCTAACTACTGAAGTTGGATTATTTTATTTTATTTTGCTAATTAATTTTCAACCTTGGTTCCTAAGTAGTATGTAAATATAAGGCCAATCTTTCATTAATTTGTTTTAAGTACTAATTTAGTTGGAACACATTGTTGATGTATAGTATTTTCACCAACATTCAGTTCAATATATTTTCTTATTTACATTTTGTTTTGTAAATGGATTATTTAGGGACATTTCTTATTTTGTAATAGTTACAACTGATTTAAAGTTTCATTAATTTTGGTCAAGAACCATAGTCTTTCTGATTCTAGATTAAAATGTGTTGAGACTTTATCTTGTGGACTAATATATAGTCAAATTTTTAAATGGCCCATGAATGCATGATATAACTATTTTATTATTGTTGGGTGTTATGTACATTACATATATTCATTGGATTCACCTGTTCACTATGTGACCAAATCTATATACATTTTGTGTTTTCCTTTATATTCTGTCAACAAAGATATATTAAAATCCACAGATACTGTTTTGTTTTTAGTTATTTCTCCACATAAATTGGCAAAGTTTTGCTCTCTGTATGAGAGCCTCTGTTGAGGCTATGCTCTTTGGTGTAAATAGATTTAAAGTGTTTTGGCCTCCAGGTGAATTAAAATTTTTAACTTTATGAGCCAACTTATTACCTGTATTATGTTTTTGCCTTAAAGCAATCTTTTTTTTTTTTTTTTTTTTAATTTTTTTTCAACGTTTATTTATTTTTGGGACAGAGAGAGACAGAGCATGAACGGGGGAGGGGCAGAGAGAGAGGGAGACACAGAATCAGAAACAGGCTCCAGGCTCTGAGCCATCAGCCCAGAGCCTGACGCGGGGCTCGAACTCCCGGACCGCGAGATCTTGACCTGGCTGAAGTCGGACGCTTAACCGACTGCGCCACCCAGGCGCCCCAAAGCAATCTTTTGATTACCTATTTTTAAAATGTCTTTTAGAAATCATTTTAACTTTATTGAGATTATAGTTTAGATGTTCAGTAGACCACTGCTTATAAAATACCTCAAGAATAATTTGGAGATAAAGTGATAACAGATCTGTCATGATAATTTTCTCTAGAAATGTAGATGATCACGTGTGATTATCTACCTGTCTCATGAGCATAACGGATTTCTTTGCCTGTAAGGAGTGACCAGTCATCTTCAATAATAAAGTGATATCAACTGGTTATAATAGGTAATAATGATTAAACTATGCATATGGTGTGTTGTCATTTGAGATCAACATTTGTTTCACTTAATTTTTTCCCAAATATTTACTCAATTCTGATATGGGACATAAAAAAATTTTAAGACTAATTGATACTTAGATTGGTACTTTTTGCCACAATCATTTCATTTTAAAAATATTTCCTATCAACAGTGTCATTGAATATCTGTCTTGGTTTATTACTGATAAAAGTGCCTTTGGCAATTCTGTCTTTCCATTACGAGGTTTATTTCATCCCAATTTTCAGGTCATCTTGCTGAAAGAGATCAGATATCCATCCTTTATTAGAGGATGGAGTTGACCATTCTTTATTCAAAGGTGAGGCTATCCTGAAAATTTATGGTAGATCAGGCTTCTGAGTATCACTCATTAAGAAATGATTACTGCTGTGTCTAGAACTTAATATATCATAAAAAGTATGCCAATTCCTTAACTTTGGTTATCAAATATGGTAGAACAACAATTATGCTTTTGCAGCAAGTATGATATATGCAAATGCATTCCAAAATTTATGTAAAGCATTATCAAACACACAGGTTTGATATGAGTCAGACTTTTCCTCCGTGCTCTAGGATATACAAAAATCCCATGCTTAATAATGAATATATATTTAATTTTGAAATAGCTTTCCTCTGAGAAAATTTTATAATACTATAAATTTTGTAATGATTTTACTAGAAAAGACCACATTATTTGCCCACATAATGGTGCATTTTTTGATGTCTCTAATGCTTGAATATTTATTCAAAAGATCCGATGGGTTTCGACACAAGACCCCTGGCTTCACGTAGGGTGACATTAAAATCCATTGACCAAATTGGAGCATTTTTAGCTGGACAAATGTTAACCCAATCAGTATTCTGAGGCAATGGGTATCAACTGGGACTCACCCAAACATAACCATAATATGCAGTCACCCTACTCCTAAGGTAAAGATTAGAACTAGATGATCATAGCGTCCAAGGATGATCCTGCCAATGAGAAATGTGGATCGAGCACAAAGAAGGTTGGTGACTCATTACTTTCTAACCAGAGATTTTTGCTATCAATTGTTTATTTATTTATTTTTATATAATATCCACTCGAATGTCCCAAATGCTTCTCAACTACATGATATCTGTAATTGAATTTATTTTTGAAAATCTGCCTTTGTATTCCTTTGCCACAGACAGATACAGGAGAGTTATTATGGATTTCTTTTGTCACCTACTTCTATCATTAATCTGTCACCAACTTTATTGATTTTACTCATCGTTCTCACTTTCACTGCTTTGGCTCTGTCATATCAAGTCTCACATTTATAAATATGGCCCTCTCCGGAATGGTATTCTTGTCTGTGGTCTATCCCTGTAACTGTGTTACCAGAGTTTTATTCCTAACATGACTATTTAAGTCATGACCCATGTGAAAAGAATATAATCACTTCCTAGAGATTTCAGGAAATTTCAAACTCTGTATGCCAGGAGCTGCAGTTTACTCATAACTCTACTTCATTCATGCCCCGTCTCTGACCATTTCTCTTTCTTGTGTATTTGCTTTGTTTGATAATACTAGGGTCTTCAAAATTCCTGCCTATCATATGATATTTCAATAGAAGACTGATGTTGTAATTTTCTAAGAATGTAATTTTGTCTGATTGTAATAGTTAAGTGTGATTACTGTAAAAATGCATAAAAATATGAGGAAAATATAAATAATTCATAGACATTACTCAGATATTATAACTGTTAAAATGTTTAGTGAATGTCCAATATTCTATATTTTTATAAGTTTATGGATTTGAATACATATGGTAGGTAAATAAGTAAATTTATTGAAATTGTATTTTATGTAGAGTTTCAGATTTTTATCATGAATTAATCTGGCTTATGAGCATTTCCTCGACATTATTTAATATTCTTCAAAAATAAGCTTTTAAAAAGGCTGAGTAATATTTTCTTTGTGCATACCTTAGGAAATTTAACCTTTGCTATACTTTGAATATTTTAATATATCACATCTAATTTTGTTTGCATCTCTATTTAATTAGAGAGTAATTAAGGATCATTTTACTAGATGTTATTATATCAGTATATATTAATTCTACAATACTATATATCATAGAGTTCCACATGACCCTCTCTGGAATATTGCCCTAGTTAATAGCCTCATAAGCATCTGACTGTCGTATTTCTTGCTTTAAGTATGTTCACTAAACAGACACTTCCAAATATTTTTCAATTAGGTATAGAAGATAATAATTTCTTAGTATTTTTCTATGCCATAGTCATTAAAGATTTTGAGTGTAATTCTAATATTTCTTACTATTTTTTGTTTCATTTATTTCCTTATTAAAAAAATAATTTTCCTTAAATTCATTACTAAGAGAGCCTTTCCTTGTGTAATTGTTGTAAATATTTTCCTAATTATTTACCAATATTTTTTTTTTGGTGGTTTTTAATGTACTGAATTTTAAATATGTATTAAATCAAATGTGTCAAATTTTTGGTAAGTTTAGATACGTTATGCATGGAAATTTCTTATTTATCATGAGGTTAATAAACCATGTTTCCTTATAGATTTTTATGGGTTTTTAAAATATCTTTTTAATATTACTTATTTTGAGAGAGAGAGAGATAACACGAGCAGGGGAGGAGCAGAGAAAGAGGAAGAGAGACAGAATCCCAAGCAGGTTCTACACTATCAGCACAGAGCCTGACGCAGGGCTTGAACCCATGGACTGTGATCTGAGCCAAAATCAGGAGTCTGATGCTTAACCGACTGAGGCACCCAGGTGCCCCTAGATTTTTATGGTTTTTAAAATATTTATCTATTTGGCCAGGTGCCATGAAATATGATAACCAGCTGGATTATTTTCTCAGGATTTAAACAGATTTTTCAGTGCCATTTATTAGTGAATATTAACACCTCTCCGTTTTGTGATGATTTAAAAATTTTATATTCAGGTTTCATCATTGCAATATATTTTTATTTATTAACTGGTTGGTGCTTTTGATAGCATTGTTCAATTTTAAGTTTGTATAACCTGCTAGTATTTTTTTTAAGTTTATTTTGATAAAAAGAGAGGGGGGGAGAGAGAGAGAGAGAGAGAGAGAGAGAGAGAGAGAGAGAGAGAGAGAGAGGAGGGGGAGGGGCAGAGATAGAGGAGAGAGAATCTAAAACAGGCTCCACACTGTCAGCACAGAACCCAAAGGAGGGCTTGATCCCACAAACTGTGAGATCATGACCTGAGCCAAAACCAAGAATTGGTAGCTTAACCAACCGAGCCACCCAGGTGCCCCAACTTGCTAGTATTTTTTAATATCCTATTGGAAAAGTGTTGTCATTATTTTTCTTCTCGTTTTTCTTTTCCTTTCTTCTCTTCTCTTCTCTTTTCGTTTCCTTTCGTTTCCTTTCGTTTCCTTTCGTTTCCTTTCGTTTCCTTTCCTTTCCTTTCCTTTCCTTTTCTTAATAGTTTCTTATCTAAGCGGGACTCAGGGTGCCTGCTTGGGATTCTCTCTCTCCTTCTCTCTCTGCCTGTCCTCTGCTTGCTCTCTCTCTCTCAAAAAAAAAAAAAATAAATAAAATAAAATAAATGGGAATCTTTATACTTCTCTATTTAGAATTTGTTAAATTTCCCTCCAATGCAAAGTTTTGGATTTTACAATGTAAGTGACTATATGTAAATTATAAAAATTATCTATCTATCATCTTTGAGAAAACTGACATCCCAAGGTATTCATTTGTCCCACTCAAATTTTCTTCATTTTATAGTTTAAATATTTCTTATAAGAAATGTATACTTCAGCTGATATACCATAGACCTGTCACTGGTCAGTTTTAAAATGTACTATGTTTACATTTTTTGTTTTTTAAGACTTCTTGCTTTTCCTGATCTTCTTAAATGTATTTTAATTTTTCTTTCATTGTTTAGGTTTTCACATCTTCATTTCTGATAATCGACATTTTTCACAAATGATTTTCTTATCTATGTCCTGCTTCATCCCAGACTTTCTGCTTGCCCTCTAAGCCTGCTGCAAAGTGTTATACTGGGACCTCCCTTACTTGCTCATCTGGTTGGAACAATGGATCAGCTTGGTCCTTGGACCATAGATTTTACTCTTTCTTGCTTTACTCACTTTATTGCAGCCATTTTCAAATGCTTCCTGGGAAAGTTTTTAGTGAGGAAACCTTGGTGAGTTCCATGTCTGAAAATATTCCTCCTTAATTTGTAGGTTGGCTCTAAGGCAATGTTCCACCTCTTGCTTGCGCCGATGTTGCTGATTAGAAGCCAACACTGATGTGGCATGTCTTCATTTTTCCTTCTCTAGAAACTTTAAGAACTGCTTAATTTATTCATTCAGAAAATAACTAGTTACTAGGTGCTATGTTCCATTTTGTGTACTCAAGATAGGGCAGTGAGAAAATTAAACAAATTCCTGTTGTCACATAGTTTACCCTAGGCTGGGAGAGAAAGACTAGCAAATTCCTAATGAACAGTGCTAGGGATATAGCTTTTGACATGCTTGTGTTTGGCATTTAGCAGGCCCTGATTAGAATTTTTTTAACCTTAAGCAATAGGAATTCTCTTGCCTAAATTAATGAATTAAATCATTAAAAATTCACTAGTTTCTCTTTCCTGAAACTTTTTGTTAGAGGGTGAACTTCTCTGTTAAATTTCTATCACTTTTGCACCTATTACCATATTGTCTGCATTTTGTTTTGTCCAAACATTTGGGTATGTTCATTGATTATATCATATAATCCTATTGATTTTCATTTGAACATATTGTATGCATTCATTATTGTCTCTTACTGTTCACTTATAATGCTATCATACTGATTTTTATACATGTAACATTTATTTTAATCTTTTGGAGGCTACTAATTGAGTATTTCTTTGACATGTGGCCCTTTTTCATTATAGTTACCTTCTATTCCTTTTTTGTCTGGTGTTTATTTTAGCTTGCTTTCTGATTTTCCTTGGATGATCTGGAAAACTTAGTTGTATGTTCATATTTTAAAATGAAGTATAACTCCAGTTGGGAGCATTGCTTATGATCCAAGCTTATTGACTAGTGAACTTAGCTTGAGGGTAAATAGATAGATTGCTGGCTATGGCCCTGGGTAAAGAGACCACTAAATATCAGAATATGAACATCTTTGCTGTAGAGTACAAATAACCAAAAAACTCTTCTAATCCTTATAGAGTTAATTATCTTCATTTTAGGAAAACTCTTACAATTTTTTGACTGGAGAGTTGCAGAGTGGATTCCTTCCAGGCACAGCAGTGTGTGTGTGTGTGTGTGTGTGTGTGTGTGTGTGTGTGTGTGTGTTTGTTAGGGTAAGAGGACAACATTACTGAACCAAGGAGGAATTCACAATTATTGCCTTTGTTTTCTACTCTATATTTCATTGTCCATTGCACCTAGCATTTCCTGGTATAACTTCTTTTGGAGTGGTTCTGAAGGGCTGCTTGCTTCTGTCTTCATTTATTAGAATCCCTCCCTTCCACCTGGATTCATAGATGTTACAGCTCTTTCATCTACATTTTTTTCCCTGCTATATTTGTTAAAACATGTTTTCTGCTCATGGTTTCAGACTTTAAACATGTTTTCCTCCTCATTGTAAATGCATTTCTTTTAAAATCAATTTACTATCAATTTTATGATAGGACACTTGAAGAAGTAAATGCACATGGTTAGTGTTAGTCTCTTCCTGGATTTGGAAGTTGGGAAAGTGTGGCTCTTGCTGCTCTTGGCATTGTCATTTTACAATTTTTTAAGTGATGGCTGGTGTTTGTGCCCTACACATACATCTTTTTTAAAACATAATTGAAGGAAATGACAATCTCTGGCTATGAATTAGAGTCCATGGAATGGGAAGGAAAGAAATGAAACATTTGCTCATTTTCAATTATTTGTTAGATCCTGGACAAAGTATTGCATTTAACTAATAGCAATCCTGTGATCATGTATTATTGTTACTGGCTACAATTCTCAACGACAATTCCAAAATCTGACACATTAATGGTGTGCCATGTGGCCCATTTAAAATATGAAGTTATATTAGATTCTATAATTATTTTTTTCTGCATCCTTCCATCTCTTCCCAACCAGCTGCCACCAAATTGGAAAGTCCTAACGGGCGGGATTCATTTGTGATTAATATTGTAGTTTCCTGAAATCCTCATTAGAGCTAGGAACAACAAAAAATTTTCAGCAACGGTCCTTAGGTAAAGAGTAGTTAATAATTTAGTATTTTGTCCCCTAGTTGTGGACTTCCTCAAATTTAAGTAACCTGAGACTAGTAGAAGTGAGGAGTTTGCATCTATGTAGACATTATCTAATGTTGCACTTTTTTTAAAGAAATGGTACATTCTGGTAATCACTTCTCAGTGTAAATATTTACTAATAATTGAATGAGCATATTTAATAATTAAACAAAAATGTATAAGCAACTTCTCTATGCCCAATACATTAGACAACTAGAGATATAGACATTCCAAATAATATCAACATCCTTATTTAGTATGAATTTAACTGTACTCTATATAAAAATGAGATGCAAACTAAAGTCAATAACTCATTAACAATGAGAATAATATTTTAAAATGTCTAAATATAAAAATAAGTTGTAGAGGAAAACATCTACAATAAATGAAATAAAAAATTAGATGCTGTGTCCCTCCTAATTCATAAGAGTCCCCTAAGGAAAAGACTGCAGTGTTAATTCAGAGAAAATTGTGGAAAAATCAATGGTACTGCCAAAAGTGCTCTAGAAAGAGGAGATTTCTCCTTTAAAAAATGTGAATTCTCAATAGAAAGACCCAAAAGAGAAAGAGGAAAATTCAAGCACTTCTTGACTTCTGAGTCAAATATACATATTGGTATTTGAATACAATGTTTAAACTTTTCAGTAAACTATAGCAAAGTTAATACTGCACTTTTGTATTGATATCTAATGGCATTGTCTCTGTATAGCTAACAATATCAGATATCAATATTCAGTAATACACATGTGGGAAGATTGGTAATGGAGCAGGGAAAAAAAACCCTGATTTTGGAATCTAATACAAATTAAATATGGTCTCTGTAAATGCTGAACAAAAGTCTCCAATCACTCAGTATCTGCATATGAAAAATGCAAGAGCAATCCCTTAAAAAGTTATTGTGAGGATTAAGAACATGTATGTTTGTAAAGCACTGAATTAGATACCTGATTAATGATAGGGATGCAACTAGTGATAGCTAAAACCCTGGAAAGATATTTATGTCTTTTTCTTCATTCTTCCTTCCAAAATCAATATTTATTAAGAATAGTGAACTTCAGTCATCACACCCACCTACAGCTACACACATCTTAAAATACAAGAACCCTTGTTCTTACACTCAAAATGTTCTTTTCCATTATTATTGACAGTCACTTCAGAGTTTTCTGAACTTCAGGTTTTCTGTGCTCCATCAATGGTCTCACTTTTCCAGTTTTCTCCCAAACCCACTTTCTCCTCTACATGATGGGTCCTTGAGGAGCCTAACACTCACAGGGTGTGCTCATAATCCTGGATGTTGGGGCAGCTGAAGCACCATATAGAGTGTGTTTGAGATGGTAAATAGGTTTTATCTCACCGTGCCAACTTTGAATGACTAGTAGTAACTGCATAAATTGCTCTGCTGAGAAGGAGAGAACGCTCTAAAACCTTCGGGAGGAAAGCATTTGCCAGAGAGAGGGAGGGAGAGGGGTTGTCTTACCTGAGGTCGTTGACATCCCCACATGTAGTACTTGCCCTGAAATTATGGTGAAAACAAGGAAGTGGGAGGGACCTCACCCAGAGTGAAGAAGCAGAATGAGAATGGGCTTTAAATCCCCAGAATAGGGAAAGAGGGGGAGTCATGTGGTGGAGAAATGAGATGAGATGAAATGGCATTAAGATGGAAATACTTGAGGACTGATTTTCTGCATCATTCCACCCCTTTTGAACCATCCCTCAGCTGTATTAGATTGCTAATAGTCAGCCTTAACCATAGTAAAATTTAATAGTCTAGCACAACATTTTCTTAGCCTTGAGTTTTCAGGTCCTTAAGTTCTAATTGCAAAATGAGAATCTTTGCTTCCAGGAAGAAAATTTTAGGCTAAAGTCACAGTGAAGATGATATGCACAGGGAGCAATTCTTTTTATCGTTCCTTGCAAGTAACTTTAGTCTCCGAAACATATAATTTTTTTGATATATCAGTGTTTACATTGCTTAATCAAGTGTATACAGTGGAAAGATGGTATCTGAGAAGGACCAAGAATTATTTGGCACTGAGATGGGGACAGAAGACAAAAGGAGAGGGACTTGGATATTATTACAGACAAACTTTAACACCACTTAATTTGGGGGGTGTATCATCCTTTCTTGTTTGTGTTCTGGGTATAGAAAATAAATTTTATAACAGTATTTCATTTTCTAGGATGCCTGACTGGCTCAGTTAGGTAGAGCATGTGATTCTGAGCCACATGGCAGAGCGTGTGATTCTGGGTCTCAAGGTCATGAGTTTGACCCCACGTTGGGCATGGAGCCTACTTAAATAGATTAAATGTTTTGAAAAAAGTGTTTTTATGTCCTACTCAATGTAAGTGTGCCTTAGTAGTGGTATCAAGTCAAAGTGACACTTTTAAGTGATACATGCCTCCCCCCCAATAATAGAACCGAACAAACAAACAAACAGTACTGCAAAGCAATTAGCAGTTTCCAAACAGCATGGTGTTCTTTGTATGTAAAAATCAGTTTATTTAACTAGTAAATTAAAACATATATGAATTATCACCAGAACAGACATCTTTCAGTATTTTTCATTGATTTTTTGATAGATAATGAAGACACAGTTTTTAAGTTTTATGTATATTATTTTTCAAAGGTACATTTTATATATAATGTGTTTGGGTTACAAAAGCTAATTCAACTCGTTAAACAGAGGATTTGTATGCATACTTTAATTATGTTTCTGTTTTATAATATCATTTATATAGTGATATGCTGAGAACAGTGCCTGGAACATAGCAAGTTCCCAGAACACATTTGTTAAATGAATGAGTGACTTATTCTCTTCTTTTATAATTTTTAATTGCCTTATAATCTTCTGAATAGAAATGGACATTAGCTCCAAAAGTAATAAACACTCAGATGGAGGTGTACATTTCCTTTTTTTAAATGTCAGTTCATTAATTCTAGAAATAATTATTATATTAGCTATTACTTGTGTTAAAATGTCTTTAGGTTGTTAGTGGTGGTAATGATTTTACTGCAGCGGAAGGGAGAAAGAGAGATCAGTGTGAATCAAGGAGTAGATGGAGGGTAACATTGCTAAGATTTGCTACAGAAGAAGGGCAATAAATAGCATCTGTATTTTCAATTTAAATAAAAATTAGATTATAGCACGGTTCTGTGCCTGCTTTATCCCTGAAGCAAGCCTCTGGATGTCAGCAAACATCTGAGCCTTTTATATGGGAGGAAATGTTGGCCAGATTGATAATTATGGAAGTGAAAAACATATCAGGAATATTAGATTACATTTTTATTCTTATATATTATAAGCACAGAGTAAAATCTAGAAGAGAAACTGCACCAATTGCACAGGTTTCTATCATGGAAAGTTCTCCTGAGTCTCCTCAGGACATACCCCTGTAAGGCTTTCTTCAACTGTAGGATACAGTGGACCTGGGATGAAAATACAGGCAAATATAGGGGCTGAGTTGCTTTCTGGTGCACTTTTTCAGGGCACTTTATTTGTTGCACAGCATTACTTCATCTTCAGTTTATGTACCATCAAGATATGTGCAAGGACTTTTGGTTTCAGGGAGCTCAAGCAAAAGTTCAGTAGGGTCTTTGAGAGACCATTTGTCTTGGAGCCAGGCCAGACTACGTAGCCAGCTAAACTAGGTGTAAAATTGTTGGTCTATATATCCCTGAACAATATAGACAAGCTAATCCTGGGTACCAAGTTGAGAGTATCAAACTTTAAAAAGCACATTAAAAGTATTAATTAGCTCATGTTGACCTCACTGTGCCAAAGTTCAAGACTGGACTTCCAGGAGCCCCAGAGGTAAGCATAGTGATACCCTAATTGAGCTGTAAGTTAACCTTCTACAGCAACATTGCACAGTTAGATAGGTATATACCCAGATCAACATAGGTAACTTGAACACCTCTGGATTTGACTGCCTTTGTTGTGTTCAGCGTTCAGTGAATATACACACATGTGCCACCTGTCTGGCTAGATTTTACTGCTTTTTGGTTAGGGAAAACACAAATACATGACATGGCAAAATATACCAGGTAGTCAATTACTATTTTATTGCGTTATTACTACTAAAGTAAGCAGAGATATTCCTAGAAGTTTAGCACTTAACATGGACTTTGAGCAACTGAAAGCTTTTTTGTGGTGGTGATAATGGCCAGTAGTCTAGGAATCTTTAAGTAATAAACCAGGGCCAAAGCCACATCCTTTGTACTGTAAAATGAATCCAGATACTTGGTGGGAAATGGAATTGAGCACAGTATGATTGAGACTTGGCTATGGATTAAGATAGAAGCTGAATTCTGGATTGATTTCTAGCAAAACTGATTTCTAGGAAATCTAATGTCTAGGGAAGCCTTAGTTAAAGACTGAGCTTTGACCACCAGGGTCTGCCTCAGTTAAGCAGATGCCCTCTGCACATGAAGCAAAAGTACCCTTGCCTGTTTGCTGTACACAGACCGGAGAGTGATTGACGAAGCTGTCCCTGGTGGACTGTTAGCCTGAACAGTTCTTCTTTCATACAGACGGACTCTTTGCAGTTACAACCACAAAAGCCTGAGAATCTAGACCTTTCCTGAAGCCCCATCACTAAACGATTAAATCAGGAGGTCCAAGCCTGATATCCAGTGTGCTTCTCTAAACAGACAACTGATCCCCTACCTTCACTACTTGCTCCTCCAACACTGCCCAGAAAAGTTTCAGCATCCAAATTGTGTGGCTACTGAACAAATTCATACCATCTAATAGGTCAAAAAATGATCAATATGAGAAAAAAGAAATAAGATATCTCATATAAGAGGAATGAGTGATACACACATCCAGAATAATTTGCTGTTCTTTCTAGGCAGACTCTAAAAATGAAAACATGTCTATAGACTTGATCTTCTACCTATTGAATAAATATGACCTGATTAGATTTGCCAATCAATTAAAGAATTTTTTGGCTCAAAATAACACTGAGGCTTTGTATACATCACTTAGGCGCCGAATTAAATAATAAAAATCACCTTGTCCAACATATGTAGTCAAATATTATATGGGCAAAATAATAACTACTGATGATAGGTTATCAGAATTCAGCACCCATATTTAAGCATGGATATCTATTTGTAACTGGAAGAAAATAGGTCTAGAATATCAGCCATTTTAAGAATGTGGAAAATCTGATGAAAATCAATTCAACAAACATTTGCTGAGTCTATAACATGTACTAGGTACTAAAACTAAAGTAAATAGGAACTAAATTCTGCTTCAAAAAGATCCTGAGCAGTAGGTATAAAAAAATTTGGAGGCACAGACCAGCATATCAGCTGAGGGGATTATGAAGTGTCTTTTAGTATATTTCTAGATTCATTAGTGATCATAGGAGCAGCATGTGATGAAAAACCATCAAAGTGGGAAAAGATTAATAAGGATTTGAATGCCTTGCTCTTAATGAAGGTAGAAATTAGCACAAACAGCATAGACAAGCTTCCCCCATTCCCAACTTGGCCATGGCGCATGGATGTGGGAATGTAAAGATCAACAACTCAAAATCCAGTGTTCAGGATACTTAAGTGGGATAGAAGTTTCAAACCAAGTTTGTAGATTATAATTGGCCTCCTGTAGTGAAGAACTTTGGACAATTAGAAGTTAGGAGGGTAAATATAATTTTGAGAGCAATATGTAATTTCTAAAGATCCTATATATCAGCATCACATTGTGGAAGCTGTGTTGTGGCACAAACCTATATTTCCTGGTCCCTGTGCATTTCAATCTATGATTAAAATGTAGAAATGGACCCATTGTACTCCTTCAAATTATATTTTAGTAAAGATTCAACTATTACTGAAAATGTGTGGCCTTCCCTGTAAGATCTTACGACAAAGTGTGTATCTTTGAACTGTATAATTCTGTGCCTCAAAATGTTAAGTCAAAAGGAAGAAAGGAAGAGAGAGAGAAACAGAGCGACTGAAAGAGAGAAGGAAAGCACAAAATATTATTCTGTTGTGGAATATGTACTATCTGGGGCAGATTACACAGTGGATAATCTTATCACAAGCTAACTGAATATTCCAAACCAATTTGTCATTTAACAGAGATAAAAATCAAATTCCTGCTTACGCAAAATACGTGCACTTGTATTAAATTCCTCAGTGGTATGAGAAAAAGAATAGATACCTGATTTAAAACTAAGTTATGAAAAACAACTAAATTATTAAAACAGTGTGATCTGTGAAGGGCTTTTATTACAGGAATTCAGATTATTATATAAAAATTCTTTTTAACTAAGAATTTCTATGGGATTTTTTTTCCTGGAAAGACTAGCACTTTAAAATTATTATAATTTTAGTTTCTGTATTTCCTGGGAATTGTGAGAATATTAGTTTCTAAAGGATAATCGATATAGAAGGCTTGTACTTTAAGATATTTACTTCTAATTTCTTAATAACTTCTAGAAGTAGGCAAATATTTTATATTCAAACAATGATACACTGATTGCTCCCTATTACATGTATGCAGGCATGCAGAAAACTTGCAGCTTTATTTCCATAACGCCAGCCACATGTCAAAAGTAGACATAAATACATACACAAATTAGCCAGGCAAAATCCAAAAAGATCTGTTCTCCTTTCTAGTAGGTACGAGGTATATTTTTAATGATTTGTGCTCTGAAAAAGGTAAACAAACCAAAAGAATATCAAACTGCATTCTCTGTCCTGTCTCACTCAATAGAGAATAGATGTGATCATCTTGAAAGAGATAACCAAGGGGACTTGTTCGAGCATAATTCCCTGAGAGTGTTGTTACCATTGCAGAATAATGTTTCATATGTGTGCAAATCGGACACAAAGTATACAAAGACTGCTATGTAAATAAGTAAACTGGTCTTGTAGGTACTGGACACCTTAATACCTGAACCTGGTTGTGGTGTGGAAAATAGCCCAACTCAAAAGCTAAACAGGATACAGATGGGACCAGCAGAATTGGCTAAGAACAAGAAATAAAGCTTAAAAAAAAAAACAAAACAAAGGGGTTGAGAGAGAGGAAAAAAAGAATCAGTAAAAGGAAATTTCTGTTGCTGTTAGGATTCACTTCAGGAACCAGGAATATACGTGTCTGGGCTTAAAGAACCAATGAGGCTGACTTCTCAAGCAACACAGTTTAATTGGTCCCAGAGGATAAGTCTTCTTGAACCTCTTGGAGAGACCTCCAGAACTATCAGACTATAATTTTTTAAGGTGAACATGTATGAAAGATTTATTTAACTCATTAATGAGGGAACCAGCAGGATAGTAAAACTGGTTCCTATTCTTTGTTTCTTAATAAACCATGCATTATCATGTCTGATGCGGTGGCCTTACTTTGCCTTTCCTTGGAATTATCTTCTCAATTTTCTCAGTTTATTGTCTTTGAAGGCATAAGACTCTGCCTCACCTACTTATTCAAGATCACTGTGAGTGTACGCATTTTATCAAGTGCATCTACCACATTTTGTAATTGTCATTTACACTACAATTATGGCAGCCATGTCCCTCTTAAGAAAGGCTTCTCTCTACATTCTGTACTATTGTATTTTAAATGATCGTATCTTTAAGTTATTGCCTTCTTAGCAGTATTCCACTTAATAAAGATCAGTGTACTTTCAAAAGAGAATGTGTAAGTTAATGTGGTGAGGCAAAGTTTCATAAAGGCAGTTGTATTGACCAAAATATAGAAAGGTACGAAGACTTGTAGAAACAGAGGAATCACCCTGCAGACTCGAAAAAGGACATACATGGATACCTGTGAACTGAGGAAACCAAGTGGAGGGTGCTAACTGAACAGAGGTGTGTGTTCAAAGTGATGAGAAATAAGACAGGAAAGTTGTTTCTTAGCCTTAGAAATGATTGTATTTACAGTGCTGGTCACATATGCAGACATGATTTCAAGCAAGATTCTGGATACTAGGTTATACTGGTCATATAGTTCACCCAAATGTATTTTCAATTCAAAACAGAAACAACTATTACAACAATTTGTAACTGTTTTAACAATTTCATCCCTTTGATTGTGGACATGATTCAGAAAGCCAATGCTTAGAGCATATTTTCTAATCCATTCTAATTATAACCTCATTAGTCTGGTCCATAAAGGGCTACCCTTTATTTATACTTGTACATATATATGCATATGTGTGTGTGTGTGTGTATAATATACATATATAATATATGTATAATCTTTTTCTACTGGCAAGTGGTAAACATTAATTTAATAATAGTAAGAGTTGAGTTAAATGGAATGGTCGAGAGAGTAGAGAACGTAGTCCTTGCCCTAAAATAGCTTGAAATGAAGTTGGGGAAAATAACAAATGCACATAAGGACCCTATATACAGATAATTATAGAACTCATCTAAATGATACATTTTATGTGCAGATGAAAAGCATTAAAGAAAGTCAGAGGTAGGAAAATTAATCTGTAGAGATCCAAGTAGCCAGGATATACAATTCTACAATGAACCAGGTACTGAACTTCAGGTTTGCCTGCATCACAAAATAAATCCCTCAACAATCTCAGAATTCTAATTACTCCTGTTTCTTAGATGATGAAATTGACACTCAAATCATTAGCTCTGTCAATATAACTCAAATAGTATACAACAGAAAAACCAAAATGTGGACTTTTTGACTCTAAATTCCAAGTGGCCCTACCTTGCCTATGTTTTAAAACTTTTCATAACTTAAAAACTATTTGAAGGTGATGGGTTTTTTTGTTTGTTTGTTTTGGTTTTGTTTTGTTTTATCTCACATATACAGTAGGAATGAAATTTTAGCAGAGGGAAGGCAACAAAGGACATTAAGACAACCTGAAGGTGATATCTGAATCATAGATCTTTCTGTCTGACAAGAGAGAAATCAGTGCTATGGTCTCCTAGGTTTGGGGAGGTTTTGTTTGTTTGTTTGTTTGTTTGTTTGTTTAATCTAGCCTGTAATTTAGTCTTCCAAATAATCCAGGAGGAAGGGAAGAGTCTCACCTTCCATCTCCAGATTAGAAGCTGGACCACTTTCAGTCCTAAATGTCACCTCACATTAAATTCTAATGGTGGATCAAACAGATCTTTTAATAAAGACATAACAAGACAGTACAGAGTTGAGAGACCTGAGTTTAATCTCCTTAACCTTTGCTGTGCTCTTTCCAGGTCTCCCAGTTGAGGGTGTACCCCATCTGGTATTCATCTCACTCCTGAGTGCACAGATCACAGGTCACTTGACACTAGGTTCCTTCTTGTGTCTTGCAAAGGCAGTTGCCTTAGGTGGGCTTTGAGGGAAGTAAGTAAACACTATTCAAGAACTTGATTTATTCTTTTGGTCTTTGTAACAACCCCAAAAGGGCAAGTTTTATTATTATCATCTCATTTTATAAATGAGAAAATGTTACAGAATTCTTAATCATTATGCAATACTTCTTGCCTCTTATCACCATATTCTAACTCTTAACTCTTAGATCATCTAATGTGGTTCCTCAGTTCCAGCATATGGAATAGTGAACTCTGGTCCTCTGTGTTGGGCAAAAATATGGCAGGTGACCTCAGCCTACCCTCTTTACAAATATTGGTTATACCCAATTTTCTCCTTAATTTCTTGTCATGGAGACTTAGTTTCTTTCTTAAAACCACATAGTCTAATTGTACTTAAATAGAGAAACGTTAATTCATCCTGCTAATGTACTGTTGTCCCCTGTTCCTTGGGTATTAGTCCATGCCTTATTATGTTAAAAGAAAATTTATTTTCTTCCTGGGCCTATCTTCACAACTCAGTAGCTGAATATACCTACGTCTGAGTTCATAAGTGTTGTTCCTGGGAGCAGAGTGCAGTTTCTCAGAGCTTGACAAGAGACAGGATGTTTATGCTTATATTTAGTAGGAGATCAATTTGAAAATATTAAATTTTTTCAAGTGATACTTGCAAGTTTTTATGCAAGCAGATTTCAGAGAATGTGAAAAACTAGGTTTAAGAGCTGAAGCATGATATTTGAGTTGCTGGTCAAACCTTAAAACTATGAGTTATCTTTTGTATATCTTCTTTTTTATTACTAAGTTTAATCTATCACCGTTATGAAATATGTCTCCAAAATAAATCTAGATGTCAAAAATTAATGTCCCCCTTCATTTCCACTAATTAATTCAAACATTTTTTATCTGTCACATAGATAATTGCAATAACCTTCTAATTAATCTTTCTAGTATTAACAGTATTTTATGAGAATCACATGAGTTAATATACACAAAACCCTGTTTTGTATGTAGTAAGCACCCAATAAATGTTATCATAACTATTTTCTTTCTCTATTTAATTATTCCCATAGAAATCAGAGTAATCATATCAATATTTAATTTTTATTAAAGTAATATAGGTAGGTAGTTCAACAGAAGAGGAATATAACATTCCCCTAGTTTACCACCCACAAGCCACAGTCCTGCACCAGAAATGCTGTTTTACCTGTTATTTTTCTCCACATTTGTGAATGATGTACGAGTAAGACCATACTTCCTATAATTCTGTATTTTTCCTGGATGTAGTAATAATTTTAGTATTTTCTTTTGCCTGGTTTTCTTTGAAACCATCTTGAATTTTTTTTTTTCCCAGAAGATCTAACAGCTCTACCACATACACATAGCTATCAATGACTTCACTATGTTCTGGCAGTTACTTTCTTTATTTTATTTATAATTAATCAAGTTATGAAGAAGAGATACTGCTTTCCATGCCTTCAGTTCTTTGGCTCCTAAATACGTTATTACTAACTTTGGCTTCCATTTGTGTTGATGCTAGAATTTCCTTTTGTAGTTTTCCGATGTTGAATTCAGCAACCAATTTCTCCTGGATATCATATTTTTTTATTCTCTGGTTTTATACCCATATTTTTCTGAGACACAGCATCTATTACCTCTCTATTAGCCTCCTGGTTGGCAGACAAAAGTTTTGAGTTTTTACATGTCTAAAAATGTTTTCTTTTTCTTTCACTTTCGATGACTAATTTTGCTGGGTAGGAAAATTTTTCTAGGATAAAATCTGGTTCACGTAAGTAATTTGAATTTAGTGCTTTATTGTTTTCTAGCTTCCAGTTTTCATGATATCATGTTATGATAATCAATGCCATTTGATCTTAAATCATTTTGCTATAAGTAGATAGTATAACTTGGTTTATCTTCTTTAGTTCTGGGAATTTTTTGTCATTATTTATATAATTATTTCTTCCCTGTCTGTTTCCACTATTCTTTACTTCACAAAATCATATTAATTGGATGTTGGTTCTTTGGGTTTTAGCTTTTGCTTTCTTATCTTTCTCTTTCTGTTCAACATTTAATGACATTTCATTTTAATTTTTGGATGCAGACCTCAAATTTATATTCAACTCTTTATTTTAACTTTTAATTTCATGTATCTTAATTTTAATTTCTAATAAAATTGTTTTTGTGTCCAGTTTATTTTTATATAGATTTCAAATTCTGATTTGTGAGTCAGCTTAAGCAATGAACAAAGCTGTCATCTTTTGGGAGGTGGAGGAAGTGTCCTCACTTCATTGTGTTGGCTCTGAGTAGAGAATTGGGAAATCTCACTATTTTATATGGAGACTATTGACCAAACCTTTTCCTGTCTATTTTTTATGAAACCTCCCATCCCTTCTTTTCATATGTAATTTACCATCAAGTCTTAAATAGACCTTGGTTTTGTGTGGGCAAATTAGCTATTTCTGATTTTTCAAGTTTGTTGTGACTATTTCTTTTGTTTTCAACTGTCACCACTGTGTTAAAATATATTGACTTCTATTATTGCTCCTCCAGTTATCTTTGTCTTCTTGTGTTAATTTATTTCATCCCTTTACCATCATTTTTGAACAGTTTTTGGAGGTGGTAGTGTGCAGACAAGAAATTGTTTTGAAAATCAACTATCACCAACCCATAGGTCATAACTGTTAAGTTTCTTATTGCATTGTAAACATTGTGCAGATACCTCAAAGGCCACTCATACCTTTTAAAACAATTTTATAGCTGGGGTACCCAGGTGGCTCAGTCAGTTAAAGGCCCAGGTCTTGATTTTGGCTTGGGTCATGATCTCATGGTTCATGACTTTGACACCCTGCACGGGGCTTTGTCTGACAGTGTGGGGCCTGCTTGGGATTCTCTCTCTCCCTCTCTCTCTGCCCCTCCCCTACTCACACTGTCTTTCTCTTTCTCAAAATAAATAAATAAATAAATAAGCTAAATAAATAAGCTAAATAAATAAATAAACAAACAAACAAATAAATAAGACAGTCTTGTGTCATACTTCCCTTACAATGAAGTTCAGTCTTGGTTGACTTCCTTTAGTTCTTCAATGCCCTGCATGCCTTTTCCATTTGGGATGATTTTGCATGCTGTTCGTTAAGTCTGAAATATTCTTCTACTCTCTTTTAGCCAGGAATGCACTTTTTCTTCCTCCATACCAAATTTAAGTATTCTTCCATCTAAGAAGTATTTTCTTTCTATTGTTTACTTCTCACAGTAAGTGTCCCATCTATTTGATTCACCACTCAGCCCTAACCATATAGAAGATGTCTGGTCTGTCGTCTGGTGAAATACATACCAAATGATAAGAAAGACATTTGATATTGACTGGATATGTCATTTCAGTAGGTTTTTTGTTATGTAAATTACAAAGCAGTATGGGAATAATGATTAAAAACATGAAATTGGGACCCAGACTGCTTGCGTTCAAGTCTTGGTTGTGCTAGTGCCTAGCTTTATGCCTTTGGACATGTTAAGTGCATTGATTTCTTTCTGTATAGAATGAGGAGAATAATACTTCATAACTCTTAGGGTTTAGGAGAATGAAATTAGCTCATACACATTAGGTACATATGTTTGACATGTTGCAAGTGCTACGTAAGTGTTGGTTTAAAAATTTAGTTCTGACTAACACTGAGTTCAAAAGATCAAATTCAACTTTGCAAAGGTAATTTACTATAGTCTCATAAATAGTTCCAGAAATATTAGCTTTACCTAATTCACAATCTGAAATTAAAAGACATAACCAGAGCAAAATTATCCCTACTTACTAGATAGAGATTAATTAAGATCAAATCAAGTTTATTAGTGTTGAATTATACATAATCTGTTTCTTCTCACATTTGTGAAGCTTAGTGTCATTTTAAAGCTTTCTCTTTCATGTGAGAGTACTAGCATTTTGCATAGCGAATAAAAGCAGAGCTTTTAAGACATAAACTCATGATGGCAATTGGATTTCTCAGTTGCACAAAGAGATCTGTGCATTTATTTCTAATGTTCATGAAGAAGTAAATTGTAGGCAATACTGTCAAATGAATGTAAATGCATAAAAATAAATACAGAAACATATCTTCAAAAATTATTGCTTATGTTACAATTGGAAACATATATATTTGAAAAGCATGTATTTGCACGACCTAGAGAAAACATCAAGCCAGAATTATTAGAAAATAATAGGAGCAAAATGTTTTGAAGGAAAATGAAATAGAAATGAAAATACGAATGACATGTTCATTAACCATTCCGATAATCAAGGTGCCATATGATTTTAAATTTTACTTCATATATTTAAAGTTTTAAATTTCCTAAAATTATGACAATAAATCCAAAGGACAACAATTTGTTTTATAAATTGGAACTTCACTAATTATGATGAAGATATGGATATTATTCTAAAACCTAAAATTCAGAACCCTTTGTTTTGACAATGCTTTATCTGTGTATAATAATTTTCTGAAGTATCAACAAGATTATGGCTTATGAGCTTCTAAGTTTAGGAGCTAATTCTAGTTTATAGTTTCTCTTCCTGTACTTTTGCAGTAAAAGAAAACATAATAGACATGATGCTCACTGCTAGTTTTATTGATTATATGTTTTTTCCTCAAAAGTTTCAATTATTGCCCTTCAAAATTGCACTTGCCTCAACTTTATGCTTAATGTTGAGTGTTGCTTCATGTCACAAGAGGACAATATCTCTTCACAATAAAAATAAGAATTGTTTTATTATGAAACTGAAGTAAGTCAAACGGAAATACTTAGGTCAGCTGTCTCTAGTCAGTAGAACAGACTATATATTTTAGATTGTAGATATGGAGAAATTATTTCAGGCTTAATATGTTTTTTAAAATTATTTTTTCTAATGCAAACTTCTTTTGCTTTTTTTTTCCTGTTCTGTAATATTAATTAATTCAATAAGTTGTGCTTGCTTAAAGAAATAATTATCATAGCTCAAGTCTTGAAATTTGAATGGATCATCTATTCTGTAGTTATTAAATTAGCTTGAGAGGGCAGTAATGCTAACAGAATCTAGTTTATCTTCATTCTCCACAATCTCTAACCTAAAGCAAACCAACCAGATAGTGGATGAAGATATGTTACCTTTAGGGCCCTAGATGCATAGGTCATCTTTTGCCAAATAAAGCAAAATGTTCCTCAACCCACATACCCTCCCTTTGCCTTTTCTTCTCTAGATGATGATACCTCAGACATATGGTTGAATTTTTTTCTTCATGATGGTATTTCCTTTTTGAACTTGGCATAAATGTTATTCACCAAAACTTATCTGAACAATCAGTAATAGAGTGAGAAAAAAAAACACATCATCTATTCAACCTCTTTGCTCCAGGTGATAGATAGATAAAATATATTTATATTTATATAAAATTTCTGTAACTAATAATTATTTCCTTAACAACAAGGACATACAAATGTCCAATATTGAACTCATGATCTTTTATCTGAAACATACTCTTTCCCTCACTTTTGTCAATATATTCATTCAGTTTCTCAACTTGGAAACCAAGAAGTCATCCATTGCAACCCTCCATTTCCTTACCCAGCCAAATCTAACAAGTCAATAAGTTCTATTGATTATCCTCTTAATTCATTCCCATATCTGCCCAGTGAATGACAAGCTTCACTGTCAACACTGTGATAGCCCAGCATTCTAACATTTCTCACCTTGAGTATTATAACATTATGCCTTTCTCCAATCCCAAATTGACTAATGGAGCATTTTTCTTAAAGTTTGAAAATACTTACAATGGACTTCATTTTATGGCCTTTCCATATCTATACCTCTCTATAGCTATCTGACTTTATTTCATGCCATTTGCCTATAACAATCACCAGATTGTTTTTTCAGTTCCATGAAAGCTCTGTGTATTTTCTGATACAGGACCTTACACATGATCTCTTTTATTATAATATTCTTTCCTTTCGCCTCATTTATCTCTCTTCTATGTTTTATGACTTAACCATTACTCATTTACCAAAATTTAGCTTAGACATCACTTCCCCAGAGAAGCTTCCTCTTACTTCTCTGATAATATAGTCATTCTGAGTTTTATAATCCTAACACATTCTGCAAGTTTCCTTGATATTAATCATTTTCATAATTACATGTTTACTACATGTCACCTCCACTATACTCTGCACCACTCTCTGAAGATAGAGACTAGTTTTGTGAATGTAGACTCATTTTTCATATTCCCTCTAAGGTAATATAAAAACAAAACCCACAAATAAATTTTTAAAGAGAATTGTATTAAATTTCAATATTACCAAAAGGGTTCCTGAGATCATGAATGTTTATTTCCATGAAGAGGCCATATTTTCCCATTGATTTATTTTTAAAATGTATTTCATGAAAATGCTATAGTTTTCTTTATTTAAAATTTAGGATTATCAATTTCAGACAAATTATCAATTTGGCTGCTGGTCTACATTTATCTGATTAACATTCTCTCTAGTTCTTTACCACAATCATTTCAAATCTCCTCTAGTCTCTCTGAACTTTGGAAGAGTAAAACCACCACTGAACTTGCCCCCAATTCAGCAGATATTCTCTCCTTCACAGAAAAAAAATTAGAAGGCACTAGAAGAGAACTCCCTCAACTTCCCACTTTTAGGAGTAATAATTTGTTTACATGTGCATAGATTTTTCTCCTTCCTACTTCCCCCTTTGTGTGGCCAGTCCTTTTGTCCATAACTGGACTAACTTTTCCTTTTGTCTCTTGTTCATCAAACTTCTTCTTGTCAGAAGAATTTCTTCAACATAAGAATTTATAAACTATTAAATATTTCCCATGTTTAAAAGAAAGTTTTCTTCACAATATTCACCAGAGAAATACCTAGTATTCACTTCTATTCAGTGAATACAAAAACAAGCAAAACTAGTTGATCCTTTTAAAATTTAAGAGAAGTTGAGAAGGAGGCTCTAAGATGCCAGTAATGCTTTTTTTTTTTTTTTTTTTTGTCCTGGTTATGCGTCTCAGTTCACTAGATGAATAGATAGTCATCAAGATATGCATTTATGAGGGGCATCTGGTTGGCTTATGTGACTGATATCAGAGTCATGAATTGAGCCCTACTTTGGGTGTAGGGTTTACTTAAAACAAAACTTAAGACAAAAAGATATACTTGTGGGATGTGCACTTTCCTAGCCAAATATTGTACTCAAAAACAATTGAAAGAAGAAAAGTTTCCCTTCATTTTATATCCCCTACCAGTTATCCTGTCCTTTCATAGCTCGGATTCCTGAAAGACTTGTCTTAGTTTCTTCAGTTCTCACTAAAATAAATTTGGCTTATGTTCCAGTCACTTTAATAAAACTGCAATCCTGTGAGAAATTATGTAATAAACCTACTTTGGTTCTCTTATTTTTCACCCTCCCTTCAACATTTGGCATTGTTGTGTATCCCTTCCTTCTTAAAGTAGTTTCCCCCCTTGGTGTTTATGATGCAAGTTCCCATGCTATGTATCATAATTGCACCTTCCCTGTCTTCTTTTCAGATTATAGGATTGTAAATACTGAAACTCCTCAGAGTAAAGGTCTTAGTTTTGAAACTCATTCTATGCATTTCCCTTAGGTAGTCTGTTCCATCTCTAAGATTTTAATTATTATTTATATGAGAGTTATTTCAAGAATAATTTTCCTGTCTCAGAATTTACTGAGTTTCGGTCTCATTTTGCTAGATGCTTGTGTTGTATTTTCACTTGACTATTTCAGAGTCATTTCCAACTGATATTCAATATTGAATGCCTTCACTATCCTTCCCTCTCTGCCAAACGATGCTCTTATTCTTTTTATATCATCAAGGTACCAAATGAGGTCCTCTTCAATTGTGTTCTGTTTCAACAAGTTATTTCTCACTATCATCCCAGAAATGTCCATCACATCATCTCCCATCCATTTTTACAAAACCAGATATCAGGTCAACCTCGACACTTTTCTTCCTCACCAAAATATCCAATATACCAAAAAATCCTCTTATTTTTACCTAAAAACTATCTCTCCAGTACATTTTTTTCCATCTCTTGCCATTTTGATCTGATAGATGGCACTTCCTTCCTGACTGATCTTTTCTCATCTACTCCAAACTCTTCCAATCCATTTTCTGTATTGCAGTTGGAGTGATGTTTTTCAAAGGCAACTGTGATTATAATGTTCTCTGTTCAGACTCCTTTTGATTAACTGCCATTTAATTTAGCTTAAATTCCAAATCCTTCGTTAATACTGCCTGCCTCACTAGCCTCCAATTTCTCTTTCCCCTTACAAGAACTTCTCACATATGGTTCCTTTGACTTCGTTAGTTATATTTAGAAGTCATTTCATCAGGGAATCTTTTCTTGACTAAGTCCACTTGTCCATGGTAAATAACAACCGTGTTTTTGTGGAGTATTTTATTTTCTGTTCTACAGAACAATTTAAATGGCATTACATTTTTTACCTTTTAGAAGTTAAAGTATGTAAATTATTTTTAAAATGTCAGTTATCTTAATAAGAGATAAAGTGTTCACAAGTCTTCCGGTTCTACTAATGACCATTTGCCCCTTGATTTTTTTCCTATCTTTTTCTGAATCAGTCTGAAAATTACTGTCTTCCTGTGGAAAAATAAATTTCATTAGCAATTTCAAATATATCATTAATTTTTTAAATTCCCTTTAAGTGATTATATTCCTTTGGTCATTTAAACTGTTGTGTATTTGTGTGTGTGTGTGTGTTATTGTTTTTATTGATTAGACTAGGGCTTCTGAGGTTTTCTTTTTTTTCCCTGAAGAAGCATATCTTGAATTTCCTGATTCTACAATTTTTTGGTAATAATTTCTTATATCTCTCCTCTAACATTTACAAAGTCCTTCTTTCAGAAATGTTTTTCTGTAACTAATTTAAAAATGTATTTGGCTCAATGCTTACTTCATTTGTATTTTATTTGTTATTATTTGTGAAACTGTTAAATTTTGGGTTTATTGCTAATGTCTCTGACTATATAAATTAGCTTTTGATTAATGACCTTATTATATTTTTCTTGTAAATATTTTGTAAACATAGATTTTATTTCCTTTTAGATCAGGGAGTTGTTATTGTTATTGTTGTTGTTGTTATTATTATTAACTTCCAAATGTTTGGTTTATATTTTTGGTATTTATATCTGTGTCCTTTGAATTGCAGTGGAGTTATGTGGCCCACATATTTTTTGTTTTGATTTGACAAAATTTTTCTTTCAGGCCTATTCTATGATCAATGCATAAGATATTCATACACTTTAAATTCTAATTTAGTTTGAATAAACATGTTCCTGAAAATTTAAAACTATATTAAAGAATCTTAAGATTTTAAAAAATATTTTTTCTTATATTTCTTATCAGCTGTATATTTTTTCACAATACTGTTACTTGATATACAGATTGTTACAAAAGTTTTATCTTTATTGTACCTCGGACATGTATCCTTCTATATCAGTCAGTATTTGGTCAGAGAAACAGAACTACTATGAGTACTTTGTATATTGAATATCTTATAGGAGGTAAAATCCAGAAGTGACACTTGAGAGTCACCAGTTAGCATTCCTGCCGCACTGGCACAGGTGGGTGAATCTGAGCTGCAGGGAAGCTAAGAAGCTGGGCATGCCAATCTTCCAGAGAGGGACCATAAGGGAGGGTGGTAGAAAAGGCTCTTGGTGTTCCTTCTTGTGTGGGCCCCCTGGTCAGCAGGGTCAGCAGTGGGAAAGTAGAGCTAGATGTGGAATGGCAAAGCAAAGACACAACCTGCCAGCACCTCTCCTTATCTTCCCCCTCATCTCACCACAGCAATCTTCAGAGAAAAATAACTGCTACTTTACTTCCTCTCCACATCTCACACAGATTTCTCTTGAAACAACCTCCATAGTTGATCTGGATCAGGAATTCTGGGAAATGTAGCTCCAGCTTACACCAGCATTGTTCACCTTTCAAAACGTGGCATTTATATTTCACTTTTTAGATCTTATTCTTTCTGAGTAAAGTGATAGAAAAAACGTGCAACTATCCTACATAAGCTGAGAACAGACTAAACTTCTCCCCCAGAGAGAATATAAATCATTTTATCCAACTTTGAGTACTGTGCATTCCTTTCTAGCTGAATCACACTCACTCTTTGATAGCTTGTAACTTAAATACTGAGAAACAAGTTAACCACCATTAACATGTTTCATGAATGGGGGAATAAATGAAAGAAAATAATTGCATATACGTTTATGATCAATATATATGTGTATACATACATATACACACATACCGCCCATGTAGTATACACACATACATAACATACAATATATAAATGCACAATGCATGCAATGTATATGCATATGTATATACACAAATACATGTGTATGTGTACCTGTGTTTGTGTATGTATGTATGTAGACACACATGTGTCAACTTGGATCATACAACTAGTTATAGGAAAAAGTACTGTACTGAAGAGTACTTCTACCTTAGGTTGAATACACATGCACACACACACACACATACACACATGTGGGTTTTTTCCCCATTTTATATAATATAACTACCATAATCCATTGTTCCTGCAACTAGTCATGTGGTCCAAGGTGGCATTTCCATCTTGCTTCTAACCCTACAGATTCTATTTTTCCTTTGCCCTTGTCTCATTCAGCTCAGGTTGCCATAATAAATACCGAAGACAGTGTGGCTTAAACAACAGGCATTTCTTCTCACAGTTCTGGAGGCTGCAAAATTCAAGATCAAAGTGCTGGCCAGTTTGGCTCCTGGTAAGGCCCTCTCCTGGCTTGCAGACCATTGCTTTCTTAAATGTGGAGAAAAAGAGATTGCAGAGTCTTTGTTTTCCTCTTCTTAAAAGACAACAATCCATCATAAGGGCCCCACTCTCATGGCCTCATCTAACCCTAAGTACTTCCTCCTAGTTCCCATCTCCGAATACCATGGCACTGGGGATGACGGCTTCAACATTTGAATTTCACCAGGGCCATAATTAAGTTCATAGCTGCCTTCATCAAGTAATCATCAGCTAGTAATAGATTCTCACCTAGTTGGGTGACCTAGACTTTTATACTTGAATAAACTTTTATTCCTGAATGAACTGTGATTTTGACAGTCTTGCCCATATTGGATTGTTGCAGTTTTCCATTGACTTATCACAGGGCATGAAAGCATTTAAAAAAGGTCCCCGATAGTGTTTGCTCCATCCAGACATGCTCCATTTTACTTCCACTGTAGAGTACTAATCCAATTTTACCTTAATTACTGAGATAATCAGCCTCTTCTGTGCATGTTGATTCACTAGCATGAGGAGCCTGAAGTGACCAGGTGGCATTTTCATTTTCCAGTTCAATGGAACCATTGTTGTAACCCTAGGGAGAAATATCCTTCCCTTCAGAACTAAGAATCTGAAATTAGCAGAACTCAGAGTTGCAGTGATGAGCAGCAAAATCTTCACTAGAGGATCATTAGCAGCAATAGTGAAAGGAGCTATGTACATTTGCACAACATGACTCCTGGACTTGTTAATCCTAGATATGGGAGAATCAGCACCATATATAGGTCACTTATGCAAAGCATATCCTATGTCCCACTTATTCAGAGCATGGCCCAGCAATGTGTTACCACACAGGGAGCACTGTAACCAAGGCTTCAAAATTTCATTCCATTTTTCTACCACGTTAGCTATTTTAGGGTGATGGAGACATGGCTATATCAGTGAACTACAAGAATGTAAGCCCATCACCACACATTCTATCCTATAAAGTAAAATATTGGTTGTAACAGAGACGTTATCAATAGGGAAGGCAAATCTCTATCTATTCCTGTGGGGATAGCATGCTGTCTCTTTTGTTTTAGAAGTGGTCTAGTGTAACCAATGTGTCAGATAGTTGACTGTCCCATCTCAGGGAATCATGTCATATTAAGCCCCCCTCCCTTTTTTTTTTTTTTTTTTTTTTTTTTTTTTTTTAGTTTATTTTGAGAAAGTGTACATGGGCCAGTGGGGGAGGGGCAGAGAGAGAGGGAGAAAGAGAGAATCCCAAGCAGGCTCCACACTGCCAGCAAGGAGAAGAGCCCATTATTGATCTCAGCTGCTGATGCTTTGATCATTTAGTAGTTTCTCTAGCTAGATAATCCTTGGTAAGTAGACATTCACTTTGATAAGCTCATACATTACAGTATTACAGCTGCTATGACAATGTTTTAAAGCAGGGATGGAAGGAGCTGGAGAAAGAGGCTGACATTCGCAGGAAAAGTTATCTCATCCATGTGATTATTATGATACCCTGCTGAGGTGCTGTGTGCTGAACGTTAACAAAGCACACGAATTTCTTTGTTCTCTGAACCCAGAGAGGTCTATCTATAAACCATTTCTACAGAATCCTTAATTGCCCAGCAAAAATACTAGCCACTAGCCATGAATTAGAGAAAATTCATACCTCTATCCATCTATCTTTCTAGGCAAACTTGCAGCTAGGTACACTGCTCAGTCTTGCCCACTGGGAACGTGCCTTGGCCCTTCACCATTGTCCTTCAAGGTCACTTTGAGTGGTATTTTAGTGTTAGAGCTGCTGCTGTCCGTAGTTGTGATTTTCAATCAGGAGCAAAGAAGATTTGATGCACTTCTTTGTAGTCAATTAATTGGCTTCTGGAGCAGTATCCAATTTATCATTCACTTTTGCTACTTTCTTAATTTTGTCAAGTTGTTTTTGCATATGGTAACTATCTCCTAGTTTCTCCTTTTCCTCGGCATATATCTCTTTGGAGAGAGAAATGGTGAGATTCTTTCTTTTGAACTCTTGACTCTGAGTAGCCTTAGCAAGGTGAAGTTGTGTCACTTATTTATGATTATTGGGAATCTGAAAGCTGAGGTAGATTTTTTTTTCAATAAAGTAGACCCTAGATATTATTCAAGGAATGCTTTGTGTGTGTTTATATGTGTATGTGTTACTTTGCTATAGCAGAGCCCTGATATCTAGAGAAAGCAGAGAGGAACTCAAGAAGACATTTGTACTTATACCTCAGCATGGCCTGTACTTAACAGATCCGCACTGTGAGCTAAAGATGTCAGTAGGATTCTCAAGGAGAGATGTTCCACTTTATCCCTAAAAGTTATTTTGTTTTTAGGGGGCCTTAATGTAGTTAGGCCTTGGTTTGGTAGCCAAAAAATCTTAAATAGCTCTTGCAAAGTTTTCTGTTCTTTTCCAAGTTTATTTTCTTTTACTTATATTTATTAGTTTAATTATGAAGTTATTTATGTATTTATTTGCATTTATGTTCATCATTTCATTGGATATTTCAAAGCTGAAGAAGTTAAACCAAAGAGCTCAAATCAGTATATTGAATGAGATATCTTTTTGCTTTTGAACCTAACTAAAGGTAGGGCATTTAATTCTACCAACCGTGGTCAACCCTTAGAGTCTGGCAAGGTCTTCTGCATGTTGATCATACCACACAACATTTTACATCTTTATTTCACCTTAACACTTAATAATCACAATCTGTATCTTTAATTAATTTCTTGATAATCATTTTATTTTTTTTAAATTTTTTTTTTCAATGTTTTTATTTATTTTTGGGACAGACAGAGACAGAGCATGAACGGGGGAGGGGCAGAGAGAGAGAGGGAGACACAGAATCGGAAACAGGCTCCAGGCTCCGAGCCATCAGCCCAGAGCCTGACGCGGGGCTCGAACTCACGGACCGCGAGATCGTGACCTGGCTGAAGTCGGACGCTCAACCGACTGCGCCACCCAGGCGCCCCTTGATAATCATTTTAAATACTGTTAAGGACTGATATGTGAATGTAAGTCTTTGACATATTGAAAAAAAAGATAAAATCTTAAATAAAAGAAATAAAATCTTAATAAAATCTTAAATAAAATAAAATCTTAAATAGAAGGAAACCATAGGAACTTGGGGCATGGAAGCCAATTATTTCATCATCACTTATTGTCCTTTTTTGAATATTTGTGCTTTAAAGAACTGAGACAAAATGAAGATCTAAGAGGGAACATATATGGCAGTTTCAGTCTGTAAATGCCCTGTGGAGAAGGAAGAGTGAATTGAAGCTAGGGTTGTTATACATGCTGAGTATCATGTTTATAAGTTTAGAGAGGTGCTGGGTTTAAGACAATACCCATTTCTGCATTTCACCAGTGAGCTATTTCACCAATGCTATGACTATCGGCTAAAATATAGAGTTCTCCCTCTTCTGTATAGGACATAAGCTCAGGCAGGGACAAGGCGTTCAGATGAACCTCTGGTCTAAATAATGTAAGCATATGCTTATGTTTGGAAATAGAATACCTGTCAGGTACTTTGAACTCAAATAGACCTCGTGACTTTAAATAGAGGTAAAAGTAGTCAAGAGAATATTAAAAACTAATGGATGAATAAATGAGGTCGAGAGAAACGGATTTTAGAAATGTAGATGGAAATCTTTGGAGTTCACATTAAAATAATGATTCTAGATGAAAGTAATGGTTCATCCATAAACACGTAATCATAAAATGATTTTAATCCTGGTTAAAAAAAAATTTTTTTTAACCTTTAAAAATGTCGCTTTCGGTTGTCCTCTGAATTCACTGTATTACAAACCTATTGATGTGACCAACCACTCTGTAAAGATATAAATCTCAGGTGAGCTCAGAAATTATATAACCTTGCATCTTAAAAAACATCACTGAAAAGATGTACAAGGCCCCTATGAATAAAATCTGTTTACTTGGAGTAGAGGAAAAGGGACTGGCATACATTTCTGTGAACTCAAACTTTAGCTTGGGCTTTGCACTCTTAGTGTGAATTTTGCTTTCATTATTTCTAGGACATAAATAGCTCTGGACAAATGGGGTAGTATTGACTGAAAAAAATTTCTAATATATGCTGCTGGCAGAGACCTTTTTCCTTTGCAAATCTCATCAAGTAAAGGTTATATATACCCACTAAGAAAGCAGACACATTTTGAATACCTAAAGTAAAAGGAAGCACATATGTATCCATATGTATGTTTGTATGCACTTGTTTACATATGTGATATATATATATATATATACACATATATATTATTTGCATATGTTTATGTGTCTATGTATATGCATGCATGTATTTATTATAATGCATGCATGTAAATTCGTGTTTCAGGATATTAAAAAGAACTTTTCAGTTGCCTCTCATATGGGTAGTGGGGCCCAAAACGGAAGAAAAAGAGATCTGGCAACAACTGGGATCACACCTTTCTCAGACTGCTAGTAGACAAAATGTTTGACCTTGAGGGATTTGTAATGTTCATTCTATGAGGCAGTTATTTGCCTCTGTATGAGGCAAATACTGAACCTTAAACAGATGCACTCATATAGATTGGGATGTCTCTGAAAAGAATATTCCTTTCCCCTCTTTTTTGTAGTGAATATTTTTTAATTGAGATATAATTGACATGTAACATTGTGTGAATCTAAAGTGTACAGCATGCTGATTTGATACATTTATGTATGTCAGTATATTAATATATCCTTTCCCTTCTTCTTAACAGCCCTTTCCCTGCTTGTTGGATATCTGCATAGTGAAGGTTGTTTTTTTTTTTTTTTTTCCTGTTTAGCCAGTGCCTTCCTAAAGGAGGGAGGAAGAGAGAGGCAGCAAAGCACAGAGTGGGAATCACAAAGGAGCAATATGTAGGATTTGCTATTTGACAGGGCTAGGATGGGCGAATTTTCTTTGAGACTAGTGTTCACTTGGGAGGCTGGCTAAGCTTCAGTGATTTTGCCAGTTCCCCACGCAGGAGGATTGCTCAGAAGAAAGGAAAAAGAAGCAGGAAGCTCTGGGGAGTTGAAAGGTGAAAGCGGTTAATTCCACTTGGCTTTCCAAATCAGGGAACTGGGAAGTGGGGAGGCCCTCAAGGGACTGTGAGGGATTCTCAAGCACAGTCCACAAAAGGGCTAGTATTTGAAAAAAAGAGTCTTGGTTGCCTTAGTGGCCTCCACAGTCAAGTTAGTGTTAGAGAAGCATCCACAGCTTGCAGTGAAGATACATCTGAACTTTTTCCCAGACTACTAGCCTGCCCACTGGTGAAATGCTTAGAGGGGGGCAATACAGAAGGACAAAGACAGAACCTACTCCCATGTGAATTTTAGTCCCCTTGACTTCCTGAGATGGTAGGCAGGAGAGCTCTGAATCAAAAATGTGATTGGATTATTGCACTAGAAGCACTAAATTTTATTAACCGAAAGCAACCTGAAAGTTACAGAATCTGGCCAAAGTAACAGCTGACTTTAGAGATAAATATACATTTAGATATAATGGGAAACAATGAATGATATTTGCTGAATAAAGATGGAAAGAATAGGCTGGAAAAAGAGGATAGGGACATTTTTACAGTAATTATACCAGAGACATGTTTTAAATATTTATTTCCTGCATATGCAACCTTTTTGCCATACAGATGAATTACTGTATTTAAAGAGTTACTGCTTTAAAATAGCTAAGATAATTTATCTGGGAGTTTACAAATTAATATTCAGCATTGAAGCTTGTAATGCAGACCACCGAAAACTAAATGGTGGTATAGTTTTAATTTCATTCTGTCTTGTGGGCCAATTTTTCACAAACACACTCAGTAGTGAAAATGGAGGAATTCTGTGTGTATAGTCATGGAGATACATAGAGAAAACTGTACTTAGTATTTGAAAATAATCATGCACCATCTGAAAAGATTATAAGACCCAGTGGATAAGTGTTTACATCGTAAAACCCACAAAATGTTGAAACAGGGAAATCGGTGGATGTATGAATGCATTTTATAAAATTCCACAAAACACAAATATGAACTGTGTCAATATATTTTGTGTTTTATATTACTGAGACCAAATCAAAGGAAAACTTGACTCTAGCATACCTTTTTTCTCATTTGATGATTCTTCACATAATACATTGCCTGTTGTGACTTTTTAATGTTACGCATTTCATTTTGGAAAATATGGATTATGAGTTGGCTAATACCTGTTACCACCTACCCGAGAGCGATGCTCAGTGGACTAGGATGGGGCTGGAGTGGCACCATATTGTATGAGAGCACGTCACCTACTTGCAAATTTTGTTCACAGTCTCTGCATTTAGATCTATGAACAAGCCAAAATAAATAATTTAAGGGACGCTTGGTGATTCAGTCAGTTAAGCGTCTGACTCTTGATTTCGGCTTAGGTCATGGTCTCACAGTTGGTGAGATTGAGCCCTGCATCAGGCTTTGTGCTGACAGCATGAGCCTGCCTGGGATTCTTTCTCTCCCTCTCCCTCTCTCTTCCCTTCTCCCCAGACTCCTCACACTCTCTTGCTGTCTCCCTCTCAAAAGAAATAAACATTAAAAAAAGAATTTAAATTTAAAAGAATTTAAAATAGAATAACTTGAGCGACAATAAGAAGAGTAGGATCAATAATGTTTATTCTCTTCCAGGCAGATATGTGCTGTGTCTCTCTGTGTTGTCTTCCTGAGGGTTGTGTTTTGTTTTGTTTTTGTTTTTAAGTTTATTTATTTATTTAGAGATATACAGAGACAGCATGAGTAAGGGAGGGGCAGAGAGAGGGAGAGAGAGAGGATCCTAAGCAGGCTCTGTGCTGCCAGCACAAAGCCCAATGAGGGGCTCGAACTCACGAAACTGAGATCATGACCTGAGCTGAAACCAAGAGTTGGTCAGTTAACTTATTGAGTTACTCAGGTGCCCCGTCTTAGAGTTTTGAAAGAAACTAAGGTGGGTATGGTAGAGGAGGGAAAGAAATAAAGATAAGAAAATAAGATTGAACTAAATTATTTCTAGGCATAAGGCACTATTTTTGAAAAGTCACAAAGTAATGAGTGCTTTATAAATGAATGAATATTTAATATGTTTGTAAAGAAAGTAAAATTAGCTGTGTTAGACTGATGTGAGAAAAGTTGATTACTAAAATGTAATGATGAAAATATTGGGTGACTGTGAATGTATAGGCTAGTTTTTTGTTTTTGTTTTTGTTTTTTTTTTTTTTGCCTTATTACCACTAAATGTATGACCAGAAAACTTTTTTAATTAATTTTTTAAATGATTTTTTTTATTTTTGAGAGAGAGAGAAGAGCATGAGCAGAGGAGGGGCAGAGAGAGAGGGAGACACAGAATCCAAAGCAGGCTCCAGGTTCTGAGCTGTCAGCACAGAGCCTGATGTGGGTCTTGAACTCAGGGACCATGAGATCATGACCTGAGCCAAAGTCAGATACTTGACTGAGCCACCCAGGCACTCCTTTTTTTTTTTTTTTTTTTTAAAGAGAGTAAAAGGAAAGCAGTTTTCAAAGTACTTTTCTTTTATTTTTCCCTTAGGGAAGCCAGGCTATTAGAGAATTTAATTTGTTGTTGTTAATTTTATATGTATTTTCTATAGCTTCAGGTTTCTGTATTAAATTCTGTCAGTCTCCTCTGAATGTCCTTGGTGGTTCCAAATAGTCTATTCTGTATACTACAGAGCAGAGTTTCAGTTAGATAAATTAGTCAGAATGTCATATTTTCATAATTCCCATTTTCTCAAACTTTTCTATTAACAGCAACTCTCCCCCCTCTTTTTACATAAATAAAATAATTTTCAGAGTAGAAAGAAAAGTGAATGAGTGTTTGAGTAGATATGAAGTCATAGTTCAGTTTCTTTTGGCTTTAAGAATAGATTTTTATTTTTTTGAGAGAGAACACAGAAGCAAGGGAGAGGGGCAGAAAAGAGAGAGAGAGTGAGAGAGAGAGAGAGAGAGAGAGAGAGAGAGAGAGAATCTTAAGCAGTCTCTATGCCCAGCACGCAGCTAGATGTGGGGCTCGATCTCATGACCCTATAAGAGCTGAAATAAAGAGTACACTCAACCAATGAGCCACCCAGCTGCCTCCAAAATAGATTTTTTTTTTGAAGAAGCAGCTTCTTCATGAAAAGTGAAATCTTTTCAAAGATTTTTTTATATAAGTAATATGTAATTCTTAAGGTAATGCAATAATGTCAATAGAATGACTGTGTTATCTATGTAATCTCTCCATCTTTTTACATTAACCCATTATACTTACTAGTAGTCCTTGCGATCCAGGTGGCCACCATCTTGCTTTTTCTATGGTGATGCTATACCATGTTTTCCATTTAAGCAAGGTCAAACCATTCTCTCAAGGCATATGCATCCTGGGAGAACACTAGTTCAGGCTAATATGAACCAAATGTTTTACTTTATAATAACAATAGCTGTCAAATTTGTGGGGAAAAGATGGTTTAACTTGCCATAGCTATTTCCATGGAGGGACGTTAACGATGTTCAGCTTTTTTCTTCCTGACTAAATGTGCTGTGAACCTATTTCTATACCCTTGCTGAGGCCTTTCGATTGAACTCCTCTGGCTTCAGCTAATTTAATTCCTAACCAGCAGGTATTGCTAAAGCATGCTGTGTGCACATATTCTGAGCTTTGATGATACAGAGGGGAACAGGCAAAGAATCACCAAATCTAGATATGCATGCCATTCTTACTATAAAGAGTCACATTATCCTAGGCATTCTGTTTCTTCTTAATTCTTTCTCTCTTTCATTCATCCATATAATCCTAAGGTATAATTTTAATTTCATAAATATTTGGAAGGGTAATTTGGGCATGTGCATGAACTTTGGAAGGCAACTCTGAAATGGGCATTAATTATAAAAGATCACTCTTGCTAGAGAGAAATACCCAGTAACCTATTAAATGATCCATGATGTCCTGAAATATACAGACAAAAATGGATCAATGTGGTAGGCCAGAGTGCATAGCCTTAAAGAAGTTACAGAATATTTGTATGATTTTTTTCTTACCATTGTAAAAGTATTTATGCCACTAAGGAATTTAAGGAGCATATGTGTAGGTTAATGACTGATTATTTCTAAATGTCATTGTTCTTTTAGAAAAGAAATTAATACTACTGGTGAAATTTCTCTTGTGGTTCTTTTCAAACAAGCTATTCCAGAAAGACATTCAGACAATGGTGCCATGGAATAAATTCTGTTATTATTTAATTAATCATAAGTATTAAATATTTTAGTATAATTATATGCACAAAACATCAGAATTACAGATGTAGAATGTAAAATCTTTTATTGGTGTTGAAGTGCAATTTAAAATAGCCTTTAAAGAACTCTGGTATAGCACTCTCAGGCATAAGTATTCTCTGTATGCATCAATAATGAATACCCTTTTTTCCCTTCATCCCTTAAGTAGGGAAAGTTGTAACCCTGCCATCGTATTGTCTTATAGGCTAGCTGAGAGAGCCAAACACATCATCATCTCCTTCAAAGGGTTGGAAGGCAACTAAAACAATTCTAAGTGAACAACATTGTTGTTTAATTTTACATAATTATCTCTTGTTGATCCTAATATTTTAATAATATATGATTCATTTAGTATACAAAATCTGAGATATAATTAGTTTTGAATCAAAATGAGAATCTACCCAATGTTGATACACATTTTGTTTTTATTTTTTTGTAATACAAATACACAGGATAAATGAGTGGGGTTACTTACATTAGTAGGCAGAATTTAAATCTTATTCCAAAATGTTAGTATTTAGGAGATCTGTATATATTCCAGAAACTCCAGTCAATAATAGCATAGACAAAGGTTGCCTGGGTGGCTCAGTCAGTTGAGTGTCCGACTTCCGCTCAGGTCATGATCTCACAGTTCCTGAGTTCAAGCCCCACGTCAGTCTCTGTGCTGACAGCTCAGAGCCTGGAGCCTGCTTTGGATTCTGTGTCTTCCTTTCTCTCTGCCCCTTTCCTGCTCCTGCTCTGTCTCTCTCTGTCTCTAAAAAAATGAATAAATGTTAAAAAAAAAAATAATAGCATAGACATGAGGCAATATGAAAATGAAAGCATTTTCCTTCACTGTGGCAAATGTGTAACTATAGAAGTAAATTATAAATATGTTAACTAAGTAAATAAAGGCACTAAAAATAAATCAATAGCTCCTTTATGATATTTAGATATTTTTTTACAAGTCAGTATAGAAAATATATAAGGATGTTATCTCTTATTGTCTACTTGGAAAACCTGAATATGAAAAGGGAATTCCTGGAAGCATATTTTATGACAAAGGAGAAAAAATAGCTTTACTGGATGGGGACAGCCAGTTCTAAAGTGAGGGCTCTGCTCTTTGTCTTTCTCTTTCTGACTTAACTTCACTTAGCATAATACACTCCATACACATCATTGTAAATGGCAATATTTCATTCTTTTTGATGGCTGAGTAGTCATCCATTGTGTATATATACCACCTTTCATTTATCCATTCATCAGTCGATGGATATTTAGGTTCTCTCCATAGTTGCTACATGCTGCTATAAACATTGGGGTGCATGTACCCTTTCAAATCTGTATTTTTGTATCCTTTGGGTAAATACCTAGTACTGCAATTGCTAGATCACAGGATGGTTCCATTTTTAACTTTTTGAGGACCCTCCATGTTATTCTCCAGACTGGCTGCACCAGTTTACATTCCCACCAAGAGTGGGTTCCTCTTTCTCTTCATCTTCACTAACACCTGTTGTTTCTTGTATTGTTAATTTTAGCTATTCTTACAGGTGTGAGAATGGTATTTCATCATGGTTTGGATTTGTATTTCCCTGGTGGTGAGATCTGTTGAGCATCTTTTCATGTATCTGTGTGCCATCTGGATGCCTTCTTTGGAAAAGTGTCTATTCCTTCCCATCTTCTGCCCATTTCTTAACCGGGTTATTTGTTTTTTGGGTGTTGAGTTTGATAAGTTCTTTATAGATTTTGGATATTAACCCTTTATCAGATATGTCAATTATAAATATCTTCTCCAATTCTGTAGGCTGCCTTTTAGTTTTGTTGATTGTTTCCTCCACTTTGCAGAAGCTTTTTAGAAGATGAATTCTTAAAAATTTTGTTGCACAAATAGTTTATGCAAAGTAACAAAAAACATGAAGGGGCTGTTAGCTAAAAGAGCAAGGGAGATGAACAGATAACTCACTCATAACAGAGGAAAAATAGATGACAAATTCAGGAAAAGTTTTGGCTATGCAAATAATTAATAATTAATTCAACTCTCAAATTAATGAATATTTTTACAATATATAATTCATAATGTTTCATCTTTCCACTGATGGTACAATGGAATTCATACAGATTTATTAACTTAGAGAGTAATTCTGTAGTGCTCAATTTGACATGTAGAGGAGAATTTTGTGTTGATGATGATGATGTGAAGTTGTGTTGATGATGATTACAATTTATTACAGAATGGTGCTAAGTGTTTACATACATTATTCTTTTAGCTTTATTGAGGTATAATTTAAAAATAAATTATGAGATATTTAGAGTGTACAACGTGATGATTTGACGTATGTATATATTGTGTAAGGGCTCACATCCCCCCCAAAAAAAGTTAATTAATACAATTAGCAGCTCAAATATGTACCTTTGTGTGTGTGTCTGTGTGTGTGTGTGTGTGTGTTTGAGTGAGAACATTTAAGTTTTACTGTAACAAATTTCAATTATACAATATAGTGTTGGCAGTTGTAGTGACCATGTTACACATTAGATCCTCAGACTTGATTTACAATGGTTTTGATTTTGGTAAGAGGGCACTGTTTTAAGTTCCTGATTAAATTAAAATCATTACCAACATTTTAATGACAATTTAGGAATACTAATATCACATTCTTTATTGCTTAAACTACCCTGCCAGTAGTTACACGTAATCATGGAATGCTTGTAATTTAGCTCCAGAAAAAGTAAACCTCTGATTTGTAACATTTGCCAATATTTTTGATGTAGGCATTCTTACTGTGTCTGGTTTTAAGAATCTAATAGATTACCAGTCCCTTCACAGAATTTCACAGTTGTCTCTTACAAACTAATACAAGCCAGCATAAGTATTCCACTGCATGTAACTTTTTTCCTTTATTTTTAAATAGCAGTGAATTGTTACATAAAAGATAAAATTAACATCCTTCTTTTAAATAAAATTAATTATACTTGAGAAGAAGTGGGTGTGAATGTGGTTTATTTTTCACATTTAATATGTGAAATTAAAAGACTTTGAACTAATGGAGGCCAAATTAGAAATAAACATCAAGTCTAAATTCATCTTTTAACACAGAAATTCTATTTGTAAGAAGTTATTCTAAGAAAATGAAAGTGGATGTGCAGAAGTTTTATCTACTATTAGATTCATTGAAGTATTGCATTTTTTAAACAACTCCTTGGAGAAACTCTGTATACATAGTAATAAGTATTATATTTCAATTGTATTATTGATTAATAGCATCCATTATACATTATATTTAAAGATATTATTTAAGGACATGACAGAATTATTGCAGCACACAGAGTGAAAAAAAGTTATAGAATAGTTTTTACAGTCTTTTACTAGAAAGCTTTATGTGTTTTACTTATTATATGCATTTATCACAGATTTTACTATATATATGTGTGTGTGTGCGCGTGTGTGTATATATATACATACATATACACATACAGTATATACAATATATATTGTCTCTTCACTATATGCATAGATACATATTTGTGTACTTTATATGTTGTAAACAAGAACATTCTTCATGTGTTCTTTTTATTATTTCTATTTTCTTTTTATTATTTATTTTTTTTGGCAGAGGAGATTATTTGTCATTGTTTACTAAAGGTCTGTGTATATACACACATATAAACTTTATGATTCAGTAGTTTTACTCCCCATTATAAACTCAACAAATGTTTGCATATATTCAAAAAATAGAAGTATAAGAATATCCATAGTAGCAATATTTGAAATCACGGAAATCTAGAAAAAGAGCCCAGCAGCAATAGAATAGGTAACTATAGTGCACTATATCCATATAATGGATACTATATAGCAATGAGAGTGAAATGAAACAACATGGAAGAATCTCACAAACATAATATTGAAGGAAAGAGGTTACCACAAAAGAATACATACTGTATCATTCCATATACATAGAATTTAAAACAGACAAGAATGTTATGTTAGAAGTCAGGACAGTGCTATAACTGGAGGGAGTGGTCTGTTTCTTGATCTGGATTCTGGTTACTTAAATGTTTATTACTTGCAAGTTTATTAAGTGGCACACTTAGGTTTTCTGTACTTTTCTATATGTATATTTCAGTAGGTCAGAAGGCTGATGGGGGTAAAATCAAGGTGTCAACAATGCTGTGCTCCTTTCTAGAGGATTAGGGGAGAACTCATTTCCCTGTCTATTTGGATTGTTGGCAGAATTCAGTTTCTTGACATTGTAGGACCACGGTACCCATTTCCTTGCTGGCTGTCATTGAGGGTCATTCTTAGCTACTAGAGGTCATCCACATTCCATGGTTTGTGGCCCCTTTCTTCCATCTTACAAAGCCAGCAACAGTGGGTCAAGTCCCTCTCATACCAAATCCTTCCTCCCTTTTCTCACATAGTTACAGCTGTCTCCAATCTCTGCCTTTCTCTTCTGCTTTTAAGGGCCGAGGCAATTATACTGAACTCCCCAGATAATTAAGGATAATCCATTCATTTTAAGGTCTGTAACTTTACTTCTATCTGCCAAGTGTTTTTGCCATGTGAAGTAACACACTCCTGGGGTCCAGGTACCTAGCTGGGGCTTAGATATCATTGTTTGCCATTAAGTTTTAAGTTAAAACCTTTCACTAAAGTATTTTTAAAACCATATCCTGATGAGAATAATTCAAGAATAATTATCTTTCTTTAGAGCCAGAGTCTTCCTTGGGACCCATACCATTTGCCCTGAGATTCATAAGCTACATGAGATCATACCAGAGTTTGTTCAAAGTGAACCTAGTATTTCTTTAAAAAATGTTTAATTAAGCTTGGGAAACACTGGCTGCTATCCTCCCTCATGGGGAGTCATAATATGCATTAATATAGAAAGGTTCTGAGATATTCTGCAGTAAAGAAATTTTCTTAGTTGAATATACTTGAACATGAAACTTAACAAGAAGAGAGTACCCTGTGAAAGCTCTTAACATCACTCGTAAGAAATGATTTTCCTTGATCTTGACATTAAACTTGACTCTTTAATATCTCTGAAATGATTTTTTCACTATATCACCACTATTATTGCCTTACTTTCTCTTGCTTTATTAAAAATATTGATTGTGCTTTTACTCTATTTTAATTGTTTTATATGTTCCACTTCTTCAGAATTATTACCCCTCTTTCACAGATGAGAAAAACAGAGTGAAGTAATGTCCCAAATCCCCAAAGCTAGTGGCAGAGGATCTTAACACATCTCTTGGCCTCCATTTTTTTACCTTTCCCCAAACCATCTTCTGTTTTATGATGAAAGTTTCCTTCTAAAATTCTGATTTGATTTTTTTTTTTTTTTTTTGCTTAAAACATTTCCAACAAGTCCTTATTACCTATAAGCTAATGTCAGATGTGCTTAGTGTGGTAAAGAAAACACTTCGTAAACCTCTCCAGATGCTGTACTATGACGACCAGTGTTTCTCCTTGTGAACATTGTTCTGCTCATCTTCTACTTCATACCTCCCTGTCTTTCCTCCATGTTCTTTCACTCTCTCTATTCCAAGTGATAAACTCCTATTCATTTTTACAGACCCACCTCAAATATCACCATGTCTGAAGAGTTGTCTCTCTTTCTCTAGATACAATTATGTGCACTGATCTGTGCTATTGTTTGGTATGTGTTTGCTGATGTGAGTTTATTTTGTTTCTCTGTGTGCTAACTCAAAGAAGTATAGTATATATCCTCTAATAAATTATGAACCAGTTCTGCATCCATCCTCCCTTCCTGACTTTATTTATTTATTTAGGCTACATCCTTTTTATTTTTATTTATTTTTTTTAACTTTTTTTAATGTTTAATTATATTTTAGAGAGAGAGAGAAAGAGACAGAGAGTGTGTGAGAAGCGGAGTGGCAGAGAGAGAGAGTGGGAGACACAGAATCTGAAGCAGGCTCCAGGCTCTGAGCTGTCAGCACAGAGCCTGAAGCGGGTCTAGAACCCACAAACTGTGAGATCATGACCTGAGCCGAAGTCAGATGCCCAACCGACTGAGCCACCCAGGTGCCCCTCGTTTTTATTTTTATTTATTTATTTATTTATTTATTTATTTATTTATTTATTTAATTTTTTATTTACATCCAAGTTAGTTATCATATAGTGCAACAATGATTTCAGGAGTAGATTCCTTAATGCCACTTACCCATTTAGTCCATCCCCCCTCCCACAACTGCACCAGTAACCCTCTGTTTGTTTTCCATATTTAACAGTCTCTTATGTTTTTGTCCCCCTCCTTGTTTTTATATTATTTTTGTTTCCCTTCCCTTGTGTTCATCTGTTCTGTGTCTTAAAGTCCTCATATGAGTGAAGTCATATGATATTTGTCTTTCTCTGATTAATTTCGCTTAGCATAATACACTCTAGTTCCATCCACGTAGTTGCAAATGGCAAGATTTCATTTTTTTTTGATTGCTGAGTAATATTCCATTGTAAATATATATACCACATCTTCTTTATCCATTCATCTGTTAATGGACATTTGGTCTCTTTCCATACTTTGGCTATTGTTGATAGTGCTGCTATAAACATTGGGGTGCATGTGTCCCTTCAAAACAGCATACCTGTATCCCTTGGGTAAATATCCAGTAGTGCAATTGCTGAGTCATAAGGTAGTTCTTTTTTTTTTTTTTTTAAGGTAGTTCTATTTTTAATTTTTTGAGGAACCTCCATACTGTTTTCCAGTCTGGCTGCACCAGCTTGCATTCCCACCAATAATGCAAAAGAGATCCTCTTTCTCTGCATCCTCACCAACATCTGTTGTTGCCTGAGTTGTTAATGTTAGCCATTCTGACAGGTGTAAGGTGGTATCTCATTGTGGTTTTGATTTGTATTTCCCTGATGATGAGTGATGTTGAGCATTCTTTCATGTGTCGGTTGGCCATCTGGATGTCTTCTTTGGAGGAGTGTCTATTCATGTCTTTTTCCCTAAATGACTTTATTTATTCACCATTGATAAGTGAACACCATAGTCATTTACTTAATTAAGAGATTGGAGATATTTTCCCTTTTTTGGTGGAGTCAACTTTGTTAAAAGAAAACTTTATTTAAAATGATACTTCATTTCTCATAGTGAATTTGCAGTTATTTTTAATATAACTGATGCCTCTACCACTTCTCCAAATTAGATGGTGAGCTTCTCAAGGTTAAGGGCAGAAACAATGGCTGACTTATCTTTTGATCTTCAGCTCTTGATCTTTCATGTACTGTGTATGACTCATAAATAATATGTGCTCATTGTGGGGGGGCGGGGATCCAATATAGTGGCAGAGCAAAATCCTGAACATCTACACATCAAATACAGCTACATATGGATCATTCCCCTCTGAAACAGATCTGAAAACTAGATGAACTGTTCTCCACAACAAAGGATAAAATAAAAGTGTATCCAAATGTATAGAAAAGGTAGAGACTGCCTCACAAAAAACCCTACCTACCTTACCAACACACAATAGGGAGGAATCTCACAAAACAGGCATTTCTGGAGAAGCAAGAGGTTGGTACCCCACATGGGGCACGATGGCCCCTAGGATCTGCACCAGAAGTATGAGCCCCTAGAACATCTGACACAGAAAACCAGTGGAGCTGATGTATGGGGTTCCAAAGTGCTCTAAGAAACTGAGATTCCTCTCTTGGAGGGCATATGTATGATCTTGTTCACCTGAAATCCAGAAAAAAACTTTGAAAAAGTTTGAAAAGTACCTAGATTATATGTATGGAGATTCATTTGCTGATCTGGGGACATCAGCTGGATGGATAGGGGACAGTTGAGACAGTTCCCAGGGATGTAGGTCCTGGTGGACAGCATTTTTCCACTCTCCACACAGCCTCCTAGCACAGGCATGTGAGCTCAGATGTGGCACACATGCACTGCCTTGCCAGGACAAATTGGAGCAAGTGGTGGCAGCTCTTGCTGAGCCTGGAGAGCACAGGTGGTTGCAGCACTCCTCTGCTCCCTGGCTGGGGTGCAAGAATGTGAATGGTCATGGAACTCTCCTACTGCCTAGCTAAGGCCTGAAAGTGTGAGCAGACAGGACCTTCTCCCACTCCCAGCCTAAACCCTGCACTCATGCATAGACAAGTCACACTCTTTCTGCATTGCCGAAGCTGGCAAGCATACCCCACCCACTACACTTTCCAGTTGCCTTGTTTAAGCTAGTCGATGTGTGCAACCCACTCAGGGGACTCCCTTTATTGCCTGGTCCTGGTGGCCAAGAGGGCTGGTGTTCCATAGTACCATAGGACTTTAACAATGAAAATGACAGTCCTTGGCATCCCACCACCTCCAGGGCATGGCACAGACCATAGACTAAAACACAACCCCAGTCTTCCTGTGCAAAAGGCTTATTTACTTAGCCTGGGGATTCAGTCTAAGGACAGGCTTCAGGTTTCCCACACATCTAGAGGCTAAGGAGGTGCTCCCAGGAAATCTAAGCAGGGAGACATGATCTTTGTGCATCCCCTAGGCTTTACTACAGTTCAACAAGACTTTCCATAAAGGAGCTTATACATTCATTTGGAGCCCCAATTGTGGCACATGTTGCACAGAAGGTACCTCCAGATCTCCTGGTTTTGAGGTCAGCAGGTATTACCATTGCAAACCCACAGGACTATACTTATTTGCAACCTTTAAAACTGATGTCTGGGGTTCTGACTTCAAATCTGAAACCAGGTACTAAATGAAATTCTTCTCCTTGGCTCACTGACACATCTTGGAATACCCTCAACAACAAGGGCATATCAAAAATATTCAGGTGGTCTAGACATTCACAAAGGTTTGAAAGACAACCAAGAGCAAGGGCAAGGTTGTACAAAAAGGATCAGCAACCATTCAAGGGCACTCACTCGATATAGAGGTCTAGCTGTTTTGCCTAATACATAGAAACAGAGTCAAGCAAAATAAGGGAAAAGATAAATATGTTCCAAATGAAAGAGCAAGACAAAAACCTCAGAAAAGACCTTAATTATAAAGAGATAAATAGTTTACCTGGTAAAGAATTTAAAGCAATGGTCACAAAGATTCTCAATCAAACTTGGGAGGTGAATGGATGAACATAGTGAGAACTCCGACAAAGAGAAAACAAAATATTAAACAAGTGGCAAGGCTGAAGAATATAGTAACTGAACAGAAAAATGTGCTAGAAGGGTTCAACAGAAAATTTGATGAAGTAGAAGTGTGGATTAACAAGCTGGGGGAAGAAAAATAAAACATTGGAACTTACCCAGACAGAACAGCAAAAAGAACAAAAAAGAACTTTAGAAAATGAAGAACTTTAAAAAATTTTAGAATATAAGGGACCTCTGAGACAACATCAAATAGAATAACATTTGCATTATAGGGGTTCCAGATGGAGAAGAGAGAAAGAGGTAGAAAATTTATTTGAAGAACTCAGAGCTAAAAACTTCCCTAATATAGGAAAAGAAACAGACATCCAAGTCTAGGAAGCCAAGAGATTTTTAAGTAAAATGAACCCAAAGAGAGCCACACTAAGACACATTGTAATTCAAATGTCAAAAGTTAAAGATAAAGAGAGAATCTTAAAGTCCTGAGAGAGAACTTGTTAAATACAAGGGAAACCCCATAAGGTTATCAGCAGATTCCTCAACAGAAACTTTGCAAGCCAAACAGGAGTGCCACAACATCTTCAAAGTACTGAAAGTAAGAAAACTTCCCACCAAGAATAATCTACCTAGCAAGGTGACCATTTAGATTTGAAGAAAAGATAACGAGTTTTCCAGAGAAGCAAAAGTTAAAGGAATTCATTACTACTAATTCAGCCTTACCAGAAATATTAAAGGGACTTCTGTAAGCTGAAAAGAAATAGGACTAATTAATGACAAGAAAACATAAAAAAGTAGAAATGTACTGGAAAAGGTAAATATACGATAAAGTGGATTAATCACTTATAAAACTACTAAAAAGGTTAAAAGACAAAAGTAGTAAAATCAACTAACTCTATATTAGTTAAGGAAGAGATAAAATAAAAAAATGTAAAATACATTTTTTATTTTATCTGACTGACTAGATAAAAACACAAGATACATCTATACTCTAGAAACTCACTTCAGAAGTAAAGACACACATGGACTGAAAGTTAAGGGATGGAAAAAGATGTTTCATATAAATGGAAACAAGAAAAGCTAGAGTATCTATACTCTGATATCAGACAAAGTAGACTTTAAAACAAAACTGTTATAAAAGACAAAGAAAGAGGGGCACTACATAATTACAGAAGAGTCAATCTTGCAAGAAGATATAACATTTGTAAATATATATGTACCCAATATAGGGCACCAAAATATATAAAGCAAGTATTAACAAACCTAAAGAGAGAAATTGACAGCAATACAATAATAGTAGTGGACTTTAATACGCTACTGACATCAATGGATCTATCATCCAGGCAGAAAATCAATAAGAAAGCATGGGCCTAACTGACACTTTAGAACAGACGGACTTAAGAGATATATGCAGACTATTCCATCCAAAAGCAGCAGAATATATATTCTTCTCAAGTGCACATGGAACATTCTCCAGGATAAGTCACATGTTAGTCCACAAAACAAGTCTTAATAAATTCAAGAATACTGAAATCATATTAAGCATCTTTTCTGAACAGAATGGTATGAAACTATAAATCAGTTATAAAAATAAATCTGAAAAAAACTAAAAACAAAAACAAAAAACATGGAAATAAAGCAACATGTTATTGAACAAGTATCAGTCATAGAAGGTATCAAAGGAGAAGTCAAACAACAACTAGAAACAAATGAATAGAAATATAACACACTAAAATGTATGGGATGCAGCAAAAGTGTGCTCAGGGAAATTCATAGTGATACAAGCCTACAAGAAACAAATGAAATCTCAAACAATTTATCTTCACACCTAAAGAAACTAGAAAAAGAACAAATGAAGCCCAAAACTACTAGAAAGAAGGAAATAAAAATCAGAGCAGAAATAAATACAATAGAGACTAAAAAGACAGTAGAAAAGAACCAATGAAATTAAGAGCTGGCACTGGTAAAAAATAAAATTGACAATCCTTATCAATTCTAGATTCACCAAGAAATTTCTAGGTTCACCAAGAAATAATGAGAGAGGGTTCAAAGAAATAAAATCGAAATGAAAGAGAAGTTACAACTGATACCACAGAAAAACAAAGGATCAAAAGAGATGACTGTAAACAATCATATACCAACAATTTGAACAACTTAGGGAAATGAATAAATTCCTAAAAATTTACAATCTGCTATGACTGAACCATGAAGACATAGAAAATCTTTATAGAACAATTACTAGTAAGGAGATTGAAAAAGTAATTAAAAACATTCCAACAAACAGAAGTCCAGGACAAGGTGGCTTCACTGGTGAATTATACCAAATGTTCAAAGACTTAATACCTGTCTTTCTCAAATCCTTCCAAAAAAAAAAAAGAAAGAAGGGAAAGCCTCCAAAGTCATTTTATGAAGTGAGCATTACTTGTATACCATAACCAGACAAGGACACCACACAAAAAGAAAATTACAGACCAATATCCTGATGAACATAGATGTAAAATCCTCAACAAAAATTAGCAAGCTAAATTCAACAGTACATTAAAAAAGTCATACACCATGATCAAGTAGGATTTACTTCAGGGATCCAAGGATGGTTCCATATTCACAAATCAATCAACATGGTACACCATGTTAACAAAAGGAAAGCTAAAAATCATATGATTATCTCAAAAGACGCAGAAATTGTTTTTAACAAAATTCAATATCTATTTATGATTTTTAAAAAAGTCCTCAACAAAGTGGGTATAGAGGGAACATACCTCAACATAATAAAAGCCATGTATGACTAGTCCACAGCTAACATCATTGTCAGTGGTGGAAAGCTTTCCTCCAGGATCAGGAAAAAGACAAGGATTTGCACTCTCCCCACTTTTATTCAACATTGTATTGGAAATCATAGCCAGAGCAATTAGGTAAGAAAAAGAAATCGAAGGCATACAGATTGGAAGGGAAGAATTAAAACTGTCACTATTGCAGATGACATGATTTTATTTAGAAAACCCTAATGACTCCACTAAAAATTGTTAGGACTAAAAAATGTATTCAGAAGAGTTAAAGGGTGCATCCACTGCTTATAAACTGTGAAAATTTCACATGAATACACATGCTATATAAATTGTATAAAACAACAAAACAGAACAATTTTTATCAGAGACTTTTCAAGGCAGGTTTAGAATCCTAACATCTGAGTTACATTCTGGAAAATTCATTCTTGAGTTTATATGGAAAGAATTTTAAATATGATTACAGATATATCATAAATATCCTGATTCTAAAGCCAAATCTCTCTTTAAACATAAGAGCCAAAGAGTAAAAAGCTGGGCTTTTGATTTTGTTACATATGGTGTTTAGATTTTTGCATAAAACACTTATGCAAAGATTCCCCAATATGGAAACATAATTTTGTGAAAAATTAAAAATATGTATAAAGGTACTTTTTTACATAAATGAATTTAAATTAAACAGGTACATCTGTTTAACATGGAAACTTACGGCAGTTGTTTCATTTTCTGAAGCTGTTCGCAACAAGGGTTATTGAATAAAAATACTGTAAATGTAATTTTTAGTTTAATTTTCCTAAACAGATTGGGTGCCTTTAAGTACCAAATGCCATAGCAAAGCTGATTAAAAAACATCAATTTACATTACATGGGCAGTTTATTAGAATTGCAAATTTAAGTCCAAGCATTTGACAGTCTCCGTCCTTTCCACATACTTAATAAACCAAAATTGATGGGTCTGTTGCACTTGAGAAAAACTAGAAATTGGGATGTTTTATTAAGGATTCAGTTCTAATATAAAAACCAATGCCTAACTTGATGTCCATTCTCTGGCAGCAGTAATTTTTGTCAGCATTGCTATAACTTAATGCAGAGAAAGGAAGAGCACCTCTGAAAACCATAACATCATTTCTTTTCTGCTTTGTTCACATTACATTCTCTTTTCTAGTGTTAATTGTAGCTACATCTAAACTCCCTAAGCTGCCATTTACTATGAATCATAATGATCAATACACAATTTTCAACCTTCTTCTCACTTATTATTGTTAACAATCCTATTTGAAAGCACCCCTATCTATGAGCAAGATGAAATTATGTTAATTCACTCCCAGAAGCTGACAAATGATAACATAATCAAATGGATCTATTCTTCCTATGTTTTTACATTTGGAATCAAGGATGCATATTTAAAGGAAGACAGCATTCTAATCCATCACTGCCATAAGAAATTAATGCAAAATTATTAATAATCTCTGACAAATGAATTTTTAGCATGTCATATACATTTTTCTTTATTATATTGATTTCTTTTCATTAGTTCCTAGGCAGTTCACAATTAAATTTATTTCCTCACCTTAAGCCCAACAACTTAAAAATATGTGCAGTGAAATGTTGAAAGGCATCCAGGCTTTCAGATACTTACATAGTGAAGTAAAAATTTGTTTGTCCCATGTCCCCTACCTCTCTTCCTTTTAACATACTTTTGCCTGAGTTGAATGGTTATTTTGTTCTTTTTGAAAACCAGATTTTGCTTTAGGACTAGCACTGACTTTCTCTATTAAGTTCTAAGTCCCTTGCCAAAATGTTGTTCTCCTAAACTCACAGGTTTCAAAACCCCTCTATGCTAACATTATTTCAGAGATTATAAATTCTTTGACAGTACTGGATTACTAGATGATGACATTATGAAACTATCTGCATGTATTTACTGTTACCAGTAAATTGTCATATTGGGATAAGTGCCCTGACTGACTCCTCTGCCTGTTTTTTGTTTTTGTTTTTTTAGAGAGAGAGAGAGAGAGAGAGCTCTAGCAGGGGAGGGGCAGAGAGAGAGGGAGACAGAATCTGAAGTGGGCTCCAGGCTCTGAGATGTCAGCACAGAGCCTGACATGGGCTCGAACCCTCGAACGGTGAGATCATGACCTGAGCCAAGTCAGATGCTCAATCAACTGAGCCACCCAGGTGCTGCCTCTGCCTGTTCTTATACTCTGGTCATCTTCTAGCATGATGCTTCAATAGGGCATTGTATGTTTCTTTTTGTGTTTTGCTACTGAAATCATTACTGCATTTTATTTTTGCCAGGCTACCCCTTATGGGATAATTAAGGAATGTTAATATGTTTCCATAGCAAGTACTTTAATGCACACTTAGCATTAATCTTAGAAAAAGGTTTTGGAATTAACATGACACATTTTTATAGTCAGTGTCATAGGATTCTTGAATTCAGTCTCTCCCAATTTGAGAATGGAGAGGATTTTAAGTAAATAGTTTTTCAAATTAGAATCGCTTTAAAGTTTTCAATTAAATTACCTTCTATGTGTAAGGGAGGAAAGCATGCTTTTATTCATTAATTCATATAACAACTACTACTTTAGAGCCAATTGTGCTCAGATCTATCTAGATACAAGAAGTGAATTACCAATTTAGATAGCAAAAAGTCTAGTTAGTAGGAAATTTCCACATTTTAAGCAAAAAATAATGGCATCTTATTCTAGGAAAGTCACAATAAAGTTAAGCATATGGATTCAGGATATATTTGACTATATATTGCTAGGATTTACCAATGAATTGGATGTTGGGACATGAGAAAGGTACTAACATAGTAACTCTTAAGTGAAGTTTTTAGCACCTGAGATGGGGAAAATGATATTGTGGGGAGTAGGTTTGTTGGATTAAATCAGGCTTTCATTTCCGATGTAATTATATTTGAAATACTTCTTCAATATCTAAATGTAGATGTCAAGAAGAAGGTAGACATAACTGTCTGGAGCTCAGAACAGAAGCCAGGACTAGAGATATATTGGGGGGGGGGGTTGGATAACAACCTTACAGAAATTATTTAAAATCATTAGGAATGATGAAACTACTTTAAGTAAATGATGTAGATAAAGAAGAATAGAAGCTCGGAGAAACCCCCGAATCCTGGCAGAACATTAATGTTTAGGTGTCAGATCAATAGGAGACAGAATTGCTGAGGTAGTAGTGACAAGAGTAACAGCAGCAACTATGACATATTGTGTCCTTATTCTAAGCAGATCTGTATCCTAAGCATTTTACACTATTTTAGAGCACCTATTTAATCCTCATAGTAACCAAATGGAATGTGCACTATTATCATCTTCATTTTGTTCAAGGGGAAGCTAAGGCACAAAGGGGTAAAGTGACTTTTCCGGGATGAAGTAAGATACTCTTTGTTCATTTTTTAATAAGGAGACCCTGTGTTCTGATCTAGTAGACAGATAAATTGCTAATGTAAGAAAAAGATTAACTATTAAAATCATGTCCTTGCACAGGTAGAAAGGAAGAAAATCCAGAGTCCAGAACTTAAGACAAAAGGTTGACTTGTCAAGAACTCAGTGTAATTGGAGGGAAAAAACAATGAATAAATGTGATGTATGAGTATATTGTGGATATAGAGTTTTTATATAGGAACATAGTTCCATTTTGATTGCCTGTATTTTGTTGTTGTTGTTGTTGTTGTTGTTTTTTTAATGGAAATAAAGAGGACTGGTTTGTGAAGGCAAGCCTGATCATCATGTAGGTTTTGCATCCAGGGCCCTGAATGCCCTCCATTTAATAGAACAATGTGTCACAAATAGCATATACTCATCAAGTATCTGTGGCAGGAATTTCTGTCTCCAAGGACCCTTGACTCTAGACATGAATTAATTAAATGCTCCAGGTGAAAGATAGATAAAATTCTATCAAAGCTCAAAGTGTGCATTTAAACCCAATGATCTTGAAAGGTTCATGGAGAAAAAAAATACATTTCAGCTGATACTTTTAGAATGAATGAGATTTTGATGGGTCAAATTTTGAGAAAAAGATTTTCCAGATGGAGATGGGAGGGTGAAGAAAGTCATGACCAGAAGTAATAAAGCTGATCTGGATTAAAAGTAGGATTAATAAGGTTATATAGTAGGGTATAATTCACATACAATATTAAGGACGGATTGTGAAGGGCCTTGAATATCACGCTGAGTATGGGCCTTGAATATCATACTGAGTATGGATTTATTTTGTAATAAACCGAGAGACTTGGGAGGTTTTTGAACAGTAGAGTGATTAGATAATATATCTGAAAGTAGATAATGAGCTTTGCTGTTTGGTAATTTGGAATGTATGATATTTTAATACCACTGAACTTATCTAGCTACACTTAAGGTTGGTGTAATTTTCCTTATATTTATTATCCTTTCTATTCTGAGCCTAGGGCAACACTTGAGGACAATGCTCTTTTGTACAGTTGTCAAGGATGTCCTAGATATAGGTGTGTTTTTTTTTTTTTTTTGTCTGTTAAAATATAGCTAATATTTTAACCACTTAGCATCCTAGGCAGATTTTCATTTTGAAAAATGTAATTCCAAAGGGATTCTTGTACACTAAGAAAGCTCTGATGATTACTGTTAGCAAGCTAAATACACATTTCTATAAATGTTTAATTAGACCTACTGACTAAAATAAATTTTTGATTTACTCATAATAACCCAAACAAAGAGTTCAGTAAAACAGATGTTTTCACCAAAAGAAGTGTTTGACCTCTTAGGATAAAACCAAATAAAATTTATTTTATGAAATTATTCATCATTGTAGTTTCATTTCTTCATATTTAGAAACCTCATATACAAGTTAGAGAACCCTCAATAGTCATTTTCTTTCAGAAGTACTTCTGAAGTCAAAAGCACCTTTTGTCGCTCCCTTCACTATCTTGACATCCAGGCATTTGCACACAGTTAATTTTGTGCTATAAGAGAAGTTGCCCTCCATGAATGTATTTGAGATTATTATATTAACACCGAAACTGAAATTTTTTGTTTATTACCAATGAAAAGTCAATTCTCAGTAGTCTTCTTCAGGAAAGGAATGAAGCGTGTGTTCATTAATGCACTCTGTTATCTTCTTTTTCTTGTACCAAGGAGAGCAAAAAGGCTGACTTCATGAAACTACTGACCATAGTCAGGAGTCCAGTCAATAAAAAGGGAAAATTGTTTTCTATAAACACATGACCACAATTTGTTTAGTGAATACGTGATTTTAACCTATCAATTGGTATATTTAACAGTTAGTGCTTGATTATATATTATCCATTAGAGATTGCATTAGGTACTAGAAATAGAATTGGATAATACTTAATACTTTTCCTCAAGGAGCTAATGCCCCAGTGGGGACAATAATAGGAGAAAGAATCTTGGAAAATCTGCTCCCCTTGCATTCTAGCGTTTCAAACTTTTGTTTTCTGAACTATTTGTTAAACACATTTTGATTATACACGACACGTACATGTGTTGGGGGTGGCACTGAATTGTTCAGGCCTGTTAATGAGTCTTCTAGGTGTTCTTGAATCATTTTTCTAATTATTAATGGCTAATAACAATAGTTTACATTTAATGAACACTTACGAAAAAGCCCATAATCTAAGTGATTCATCTGTGTATTTTATTTTCACAATTAATCAAAGTGTGCATCATTATTATCCTCATTTTATAGATAAAACCCAAGACACTAAAGGTTTTAGTGACATGCTCAAAGTCCCATAAGGTATTCAGTTACAGAACCATGTTTTGATAGAGCCCAATAAATTTAGCACACAATTTCAACTAATTTAATTGTACTATTTCCCTGGAACAGAAGAGACAGGTCATTAATTCTGTTATCTATGCATTAAAATACTTGGGAAATAGGTAGATGGTATTCTACAACTCCCAGAAACTATCTTTCTGTAGACTCTGTTTTTGTAGTATATATGCTATCCATTATTTCCACTGTCAGATAACATGTTGTTCTAATTGGTGGCACTGCTATTTCTAATTCTTATTCTTCTACTGGGGCTCTAGTACTGGGTGCAAGAAATATTTTCATTCATTCATTCATCCTTAAATTTATTAAATGTATTTATTTTGTACATCCCACTTGGTAAACACCATTGTCGATCCTATACAAGTACTATGATAAAGAGAAGCATAAAAAACATCTCCTGCACATACCAGTTCTGCTCACAATTGGGAATGAAACACAAATATGGAAACAAATCATTATGCATTCTTATAAGTTCTCTATAAGAAGTCTCATTAAAGTGTTATTAGAAGATAAAAGAGATGGGGTGCCTGGGTGGCTCAGTCGTTTGAGGGTCTGACTTCGTTTCAGGTCATGATCTCATGGTTCGTGAGTTTGAGCCCCACATCAGGCTCTGTGCTGACAGCTCAGAGCCTGGAGCCTGCTTTGGATTCTGTGTCTCCCTCTCTCTCTGCCCCTCCCATGCTCATGCTCTCTCTCTCTCAAAAAATAAATAAACATTATAGAAGATACAAGAGATAGCAATTTATGCTCAGCAGGAGTGTCAGTGAAGATCTTATAGAGATGAGGATTTAAGCTGAAACTTGAAGGTTTAGAATCAATTACACTAGAGAGAAAGGGAAAGGGGTGTTTCCATTGGAAATGAAATGAAAGAGCCTGGATGATTGGTCTAAGAACAAACTGGCCAAGGTGATGAGAGCAAGGAGTGGCAGAGTGGGGCTGGGGGTGGGGAATGAGAGCAGCAAAACCTGTTAGAGCCACAATTGAGGAAAGTTTATCTTGCATATATATAGAGTGTGTGTGTGTATATATATATACACATACATACACATGACATTATGAGTTTTCTATTTCAAACATCACCTCATTGAGCCAGCTGAAGGATAAACTGGAGGAGAAAGTAACCAAAGGTAAACACAAGAGCAGGAGCACTGCCTTCTCATTACATCAGCTGTTCCCCATCAGTGTCCTTGCTCATCAACCTCAGGGTTTATCCCAAACCTTTTCCACTCTCTGCAAGCATCACCCAGTCCATGCCACGTTTGGACAAGGTCAGAAGATTGTCACCTCTTCTTCCTGGAGAACAGAGCCATTACACACCCACTCTATCAACTTCCTGCTTCTAAACAAATTTTATTATCTGATTCTACCTATAGCTCATTCTTTAGTTCCCATCTCCTGATTAGATTTTGTTCTCAACTTAATCACCTCTTGGCTTCACAGCAGCCTCTCTCTAACAAGTACTTTTTCTCTCATAGGTTTGCCCTGTCTCTTTTGGCTCATTTCCTCAGCCTACTATGGGCTTGAACTATGCTACAAACAAAATGAAACAAAACAACAAAGTAAAAATCCTTTTGATCTACATGCTTCCCTAAGCCTTGTTCTTTCAGCGTCCTCTTCAAAGCCAGACTTTTCAGAGTATGCCAAAGAAACTTACTTTTACACTTCCTGTCCTGCCATGCTCTCCCCAGTTTACTGCAAACTTTTTCTCTTTCCACCAGTACACAAAAATTAATGAACTGTTAGCTGTAAACTTCAGTGGATGCATCTCAATCATTTAGGGCTTTCTGCTACTCTCTCCTGACATTTTTCTTCCTACTTTTTGTTCTACCTCTAAGTTTCCTGTACAGATTCTGTCACAGTATCATGGTCCAGGTGGTCTTGGTGATGATATAAATTATGACAAAGACTATTTATCCGACAGGCTATTAGATAATAGTGTTTTGGCAAATGTATATAGCTGGCCAGCAGTTGGGGTCTGAGAAAGCCTGATTTGTAGCATTTGTGAATTTCTATAATGTAATTATTCCTACCAGGGCCAATTTCAAGCTACCATTGTGAGGTGAATTAGCACATGAAATTCCTGAAAATTTAGCAAATGTCTCCCACAAATCAGTGAAGGCCATCCCTAGCACACAGTTGGATTAAGAGATTGGATAGAAATTCTCCAATAATTACTCTCCAATAATATTTTAATAAATACTATACCATTTTATTTTTATTGCTGTTTTACTTTAATGCTGCTTCTCTCTTTTCATCATATTAGAAGTACTTCTTTCCCTCTTATTTATGCTAGTCTCTTACATTATAACTAGATTACATTATAACTAGACAGATTTCACATCTGTCACCCTGTTGTACCATCTACACTGGGTGTTGGAGCCAGCTCCTGTAGTTCACAGACACAGAAAGATTCATGGATTGTACATGGGCATGGTGGAATCACCATACATTCTTCTGCTTGAATCTTGACCAAGTGTTCCAGAGTTGACTCTAGGAATCTGGGTCTAGATGCTTCTTACTGCCAACATTATCTTAGCACAATGGCAGCTGTCTAAAAAGAAGAATAAAACCTAGAAGTCTACCATGGCCCAGAAAACAAAACAGGAAATACAAAGGCAAAATAATACACCTGTCATAAAAAAATTCTTGTATACTTTATACAGTAGTGAACACCAACAAAAACTTGCTTTTATTGCATTTGCCTTATTTACAAAATAATCATACATATTTCAAACTCTACAAGGGGTTTAGAAAGAAAAGTATGATTCTCTTTTCCTTTTGTTCCCAATCTTAGCAGTTTTGTTTTAAACTTATACATTTTTATTTTTTTATTTTATTTTATTTTTTTAACGTTTATTTATTTTTGAGACAGAGAGAGACAGAGCGTGAATGGGGGAGGGTCAGAGAGAGAGGGAGACACAGAATCTGAAACAGGCTCCAGGCTCTGAGCTGTCAGCACAGAGCCCGATGCGGGGGCTCAAACTCATGAACGGCGAGATCATGACCCGAGCCGAAGTCGGATGCTTAACCGACTGAGCCACCCAGGTGCCCAAACTTATACATTTTTAGATCTGTTTCCATATAAATACAAATAAAAATACCCACAAAGAGATCATTTTTAATGTAAATGGATTCGGCAAAAGAGATTATTCTGAAGCTAATCATTTTTCATTAAAATTTTATTATGGACATTTTTCTATAATATACACCAAGATTTACAGTATTTTTTTCCCTAACCATTCACAGATACTTTTTCCATGTTATATTTAACCACCTTGCAGGAACTGCTATTTAAGAATTAAATGAGGAAAGGGAAAGTTTCCTTTCCATTTCTGTCCAAGTTTGGATAACTAAAGCAGTGACCCAGATTTGCTTCTTTTGGTTCACATGCCACCCCCCACACTGTGTCTAGGGCAGGCAGGCAGTATGTGACTGGTCACTTCCCAGGACCACCTGGCATGTGAGAGTTGTCATCCAGGAGACAGAGGAGATGTTTAGTAGATATGGAGGAAAGAATGCTTGGCAAACAAAAGCAACTTTGTCTATTACAAAATGAAATCTCTGCTAATATATATGGAAATACATTCAAAGGCAAATAATGCACTTTTAAAGAGGGTTTTGAAGCCAGGTATCCCAATATTGTCCTTTGTAGGAAAAAAAAAAAATAATTCTAGTCCAGGGTCCAATCTAACACTGCATTGAGTTTTTATATATTTTATACATTGATTTGTATACATTTTTAGTAAGTTGTCTGACAGGTTTCCTTGCTATAAAGTTACTAAATATCTCTTTTAAATTAATAAGTTTTGTGAGGAGATATTTTCAGACTGTGGAAATATCCTATTTTATGTTAAACTTTTATTGACTATTTTAACATCTGTAAATGATTGTGCCTGAATCAATTATTACCATGATGCTTGTCTAATGGTGACTTTTCTAGATCTATTGTTTTTTTCTACATTTACCAATTGGCATTCAACTACTATATAAAAAAAAAAAAAAACATTTCTTTCTCCTGCCCCTTGTTTATAACTTTATTCATTTCTATTAGTATTATCAGTATCGACCCTTTGATTCCAATTTTATTCAACTGATTATAATCCATTTCTATCATGTATTTTGATGTTCAGACATCGTACCTGTGATGTTGAAACTGTCATACAGTTTTATGTCCAAACAAGTTTTGAGCAACAAGTTTCTAGCCAATTAGCAAATACTGCACTTCATTTTAAATGAATATATTTATGTTTTTTTATCTTTACTGGAGCTCTCTGAGGAGAGAAACCTTGTTTTATTAATCTCTGTTCTTCCAACATCTGACAGAAAACTTGGATTTTAGTAGGGTCAACAAATAGTTGTTGGATGGACAAAGGGCTGCAACAGCTCTCAGTGAATTACTTTTATTTTAAATGTTTACTGGAGTACAACAAGAGTGCAAAAAGTAAATGCACAGCTCCATTAATTATTACAAAGTGAACATCTGTGAAAGCACTGCTTTGTCAAGAAAAAGACTGTCACTAACACTCTAGAAATTTACCTCATGCCCTGCCCAGTAAGTAAGCCATCCTTCCTTCTGAAAAGTAACCGGTATCTTGACTTCTACACCAGGAATTATTTTTGTCTGGTTTTGTATTCTATATGGAAGAATCATCTAGCACTTCTTATATGTGACTTTTTTTTGACTAATATTATAATTGTGGTATTCATCCACATCTTTGAATGTTAAAAGTGGTCCAATTCATTCTACTTCTTGTATGTTGTTGAACTATATGAATAACCATGATTTATGAACATTCGAATTCCTCCTGTTTTTTCTCTCTTGCTTATTACACTGATAAGAGTATTCTAATACATGTCTCTGAGTGTTTATGAGCATGTATTGGTGTTAGATATATGTTATGTGTGTTAAGGCTGGTTATAGCATATATATACATGTTCCACAGTAAGTAGAAAATGCCAGGCCATGATTATGCAGTTTGATAACAGGGTACAAGAGTACCTGTTGCTCTGTATTCTCACCATGCTTAGAATTAACATTACTTTTGTGTTGATGGTGGTGGATATGAAGATATTTAGTCATGATCCATTGCAATTTATTCTGCATTTCCTTGATACCTAATAAGGTAAAATATCTCTTCATATGTATATTGACCTTTAACGAGCTACTTTCAGTAAAATACTTTTATGTATTTTTTATTGCTTTTTATGTTTCTTACTGAGATTTATAGAGAGTATTTACATAATTTGGATATGAATTCTTTATTATTATATGTATTACAAATATCTTCTAGACAGTTGCTTGCTTCGACATTGTTCTCATGTGGCCCAATGCCATACTGTTTAAATTATCACAGCTTTATAATAAGTCGTGCTATGTAATAGGATATATCCACACATTTTGCGATTGTGGTTAAAGTATTAATCAGTGGCACTTTTTCAAATATTAAATCTTCTAGTGTTTTTATTAACTTATTTTTAATTCAATATTTTATTTTATTTACTTCTGTTTGTGTTTTCGTTACATTATTTTCTCTAAATGTTATCCTAAGTATTTGACTTTTTTCCTGCTATTACAAATGGTATATTCTTATGTGCAGCTTTAGCTCTTCATTGTACATTATCAATTTTCAAATAATAAGTTTTATTTCTTCCTTTCCATTACTTATACCTTTTATCTGTGCTCTTGTTTGTCTCACCATCGAGAACATCCAGTACATTGTTAAATAACAGCAGTAATAGTGGACACACCCTCATCTTGTTCCTTCCTCAAACAGAAGTCATTCAATATTTCATCATGAAGAATAATATTTCTAGGATGTTATTTATCAGGTTAAGTACTTTCCATGTATTCCTAGTCTAGAAAGGTTTCTTTTTAAATTAATGGGATGTTGAATTTTAAAATTCAAAAGATTCTAAAATCTTTCATGTTATCTATTGAAATGATCATGTTTTTCTCTTTTACTGCACTAAAGAATTAGACTGATTTTCTTTAAAAAATTTTTTTTAATGTTTCTTTATTTTTGAGAGAGAGAGATACAGAGTGCAATCGAGGGAGGGCCAGAGAGAGAGGGAGAAACAGAATCTGAAGCAGGCTCCAGGCTCTGAGCCATCAGCACAGCCAAAGTCTGACACTCAACCTACTAAGCTACCCAGGCATCCCCTGACTGACTGATTTTCTTTTTAAGTTTTATTTATTCATTTATTTATTTTATGATTGAGAGAGAGAGACAGAGAGAGAACCCACAGCAGGGGAGAGGCAGAGAGACAGTGAGAGAGGGAATCCCAAGCAGCTTCCACGCTGTCGGTGCAGAGCCCAACTCATGGATGCATCTCACCAACTGTGCGATTATGACCTGAGCTGAAACCAAGAGTCTGATGCTTAACCAACTGAGCCACCCAGGCGCCCCTCGACTGACTGATCTTGAAATGTTAAAAATAGTTCTTGAAATCCATCCAAACACACATTACATATTTTCATTTTATATATGACTGTACTTACATTAATAATTATGTGTTAAGAACATTTGCGCCTATGTTCCCTCATGAAATCAGTTCATGATTTTCTTCTAACAACATCCTCTTCAGTATTTAGCATTAATGTTATGACTTCATAATATAAATTGAGAGTGTTTTATTTGTTTTTATTCTCTGAAAGAGTGTGTAAAATTGCTATTATTTCTTCTTGTTTTGAAGTATCAATCACTGACACCATCTGTGTCTGAAGGTTTCTGTGTAGGAGGGTTTAATTATGGATCTTACTTCATTAATAATTATAGGAATGTTTAAATTTTATGATTTTTCTCATGTCAGACTTGGTAATTATATTTTTATAAAAATTTGTCCATGTCATGTAAATTTTCAAATATTTGGTCCCAGTTGTTCTAGTAGCTTCCTGTGTATTTTTTAAAAAATACACATTTTAAATACACATTTTAAATAGACATTTTTTAAAAAAAAATGTGTCCCTGTACACATTTGCATTTGTACTCTTTCTATAGGCCAGAATATTTTCATCATCCTGCACTATGACTGAGGAGAAGAAATAGCAAAACAAAAAGCAATAACAAATAAGTATATGCTAGGTAACTTTAAAAAATATTATTTTTGTCAAGACATAGGTTTTGAAAACTCCTAAGGTAAGATTTAACTTTTCTTTATTTCTCTTTGCATTTTCTTTATGTTCTGTCTACCCCTTGATTAGTGAATGACAAGGTTCCAAATAAGTAACCAGGGAAAGAATGAACAACAGAAGGTACAAAGGGATTAAGCCATTGCAAGACAAAACAACAGCAAGGACGACAACAACAACACAAAAAACAAATACCTCGTTGGCTAGTATTTTAAACTTTCATGATCCCTCAAACATGGCAATTTCCTGGCATAAAGAAATCAAGCAGCAAATGGTAGCTGCAGCATTAATAGTTCTAATTTTAGCAGTGATAATAATGGTAATAGTCATTCACTCATGTAACAGAACCTGAATAAATTCTTAACCCTCTGACTTCTCCAAAGGTCACAGAAAATGAGGTCTTGCTCTCCAGGAGCTCACTAACTAACGAAGCATGACATGAATGAAATACACCATGCACGAATGGTGCCTTTGGAACACATCCCACCCCACTCCTCTTGGCCTAAAAGAGAAGAATTACTTCAATAAAGACTATTACTAATCACAGGACACTTTGACTACATTTTAGTACCCTAAGCATTTGTAAACATTTTTTTGTGTGTGTGTGAAATATATCATTCATACTGAGGAGTGCATAAAACATACTTGTACAGTACAGGAGTAATTGTAAAATGAATGCCCATAGGGACTGCTTCTCAGTGAAGAAATTGATCATGCCAGTACCCCCAGATACCTTATATGTCACATGGATACCATATCCTCTCCATGCCTCACAAATAAACATAATCCAGACTTTTATATTAATCACTTACTTGCCTTTCTTTGTGGTTGTATCACTTTTTGAATATGACCCTGGCTTTTCAAATTTATATAAAGAGTCCATTGTATTTATCACGTCTTTCTTTTTTTGTCAACATCATGTTTGTAAATAATATGTTGCTACTTGTAGCAGTAATTATTCATTGTCATTGCTTTGTAGTATTCCTTTGTTTAAATATGCTCCAAATTATATTTCTGCTTTACTATGGATGGCCAAATGAGTTGTTTCCAATTTGGGGTTATTACAAATAACATGAGTGAAAACATTTTTCTGCATATATTCTGAGCGTATTCTATTGGGAAGTCTCTATTTTCATGATCAGGAAAAGCTCTCAGGACAGAATTGTTTTTTCTTTCTATTTTCAAAAACTCTTTCCAACCATCTTTATTTTTTTTGATATGAAATTTATTATCAAATTGGTTTCCATACAATACCCAGTGCTCATCCCAACAGGTGCCCTCCTCAATGCCCATCACCCACCCTCCCCGGCCTCCCACCCCCCAGTTTATTCTCAGTTTTTAAGAGTCTCTTATGGTTTGCCTCCTTCCCTCTCTGTAACTTTTTTCCCCTTCCCCTCCCACATGGTCTTCTGTTAAGTTTCTAAGGATCCACATAAGAGTGGATCCACGTAAGAGTGAACACATATGGTATCTGTCTTTCTCTGTATGACTTATTTCACTTAGCATAACACTCTCCAGTTCCATCCACGTTGCGACAAAAGGACATATTTCATTCTTTCTCATTGCCAAGTAGTATTCCATTGTATATATAAACCACATCTTCTTTATCCATTCATCAGTTGATGGACATTTGGGCTCTTTCCATAATTTGGCTATTGTTGAAAGTGCTGCTATAAACACTGGGGTACAAATGCATCACCACTCCTGTATCTCTTGGGTAGGACAGACTTGTTTTTGAGTTGTAGGTTTATTTCTATGGGATTTTATGTTTACTAAAATTTAATCTAGTATGCTTCACTGCCTTGTTAACATTATGGGGTTTTTAAAAAAGTACTTCATTAGCATTTCAGTCAGCTTTTTTAGTTATACTTAATGAAAGGAACCCTATTACTTAGCCTCACATTATAGGAATAAGAATTCTATCAAGCATTTTGTTTTAGCTTAGTTTTTGTGGTCATTGTGCACATCCAATTTTACATCTCACTCTTTGTTGTAGATATTTTGGATTAATTTTCTATTGCTGTGGTATTATAATAAATGTCATGCTTAAAACAATAATATTTATGACCTGACAGTTTCATGGATTAGTCTGGACATATCTTAGCTGATTCTTCTTCTCAAGGTCTCATAAAGGTACAATAAAATTGTTGGCTATGTTGAATTTTCATCAGGAGATTGAACTAGAGAAGAACCATTTCCCAACTTCCTCAAGGTGTTGGTAGAATACATTTCCTCACTGGGGCGCCTGGGAGGCTCAGTCAGTACCGATTTCGGCTTGTGCCACGATATCGCGGTTGGTGGGATTGAGTCCCACGTCGGGCTCTGTGCTGACAGCTGAGAGCCTGAAGCCTGCCTTGGATTCTGTGTCTCCCTTTCTCTTTGCCCCTCTTCTGCTCGCACTCTGTCTCTCTCTGTCTCTCAAAAATAAACATTGAAAACCATTAAAACAAAAAAGTACATTTCCTCACTGCTGTAGAATCCTGAAAGTTTACTTTTCCGAGCCAGCAATGAAGAAAGTCTGCTGCTTTGAGTATCTAACTTAGAGGAAAGCTTGGATTGATTATTAATTAATTAATTAATTAATTAATTTATTTATTTATTTATTTATTTTAAGTTTATGTATTTATTTTGAGAGGAGAGACAGAGACAGAGACAGAGATGGAGAGGACACGAGCAGGGGAGGGGCAGAGAGAGAGACAGAAAGAGAATTCCAAGCAGGCCTCGTGCCACCAGCCCAGAGCCCAATACAGGGCTAGAACTCACGAACTGTGGGATCATGACCTGAGCTGAAATCAAGAGTTGGAGGCTTAACTGACTAAGCCACCTAGGTGCCCTTGGATCTTTTTTAAAAAGTACTCACCTGATAGGTCATGCCCCAGTTTATTAACTCAAAAGTAAAATAATTATGCATCTTAATTACATATGCAACATTTCTTTACTTTCGCCATATTCCATGGGTTAAAAACAAGTTGCAAGTTTTTGCTGCACTCAAAGGGAGTATGTTTACACCGGGAAATGGGAATAATGAGAACATCTTAGAATTTTGCCTACCATACATTGTAATATGTATTTTTGTGTTATTTTTAACCATCATAAAGATTTTTCATGACTGTATTGCATTCAAACATGAAGCATATTACAATTTACTTGATCACTAGATTATCAGGATATATTTATGCTTTAATGGATATAACAAATATTATGCCTAGATTTCTTTTTAAAATTTGAGTATCATTGACACACAATGTTATATCAGTTTCAGGTGCACAAGATAGTGATTCAACAAGTTTATACCTTATGCCATGCTCAACACAAGTGTAGCTACCATCTCTCACCATGCAATGTTATTACAATACCATTGATAACATTTCCTACTGTACCTTAATTCCTGTGCCTTATTCATTTCATGATTGGAAGCCTGTATCTCCCATTCCCCTTCACCCATTTGCCCATCCCCCACTCTCCTCCCCTCTGGCAACCATCAGTTTATTCTCAGTATTTATAGATCTGATTCTGCTTTATGTTTGTTTGTGTTCATTTTTTTTTTCACATTCTACATGTAAGTGAAATTTTATGGTATTTCTCTTTCTCTATCTAATTTATTTCACTTAGCATAATACCCTCCAAGTCCATCCATGCTGTCACAGATGGCACCATCTTGACTTTTTTTGTGGCTGAATAATATTTCATTCTCTCTGTATACCACATCTTCTTTATTCATTCATCTATAAAGGGACATTCAAGTTGCTTCCATATCTTGGCTATCATAAATAATGCTGCAATAAGCATAGGTGTGTATATACATATATATATATATATTTTTTTTTTTTTTTTAATTAGTGTTTTCATTTTCTTTGGGCAAATACACAATACTGAAATTACTGGATCATATGGCAATTCTATTTTTAATTTTTTGAAGGAACTCCATACTGTTTTCTGTAGTGGCTGCACCAATTTACATTCCTACCAAAGTTTATGAGGATTCTTTTTTCTCCATATCCTCAACAACAATTGTTATTTCTTGCCTTACTAATTCTTGCCATTCTGACAGGTATGAGATGATATTTTACTGTGGTTTTGATTTTCATTTCCCTGATGATGAGTGATATTGAGCATCTTTTCATGTGTCTGTTGGTTATCTATGTGTCTCTATTATGCCTAGTTTTTAAGGTTTGGAAAGCTCAAATCATATCTGAAAAATATTTTGGCCTGAATTCTCAGCTATAGATCAGTGGTTCTTAAAAACTAGAAAAAATGAGGAGGAGCTGCATTATAAAAATACTACTTGATGCCTAGCTAACTCTGTTTTCAAAATCCTAAAGGCAAGTACTAGATATTAGATTCACCTTATTTAAAAATGTTTGTCATGAGTTTTGAAGGGTGACACTTAAAAAATAATCATATATCAAAAAATTATTATTATTGGGGAGTCTGGGTGGCTCAGTCGGTTGAGCATCCGACTTCAGCTCAGGTCATGATCTCACACTCCGTGAGTTCGAGCCCCACGTCAGGCTCTGTGCTGACAGCTCAGAGCCTGGAGCCTGTTTTGGATTCTGTGTCTCCTTCTCTCTTTTACCCTCCCCTGTTAATGCTCTGCCTCTCTCTGTCTCAAAAATAAATAAATGTTAAATTTTTTTTAATTATTATTTTGTAAATAAATAACAATGAAAAATGTCCTTAAATTTAGACAATAGAGTGCTATCAAGAAATTTTAAACAATGCATTTCTATTGTCTGCAAACCAGCAATATCCATCATGTCCTTCAGGGATTGCATGCTTATAGATTTTAATTTTTTTTTAATTTATTTTGAGAGAGAGAATGAGCACCACTGGGGGAGGAACAGAGAGAAGAGGGGAGAGAGAATTCCAGGTAGGCTCTGTACTGTCAGCACAGAGTCCCACACAGGGTTCGAACTCACAAACTATGAGATCATGACCTCAACTGAAATGATGAGTCAAATAGGTGCTTAACTGACTGAGCCATCTAGGCACCCCAGATTTTAATACCAGTATCTTCTTTACTTCAAAGTTTATCCAACCTGGACTTAAATGGACACATATCTTCAAAAAATAGATTATGTCAAACCAAAGTCGTTATATTTCATCACATTCAAGCTTCTTTTCTTCCCTATATATGCTCCAAACTGATTTTCTTTCCTGTAGACACTCCATATTATAATCAATGTAACCTGACCCACTCAAGCCAAAGTTGAGGAATCAAGCCAACACTTGCACTTACCTACACATTTAATCAATAACCAAGTCAGAAATATTTTTACATTTCATTCACATAATCAGAGAATATTTATAGTTGACCTAATGCCTGATTTTATAAAATTTTCATTGGTTAGCTTGAAAAAATCAATTAACTTTTCTAACTTACTATCAAGAAATGCCCTTGAGGTGGCTGGGTGGCTCAGTCAGTTGAGCGTTCAACTCTTGATTTTGACTCAAGTAATGATCTCACTGGTTTGTGGGATGGAGCCTGCATTGGGCTTCATGCTGACAGCACAGAGTCTGCTTGGGCTTTTCTCTCTCTCCCTTAGTGCCTCTCCCCTGCTCACACGCACACACACACACACACTCTCTCAAAATAAATAAGCATTAAAAAAAGGAGAAAAAATGCCCCAGGGATTGACTACTGATATGACAGATATATATATAAAATGTGTTCACTCACTTTGGTCATCATAAAATACTTGTTTTTAGCAATTTTGTGGACTTTGTTATAGCATAGAGCAAAAATCTGTCAAAAATCTTGCAATTAATAGACAATTTTTATAGTCATATGACTCATTGCTAATACATATGAATCAGCATTAAAAGAATCCAAGTTAGTTTTAACGTTTTTTTTTTTTTACAGAAAATACATGCTCACTATATATGATGTTTTAAAAATATTTGAAATGTCTGTAGACATACAGTTGAATGCATGATATGTTTCATTCTAGTCATTTTTATTGCATTCACATTTGGTGCTTTAATACTTTTAAAATCATACTGGAACCAGTTGATTTTAGTTTGGCCATGAGTAGCAGAGACTTTTCAGAACAATAGTTTAAATATATTGGAAGGTAATCCAGGGCTGATAGAGCAACTCCATTATAATCAGGAATGCCTCCTCCGTCATCTTGACTCATGACACCCATCTTCAAAGTCACCTCGGTGTTCAAGTTGGCTGCTAGAGTTACAGACATCTTCTCCAAATTATAGTTGAGAAGAAGGTAGATGGACATAAGGAGAGACAGAATAATTCCCATCTTGGTCATCTCCCTTTAAGCACCTGTCTCTGAACTTCTTGTCATCATTTTCACTTACACCTCATTGGAAGAAAATGACTCACATGATTGATTATATCTCCCTGCAAATGAAGCTAGAAAATAAACTCTTCCTTCTGGGAAGCAATACAGAAGGGAAAAACTGAGTTTCTGTTCCTAAGGAAGAGAAGAATGGGTATTGAAAAGGCAACTAGTACTTACACACACACACACACACACACACACACACACACACATAACGTGTGCACGCATACAGATATGCATATAGCCTGGGAGGTACATGAATGCATATATATGATTATTATTCTGTTTCGTTTTGTTTTGTTTTTCACTAAATACCTGCTTTGCTGCTGCTTCCACTCATGGAGTAGTTATCATGAGTTGGTCATTTTGTTTTACACCTACCTTCAGATGCAGGCTAGCACAGTGCTGCATTTACAGTTAACACAAATCCAGAGGCATTTACAGATCATACAAATTTTACTTAAGATTTTCTTAAAGGGTATAAGAGGAAATTGCAGTGCCCAAGATACAACAAAATATCCTATAATTCTCCTAATCTGTCACTTCTTTTACAACACAAGGCAATTAAGTTATCAGTCTTATCAGTCCTCTCCCTTGTTAAGAGCCTGCCAATATAGGGACTTTTCATTTCTTTTTCATTTTTTTTTGTTTGTTTCAAGTTTTTATTTAAATTCTAGTTACTTAACACATAGGCTAATACTGGTTTCAGGAGTAGAATTTAGTGATTCAGTACTTCTATACATCACCCGGTGCTAATCATAACATGTGCCCACGTTCTTTAACACCCATCACCCATTTAGCCCATCCCCTGCCCACCTATCTCCATCAACCCTCAGTTTGTTCTCTATAGTTGAGAGTCTCTTATGGTTTGCTTCCCTTGCCTTTTTTTCTTTCATTCCCTCATTCTATACTTTATCCTTTTCTCCAGCCTCCATGACCTTCTTTAATGTTAGAGAGCATAAAATTCAATGTCTCCTGCCTCTAACAATGTGTAAGAATATCATTTCATTGTATTGTTACCAGCACTGATATTATAATTTTAAAACTCTAATTAAATTAAACTAATGAAAACTATTTATAAAAATTAAAACTAATTAAAACTATTTACAAAGATGGTATTTTTATTCACATTTTAATTACTAAAAACCTTGGACACTCAGACCCTTGCTAAGTAGTTGGATTTCCATCTTCACTCCTTTTTCTAATACTTACTTAGAGACTACCATGTGCCTTTCCTTCCTCTAGGCGGTCAGGATACAGTGATGGACAAAAGAGAGAAATCCCTATCCTCATGAACCTTTATTTTACTTGATGGGGTCAGAAAATAAGCAAAGATAAACAAAATATATAGAAGGTGAGATGATAGCAATGGTTATGGAGAAAAATAAAATGGGGATTGGAAAGTGAAGATTACAATTTAAATGCAAGTGGGCAGACCCCACTGAAGTGACATTTAACTAAAGACTGGAAAGAATTGAGGGGTTAAATTAGACATATGCATACAGATGGGTGGAGATCCAAAAAAGAAAAGAAGGGGGGGATACAAAGTCTTTAGTAACAGTTTGCCCCATGTGTTTGAGAAATAGCAAAGTGACCAATGTGACAAGAGTGAAGCAAATCAGGGCCACAGTAGTACTGAAATCAGAGAAGCAGAAATTTATGGCCAATTGTAAGGACCTGGACATTTCTTCAAGTGAGATGAAATACCAGTAGAAAGTTTTTGATATGGTTTAAGTTTTAACAAGATCACTCTGACTCATTTGTGGAAAATAGATTAAAGGGGGATAATGGCTGATGCGGAGACTGTTGTTAAATTCCAAGTGAAAGACAATGAAAAGTCATAGCAGTAGATATGATCCCATCATGTATATTCTTCCTGTATAGTGTACAGGGTCATTAATGAACTGGAATGCTATAGAACAAAAAGAGAGAAGTAATGAATAATTCCAATGGCTGAGTCTGGGCTTTGAAAAGAACCAGGTTTTAAATAATTACATAGAAGTACTATAGAAGGAGTAAGGCATATTTGAGAGAGAAAGTTAGGAGTTCACTTGTAGACATGTTAATTTTGAGAGTATTAGAAATAAAAATGGAAAAAAAAAAAGAAATGAAAATGGAGTGGATATGTTGGCAGTTCAGTACAGAAAGAGAGTGGTTCAGGCTTCAAAGAATCATCTGTCTATATCCTTCATTCAGCTGTCTCTTAAATTTATAATTTTTTATATAATTGAGTATGAGCTTTTTATGTAGTAATATTATTTTACTTTTTGAAATATGCATAATGTCAAATTGAAATGATCATTATGTTGTAAAAAGCAAAACAATGTTAATACAAAAAATAGGAGAATCTAATAAGACTGAGTGGGTGTGTTTGAGAGAGACGGGAGGGAAATGGTAGGGAAATGGAAAGGAAGGAGAAAGGAAGAGGGAAAAAGAAAGGGAGAGGGAGAGACAGAGGGAGAGGAGACACAGAGAGAGAAAGAACACCACATTGCTTTCAGTGATATAAAAGCGTCCATATGGTGTTAGTTTGTCAAAACATTTCTGTAGGAGTACTGCCGGAACTTTCCACCCGCACACATATTTAGTATTTAAACCCTCAATAAATTCACTACTTCCTCTGTGTATGTTGTGTATGTCTTTCTTTATGCTCTAATTTTTTTTTTTTTTTTTTAGATTTTCAATTAGAGTTTCCATTGGTGACAACTTGGCTGCCTCAAGACCCAAAATAATAATAAGGAAAATGTAAACCACATTTTTTTTTTCTGAGGAATTATCCAGATTTCTGGATGCCTGAACATCTCTGTGCTGAGCATCCCGTCTGCATTGCTCCACAACAGGGCCTCTTTAATTGCTATGGCAACAGCACAGTAGAACCAATATAACCACAGAGGCTCATTACATGAAATGTTAAACACCATTAGGAGACAGAAACATAATGGATAGCATGACATCTCAAAGGCTCAGAGATTCACCTCTCAGAATTCCGAAGATAAAGGGTAAATCGTTTACTAGATTTGAAACCCTGATTAATGGCATTTAAATTTGTGTTATAACCCCTTTTATGTCCTTTAAAGTTGTCATAAAATCACGGTGAATTCTGAGGTGGGAGCTGCTGTATTCTTGGAAATTGGAAGAAAACAGGGGTTATCTGCTATTCTGCCATGGCAGGATACTGATTTCATTGCATTTCACATTTGTGGTAATGTTCCATATCCCGGACCTTCCTTTTCCTCCTGCGTCCATTGAAACCTGATTATCCTGCAATGAGACGCAATAGAAAGAGAAACCGGTGTATGAAATCCAGGTTGGAGTCTTAGATGACTAATAATGCCTTCAGACTTTCACTAAGATTCAGTTTCCTCATCATTCAGTACCAACCCAGACATGGAATGCAAGCTCTTTTTACCCTGATGTTTTGCACAAGGCTTGATATGGGGTGGGAAGGGGTGGGGGATACGCACTTCAGGTTTGAAGCTAATGGGAAGCAACAGTGTAATATCTTGGCAAACATGATACTCTGTATCTCAGAGTTGCCTTATCTGTGACTGTCTTTGTGAAGGATCAGGCGTATACTGTTTTACACAGAATCTTCTCCCTTTGTGTACTGCCATCAGTGCTCCCTCCTCTCTCCTCCACACAGTGAACTTTTATTTAATTTATCAGACTGGAGTTTAGCTAGCTTGTTTCATTGCCCCTATAAAATCCATGCCTCGGGCCACCCACCATTCACATACAAAATGTATCATCAAATTATTTTGCTAAAGAGATAACCATCTACTCCCCAGATAAATATACCTATTCCTTAGAGGCACTACTGTCTTAATTAGTTGGAGTTCTAAATATAAATTATCTTACACTTTATACACGCATCACCCCTCCCACTTCCCACATATTTCTCACTTGTATCTGAACATCCGTAAGGAGTGCTTACAATCAACAGAAGTTCATTTTAGCAAACCGCTTGCCACTGACCCGACTTCCAACTACTGCTGTTCTCACCATTGGGAATCTTCACAGCCTCTCCGCGCTGGGCCATTTTAGGCTGCTTCCTCTCCCCAAGCTATTTTCTGCAAGAGAGAATGCATTCTCCTTCAGAGTTACCAGTAGTATTTACTCTCCTAACCCATGGACCTTCAAGGACATTGTGGAGTGTCTGCAGTGGGCAAGAAAAGGGATAGGTCAGTCCGTATCAGTGGGAAAATACTGAGACCTCTTTATACACAGAAATCATTCTCCTTTCTATTAGGTAGAATTTCTGTTCTTAAGAGAATAATTAGTATTATCGATTTAAGTGTTTGGATAGCTTCAGTCATGCCTTGACATACCAAAACAGAAATGAATGATGGTGGTTAAGTATGTCATTTGGGTTGTCATGAAGTCTCTGTGAAGGTGCCCTTAAATCTCCATGATAGTAACCTGCCAGCACCCTTTAAGTGTAATTTGATTATGAACAGAGATCAGGATCATAAATGAGTAAATCACTTTATGAATTTAAGGAGTCATTGTTGTCAGAATCAGCAATCTTTATGTCTGAAAATCACCTAATAGTCAGAAAAACACACGTAAATAATATATATAAAGCATCTTCTTATCCTGGGAAAGGCATGAATTTTTGGAAATAGATCTCGATCTTAAACCTACCTTTTTTGTTTTCTTTTTGTATAGACTTGAGGGGATTCCTTAAGATTTCTTAAGTTTTATTTCATCATATAAAATGGGAAAAAAATAACCACTTTTATGAAGTTGTGGAAAGATTAGATAGGACTTGATATGATATATACATTGCACAAAAATCAGTCTTAGCTTCCTAATATAAGCGAACAAAATTAATATTAAAAACATTATAAAAGAAATAAAACATCTCTCTATGTAGCTTTTACCTTCATTTTTAAAACACAAAATAAAACAAAGAGGTACTGAAATGTTTACATATCTACTGCTTAGATAGAGCATGCTAAATATTCCATTTAGTAAACTGGTTTAATTATCAGTATGTCAATCTCATTCCTCATCTATAAAAGAGACTACTACTTAATGGTAACTATTACTTTTTTTTTAGATAATTAAGTTTATTTTAGTAACTGGGCTCATATCTGTAGTCTATTAATGTAAATACTATGGGTTGCTGGACACATGTCCCATGTTGAATAAAAAATACATGTATCAATACACACATTGATAACAAAAATTAAGGATGCTCTATTAACTCAAAGACCCATCTTGTTTCTGTAAATTTAAATATCAAAATGTATGTTGAGTTAAAACTTTTCACCATCTGCCTTCTATTATAATTGTGAACGTGCTTGTCCTGATCAGATCCCAGCCTTGTAAACTTTGCAGATTCTAGCAAAGTGCCTTGCATGTGGTGCAGATGCTAAATAAATCTTCCTGAAGAAATTAATAAAAGAATGAGGGAAGAGATGCATGAGTGAATTTTTTTAAAGTTTAATTTTCAGTGTATTTAGGAATTTTACTAGTGACTTTTGTAATCGAAGATCGAGGATAATTGTTCAAGATTATAGTTGTCTTGGTTTGAGTCTTGAATTCAACAGGTTCAATAGCGATATCCTCACTATATATTTTAGGAGAGAATAGACTTATGATGTCATATATAATCCTTGGAAAAAATAAGCAAAAAACCTTAAATTTTAGAAATGAATATCTACTGTGTTTCATATAAACTGTGTTATAAAATCTCCTTTGCAACACTGTGACCATTTTGACACATCCTAAAGCAACTCATCAGCATCAACAGGCATCAGCATCTGATCTCCAGCATTAGCCTGGACAAAGAGACACTAATTGAATTGGTAGAGCTCCGTTGAATGATGGCAAGGCAGCTCCCGAGGGGCCCAATAGCTTTCCTTTAACTCAACATATAAATTGGTACCATATTGGTTTCTGCAGAGAATAGATTATGCTCTCAGTTGGTTGTAAAACCTAAATTTGCTTGTATGTCCTATTTTAGTTGCCAAATAAATACTGATTCTCTTGAGCATATGTGATGTAACAGCCATGGGCTGAAAGAAGGATGCAGTACTAGAAAATCATTTTCCAGTTTTGTGTGATAAACTCTTCTTTGTTTATAAATGTGTCACTTTGTGTCTGAAAAGAATTAACTTGAAAAAACATAATGTAGAGATGTGTACATATTATCTAGAGAGCTGCAGCTGTATGACTATTTGCTGAGTTACATCCCCACTCAAATATTATTATCAAAACCAGTTCTGTGTGGTTTGCGTTTAACCAGTTAGAGAAAGCAATAGACAGATGTTCTAAAAGAGTTTAACTTAACCAGATAAGATTGAGGTTAGTGTGTTGGATGATCTTCATACATTTTTAAATCAGGAATTCCAACAAAGCATGACAGCTGCTCTGCTCTTCCATTCACACTCCATCCCTTCAAGTAGTACTACATAATTTTAATAAGTACATCAAGGCTTGGCACATGAACTTGTCGGAAATGAAAACTGTTTCCTTACACGATCCCACATCTTCCATCTTTTACAGATTTTGAAATCTCCACTCTGTTCTAAGATAACGTGGGAAAGCTCATTAATGACAATTCATATGACTCTTTACTTACAGGTCTTATTTAAACAAAAAATAAACATCAAATAAGAAAGTGGCCCACATTTTATTCTAAACTCAGTGTTACTTTCTGAATCACTGTATGGGTAGCGAAATTGTATCAGATCAGGCCGTATATATGTTGAGGAAGTAAATGAGATTATGAAACAAGATGCATAATTTGAGTTGGAATGGTATCCCAACTTTGAAGATATATGGCAGAGCTAAGAAAGTACGTTTCTAAAATATGACTAAGTTCTGATTAGCTACCAATAATGTGTCACTTTATAAATTCTTCTTCCTCTGGAACCAATATTTGAAAACATAGCAAAAAACCCAAATTCCCTTTTTTTAAACTGAATCAACTATAATGAAGTATACTGGACATAAAAAGCACTGATATTAGGGGTGCCTGTGTGGCTCAGTCCATTAAGCATCTGACTTTGGCTCAGGTCATGATCTCACAGTTCATGGGTTCGAGCCCAGCATTGGGTTCTCTGCTGTCAGCACAGAACCTGCTTTGCATCCTCTGTCCTCCTCTCTCCCTCTGTCCCTCCCCGACTCACTCAAAAATACATAAACATTATTTTTTTTAAATGAATGGATATTAAATGTATAGTCAATGAATTGTGCTGAATATATACACCTATATATCACTATTTCAAATAAGATACAGAATACTTCCATGACTCCCCAAAATTTCTTTGTGTTCTTTCCCAACCATCCTCCAACTAGACAACTACTGATTTGATTTCTATCACTGTAGGTTAGTTTTACCTATTCTAAATGCACATACACTTGAAAGTTTCCAATAAATATCATCTTACTTCTGAAACTCTTCTGTTCCAGAAAATGTTTTTTTGAGACTTGAATTAATTTGATAGGACTGTCATAACAAAGTGCCACAAACTCGGTGGCTTAAACAGAAATTTATTGTCCCACATTTATGGAAGCCAGAAGTCCAAAATCAAGGAGTCTGGGGCATATTTGGTTTCTTTCGAAAGCTGTGAAAGGGAATCTGTTCTATTCCTCTCTCGTAGATTCTGGTGCCCTTAGTCATTTCTTAGTTTATAGATACTGTTCTCATTGTGTTTCACACTGTCTTCCCATTGTGTATATCTATCTTTGTGTCCGGATTTCCCCTGTTAATAAGGACCATATTGGATTAAGGTTTATACTTATCACCTCACCTTAACTTGATAATCTGCAAAGACCCAATTTCCAATTAAACTCACATTCAGGATGGAGATTTAAGACTTCAATAGCTTTTTTTTTTTAATGTTTTTACTTATTTTTGAGACAGAGAGAGACAGAGCATGAGTAGGGGAGGGGCAGAGAGAGAGGAAAACACAGAATCTGAAGCAGGCTCCAGGCTCTGAGCAGTCAGCACAGAGCCCAACGCGGGGCTTGAACTCACGGACTGTGACACCATGACCTGAGCTGAAGCTGGACGCTTAACTGACTGAGCCACCCAGGCATCCCAATAGCTTTTTTTTTTTTTAATTGGGGTGTAATTGTCATATAACATTGTGTACATTTGAGGTTTAAAACATGTTTATTTGATATAATCTTATTGCAGTAATATTGCTATTGTAGCCTTAACTAACATCCCTATCATGTCACATGCTTATTTCAGTTTTTGTGGTGGGAACACTTAAGATCTAGTCTCTTAGCAATTTTGATGTTTATAATGCAATATTGTCTGCAATTACTACACTGTGCACTAGTTTCCAGGACTCATTTATCTATTATTTGCAAGTTTGTACCCTTACATAACATTCCCCAATTCCCTAACCCCACACCCCTGGTAACTACCATTCTGCTTTCTGTTTCTTTGGGACAATTTCCCTAGGTACTCTATATTTTCAGATAAGAAAAAAAATGGGGAGGATTGGGGGAGGGAAAGAAAATTGAAATGAATCTTCCAGGCAACCCAGATTTTCAACTTTGGAGGAATGATGGCTGAGACATTGAAGAGCACAAAGAATAACTAGTCACTCAGGACTTTCACCTATAAAACCACTAAGAGGGGATGGAGAGCTCAGTTCTTTTCTTCCCATACAGTATGTAGATTTTCAACAGAATGTCTGAGGCGGCATTGGAGAGATACAGAAAACTTTTTAGAGGAAACCTCTACCTTCATAGAATCTAGGGTAGCTCAATTGCAGCCACAAGCAAAGAACTGGGGATGAGGTGAAAGATAGAAGAGATCTCATTGGCTACCAAAAAAAAAAAAAAAAAAAAAAAAAACCAAAAAACAAAACTGGAAGCAGAGATGTAAAGTTGACTGAGGTCTCCATATGTTTGGAAATCAGATAATTCATCTGTAAAACAGTCGGGTCTCCAAAACCAAGATCCCCTGCCTTCCTGAATAGGAAAATTCTCAGCCACACTCTCCAAACAGGTGAAGCTGTTGTGAACTGAATTACGATAATACTACAACAGAGACAGACTGAAATAACTTCAGAGCATATAATGCACTACTATAAAACTCCTAAAAGATAACATAGGACAAAACCTAAATGACCTTGGGTATGGTGATGCTTTTTTATATACAACACCGAAGGCATGAGCCATGAAAGAAATAATTGATGAGCTGGATTTTATTAACATTAAAAACTTTGGCTCCAGAAAAGACAATGTCAGGAGAATGCAAAGCCAAACCAGGAACAGGGAAAAATATTGGCAAAAGACACATCTAAGAAAAGACTGTTACTGAAAATATACAAAGAATTCTTAAAACTCAATAATAATAAACAAAACATAATTTAAAAATGAGCCAAAGACCTTGACAGACACGTCAATAAAGAAGATCTACAGAGGGCAAACAAAACATGTAGAGATACCCTACATCATATATCATCAAGGAAATGCAAATGAAAACAATGAGATGCAAATACACACCTATTAGACCAAAATCTGGATCACTGACAACATGACATGCTGGCAAGAATATGGTGCAACAGAAAGTCTCATGTCGCTGTTGGGAATTATGGCAAAGCCACTTTGAAAGACAGTCTAGCACTCTCTTACAAAACTAAACATGTTCTCACTATACAGTCCAGCAACCACACTCCTCGGTATTTACACGAAAGAGTTAAAAACTTGTGTCCACACCCATGTGGAGAGCAGCTTTATTCAGAATTGCCAACACTTGGAAGCAACCAAATGTCCTTTAGTAGTTGAATGGATATGTGAATGTTGGGACATGCAGACAATGAGATTATTATTCAATGCTATAGGAAATGAACTATTAAGCCATGAAAAGACATGGAGGAACAGATTATTAAGGCATATTATTAAGTGAAAGAAGTAAATATGAAAAAAGCTACATACTATATAATTCCAACTATATGACTTTCGAGAAAAGGCAGAATTATGGAGATAGTAAATACACACACACACACACACACACACACACACACATCAGTAGTTGCAGGGATGAGCCAGGGACAGATGAATAGGCAGAGCACAGAGGACTTTTAGGACAGTGAAAATACTCTGTATATACCATAATAGTGGATATTTGTCATTTGTCTAAACCTGTAGAATGTACAACACCAAGAGTGGACCCTAACATAAACTCTAGAGGTGATTATGATGTGCCAGAAGTAGATGCATCGATTGTAGCAAATGGCCACTCAGGTGGGGGATGTTGACAATGGTGGAGGCTGTGCATATGTGGGAGCAATTGGTATACAGGAAATCTCTGTACTTGCCTCTCATTTTCGCTGTAAACCTAAAACTGTTTTGAAAAATAAAGCATTAAAAAGAAGTTTGTTAAACTCTTAAGAAGCAGGCAGGCAGAGTACCTGTGGGTTGAGCATCCAGCTTCAGCTCAGGTCGTGATCTCATGGTTCATGGGTCCAAGCCCCACCTCGGGCCTTGCACTGGCAGTGTGGAGCCTGCTTCAGATCTTCTGTCTCCCTTTCTCTTTGCCCCTGCCCCGGTCATGCTCTGTCTCTTTCTCTCAAAAATAAACATTAAAAAAAAAAAAAAAAAAAGTAGGCTGGCCTCTCCCTACCCTAATTTATGCTAGATAGCTCCTCTTACTTACTTTCCTGTTTGAGAGGGGGAAGTCAGGGGACATCTATGGAACTCTTCCCTTTCATCCAAGAATATATCACCTTCTGGAATATAGTTACTGTAGGTTTATATCCTCAGCATTATGATGTTATTAAAGAAAATGCTGTCCAGCTTATCCAGCTTATTTGATTACTGGGGTGCAAACGATGTGGGGTTTTTTTTGTATGTTCATTTATTTTGTAACTTTTAATATTCATACCAGAAGTACTATTTAGAAACAGGTTAAAACACAACAAAAATATTTTATATCTATCCACAGATATACAATTTCTGTTGTTTTCCATCCATTGATAAAGATTCAAGATTCCATCTGATACAATTTTCCATCAACCTGAAGAGAACATCCTTTATACTTTCTTACAGCACAGTTCCTCTGGTAATGAAATTTATAGTTTGTTTCTCTCAAAATGTTTTTATTTTACTTTCATCTTTTATGGATATATATCCCACCCATATTGATGGACTTTCTTTTTTTCTTGCAACATTTATTTTTTTTTTAATTTTTTAACATTTATTTATTTTTGAGACAGAGAGAGACAGAGCATGAACGGGGGAGGGGCAGAGAGAGAGAGAGACACAGAATTGGAAGCAGGCTCCAGGCTCTGAGACATCAGCCCAGAGCCTGACGCGGGGCTCGAACTCACGGACCGCGAGATCATGACCTGAGCCGAAGTCGGACGCTCAACCGACTGAGCCACCCAGGCGCCCCATCTTGCAACATTTAAAATATATTTTCCATTGTCTCCTATCTTGCTTTATTTCCAAAATGAAATCAGTGAGGAGTCAGCTATTATTTTCATTTTGTTCAGTTTATCTTCTTGTAATGTATCTTATTTCTGTGACTCCTTTTAAGATTTTTTTTTTTTTCCTTTGGTTACCTGCAATTTGCTTATGATGTGTCCTGGTATAGTTTTCCTTGTTTTGAGCTTGGATTTATGTGTTGTTGTTTCTTTTATCACAAATGTGAAAAAATTTTGCCTTTATATCTACTTTATAGACTTCTGCCGATACTCCGATTATATGCTTCTTAATATTTTTGGCTTCTAAATATTTTTCCACAGGTCACTGAGTTTTTGTTCACTTTTTTTCCCCATTTTTCCCTCTCTCTGCCAGAGTTTCAGTATGGTTAGTATCTGTTGCCCTGTTTCTACCTATAGGATAGCTGAAGTTCTTTCTTTGGATAACTCTCTTCTGGTATTTCGCCTCATAAATTCAAGCCACCAGAGACTCTGCACTCCATTCCATACTCTTCAGTTCATGTGTCATCTGGTTTTCTCTCCCTGTGCTATGCTTTACAAAGTGTCTCTGGAGCAGCAGTAGGGTTCATTTATTTTTTGTTTACGTTTCCCAAGGATCACAATACTGTGCTGCTTTTTTTTCCAATGTGTGAAATCTGTGGTTATATATATTTTTGTACTTTTTTTTTTTTTTTGCTGCTTCTTGTGGAAAGGCTAGTTTAGTACTAGTTATTCTGTCACACCAGAAGAGTAAGACCATTTCATTTGTTGAGACTGACAGTGCTTGTTCATAACAACCACATTAAATAGGAGATAAAGTAGGTGTAAAAGAAATCAAGTCTATAAGAATATATTTTGTTTAGGAAACTAGGTCTATTCTTTCTGGAAGAAGTCCATATTTTATATTTTCATTAATTAGAAATTGTGACTGGTTTTCTCCCAGCCATTTTCATTGACATTTGAAACTACATGTAATTTATGAGAATTTTATTTATTTATTTATTTATTTATTTATTTATTTATTATTTGTTTAATGTTTATTTTTGAGAGAGAGCGAGTACAGAGGAGGGACAGCAAGAAAGGGAGCCAGAGGATCCAAAGCAGGCTGTGTGTCTGAGAGCAGAGAGTTGGATACGGAGCTTAAACTCATTAACTGTGAGATAATGACCTGAGCTGAAGTTGGAGACTTAACCAACTGAGCCAACCAGGCACCCATAATTTATAAGAACTTTTAATTGCTTATGTATTAGTATTTTAATTTTATTTAAGAGAGAGAGCATGAGGTGGGAAGGGGCAGAGGGAGAGAGAAAGAGAGAGAGAGACAGAGAGACAGAGAGACAGAGAGACAGAGAGAGAATCTTAAGCAGGCTCCATGCCCCATGACCAGCCCAATGTGGGGCTCAATTTCACGACCCTGAGATTATGACCTGAGCCGAAATCAAGAGTAGGACCTTCAGCTGATTGAACCACCCAGGGCCCCAGTATTTAAATTTTTGATGATTAGTTTCAAGAACAAATACTTAAGATCAAATTGGAAAGTCAAAATGCCAAGATTTTTAAAATTATATTTGGATAAATATAAATGCATTAAGATTTTAAGAAAAGAAGCAATGGAATTATAATTATAGTACCTTTTGGGACTCACTGTCAAGAATTTTGATGACTGCTTTTCAAAAATTATCTGTAAAAATCCAATTTTAGGAAAGGTGCCTGGGTGGCTCAGTCAGTTAGGCAGCCAACTACAGCTCAGGTCATGATCTCATGGTCTGTGAGTTTGAGCCCCACATGGAGCTCTGTGCTGACTGCTCAGAGCCTGGAGCCTGCTTCCGAGTCTGTGTCTCTCGCTCTCTGCCCCTTCCTTGCTTGCTCTCTGTCTCTCTCTCTCTCAAAAATAATAAACATTAAAAAAATTTTTTAAAAATCCAATTTTATATTATAAAATATTCTAATTTTTAAGGAGCTCAGAGCATTTGTGGTGCATTTTTAGCATTTTTGTTTTTGAGAATAAGAGCTTTTATTTGCAGTTAAATTGTAGTATGTTCAAGATAGTTTGTAAAGATGAATACAATTTTATTAATGATTAATTACTTTCAAATACACCACAAAGTTAGCAATAACAAATGTTGACAAATTGAAATGCTTTCAAATCGTTAAGTATATCTTTAATCTTTGAACTGACAAGATTTCTTTCAGGGTTATGGGGAACTTTCATGACTCCTACCCTCCAATCTGGGCTAAATGTCACTTTTTTTATGCGTCCATGGAGCACCCTGGCCATATTTCAAAAATAGCACATAATTTACAGAATTGTAATAATCTGTTGGTTTCTTTGTTTTCCCTTTTGATTTTAAATCCCACAAGGCCATGAGTGGTATATTTTTTATCCTGGTGTCAATTGTAGCCTGCAATACAGAGTAGATATTTTATACTTGTTTGTTAAGTAAACAAAAGAGTAAATTGCTTCTGTACTGCAATTTGCATTAAAGGATTATTCCAGTGGGAATGTGGACATTAATGAAATGATTGGATGCTAACACTACATTTTGTGTCTTTTCTTACAGGCTCTTAAATCTGATCTACAATGGAAAAATTTCTTTTTTATCTGTTTTTCATTGGCATAGCAGTGAGAGCTCAGATCTGTCCAAAGCGTTGTGTCTGTCAGATTTTGTCTCCTAATCTCGCAACCCTTTGTGCCAAGAAAGGGCTTTTATTTGTTCCACCAAACATCGACAGAAGAACTGTGGAGCTGCGGTTGGCAGACAATTTTGTTACAAATATTAAAAGGAAAGATTTTGCCAATATGACCAGCTTGGTGGACCTGACTCTATCCAGGAATACAATAAGTTTTATCACACCTCATGCTTTTGCTGACTTGCGAAATTTGAGGGCATTGCATTTGAATAGCAACAGATTGACTAAAATTACAAACGATATGTTCAGTGGGCTTTCCAATCTCCATCATTTGATACTGAACAACAATCAGCTGACTTTAATCTCTTCTACAGCATTTGATGATGTCTTTGCCCTTGAGGAGCTGGACCTGTCCTACAATAATTTAGAAACGATTCCTTGGGATGCAGTTGAAAAGATGGTTAGCTTGCACACCCTTAGTTTGGATCATAATATGATTGATAATATTCCCAAAGGGACTTTCTCCCACTTGCACAAGATGACTCGGCTTGATGTAACATCAAATAAATTGCAGAAGCTACCACCTGATCCTCTCTTCCAGCGAGCTCAGGTACTAGCAACCTCAGGAATAATCAGCCCATCAACTTTTGCATTAAGTTTCGGTGGAAACCCTTTGCATTGCAATTGTGAATTGTTGTGGTTGAGACGTCTGTCCAGAGAAGATGACCTAGAGACTTGTGCTTCTCCAGCACTTTTAACTGGCCGCTATTTTTGGTCAATTCCTGAGGAAGAGTTTTTATGTGAACCTCCTCTCATTACTCGTCATACGCATGAGATGAGAGTGCTGGAAGGTCAAAGGGCAACCCTGAGGTGCAAAGCCAGGGGGGACCCTGAACCTGCAATTCACTGGATTTCTCCTGAAGGGAAGCTTATTTCAAATGCAACAAGATCTCTGGTGTATGATAACGGAACACTTGATATTCTTATCACAACTGTGAAGGATACAGGTGCTTTTACCTGCATTGCTTCCAATCCTGCTGGGGAAGCAACACAAACAGTGGATCTTCATATAATTAAGCTCCCTCACTTACTCAACAGTACAAACCATATCCACGAGCCTGATCCTGGTTCTTCAGATATCTCAACTTCTACGAAGTCAGGTTCTAATGCAAGCAGTAGTAATGGTGATCCTAAAATGAGTCAAGATAAAATTGTAGTAGCAGAAGCGACATCATCCACGGCACTACTTAAATTTAATTTTCAAAGAAATATTCCTGGAATACGTATGTTCCAAATCCAGTATAATGGTACTTATGATGACACCCTTGTTTACAGGTAAGAAAAATTAACCAGATTTTTGTACTTACCATGCACTCAATGTAGGGCTTGTTAATGTGCTACTGATTTGTTTTTTTAATTGGCAGTGCTACCCTGTGTTGTGATTACAGCACTCCGTTGTTTAAACTGTGTAATATAAGGTTTGTGAAAGGTGATCACCTGTGGGACAATATTTTGAATGGTGTTATTTTTAGAGTTCAAATTTATATTTAATATGATGCTTACTTACTTTCTTTCCCCTCATCTAAGAGATGTGACTATCAGAGAGAGAACAAGACTGATTTATTTTACAAATTCAAAAACATACCAGAACTTACACATCCACATGAGTGTTCTTTCCTTCAAGGAAGTCACGTTGGGAGGCTATACCATTACCCCAATGATGCTGGCATTGCTCAAAGCACTTTTGGAATTATCTTTAGAACCTTCGTCATACTATTTTGAATATCCTCAGTGGTGGCAAATCTTCGTCTTTTGAGGGTGAATTTGAATTTTGGAAACAAGCAAAAGCCATTTGGAGCCAAGTCTTATGAATAAGGTGGGTGATCAAGATGGGTATTGCCATTTTTGGTCAAACATAGGATGTAACTATAAAATAATGAGACTGATTTTTTTGGGTGATTGAATAATGTGCATGTGTATTGTTTCATGTACACTGGTTCTTAAGACAGTTCCAAAGAGAGTTTATCAGTATTTTGAGCAGTGAAAGTGTCACTAGAGTTAAATATGTAATCTCCTCATAACAACTTTGATAGAGAATTTGCATCTGACTATAGGCTTTCTGGTATGTTTTTCTAAAGTTCAGCCTCATTGATTTATAGTCACATCTTGTCCAGTTTTCAGTTGGAAATATACATTTTTACCTCTTCATAAATTTCACTCATGATAGACTATTATTACTCCTAGGACACGATGCAAAATCATGGTTTTGAAATATACATATATATGTATCTTCTACATATATATATATATCTTCAAGCTTTTCTGAAATGAGATCAGCTCAATTATTACATACTCAGATGAACTCTTGAAGATAATTTGATTTTCATTCATGTATGTAAATGAGAGAACTTTTTTTTTTTTTTAAATGAACATGGACTGGTAGAAAAAAACAACACTGGCCCAGCTAGCCATATGATCAATTCTAGGCAAAGTTCTACATGGCTGAGTTTTAATTTCCCCATCTTTAAAAGCAAGAGATTAAAGTAAATGGTTTCTAAAATCCTTCTCATCACTAAATGTATGGTCATGTAGACTATGATGCATGCATAAAGTAGTTTGTCCTTCTTATACTCAGCTCTTTACCTAGGCTATCCATTATGTATCCCTTTGTCAAAGAAGAGTGTACATCTCTGTCCCTCACCTTCCTGTAGCTAATATATATATTAACCTGCCTCCATCTATCTATCATCTATCTATCTATCTATCTATCTATCTATCTATCTATCTCTATATATATATCTATGTATCTATCTATTGCATATATATAGATATATGCAATATGTCAGTTTCTAGTTTCCAAATTCTAATATTTTAATCCTACCATGACAAGTAAATTCTATGTGACCTTCAGAAAGTTGCTTGAATTTCATGACTGCAAAGCTTGTCATGAATAAAATAGTAATGATGCCTACCTCATACAATCATTGTAAGAATAAAATTATGGTGTTCCAGAAAAAAAAGAATAAAAAGAATAAAATTATGATATAAATAATGTGCTTAGTAATGCCTGGTATTTATCATGCACTTACTAAATAACAGTGATTTTAATCAGAAATAAATACTCTGGCCTAAAAGTTGCCTGGTTCATTAGAACACGTTGTCTAGGTTGTATAACAGATTACTATTGCCAAGTTTTAAAATTTTCTAAAAAATTTTTTCAGAGAAAATATATAGTTTCAAGCATTTTTTTTTTCTAAATGAAATCTCAATTTAGGTCATATCTGGTTGCTACTAAAAAATGTGGGAAAAAAAAAGCATCCACAGAAGAGTTTGTGATATAATGAATTTAGAGATGTCTGTAATGTTTATCAAACTTTAGAAACTGTGTTCTGAAGGTAATTTCATCAGCCCACAATGGGCAGAACAAAGGATTTATACTCTGGTCAACAGCATTGCCCTGTTCATGTTTTTAGGATAATCTTACTCATGCATTTTCATCAACCTCATTTATAGATAAAAACATACTGGGAACCAAGTGTTGAAGACAAAAGAAGAGGGCTGAAATGTGTAAATGAAGTATTTTAATCTTAGTAATTATCTTAGTTATTAAAGATAGATTTACTGGATACCATTCCATAGCAGCTTATAACTGATTTGGAAAATAAATACTCTGAAATGCATTTCCATTCTGGTTTCTAATGTGATTGTCAGTGTTTTCCCTTCCTTCAAATTGGCTTTTAGTCACAGAGGTGTTGTAAGTGCTAAATGGATTTGTTTAGTAGTCAGATAATGTCACAGTCACACCTTTCAAAAGCAATTTGTCATAAATGATTTTTTAGCAGTGGCTTTTATTAGGAGTTCTGCTTTGCCAAGCAATGTAATTAGTAAGCTTGTCAAGGCATGGCACAGGCACCATTAATATAATGCAGAATCCAACAATGAGTCTTAACCATTTTAACTAGGTAAATGTAAGATTAGATCATTTCCCCATATTTCATATCTGTTATAAGTATGCTCATCTTAATGAATCCTGAAATGAAACAGAACTGAAGTCATAACGCCTGTGTGTTTATATGTTTTGTTTCTTATATTAACGCAAATTCCATTGTCCCTCAGAATGATACCTCCCACGAGCAAAACTTTTCTTGTCAATAACCTGGCTGCTGGAACTATGTATGACCTGTGTGTCTTGGCAATATATGATGATGGCATCACTTCGCTCACTGCCACGAGAGTCGTGGGTTGCATCCAGTTTACTACGGAACAAGATTATGTGCGATGCCACTTCATGCAGTCCCAGTTTTTGGGAGGCACCATGATTATTATTATTGGTGGAATAATTGTAGCATCTGTGCTGGTTTTCATCATCATCCTAATGATCCGGTATAAGGTTTGCAACAATAACGGGCAACACAAGGTCACCAAGGTCAGCAATGTCTACTCTCAAACTAATGGGGCTCAAATCCAAGGCTGTAGTGTAACGCTGCCCCAGTCCATGTCCAAACAAGCTGTGGGGCATGAAGAGAATGCCCAGTGTTGTAAAGTTGCCAATGACAATGTGATACAATCTTCGGAAACTTGTTCAAGTCAGGACTCCTCTACCACTACCTCTGCTTTGCCTCCTACCTGGACTTCAAGCACTTCTGTGTCCCAGAAGCAGAAAAGAAAGACTGGCACAAAGCCAAGTACCGAACCACAGAATGAAGCCGTCACAAATGTTGAGTCCCAAAACACTAACAGGAACAACTCAACTGCATTGCAGTTAGCTAGTCGACCTCCTGATTCGGTCACAGAGGGGCCCACATCTAAAAGAGCACATTCAAAGCCAAGTAAGTTTCTCACTTTGCCTGCTGAGAGATCCAGAGCAAGGCACAGGTACTCCCTGAATGGAGGAGTAAAGGAATACTATTGTTATATTAACTCACTGAACACACGTGGACTGTGTTCTCAAAGAAGCATGTCTATGAATGCCATGTTAATTCAGTCCCACAGTTCTGATGGGCATAGTGGAAAAACAACTCTTTCAAATTCTGAGTGGATATCGGAAAGCACTGTGTAACCTAGTATTTCTTTTTAATGAAAAAGTGATTTGAAAACTCACATAGGAAATTGGAATTTGAAATTCCAGTTTTGTTTTTCTGATACATGGCTACTAGAGCCAAGATGTATAAACCTTCCAGGTATAGTTTAATACATGAAGGTAACATATATGAAGTAGTTAGGGATAAAACGTGACAGAGCAGCAGTGCCTTCTATTCTAGGGCTGGCTTCCAGGTTCTACAATAGCAGAACACTAAATAAAGGTTATCATCAGACAAAAAATGTCTTGCCTATATAAATAATGATATTTTCTCCACTCTTACAAAGGCTCACTCATGGCTGATAAATATTTTTCAATGAGTAGATTGTATATTTTTTTCAGGCAGATATTATAAAGGACAACTCTGTGTTGTTACGGTACTTAAAATACTCAATAAGTATATCCAGACAGTGTTAACATAAGTATGCTTGTAAACAACATTCTTGGTTCAGGTGCCTTAATGGTCTTATGGTCTTTCTCACCCATGCCATAGCTTTATGCCATAGCCATAGTGGGAAGCAAAAGAAAATGCAATTGATTTTGCATTTATCAAAAAAATCTAGTTCAGTTTTATGTCACATGCCACAATTTTATATGCTGCTACCTGGGCATGTGAAGGTGTTTTTGTTCATTCGGTACACATTTGCAGAATGAGTGAATTTTATGTTTTTCTTAATGTAAGTTAAAAAGAGAGACAAAAAAATAAGACTGCCTTATCAAAGGAAGGTTTATGTTTATCACTAAGTAAAATAAAAAATCCTTTTAATGGAATTCTTATTACATTTATAAGCAATATAAAGGCATTGCTCATTAACCAAATGGTGATTTCATTTTTCCCTTCTGCCTATAATTCTCAATTGGAATGTTTCTCTCTTAGAGTAAATGTATTCATTTTAACCTAAACCTGTGATAAAATTTAATTAGATATCATGCAGCTTAGTGCATCATTAAATCATGCAGCTTAATTTATCATTAAAAATGTTTAAATTTAAGGGCACCCAGGTGACTCAGTCAATTAAGTGTCCAACTCTTGGTTTTGGCCTGGGTCATGGTCTCAATGTTTGTGGGATTGAGCCCCATGTTGGGGTCTGTGCTGACAGTGCAGAGCCTGCTTGGAATTCTCTCTCTCCTTCTTTCTCTGCCCCTCCCCACTTTGCTCTGTCACTGTCAGAAATAAACATTTAAAAATTTTTAATTTAGTCAGACAATAATGTTGCTTTTTTATAAATGGCATTCCTGGACATTCACTGAAATCAAGGTCTATAGATAAATGTTCCTATTTACTCATTGAAAATCTTACATTATATGGCAACTTGATGGTAGTTTTTTAAAGATTGGTAAATGGAGGTTAATATTAAGAGGTTTCTTGATGTTTGAAGTGGGAGGTTGAGAATGAGGCTCATGTGAGAACCTTGCACAACAAAAAAAAATTAGCCATAATATAATAAGATATGTATTTTATTTATATAACATACTCCATGAGAGTAAGTTAAACACAAAGTTTATTATCTCTTACAAATCATTTTAAACATCAAAACACAGATAAGGAATGGTAGTCATTAGTTTAATTTCCTTCTACTAGAGGCATATATAAAAATGTCAGTTAATTTTAACTTGACAGAGGCACACCTTATACATGATTTATCATGATTACATTCAAAAGCAGGTAAAATTAAAGTAGTTCGAAATTATTCTCCATGCAAGTCTTGAAAGAAATTATCTAATGTGCTAGTACCAACTTAGATATTTCATAAATGCCTTCTTTGCCCCAGTTCCCTTTCTAATGTTTGCCTTTCACATTTCTAAAGTCTAATCAGCTTTCATGGGTCAGTTGTATAGTTCTTTGAGGAATAAATGAGATTACATGTGTAGTCGTATTTTGTAAAATCAAAAGCATTACTCAGAGCAAAGTGTATCTCCCACACAATTTCTGTAATCATGCTCTGATCCCAATTTAACATTTCTAATTAACTTCAAATAATTCTTCAAAAGGTGCTGAATGACAAAAGCATATCACTTTTCCCTTTCTTAGTTTTTACCTACATGGTATTAAAAAGTCCAGAATATATAAAGGCTTTCAGACTTAAAAAAATTAATCCCCAAAAAGAAATCTCTGGTATTATGAAGGTTACGGTCAAGGGGACTCTGAAATCATGCATAAAGGCCACAGTGTAACATATCTACTCCAAGCTACTGATTAACTTATTTTATATTTTTCATTTGCCTGTATTTTTTAAAATCAGTTCCCTGCTTATGTTTCAAATGAAACTTTAATTAAATATCTCTTATTTCTTATAAACATTTAGAACTCTATAACATCTAATCATGTGAAATTTATTCTGTTTGACTAAAGCCATTGAAACCATTTAATTTTTATTAGCTTTACAAGACTATTTTCAGGGTGTATTAACCAAATGCTTTGAACACTTGTTTTTAGAAGCGTTGAGAAGGCCTTATGTTTCTGCCTTTTCAAAAAGTTTATATTTTGAGAGAACAATGAAAGATTGGCCTATCAAGAGGGTCAAATGTTTTTGTTTACAACTATATGAAAAACTTTTCCACCAGGGCAATTTCAGTGTGAAGTGACTGAAAAATAAATCGTTGGGATGGTTGGAGGTTATTGAAGGTACCTGGTATAATGTCTGAAACACAGTAGTTACTCGAGTGAATGAATGGATAGATAAATAAATGAATGAAGGGGGCCAGAGACGAAGGTGCAGTAATAAGAATTTTGATTATATGCACAATGGAGATTTGTGATCTGGCTATTTTATTACTATAAGCAAGAAATTCTATCTCTTACTATTTTTCTTTCTGTTATTTCTTGCATTTCCCATTTAACCAGCTATACATATGCAATCCAAAGCATATGATTTGCTGTTGTTGATTATGTATAGGTTGTATACATTGATTTTACTTCTTTATTCTCAATTACTTTTTTTTTTATTTTTAGCCATTCTACACTGTGATTTCAGGTTGTTCAATATGAAAACTAACAAAAAATGTATTTGCAGATATTTGCTCTAAACATTTCTCTTTAATTATACGTCTTCCTGTGTTGTTTTTTGTTTCTTTTCGATAATTGTCCCCCAATTCAAAAATGCCCCAACTATTATTAAAGTAGGTCTTTTGATTTAATATATGTAATTTCTGAACATCACAAAAGGATAATGAGGCATCTAAAGCTTCCTCAAATTCCTAAGCGGAAACAGTTTGGTTTGATGAATATCATTTATTTTTACACTACAAAAAGATTAGAACAGAGGTGCATTAAATAAATAATTTAAATTAGATACAGTAATACCTTCACGGTGGCTAATTTATTTCCTGAATTATTTTTTAAACTATTAAATGCAGTCACTTAGGTTGAGGTTATAGCAAGTATTTTATGCTTTCAGACAGTTGATTTTAGGAGCTCTGTAGATGTATTTTACTAAAAATGTTTCAGAATGTATGTTGAGAATTATTATAAGCTATTTATAAACATCATAAATCTATTACCTGAATGATACATGCTTTCTCCATAAGAATTGAGAAATGTATTCCACTTATCTATAGGAATCTCTTTTTAGCTTTTCTTGAGAAGTGTTTCCTGCTTCAATTTAAAGCACTCAGGAGGTACTTACTTCCAAAGTAAATTTTAACTGTTTTATTTGCTTGTATTATTACTAAGGGGAAACTAAATATTTCATTTTTAAAAGTAAAAACCTAGAGCAATTATCACAAAATTCATAACAATTGCCTCTTAATTTCTGAATTTTACTATTTCCCCCGTGTTATTCACAATACTAAGCTTAATAATAATCATTTAAATGCCAATAGTCTAAAAAATGTCAAAAACATAAAGTATCTTACTGTGCATAGAATTGAGAAGGTAAATGGGACATTTTTTCAAGGATTGAAGATCTGAACCCATTTTCTTCCTGGTGTGACAAAATCCTACTTCTATTTTATGATGCTAAGAAAGCAGTATTTACCATATTAAGCAGAATGAAGACTACTTACGCTTTCCCTTGCTCAGTCTTCCCTTGTGTTTCAGGAAGCGCCCAGTCTTTATTCTTTAACAGTGAATGTGGATGCTTCTGCCTGTGAGTGTTTGTGGCATTTTGGGGAAAGGACTTCGGCACAGAGATAGGCTGGATGGGAAAAGGATTTTTTTCTTATCCTCCTTAGTTGATGATGATAACCATCATCATTATTTAATCATTATTATTATCATTACTATTATTGACCTTATAATGTTTGTGAGTTTAGTGTCCGTTGAGTTAAATTTATGGATAAGAAATAGCTTGTTTTTAAAATTTCATACAGAAAAGGAAAATACCCAAAATGTATGACAGGAATTTTGTGATAGTTTCAGAGCTCTGTCTTTTCAGATTACTCAGTCCTTTTCCTCCCTTACTAGAAAAGTGCGTGCTGGAACTACGAATACATTGAGTTTTGTCAAGTTTGGGGTTGTTTGTTTACTTGCTTTTTGCAACAAAAACAATCCTTGTCGCAGTACAGAAGATCACTTAATAGAGGAAGAATGGTATAAGTATTACTGTGATGGAGTCATCCTAAAAATGTGGTATTGTCTGAAGTGAGACATATATAACTGGGAGTCTGTTTAAGTATGAAATCAGCTTATTAAATTATGGTGTTAATGTATTTGCAATTTTATCAAATATTACAAATAGTCCATGTAGCAAGTAGTGTACTATTGTCTTCTGATTTTGTCAGCTATTTCAAAGTCAGATTTAGGATCTAAATTTAACCTTGATAAAACACATACACAATATATACTTATGTATCTAATATATAGATATACTAATATGTATGCTTATCAAATTAATCCTTGAAATCAGAATTTTGCATCCTGCAACATGGATTGTAATTAATGTAGCAAAATTATATTTAAATGGGCTGGCTACCAGAGTACTTATCCCAGAACAACTGCACAAACTATACTTCTTATTTATAAGATTACAATGGAATATAAGCTCTCTAGTAGAAATTTATTTTTCTGAACTTCCTAATGATCTCTACAACTTGTCTAATTTCCTCCACTCTTTTCAAGAAGGTTACTGTTGATGAATTTTAAAAATTAGCAAATTTTTTTTTCAAATATATTCAGAGAAGGTCATGAAGTCCCTTTCATTTTGTGTTTGGAAAGTGGATGTACATTTGATCTTGCCTGAAACATGAACTAGGTAGATATGTGATTCAGCTCCAGAGTATGTCCAATAAATTATTCAACTAACATGAGGGCTTATGAAATAGATTGTGTTGGCTCTACCATAATGTAATTTACTAAACATTTTTTTCCTGTATAATGTGATGTCTTATTATTGTTTTAATGTAAAACCTAATCTCCAGAGGCCATTATAAATTTCTATGAATATTTGTGTTTGAGGTTCTATAAAAAATATTTTGTACTGTTCTCTTCACACTCACCTCTGAACCCTGAAAATAACTTTTTCCTGATTTTTTTCTTATCATTGTGTCACTTCTTAATGACTAGGAGTATTTGTTTAAAAAGAGAACATTTGGAAAGAAAGAGAATGTGTGTTATGCAGGGCTATGTAATGGTATTAAACACTTACAGCCAATTGGAACATACATGTGGACATGTAAAGACAGAATGTTTACATATAGACCATTAGTGTTTTACATGAAGATAAATGGGTACTTCATAAAACATGATAGTATTTTGGGAGCTATTGAATAATGATTATCATAAATGATTATTTAATAGTCTGCATGTTGAACATGGTGAAGCTATGTTTCCTATTTTGGATTCTCTTCCTTGGTGTATCTTTTATTATTAATATATGCAACTCTAGCTGAAATGTTAACTTTGAGTAGGGAAAAATGAGTAGAAGCCTGATTCTCTTCCTGAACTCTTTCTGGAAAGTTGCATTACATAATTTCTCACTTTAGCAACTAGGACAATATTTTTAAATTTCTACGTATGTATCACGAAGTAGTCATAGACAATTATAAAGTCAATTGCAATTAGTCCAAGAACTGGTAAGTTAAAAAAAATTAGATAAATCTTTATTAAGAGAAATCTTACCAAGATTTCAGGAGGAAGAGTTTTAGGGTCTGTTTCTTAAAAGTTGAATTTGTGTATTTGTTTATGACACTGAAAATTTTATTCCCAGATGCTTTGCTGACTAATGTTGACCAGATTGTCCAGGAAACACAGGTGAGATTTTTGTTACCTGTCTCATAATTCAGCACTTAAGTGGGTATATCCTGTTATAAATAAAATTTTAAATGTTTTTTGCAAGTTTATGTAACTCCTTGAAATTTTCCATTAGAACTTACTCAATGCTCAATGATACAAACTAAAATTCAGTTTGGTTAAATGGATTTCCAGTTATTCAACTTCGACATATTTCTGGTTAACTGAACATTTCTGATTCATACTGTAAGAATAAAGGGAATACTAATGTGACTTTGGAGTCACTCTTGTAGTTAGTTATCCATGATATAATGTGCATTTTTACAAATATTTCCCAGTGTGAAGATAGTAACTTATTAAGAATGTATTAACTCCTGTCTTTGACCCCCATATCCTAATTGGAGCTGAAATGATACATTATACCTTACTGATAGTGGATGAACACAACTGTTTCAGGGTTATCTAAAATGAATGAAGCCACTATAAAATGGAGCAAAAGGCTACATATGAAATATTCATGGTATTTCTTTTGTCAACAACTGATTACTCTTCTGTTTTTTTTCACTTGTTTGTGTGTTCGGTTTTTGTTTTTTGTTTTTTTTTTTCCTTCTTGGAAGTTTCAAATGAGTATTTGATTCCTGCATTTTAATTGGATCAGAATGTGTGCTTCCAGAGTGGAATAGCACTTTAACAATCTGTTCACACAGCTGGAAGCATCAGCCATTTGCTTAAGTTTTGGCACAGAAAAAATATTCTGCTTTTAAAAGTTCTAAAAAAGGCCACTGATTTATTTTCTAGTAGTAAAAATAGGGCCTTGTTTTTGTTTTTTGTTTTTTTTTTAACATTTTGCATTTAAAAAAGAATAACTTGGGCAATCATTCAGGGTTTCCCCTAATGAATTTGACTCCCAAATCAAACACTTTTTCCTGCATCATCCCTTTAGTGAGTTCAGGATCCCATTCCCAGGTTGCAAAAATAAACAGAGACACTGGAAACAATCAATAGCAGAATATGTGGTACATACTCTGAGTTCTATGTTGTGTCCTCAGCTGACCTGCGTTAAGGTGCGTTGTATCATCAGCACCTAGCAGTTTGCTTTCTCATTCTGAAACTCTCTCCCTCTCTTTCTGCCTCCTTTACTCACCACCCCTCTCCTCCTCTACCCCCGCCTGTGGCTTCCAAAACTCCATTTATCATGTAACTTTGGACATCTAGCTGTTTTGAAAGAGAATATCTTTAGAAAGGAATTAGAAAGTAGATGGTTAACCTATCAGAAGCACAATCCAGAAGGGTGCTGATTGTTATATAAGGATTGGAAGAGTCATTTTTCAATTATGAATTAATTTCCCAAATGTTTACATTTCACAGGACATATTACATAGTATTGTGTTTATTTCACTATGTTATTAGAAGTCAAATTTGGATAAAAGCAATTTCCTCGGGAGTTTGCATATTTCTCTAGATAGTACAGGTTTTGCCAATGAGATAAGTATGTAAAATTTCCAATAATGACTTTCTTTGTCCTAAAGTAGTTAGTATGAATTATAAAAACATTCAAAAACCTAGAAAAAATGTAAAAGTAAATACATATCTGTTAAACCTACCATACCATTATCTAGTATATAATCTTTCAGTGATTTGTCATTTCTACGTGAACTGAATTCATGTGTACATATGTGTGGCATGTATTAGATTTATATAATGAATGTGTATATGTGGAATATGTCACTCTTTAAAAAAATATTCTGAGTCTTTCTTTAGTTCCCTTTATGAAACAAACTGTCCTAGAAACTTTTTTTCCGCGTTGGCTATTTTTTTTTTTCCTATAAGCGTTACCAAGAAAAACAAATCCACAGGCAAAGAATAATTTTAACAGAATTTACTGGCAATACATCATTCACTCATAAAAAAAAAAGAGAGAGAAAAGAAAAGAAAACTCCTTGCTACATTTCTGTTATCAGATTGAAATCACTGTGAGACTGCAGTGTAACTAGTCTTGGTACTTACATGGTAAATGATTTCTGCCATAGCCAGCCTATCATTTCTATAACTGTCAATGCATCCAGTGAAGCTCCTTCAAGGAGACTGACCTGTGAGCTTAGTGTTCTCATGGTGTTTCTTGGCTTTCAGCAATAGCTCACCCTGGGTGGGTGGAGTGAGGTAGAGCTGGCAGAGATGTCTGGTGCTCACAGCTTCCCAGCTCTTTTTTGAGGTGGTGGGGGGTGGGGAGGAAGAGAGATGAAGGGATATAAATTTTTATTTTAAGTTTATATTTCCTGCAGGATGGTAACAAATGCTGTTTACTACCCAAAGGCAAAATTTAAATTAAAATTCTACGTATGTATATATACAGTAAAAGTAAGCAAGAAACAAACAAAAAACACCCTAGAACACATTTTTTGTTTTTAATATAACAAAAATGTTAACCATGGCAACCATATTAAATTAACTATACCACAGTCCCTCATAGAACGTCAAAGTCTAATAGGAAGGTACATGGATGACAGAAAAGTTTCATCTAGTCAGTGGTTTAGGTGTTCCTCATACTGATATATCTGCTAAGATAATTTTTCCCCAAGGATGAAGAGTTAATACATGTATACATTTTCATTTCCATTAGCAAGAATACACCCTATGCCAAATTTTCCCCTTAAGACCTTTACTGCATATGTATAGAAATAGAGTGAACTTGGAAAATATCTAGTATATGACGTATGATCCTTCTATAATAAAATTTTAGGATTCTAATCACACTAAGACGAATTGACAGCAAAGGGAAGAGGAGTCATTGATAAAACTGGTGATAATTACGTGTAAACTGGCACTCACATATAAAGTAATCTTGTGTTTGAAAAGATTGTTATACTTCAGATAAATAGAGTAAAACAATTGATATGCCATGTTTAGAAGTTAAAATAGGAACAATTGACTAGTTGCATTTATAATGAAAATGCCTTAAGTAAACTTTTCTTTAAAAGTATTTGGCAAATTCAGACCAACAAAATAAGTCCATTGTGTGTGTGTATCTGTGTGTGTAAGTATGCACAAGAAATTCCCCTAATTCTGCAACTGCTTGCACCAGCCTTTAAGGTAATAGCTTCCTGATTCTAATTAATTTGACTTCTGATTATTCTGTTTAGTACCAATTAAGGTATTTAACCGATTTACACTTTATCATAAAATTCCTGCTACAGATGCAATAACCATGATAAGAGTTCAGTTCTTTTATGGAAAGTATTAAGATATAAATGAATAAAAGTTAGTGATGCTGATTGTAAAGAAACAGTGACATTTTAATACAGGGTTAGGAAAAAAATATGAAATAAGAGCAAAACAGCAAAGCAAATGTATATTTATGATCCAGATATCTTTCCAATGTTATTTCCCAGTAAAAATGACCAATATAAAATACTTGGTTCTGTAACTTTTCTTTCCTATGATATTCCCTTCAAATGAAATTTTTAAAAATAAGAATGATAGAACAGGCACATATGCACATATGTAGAAACCATTTAACTATTTTTATAATAATTAAAGCATACTTTTGACATTAATTTGAATGTTACAGTATATAAGAAAAAAATAGAACCCTAATGTCAATAATGACTTCTAGAAATAATTTCCTTCTTGGTTAGATATCCTAACTATACAAGATAAAAATCATTCATAGTTCTTAACTGCATTCTGAATAAGGGTAGTAACAGCATTTTCCCACAATACATTCAAATCAGGACATTTTTTCTTCTCCTAATATTGGGGTAGCTTTAATTTCCTCTTTTCTTTGTAGTACTGTTAATAAGACTATCTGTCCATAATATTTTGCATGATATCATTTCACTGTTAAATAACGACCATTACCAAAAACATCCTGAGCTTATCTCAAATTCATTGTTGTTAGTTCTTGTAAAATTTTAACATAATTATTATAGTCTATTTTGCTTTTTTTCCCTTTGTGATGCTCTTATAATTTGGTGCTCATATTTAGATCTTTATGGAATCATTGTAAGAGTTTGCCTATTGATAAGTAAAAAGTGTTATTTTTAATATCCTACATATATAAGTTTTTATTCAGTTTCATATTATGTCATCATTTCAATAATGGTAGTAACTTCAGGGTAAGCAAATTCAGACCATAATTTCTAAAACTGCTAATTGTCTAATATTTGAAATGAACAGCTTTTATAAAAGCCATAATTTCATAGTTTGTTAGTAATGTTTTATGTAATTTGGAAGTGCATCAAAAACTCTTTAAAATATGTAAGCTTATACAACCATTAACTTGATATTAAAATAGATTCTTTATTCTGGAAGGGTTTATTATTCCTAAAATCAAACTAGTTATACTGCCCACTATTTTTCTTCTAAGTGTATTGTGTGGTTTTTATATTACTACTTCTGCGAACTTTGGTATGGTACAACTACATCTTTTTACTCTCAAAAGGGACATATGATTGGAAATACAAACAGAAATAAATTCTCGTAATCCAATTTCACCAAAATAAGCAAGCTATACTGTGAACCCAATAGATATGAATTTAGATATAATCCCATTGTAATTTAAAGTGATTTTGGAATGTTTTTCTTAGAACATTCCAGATAAACAATGATATCTATATTTCAGTAGTTTCTAAGGTAATTATTTTTTATAAATAGGTTTTACATCTATTACCTACTAACAGTGTTCAAACGTTGTGTAAATCTTTTGTTAAATAATTTTCAAAAATTATTGTTTATACCAAAAATAACTTCAACTCTGTAGATGAAATATTTTTCCTTTTTTTAAAAAATGTTTTATTTTTAAGTAATCTCTACACCTAATGTGGGGCTTGAACACACAACCTCGAGATTAAGAGTCATACACTGTACCAACTCTGCCAGCTAGGCACCCCCAGATGAAATATTTTCTTAAATAAAACATCTCTACAGTATTTTCCTACCTTTATCGCATCAAGTGTGTTCTACTCCAAATATGTTCTACATCAGCATTTTGATATACAATATGCTTCTATATTTCATGATTCATTTGTGCCATGCATTTTATAACCCGCAACTTGTAAACATGTAGTTGTTTTTGAATGGCGAGGAGAAAATTACATCTATTTCATATTTATGAAATTATATATTTCTCAAAAATTCTTTTTCATCTCCATCAAAGATAGAATTTATAGGCATGTCTTAAATCTATGATACTGAGAACCCACATTAGAGGAAAAAATTTTACTGTTTGATATTTAAATATTTTTATATTGTTTTACTCAAAATTATATTAACTATGGATTGTCTTTCTTGTGCATTATTGTCATTTTACATATTTATTTTTTCTGTGGGTGAGGAACTAATTTATGAAGAGGAATAATAGTCTTCACTGACATTTCATGTATAATTAAATTTTATAAAATTTCAATATGATACAAAACTCTCAACAGACTATACTTAAAAAGTAGAGATCACTTAGGTTTTATGTGTGATGAACAAATGTGATCTAATATGCTTATAGTTTTAAAACCAGTATGATTATTTATTAAAATTTAAGTGGTGTGCACTAATGAATACAATTATTATTTTTTCTTAATTGAGAATATAAATGTGAAAAACATAGTAAGGGAAAATGACTTTCCACAATTTGCCTTTGACTTGCATAACTATTTAGGCTTAATACATTTAGATTTCTTTTTAAAATGAGACTCTTTTATATATTCACCAATTTGAAATTACCAAATAACATTTGAAGAGCTGATGTGCGTGTCTAGATAGTTTTTAGGGGTGTATCTTGTATTTTATGGCAAAAAACTCCTGCCTAGGTACTTATAGTTCAGTAACTTCTAAATTGCCAGCACAATGATCTTATTACCTGTGTATTTTCTCTTTGTTTCTTTTTCTTTTTCTTTCTTTCTTCTCTTTCTTTCTTTCTTTCTTTCTTTCTTTCTTTCTTTCTTTCTTTCTTTTATTTTAGAGGCTGGAGTTAATCTGAAGAGCACTACTTCTTTCTCTCCTGAAAAAAGTTGCCACTGATATTTTTACTGGATAAAATTTAAACATGTTTCAATTCACAAAGGCCAATTGTTGAACTGGTGTCCTAGAAGAAATTGTTCACAGGAGCCGAAGCAGAAGTCTCTGATGCTGGTGGAACTGGCTCTATCAGACCATGGTTCATCCTCTTTTAAAGCCAAAATTTTTTTTTTTCTTCTGGCCTACAAGTATTTTCTTTTTTTTAAAGAAGGAAAGAGAAAAGCCTACACTGGCATCGAGTTCTGTATCAATCCATGTTACATTGCCATCCATGATTTAAGACTGTAGAATCTTGAATAATCTATATCACTTTAACAAATAAATGTTTTACTATGACAGAATTTGTACAGTGCCTGATTTGTGGAAATATCAGTTGCTTCAAGTATGAATGGTGAAATGATGACTGTAAGAACTAATAATACTATTTTACATTTATGTAATGCAAAACCTTAAGGAATCACAATTGCTTTATAATACTGGAACTATTTCTGCCGTGACTGAAGCTCACCCACGTCTGTGGGAGAGCAGTACAGCTATTTAAAAAGCTTTACAGCAGTTTTATGCTTCAGTGTAAGACAGTGATGAGGGATCTCTTCTCCTAGTGGAACTGCAGAAAGCATCAAGGTAGGCATGTATGGTAATTAATCCAAATTGATGCATTGCTCTTCTGGAGAGCCAGGGCAAAGAATTTTAGTAATTTTAGGCCTTATGTTTCATGGTAAGTGCCCATTTCTCCAATTTTGCACAATTGCAAATAAAGAAAATTAAGAAGTAAATAAAGGGTAGATAAAGAAGAACAGACATCTGGTTTAACACCAGCATAAATAAGAGGAAGACATTTCCGTGGCCAATAAATGTTAATACAATCTTATTTAAGCAGTATCCAAGCCTAGCATTTAAGGGCCATCCCTGGTAACAAGGCAGGCCTGAGCTCAAACTCTACATCTGAGCAAATTTGGCCAATCACCTACCTTTTCGTGTTCTCACAGAAGAAATATTGTAAAATTTGAAAACGTATATAAACTTATCCCTGTATTTGTTAAGCAATAAGTTCAATTAAAAACTAGTATTAGCATTGCCATTAGCCATTGAATTCAGATTCTCTAAAATATTAGATTTTATTTCTGTTCCTTTACAATTTTATTAGTTGTCAATCATCAAAAGCAATATGTAGTTTAAATTTTTTAAAAACACGGAAAACTGTCTTTTAAGAAATTTAGGTTATCTCTTAGCCCTTCCACATCTCTTAGACTGTTAAAAATATCCAACCATCCAAAGAGAGGTTACAGATTATTAGCCTTTAGATGGTACTTGAAATCTGCTCAGAGCCTAACTACACTAAACAATCTAAAGAGGTGCGCACATACACTCACTCCAGACACACCCAATGCATGCTTGGAACAGAAGTAAGTTGAAATGACTCTGGGCAAATTGTTCATTCTCTCTGTTTCCTGGCAACTCTAATTCTCTGAGCAATTCTGTTCGTGTGTGTACATGTATATGTGCATGGATAAATGTTTATGGTGACAAAGACACAAAATGAACACTATGCATTTGCAAATCTATTCCTGATATATACAGCTTTTCTCCTCAAATATAAAGCTTCAGGAACACAAATGGCTTTCCTGGATCTCAGTGCAGAGTTCAACTTTTTAAGGTCTTTCTCAGGAAAACCTGCTAACTTTTCTTCAAGAACGTTCTCCTGTTTATCTTTGAATTTCTTCTGCTGTCTGGGACTGATTCTTTCCTATTTTGACATTTTTCTTGATGATAATGTAGCCTGACCTTCACTTCTTTAGGACTTTCACACTATTGTGTTCCAAGGAACATGAGTTTCAGTGTGTTAGAACTAAAATTACATTTAATAATTTTAAGTCTTCATCTTGCATCCCCTACACCTGAACTAAAACTTTCATTTATGCAAACATTCAAACAACATTAATCAGGCCCTCATATTGTACATATTTTCTCTTTTTGAAATATTGTTTGTAAGGAAGACTGAGGCCCAGGTCTCTGATTCTGTAAGTATGCAATACTCAATTGTTTATGGGCAGATATTTACTTCTTATACAATGAGATTCAGAGAACACAAATGCACACCCTTAATAGGAATAATGATCACAAGTTAAAGTTTTGCAAAAAAGCAACAAAATAATATTTTGAGGATAAGTAGGAATAATTTCTTTAGCTGAGCTTATAATGTCACAAGGGTAATTTAATGGGTGGTAAAAAGTCTCACCTGAAGTTATTGAATATGCATTGGAAACCACTTCTATTTTCCTGTTATTCTACATTCCTGAGTAATACTGGAAGTAACCCAGCTGCTATAAATATATATTGTGTTAACATGAATATTTGAAGTTCACATTATGGAATAGGTTATACATAATATAAACCACATCAAAAATACAAGAAAATGAAACAAAAGAATTTTGAATGCAGCATCAGTAGAGTTTGTGAGACATGAAAATGGCCTGAAAACCATAGTTTATATTTTGAAATTCTACAGTCATGGTTTTTGTTTTTTTGTTTTTTTGTTTTTTTTTTTTTTTAAATTTTTTTTTTCAACATTTATTTATTTTTGGGACAGAGAGAGACAGAGCATGAACGGGGGAGGGGCAGAGAGAGAGGGAGACACAGAATCGGAAACAGGCTCCAGGCTCTGAGCCATCAGCCCAGAGCCCGACGCGGGGCTCGAACTCCCGGACCGCGAGATCGTGACCTGGCTGAAGTCGGACGCTTAACCGACTGCGCCACCCAGGCGCCCCTACAGTCATGGTTTTTGAAATCCATGATTTGTAGAACCAGAGTTTAGTAATAAAGCATCATTGTTGGTGTTGAAAGGAAAACTCAAATAATTTTAATTTTCCGCTTTATTTGTGATTTAGTAGCTTTAAATTTAGTTTTACAACTTTTTTTGTCCAATTATGTAAAAACCCCATTTCATATATATAGAATATTTTGTGACAGATTCTTGGTTTGTTTTGTCCAAAATATATTCAGATTATTTCTACTTTTACTTTCTATAAGTTAGGAATTTATTCCTTTTTTTATTTCCAAAATATACTTATACTGACATCGCATAGATCTACTCAGCAAATGGGGCCTGTGTGTGTGTGTGTGTGTGTGTGTGTGTCTATTAAGGCATATGCAATTATTTAAAAATACAAGTGATACAGAATATATTATGTACAACCAAAGTAAAAGTCCCTAACTTATGATTGCTTTATTTGATATACAAGTATAATATATAAGGAAACTACATTAGATTTTTTATAAAAGCGTTTTTTTATTGTGGAAAATATATATGACATAAAATTTGATATTTTAGCCATTTTAAGTGTATGATTCAATGGCATTAATTACATTCACAATGTTGTACAATCATCACCAGTATTTTAAAAACATTCTTATCAGCCCATACACAGAATCTGTAGCCATTAAGCAATAATATCCATTCTCCTTCTTTCAGTCTCTGGTAAACTCTAATCAACTTTCTCTATGAATTTGCCTATTCTAGATATTTTATGCTAGTTGGATCATCAATTGTTCTTTTTGTCTGGCTTATTCCATTTACCATAGTGTTTCCAAGGTTCATCCATGTTGAAGATATATCATCAGAACTTTTTATGGCTGATAATATTCCAGGAATATATGTAGCATATTTTGTTTATCCATTCATCTTTTGATGGACACCGTGTTGTTCCCGTCTTATGGGCACTGTGAATCATGCTAAAATGAACATTGGTATTCAACTACATATTTAGGTGTCAGTTTTCAATTCTTTTAATTGAATTGCTGGGTCATAAAATAATTTTATGTTACAATTTTACCTTTTGAAGGACTGTCAGGCTGTTTTCCACTGTGGCTACACCATTTTACATTCATTCCAGTAATGTGCATTTGTTCCAATTTCCCCATATTTATAATTTTCAATTTTTTAGTCATCCCAGTGGTGTGGATTATCTCATTGTGATATTGAATTGCATTTCCCTAATCAATAATGATATTGAACTTCTTTTCATGTGCTTGACCATTTGCATATCTTCTCTGGAGAAATGCCAACTCAAGTTCTTTGCCCATTGTTAATCTATATTGTTGTTATGGAGTTGAAGGCATTCTTTATATCTTCTGGATACTAACCCCTTCTCAGATATATTATTTGCAACTACTGTTTTCCATTCTGGGTTTTTAGCTTTCTTGGTATTATATCCTTTGATGAACAAAAACATTTAATTTTTATGAAGTCCTGTTCTGTATTTTTATCTGCCGTTGTGCTTTTTTGTTGTCGTATCTAATAATTCTTTGCCTGGCCCAAGGTCATCAAAATTTATCTCTATGTATTTCTCTAAGAGCTTTATGTTTTTACCTCTTATATTTAGATTATTGATCCATTTTGAATAAGTTTTTGTGTATGTTTTGAGGTAAAGCCCTGATATTATTCTGTTGGTTGTGGAAATCCACTTAGTTGTCCCAGCAACATCTGTCCCAGAAAAAGTATTTTTTCCCTATTGAATGGATTTGGCAGGCCGGTCAAAAATCAGTTGACCACAGATGTATTTATTTCTAGAGTCTATATTCTATCCCTTAGGTATATATGTTTGTTTTTATGTCAGTACTCATAATATTTTGATCACTGTAGCTTTGTAGGCTTTGAAACCAGAAGTATGAGTTCTGCAACTTTGTTCTTTTTCAAAATGGTTTGGCTACTCTGGGCTACTTGCAGTTCCAAATGAATTGTAGGATTGGCTTTTCCTTTTCTGCAAAGCAGCAGTTAGAATTTTGATAGGAATTCCAATGAACCTATAGATCATTTGGGAAATACTGATATCATAACAATAATTGAATTTTTCAATCCATGAACATGACATGTCTTTCCATTTACTTGTGGCTTTTTTAATTTCTCTCAACAATGTTTTATAGTATACAGTGCACAAGTCTTTCATCTCCTTAAATAAGTATTTTATTCTTTTCATGTTCTTGTAAGTGGAATTGCTTTTTAATTTCTTTTGTGGATTCTTCATTGTGTATATTAAAAAATAACTAATTTCTGGGTGTTAATCTTGTACCCGGCAACTTGTTTGAATTTGTTAACTCTAGTAGTTTTCTTATGAATTCTTTGGGTTGTCTATATATAGAATCATAACATATATGAATAGAGATAGTTTACTTCTTCCTTTCCTATTTTAGTTTTCTTGTCATTTCTTTTCTTTTTTCTTTTTTGTCTAATTGCTCTTGCTACAAATACAGTACAAAATTGAAGAGCACTGGTGAAAACAGCCATCCTTGTGTTACGTTTTATTTTAAAGGAAAATTTTCAGTCTTTCAAGATGAGTATGATGTAGACTGTGGGTTTTTCAAACTGGGCTTTATTTTGTTGAGGAAGTTCCCTTCTGTTCCTAGTTTTCTGGTGTTTTCATCATGAAAGGGTGTTAAGTTTTTTTTCAAATGATTTTTGGTGTCATTGTCTTGTGTTTAGTTTTAACTTCATCCTATTAATGTGGTATATTACATTGGTTTTCTTATCTTTAACCCTTAGCATCTCTAGGATAAATTCCACATGGTCATGATATATAAACCTTTTAATATGCTGTTGTATTTGTTTTGCCAGTATTTGTTAAGGATTTTTGCATCTCTATACACTATGGATGTTGGTGTGTAGTTTTATTTCCTTATGATGTCTTTATCTGATGTTAGTATCAGGTAATGCTGGCCTCTCAGAATGAGTTAGGAAGTGTTTCCTCCTCTTCTATTTTCTGGAAAAGTTTGAAAAGAATTGGTGTAAATTCTTCTTTTACTGTTTCACAGAATTTGCTAGTGAAACCATCTGGTCCTAGAGTATCTTTGTTGGAAGATTTTGGATTATTGATTTAATTTTTTATTATAGGTATGTTGAGATTTTCTATTTACTCTTGAGTCAGTTTGGATAATTTATGTATTTCTAGGAGCTTGTCACTTTCATCTAAGCTATCTAATTTGTTGATGTACAATTTTACCTAGTACTCACCTATAATTCTTTTTGTTTCTGCAAGGTCACTTTTCTCCATTTTTGAAAGTGGCTTATTGAAGTCTCCAAGTATTACTGTAGTACTATTTATCTTTTCAATTCTCTCCAGTGTTGCTTCATATATTTTAAGCCACTGTTTGCTAGTATGTATACATTACAATTGTTATACTCTCTTGATAATATGATTGGTTTTGGAATGTTCTTCAGTGTCATAAATCTGATTATCATAATTGTTTTTTTTTAATTTTTTAATGTTTATTTATTTTGAGAGAGAGACAGAGAGAGACAGAGAGAGACAGAGACAGAGACAGAGACAGAGTGTGAGTGGGGGAGGGACAGAAAGAGAAGGATACACAGAATCTGAAGTGGATTTTAGGCTCTGAGCTGTCAGCACAAGCCTGATGCGAGGCTTGAACCCACAAACTGTGAGATCATGACCCGAGCTAAAGTCAGACTCTCAACCGACTGAGCCACTCAGGTGCCCCTGATTATCCTAATTGTTAACTAAATGAATTTATTCTGAGTATACTAAGTTCATTGTCACATCTATTTCACTTTTTCTCAACCCCAAGTATAATTGGTTTCTTTGTTATATCATATACTAACCCTCATCTTTCATTTCTGTCCTAATTGAAATCCAGTTTTAAGACTTAACACTCATCTCAAACCTCAGTCTTATTAACTAATATGCCAGTCTCTTTGTCAATAATGTATACCAACATCTTGGAGACTGCCCCCACAACCATCATTCTCAAATGCCAGCAAAGATCTTTCTCTACATATACATTAGTGAAATGGGTCATTAACAAACTAATTTGTCTTTATGATTTGAATACTGACATAAAAATTAAGAGAGCACAAAAAAGTATATAATGCTTTCCAAAAAGAATGCATAATTTATCTATGCTCATAAATCATTCACAATCTTTAGTAGCACAACATTGTGAATACCTGTAAAAACCAACAATAAGTACTCTAAATATATTACTGTAGCACAAATGCCCATCAGTGGAATTCATGAAGTCTTTTGAAATAGTTTTTTAAGCTGTCTCCTTGTTGTCTTTATAAGGAAAAGGAGGGTCAGGGATACCTATTCAGATAGGGCATAACATATTGCATGACCCCTAGGAAGTATGAGATGTGCAAATGTCTAGAATAAGAAAATAATAAAGTGGGTCTGACTTTCCGACTTGAACTAATAAAATAAAATTGGTGCATTAAGAGTCATAGGTTATCATATTTAACAATTTAGATATAAAAGTTTAGTTGAATGTGATTGGAAACTTTTTATTTGAATGAGTTTCTGAGGGGAGTGGCTTAGAGAATGTTCACAGGAAATCTCTAATTGCTGGAAAGACTATTTTATTTCTAAGGGAAGATTTCAAAGTCTTTATCAAACTTGTTCAATTCTGCAACCATTTATTCAGCATTTAATTTGTCCTGTGTCTGGTACTATCCACTGGGGATAAAGAAATAAATGACTCAAATATTCATATTTAGGTGGAAGGTAAATATATAGATGTGTTGTTTAGTCTATTCAAGCTGCTCTAACAAAATACCACACACTGGGTAGCTTATACATGGTGGAAATTTATTGCTCACAGTTCTGAATTTAGTTGCATCCTGGTAAAGTCCCTCTTCCTGATTCTTAGCTTGTGCCTTGTTGCTGTGTCCTCCCATGGTGGAAGGAGCTAGGAATTTCTCTGAAGTCTCTTTTATAAGGCACTAATCCAATCAAGGGTGTTCTACCTTCCAGATCTAAGCACTACCCAAAGGCCTACCAATTCCTAATACTATTATCTTGGGCATTAAGATTGCAACATATTAATTGGGTGTGGGGAGAAACACCAACAGTAAGACATATGCTTACATAAGAAGTGACATTATTAGGGATTTAGAACCACAACTGTATGGAAGCAGAGTACAAACCAATCCAATGACCCTCTGAGCAAAAGAGGTAAAAAATAGCTTATCCTACTGGTGCTACTTAAAATGAATAAAATTGTTCTCAAAAGAAACTTCACAGGTCACAAGGGAGTGGCATGATACAGTCAAAATGCTGATGGAAAAAATCTGCAGCCAAGAATATTCTACCCAGCAAGACTATCATTCAGAATAGAAGGAGAGACAGAGTTTCCCAGACGAAAACTAAAGCAGTTCATGACCACTAAAATGAGTAAGATTGAATAATGTCCCTAAATCAAAATTCTGTTTATGGAACCACAAGACTTTCTGATCCTTTTTGAAACCACCCTCAGTACTTTACTACATCAACTCAAACTATCTTCACCAAGCCCTGAACTTCATGTCCTCTTGTGTTATTTATTAGAAATGTGTACCTTCCTCTTTAGACTTGAAATTCTTTTGATCAGGTATTACATCCTATTTAATTTTGGATCTCTTAGGATGCTCAGTAGAGTACTTTGAATATACAAGACAAATCCTATATGTTTGCTATATAAATATATTGCAATAGTAGCTACCTACAGAAAGAACTGAAAAATGACAAATTTGGAGTCAGCTATAAGAATGGGGAAGAGTCGATGATGAGATTAGGGTGATAGCTAAGAAAAATTGAAACAAGATACAAAAATGCCAAAAGAATCTTCATTTATTCATTACATAAGCATGTTATTTTTATTAACAAATATTTGTTATAACTTTGTGCTTCTTAATCTTTTAGGTGATCAAGATAGAGAATAAGTGACATTTGAATATCTATGTGTTATATCAAATTAATTTAATAAATATCATAAGAAATTTTGTTCTTGGTCTAAGACAGTTTATTTTTATAGGAGTAGATAGATGCATCAACAGCAAGTTCTAAAACAAGACATACTATATGCACAATAAGCATAAAAGACACACTGTGAAAAACAAAGATAAATAAATGATTACAAAGAATTGTGTGGTTCTGAGTTTGGGATCTCATAGTGTGGTGATTAATGTTGAGGGTAATAGAAAAGATGAGTGATATAAAGTGTAATTTCCACTTTCTTAATGTGTGTGATATTGTGATTTATATTGTATTTGCTCTTGTCTTAGCACAGAGCTTCTAAAATTCTTAGAATTTCCCCAGTGATGAGACACATAAATGTGTCTTTTGTAATGTTAATGAGGTGACTTTTGTCCCATATCTAAGGAAGGAGGCTGGTTGCCAGGAGATCCAACCATGTGATTAGAGGGTTGGAATTTTCAATTTCATCCACCCACCTTAACCCTTGTATTCCCACCTGGGCAGCGAAGAGGGGCTGGAGGTTTAATTAGTTCCAGTACCAATGATTTAATCAATCATGGCTCTGTAATAGTCTTCATAAAAACCCAAAAGGATTGAGTTCAGAATGTCTAGGTTGGTGAACACATAATGATTTGGGGAGAGTGGTATGCTGAGAAAGGCATGGAAACTCTGTGTCCTTTCCCCATATCTTGCCCTATGAATTTCTTCCATCTGGATGTTCTTGGGTTATATCCTTTTATAGTAAAGGGGTAGTCTAATGAGTAAAATGATTCCCTCAAGTATGTGAGCTGCTTTAGTGAATTAATTAAACCCAAGGAGGGGGTCATGGGAACCTCTGATCTACAACAGGCCCATCAGAAGTACAGGTAATAACCTAGGCTTGGGATTGGCATCCTGAGGTGGAGGGAATTATTGGAACCTCCAACTTGTAGCCAGGAGGTCAGAAGCACAGGTGACATTCTGGGATTGTGACTGGTGTCTACAGGGAGAAACAATCTTAGAGGACTGAACCTTTAACCATGAAATCTGATGATATCTTCAAGTAGATAGGCATTAAAATTGAATGGAGTTGTAGGGACACCCAGAAGGTGTCCAGATAATTGCTTGTTGCTATGGGAAAATTCTCCCATTGGAATTGGTAACCAGAACCTATTTTAAAATGTAGAATTTTGAATGATAATAATAGTAAAATTTGGAGCTTTGACACTGGGTATATGTAACTACATACGATATAAAATCAAATTTAAATTAATAGTCTTAGGTGCTTAACTATCCTTCTCTTGCTCTTCTCTAGGAAAAGAAACTTATTTTCTTTCCTGAAGTCACTGCAGTCTTCCCACAATATTTCTGTGTCATCCTCTTTATGATTAGTTTACCCAAATTACTTCCTAGATTTGCCTTTCAAAAACTGCTTAATGCTTCCCTATGGTGGCTCTCTTGACTGAACTAAAGGGTATGAGTCAAGTGAATTAAACCATACATCTTTGGCAACTGTGAATAGCTAAAATTGGCTGTATATATTTTCTAAATATTTCAATGCTTGGTGGGTTTTTCATCGTGTTTTATTTATTTATTTATTTATTTATTTATGTATTTATTTTACTGTTTTTGTTAGCATTAATTTGTGTTTTACTTTATTAAATTAGTAAATAAATAAACTGCCATTGTAAAAGGTAAATAAACCAAAGCTTATTTTACTTTAAATGTCTCAAGAATAGGAATTTTTGCCAATAATTTCATGCTGGTGTCCTTTTAATGCTCTACTATTTTTTTTCTATTAACTTACGGACAATTGCTTGAATAAATTGGAGTCAAGAACTAGAATGATAATTTTTTTAATTTTTATTTTTAAAACATAATTTCTAATAACATGGGAAATCAAAATTTGCAGTGATACTATATTTGGATGCAAATATAGTATCATTTATATCTCTGATATTGTAATCCAAAAACCCTTTTACTTGTTTACATGGTAAATGAAACCTGTAATAACTAAATACCAACACTCCAATCTTGTTTTGGGCAGATTATTTGAAACAATACAATTTGATCATTCTAAATTCCCATTCTATGGTCCAATTGCCCTATTACTTTCCCTACTCTCTTTTATTCAAGAATGAGTAACACAATGTAGACAAACCTTTTTTTCAAAAGAGTATCTTCAACATTTTTTAAGTGACTCTTGTCTCTACATTTCTCAAACTTTAGCAGACATCAGAATTATCTCAGAAATAAATCTATTTTGGGGCGCCTGGGTGGCGCAGTCGGTTGGGCGTCCGACTTCAGCCAGGTCACGATCTCGCGGTCCGTGAGTTCGAGCCCCGCGTCAGGCTCTGGGCTGATGGCTCAGAGCCTGGAGCCTGTTTCCGATTCTGTGTCTCCCTCTCTCTCTGCCCCTCCCCCGTTCATGCTCTGTCTCTCTCTGTCCCAAAAATAAATAAACGTTGAAAAAAAAAAAAAAAAATTTAAAAAAAAAAAAAAAAAAAAAAAAAAAAAAGAAATAAATCTATTTTGGGTTTTCACTGCCGCTTCAGATAATCTATGTGGGGGCAAAGTATCTCAATAATTTGCAACTTCCACCCATCATGTAAATCACAGTTTACTCTTCCATGCTAACTTATTGAAAAATTGGTCACAATTTTTAATTATATAAATGTAATATTCTAAAACTCCAAATGCCAAAAAATTATTAAATTATTTTCTTTCGGGGCGCCTGGGTGGCGCAGTCGGTTAAGCGTCCGACTTCAGCCAGGTCACGATCTCGCGGTCCGTGAGTTCGAGCCCCGCGTCGGGCTCTGGGCTGATGGCTCAGAGCCTGGAGCCTGTTTCCGATTCTGTGTCTCCCTCTCTCTCTGCCCCTCCCCCGGTCATGCTCTGTCTCTCTCTGTCCCAAAAATAAATAAACGTTGAAAAAAAAAATTTAAAAAAAAAATTAAATAAATTATTTTCTTTCTACAGGTGCTTATTACAGTCCTTCCACCATTATTTTGAGCATTAGCTCACAAAAGAGGAATATGGACGTAGGTAGCATTAAAGTTTTCCAGAGGAAAAATATATATATAGATATATATAAAGTTAGTCACTTTTATTGTACTCCTTAGAATTTCAAAGTTTCCTCAGATCTCAAAATGTGGCCAAAATTGTGATTAATATTAGTCTTTGACACAAAGCAGGAGAAGAGAACAAATCAACATTAGTAATTCTAAAAATATTTTAATGACAGTAATGGCATTCACTTCATTAAAATGGTCAAATTATTCTCATAATTTCTCTTAAATCAGTGAAGATATAAGATGTGTCTATGTCAATAGTAGTTCTATTATTATGTAACATTTTAATTCTCTATTTTTACAACCATAAAAGCTGCATCCAGTGGTTGTATTTGAAAAGAGACATCTAGATATTAAATCAACTAATTCTTTAACGCATCAAGTGTACTGTATTTATATATTTAATTAGCATCAAGGGTAATGTACACAGCAGATTTCTTTCCAGACAGTCTTTGAAGTGAGAGGCAAGATAAAATACTGGATAATTAATCAATGTCCAGTTATTTTAGGTAAGTCAATAAGACAATTTTTATCTTTCCCCAAAATTCTGGATATTTAAATTCTAAGGAATATTTTTTTTTGTACCATCACTAATTTTTTGCTTTTCATCTTTTTCACTTCTATTTTGCTTCTTTTCTATGGTGTAGGTTTTAATGTGATATTCAACAGCTCTAATTTTTACCCTAGGGTCTATAAAAGTATTGTTAAATTGTACTATTTACTCTGTGAATTATAATTCACATATTCAACTATATTCTCATATTTTCCCTCAAGATATTTGATGGTGGTATAATCACATGCAATTTGATTTTTTGTTTTTTCCCTAAGTTGGCTGCATTGTTTTTTCTTGGTGTTGATTGTAACTCTATTATTGCTACAGTCCTTATAATTATTTTACTATGGGTAATAATTCTTCAATTCAACAATAACCAAAAAATTATGCATTAGGGAAAGTACTAAATGTACTAAATATAGTAGATGAAAAAATGCTGTTCATAAAGAAGGTCATGAAGCAAAGTTCATCTAGAAATAGTAAGTGAATGTAGAATTTCTTATTTACTGGATCTGGATTAGAACAGAATCCCTAAGTGGGGAAACAGGTAGGGGATCAGATTGATGAAGTTAAGTATATAAATTTAGAGACCAAGGGAGTGAGTGTGCACAGGAAGAGGAGGTATATTAAAGAAAATAATAGAAGACTGGGTCAATAGGATGGATTTGCTGATTTTATATGGAATCTCAGGGCAGGTGTAGAGGAGAAAATTGTCAAAAGTTCTTTAAAAAAAATTTTTTTAATGTTTACTTATTTTTGAGACAGAGAGAGACAGAGCATGAATGGGGGAGGGTCAGAGAGAGATGGAGACACAGAATACAAAGCAGGCTCCAGGCTCTGAGCTGTCGGCACCGAGCCCAACACGGGGTTCAAACCCACAGACTGTGAGATCATGGGCTGAGCCGAAGTAAGAGGCTCAACCGACTTAGCCACCCAGGCGCCCTGAAAATTGTCAAAAGTTCTTAAAGGGTGGATTAATGAATAAGGAAAAAAGCATCATAATGAATTTATGGGATATACTTCTAGACCCAAGACATATTCAGTAAATAAGACATATAACATTGAGGTTTGATAAGATAGTCAATTTTTGTGTATTTCTTTTTTTTTTAAGTTTTTACTTCATTTCCAGTTAATTAACACACATTGGCTTCAGGTATACAACACAATGACTCAACACCTCCATACATTACCCTGAACTCATCATAAGTGCACTTCTTAATACTTATTAACCATTCAATCCATCCCCCGATCCCTGCTCTCTGGCAACCATCAATTTGTTCTTTCTCTATAATTAAGGGTCTGTTTCTTGATTTGAAAAAAAAAAATGAGAATATTTGCCTTTGCTTGTTTTTTTTACTTCTTAAATTCCACATATGAGTGAAATTTTATGGTATTTGTCTTCTCTAACTGATTTTGTTTAGCATTATATTCTCTACTTTCATTAATGTCATTACAAATGACAAGATTTCATTCTTTTTTATGGCTGAATAATGTTCTCTTGTATATCTATACCACATTTTTATCCAGTCATCAATCGATGGACACTTAGGTGCTTCTGTATCTTGGCAATTGTAAATAATGCTGCTATCAACATCAGGGTGCGAGTATCTTTTGAAATAGTGTTCTCGTGTTCTATGGGTAAATACCCATAGTGCAATTGCTGGATCATAGGTAGTTCTATTTTCAACTTTCTGCGGAAACTCCATACTCTTTTCCACAGTGGCTACATCAGTTTGCATTCCCACCAACAGTGCATGAGTGTTTAGGATAGTCCATTTTGAATTGTCTAGAGACTAACCAGGTATGAAAGAACATAAAGAGATAGGTTTAATTTCCAAAGAGAATACTTTGATGTGGAGACAATAAGCAGAGGACATGTTAAAATTGAAATAGCAATGAACTTTGCATGTAACTCTGTGTCTTCTAGTTCTTTTCTCATGCCCAGTAAGACAGATAACAGTAGATATTTTCTACTTGTAAATTTTGTTTAATCTTACCCACATTTCCTTTCTTAAACCACCCAGTACGGTGGCCCAGAAGGAGGGAGATTAAAGTTAAGCTGAATCAAATGCTCTAATTTAAAAGCCCTTATGTAGTATTATCAGCCTATATTCAAAGCTAATTATATTTGGCTATTGGTTATTTGATTGATTTTTCTGGAGTATTAAAAAAAATCACTTACATAGTGAGAATATAATTCAAGACTTCTGACTCTTGAGTGCAACCACTAAAGCACATGCTGATGACCTTTTTATGGCACGAAAGAAATAATTTATAAAGTTTTAAAAACCATAATCTAGTATTTGGGGTTTAGAGCCAGGACACAAGTATAGTAGAGAGGTAGCTATTTCATCCAACAAATATAAATTGATTTTAGTTGTAGGTGTGGTCTAATTCACTTAGCTTAAATTATTTAAGCATCGCTTATAAATGTACTCAGTACTAAATTACAGTTGAAACCTTTGTCTTCAAAAATAGAATATTTCATTATCTAAGAGATGGAAACCTAGGTTCACTATGAGAAGTTGACACAGCATGGTTTTCCCAGTTTGGTTGTAAAACTTTATTTAGCATCAGGAAGCTCACATATTTTAGAGGGCAGATATTTAAAGTTCTACAACCCTTAATATTAGAATTTTTTAATGTTTTATTTGCTTTATTTAGTACAATAATACATTTATATAGTGACTGAAACAGTATTTTGAGACTTATTCTCATTTGTACTCACGAGCCTTGATAGAAATGTTGAGTAAGCAAGTTTATCTCAAATGTCTTTTCATCACCTTTGGATAATCCCTCAAATGCAACTGGGTAGAAAATCCATAAGGTTCTTGTCAATACTCTGTGGCAGCTCAAAAAATTCTTTATGACATGACATACGATGACCACACTCAAATTATTTCAAGTATGCAACTGGAACTGCATAGATTGAGGCTGTGTTTTTCATAACACTTTACATAAGATTGAGGCTATTTGAATTTTCTATCTCCAAGAATGGGGCTGGAGCTGATGGAGATCAAGCCATCTTCTGTTGCCACTGCTGTCTATTCAGAGGACTAATCCATTCAGAAGAGAGGGGATGGTGCTTGCACCAAGAAGTTTGCCTTTGAGATGGGAAAACCCCTGGAAAACAGTAAAATTTTAGTTAAACTTTCATGACATAGATTCAACACCACTTGTTTATAGATTAGATCCCAGTGGGGATTGAATTTAACGTATTCATTAGTCACCAAATATTAAGCAATCATCCCAGGTAAATAGCCGTTATGCAAATTTAGAAGTATTAAACTACTTATATTCCACAGAGAGAATGCATGGGGTAAGTAAACATGCATGTAAAGGACTCTTTCTGGACACTCTTAGAGAGTGTTTTCAGATTAAGTTTCAAATCAAAATCCAAACCAAAAAAATCACACCATAAAAGTATCTGAGGGGTGCCTAGATATCTCAGTCTGTTGACTGTCCAACTCTTGATTGTGGCTCAGGTCATGATCTCAGCATTGCTGTCAGCGCAGATCCTGCTTGGACTTCTCCCTCTCTCTCTCTCTCTCTCTGTCTCTGCCCCACTCCTGCTTATGCGCACATGCTCGAGCATGCTCTCTCTTTCTCTCTCTCTCTCAAGATAAATAAGCGTTAAAAATATGTATCTGGAAATGTTTTAAAGTTCAAAGCTGATAACCTAAAAGCTAAGGGGAAAGGAAAATCTTAATGCTTAATTACTTATTTTTTTTTACTCTTAAAAAAGGCATTTATTTTCTCCCATTTGGAGATTTGTTTGGGATTTATTTGGCATTTATTTGGAGGGCTTGTGGTCACTACATTTTCAAAAGAGGGCAGATAATTAACCAAATTAGATGAGAGTAATAATCCATATAAATGTGTGCATGACACAAGGCAGAAAGTCAACAAATATTTGTTGAATGAATAAGTAAAGTTAATATGAAGAAAAAATATTTTTCAGACATTCTAAAGTAAGCCATCAAATCCTATGGGAATAATATCATTTGTTTGTAAAGTTTTTTTTTTAACCATCAAAATAATTTTTCTCCCTAAATACCTAATTTACCTTAATTGGGTGTTTGCCTAAAGATCAATCGGAAAAAAAATAAACTTATTGGGATACTATTAACAATTACATAACACAATGGGAAAATCTGATTTTATTTAAGGAAATTGATCAGGTTCTTGGTTGAATTAATTAGTTTAGGTATGCAATGAAACTTTTCATCTTTGTATTTATAAAATACAAACCTGCTTACTTGGTTATAATTTCACTTAATTATATTAAAACCCAGTGTAAATAGAAGAGTGTACTAACTTTATTTTTGAAGCACCAGCATCCTTTCTTCCTGCAGTTGAATTGTTATATTAACACTAATTTAAATCAGTCAAATAGATTTACTCTGAAAAATAAAAAGTAATCTATAACAGGCAAAGAAGGATATCACTCAAAGGTGAACACTATACTATCAAGCCAAGACAGTACTGATATTTCTGGATGTAGGAAGTATCCTACCCTCTCTGTGTCTGCCTGGGGTGCTTGTTAACCTGTTGCACTTGAGAGCCACTCTCACCCTTCAGAACTACCAGGGCAATAGCCTAAGCACCACCCTAGTGCCCTGCCTCCCACTGGAAAGAAACCCATGGTAGCCCCTATAACCTCCAAACCAAGCCCGTTCTTCAGTTTTATCATCTCCTTTCCTGGTGCTGTAGCAGCATAGAATAAACTCTTCATTACCTTCATAAACTTATATATACATTATATACATATATATGTATGTATGTATATCTAATGTTTATTAATAATAATATCAAGAAAGCACATTTTCCTTTTACTGTACATAATGTAACACCCTGCTTACTTCACTTCATAGATCAGTGTGAATCATACGTATTTCTGTTTTCATATTTTTCTGTTTTCTGTTACAGTACTCTTTGAAAATACAATATAAAATACTACAGAATCAGTTTTAAAAAATGGACCATAATTAATCAAATTATACCCTTATCTGTTGTATTCAGGTGTTTCCTCTCTGTTTTGTATAGTATAAACACAACTATGAGGTATTCTTACGACTACTTCCGGCAGTCAGAGGATATTGCCATTGTGAAGATTCTTGATGCTTAAGACAAAATAGCATTCAAAAGAGTTGGACTAAGTCGTCAGTACACCAACAGTGCCTGGAATTGTATTTCTTATGAAAACCTCATTAATGTGGGGAATTACCATTAAAAGAAAGTCTTTGGGGTGCCTGGGTGGTTCTTAACTTTGGCCCAGGTCATGATTTCAAGGCTCATGAGACTGAGCCTCTCTGGCCTGTCAGTGCGGAACCTGCTTGGGATTTTCTCTCTACCTCTGTCTCTGCCTTTCCCACCCTCGCACTCACTCTCTCTCTCTCTCTCTCTCTCTCCCTCTCAAAATAATTAAAATAAACATTTTTTTTTTTAAAGAAAAGAAACTGATAGACCTCTATCCTTTAAAACATATTGTAATTATGTGGGTAAATCCTCAAGTAATAAGGAATTTGGTCATTTTACCTGTTTATTTGTCTATACATATTCCCAGTTTTATTGGGACATTATTTTTTTTTTGCACTGATTTTAGGGACTTTAAGCATAATATCAATAATTCATTGTCATGACCTATTTCTTAAGCTTGTCATTTGCCTTATACTTTCATATGATAACTTGCAAATATTGGGGTTTTAATTTATATGTTGTTAAGTACATTAATTTCTATGGTTCTTTTTATGTTTAGAAAGCTCTTCACTATCTTGATAATAAATATTCATCAGTATTATAAATTGCTTTATTATTTAGAAATTTACTTTTCCTTTTAACTTTCTGTTCTGTCTGAAATATATATTGTTTTATGGTATATGCTGGACAAGTATATTTATAATTTTTCAAATTTTGAAATTTCTCATTTACATGATTTGTTGAGTAATTCCTCCATTTTTCAGTGTGTTTCCCCCCATTATGTTTCAGAAACCAAATAATTTACACTACATATTTAAATGCAAGTTTTTCTAGAACTCTTTATTTTATGCATTTATTTGGTACAATTATCGTGTATTTTTCTTAATGAATCAATAAAAGAATTGAGGCAGAAATACAGCTTTATACATTCGAGCCTTCCAATATAGGAATACAATATGACTTCTTCAAGTTTTCTGTTTTGTCTTTGACTTAAGATTTATAATTTTTGTCCTGTGAGTCTGTACATTTCTTATTCAATTTAGGAGTAACTTTCAAAAGTGAAAAGGATTTTTTGGTTGTTATTTTTCCGTATTCTCTGTAACTTGACAGTTCAAATTAAATTGCACGGTAATTTCTGCAAGTGTCCCTTTCAATTGCATGACACTGAATGTCACAGAGCTTTAAAGATATCTCTTCTCTGAAATTCAGCATATTTGCAAACACATGTCATCACTCCTTACCTGTGTGATCTTGAGCAAGATACTTAGGCTCTTTTTACCTCTGCTTTCTCACTTATCTCAGAATTACTAGCAGAAAAATTTCTTTAGGTGTCTGGTAAAATATAAGTCAGTAACACTCAAATGCTTTTAACACTGCCAAACAACTGGAAGCGGTCAATTGTAAATCTCTATTTTTTCTAGGTGCTCAAGTGTAGCAACATATCTTACTACTAAAATATAATGAGAATATTTATATGATTGATAAGTTAGTATGATGAAGAAAAGAAGCTGTAACACAGTCAATGTGTTTAGTCAGATGAATTAACTGAGTCATCTAGACATCAAATACAGTGAGCCATCCAGAAGTGTATCACTTTGTCAAAACAAGCGAGATCATCATTTGATTCTGGAGAAAAGATCTATGAGCGCTGAAGGAACATAAACACTAACGACAATTATTTTAATACAGTTTAAAAAGTTTATTTATTAACATCATAATGATTTTTTGACTATTAACTTATATTTCTTTGCTATTATTTAATGTAAATTACATTACATGAGTTCTTGGTAATACATCAATTTAGTAAAACCAATGTTTTAATTTATCTTTATAAATCTTATTTTATTAAACCAATAACGTTTTGAATACTGACACAAACAGCTAAACTTTGAAGTAAATGAACTGGCTTTTATTACCTTACTCATAAAAAATTAATAATAACAATATTCATTCCTGATTCTGGAAAAATAGTGGACTAAGAAATTTACAAATTTTTCAGCTCTAAAGACATAGACCTGCTTAATCAAGTAGCAATAAAATTTTAGAAATCAGTAAAAATAAATGTCCATTTATATTTTTGTATTTCATTGAGTTAACATGTAAGCTCAATGTGAGAGTAAAAACTTTTTTTTTCAGAAAAGAAATTTATCAGTTATACATTCATAGACAAGTGAAAGTGAAACCACATGATTAAAAGAGATGCTTGAAGCAATATTGTGTGAATAAATTGCTAAGTCTATCAGTAAATCTGAGCAATCAAAAAAATGCTCAGGAAAACAGTAATGATAACAATTACCTATTTGGGAGTAAATAAATATAATAACAAATAAGATAAAATTGGGTTGATTAAAATTAAAGCATTCGAACTCTGTATTATTCAGAAAGAGCCTAGCAGAGGCAGTGATTAACTTGTGAAATTTCCAAAGTAAAAAATGATTGTGAAAATATCAACATACTGTTACAAATATAAATACACAAATTTTAATTGCCAAAGCAGTAAAGGAAATAAAAAAATGAAGCAAATATAATAAATAAAATAGCAGGCAGATAAATATATCTAAAAATACATGCTACTTATATTGTATAATCATAAAATATAAGTGTATATTATTCATGTATTTAAAAACAAAGGATAGAATAGAGAATAAAAATATCAAAATGCATGAAGTTATATATATATATATATATATATATATATATGAACTTGTGTGTGTGTGTGTCTGTGTGTGTATACAAACCAGTGTATATTTATATGTGTGTGCAAATGGGTGACAAAGAAAAGAATTACTTAGATTATTTCTGTGATTTCAGAGAAAGATAACACGGTACTGAAACCATATATCCATACAAAAAAATGTTGAAATCACAGAGTAAACATTTTAACAATAACAAGTGGAAATTGAAAACCTCACAGATTTATAGATTTTAATAGAAACTATCTACAACAGATAGATAAGATTGAGAAAATGTGAGCAATGATACAAAATATTGTAATAATGTAATTAACAACTCTGATCTAAAGAACATATATAAGGCACCTGGGTGGCTCAGTCAGTTGAATGTCTGACTTCAGCTCAGGTCATGATCTCACGGTTCGTGGGTTCGAGCCCCACATCAGGCTCTGGGCTGACAGCTCAGAGCCTGGAGCCTGCTTCAGATTCTGTGTGTCCCTCTCTCTCTGACCCTCCCCCGCTCATGCTCTGTCTCTCTCTGCCTCTCAAAAATAAAGAAACGTAATAAAAATTTTTTTTAAATAAATAAAAAATAAAGAACATATATAGAATTTTGGATTAAAAAATCAGTAAACACTTTTCTGTAACCATACATGAAAAACGTATGAGCATGTATTAACATTGAACATGTATTAAACTGCAAAAGAAATCCTAGCACAGACTAGATGAATGAGTTTATACCAAATAGGATCTCTATCTCAATGGATGGTTATTCATTTTTTATTTTTTTAATGTTTACTTGTTTTAGATAAAAAGAGAGACAGAGCATGACAGAGAGAGGGAGACAAAGAATATGAAGCAGGCTCCAGGCTCCGAGGTGTCAGCACAGATCCCAACACGTGGCTCAAATCCATGGACCTGAGGCAAAGTTAGACACTTAACCAACTGAGCCACCCAGGCACCCCATCTATCTCAACGAATTATTACAACTCAATATAAGAGATAGAACTCAATGTCTTAATTTAATGAATTTAAAGATATACTTCAAAATAATTTATTGAAGACAAAATTCATGTGACAAATTAGGTATATAAATACATGAACATAGCATTACAGTACTTCTAGGGTGCAACTAAAATGGCATTTAGAAGGTTACTTATAGATTCATATATTATAAAGGAAGAAAGATTGATATTCATGTATAGGAACTCAAAAAGCTGCAAAAGAATAAGATGATAAAGTGATAGGTAATGAACAAAATTAATATATGTGATTGTTGAACTTAAAGTATAAAAATAAAAGAAAATATACATGACAAGAAAACCAAAACTGTTTATTATTTATTTTTTAGTGACTTTTTAAAAAATTTTTTTAAGTGTACTTTTTATTTTGAGAGAAAGAATGAGCAGGGAAGGAGCAGAGAGAGAATCTTAAGCAGGCTCCATGCTGCCAGCACCAGGCCTGATGAGAAACTCAAACTCATGAACCATTAGATCATGACCTGAGCCGAAATCAAGAGTTGGATGCTTAACCCACTGAGCCACTGAAGTGCCCCAAAACTGTTTCTTTATAAATGGAATTAAATAGAAAAATCTCATCTGGGATGATTGATAAGAAAGATGAGGGAAGTTACGAATAATATATAAAATATTAGACATTTAAAATAGGTAATATTATGAACCAATTGTATGATATTAAATTATGTTATATGTGATGTTATATAGTAATATGTTATATGTAAATTATATCTCATTTAGAAAAGAAAAAACATTCAAATCCTAAAGGAAAGACAATTGTTACAGAAAGATGCAATTATCTAAATTGATAACAAAAGAACAAAACAGACCAATAAGTATTCACACACATGAAACACGCATAATTTTTTAAAAGAATTCTACCAAATTTTTCAGAAACAGATAATCTATATGATGGAAATTGTTCCAAATGATAGAACAAGAAGGAATTCATTCACTCATTTTATGTTATGAATAATATTAGTAACAAAGACAAGGAGAATGAAACTGTGCAAGAAGAAAACTATAGGCCAGTTTCAACTATGAATACTGATATCACAAAAGCCTAAACAGACATCATCCTTAAAATAAAACCTCACACGCAAACACACAGATGAACCATCCCTGCCTTTTGTAATAAACAATGTGCTGGAAATTGTTTATTTTCCAGTGCACCAGCCCAGGAAAATAAAGGGACAAAAGCAATACTTTTGTTATGAATAAACATACTACCCATCTAGAAAACTCAACATGTTCTGTAGGCACATTATTTCAACTAATAATAATGTTCAGGAAGTTTGTTGCTTATAAGAACAGCACAAAAAGTGAAAGTGACCAAATACATTCAAATGGTAAGATCCATATTGTCATTGTTTGGGTCCTGCTGTTATAAAAATCCTAAGAAAGGATTCTGTTGTTGTTCTTTAATCTTTAAGTAAACTATGATTTATTTAAATATCTTTCTTTACATTTATACATTATTATTTTTAACATTGTTAGTTCTGTTTAGATTGTAATGCTCTTGATTTTCAAACAAAATAATCCATGTTTGATGTCATGAAAAATAAAACTTAGAGTGTATATTTTTCAAGTAAACCATGAAAATTGGCAACATTTGTTATTGATTCTGTATAAAATACATTTCTGATTTTAAATTTTGCCAAGATAATGTAATAATTTTATTTATTAAGCATGCAATAATAATGTTGAGCTAAGATTTATTTCTTAATTGGGTTAATCTTAAATTCTTACATTTCTCCATTCTTAGAATGAATTTGAAAACATTAAAATCTTCTCAGTTTCTTTAATGAGGCAAAAAACACAAAACATTATATCTTATTAATCATTTTTAAATGTATGGAACAATAGTATTAACTCTAGGCACATTGTTTGTAACAAAATCACTGGTTTTCCAGTCTTAGAGTCTATTTTTTCCTCATCAAGTTTGTAGATTTATGGCTATAATGAAATATTCTCTTTGAATATGTATCTTTGTTTATGTCATTTTTGTAATTTTTATTTTTGAGAGAGACAAAGAAACCATGCACACATGTGAGAGAGGAGCAGAGAGAGAGAGAGAGAGAGAGAGAGAGAGAGAGAGAGAGAGAATCTTAAGCAGACTCCATACCCAGCAAGGAGCCAGATGGGGAGCTTGATCTCACCACTGTGAGATCATGACCTGAGCTGAAATCAAGGGTCAGATGCTCAACTGAGTGGGCCATCCAGGCACCCTGCTTATGTCATTTTTTAAAATGTCTCCTCCATTTGATTTGAAGACTATTTTGATTTTGTTTTCCCAGGAAAACTGGTAAACCATAAAATATATGTATAAATAAAATATTATTCAAAATATCTTATCTAATATATATATGTATATATATATATATATATATATAGGCATATATATTGGCAAAAATGTTGCCTTGTATTGGGTTAATGTTTGCTGTTACAACTAGTACCCACTTCCTTTACCAAGCAAGCTGACCATTCACTTTGGGGATGCCGCCTGGCCTGGAAATGACAAGATATTGGACTGTGGAGAGCACTGAGTCCAAACCCTAAGGCTAGTATTTGGTAGTTATTTCTGTCTTTTGATGAGTAATTTAAACTCTGAACCCTATTTTTGTTACAGTAAAGAATGAATAATAATGACTACTTTCAAAGATTATTATATGGATTAACTAAGATAAGGTAAGAAGCTATTGTGTATTTTTGAAATCAGAACCATGGTTGTAACTTTTCCAAATTGATCTCCAAAGTACTGATTGAGAGAAACATTCAGAAAGAAGTAGGGTGTGTATTCTTTTATTTTAGTTATATAAAATATTCCTAGATGTAATTTCTTAGTTTTCAAGGATGATTCTTGTTATATCCCCCCAAAATTAGACAAACCAAGGTAATAGTTGGGAGAGATAATCTCTGATTAAAAATAAGCCTTCCACAGGTTCTAACTTGTAAACAATTCAAATATAAGCATCTCATGTGTATAAATGATGCCTGTGTGTCCATTGACTCAAGTTTGTATTTTCATGTTTCACTGTGAATGATCTACAATATTAATGTAGAAATGGTTTGAGATCAAAATAGGGACTTGTGATAGAAATAGATGGTTAGGAAAAAACTGATGGCATAAAATGTCTTTCAATTGTCATACTATAGTTTTACTCATGAATTAAATGGCAAAATTATAATTTAAAACAATTGGAAATACCTTGGAATGTTGAGAAAAAGGAATTTTCATGGTTTTATGTGTTCACTCCAATGTTTTTGGAAAATGGGACCACTTTTTGGTTTAAAATGGGCTTATTTAGGGCGCCTGGGTGGCGCAGTCGGTTAAGCGTCCGACTTCAGCCAAGTCACGATCTCGCGGTCCGTGAGTTCGAGCCCCGCATCAGGCTCTGGGCTGACGGCTCAGAGCCTGGAGCCTGTTTCCGATTCTGTGTCTCCCTCTCTCTCTGCCCCTCCCCCGTTCATGCTCTGTCTCTCTCTGTCCCAAAAATAAATAAACGTTGAAAAAAAATTAAAAAAAAAAATAAATAAATAAAATGGGCTTATTTACCTGTAAGTGGTATCCTGGTAAGATAGCACGCTTCTCAAAAATGTTGCCTATAGCATTAACTGCTCTCTTCATGCCTTTGAAATTTCTTATTGAAAGAAAATTAGCATAAGGGAGCAAATTAGTATTTGTATGGCAATTTTTAGATTGTTAAGTACATAAAAATAGAGGTGAATTAAGTAAATTTCCAGAGGAAATTATGGGAATATAATTTTCCCGTTAAATGTGGTAGTGAATGATCTAGTGATGTCCATTAACAATCAGCTGATTAGTACATTGCCCCTATAATGACAAGTCTCTAATCAACAGGCACATCTAATGTCAGCATTGGGCAAGTCCGGGAACAAAGAGGAAGGATGTAACTATGCTGATCTTTTTAGGATCAACAGGCATTTGACAGGCTTTAAATCATTTTAGTGATAGCAACTATCTTTTAATTGAATTAAAAATAGGACAGCATCTTCAATTTAGATACATCTTGAGACTTTCAGATGGCATTATATTAGATTCACAAGAAAGCTGATGTTTTTATTGAAGAAAACATGATAAAATTTATAGAAGAAAATAGCAAAAAAATGGAAAAATACAAAAGGAAGAAAAATATACAAGGAAAAATCTAGAGTCTCCTGTCTTTTTGTGGTATCCAGGGTTTTACTTTTGAGCTTTTTATTTAGTATTAGCGTCTTGACTATGGGATTTCAATTCACTTTGCATCTTTCAAGAGCATGTCTTTTTTTAAATAAATTAATTGTGACTGTACAATAGGGTCACAAATTAATTTTTAAAGGAGAAGGCCAACTAAAATGTTGTATTTGCTTACAATGGAACATAATTGCAGAGAAGCAGCTTGTTTTTTTAAAACCAGAAAGACCAGTGCTGTAATTGTAGGCTCTATTGATTATTCCTGTTTGGAACAGTGATCATTAGTAAATGTTTTGGCCCAGAGATTCAAGTTATAAAGCTTGGTGCTGAGCAATCAGGCATGGTTTACTGTGGAAATCAACAGGAGATGAGGTTTTCTACAGTGTGGCAGATGGAGACTGGAAAACCATTATAGTCAAGAAATGCAAAAATGTAGCTTCTTATGATAATCATAACTTGCTTACAGCTCCATTCTGTGATAATGGTAGAAATTTCATGATTATTCCCTTTCTGTTTCCCAAATTTTTCATATTTTCTTTCTATGAAAGTTTCCATCCATGGGTGCCCGGGTGGCTCAGTTGTTTAGCATATGACTTTGGCTCAGGTCATGATCTCTTAGTTGATAGTTCCAGTCCCACACCAGGTGAGCTTGAGCTCCTCATAGGGTGGGCATAAGACCTGCTTCTGGTAAAACATGAGCCCGACAAGTAAAACAGGAACCCTGCTTTAAGTGAGCCCCAGTTCTTTCTCTCTCTCTCTTCCTCTCTTTGCCCCTCACTCACTGTGCCCTCTCTCTCTCTCAAAAAAAAAAAAAGTTTCCATTCACATTCATACATGTGATGTGAATACACATGTATCTAAGAAATCTCTATATTGAATACATACTCATGTATATAAATAGTACATTTAAGGTGTTTTTTGATTAATGATATTCCTTATTTATTATAATAACAAAATTAATTATGTTAGTATTTCAAAATGGGAGGTTGAAGATGCCATGTACAGGTTATATCTTTTCACAAGTGTTCCTCTTTTGTCATCAGGAAAAGAAGCATATTATTTTTTTTTACTACTACAACTCTAATAATAAAAATAACAGTAAGACCCACAGATAAAAGCAGTGTTTAAAGCATTAGGTAATTTATATTTTTGGATGCAAATCATGAATCCTTAGAAGGAAATTATTTTGAGGTATTGCAGATGAAATTAAATGCTTTTAAAATATGTCTGTATGTCTTTTTCTGTATTTTTTCTATTCTCATATATTCTGGATGATGCTGAATATATACCTGAAGCAATGATTAAATAGATGCAAAAGTAAGGCCTTCTTGGTGGTAAGATTCCCAGGAAGTTCACAGAGTACAGTCTGAGTGATCCGGGAACCTGTACATGAATTCCATGATAGGAAAGGTAAACTCCAGGAGAATCTTGAGTCATAGTGGTGGTAGGTAATGGGAAAGCCAGTGTAGGAGTCAAAAAATACACTTCAGGATAAACTTGCTTTTTGTGGCCTTACATTTTATTTACTGGCATTTGTTTCCTATTTAGAAAAAATAACCATGACAACAAGGAGACACATTCTTTTCCTTTACTTTGTTTTCTCGCACTTACTCCAGAATCTCACCTCTCTGAAGTTCTCTGTGAGAAACCTTGAAGCTCCATGAAACTCCTATTATAAGTTATATCAGTGCAGAACAGCTTGTGTGCTCCTGATTATATCTCATGTAAGTCCCCAGCTTGTCTGACTCAACTCGCACAGTGATTTGCACTGAAGCTACTGAGGCAAGGATGCAAACGTGTGATTCAAGACTGGTAAATATCCCTCCCTTTAACCTGATAAGCAAACCATATGATTTAGAGGGTTTGTACCCATAACCACTCTAAAAATGGAGACAGTACTCTTATTTATTTCTTTTTTTAATTAAAAAGGCATCCCAGAAACATATGCTAGAAAATATATGATTTCTTAGTTGTGAGAGAAAGGTAATTAATAAATGTTGAGATTGTTAAATGTGGCTATTACATAACAAAAGAAATTCCATGATGCACCCGGGAAAATCAGCTTCCTTCGGTCTTCAATCACTCTCATCAAGATCATAAAATGTCTTCCATTTGAACCTTTCATGTTGAAAACTCAGAAATGTCACTGAGGTTAAATGGAAGACTGGGGAGTCTGACCTCTAAGTGCGAGAGGTTGACAAAGACATGTGGGACTGCTGAGAAAAGTTTCTAGAATTCAGGTTTTCAATTCTGAGTAGTACTTGCCTCATTGGATCATTGGAGTAAAATGAGAGTGCATTGTGTATTCCAGTTACTACATAGCATAACACACAAAGTTACTTAATATTTGTTTTCTTCTAACTTCCAAAAATCACTTCTTTTCTTCCTCCAAGTCAAATGTCTGCAAAACTCTTTTAAGGAAGAGAAGCATTTGCGTATGATCAAGAGAACATCAATAGATGACCTAAGAACAATGAAGTCAAGGGAACTTTTCCTCTTTAGGTGTCAGGCATTCCCCAACCCTTCAACCTTCCCTCTGATTACGCATCTACACCACAACTAGATTGAGTATTCTATGACATTGTTCTTATCTTACTAAAATTGCATCTTATGTGCCAAATATCTTCAATAGTTATTGTAAATTGATTGAATTGATCCACTCTGGAAGACAAATGTAAGTTTAGAAACCCATTCATTATGGTATTGCTCTCAGACAATATACTTTAGAGCCTAAAGATTAAGAAATTAATTTTGGACAGAATATTTATATCCATAATATTTGTTTTCTTTTATTTAAAAGGAATGATTGCTCTAATATACTTGAGAAAATTATTTAATGAGATATTTAAACCGATGAGAATAGAGACACAGCTAAAGAGGGATAGAAGTAGAGTTAGGAGGAAAAAGAGAGATTTAGGTATCAGGTTTTGCTAACCTAAAGAATGAAGAGTGGAAATAATTGGCTGAAACTGATACATCCTTCCCTTAATTGGTTGTGATTTGGATTTATACATAATGCTTTTGGAGAGAAGACACTTTTTTTCCTTCTTTTTTTCTTGAGACTGGCTACAGTTCCTGGAAACATGGGAGAAGGTAACAAATCTTAGGGAGTTATGATTCTCCACAGGAGAGGTATGCTAAGATGTTACCTTCCCCTTTATCTTCTTATTTATATTACATAGAAAACCAAATCACATCGGATTAGGAGAATGATGTGTCAGTTTCAGCCAATTATTTCAGAGTTACAATAGGGCTAGCTCAGGGTTGAAACCTCTCATTGAATAAGACTATTCCTTTTTAACAGCATTATCCCAGCCCCCAAACACTAGAAAACTGGGTCTCCCTCTTTTTAGGTACATCTAACAATCTTTTGGTTAATGCAAATATATGTAAATGGACTTATGAAAAAAATATGGTGGGTAACTATCAAGAAAGTGGATTTACTATTGAAAATTATGGATTAATCAGTGTTTTTAGGTTTGGAATTTTGAATCCATCTCAGTTTGCAATCCATTTCTTCTTCCATCTTCTACTCATCCTTCTCATATACATCAAGTTCTCTTGACATTCACAGAACTCCTAAAAAGCTTACATAGATTAACATTAAAATAATCTCTCTAGAACCACATTTAATGAAATGTCTAACCCAACTCTTTACAGCCCACTTAATTCTCTCAACTAAGAAATTTAACCTATGTACTTGTTGGTGTTCCTGACTGGCAATCTTAGTTTCCTGATGATTGTATATACGTATTGAGATTTGATTTGACATCTCTCAGAGAGAATTAATTACCTCACGTTAAAAAAAATGGACTCAGGGTGCCTGGGTGTCTCAGTTAGTTGAATGTCCGACTCTCAATGTAGGCGCAGGTCATGATCCCAGGGTCGTGGGATTGAGCTCTATGTGGGGCTCCACACTGAGTGTGGAGCCTGCTTCAGAATCTCTCTCTCTCTCTCTCTCTCTCTCTCTCTCTCCCTCTCTTTCTCTCCCTCTCCTCCTCTCCCCCTCTCCCTTGCTTGCACTCTCTCTCTCTCTCTCTCAAATAAATAAATAGAAATTTCAAAAATGGAATAGACCAGAAAACACAGTAAAGTAGATTTCTTGAATTACTAATCACACATTGCAGGTCATTTTGTGTTATAATGAATACAATTTTATAAGTACTAAGAACAGAAAAACACAATACAGAAACCAGAACAATTATTAAGCAAGGTAGAATTATTTAAGGAATGCTTCTCAAATCTGTACACCTGAAAAGAAACATTTCAAGTCAGTAGCTTGATATTTCAGAATCCTATTCTGCAGTAGTACAATATTTACTCTATGGCCATGGAATTGTGGCCAATACACGATATCCTCAACCTTGATGCAGCAAGACTTTGTTCAATAAGATAAAATTCAATATTGGCTTTTAACATGAGTTGCAATGCAATTGCTTTTGTTTATAGTTCCTAGGTTATAGGTTGTAATTTTAATAGATAGAAGAAATGCTTTTATTTTGAAGGAGAATATAATAAAACTAGACAAAACAGTGCATTAGTTGTCTCTTCTTACGCAGCTTCATACAGTAATGAGGGAATCAATACGTTATAGGCCATATGGGTCACCAGGGACTGCAGCATACATTATGCAGGCATCATGTGGTGTTTTAGCAGGGCAGTTTCCATTAATGACAATGAAATTTATACTGCTGAGTTTCAGAATATGATTTAAAAGCATACTTTACAAGAGCATACTTTAAGGAGATGCAGTAAGCCTTTTGTTATATATGAAAGCATCGTGTGACATCACATCTAGTAAACTTTTAGTTTTTTGTTTGTGTTTTTTCTTTAAGCTCAAAAGTTCAGCAGATGGTGGCAATGAAGATGGTGGCAATAAACCACAAGTACAGCAGTAGGTAGATACATATTGTACTCAGAACAAGTCATGGTCAAAATCATTGTGTAGAAGTGTGTCTTTTCTGACTTCTAGTTTTGAATGTAAAACCAGAAATTAGAGATGTGGCTTAAACCAAAAAATTCAGGTACCTGATCTTAACTGTTTGTCTGATATGGGTCTTAAATTTTAAATGTTATGGAGGGAACATGGTTTAATTAGGCAAAGGGTGCACTATATACTATGTATAGGGTATGGAAATAGTCATCTTCTTTGTGACACATGAAGTAATTGGTAACTATCACTACAGAAGAATCTACTGCTAACTTTTAGTTCATCTTTACTGTTGTTAATAACTGGGTTATCAGCCAGTTATACAAAATCTTGGGATCTATATCTATTCCCTGGAAATATTTATCCTATGCTCATCTAGATGCATCTGCGTCAAATTGTTCAATTTCATACAGGCATTGGTGTCACAATGCTAGCGTTCATATCCCAACTCTGATACTACATAACTGCGTCATATTGAACAGGTTACTTATTCTCTCTGCCCAAAGTTTCTTATTTGGAAAATGCAATAGCGGCTCCTACAGTCCAGATAGAGAATTAAGTGAGTTACTACATGTTATGTGGTTAAAATAGTGCCTAGATTATTATAAGTAATAAATAAATGCCAAACATTATTACATCAATGTTATATCATTACTAATCTTCCTTTTGCTGCTCCTCATTCCCCTACTGCTTCCAAAGAAGATGCATACTAAAGGGTTTAGTTCCTTTGTGTGATTGAAAGTTTAATCTTTAAAGTACTTTAATGATATTGTAATTGATATTTCTGATCTAATTTTGTTACTGTTCAACTCCAAGTGGATACGAAAATACTGTGAGACTAATTCCAATACAGTTAAGCTCATGCCATGGTTTTCCAATTCTGATGCCTCACAATGATTCTGAAATATTTCTGTGCAAATCTCTTCCTGTAGCCAGGGGGCAGGGATAGCTTCCTGTAGCTCGAGCTCCAGGGGTCCCAGATACACCAGGTTCAGCCACTAGCTGCCGACAAAAAAACCAAAGGCGGAGAAATAAGTGGTGGTGAAATGAGAAATAAATTTATTTCAGTGAGACTGATATTGGGAAGACAGAGCACTAGTGTCTCAAAGACTATCTCCAAAGTGCTGAAAATACTTACAGGTGTATATAAGGAGAATGGAGAATGGGGAACAAAGGTGGGCGGGTACATGCAGGTGGGCAGAAAGTTAAGTCATCATTGTTTTGGAATCAAACAGGTATGCATTCTTGTTGCTCAAGGCAGTCCTTATTGCTTGAGGGGGTAGTTTCAGTTCCTATCAGGGAATGATTTCCCCTCAGGGTCTTATACCTGAGCCAAGAGACAGCTGGAAAGAAACCAACTAGAAAGTTTGAGGGCAAAATGGAGGTGGCCAAAGTGTCCTATTTCATTAACAATATTATATATGTGTATATGTGTGTATATATATATATATATATATATATACACACACACACACACATATATGTGTATATATGTGTGTGTGTGTATATATATATCTGTGTGTATATATACATATACATATATATATATATATGTATATATATATCTTGTGACTGTGGTAGAGAGGGTGTGTAAATATTCTTAATTTTATGCACACTGAGATTATCTTTGACTGGATTGTTACCAGGAACAGACTACTCCATCATTCTCAAACCACATAGATTAACTTGATGATTAATGTTCTAGTATTTAAGGGAGGTAGATAGCACCTACTTGCTGCCTCACTCAGATTTTATTGCTTATTTTTGAATAATTTAAGTAGGCATAACATAAAAGTAGGCATAACATAAAAGTTGAATAATTTAAGTAGGCATAACATAACAAAAAATGCTACTGGGTTTGGGATCCCCTCTGGAATATTTTACCTGAGCTGTAAATCAAGAGACAGAGTTACTGTCAGTTTCGTTGAGTAGAGCTGTCCCCAAGGCCAGAAAAGCTGGTAGCAATGACTGTATAATTCTCAAAGATCAAGCTGTTCCATGTTTTTGTAAAATAATTGAAGAACATACATAAAATCAGCGCTTCCTTTGACTTCTCTCTTGATCAACAAGGTGAAACTATCCCACCTGCATAGAACCACGTTACTTTACTTTTGTGATTAATTTTGCCCTAATAGCTGTTCACTTTGTCATTATAACCTGACCCTAAGTGTTACAATTGAGAAAATAATGCTGTGTTACTTATTGACCCTAAACACCAGAGATGTTAGTACAGAAGACATTTCTACTACTCTGATAATTATGTCTATCATCATTCTTATCCTTTCTACTCTTTATTTACTATCCTAAGCTTTTTTTAAGTCATTGGAGTTCACTTTGCTTATCCAAGAGCCTTAGGCCCTATGGTTCTCTGGAATTCTATATAGTTCTCTAATTCCCTTAGTGGATGGGACAGTTTAAAATTCTTTGTGGCCTAGACCATGACTTTGAGTGGAGGAGAGATAAGTCATCTCTCTGCTGATTTTATTGCGTCTTCAGCTTCCTGCCCATGTCTTCATGTGGCAATGATTTTAATGCAATTACAGTAGGAGACTTTATTCTTTTTATAAAGAATGTGGTTATTAAATCCAAAATGTAATCATTGGGACCAACTTCAGATAAAATTCATTTTCATCTTACCCATTTTTCACTTGTTTGATTTTTTGACTGGATACCCAACTGCTTAATATTGTGCACTTGAAACAGTCATTCTCTATAAGAAGATGAATTTTAGATAAATGATTCCTCAGCTAAGCTAACTCAATGCTAAGTATTGGATAGACTCAATCCCTTTATAAAAATGGAATTTCTGAAATGAAGAGATTGTCTTTTGGAAAGACACTGGCACATGAGCAACTGAATACCAAACATTAGTAAACAAGCATATATTATGTTTAAACCCACAACAGAGAGAATAAACTAGAACAGCAGCCTTGTTTCCACAACCCAGCCTAGAAAATAATGGTGCAAAACATTTCACTCTTGGATGAGACATGTTCCTCCCAACAGTATACTTAGAAGCCATGTATCATTCACCCAAAGATCCACAGAGCTGCTTTCATGCTTCAAAGAGTTGGTACAATTGCCTTCTCCCAAGGTGGGTCACTTAGTCTTGTACCATATGATGTTACTTTGGTGTTCCAGTGGAGGTCATAAAAAAGATTGATTCCTATCCTTTGTTGTTTTGCCTTCCTTGCCATATGTAGGGCTGTGTAACATGAGCTCTTTCCTTGGTGGCTAGTCTGATCTATTGCTTGTTGCAGGGCTCCAGAGACCTAGAAAACTAAATTGTTCCCGTAGCAAGCACCCTGCAATTACTCAGGCTGTAACTACACAGACCTAACAAACCACATTGCTCCCCAGGTGGCTTTCTGGCTTTCTTGTGCCTTACTCTTTGTGCTGTTAGGCCTTTTGCTGCTCCAGGGATCCAGGAGATTGAGCATGAACCTTTCCCAAGTCATCTGATCTTGGCAAAGCCGTATTATGTCCAATGTGTATCCAGAGAAATGAGTATCAAAACTTAAGTACTTCAAGACTGAATAGATCTTATCATTGTCAAAAAAATATGTATTGAACTTTTTACTAAGAAATAACCAGTATTAAAAAAAATGAAAGAAACAACCAATATCCAGTAGAAATACATTTAACAAAGCAATGTCTATTTTTAGGTTGTAAACATTCTAGGAAGAGGACAGAAAAGCACATATAAAAATGGATATTTTTATCGGACAAAGGGCTAGTATCCAAAATCTATAAAGAGCTCACCACTCTCCACACCCGAAAAGCAAATAACCCAGTGAAGAAATGGGCAGAAAACATGAATAGACACTTCTCTAAAGAAGACATCCGGATGGCCAACAGGCACATGAAAAGATGTTCAGCGTCGCTCCTTATCAGGGAAATACAAATCAAAACCACACTCAGGTATCACCTCACGCCAGTCAGAGTGGCCAAAATGAACAAATCAGGAGACTATGGATGCTGGAGAGGATGTGGAGAAACGGGAACCCTCTTGCACTGTTGGTGGGAATGCAAATTGGTGCAGCCGCTCTGGAAAGCAGTGTGGAGGTTCCTCAGAAAATTAAAAATAGACCTACCCTAGGACCCAGCAATAGCACTGCTAGGAATTTATCCAAGGGACACAGGAGTACTGATGCATAGGGGCACTTGTACCCCAATGTTCATAGCAGCACTCTCAACAATAGCCAAATTATGGAAAGAGCCTAAATGTCCATCAACTGATGAATGGATAAAGAAATTGTGGTTTATATACACAATGGAATACTACGTGGCAATGAGAAAAAATGAAATATGGCCTTTTGTAGCAACGTGGATGGAACTGGAGAGTGTGATGCTAAGTGAAATAAGCCATACAGAGAAAGACAGATACCATATGGTTTCACTCTTAAGTGGATCCTGAGAAACTTAACAGGAACCCATGGGGGAGGGGAAGGAAAAAAAAAAAAAAAGATGTTAGAGTGGGAGAGAGCCAAAGCATAAGAGACTGTTGAGAACTGAGAACAAACTGAGGGTTGATGGGGGGTGGGAGGGAGGGGAGGGTGGGTGATGCGTATTGAGGAGGGCACCTTTTGGGATGAGCACTGGGTGTTGTATGGAAACCAATTTGACAATAAATTTCATATATAAAAAAAAAAAATCACTATTGCCATAACATACTCAGAGTAAAATATTATAGCACAACTTATGATTAAAATAAATAACACGTTTTTAAAAAAAATGGATATTTTTAAATAAAAAATGCTTATGATTTTTTACATTTGAAATTAGAAGCCATTTCTCACGTCTCCTCACAAACGTTTCTGATGTTTCTTGAGCTATTCTGGGAGTATTAAACAAATTCTCATGCAATCAATCCTTTAAGTTTGTGTTGTCCCTTTTGCAAAATTATTCTACACAGAAAATGGAAATATACTATCTTTCTCAATGAGCATGTTTTTTTTTTTTTTATCTAAATATACTATTTGACTATTTTAGCAGGCTACATTTAAGAGTTATAAGTTGTAGTAAATTTTGATACTACAATTAATAAACTGAAGTGCTGTGCAGCTATGTGTAGACTAAGCTATTTTGAGAATAAAATCCATATAAGTGTGAGCCAGTTTATGTAAGGAAATGAAGATATTAGTAAACAAGAGAAAATGTTAAAACGGTCACTATTTAATTGCCTTTGATCCTAATCTGTTACATTATTTATTTTCTGTTTAGACTCCTGTTTCTCCAACACTTTGCTTTGTTTTTTCTTTTTAAAAAGTAAAGGAAAAAGAGTTTTTTGAAAACTATATGCAGTTGGTCCAGTCCCTCCCACACATCACAGGCAGTGGCTGGGCCCCGGATGGTAACACCTGGGGTGGGCCCAGGGCTCAGACTCCCTTGGGAGTCATGGAAGCCAAACCCCACCATGGATTTTCATCTGTGAATTTACAACTCTAAATGGCCTGTTGGTGGTGGGCAGGGGACAAGGAATGGGTCCCTGCCCTGACTTCTTCAAAACCTAGATAGGGGAACACTATGCTTAAGCTCCAAAAAGGCCCAACTATGCTGTCAGGAAGTCCTGGCTACCTCTCTCCCAGGAGGCATTTCTGGACATGGAGGCAGACAGACCTCCTACCACCCCACCCCATGCTCCAGGCCCATGGGCTTCGCTGATTTGGATGTGGGACATGAGGCACCCTCCCTCCCATAGTTGACTCTGGATCCAGGGCTCTTGGAACACTCCCCAGGCAGACCTGGAGCTGGTTGCGATTTAGTGCCTCTCAATCATGAGGAAGTGGTTGACAGACTTGTCTCCCACCGTGGACTCCACCGTGGCTCCCACCTGCCTCTGACCCAGGAAGGCAGGTGTGTACTCATGGTGGACAAAGCACCCAGCATTGGGGTCCAGGTCCCGCCGGTTGATGAGCAACCACTCTGAGGCTGGGGCTTCTTGATTTCAAAGAGGACAGTGCCTGAATCCGTGTCTCAAATCTTGAACCTGATGAGGTCGATTTTGTAGATATTCTCCTCGCGTAAGCATAGGTAAGTTGCCAGCGGTGATCCGCGGCCGCCCCAGCACATCCTCCTGCCCTATAGCTGTTCCTCCGCAGAGGCCCGGCTCTCTCCCAGACCCAGATTCTCTTTGCTCTGAAGCTGCGGCTTGGGCTGGCGCTCCAGGCTTGGCCAGAGGCCCCTGGAACAGGCTGTGTTCCTATCCCAGCCTCACCACTGCCGCCCCTCTTCTTCACCTTCATGGCCTTGCAGGGCCTCAGCTTGCCAGCTGCCTGCACCTGTTGGAGCAAAGAGAAGGGGACATTTTGCCCTTTTTGAGAGAATGTAAAGATGCCTGTTCAAAGGTGAGTAACATTGGTCAAATTTGCATCACTCATGGTAAGCCACACCACTAAAATGCATTTTTCAGGACAATGAAGAACCTTGAGGGAGAAAATGGAACTACCATTAAAAAATGGTAACTATTCAAGAAATCATAAAGTGATGACTGAGATACATTAATCAGTAATCAACTGATCATTTTAGTCACAGAGGTTCCAAGAGTGAACTAGATAGGTAAGTTGGGAGAAAAGGCAACATTCAGCAGAAAACAGTGTTTGGCAAAGTAAATATTTTGTAACATTATCTATTGCTTATTTTTAATCACATTTGAAATTTCAAAGTTAGACATAAAATAGAGTGAATTTTTGAGATCTCTCCATGATATTCTCATAAAATTATATTCTTCATTTTGTTTCATTTTTAGTTTTTAATTTGAGAGAGAGAGAGAGAGAGAGAGATAGAGAGAGAGAGAGAGATGTGAGCAGGGGAGAGGGGCAGTAGGAGAGAGACAGGGAGAGGGAGAATCTTAAGCAGGCTCCTGCTCAGCACAGAGCCCTGTGTGTGGCTTCATCCCATGATCCTGGGATAATGATCTGAGTGGAAATCCAGAGTTGGTTATTCAATTGACTCAGCTACCCAGCCATCTCTCATACAAATTATAGTCTATTCACATGCTGTTGGAGTTTAAACTTCTTTAGCTAATATCAACCCAGGTATTAGACTGTAAGAGCTTAAACTGTAGCAGGATTCTTGAACAGAGAGTCTTGACAGGGAGGCTTTTCTTTCCAGGAAACAACTTTATTCCTGCAGGCACTGCTCAGTTGGGTTCGTACTCCATGAACTAAGCCCTCAACGCCATATGGCATAGTTTTTTTACATTTTCTATTTCTTTGTCTCCCATATATGGTAACACAAACATACAGTCGGATTAGGAGGTCTCCTGTTACAAGGTCCTGAGGGATGTTGCCACATATGCATATAGCTAGGTTGCCTTGAGGTTTCTCTCTCTCTCTCTCTCTCTCTCTCTCTCTCTCTCTCTCCTTAGAGAGGGTACCCTACCAGAAAACTATTTCTTTTCCCAGTTGAAGGGCAGTTTTCATTAATTGGTTACCAGAAAACACTAAAGTGTTTTTTCCTGATTAGCTTTTATCTTTAAAGCTTTCTTTAAAGACAGTTTTGTCTCAATATTGTGTGAGGGACTCAGTATTGTAACATTTGAGATGATAATTAGAATAATACAACTTTTGATTTAACAAATACATTATTATTTAGCTAAATTTCTGCATAAGTAAGAGACTCATTTACATTTAGATTTATTTAGAAACAAAATTAACAGTATCATATAGCTTACTATCTACATAGCAAAACATTTCTTCCGTAGGTCTCCAGGCGTAAACTCAGAAAAAATTAAATCTATTTATAATATCTGAGAAGGAAAATCTGTTGACTAACCTTTTCTCCCTTTTTGACTTCAGCTGTGTGCTTCCCTGGAAATGAATACTTAATTGGTTAGTTTTGCTCTCCACAATTAATCTGATGGTTGGTGTCAGGCTAATTTTTTTCTCTTTCCCTCCCTTCCTTCCTCCCTTCCTTCCTTCCTCCTTTCTTTCCATCCTTCCTTCCTTCTTTTATTTTCTTTCCCTTTTCTTTTTCCTTTTCTTTCTTCTTCCTTCTCTTTCTTTTCTTCTTCCTTTTCTTCCTGCGTACTAGATCTATATGAAATGTACTTCATTTGCATTTTTGAACTGGTAGAGAGCCCTAGTGACTACAGATAATACAGTGATTCCCTTTTATCCCAGTTTTCTGTTTCTGTGGTGTCAGTTACCCAGGGTCAACCACAGTCTAACAGCAGAAGATCCTTGTTTGTCCTGAGAAGGTCTTAAGTAGCCTAATGCTAAGTTGTAATGCCTATCTCGTTCTCCCCTCTGTATTCACACCATTACAAGACGGGTGAGTACAGTACAATAAGATATTGTAAGAAGGACAGAGCTTGATAGGGCACATTCACATAACTTCTATATTATTATAATTATCCTATTTTATGCTAATCTCTTACTGTGCATAGCTCATAAATCAAACTTTATCATAGGTAGGTACCTATAAAAAACAAAGTATATATAGGGTTCAGTACTATATGCAGTTACAGGCATCTACTGGGGCTTTTGGAAGCATTTCTCATGGATGGGGGACTACTGTAGATGCAAGTAAGATTAGACTTAAATTGAAGTTTCCCTCCAAATGCAAGAAATTCAGTTTTTAGGACTTATAACGATTTGATGGAACATCTAGACACCTGCTCAGGTGCACAATCTAATCTGAGCAAAATGATATCACTTTCTTTCCTTCAGGAAAGAAAATCTTTTCTCCTCTCTCTCTCTCTCTCTCTCTCTCTCTCATTCCTCATTAGTTAGGACCCAATTCCCTCCAAAGGGAAAAAAGATAGAGCCAGAAGATGTAACCCAGGAGTAGGGGGGAAGGCGTGCTTGAGGGCTGGGTGGGCTCAGAACTGAGGAAATCTCCCTCTTCCTTCTCCTACTTCACAGGAACTACCTGGACAAGAGGGTGGAAAGAAATATTTCCCCTCCCTCCAGGCTGGGCGAGACTCCGGGCCCTGTCTGCGACCCCAGCCCACTGTCCTCTAGCCTGCCTGTGCCCAGAGCCAGAGTGGCTCAGGCCTCTGGAGCCCCGTGGTGGCCCTGGGGAGCCCCGGATGGTGGTTTCTTCCCTCCTACGCACGCTGCTCTCCCCAGTTTGCTAGGCTTTAGAGGTTGCCACTCTCGGGATGGCGGGGGGGGGGGGGGGGGGGGGGGGGGGGGGGGGGGCTCTCAAAGGTTTCCCGGCGACCCCGTGGGTCCAAGGGCGGGAAGAGGCTGGCGGTTGGCAGGAGGGCTGGCGTCTGTTTCTGCTTGTTGATTTTGGCCAGGGGGCAGGGCCGGGTTCAGGTTGTGGGAGCCCTGGTCTTGGGGCTAGACACTCGGGACAAACGCCCGCTGACCTCCTGGGGTAAGGGCAGCGAGCCCAGGCCTAGATCACCCAGCTGCGGTAGAAGGCGTGCCCAGGGGTTGTGCAGGTGTAGGCCCTTGGATCTGCCTTTATTATCCCCGAGAAACAAAGCTCCCTGGGAGATAACCCCTGCAGTCATCATTTCCTCATTCCTCAGAAAACCTCACCTCACTCTCACCTCCCGCTGGGCATTCTCCAGCCTGGGCCCAAAGCCCCTAGAGTAAACTCACCCCTGCCAGCATCTCCAGAAGACCAGCCTTCAGGCCAAGGGTTTTTGACTCTGAAAACAGTGTGAGCCATTCTTACTTTAATTGGAGCATTCTCCTTCAAATGAATTAAATGATAGAACTTGTGACCTTTTAGCTTTGCTTGTGAATTTGCAATTAATCAAAAGATGTGGCTTTTCTTCCCTAGTGAGCCAATGAGTAAACAGTTTTGGAGAAGAATGATGGCGATTTTCATTTAGCTCCATTAAAGAAGGTTCTGCTCCTTGAATATGTGGAGAACACGTTGTATCAGGTATGCCTGCTTTATCTTTCATTTTATGTATCACCTTGGTCTCTCCAATATCTTAGTTAAAACCCATAGGGGCGCCTGGGTGGCTCAGTCGGTTGAGCGTCCGACTTCAGCTCGGGTCATGATCTCACAGTCTGTGAGTTCGAGCCCCGCATCGGGCTCTGTGCTGACAGCTCAGAGCCTGGAGCCTGCTTTGGATTCTGTGTCTTCCTCTCTCTCTGACCCTCCCCCATTCACGCTCTGTCTCTCTCTGTCTCAAAAATAAATAAACGTTAAAAAAATTAAAAAAAAAACCATAGTATTTTCTAATGGTGAAAATGACTTTTAAAGATTTAGCACGATCACATTTTGAAAGCTACAACATTTGAAACATTATTTGAAAGCAGGTTCCTGCACACATAAAATACATGTTTTTTAAAAAGGGAACATGGGTAGATGAATAGGGCTTTTTCATTTAGTCTAGTTCTACTTGTTAAAGCTTGCTCCCATTAAAAGTCTCCAAAGGAAATCGTATGCCCTCTGGACCTTTTACAGAGAAGACCAACCTACCAGCAAATAAACCTGTCCTTTCTTCTCATAATTCTTATGGCCTAAGCTGTTATAAATGGTGAAGGTGCAGTTAGGTCATAAAGTGAGTAATTCAGCCCACAGGATTACCCAGAGTGGAGGTGAAGTGAGGTGATGGTGATAGTCGGGAGGTACACTGAAGAGAGAAGGGAATCGACAATATGTTTTAAATTTATGTGAAATAATGTCCTCTTGAAAGGGAAAGATGGCTCCAGGGTAAATGGATTGAGGGAAACATTTTAAGATATAGTTACTCATTACTCTTCAAAAATGAGAAAGAAACTATTTTTTGTAGGTGTCGCCATTGTTTTTACAGTGTTTCTGTGCCCTGTGGAAGTACTTAGTATAGATGTCAGAGTAAAAGTAGCTCCTTAAGGCAGGAACAGAGACAGGCAACAAGGGCACATAGCTGCCAAGGCACTGTTATCACATCCATTCTGGCAACGTTGTGTACCTCAAAGAACAGTTACAGTTCTGCAAAGAGAAGCAAAAGAGAATTTCACAACTTGTGTTCCCTGTGAAGCTGACTCTAAGATGGAGGTCTGTTGGGGAGTGCCCCTGAGATGACCCTGGGGGAGGGAAAGGAAGGGAAGGGGAAGGGGAAGGGGAAGGATGTTGGGCTGAGGAAGAAGTTAAGCTTCTAAACTTCTGAGGATAGCATGACCCTTTTGCGATCTCCCCATCTGAGGCAAGTAGACTGGATGCAGGCCTCCCGGGGAAGGGGGTGTGATGTTTGGCAGGTCCTTCTCTTTCACTGAAGGAATCCTCAAAGGGGGTTGACAACTTAAAGTTGTCTGCTGGCAGCAGTCCTAGCAGATGGGGAAATAAATCCTTCATTCCTCAAGGGGGAGTGAAGAATGGAATATAGTTCTAGATTGGCAAAAGGATTTGAATTTTTCCTGACATCTGTTTCTCCTCTCTCTGCCTCTTCCAATCCATCCTTCAGTTAGCTGCCAAACAAATCTTGACTCATTTATGAAACTAGAAGTTCCCCTGATGGCATTTTGAATCAAATTTTACTATTTAAATTCCATTTCTCTTTTTGTCTGCTCTTTCCCTTATTATAATAAGTTTTTATTTCATTGTTATGTCCTCCAAAAAGACATTTATAAAAATGAATGTATCTGCTCCCTTCTCCTGGAGCACAGATGCTTGTTATGGATTCTCCATCTCTGTTCGTGCCCTTGCCTTCACCTCAGCCATTGTCTACCCTTGTCTTTCCATCTCACTTTGGGTTTTATTTCTTCCTGAAGCATTTCCTGCCAGGTTCCACTGATCTCTTTTTTGTTGGCCCTAAATGCACTTGCATTCTGTGCTGCATCAAGTCTTTCTCTAGGTGACTAGAGACAAATCATGGAGGCCAGTCACTGTGCTTGTCTTTGTGTTTTATTTTGTTTTCTATCACAGTTGCTAGCATGTTACTGGAGCCAGAGAGGAAACTTCAAAATACTTGTTGCTTATGTGACTGAATTACATTCCTTATTTTCTAAGGCAACCAAAAATAGCTTTGATTTGGTGTAGTATTATTGTCCCTCTTCTGAAGTTCAAGACTTTGTCTATTTCTCTCTTTATAAAGACTAGACATTTATCTTCTAGCTATTTGCATACATGTCTTATTTCTCTTAATATTTTGTGAGCAACTTTAGGAGGAGGCCACTGCCCATCCCCCCACCTTCCTTTTTTTTTTAAACCCGAATGTCTAGTCGAGTGCTTTTCATGTAGAAGGCACCAAATGTGTGTTCACAGAATGGTGTAACATTAGTGAAATTTAAAACTAGACATAAAGGTTAGAAAAGAGTGTATATTCTGGGAGAAATGGAACATGATTCACTATCATGAGCTTGTTGCTTTTACCAGTTATTGCTTTACAGGAGGGAAAATACGTTGTCACTATTATCATCAAGACTCTATTATTTTTCAGTAGCATATTCTGTGAAATATAGTTTTAAGATTAATGCCAGTGATTTTTCTTAAGACTGACTTAAGTATTTGCATAGACAAAAGCCATATCTCTACCTGACTCTACACCACTTACTAGATTTAGTAATTGATGCTCTATGTGAATACACCATTTCCCTTGTTGACCTTTCTTTCTTTCTTTCTTTCTTTCTTTCTTTCTTTCTGTCACTTAATTTACTTTGAGAGAAAGCAAGAGAGAGGGTGAGGATGGAGCAGAGAGAGACAGAGAGAGTGAGTGAGAGAGAGAGAATCCCAAGCAGGCTCTGTGTTTTCTGTGTGGAACCTGACATGGGGCTTGAACTCGTGAAACATGAGATCGTGACCTAAGCTGAAATCAGATGTTAACCCGAGCCACCCAGGTGCCCCCCTTGTTGACATTTCTTAACTGATATCACATAAAGCTTTTCCTATCCAGAGATTAAAATGTCATAATTTAATATTTTTGTTCTTTTTGCTAAACAATGAAAATACTGTGATATCTGCAAATACATGTAAAACTCTTTCCTCATCTAGGGTTTCCTCACAAACACAATTTTCTTTAAACACCACCATTTAGTCACAAAATTTGTTGCCTCTTACACTGTTAATATGCTCTACAAATTAATATATGTGAAGACAGAGAAGATACAATGAAAGATCACTCACTTTAAGAAATTCACCAAGAGAAGGGTGCCTGGGTGACTCAGTTGGTTGTGTCCGACTTTGGCTCAGGTCATGATCTCACATTTTGTGGGTTTGAGACCTGTGTCAGGCTCTGTGCTGACAGCTCAGAGCCTGGAGCCTGCTTCGGATTCTGTGTCTCCCTCTCTCTCTGCCCCTCCCCTGCTCATGCTCTATCTCTCTCTGTCTCTCAAAAATAAATAAATGTTTAAAAAATTAAAAAAGAAACAAAATAAAACAAAGAAATTCACAAAGAGAAATGAAGACTCTGGTTCAGTATGAAAACTAATTTATTTTTATCTTCTGATTATTGACCCATGATTTTTCTATCTATTACAGCTATAATACGTGATCATTATATTAATAGACAAGTAGAGAAAAAAGTACCATATATAAAAGGAAGGTACTAAATACAGCAAATATAAAAAGCCTGGAGAATAATCAGATTGACCCTTGGCCCTACCTACACTGTGAAGTCTTTCCTTTACCTCTTTTATAAATATAATAGTACATGTTTTAGTTCTCCTGTACATTGAAATATATGGCTTGGAAATTCTGATTCTATATAAAGTGTGTTTTTTTTTTTTTCCCCCGTACATGAGACTTTGCAGAAAATGGTCACTTTACCTCAAAACTGTTAAAAATGTCTCCAAGCTAACATCTAGGCAAACAAATTTCACTGTTCTGAAAAAATAATAAGGAAAAATGATGTAATCCAGTATGTATATTTCTGAGCTTAATGGCAAAAATTGCTCTGATTACAATTTTTTTTTTACTTCTCGTTGTAACCATGACCTTTGCTGTATAACCTTATAGTGTTCTATATGGGGTTTGGTCATTTGACTAGCTTTGGTCAATGAAATGAGCTAGAAGTATTTTTCTACCAATTCTAAGTCAAGGCCTCAGGAAGCCTTGAGTGTCTCTACTTGCTTTCTTATTTTAAAAAAAAAAATTTTTTCAATATTTATTTTTGAGAGAGAGCCAGAGAGAGAACGAGAGAGAGAGTAGGGAGGGGCAAAGAGAGAGGAAGATACAGAATCCAAAGCAGGTTCCAGTCTCTGAGCTCTCAGCACAGAGCCCAATGCAAGGCTTGAACCCACGAACCATGAGATCATGACCTGAGCTAAAGTTGGACACTTAGCCAACTGAGCCACTCAGTTGCCCCTCTACTTGCTCTCTTATATTTCTCCTATTGCTCTGAGGGATGCCCTGGTTGCTACTGGAAGATGAGAGACCCATAGAGTGGAGGTGAGTCTTCTAGTTTTCCCAGTTGATTAGTCTGTTGCTAATCAACAGACTCATGAGTAAACAAATGCTTATGGATGTACAACACAGAGCTTTAGTGAATGTTATTATGGGACATTGTGGTAGCAAAAATATTCCATCAATGCTACAGAGAAAGATTTGTATCAACCATTGCCATACTAAGAGTTATTATTTAATTCCCAGCAAGACTGATTACTACGGAATGTTAACAGTGGAGTATTAGAGTATGTTTTTTAAACTTCTAGTATTTCATGTCTTTTAATATACATGCTCAGCTTAAACAGTGGAAATTCACTTATAAAATTTTACTGTAGATTCACAGGAACTCTGTTCTTTGAGAGCTTAAATAGTAGTAGCTTTCTCTAGGCTCTCTTCAATTTTTTCTCTTCATATTTGTTTTACTACTTATTTATGAAATAGTTTGGGAAACAATAATTTGAAACAGTGAAAGAATAACTTATACTTGCCTCCATATTTTAAGTGTACATCTTAGGTGTTTTTTTAATTGTAAGGTGAAATAAGTATATTTCTTCCAATTAAGAGATAGATAATCTATGCTTATTTTTAAATGTGAAAAAAACTTAAAAATTCATTAACATAGTAATAAATATTTCATATATTTATAAAGTCAGTTTAAACTACATAATTTAATAAAACATCTGAAAAAAACAACAACATGTTTTTCTAATAAACTTGCAGAATTTAATACTCCTGCAGAAAGTATAAAATATTGACATTTTATTTTTTTATTTTTTTATTTTTTTTTAAATTTTTTTTAACGTTTATTTATTTTTGAGACAGAGAGAGACAGAGCATGAACGGGGGAGGGTCAGAGAGAGGGAGACACAGAATCGGAAGCAGGCTCCAGGCTCCGAGCTGACAGCACAGAGCCCGACGCGGGGCTTGAACTCACGGACCGCAAGATCATGACCTGAGCCGAAGTCGGCCGCTTAACCGACTGAGCCACCCAGGCGCCCCTAAAATATTGACATTTTAAAAGAGCATCAGTAACTTGTGCTTTGGCTATTCTGAATGTAGTCTTTAGTCATAGGTCAGAATATCCATTTTAAAAATAAAACTCTATGTATGTGCATTTGTATTGATATTGTATGCCTATGTGTGTGTCAGTGTATAAAAAGAAAGATTTTTAAGGTTTAAGACAGCTTTGAATAATGATTAAAGGAAAATTTCCTGTAACCAATATTTAAATGTATCCCTTTGTTTAGCATCCTAGAGTTTTTTTTAAAGCTTTGGTTAATCTACCATATTAAAATTAGGGGTGAGAAAGGAATGTGCCTGTAACTGTATGAAGTAGGAACATACTATATGAATTTAGATTTGTTCTCAGATAAATTTTAAGAAGGACATATAAGAATATGAGAATTTAGAAATCAATTCCATTAAAACCGTGCATGGTGGCCTCTTGTGGTCTTTATATAACCTAGGACCCGGGGTTGAAGACATCTGGTTGAAAAAGGACAAAAATAATGTCACTATAATTCCTTATACAATATAGGCATTCAATGAATTGTCCAACTGAGTGACCCTGCCCACAACAGGAACAAGTAGATGATTAGGTGCCAAAATACACAATCCAGGCCACTTCCTACCAAGGAATTCAGAGAAGGGAGTTGGAAATATGTAGATCTGCACATCAGATAAAAAGATAATTTGGCATGCCAAAAATCTGCGCATACATTTCTAAGTGTTCAATATTTATGAACATCTATGAGATTGAAAGCTGCTACAGGGCAGAAGCTTTGTGCTACATGTCTTTTCTTCCTTCACAGTATAGCGCCAGTAGCTGCTGCCCCCAAAATTGTTTCAGTTCAAATAGATCTAATCCAACGCAAGGCAGTTTGCCTAATTGTTAAAAGCCTGGGCTCCAGAGTAGATTGTTTAGGTCTGAATGTCAGTTCAAGTTGCTTAATTTCTCTGTACGTCATTTTCCTCATCTGTGAAATGGACTGCATAATGGTATTAGCCTCACTCAGTTGTTGTGGGGTTAATGTAAATCACATAAATTAGTGCCTGGCATATACTCAAGACTTTACAAATGTCAGCTCTTTTATTCAATTCATCCACTTTTCCTGAAGTCAAGGATATAAATCTTACCTTAACAAAGTAGGAAGTTTATTTCCCTTCTCTACTTACTGAGCATTACCTAATTAATGCCCATCCTCTAGGTGCCTTAATCCATTAGCTGAGTGAAGACACAATGAAAATCAGCATATGTTGTTTGAATATTTATGCTTATTTTAACATATCATTTAAAGAAGTTTAGAATCTTCTTAAGAGTTTCAGATAAATTTATAACAGTTTTCCTTGCATGTTTTTCCAGTGAAGACTGAAGTTCTGATATCTATCATACGTTGCTTTAAGACTGTTTAGAATAAAATAGATTTGTAGGAAAGATTAAGGAAAGAAAGATTTGATTATTCTTTAGACAATTTAAAATCGTATCATCATTATCACTACTACAAATAACAACAATAAAAAATACACACCAAGCATTATACTGTTTTGGGGGTGACCAGGAAATTTGTGGAAATATTTTGAATGCTTCTGATTTCTTAGAAAATAATTCAAAACAAATTTATTCTGACATCACTTTATAGTAACCTAGAACATTCTAGTAAACATCATGAAATTTTAATTTTAAATCACAACAATTATTTTCTAAATATTTAATGTTCTTTTAGGTTAAATGTTTAACAAACAAATGAAAACAATTGTTTCATGTGCTGAGTATATACTTATACATCTATTATTTTAGGAGGTGCATGTGTAAAATATATTACGTGTTCTGTTTAAGATCTACAGTCTATTTTTACTATTACATTTATTGCAGAAGTTTGCACTAAGTAACCCTTTATTGAGTGGTTTTAAAATATACACTGTTTTTTTTGTCAATAATATAATTATACCATTTGTCCTTGGGAAATATCAAATTTATGAGGCTCCGCTTTATATGAACACACTTTATAATGTGCTTTATAAAATGAAAACACCAATATTTAAAGAGCACTTTGTAAAATTTATATAATTAACTTGCCCTTACCTGGCTTCATTTAGACCACAATGTATAGAGACGACTGAAAAAACCATCATTGATAATAACTCACTTTTTTCATAGCATTTATGCTTACAACATTTTAAAATTGCATCATTTTAAAATTGACTCTAATCCTAAATGCCTTACCCCCTCTCCCACAGCACTGTTGGCAGTATGCTTTGGTGGTTCTCTAAGAATGCACATTTGCTAGAATATAGCATATCTACCACAGGACCCTGGAAAAATCGTCTTTGTATTTAATCTGGTTAATCTTTATTTGTTCCTGTAAAATCTGTTCATTAAGGAGAAAAAGATCTCGTAATCTAGCCATTCAGTTCTTCATTCAGCAAATATTTACTGAGTGCCTTCCATGTAAAATGCAAGGAGTTAGGTTTGATAAAGCCCTTGTTTTCTGGGGCAGATGGTACAGTGGTGGTTATAGATACACAAAATCACGTACAGTATAGTGTTATGCATGCCACAATTTGTACCGGTGCCTTTTTTATGTAAAAATAAGTTCAGTTTCCTGTCCCTCAGAGCTACTGGTATTGCCTTTAGTCTTAATTACCATTAACATCAAAATTCCTGCTTCTGTAACTTCCTGATCAATTGTATAGTCACTGGAGGAATGTCACATCAGACACAGAATCTATGAGTAAGCGATAAGTGATACACAATTTTGCAATTTTCTCTAAAGCGGTCACCCTTACATCAAACACTAAAATGCAAATTAACTACATATCTGTTCTTTTTCTCTGTCAGAACAACATTTTCCTGAGGATTATCAAATCTCCATTTCAACAATTCACAAGTAACTGAAATCATGTAGCATCTCTAATTAAATTCCAAAATTCCATACCATGCAGAGAATAACTTGCCCGTGGTGGTAGTCAGAACAGTGTCAACTTCATGAGCTGGAGCATACAAATCTAACTTTCAAGTTAAATTTCACATCAGGAAGTGCTTGGGAAATGTGTTGCTATGCAATCTAAAGATATCAAATTATATACACAGCTAACTTTCTGTGGTACTCAGGAGGAAATGCTTTCCAATCTCATCCATAAAGTAGAATATACAATCCATATGCAGTACACTAACAAAATACAGATTTTTGCACTGGATAGAAATTGCGATCAATATGCTACTAATATTTGGCCTATGATATTAGATTGCTTTAGACTCCCTGAGTATTTGCATCTTGCTCTGTCCCTGCTGGATTTGGGTAGAATCAATTCCTGTAGTTCTTATGTTAGAAAAATGTAAAGTAACATTCCTTTTCTAGGCTAGAGGATATTCAGTGCTCTGGAGATGATATTTGGGAAATTGCTATTATTCGAAGTAGAGACTTTACCAGTATTTATTTTACATTATAATTGTCTCAAACATTTTTTTCCAGCTAGTGGCTTTTATTTTCATTTTCTTTGAGATATCTATTAATTGAGAGGGGTTCGTAATTTTATAGTGTCAAAATGTTCAATCTTTGCGTCTGCTTTACGTATCTTAAGATATCCTTCTGTTCCCAAAATTGAGCAGCAAATCTATATTCTCTTTAAAAATTTTTTTCCTTTCTAATCGATGAATTAACATATTGACAAAATTTTGTAAGTGACATCTCATAGGTTTTTAGCTTTTTTATATCAATACTCATTTTTTCTATCACTACTTAGTAAATAATCCATCTTTTCTCCAAAGGCTTGTAATGACATTTCTGTCATACATCAATATTTTCATGTGGGTGGGTATTCTTCTTAGCTTCCTGTTCTATGCCATTTATTTATTTCTCCATGACCATGTTAGTATCATATCACTTAATATCTTAATGTCTTCTTCCTTTGGTAAGATCCTTATTTCTTCTAGGTCAAATATATATTCACCAAATATACTTTTGTTTTCTCAAAAAGGAATATTCTTTTACCTTTTGAATTCCATGTACATTTTAGTTGAACATGTGAAGTCAATGAAAATTTTTTTGCACTGTGTGTTGGCATTACAATGAGTCTTCATATAGATTGGGAAGTACTGACATCTTTATAAATTGGTACAATAACTTTAAAAATATAATTATTTTGTATACTTTCTTAGTATCTTTGAATTAAAAGTTTTATAATTTTCTTCTTTGGTGTGCTTATTACTATGGAGGTAGTTATTTCTTTGTTGCTATTTAAATGATGATATATAATACTATTTTAAATTCTAGAAATTTCATATCTATCACTGGTATATATAAACATAGAATAAATTTCATTTTTAATCTTACAGGTAAGAAGACTGGTCATATCTATTGATTCCAATAATTTTTATAGGTTGTTTGAAGTTTTCCAAGTAGATAATGTTACTATTTGAAAATAATAACAAATTTGTTTTTCCACCCTAATTTTTACCTTTTTCTTGCTTGTTTGTTTTTAATTTGTCAACTTGTGCTGGCTAGAACCTCTGATACTATATTGAACAGAAGTGATAATAGGGTGATTTTAATGGAACTATACCTGCTATTTTTTGGTCAGGATTTTTTAAATGAAAATCTGTTTTCAACTGAAAAGATTATAATATTTACATTTATTTGGATTATTGACTTATTTTGATTTATTTATATCATATGATTTGGAGATTATAATTTTCTGGCTTTTTGTAACTTAGGTATTTATTGTTATTATTGACTGAATTCCATTTTTTCCCTTTTAATTGTTTTAAAGGTATACATTTTATTTCTATACTTTTCCATTAACTTTCAACATGGATAAGTAAACATTTAAAATTAAGTAATATTGTTGCATTAATTTGGAATACACAATGATAAAATTCTGTTCACCTTTATTATTGCTATTCAACCTTTTAGCTGTATCAGTTTTTTGTTTTATAAATTAAATATTATCAATATATAGTAAAGGTTTGCTTATCTTTAATTTCATGTCCACAGTTTTTTTTCATTTACTTGTCTTTTTTGCTTCTCAAAACTTTACGTTTTTAATGTTTACTTATTTTTGAGAGAGAGAGAGAGAAAGAAAGAAAGAGAGCACAAGCAGGGTAGAGGCAGAGAAAGAGGGAGACACAAAATCTGAAGCAAGCAGGCTGTGGGCTCTGAGCTGTCAGCACAGAGCCAGATGTGGGGCTTGAACTTACAAACCATGAGATCATGGCCTGAGCTGAAGTCAGACACTTAACCGACTAAGCTACCCAGGCACCCCTCAAAACTTTATTTATAAAGTACATTCTTAGGAGGTTTCATTAGTGACAGTTTGTTGATAGTAATCTATCTCTGTTTTACCTCAAATGTTTATTTACCTCAAATGTTTTATTTTGCAATAATTCTCATAAAATAATTTACTTGGCATTCTAGTTTGACATTTTCTCACATGGCCTTGAGGAAATAGCTCTGGCTTCCCTATTAGTGTTTAGATGGCTGCCAATGTCAATGGAGTTCTTTTGAAGTAGTCTCTCTCTCTCTCTTTTCCTGTATGTAAGATTCTTCTCTATGACTGCTGTTTTACAGTTTGGCTATGGTATAGGTTTATTTGGATTTCATAATTACTACAGTGTTTTAATTACTATAGATTTATAAGGTAGAGTAAGTTTTATAGGAAGTCTTGACATTAGATAGTGTCAGTCAATACTCCAACTTGATTCTTCTTTAGTTTTCTATTGGCTCTGCTAGTTCCTTGCCTTTCCGTATACAATTTTGACCCAATTTGTGTATAGATACAAAATATCTTTCTGGTTTTTTTATTGGAACTTCATTGATTTCATAGATGAAGTGGGAATAATTGACATTCTAAAAGTATTGAATCTTCTAATTCGCGAACATGACAGATATATTTATTTTGATCTTCTATGATTTATTAAATCAGTGTTTTGTAGTTTTCTTCATGTAGATCCTATATGTATATTGCTAAATTTAGATCTCTATTTACATATGTTTGTGGTATTGTAAATGGCATATTTAAAACATTCAAATTCCATATTTCTGCTGCTATATAGGGTAACTAACTTTGATGTATTCATTTTGCATTTTGCAACCATGTTCTACTTATTTATTAGTACCAGAAGTTTCTTGTTGTAGATTCTTTTGGGTTTTCTACATAGACTATATTTATTGGGCAAACAGTATAGTTTTATTTCTCCTTTTATTTCTCTTATTTCATCACCTAAGACATCCAATATGATTTTATATAGCAGGAGCAAGAGAGGATGTCCTAGCCTTGCCTGAATCTTGGAGATTCATTCTATAACTCACCATTACATATGATTTTAGCAGTAGGATTTTAACATATTCTCTTTAGGTTAAGGAAGATCACTTCCATTCCTAGTATTTTTTTTCATTAATGTGTGTTGATTTTTTTCAAGTGCTTTTTTATGAATCCACTAATAAGACCACACACACAAATTCAGTGTGTTTATATGTCTAGTGCATTGATTGATCTTTGAGGATTGAGTCAGCCTTGAATTCTTCTGTAATAGATATTTTATTATTGTATTTGATTTGCTAGTGTAAAGATTTTTGTGTCTATGCTCATGAGAGAGAGTGGCATAGTTTTCCTGTAATTTTTTATCTGTTTTTGCTACTAGGGTAATACTGGTCTCATAAAATGAGTTGGGATGTGTTCTCTTAAGAAAATTATTTTCTGGAAGATTGTAGAGATTTGGTATCATTTCTTTCTTAAATATTTGGTAGAATTCACTACTGAATTTGCTTGTACCTAGTGCTTTATATTTTTCTAGTGATTTTAATTATAGGTTAATTTTTTTAATAGGTAGAGTGTTATTCAGATTATCTATTTCTCATTTTGTGAGTTTTGGTAGCCTGTGTCCTTTGCAGCATTCATCCATTTTATCTATGTTATAAAAACTTTTGCCTATAGTTGTCTATTATGTTACTTATTATCCCTATTCATCAGTATTATGGCCATACTTTTATTTTTTTATTGATAATATGTCTGTCCTCTCTCTCTCTCTTTTTCCTAGTTAGTCTGGCTGGATGTTTATCAATTTTATAGAGGGTTTTTTTGTGTGTGTTTTCCTTTTTCTTTCTTTCTTTCTCTTTCTTTTTTTCTTTTTTCTTTCTTTCTTTCTTTCTTTCTTTCTTTCTTTCTTTCTTTCTTTCTTTCCTTCTTTCTTTCCTTCCTTCTTTTTTTACCCTGTAAGCTCTAGGCCCAAAATGGGGCATGGGGCTTGATCTCACAACCCTAAGATCAAGAGTTGCATGCTCCACTGACTGATCCAACCAGGCACCCCCATAAAGGGCACTTATTGTTTCCTTTTTTTTCCTCTGTTATTTCCCTGTTTTAAATTTGTATTAGTTTCCCATGGCTACAGTAACAAATTACCACACATTTGATGGCTTAAAACAACAGTTTTGGAGGTCACTGTCACTGAGCTAAAGTCAAAGTGTCAGCCAGGCTGGTTCATTCTGAACACTCTAGGAGAGAATGGGTTTTCTTAACTTTTCTTGAATCTGAAGCAGCCTGCAGTCCTCCATCTTGTGACCCCTTCATTGCTTCATTCCAACTTCTTGCTTTCAGCTTCGTATCTCAAATCTCCCTTTGCTTCCTCTTCTAGGACACTTGTGATTACATTTAGGGCAGACAAGATAATCTAGGACAAATTCCCCATTAGGTATCCTTAAATTGGTGACATGTACACAGTCCTATTTGCAATATGAGATAACATTTATAGGTTCCAATAATTAGGGCCTGAATTTCTGGTGGTCATTTTTCATCCTACCAACAATTTAATTGATTTCTCCTCTCATTCATAGTCTTCTGTTTGTTTGTGTGTGCTTTAGGTTTAATTTTCTCTACTTGGTATAGTTTTCAAGAGGGGAAATGAAGTTATCGGTTTTAAATACATCTTCTCTTGTAATATGTGCATTTAATAATGTAAATTTCCCTCTAAGCACTATTTTTACTAAATCCCACAGATTTTGATCACTTGTATTTTCTTTCTTTTTTTTTTTTTTAACGTTTATTTTGGGAGAGAGCGAGAGAGTGAGTGAGTGGGGAGGGGCAGAGGGGGCAGGCTCTATGCTCAGTGTGGAGCCTAATACAGGGTTCGATCTCACAGCTGTGAGATTATGACCTGAACTGAAATCAAGAGTTGGATGCTTAACCAACTGAGTCACCCAGGCACCCTGATCATGTGTTTTCATTTTCATTTTTTCAGTTTTATTTTCTCTTGACACTTCTTTGACTCATATGCTGTTAAGAAATGTGTTTTTTTAAAACAAGATATTTAAAAAATTTTCAACTATTATTCTGTTATGGATTTCTAGTTTAATTCTATTGTCATCTGAGGATGTGTTTATATGATATATATTCTTTTGAATTTGTTAGGATGTGTTTTATAGTCGAGTATATTGGTTATCTTGATGAATGTTCAATTGTGCTGTTGAATGGAGCATTCTATAATGTCAATTAGATCAAGTTGATTGATACTGTTATTTGGGTCATCTATATTCTTACTGATTCTTTTTCTGGTTCATCTACTAATTAGTGACAGAGGGTTGTTGAATTTCAACTTTAATAGTAGATTCTTCTAATTCTTCTGTGTGTTTTATCAGTTTTTGTATCATGCGTTTTTGACATTTTTGTAGTCAGGTTATGTTAGATATATTTAGGATTATGTTTCTTTTTATAGGATTGACTCTTTATTATTTTGTAGTGCTTCTCTTTATCTCTCACAATATTCCTTGTTTGGAAAACTTCTTTGCCTGAGATTAATGTAGTTACTACAGCTTTCTTTAGATTATGTTAGCATGGTTTATCTTTCACTACCCCCTTATTGTCAACCTGCGACTTTATATGTAAAGGGGGTTTCTTTTAGACAACATATAGTTGGATTTTCTTTTTAATTCGCCTAGACAATCTCTGTGTTTTAACTGGTATTTAGAATCTCATATTTATATGATTTAAATATGATTACACTCATGTTTAAGGTGATTGTTAGTTTCATTGGATTCATATTAACTGTTTGTGAAAGTTTTTCCATCCATTTCATGTGTGTTTACTATTTTCTCCTCTTTTCTGCCTTCTCTGGTTTTAATTGAGCATTTGATATTATATTATAATTAATTATATATTATGTTAATTATATTATATTATTATTTGATATTATTTTGTCTTCTTTTTTGTATCAATTATACTTCTCCTTAATGGTTGACCTACCGTGTATTATAATATGCATTTTTCACTTTCTTCAGTCTCAGTCCAATCTTTCATCTGAGTTAGAAGGTGGGAAGTCTAGGATACTCTTTCCTAGGATAACATAGGATAGTGTGTTTCTTTCCAAGTGCCAGAGGTGATATTGACTCACCCATCCTGCTTCTGAAGGTTGCAGGTAGGGTTCAGAGCCACACTGAGTCTCACTCATTTTCATTAGAACCTTCTCTTTGTTACTTTTGCAACTATCTTATGAAGGTTTTGAATGAAGATATTTATAAATTATATTGTTTGATTTCTACTGCTGAAATTTTTGCTGGTATTTACTGTGCTTCTTCATTTTGTTAAATATTAAGTGGAGTGATATTGTGATATGGGTTGATTTTTCCACTGTTAGAAGTTTAGAAGAGTAAACTTTTACTGAATCTATTATGCAGTAAAAATACTCCTAGTGTGTTTTGTTTTGTTTTTACTGAAATGACTAGTTGGTAATATTTTAAACTTGTATAAATCCAGATAATTTTCTTACTCTTATCTTAATGCTAGAATAATGGGCAGAACACAGGTTACAGGTGGTTGTTCTCTCTTCTGCATTTGTATCTTTAGTAGTATGGTAACCGACTTCCTTTACTTAGATTAGAACCGTTATAATGATTTATTACATCCAATGTCAATTACCCTCATGTTTTAAGCAAAACCACATCTATAATTGTACCCCGTATCATATGTTTCTTCTCTTTTACTTGTTTCTGCTCTTCTAAGCCAGACCCCCAGTTTTTCTTATTTTAACTTCTTTAAAGTATCCTAGTAAAGTGACGGGTGGCAAAATATACCACCTCAAAATATGCTCCTTTAGCATAAGGATTATTTTGAGCTAAAGGCACCTCAACAACAGCAGGTATAAGAAGAGTGTCCTGACCCTCTTTTTTCTTCCTGAAAGCAGGAGATAAAATTCCCATGTGAAAGATGTCCTCCCTCTCTGAGGATGAAAGAACATTCTTATCACCAGAGACGGGAATAGAGAACAAGAGAATTCTGTACAAACAAATCTCGTTAAAATAACTCTTATCTTCTTTTAGCTTTTCATGTATTTTAGTAACTTTTGCACAACTGCTTCCCTGTTCAACCTAATATAAAACCTTTAGGTTTTGCTACTTCTTTGGAAGTAAATTTCCTTGTGAAAACTCCTGTGTCACTGAAAACATATATCAAATAAACTTTTATGCTTCTCTTCTGTTAATCTGTTTTATGTCAATTTAATCCTCAGGCTCAGCTGAAGACCCTCAGAAACTAGAGGTAAAATTTTGTTTCCTATGCAAAAGTAAGGGTTTCTTAAGGAATCTTGCTGTTACATCTCTATTACATCTCTAGCCTATCCTTTGTACGGCTGGTGTGTGATTTTATTTCTCAAAAAGAAGAGAAAATGAAGTCTTCTTTATCTGTATAGTTAAATTCAAATAAATTATCATGAATTTTATAATTTTTTAATTATTTAGGATCCACTGACCTAAGCTATCTCCACGTACCTCTATACCCCTAACTTCTAGTCATTAATTGATGTCTCCATGTCCTAAACCACCACGAGCTATCTTTTATCTATATTTTTGCCTGTGCTCCCCTTTTAGCCTATGATATCAGTTTAATTTAAACTATGAAAATATTCTACTAACATATATACATATTTTAGTCTGTATCTGATTAAGTGAAGGATGGAGATATCAATGCATATAAGGTTAACAATGTGAAGAAAGCTTATTACTGCAGAGTTGCAGTTTATAGTGCTTTAATGAAGGGTGAAGAAATAGAATTGAGTGAAACATCATGAAATAGGTTCATATTATTATCTTTATTGTTCATAAGGACAATAACATTTAAGACTGGTATTAAATACATTTACGTCTTTACACAAAAACAGATATTAAGATGTAGCATCATCATTGAATTGCATGTTTAAATATAATGTGCTTTGGAAATAATACACCTTAATAAGTGCATAAAATGTTGAATTTGTTACAAAGATACATACATATGTCTACATAAAGGAAAAGCTAAATTAATTTTGGAAAAAAAGTATTTGAAACATAAGGAAAACATTTTGAGAGTATCACTTCTCAAACAAATGAAAGGTATCCAAGAAAAACTTTCCTCTGTGGAGCTGTAAAATAAGATACTAAAAGAAGCCAAACAGATGTTTTAATTATAATTTTCTTAGTGAATAGCATGAAAAATGACAATTTGAGGATTTTTCTACCTCTATGAATGTTTGCTAAACTTTATTTTATTATCATCTCTAGTAATATTTGTAAACATTAGAAGGGCAAGACAATAGTTGAAAAGATACGTATGTATACACACACACACACACACACACACACACACACACACACACCATTGGCAAATCACTTGAACTAATTATAAACTTTAAGACAAAAAATATTATTCTTAGAAGTAAGAAGGGGATCTTCTATGACTCTAGTAAAAGATTAATTGGGAGTATTCAGTTTCACAGTATTTTACTTCTATATTCATAAGCCACCTCCTTTGTAAAGGATAAATATTGAATGAAGACATTTTCTAGTAAGCAGTAAGAATAAGTTATCACTTGTGTCTGGAATCCCCATGATAGCTTTTCATCCCACATTCCCATTTCAGTTTTCTGCTCTGAGACAGAAGCTTCATAAAGTAGACTACAAGACCAGAAAACATGAAAAGTCAGTCCATTTAAATCAGTCTACTTGACTAAAGCTCTTTTATTTTATAGCATATTATATGTTTTCACTTCTTTACAGAAAGTGTGCCATGTCCTGCATTAAGATAAATTATGACAAAGAAGCAGAGTTTTCATAGGTTCAATTAGCCATATAGTCCTAACCTATGATGTAAGAGTTAGATTACAGCCTGGTACAGACATCGTTTAGACAGTGAGGAATTCACAAAGATTTTTGAGCTGCAGTATATGAAAACTTTACTAAAATCTATTCCATGTCCTCATTCTCATTCCAACTGTACCTTAATGATGTGTGGCAATTAGGATGCAAAATGGCAGAAATATTATGTTCTCAAGACAAATGGTAGCAAATACCGAATAATTTCTATAATGACCTCTCTTTTCTTTCTTTCTGTTGCACCTTACTGGAGTGCCACAGTTGAGAAGCAAATCTCCAGTCTGAACTTTACACTCAGCTCCAGAATCATACTTTCAACTTGGCTATAAAGATGAGAATACAGCATGTATCCTTATTCTATTTGGAGTAAAAATGTGAAATCTTCCAGGCTGAATTCTTAGGGGATACAATATGTGTGATAAAACCTGAATTCTCTGAAATTATTGGATGCTTGCCAAACATCACAAAAAAGCCAGGATATACGAAAAGGGTTGACCGGGAACTGTCAAGACAAAAGGTAGTAATGCAAATATTAAAAATGCTGGGATGTGAAAGTATCTTAAAAAAAATCTTGAATATATAAAATTAAGGATAGTAGTAGGGGAAATTCCTATTAAGAAAAGGTAAATTGATTTGCCCAAGGTATCTTAGGTTAAAAAAAAAAAAAAAAAGAAATGAAGTCTCCAAACAACCAATCTCATGCCCAATTTGATCTATCATTGATGTTGGAGTAGGTGAGCCAATGTGTAACTCAAGGTCATTGAAAATTTCAGAGTATATGTCTTATGAAACAATTTTAATGAAATGGGCTTTTCCAGTACAGTCACAGGTGTGTAATAGCATTTTCCTTTGATCTTTAATTCATTTATTTCACTTTCTCCTGAATTGATTTAAAGTAGAACTTTAATAGTTAGTTGCAAGCTCTTTGAGGTAACTGTTCATTACGTAATTTTGTATTCCCTAGAGCAAGTGGCCTTGCCTAAGAATAAGCATAAATAAGTATGGATGTAGATGAAATTGGATCAGCCTTGATAGGCAGAATTGATTGTGACCATAAATTTTTTATGATTTATTTCTAATAATATTAAAAGGGAATCCAAAAAATAGATATATTGATCAGATTACAGCTATGTCTCATATGAGCATAGATGTAAAAGAGAAATCTATTATTCACTATCTGATTGTAGATCACTTCTATTGAAGTTAATCAAAGTTCCATCATTTCAATTTTTCTATTTATATAATAATATTTTAAAATATAGACAAGTGATAGTGATATATAAAATATTATGTAGTATGTGGTATATTATTATATTGATTATATACAAGTACATATAATTATAACAAAAATGTGATATAAGAAAGATTATTGAATATTAAAATAATCTACTTAGTCATTACATTTAATTGAAAAATTCAAGTGACTATTATTTTGAAAAATAGTTTTCTGAATTTATGAGTGCTTTGCTCATGAAGATGTTAGCCCCACCCACCAATGAGTATAAAGTTACAGGACTTCTAAAATAGAATAGGAAAATAAGATCTCAGAGAGTCCTTGAATGCTTAATACTATTAGGATATACAACAATGAAGACACATAAAACTTAAAATTATTGGGTAAATATATGTGATTATAAAGAAAAAGTTTAATGAGAAGGAAATTCTAAAAAAATGTAAACAATAAATACAGGGAATTAAGTCCTAAGAATTTTAATGGCAAAACAACTGTTTTCATATACGATTCTATCCTCCAGTTTGGTTTTAATAGGAAAAGTAAAAATAATACTTATTAATGATATATTACTGCAAGCTGAACAATTCAGTTTAATAAATTTCAATTAGATGTTTCTTTGCCAAAAATGTTATATTTTATTAATATATGTGTGTGTATATATATATATGTATGTGTATATATATATATATATATGCATAATTTTTTTAGAATAAAAAAATACTTCATTCTGGCTTTTCCTTCTGGAAATTTAATATAAAAAAGTAAGGCAAGCCCACTGAGTTAAAAAATTTTGCATAGTTTCCTACACTGAATTTTACCGGTGTATACTTTGTTTCATGTGAGTTTGGCCTTTGGCTTTGTCCAGCAAAGGCGGCGTGGCAGAAGGGATTACTTGAGACTCCATGCAAGTCAAGAGAGGTGAGAGGGAGTCTAAGGTAAATCTCCTGAACTGCTCTCATGCTCCCATATTTATTACGCATACATTATAGGGAGAATGTTGCACAATATGTCCCTGGGCTACATGCCAATAAGAACATATAGAAAGGTATTCCTAAGGCTACAAAAGAGCAGATGCAGAAAGCAGGGTTGAGAACAAGGTAAGATATTCCATAGATAATCTGGTCTAAGGAATTCATGAGCACAGGCCAACCCCTATGTACGCACTAATTAGATACCGCTGTTTTCAGCAAGGCCAGAAGGCTGTGTTCTGCTTTGCAATGCATTCCCTATAATCTCCTAACACAGGACATAACTATTTGATTTCCCACAGTTTCACTTCCTTCAAGTAAAACATTTCCTCGGGATCCAAATCAAGGAAAACAATGGATGGTGAAATGATGGGTTGTGTCATATATGTAAAAGAGCAGTGTTTTAAAAGTTAGAAAACAGATTTTCATCTAGCTTTTTCTAATAACCAACTAGCCAACATAGTTATATTTTGCCCCAGAGGTTCATATATCTTCTTGGGATTTACATGTGTTCTCATTAATCCTTTATATAAACCCCATATTTAATGACTTGAAAGAAGATCTAATGGCTCCCTTGTGATCTGATCAGTCTCTTCAGTTCAAACTAAGGCACTTCTATAACATCAGAGCAATATTCTTTTCCTACATATCTTTCTGGCCACCCTTGTGAAACTTTTTTGTTTAATTTCATTTTCATCAGCACTGTCAAGATGCTCTTACCCTTGTTTGCCTTCTGTTATACTGTTGCCTTGCTCCATTATTTTCACCAACAGTAAATAACTACATGATAATCAATTTTTCGCCTTACCTTCAAGGCTTTTAAAGTTGATAAAGAGTTTTTGTCAATGATGTTTTTAGAGACCTCATCACAATTCCAAAAGTGTCTGAATATCCATATATATGTGAATGGGATTCTGACCAACATGAATCCTGAAATCTGCTTCTAGATGCTTATTATGACTCCCTCGACCTCTGAGGCTGTCATTGCTCTGGCTTGGTGTCATCATTAACCTTACTGCGGTCACAACTATGTCCAAGTATCTAGTATTGAGGGGAGAGTCACTACAGTTGCTAATTTTCCTGCTGTTGTTGATGTTGTATCTGCCATGACTCATGTGGGCATTCACTCATGGTCACTATCACCCATACTGTTGCAGTCACTCTTTGAGGGAGTCATTGTTAGTTTTGTCTACTTTGGGGAAAATAAAGGGGATGCTTTCCAACCATCCTATTCTAGAAACTAATTTTCAATCAACTGACCCTCTAAAATTTGATATACCTGTGAATTGTTGAGATTAAATTTTAGTTTTTATAGAAATTCAACTCTCTGAGATCTTTATGTGAAATCACTGAAGCTTTAATGGTAATATTCCCTTTTCCAGGCCCCTGACATTGGACAGAACCCATTGCTAGATGTAATCTTTGAATAATGAGTTCCATTTGTGTTACTTTTAGGGTAGACACATTCCTATGTTTGTTTCCTATGTGTGTCTATATGAATGCTTATGAATATGAAAAATAGTGCCTTTTATAATTTTCAGTTATTATTTCTGATAGTTATTTTTTCCCAAAAGTTTTGAAGATAGTATAAAAGAAGGCTGTTAATATCTGGTTAGAATCTCCTCCAAGGTAGGGAGTTATATTAGGTACTGCCGGGACTCTAGTCATGCTCATTATGGCTAGATGATGTTTGGCTACGTAGTGTGTGTAGCAGATGCTATCAGTGCTCTACTCAGATGCCCTCAGGTCTCTTTCACTGTGTCTATGCATTCCTCCCCTGGTTCCTGTGTTCTTTTGCTGCTAAGAACTGTACCTGTGACTCTCTTCCAGGAGCTACTTGAACCACTTTGCATACATGCACAGAGAGTCAGAAGTGCCTGTGGGAGTTGTATCACCAATGGGTACCTTTAGCCACTGAGTGACTGCTGGACTGATTCGAGAATATAAAAGGCCAGCATTGCACAATGAAGTATAATTTACACTCCAAAGTTTCCCTGCAGGATCAGAGTGAGTCTTCAACTTTTTCCATGTTAAGATTCTCCGGATGCAGCATTGCTATCCACAAGGCTTTGTAGAAGGACAAAAAAAAAAAAAAAAAAAATAGAGAAGGAACACCTGCCTCTTTATAAAATTAGAGATTAACACATGTCGATTCTATTTGTATTCTGTTGGCAAGAATCAGTAACAATGCCAGACCTAAATGTCAAAGGCTGGGAAACCACTTCCTGCACTAACTCTCTACTGTGGAAAGGGAGCAAAAAGTGTCTTCCTAGCTACCTAAAACACTGTAGATTTATATGAATCTGTTATCATCATAATCAGTCCCAGTGGTAAAGTCCATATAGATTTGTTTTAACATCTAATATGAAAAACATGGATCATGAATTAAATTCTGGTCTGAATGCATATGTATATGTACAGGTAGGTGTGCTTAACATGTTTTTAAGTGTTTCTCATGGAAAAATTCTGTTAAGCATTATGGGCTACAGAAAATAAATATTTTGAGTCTTTAAGTTTATAACACACAAACCTCCAGCTGAATTGGTGAACTGAATTAGCAAGTATTGTATTAGTTGTATATGTAAGTGTATACACATACACACAAATAGATAAATGAAAGTATATAGATACATTTCACATCAAAGGAGGTAATTAATAATAACTTAGGGGAAAGGGAATTTTTACAATATAGGTGACATTAGAAGTGAAACTTTACAGAAAGTGTAATTTTCATAAATTGTCATAATTTAAGAAAAATATTCGAGACAGAGTGAACATTTTGGGCAAATTCTTAAAGATGTTTAGAAGTTTAATGAAATTTTGAATACATTATTTATTGACTGTTCCAGAGTGTATGTGATGATGGTTTACAGGTAAACAAAATTTAGGTTTCGGAGGGGTTTGTATGCCACGGAGTGAGGATTGCACTGGATTCTTTAGAGGGACTCAAAATTCTTCATTGATGAAACAAAACCTTCAAAAAATTAAACTGAGATGTGAATATTTTATTTTTTCAACTATACATTACTTACGCTGGCTTTCAAAGTCAATCATAATTTGATAATCTGAGTGAGGCTTTGATCAATTCATTACCTGAGTTTTGTTTTGTTTTTTTCTCTTTTACAACATACAAGCTTTTCCCAATGTTGATCTCTACCACAAATTTTTTTCTCGATGTTCCAGTTATCTTTTGAAGTTCCTCCACTGAACTTTCCTGGAATTGATTTTACCTGCTTCTCATCTGCATTTATATACAAACTTATTGTTTCAACTAAATTTTAGACATTTCCCACCTAAGCTTGCATTGTGTTTGTTCTGTAGTTGCTGAAAGAGAAAAAATAGTGTCAAACACAAAGTCCAAAGCACAACTACTTTGTTCTTTGATTGGCAGAGAACCTTCTGCTATACAAATGACATTGTTTAACTCAGGAAGTGGGAACTTTTGTTAACACAACAGTAGAAAGTAACTGAAGACATTTTCCTTAAAGATCACATTTGCTCTTTGTAAAGGAATTTTATGGAAATGTGGTTTTATAAGGATTTTCTAAGCAGTTCAGAGGTTATTATTTTTTTAAATGAACATCTTTATTCTATGAGATATGAATGGCTAGGCTCCTACTGTGTTGTCTGCATGCACAGCCTCAGACCAGCTCCATAGCAGTTGGACATTTTCTAATTAATCATTATAGATTGAAAAATAAATGTTTCTGAAGTATTAAGCTGATACGGGAAAGTTTCAGGATAAATTAGTTCTAATAGAAAAATATCTGCTCTTCTCATGCCTGATCTGTAAAGTGAAAAAAAAATAAAAAGGATTCTGTAGGCTGTCCACAAAAATTCATTGAATTTCTGCCCTAAGAAAAGCTCATGATATTGCTTTGACCTAAATCTGATAGTAATTTAGTGCCAATTTCTTCCATGGTAACCCTAGGGTAGGCCTGAGTCTGAGCAAAACAAATTACCTGTCTTGTCATCTGTTTCAATCTGTAACTCAAATAAAGACCTGCACTTTATTACCATTATTATATCAGCATTGTCTCCACGAAAGAAACCAAAGATTAGTTACCTCTTCTGTTATCAATCCCACTGTGCAAGTGTTTAATAATAATATCATCAACTTTATACATTGATGTATACGCTCATATTTTTTGTAGGGCTTTCCATTGTTTTTTTTCATATATTTTCCATGGGTGATTGCAATAACATGCGTCGTTTTTAATTACCAACCATATATGCAAAAATACTGGTTTTGTCTATCCTCTGAGTGCCAGATTCATATATTCAGATTGCTCATGGATGACACAAGGCCCCTCAAACTCCATTACTGAGTGTGTATTTTCTCTTTTCCTCACCAAAACAATTGTTTGCTCTGTATTTAAAATTTTGTTTAGCTGCACCGCTATCCCTGTAATTATCCAACCAAGATATCTTATTTTGTGGTATGACCCACCGTTCCTTTAATTACTCAGGCAAGGCCTTCTAGACCTCCTTAAATTTCCTCAACTTCTGTTCTCTCCATCTTTACTACATATTTGAGTTCAGGCCCTCAAAACCTCATAGAGACTATAGCAGCATAGCCTCCTAACTGTTCTTACTACTGCTAGCTGTTCTCCCTGATCCTCCCTCCAGCTCAAATTCCCCACTACCACCAGAACAATCCACACATCATTCTCCCCTTTGGGATGCTGCTTGGATCCTTGCTGGATAAAGGACAGAGTATTAGTACCTCCTTACACATTGCCTACTCTTCAAATATCTTCAGACTCATGCCCCACATCACTCTGACCCTCATTCTTTACTCCCTTACTGAACTGCATATAGTTTCCATTGCCCACTCAGCTGTTTTATTCTTTCATGTTTTGTAAACACAGTCCCTCCTTCCTATTGTGTATACAGTCTCTGTTGGTTGCTAAACCCATATCCATTTTTCAAAAGCTTACTCAGCTGACATACTGCTGAGGCTTCACTGGACCATTTCCCAGTGCAGTGCCTGGCATGCCCTCCCCAAAACAGTCTGTTCTATTCCTACACTTTTATATAAGTATAGCATATATAACATTGATTTGTAATATTTTTACAACTTTTATCTCCCCAAATAGTATGGTTCTTGTAGGAAGAGACCTTATAGTATTCTTGTGGAACATTCTCTAACATATAATGTAGTGCCTAGCATATTGTAAGGATTTGTGTATTTGTGTTAAGCATAGCTGAACTCATTAGATTTTTGTAAAATAGGTTAGTAGAGATAATGCTCATTATACACATGAGAGTTCCATATTATATGGCTAAATAAATAAAGGCATTAGGAGATAAACTTAAGTTTAAAATATAAAACAAAATATTTAGCACTTACCTGAAATAAATTATATTATTAAAATTACATATATTACATATTTAGACATTTTACATGCTCACCCAGTGAAAACTAAAATTCAAAAAGTAAGACATTTATATTTAAGTTATTTGTTATTTTAATTACTGTGGCAGATAATTATCAGAGGCAGCATCCTTAGTAGTTAAGAGTATGTACTTAGCAGTAAGACTTCTTCGTTTTAATTGTGTTTAGGCACTCTCTATTTGTGTGGTTTTGGACAAGTAATTCAATGTTTCTATGACTCAGTCACTTCATCTGTAAAATCTGCCCTATGGGATTGTTGTGAGGATTAAATATCTTATGAATAGAATTATAGTACCTGGCACATATTAAATTATCTATAAGCATTGTAATTATTATCTATAATTAGAAAGCATTAGGGAATCCTAGTGAATACACGCACATATACATTTATGTGAAGTACATATGTATAAATACAAACATGGACTACATAATTTCTCTGACCAAAGTTCTGAAGTCTGTGAGCTTACATTGTGCTTTCTTAATTTTTGTTTTCAGTTAGTAGTGAATCTACATTAGTGTAGTACTTGACTCTAGTTGAATGGGATTCTTTGTTTAGTTATGAGAGATTCACAAAATCTTCAAAGAACCACAGCTTTATGGAAATACTTTGAACACACTAAAGGAAACATTGCATTTGTAAAGATGATAATTTAGGAGAAAGGTATTTTTAGTAGAATTCATTAAATATCAAATGGTTTTTCATCCCATGACTGAACATTTCCAATGTTTTTAAAACACATTGCCTTTTCAGCTGGCTCATTTCACCCGTGGGCCCATCTGACAGAAAAACTTTCTATAATAAGAAAAGGGTTAATTGGAATTATCAAAGACTTTGGATATGGTCGAATCTGAGTTTGAAAACTCAATCGAGCATTCACTTTCTGTGTCCAATAGGCAAAGTAACAACTGTTCTGAAATTCAGTTACACAGCACTTGGTACATAAACATTCTACATTCTACAAACATTATTTACTCATTACCTTTTTACTTCATAAGAAGTTGAAATCAGTAATTTTCAGCTTTATCAGTACCTTAAGATTGTACAATATTCATACCTTATCCACATAAGTGCCTGCAGATACGATAAAGATTTAAAGATTTTCAACTATTTTTATAATTTTTTTTCAATATTTATAAGTTTATTAACTGATCATACTCACCTGGATGGGTTTCCTTCTATCTTTAATTCTTTTTAAAAAGCAGATTGAATAACTACAGAAAAAAATCTAGGTGTGGTTTGACCATAATAGTTATCAAGTTGTAGATGTATAGTTTTAATCAATTAAAATGAAGATGAAACTTGCTTTTATGTTCATCTCATTACACTGGCAATTAATACTGAGAGAACATTGAGAGAGACAATATCAGTCAAAACTCCTAAGCTGCTTCATAATTTTCTACCATAGTTTTTGCTGGTAAGCCACATTTCTTTCCAATCATTTTTGTGCAGTTAGGGTTTTTGGACATAAGATATCCCTTGTGTAACCTTATAATTATTTTGATTAAATACGTCTTGTTAAATTTGGCCCATCACTTGAGCCTGTCAAGATCTTGGACTTGATCATCATGCCTCCCAAATTCACATAATTCACACATTTTCTGAGCTTCCCATGAATATTTGAATGCAAGTCATTAATGAGCTAGAAGAAGATGAAGCTCTGTGACTTTCCACATCATTAAAATGGGCAGTAATTCCATGTCAATATTTAGGTATGGTCAGTCAAGCAGTCAATTTACCAGATGTCACAAGTGTCATTTGAAATCGGGAATATAGAGACTTAAAAAATGCCTTGTGTTTACTTAATATTGGGATTTGGGAAAATGGTAAAGTGCTTTGTATGAGATGTTTCTTCCATTTATATAAATGGAGACTAAGGCTATCCTAATATTGAGCTTAAGTAATAGAAGATTCTAATGGTTTTGAGACTTCTATCTTGTAACGTATTTGGGAGGAAATAAGCTAATTCAGAGAAGCTATTTTCTTCTGAACTACCTGCACACTTCTATGTCCTACACTGGTTTCTCTTTGTCTCTCTTACACACATGCAAACACACTCACACACTACTGAAATAACACCTTTGTGAAGAGGGACTAGTAAGAACTCAATTCTGATGTGATGAAGAAAAATTTGTGACAGTCATGATAAATTTCTGAGTTCTGGTAATCCTTAAACGGTTGCTATCTTCCTAAAGGCACCGTCTGGTTGGAGACTTGACCTGGTTCTGCTGCTTTTGGTCTTTCTGGTAAAGGAGAGAGGCAGTAAATAGTGGTGCTATAACAAAGGATTAGTAAACCGTGTTGATCCAACAGCAAAACAAGCCCAGAGCAATGAGTTTTCTCCCCAAATCTCAAGAATATGTTAATAGAAGAATTGGATTCACTCTTATCTTTTTTGTCTACCCATCTAATAAGTAGTCAGATTTTAATTTTATTTTAAAGACCTTAAAGAGTGATGAGTAAATAGCTTATAAGACTGTAAATTTATGATGCTAACATAAGTTAATTTTCATTAGGCAGACATGAAAAGTGAGATGAGTGCACATTCAACACATAAAATAGTGTTTATCTTGGGGAATTAATCTTTTTTCTCTTTTTTTCTGACTTTATTGAGGTATAATGCACAAATTGTAAGATATTTCAGGTGTACATTGTGGTGAATGTATGTATACTTTGTGAAAGGAATCCCCCTATCTAGTTGATGAACACATTAACTAGATGAACGTATCCATCATCTCACACATTTATTTCTCTCTTTTTCCATTTTCTTTTCTTTTTTTTCTCATCATGAAAAATGTGCTCCTCAGTCCCCATCCCCTATTTACCCTATCCTCCCTCCCACCATCCTCCACTCTGATAAACCATCTGTTTGTTCCCTGTAGTTAATTAAGATCCTGTTTCTTAGTTTCACTCTCTCTCGTTCTTTTTCCTTCTGCTCATTTGTTTCTTAAACAAATCACATGAGTGATATATATCACATGAGTGATATATAGTATTTGTCTTTCTCTGACTTATTTCAGTTAGCATTATACTAACTTTATGTTGTTGCAAAAGGCAAGATTTCATTATTTTTTTAATTGCTGAAATATATATATATATATGTATATATATATATATATATATACATACACATATATGTGTATAGATAGATAGATAGATGCCACCTTCTCTTTATCCATTCATCTACCCGTGGACACTTGGGCTACTTACATAATTTGGCTATTATAAATAATGTTGCCATAAACATAGGGGTGCATGTATCCCTTTGAATTAATGTTTTTGCATTTCTGGGTCGATACCCATCAATGTGGTTCTTGGATCATAGGATAGTTTTATTTTTAATTTTTTGAGGAACCTCCATACTGTTTTCCACAGTAGCTGCATCAATTTGCATTTCCACCAATTATTCAAGAAGGTTCCTTTTTCTGCACATCTTTGCCAACACTTGTTTCTTGTGTTGTTGATTCTTGTGTTGTTGATTTTTTTGTGTTGACCATCTGGATGTCTTCTTTGGAGTAATGTCTATTCATATCTTCTGCCCATTTTTAAATTTGATTATTTTGGGGATATTGAGTTGTATAAGTTCTTTATATATTTTGGATACTAACCCTTTATTAGATAAGTCATTTGCAAATATCTACTCTCATTCAGTAGGTTGCCTTTTAGTTTTGATTTTTTCCCTTGATGTGCAGAAGCTTTTTTTTTTAATGTAGTCCCAATGTTTGCTTTTTTGTTTTTTGTTTTTTGGTTTTTTTTTTTTGCTTTTGTTTGCCTTGACTCAGAAGACACATCTAGAAACATGTTATGGCTGAGGTCAGAGAGATTACTGCCTGTGACCTCTTCTAGGATTTTATGGTTTCAGGTCTCACATTTAAGTTCTTAATCCATTGTTAGTTCATTCTTGTATATGGTGAAAGAAAGTGGTCCAATTTCATTTTTTTGCACTGACTATTCAGTGGAAGATGCTTTTCACATTGCATATTCATTCCTCCTTTGTCAAAGATTAATTGGTTATATAATTATGGGTTTATTTCTAGGTTTTCTGTTCTATTCATCTATGTGTCTATATTTTTTTGCCAGTACCACACTATTTTAATGACTACCACTTTGTATTATAACTGCAGATCTGTAATTGTGATGCTTCCAATTTTGTTTTTCTTTTTCAAGATTGATTTGGCTGCTTGAGGTCTTTTGTGGTTCTATACAAATTTTAGGATTGTTTGTTCTAGTTCTGTGAAAACTTCCATTGGTATTTTGAAAGGGATTTTATTAAGTCTGTAGATTGCTTTGGGTAGTATAGACATTTTAACAATACTTGTTCTTCCAACTCATGAGCATGGAATGACTTTACATTCTTTGTGTTGTCTTCAGTTTCTTTCATCAGTGGCTCATAGTTTTCAGAGTACAGGTCTTTCACCTCTTTGGTTAAGTTTATTCCATATATATACACGTGTGTGTGTGTGTGTGTGTGTGTGTGTGCAATTGTAAATGGGATTGTTTTCTTAATTGCACGTTCTGCTACTTCATTATTAGTGTATAGGAATACAGCAGAGTTCTGTACATTGATTTTGTATCCTGTGACTTTACTGAATTAATTGATCAGATGTAGTAGCTTTTTGGTGGGGTCTTTTGGGTTTTCTATATATGGGGTCTTAGGATACCTGGGTGGCTCAGTTGGTTAAGCCCCACCAACTCTTGATTTCAGATCAGGTCATTATCTCACAGTTGTGAGTTTGAGCCCTGCATAGGGCTCTGCACTGACAGCATGGAGCCTGCTTGGAATTCTTTTTCAACCTCTGTCTCCTTCTCTCTCTGTTCCTCTGTCATTTGCTCTCTCTCTCTCTCTCTCTCTCAAAATATATGAATAAAAATTTAAACATATATATTGCGTTTTTAGTATTTTCCATATATAGTATCATGTGTCTACATATAGTGAGTTTTACTTCTTTCTTACCAATTTGGATACCTTTTTATTCATTTTTCTTATCTTATTGCTGTGGCTAGGACTTCAAGTAGTGTGTTTAATAAAAGTGGTGAGAGTAGGGTCACTTGGCTGGCTCAATCAGAAGAGCATGTGGCTCCTGATCTTGGGGTTGTGAGTTCAAGTCCCGGTTTGGATGTAGACATTACATAAAAAGGAAAAAAAAGTGCTGAGAGTGGATATGCCTGTCTTGTCCCTGGCCTTAAGGGAAAAACTCAGTTTTTCCCTGTTGAGTATAATATGATGTTGGCTTCTGGTTTTCATATAATGTCTTTATTGTGTTGATATATATTTTGTCTAGTCCTACTTTGCAGACGGTTTTTTTTTTAAATCAAATGCTCTTTCTGCATCTATTGAAATGATCATATAGCTTTAACACTTTCTTCTATTGGGGTGACATGTCATATTTATTGTTTTGTGAATATTAAACCATCCTTGCATTCCAGGAATAAATTCCACTTGATCATGATGTCTGATTTTTAAAAAAAATATTTTGTTGGATTCAGTTTGCTAATATTTTGTTGAGGATTTTTGCATCTGTATTCATGAGAGATATTGGTCTATAGTTCTTTTTTATGGTATGTTTATCTGTTTTTGGTATCAGGATGATACCATAGAATAAATGTGGAAATTTTTCTTTCTCATGTGTTTTTGGAAATAGTTTGAGAATAATAGATGTTAACTCTTCTTTAGATATTTGATAAAATCCACCTATGAAGCCACATGGTCCTGGACTCTTGTTTTTTGCGGAGTGTTTGATTATTGATTCAATTTCATTGCTGGTAATTGGGCTGTTCAAATTTTCTATTTTTTCTGCTTCAGTTTTGGTAGGTTATATGTTTCTAGAATTGATCCATTTCTTCTAAGTTGTCCAATTTGTTAGCATATAGATTTTCATAATATTCCTCATAGTTGTTCATATTTCTGTGGTATTGGTTGTTATTTCTCCTCATTCATTAGTAATTTTATTTACTGGATTCTCTATCTTTTTTAAAATGTGTCTTGCTAGAGATTTATCATTTTGTTGATCTTTTCAAAGAACCAGCCCCTGGTTTCATTGATCTGTTCTACTGTTTTTTTAGTTTCTACATCATGTGTTTCTGCTCTAATCTTATTATTTTCTTTCTTTTGCTGGGTTTGGGGAATTCATCTGGATTTTAACTTTAGTATGCAGCATTATAAGCACAGATTTTTTTTAAATCCTTCTTAAACATAAGTGAGATTAGGTTTGTTTCCCAAGAATAGGCTCTCACTAACCAGGCTCTCACAACACTGATATACATAACAATTGACAGAAAGAACTATATACAAAATATCCAAAAACTTAAAAATACTGATCCATATATACTTTCAATAAATCAGACTAGTCAGCAATCTAAATTATAATCAGACAGTTGTTTAGTGGGCTTGGAATATTAACAAAGAGATTTGAGTTGTCAAAATAGAATTTGTTGAGCATCTTGATAATATCTATATATGATAAATGTACCATATTTTCTTAATATTCAAGTCTAGTAAGAATGCACATCAAGTATACACATTTTTATGCTTGATTTAGCAATTTCATTGTAGTTTTTGATATTCACTAATTTTCTTTATATATTTGCAAGCTTCCTCTTCAACAAATTTCTTTCCCCAACTTAATTCAATGCTTACCATTATATATTTCTTAGTATCCCACAATTTAAAAAAAATTTTTTTTTTCAACGTTTATTTATTTTTGGGACAGAGCGAGACAGAGCATGAACGGGGGAGGGGCAGAGAGAGAAGGAGACACAGAATCAGAAACAGGCTCCAGGCTCTGAGCCATCAGCCCAGAGCCCGACGCGGGGCTCGAACTCATGGACCGCGAGATCGCGACCTGGCTGAAGTCGGACGCTTAACCGACTGCGCCACCCAGGCGCCCCAGTATCCCACATTTTAAATTGAGGTTTTATTTACACTTCTTACTTCATGTTATTCTTAATCCTTCTAAAATTACTAGTAGCATATCAGAGATATTATGTGAGAGTTTTCTCAGGACCTTGTGATATAATTCTTTAAGTCCCCAAAAGTTGAACACATTTATTAAGAACTTAGACATCCTCTTCATTTGATTATCAGTTCTTTTACTGCACATTTCAATCTGTAAAACAATATTCTCAGGGAAGAAGGCAACATAAAAATAGGGATTACATGTCTTTTTCACTGTTTCTCAATATACATTCCACTTTTTTTTTTTTTTTTGAAAATCTGGGTTAATTTTGGCCACTTGTATATTTTTATTCTTGAATGTTTCTTGAGAGATCTGTGTTCTTCATTTACATTAGTCTTTAGATATTTGCCTGTAGACATTTTAAGTAATGTTGGAGGGGTGTGTTGGATCATCAGCATGTCAGTAAGAAAGCTTGGCTACTAGAATATTTATTGGGTTAGCATCTATTGTTGACTTTTTTTAGGTTTCAAGGTCTTATACTCACTTGTATAGGTCCATTAAGTTATTTGGGTTGCTCATATGTGAGCAGTCACACAAAGAAAGATCACTGATAGCATAATGTATGTGAGACCAGTACCTAGGATGCCAATTTGTTAAATGTCCAAGGTAGACAGATAATCCTATTTAATGACTCAATTGTTCAGTATACATAGCAACTGCTTCCCTAGCATTATGATATTGAAAGAAGCTGAGTTAGTAAGCATTGGGGTGGGCATTGATTTGGATCAAAAGAAGATTAATTGGATCAAAAGAAGATGAATTGAAGTATTGAGGAATATTTGTCCTAAGTGTTGGTGAAGCCTAATCAATCCCTTTGCCTTTCAAGAGAATACCCAATCAGACACTTTTGGTTTCGTAGATCAGTGTTTCTTATGTCTGCTCAGTTCTTGATATAACTTACCTGTTCTACCTCATGGACTTCTGGATTTTTTATTTCTCATTAAGTATGATTGTCCTTTCTCACAGTGCCTTTTTCCCCCTTTACATGTGCTCATATTGGTAATAAGGCTAAATTGCTATTTTTTGGGCTAGGGAATTTCTCTTTTTCCAATCTTTCTTTGTTATTAATGGTATTCTTCAATTGCTTAATTGAAACATTATTATCATGCTAAAAATTCATTTCATGTTTTGTTCAGATCCTTTTGAAAATATTAGGTCATTGAAGGGATTCCTAAATAGCTATATTAATTTGGTAAGGTAATACATTCTTTTTAACCTTTTTGGATGATTTCTTTTAGTCTGGTTTTGAGGCTATAGTTAACTTTTTTTTGTATCCCAGTCTCCCAGGATAACTAGTGTTATCTTGTAATTCCAGGCATTTTCAGAGTTGGCTTCTATCTTAAATGTAGCAGAATAGCAGAAGATTCAGGCACAGAAAATGAAAATAAATGGAGATCTTTAGATAATCAGGTATCAGTAAATTATTTAAAGAAGCCATGGGCTGATTTCTGCCAATGTCACTATACCAAAAATACTTTCCTTATCTTCAGGGATGATTTTCTGTCACTAAATTGTATATCCTTAATAATTTTTTGCCTACTTGTTCAATTATTTTTTAAAAAGTATTTAATTCTACACCTTTCACATCATGTGTATTTCTCTATTTCTCCTTTCAGATAAATTTTGACTATATATTTTGAAGCTCTATTACTTGTTTTTTTTTTTTAATTTTTTTTTTCAACGTTTATTTATTTTTTTGGGGACAGAGAGAGACAGAGCATGAATGGGGGAGGGGCAGAGAGAGAGGGAGACACAGAATCGGAAACAGGCTCCAGGCTCTGAGCCATCAGCCCAGAGCCTGACACGGGGCTCGAACTCACGGACCGCGAGATCGTGACCTGGCTGAAGTCGGACGCTTAACCGACTGCGCCACCCAGGCGCCCCATTGAAGCTCTATTACTTGTGCACACATTTAGTATTTCTCTTTTTTTTCTGCATTATGAAATATGTTCCTCTTGCATGCCACAACAGCACCCTGAGTTCAGTGCCAAAAAACCTAGGAGTCAATTCTGATATTTCAGTCATAATTATTGCATATCCAGCTCCATCACTATGTGAACTTAACCTAAATTATCTTGATTCTGTCTACCTCTCTTGAAATTGATTCCTCCCATCATATCTCCTAACTGGTCTACCTTCACCAGCCTTGCTTCCCTTAGAGTGGTTTTCATCAAATAAAAAATCTGATTATGTTCATAAACCACTTCCGTTGTTTCCCATTGGTTTTAAATAATCTAAATCTTTAATGTAGCCTACATGGTCCTGACTATGTGGCTCTTTCTCTTCTCTTCTGGATTATCTAGTCATCCCCCCCTTTTTTTAATTTTTCTCTGCTTAAGACACAGTGACTTTCTTGTGTTTTTTCTAATAATCAAGTTCCTAGAATCATAAGCCTTTTCATATTTCATTTCTTCTTCAGAGAAAAAATATACCCTTTCTTTTTACCTAGAAAACACAATCTGCAAATTATAATTCAAAAACTACTTCCTTAGGGAAGCCTTGCCTAACTATCCAGACCAGATAGAAAACACTCTCCTAATTTATATTTTCCATAGTGCCATGTATTTTTCATTCAGAATGCTTGTCATGTTTATAATTTTATATTTATTTTAGTATTTAGTTCATGCCTATCTATTCTTACTAGACAATAGGCTGTTTGAATAAGGCCAGTTCTGTTTGCTCACTAAAGTATGTATCTCTTTCCATGGATCTGGCAGACATTTCCTGCCCAATAAATACTTGTTGAATCAACAAACTGAGTGAATGAACAAGAAGTATTTATAAGCATTTCTATATTAACTAACATAGTAAGTTTGAAGTGTATTTCAAAATTTTCCAGAAAAAAATCGTAGCATGCTTTCTCACAAACACCTCTTCTTTCCTTCTCTCCTTAAAGGAATTAAGTTCCATTTAGTACTTAAATGATTGTTCTTTTTAAAATAATGCAAATAATGGCAGTTATACAAATTAAAGCATTTTCCTATAACCTATACCTGGATATATTTTTGTAATCATTGTGTAAGAATAAACTTACTGTATTGGTATTCTTTCCAGGTAATGGCATTAGCAATGAAAATGCCAATTTAGGGACTTTTTTTGATGACCTTTGTTCCTTACCTGTTGTCACCTACTATCAAAATTTTAAAAGTTCAAGATTTCAATGAGGTATATGATTTGATTGAATACCATTAGAATCCTCTGTGCATCCTAAATTATTAATGTCCAATTCTGAAACAGGGACCATTTATTTAGAAAGTGTAATATTTAAGCTGATTAAAAATGTTAGGTTTTTTTTTTAATGTTTATTCATTTTTGAGAGAGAGAGACAGAGACAGAGCATGAGTGGGGGAGGAGCAGAGAGAGAGAGAGAGGAAGATACAGAATCCAAAGCAGGCTCCAGGCTCTGAGCTGTCAGCACAGAGCCTGATGCGGGGTTCGAACCCATGGACCGTGCGATCATGACCTGAGCTGAAGTAGGACACTTAACTGACTGAGCCACCCAGGTGCCCCCAAAATGTTCGTTTTTAATGGAAAAAGTGTATATAAGGAAGAAAATGATGATATGGTAAACAGAGAATGCACAATGAACATAGGTTTTCTATATATGTGTGTTTAAGTGTAAAATTAATTAATTAATTTTTAAATATGAAATGAGAAGTTAGGTTATTATCAAGTGAGATAATTCATATATTTGTATTAGCTCCTTCTTTGCACTAAGTAAGCACTTGGTAAATATTGATATTGATAATCTTATTATTGCTATAATTACCAGAGCTGTTATTATTTAACCTCAAAATTGTACCGCATCCTTCTCTTATAAATGTTTGATATTATAAAGACTTTTAATGGCCCAGAAATTTTAATGGACCAGCAATAGACCATTACAGAAAGCAACCCTTTCTTGCTTGTGTAATCCATCATGCTAAGTCTTTCGATGTTAAGGTTTTTTTTCAATTTTTAATTAATTTATTTTTTAAAATTTTTTCTTATGTTTATTTATTTTTGAGACAGATAGAAACAGAGCATGAGTGGGAGAGGAGCAGAGAGAGAGGGAGACACAGGATCGAAAGCAGGCTCCAGGCTCTGAGCGGTCTGTGCAGAGCCCGACGTGGGGATTGAACTCACCAACCGTGAGATCATGACCTGAGCCGAAGTCAGACACTTAACTGACTGAGCCACCCAGGCACCCCTGATGTTAAGGTTTTTTAAATCCACATTAAGAAAAATTGAAGAGGGGTTGATTGAATAACAAGTTTTTAATACAATATTAATAAGTAAAAAGTGATATTGAGGTACTAATTTATTTTGAACTAATTGATTATTTGTTCTTAATCTCCTTTATTTTTATCATAAACAAAAATATTTCCTCAACTTCTAGCATGGTGTATAGCATAAAGCAAATAGGTGGTAAATCAACATTTGCTTTGAAATTAATATTACTTAGTTAATGAGATCAAGCTAAATTTTTATGATAGAGAACACACTGATTATTCAATTTGATAGGAAACCATGAAGCATACATTCCACTACACATGGTTAAGTTTATTTTTTTCTTTGTTTAGCCGTTAATCTTATCAACTCATTATGATTACCTCATACGATATACCAGGTGGTATCAAATTGAATCTTCAACAAAGAATAGGATGTAGCCTAACAGTTGAGGGGAGGGATGGATAGAACCAGTGAGGAGGGAGAGTGTAGGCTGTGAGAAGTGGGAACCAAATCTGCACATGCTTAGAAATGAGGTTGTATTTACACGCTCTTTGGATGAATAGTCTTCAGCACCCTCAACCGTGAAATGAGGTTTATGGAAAAAAAAAAAGTTCAAATATGCTGCTCTTTGACAGTTCTACAATTCTGTAATTCTATAACAGTTCCTTCTTTTTTAAAAAGAATAATTTTTAAATGTGAAAAATTACCACTTCATCATAGATTTTTAAATATTATAAGTCTTATAATATTCAGGAGAAATAATAATACTAGACCAAGCTTTTTTATTGCTTGTGTGAAACAATTAAAAACATTTTTTAATGTTTATTTTTGAGAGAGAGAGAGACATGTTGAGCAAGTGTGGGAAGTGCAAGAGAGAGAGAGAAAGAGAGAATGCGAAGCAGGCTCTCTGCTGTCAGCGCACAGCCCAATGTGGGGCTCAAACCCACGAACCATGAGATCATGATCTGAGCCAAAGTCGGACACTCAGCTGACTGAGCCACCCAGGGGCCCCTAAAATAAGTTTTATTTTTATTTATTTATTTTTTTTAAATTTTTTAAATTATTTTTTTAATGTTTATTTATTTTTGAGAGAGAGAGAGAGAGACAGTGTGAGCGGGGGAGGGGCAGAGAGAGACGGAGACACAGAATCCAAAGCAGGATCCAGGCTCTGAGCTGTCAGCAAACTTACAGATGGTGAGGTCATGACCTGAGCCAAAGTCAGTTACTTAACAGACTGAGCCACCCAGGTGCCCCCTGAAATAAGTTTTTAAATAAATGCATTCCTCATTCCTCCTGAGGCTGGCTAACGTTCCATTCTTGTGTTGGAACCCAAGGTTATGTTCTGAATCTTTTACTGGACCTCCTTGCTTTTCTTGTAGACTTACAATTTATACACTTGACACATGAGTACATTACAGGAATAAGAATTCTGTATGATTTTCACATGTTGAGGTGCTTGACATATTTAAAAAACATTAAGTTGCTATAACACTGTGAATGTTTCCATACTACATATAATACTTAACAAACACAAAAAGATTGTGTATAATCCCCCTAATATATAATATTGAGAATTTAACATATATGCCCTCAGAGAATTTGAGACCTTGCACAAGCATTTTGCATGCCCATCCTCCCTTTGGTCATCCTACTCTTTACTTAAGATATTCTATGTCTATTTATAATGATAGAACTTATCATTATCATTAAAAATAGAAATTATGTAATACTGTAGTTATCCAATTTAATATAATGCCAATTTATTTTTTTATTTTTTTAATGTTTATTTATTTTTGAGAGAGAGAGTACAAGTTGGGGAGGGGCAAAGAAAGGGGGACAAGAGGATCCAAAGCAGGCTCCATGCTGATAGCAGTGAGCCTGATGTGGGGCTAGAACTCATGAACTGCGAGATCATAACCTGAACTGAAGTTGGATGCTCAACCGACTGAGCCACCCAGGCACCCTTCTACTGCCAATATATTTATCATGCATTTCCAGTGTACGTTGGCTTTTCAAATAATAGGTTATACCTAAGTACACATTCTTCTTGAACTTGCTTTTACAAAGTATATACCTCAAGTTAAAAATTAGTCTCCTAAGCTTGTGACTGGGCTATAAATAATTCTGGTCATAAATCACACACATATCTAATGAAATAGAAAACTGCAGTATAGGGATACATGAAATGACAACCTTTGCTAATCATTTAAAAACTTAAAGATCTCTAAGGATGTTTATCATGATCTGAAAATTGAATTTTTTTTAAAGTTGCAATAGATTTCATTTAGGAAGAAAAACTGGATTGTGATAAATTAAGTATATTTCTAATAGAGTAGAGAAAAAGTGAAAAGTCAAGTTTATTTCTATTAAAGAGTTTCCCATAAAAGAATGAGTAATCTCAAAGTAATGGTTATGATCGATAAAAGAATGTCATTATGTGGATGCTATAAAAGATAAAGAAAAAAACTAAGTCTTAAGAAAGGAAAAAAGTATAAAATACAGAATTAAATTTAACTATAAGGAATTTCAACTGTGGTTTTTCGTACAGTTTCCCCTCCAAATTCAATATATGTATTGAACCCCCGGCATTGTTTATTTTGACTGTATTTAGACACTAGGTATTTTTTTTACTTCATTTATTTATTTTGAGAGACAGAGAGAGCATAAACAGGAGAGGGGCAGAGAGAAGATAAGACAGAATCCCAAGTAGGCTTCGCACCAACAGCACACAGCCTGATTCAGAGCTTGAACTCACGAACCCGTGAGATCACGACCTGTGCCGAAATCAAAAGTCGGATGCTTAACCGACTGTGCCACCCAGGCACCCCAAGAGACCAGGTCTTTAAAGAGGTAATTAAGTTAAAAATGAGGTCATTGGTGTGTGCCCTATTTCAATATACCTGATGTCCTTATAAAAAAGAGGAAATTAAGACACTGACCAAGAGAAGATCATGTGAGGACACAAGTAGAAGATGGCCATCTACAATCCAAGGAGGAAACCCTAGAAAAAACTCACCCTTCTGACACCTTGATTTCAGACTTCTAGCCTCCAGAACTGTAAGAAAATAAAATTCTCACAGTTGATTGAGAAATTTATTGATTGAGAAATTTATTGATTGAGTTGATTAAGCCATTTTTGTGTTACTCTGTGATAGTTGCTCTAACAAATACACCAATTAAAAACTTAAAGTATAATTATTGTTTCTGTAATAGTATATTGAATAATAGTATATTCTAGTATATTGTAAGCATTAGGAGAGCTCTCTCAAATAAACAATTACTTTCCATAAAACTGTATCATCAGTATGCTAAAAATTCCTAAAGTATGGAGGTAAAATGAACACAAATCTGTGGGAAATGAAACAGAATAAAACGCTAATATTTAATAAGCAGCTAACTAGTGATATCTTTATGTTAATCTGACTAATTCTCATCCAATGAATTATAGGGGCTTAAAGAAACATGATCACTGCCTTCACAGAACTTTTGGTGATGATGAAGATGGTGATAATAACCATAGTTTGGAACACCTGTCATGTGTTAAGAAGTGTACCAAGCACTTTATTTTCTCATTTAAAGAGAAAAGTATTTTTTCCTTGCTTTAAAAATTGGGATCAGAACATTTAAATGATTTATCTAAAATGACACTGTTAGCAATTAAATTGCCTCCAGATTCTCTACTCTTAATCACTAGTATTTGCTCACTTAATAAAGATGAGAAATTCCCCAAGAGAAACAGTGTAGGCATATGACAATGAATATACATAACAGCTGCATATTGAAGTATATATGTCACACGAATTTCAGTGTTTCAATTTTTTTTTTTGCCATACAGGAATAATAATGAAATTGGAAAGACTGCTACTATGTTAGTATGTATGTGTTTGTGTACATATATGTGTAATATATATATATATATATATAATTTTATAAATTTAGTAAAATATATGTAATCAATCATCTTCATCTTTCATTTACATAACTACCATTTTATACATTTTTATGATATATGTTACTTTTTAATGTTACTTACTAGTATAAAAATAATTACTATTTGATCAAAATTTTAAATGGTGAATATATGTTGCTGTATATATTTGGTAAAGTATTCAATGTTCTTTTTTAGGAATTGCCATATTGCAGGCATATTTTAGCTTTTACTAAACAGTCTTCTTTTAGAACATAAGATTAGCCTTCCTTCTTCATTTCTAACAATTTTTTAAATTAGTCTTTTTTTGTTTCCTTTTCATTTTCCTTTTTTTCCTTTCTTTCTAGTCCAGTAGTTTTCAGATTTATCTCTACAACATCTTTTATAGCCAGATAAAGTTTATGTTTTATTACTGCCAAGGTAAAATATCATAAGAAGCCAATCCCCTAATTTACAAAAGAAAAAAAATGTTTATTATTTTTAACTCAAGTAAAGAATTTCTGCAATAAGAGTAAGTGAAAGCTAGACTGTGACTAAATTTCACCTAAGTCTGAAACAGGGGATAGTGATATTTTTTATGTCAGTGACTATGTACATATTACTGCAAATATTTTGAAAGGAATGTTTACAATGCACAACCATGGAGATACGCGTGTAACATAATCGTACTATTATATGAATAACAACATTAAGATAATAGCTAATATTGAGTGTTTACTCTGTGAAGTATGTTGCATTAAGTACTTTACATGCATTTTCTCAATTGTAATTACATGATTGGGTGCATTTTATGATTGTTCTTACCTTTGGGATAAAAACATGGAGAAATGGCACATGGTGGTTATGTAACACAGTCAATGCAAGGTTAACTGGAAATTCTACTATCCTCAGTTTGGCATGATTTCAGAACCAGACCTTATAAACTCTCTTACGGTAGCTTTTAAGATTAGATTTCTCTGGATAGGAGTGTAGCATATGGCTGGAATTTAATTGCCTAGGTGGGTCTTTTTTTCGAAGAATGCTCCAGGACAAGCATTCTTTCTAGCAGATAGCTACAAGATAGTGAGAACAAGGGAAGGGCAGGTCTTTGCGTTAAAGCAGGACTTGTGTAGAGTTTGACTTTTCATATAATTTTTCACGGAGAGATCTTCTCTAAAGATGGGGACTGCATGTTAGCAATCAAGGGGGTCTGTCCCACACAGCCAGAAACAAAGAATTGGTAAAGTGAGAGGTCCTTATCACATCTTCCTTATCATTCCTGACTCCATAGAAACTTTTCCAATTCTAAGGAATGCATATGTAGCACATCTGATTTCAAAGGGTAGATCAAAAATTTTCTTTTGTTTTCATGGACTCATTTCACCTGGAAATTCATAGAAAAAGGAGGCATTTTATGTTCCTGAATTAAGATTTAATAATACACAAACTCCTGAAAATGTTTGCACAAATTATAACAATAGGGTTTTTATGGAATATATTTCTGTACTTACCCTGAGAGTCAATAGATTAAGATTTTGTATAAAGGTAGAACTTTATTTTTTTCTTTCAGTGAACACAAGTTTGTGCACATTGAAGTTTGGTGAATATTAACTGTAATGTATATTAGGAAAAAGTGTTAATAGCAGTCAATATTTTCAAATATGATATGACCCCAACTTAATTATATCTTACCTGGAAAAGAACAATAACTTATATTTTAAGGAAGACAAAAGGCAAATTGAAGATAAATGTTAGCCAGAAGGTTACACTTTAGAGTCAGTACCTCAAAAGATGAACTCATAGTTGGAAGTAAATGAAACATTTTTCACTATCTGACAGAACTTGATTAATTCAAGAAATGCTTTCTCTGCTGCTTAGCTTCTCAACACGCATGCCATCTGCCCATATTCAGCTTTGGTTTCTGTTTGGTTTCACTTGTGAAGTAACATAAAATGAAAAACTCATTAAAAACTTTTGAGACACATCACATGTAGACCCACAGAAATCACTCAATAGCTGCCAGTTTTATAGACTCAGATATAAATGGTCTGTGTGGAATAGTCTTTTTAAAATTCAGGATTTTAGAATGGGTACCTATGGTTAGTAATGGAAGCCACATTCAGAACACATAAAATGCTCTGGAGTAGCCCATCCTTGTGAAGCCTGCTTTAATGATTCCAACTCAAACTGAAAGTCTTTTCTCTGCATTTCTAGAGCATGTGTAGTTTTTAAATACTATTTATTGCTTGTTGATTTTCATTAATTTACTAAGCATTAACATTTTCTGTTCCTTACTAACTGAAGGCAGTCATCATGTCTTTTAAAAAAGAGATAAACATTGTGGTAAAGACTACCCTTTCTTGATTACTTCATTATTACTAGTCTATTGTTGAATTTGTAAATGTTACCTTCCTATTTTACATTTGAATATCACAGGAAGGTACAATAGATTTAACCTTAATGGATTTTTTTCCCATTGCTATTCGGTGATAGATTTTATGCGACATGTTTTTACCATTTATATCTCATTCTACCCTCAACAAGATTATGGATAACTGGTGATTACAGTATTCCCATTTAACAGAGATTAAGATAAATTAAATGATTTACCTGAGATTACAAGTAGTAGTATTCAGTATGGAATTGTTGAATCACTATATTATAACCTGAAACTAATATAATACTGTATGTTAACCATACTAGAATTCAAATAAAACAATAACAAATAGCATTCATTCTCAATACATCACAGCTGTATTGACACAGTATTAGAATAAGTGAGACCACGTTAGGATGTAATGGACTATTAAAGAAAAGAGATTCATGAGATATCTCCCAATATATTGCATCAGTACTCTTGTGACCCCCAAAGATATCCAGTTGTATATGCTTTTTCAAAAACTCAGTGTTCCTTCTATATGTGTGGAATAGTATTTAACATTAACTAACTGAATTTAGGCAGTCTATCTTAATATCTTTTAGAAAAGAACTCAATATGATCTATTTTATGGGTTCTCAATGTTTATGCATTTCAGAAGAGTTTGGAGTGTGTGTGTGTGTGTGTGTGTGTGTGTGTGTGTGTGTATGCATAGTTTGTTCTATTTCAGTATATTTTTATTTTGTATCTCCCTTGATAGTAATTATTGTGGTTTGAACATAACTTACCATATAAGATACTGCTATGTGTTTTGTGTTTACTTTTTTGTGTGTGATGGGGGAAGTTTTCTGGCATGTTATATCTCCAGTTATCTTCCCAGTATAAGTTAAAAAATAAAAGAATAATTGCATAGTAATTTTTAGACACTTCATCTTTTCATCTCCACATAAGGGTCAGCAATTTTATATCCCTAATTCAAATGTTTCAGTGACAAGTAAAATGATAAAAATGATACCTTATTATACTTGACATACAAATGTTGATATAACCATGCCTGTATAGTAAAGTTAGGCAATGCTGCTAGATGCTGGCAAATATTAAAAACTCATTTCAAGACATTGCACTCTTCATGTTAGTCTTCGATTACATGATCTATGCTACTTTTATGTATGTTGAGCTGTTATATTTGTGAAATCCCTCCATGATCTCAATTCTCCATCATGCCTCTACCATTTTTTGGGTATGCACAGAAATATTCTGTAACTGTACAAAGCAGATCTGGTTAGACATCACTTGCCACTCTCCATAATGTCATGTGTCTGAGACCTCCATGGGACTTAAATGACCCTTAGGATATTCAGTCATAGATAAGTTCATGGGGCTTTCTGTTCTTGCTTATTCTTAGCTTTGAGAACTTAGTTGGCATGGTAGGATAGAAGGAATTCTGGGTAGGCATTCTGTGTTCCATGTCTTTCCTGTCCTGGACCTTGATCAAAGCTTTTGAAATCAAAAACCATAAATTAAAGATTGTTTACAGGTACTATTAAAATAGAAAGTGAGTTCTATCACTAGAAATTTAAACTCCCATATAATTATTTTCTTGATTTTGGTGGTAGGTGATGAGCGAGGAGAACTTTAAAAATATGATTTTCATAAATTTTAAAACAAAAGAAGTTGAATTGACTTTTCTTGATTTTTGAATGGAATCAGGATTTTTCTGTCTTAAGTTTTGCTGCTGGAATTTTTGGAAATTTTCTTATAAGTGAAATTTATTCTGGTTTCAAATATATCCAGAGTTTTTGAGGAAGAAAAATATGAATCTCCTGAAATTTCAGTGACAAGGCTTTACATTAAACTTTTATTGTCATCTTTCTTGAACCAAGAGCAGGAAAACACAATCCTGAGGGAGTTTCATCTGTTGCTGAACAGCTTGATGTCCTCAATTGGAACATAGCAAAGTGCACAATGGGCCACCTGATTTTTCATAGCAGAGAATGAAATGGGAAATTGAAAAGAAACAAGGATTTCATTTCACTCCACTTATTTGGTTTAAATTCACTTTAAAAAATATGAAATGTCTCATTTAGTTTAATGCATGCAAATGAAGCCTATGAAGGATGACAGAAATCATATGGCAAGAACTTTCCCAAATGCTGTGACTGAGAGTGAAACAGTTTTATACCATTTGTGAAGGGCATACTACAAAATGTTGTTGAAATGGCTGCAGATTGTATTGAAAGCCTTTGTAGATTGGAGGAGATTTGTAATTTAGGATTCAAATTATAAAGAAATTAAGTAATTTCACACAACATTGGAGGGCTTTCATCTCTTTTAAATTAATTTCCTTTTTCTTTTCCATTTAAGTTGGAAAAGGGACTTCACGGCTGTGTATTATTTTGATAAATAAGTTTGTATCTATAAAGACAATATCCAGATTATTTAGTCTACAGAAGTCCTTTGTTTTGAAACACCCAGATATTTGAAGCAAAAGAAGAATGCTGACTGTCTTTGGCTCTGTTTATTTGACTATTGTTACATTATTAGCTTATTTTTCTCTTTATATTTTTTATTGCATTTTACACAGTAAAGTAACAGATGTGGCTGTTTCTTGAAAACTGTAGTTTATACAATTTTAGTTGCTATCTTTAGTATTGTTATTCTACCACTACATACATTCTATATTTCCAGTGCACATGTGTTATATTTCAGTCATGAACAGTCATTGACTATTCTGTTTTGTTACTATTTTGTCTTAGAGTGTTCCCTTCGCTTGTTTGTAGGTTTCTTGTGCCCTCTGACAGACTTTCAATAGTGCATTCTCTGAAAATACCACTATTTAATGCAATGACATTAATGAATTGATCTCCTAAAATTTGACTTACTTTGAATATTTTTTCCTTTTTTTTTTATTTTACTACTCAATAAGCCATTAGGTTGATACACATGAGCTTTAGTTGTGGAAAATTTGTTCCTATTATACCTTTGAAATGTTCTCTCTTTTTCTCCTTCTTTATTAATTACGCTCTGTGTCAGCTGTTGAATTTGTTGAAATATTCCTCTCATTTTTTCATATTTTCCTCCTATTTTCCTTGTTTCATCACTCTGTTTTAACTTCCTACTTTTTTCCCCTCACTTATTTTCAATGCTTTTATTGAATTTATAATTCTAGTTATAATATTTTAATTTGTAAGAGCTCATTACTTTTGCTGAATATTCATAGTTATAGTAGCATGTTCTTGTTTTACTTATGCAATATTATAGCTTTCAGAGTTACTAATTATAGTTTCTTTGCGTGAAGATGTCTTCCTCTTTTCTCTGTCTTATTTTTCCTCTGGGTTCTTTGTTATATTTTGCATTATTTTTTTTCTTTCTTCCATGTAATAAGCTTTCTCAAAAGTCTGCTCATATTGAAGAGTGAGGTATGAAAGAAAAATGAGTCTTAGTGTTTGTAGTCAAGTTTGCCAGTATCTGGAGATCATTATTCCTTGGTCATTCTTTTTCTCTTGAAAATATGTACCTGGTCAGCCCTAAAAAAATTTGTGATGCCCAACGCAAACTGGATATACAGAGCTCATTACAGATTCTGAAAAATTTAGAATCTCAAGACAGCAACCACAGAGCTTTAAACTAAGAGTGTGATCATTCTAAGTGTGGGTCCCCATGAGACAACAGAAGTTGCATACCCATAAATCTGGCCCTGTCTCTAGTCAACGTTTGCCTGAAATGCAGTGTTCTCGGAACAGCAGTCCTCTGCAGTGAACAGAACTTGGTTATTTATACTCTAATTCTCCAGTTTTCATCCTGTGCCTCACTTATACCTTCTGCTTTTTCCTTTGTTCTCTCTTTCATTTCTATTTATTTATTTTTCATACCTTTATTTTTATTTTGTAATTTAAATCCAAATTAGTTAACATGTACTGTAATAATGGTTTCAGGAGTAGAATTTAGTGATTCATCACTTACATATAACACCCAGTGCTCATCCCAAGTGCTGTCCGTAATGCCCATCACTCATTTAGCCCATCTCCACACCCAGCACCCCTCCAGCAGCTCTCAGTTTGTTCTCTGTATTTAAGAGTCTCTTATGGTTTGCCTCCCTCTCTGTTTTTATCTTATTTTTCCTTCCCTTCCCCTATGTTCATCTGTTGTGTTTCTTAAATTCCCCATATGAGTGAAATCATATAATATTTACCTTTCACTGACTGACTTATTTCGCTTAACATTCTAATTCCATTCATGTTGTTGGCAATATCCTCTCTTTTAAATACTCTCTTTTAAAAACCCTCTTTAGGGGCACCTGGATGGTCAGTCAGTTGAGCGTCTGACTTTGGTTCAGGTCATGATCTTGCAGTCTGTGAGTTCGAGCCCTGCGTTGAACTCTATGCTGACAGCTCAGAGCCTGGAACCTGCTTTGGCTTCTGTGTCTCCATCTCTTTCTGTCCCTCCCCTGTTCATGCTCTGTCTCTCTCTCTCTCTGTCAAAAATAAATAAAACAATAAGAAAAATTTTAAACCCTATTTAATTTCTATTGAGAGTAAGGACTACATTTTCTCGGGGTAGAGTGATGTGTTGCCCAACACAATGGCCAGAGGCTGGAACCATAGTATTCATCCTCTGTGTACAGATGTTTAACCCACTACCTTAATGTTAGCCTATGTCTTATATCTTCATTCTGGAACCTGTAAATCCAGGGGCCCATGAGTATATTTTCTTTTAGATTTCTTCCTTTTAAGGACTTAAGTAGTAGATTTTTCCACCCTCTTAACTAAAACTCATCCTATTCTATTCCTTTTAATTTTTCAAGGGTTTGTTGGAATCTCTCTCCCTCTCTCTCTCTCTCTCTCTTTGGTTGCTTTCTCTCCTATTCTCTTTTTTTATACCTGGTTTTCCTGGCTTATCTCATTTACTGTAGTGTAGTATAGAATATAAGATTCATTTGTGTCCAATCTGCTATAAGTGAGTAATAATCTTCAAAATGTTATTTTAAAATTTAAAATAAAGTCATAAAAATAAGGACATTTCTTACCTTCTTAATGATCCATTTAAGAGTAACATAATATACATTTGACACTTGAACAACTTGAGGCTTATGGGTATTAGCCCTAGTGTAATTGAAAATCTATATGTAAATTTTGAGTCCCTCAAAACTTAACTAATAATAGCCTAGTGTTGACTGGAAGCCTTACCAATAACACAACTAGTTGACTTATAAATATAGTATATGTTATGTGTATTATATACGGCGTTCTTACAATAAAGTACTTTAAAGAAAAGAACATTTTAAGAAAAACAAAAGGAAGAGAAAATACATTTACTATACTATATCGTGTTAAAAAAAATCCTCATGTAAAGTGGATGCGCACATTTTAAATCTGTGCTGTTCGAGGGTCAATAGCATACTAAAAATAAGACAGTAATCAAAAAAAGATCATCATATTTTATTGACATTTCTTTTGTTATTATGAACAGTAAGATGGAATTTGAGGAGAAAACGAATTTAAGATTTAGGAGATATATTAAAAATGAATTGAACTAAATATGTCTTTTTTATATATTATTTTTAAAATTTACATCCAAGTTAGTTAGCATATAGTGCAACAATGATTTGAGAAGTAGATTCCTTAATGCCCATTACCCATTTAGCCCATCCCTCCTCCCACAACCCCTCCAGTAACCCTCTGTTTGTTCTTCATATTTGAGAGTCTCATATTTTATCCCCTTCCCTGTTTTTATATTATTTTTGCTTCCCTTCCCTTGTGTTCATCTGTTCTGTGTCTTAAAGTCCTCATATGAGTGAAGTCATATGATATTTACCTTTGTCTGACTAATTTTGCTTAGCATAATACCCTCTAGTTCCATCCACATAGTTGCAACTGGCAAGATTTCATTCTTTTTGATTGCCAAGTAATACTCCAGTGTGTGTGTGTGTGTGTGTGTGTGTGTGTGGTGTGTACACACCACATCTTCTTTATCCATTCATCCATTGATGGACATTTGGGCTTTTTCCCTACTTTGGCTGTTATTGACAGTGCTGCTATAAATATTGGAGTGCATGTGCACCTTGAAAACAGCACACCTGTATCCCTTGGATAAATACCTACTAGTGCAATTGCTAGGTCATACAGTAGTTCTATTTTTAATTTTTTGAGGAACCTCCATACTGTTTTCCAGAGTGGCTGCACCAGTTTGCATTCCCACCAGCAGTGCAAATGAGATCCTCTTTCTCCACATCCTTGTCAACATCTGTTGTTACCTGAGTTGTTAATGTTACCAATTTTGACAGGCGTGAGGTGACATCTCATTGTGGTTTTCATTTGTATTTCCCTGATGATGAGTGATGTTGAGCATTTTTTCATGTGTTGGTTGGCTATCTGGATGTCTTCTTTGGAGAAGTGTCTATTCATGTCTGTCGCCCATTTCTTCACTGGATTATTTATTTTTTGGGTGCTGAGTTTGATAAGTTCTTTATAGATTTTGGATACTAACCCTTTATCTGATAGGTCGTTTGCAAATATCTTCTCCCATTCTGTTGGTTGACTGTTAGTTTTGCTGATTGTTTCCTTGACTGTACCGAAGTTTTTATTTTGATGAGGTCCCAATAGTTCATTTTTGCTTTTGTTCCCCTTGCCTCCAGAGACTTGTTACAAAGTTGCTGCAGCCAAGTTCAAAGAGGTTTTTGCCTGCTTTCTCCTCAAGGATTTTGCTGGCTTCCTGTCTTACATTTAGGTCTTTCATCCATTTTGAGTTTGTTTTTATGTATGGTGTAAGAAAGGGGTCTAGGTTCATTTTTCTGCATGTCGCTGTTTGGTTTTCCCAGCACCACTTGCTGAAGAGACTGTCTTTATTCCATTGGATATTCTTTCTTGCTTTTTCAAAGATTAGTTGGCCATATGTTTGTGGGTCTTTTTCTGCATTCTCTATTCTGTTCCATTGATCTGAGTGTCTGTTTTTGTGCCAGTACCATACTGTCTGGATGATTACAGCTTTGTAATAGAGCTTGAAGTCCAGGATTGTGATGTCTCCCGCTTTGGTTTTCTTTTTCAAGTTTGCTTTTGCTATTCAGGGTCTTTACGGTTCCATACAAATTTTAGGATTCTTTGTCCTAGCTCTGTGATGATTCCTGGTGTTATTTTGATAGGGATTGCATTGAACATGTAGATTGCCTTGGGTAGTACTGACATTTTAACAATATTTGTTCATCCTATCCAGGAGCATGGAATCTTTTTCCATTTTTTTGTGTCTTCTTCAATTTCTTTCATAAGCTTTCTATAGTTTTCAGTGTATAGATTTTTCACCTCTTTGGTTAGATTTATTCGTAAGTATTTTATGGTTTTTTGTGCAACTGTAAACAGGATCGATTCCTTGATTTCTCTTTCTGTTGCTTCATTGTTGGTGTATAGGAATGCAACCGATTTCTGTGCATTGATTTTATATCCTGCAACTTTGCTGAATTCATGAATCAGTTCTAGCAGTTTTTTGGTGGAAAAAGTTTGGGTTTTCCATATAGAGTATCATGTCATCTGCAAAGAGTGAAAGTTTGACCTCCTCCTGGCCGAATTGGATGCCTTTTATTTCTTTGTGTTGTCAATTGCTGAGGCTAAGACTTCCAATACTCTGTTGAATAAAAGTGATGAGAGTGGACATTCCTGTCTTTTCCTGACCTTAGGGGGAAAGCTCTCAGTTTTTTCCCCATGTGGATGATATTAGTGTTGGGTCTTTCATATATGGCTTTTATGATCTCGAGGTATGATCCTTATTTCTTGAGGGTTTTTATCATGCTTTCTTTGCATCTGTTGAGAGGATCATATGGTTATTGTCCTTTATTCTATTGATGTGATGAATCACATTGATTGTTTTGTGGATATTGAACAAGCCCTGCATCCCAGGTATAAATCCCACTTGGTCGTGGTGAATAATTCTTTTAATGTATTGTTGGAGCTGGTTGGCTAATATCTCGTTGAGGATTTTTGCATCCATGTTCATAAGGGAAATTGGTCTATAGTTCTCCTTTTTTGTGGGGTCTCTGTCTGGTTTTGGAATCAGGGTAATGCTGGCTTCATAGAAAGAGTTTGGAAGTTTTCCTTCCATTTCTATTTTTTGGAATAGCTTCAAGAGAATAGGTGTTAACTCTTCCTTAAATCTTTGGTAGAATTCCCCTGGAAAGCCATCTGGCCCTGGACTCTTGTTTATTGGGAAATTTTTGACTACTAATTTTATTTTTTTACTGATTATGGGTCTATTCAAATTTTCTATATCTTCCTGTTTCAGTTTTGGTAGTTTATATATTTCTAGGAGCTTGTCCATTTCTTCCAGATTGCTCATTTTATTGGTGCATAATTGCTCATAATATTCTCTTATTATCTTTTAAAATTTCTGTTGTGTTGGTTGTGATCTCTCCTCTTTCCTTCTTGATTTTGTTTATATGAGTCCTTTCCTTTTCCTTTTTGATCAAACTGGCTAGGGGGTTATTAATTTTGTTAATTCTTTCAAAGAACCAGCTTCTGGTTTCATTGATCTGTTTTACTGTTTTTTGGGGGATTTAATAGCATTGGTTTCTGCTCTAACCTTTATTATTTCTTGTCTTTTATTTCTAGTATTTATTATTTATTGTTATTTTTCCAGCTCTTTAAGGTATAAGGTTAGGTTGTGTATCTGAGACCTTTCTCCCTTCTTTAGGAAGGCCTGGATTGCTATATACTTTCCTCTTATGGCCGCTTTTGCTGTGTCCCTGAGGTTTTGGGCTGTGGTGTTATCATTTTCATTGGCTTCCATGTAGTTTTTAATTTCCTCTCTAACTTCTTGGTTAGCCCATCATTCTTTAGTAGGATGTTCATTAGTCTCCAATTATTTATTACCTTTCCAAATTTTTTCTTGTGGTTGATTTTGAGTTTCATAGCAGTGTGATCTGAAAATATGCACGGTATGAACTCAATCTTTTTGTACTTGTTGAGAGCTGATTTGTGTCCCAGAATGTGATCTATACTGGAGAAGGTTCCATGTGCACTGGAGAAGAATGTATTTTCTGCTGCTTTAGGATGAAATGTTGTGAATATATCTGTTATGTCCATCTGGCCCAGTGTGTCATTCAAAGCCATTGTGTCCTTGTTGGTTTTTTGATTAGATAATCTGTCCATTGTTGTAAGTGAGGTGTTGAAGTCTCCTACTATTATGGTATTATGATCAATGAGTTTATGTTTGTGATTAATTGGTTTATATGTTTGGTGCTTTCACATTTGTAACATAAATGTTTACAATTGGCAGGTGTTCTTGGTGGATAGACCTCTTAAATATGATATAATGTCCTTCTTCATCTCTTGTTACAGTCTTTATTTTAAAGTCCAGATTGTCTGATATAAGTATGGCTACTCTGGCTTTCTTTTGTTGACCATTAGCATGATAGATGGTTCTCCATCCCCTTATTTTCCATATGAAGGTGTCTTTAGGTCTAAAGTGGGTCTCTTATAAAGAACACATAAATGGATCTTCGGGGCGCCTGGGTGGCGCAGTCGGTTAAGCGTCCAACTTCAGCCAGGTCACGATCTCGCGGTCCGTGAGTTCGAGCCCCGCGTCGGGCTCTGGGCTGATGGCTCAGAGCCTGGAGCCTGTTTCCGATTGTGTGTCTCCCTCTCTCTCTGCCCCTCCCCCATTCATGCTCTGTCTCTCTGTGTCCCAAAAATAAATAAACGTTGAAAAAAAAATTAAAAAAAAAAAAAAAGAACACATAAATGGATCTTGTATTCTTATCCATTCTGTTACACTATTTCTTTTGATTGCAGCATTTAGTCCACTGACATTTAGACTGAGTACTTAAAGTATGAATTTATTGCCATTATGTTTCTTTTAGAGTTGGAATGTCTGGTGGTATTCTGTGGTCCTTTCTAGTCTTTGTTGCTTTTGATCTTTTTTTTTTTTTTTTCATCTTTTCTCCCCTCGGAGAGTCCCCCTTAAAATTTCTTGCAGGGCTGGTTTAGTTGTCACAAACTCCTTTAATTTTTGTGTCTGGGAAGCTTTTAATCTTTCCTTCTATTTTGAATGATAGCCTTGCTGGATAAAGAATTCTTGGCTGCATATTTTTCTGATTCAGCACACTGAATATATCCTGCCACTCCTTTCTTGCTTGCCAAGTTTCTGTGGATAGCTCTGCTGCCAAACTGATCTGTCTTCCCTTGCAGATTAAGGACATTTTTTCCCTTGCTGCTTTCATGATTTTTTCCTTGCCTGATAATTTTGTGAATTTGACTATGATATGCCTTGTTGATGGTCCTTTTTTGTTGAACCTAATGGGAGTCCTCTGTGCTTCCTGGATTTTGATACCCAAGTCTTTCCCCAGGTTAGGAAAGTTTTCTGCTATGATTTGCTCACATAACCTTTCTATCCCTTTTTCTCTCTCTTCATCTTCTAGGACCCCTATGATTCTGATGTTTTTTTTAATGAGTCACTGATTTCTCTAACTTTTAAATCGTGCTCTTTTGCCATAGTCTCCCTCTTTTTTTCTGTTTCCTTATTTTCCCTAAGGTTGTCCTCTATATCACTGATTCACTGCTCTGTCTTATCCATCCTTGCCTCTGTGGCATCCATTTGAGATTGCAGCTCAGTGATAGCACTTTTTATTTCATCCTTACTAGCTTTTCCTTCTTTTATCTCTGCAGAAAGGGATTCTAATCTATTTTAGACTCCAGTTAGTATTGTTATCGTGGTTCTAAATTATGGTTAAGACATCCTGTTTGTATCTGTGTTGATTAAGTCCCTGGCAGTCGTTTCTTCCTGCTCTTTCTTTTGGGGTGAATTCCTTTGTTTCATCATTTTGAAGGAAGAAAATGAATTAATGAAGTAAAAAAAATTAAAATAAAAAAAATTAGAAACAACACACACACACACACACACACAAATCAAATAAATGATGCTAGATCCTAGGTGTTTTTTGGTCTCGGTGTTGAATGGGGCTTGATAGATTAGAGAAAAACAGGGAAAAAGAAAAACAAATGTTTGAAAATTTGAAAAAATGAATACAATGAAATAGAATGAAACGAAATTATGGAAGTAAAATAGAATTTGAAAAATTTACAAAAAAGTAAAAAATATAGTTAAAAAAATTAAAGAAAATATTTTTAACAAAAGTTGAAAGTAAAAATAATTTTTTCTCTCTCTGAATTCAAGAAAAATAAAAGAAATGGAAAAGAGAAAGAAAATTGAATAAATGGACCAGTAAACAGACTGAAATAAAATTGAGATTATGTCATTTTCCCCTAGAAGTCAAACTATGAAGTACTTCATAATCTGTAAACTGAGCAGGCAGAGAAACTTGTGGTGTTCCTGAAGAGCAAGGTTGGCCCAGTTGAGTGGTGCTTCATGTAATGGCTCTGTTGTCCACTAGATAGTGCTGCTTAGCTTACTGGGGTAGATTGTTGTGGTGCGCACATGTGTGGGAGGGGTGAAAATGGCATCACCTAGCTACCCAGTCTCTAGTATGGTAACTGTGTTCTCCCCCATCAGGAATTGCACACCTGACCTTTTTCTCTGGCTTCCTTCCACTCACTGCTTTTACACTGTCCATGACCAAGCCATCAGGTTGCCAGGTGGCACCTCCCTCCTGACTTTTATCTCAGATGTGTCTGTTTTTCCAGACCCCCTACTTCTGAGGGGCTGCAGCTTTGACCTATTCTGCCTCTCTGCGGGAGGGTCTCACCGAGCAATGGCCGGTGCTGTCCGCACCCAGGAATGTTTGTGGGACTGTGGTGTTGCTGATGCCCAGAGACTATCACTGGGTGCTAGCTCATCCAGAAAAACTTCACGTGATCATGTAGCAGCAGTGTTTCAGGGTTTATGGAAAACCACAGCACACATCTGGCACCAGGCTTCAGCCTTAATGAGCTTGTTCCAGTACCAGCGAATGTAGTTTTCTCCAGGGTCCACTGGGGCCTTTACCTACTGGGGGGCTGCATAGCCTCTACCAAATGTCCTCCCAGCAGTGGTACTACCTCTCCCTGTGTGGCCAAACGACCCCTGGACTTCACTCTGCTCCTGGGGATTTGCCCTTCTCACTACAGCACTGCCAGGTATTGAGCAGCAGAGCTTCAGACTCTGTGTTCCCTCTGTATAAAATCTTAATGGAATTTAAACCCACTTCTTTCTCCTTTTTCCCTTTTTAGTTCAGTCCCTGTGGCTCTTTCCACTTTTCCACTTTCTCTCCAGCTGCTTTTGGGGGAGGGGGTGCTTTTCCCATACTCTCCCCCACATCTCCGTCCTCTGTCCACCAGCAAAAACAGCTCCCAGCCCTCCACAGCTTCATTCTCCCCCAGTTCACCTCTCTGCACAGCATACATGCTGAATTCTATGGTTCAGGTTGTGCAGATTGTTGTGTTAATCCTCAAATCAGTTTTCTAGGGGTGCAGGATGGTTTAGTGTTGATCTAGCTGTATTTCATGGACATGAGACACACAAAAAACTTCCATGCTGTTACGCCATCTTGGCTCCTCCCCTAAATATAAGTCTTGAACTATGTCTCAAACAACATGGAAGCCTGCCTCAAAGTTCACACACAAAATGACTGTCTTCCCTTAGTGAAGGAAGTAAATGAATGAATTTTTACAAGTATTTCAGCTGACTAACTTGATTCTTTAATTTCCATTTTACTAAAGATTTATTCTGTTACGGTTAGTGATAAAATGAGGTAAAACCAAAACCTTTGCAATATTTTAACATGGAAGAGAATATGAGAGAAATGACATTGTTCAAAATGGATGCTACTCTTTTTTGCTGGTTTTCTTCTCTAAGATCGCATTAAGCTCAACTTTACTCTTATATAGCAGAAATAGCTTTGTGTCTTGATATTTTAAAATATATTCCTGTAAAAAAGACTGGAATTATTTCTTTTTAAATAATACCTTGGTACATTTATTATATTACCATTAGATTGCTGTGGTATATTTCAATCATGGATTTCTTGAAAATCACTTGGAAATGTATCAATTGGAAATTTTCACTTAACATCCAGGAAGGATGGAGGGCATTGAGTGTATTACAGTATCCAATTGGATGGGGGAGAGGGATAGTGGCCATAGAGTACCTCTTGTGTCTGGAGCTTTTTTGTCATGAAGGAAGCAGGTTATTGTGCAGAAATGCTAGCCTAATTTTTTTTGAGACTCTTCATAGAAACCAGAAGAAATATGTTATTCTTATACTTAACATATCTTTTTTTGAATACATTATCCTAATACATTTTTTTTCAATAATTCAACTTATCACGGATCTTTAGACCATTAATAGGTATGTGTTTCAATGAACAATCTATGGTGTTCTATTCATGATATTTTTTGATGTTAGCATAGGACATAGCAAGGGATTACGGGTGTAACAGCTGTGGTATCAGAAAGACTTGGACCTTGAGTCCTGGATTATCACTTACTAATAAAATAAATTTGGGTAAATTATAAACTCCACCTAAGCCAAAAGTTTTCAAAATTGTGTGAATATTGGAATTATTAGAAGTTTAAAAATATATACAGTTAACCCTTGAATGACATAGGTTTGAAATGCATTGGTCCACTTATATGAAGATTTGTTTCAATAAATACAGTATAGTGCTATACATGTACTTTCTCTTCCTTATAATTATAACATTTTCTTTCCTCTAGTTTACTTTATTATAAGAGTATAGTATATGATATGCATAACACTCAAAATATGTGTCAATTGACTGTTTATGTTATTGGGAAAGGTTCCAGTCAACAGTAGGATATTACTGGTTAAGTTTGGGGAGAGTCAAAAGTTACATGTGGATTTTTGACTACATGGGGGTTGATGTTCCTAACTACATGGGGGGGGGTGTAGCTTAAGGATCAGCTACATTCATCAAGAGTACACATTCTAGGTCAAATTAATCATAACTTTTGGTTTTGGAGTCTGGCCTCACAGAGCTCCCTTGGTGATTCTAATGTGTAGCAAGGGCTGAAAATGGCTTCCTTTAAGCCTTATTTTCCTCATCTTTAAAATGGGTACAATAATAACACCCCTATTATAGGGTTATTTTAAGAATTAAATGAAAAATGCATGCAAGGTACACAGCACAATGCCTGGAGCATTATAAATAATTCATATCTCCTATTCCCTGGCTAAGCTATAAATACAGTTAAGGAAGAGAGTGTATCCTTCTTGTTCACTGTTTCTTGCATGGAATATAGAAAGAATTTGGTGGGATTCAATGAATCATTTGCACTGTGTTTGAGAAGGGGAGAGAGACATTGTAGTGTTGACTTTTGTTCAGCATCAGAGATGCCTACAAGAGAAGAAATATATATATTGACTAGGTTCTGCTGTAGAGTAACTTCTTTCTAAAATGATTACACTAGTTATATTTCTTGCAGGCTAATACATTACCTTATTCTAATAGCTCCATGTATCTGCCTTTCAATGTATCCGTAGAACTTTCTTTTTAATTTCTCTGTCCTGCCTCTCTTCATGCCCTCCCTCTCTCCTTTCTTCTCCTCTTTTTCCTTGTTTCTTTCCTCTCCCTTCTTTCCTTTCCTTCTCTTTGTCCCCCCACTCATCTTTCTATTTCTGTCACTATAATAGACAATCTCTCTTAAAACTTTTGGTTCCATTGAGGTGCCTGGGTGGCTCAGTCAGTTGAGTGTCCGACTCTTGATTTTGGCTCAGGTCATGATCCCAGGGTTGTGGGATAGAGCCCTGCATTGGGCTCTGCTTTGAGTATGAAGTCTGCCCTCCCCCTGATTGCTCTCTTTCTCTAAAATATAAATACATAAATGAATGAATGAATGAATGAATGAATGAATGAATTAATAATAAAAAACACCACAACAACCAAAAACTTTTGGTTCCAGGATAAATTGGTTGGTTAGCCTTTCCTGGCAGCATCCCATCTACTCTGCTTACTACCCCAGGTGGTGACTGTGAACTTACCTTCTGAGTTACTATACCCTCCTTCCTTGTACTTTACTTGTACTTTACTTGTACTGCTACTTATCAATAACTATACAGCTTTGCAAATTACAAAAAAAAAAAATGAAGGTTGTAGTTCCAACATTCATATTGTTCTTCCATAGAGCCAGTATAACATTATTTATTAAATAATTTATTGCACATTAATTTATTCCACAAAAATATTTTGAGTCATTATCATGTGTCAGGCTTTTTATTGATACTACACAGAACAGACATACCCCAGAGAAGGGGACAAGCTTGTGGGAGTTTCAACAAATAAGCAGATTATCATACAGTGTGATGCATGCTGTAGGGGAAATATTAAGTGCCTTCCCCATACGTTGTGAAATGCACATAGCAGGGGTCTTCACTCAGTCCTGGCTACATGGGAGACAGGGCCAGGGGTCATGCCATCTGAGCTTTTGTTCAAAGAAGGAAGACAGGAATCAGCTTTGAGGAGTAAGGTTTTTTTAAGGACATGGCTGGGCATTCTGGAGTAAGGAGATTGAAGTTGGAGAAGTTGGGGGAAACCAGGTGTTAAGGAGCTTGGGCTTTGTCTTTGGGACACAAGACAACCCTTAAAAACTGCTTAAATAACTTGGCTAACGCATGATGAAATTTCTTTGAAAAATCACATTTACCTGTCAGTTTGAAGGAAAGTAAGAACACAGCTGAAAACATGCAAAATAATATATATGCAGAGAAGTAGGTACAAAATGATATATTTTTAAACCAACCCAAACAAATCTCAGCCTTAATATTAATTATAATAACAAAAATCATTGAAATGCCAGATAGTTTTCTAAGAACCATACTCATAGCAACCATCATATAGGTAGATTATATTATTATAAATGATAATAACGATGATGGAGAACAATAACTATCAGTAGTTAGCTGCAAAGAATTGGAGGCCATGCCACCTGTAGTCAAAGCTTCACTTAACTAGTTTGTTACCATGTGACTTTGGATTAAATGCTTGATACACAAAGTACACACACATAATCAATAATTTTTTGGGTCAGTTAAGGGTTCCTTCAACTCATACCTGCCACTTCTTTGTTTAGTGGATACTGATAAGATAGTGAAAATAAGAAATAATAGCAAAAGAAATGATGTTCAAATCTGAATGAAGTCAAACTCTATACTTCCATCAAAGAAACAAACATCAAACAAAAAAAAGAGATGAAATAAATTGCCCTTAAGCAGGGACTCTGCAGTTTGGATCAGGTTCAGTAGTAGAATGGCATAGGAAGAAGGGGACATAAGTAGACAGTTTCCCTGATGTTCTTTGAGGAATGGGAGGGCTCATCTGGATTATAAATAAACTTCATAGAAAATGAAAGTGCCTTTTTGGAATCATGTCTTTATTGCTTCTCAACTGTGTAGCCTTGGGCAGATGACCCAACCTCTCTTTTCCTCCAATTTCCTACACCAAACTTATATAAACAATAGTATTGAACTCATAAGATGTTGTGAAGATTAAATGAACTAATGAATATGAAATACTTAAATAGTACTGACACACAGTGTCACCATGTTTGTTATCTATTATTATTATTATTATTATTAATGAAACATCCTTTGGATTTCACACATTGAATTGTGTATAATCCTAATCTTAAACTTTTAAAACTTAAGGTCCATAGGCAAGTGTTTGCTGTCTTTGCTTCCTGAACTGTGTGCATTATCTGCCTTGTTACGATCAAAGTATACTTTTTAAAAAATTATTTTCAATGTTTACTTATTTATTTTGAGAGAGAGAGTGTGTGAGAGAATGAGCATGAGTGGGGTAGAGTCAGAGAGAGAGAGGGAGACACAGAGTCTGAAGCAGGCTCCAGGCTCTGAGCTGTCAGCACAGAGCCTGATGTGGGGCTCAAACCCACAAACCATGAGATCATGACCTGAGCTGAAGTCAGACGCTTATCAGACTGAGACACCCAAGCACCCCAAATCAAAGTATGCTTTTAGTGCCAATCAAGGAGAGCTTCTAAACTGTGAGTAGTGCTCATGAGAAGGGGCCATACAGAACAAGTTGCAATTGCAATGGACATCCCTTTTCTATGGAAGATGGTGGCCATCTCTAGTGGGGCCACTTGGATAATGTGATGTCAAACATGTATGTTTCAAGCATGGCACACTACGTACGTAGTGTTAGAAACAAGTTTTATGCAGGAATTTTCAAGAAAGAGTGTTCATGGAAGGCGATTCATGTACTCCTTTGTCTAACATGAAATGTGAAATGAATGCTGGTTGGTTTGTTTGTTGTTTACTGAGGAAGGAAAGATCTCTGAGTGATATGATTACAATATGACAAAAAGTTCAGACATTTTTCAGATGGCTAAGAAGTGTGCTTGGGAAAGAAGAATTTGGACTGCACACTGAACACCCGTGGGGAAAGATGAAAAGAATCGAATGCCTTAGAGATTGAGATACACAGCTGGATAATGCAGAGATAGACCCTTTAAGTTGGAACATGGGGTGAAAGTTGGGAAAGGATTTTGCATCAGTGTTTGACTGGTTGCTGAATTTAGAACAATTTTTCTGCAGGGCAGAAATTTCTATGGAAGCATAAGTTTTTCAGCACCCAGCAGGGAAAGGATAAAAAACTTGCGGTTTTATGAGATTAGATTTTTTTTTCTAGTATTGTGCCTGTACTGGAAATACATGACACAAAATCACAGATCAAACATGTGATTACATGAGCAGCCAAGGGCCAGGGAAATGGTAGCCAACTTTAACACACAAAGGCCTAATCTTAATCAAATTTAAGTGCAGGAGAAGCAAGTTGAGGAAAAAACAGCACAAAACAGAAGAATAAGATTGTGTGGCTGATGTGAGATCTATGACCCACATTTGCATCTTCATGCATAGGAAAGAATTACACATTAAGAGATGATTTGAAGTAATTGCAGTCCTGGTAAATACAGTAGGTATCAGAAAATTATGAGTTTCAAACTGGAGTGGAATTGGGTGTAGGTCTCAGGAAATTACCACCCGTGTTGAACATTTTCTTTTTATTTCTGTTTTTTTTAAGTGTTTGTTGATTTCTGAGAGAGAGAAAGAGAGAACAAGCAGGGAGAGAGGCAGAGAGAAGGGGACCGAGGATCCGAAGCAGGCTCTGCACTAATAGCAGCAAGTGCCACGTGGGGCTCAAACTCACCAACCGAACCACCAGATCATGACCTGAGCTGAAGCTGGATGTTCAACTGACTGAGCCATCCAGGCACCCCTGTTTTGTTTTTGTTGTTTGTTTTTGACCATTACTTCTAGAATAGATAAAATGAGTGAGTGCTCAGGAGACCACCCAACCAAGAGATCTCTTCTTATTCTAAAAAAAAAGGTGAATACCCACAGAACTATGGTACTGGGAAATTGGCAAAGGCTCTAGATAAAAGCGATGGAAGTCCAGGAAATGAGGCTAAACAGAGTCTGAGGTGTGTCAGAAGTTTCAACACTTTTAAGTAGGCTGGTGAAGTCTTGGTAAAGATGCATGAACAATAATTCGGAGTAATTAAAAAGTTTTTAACGTTTATTTATCTTTGAGAGACAGAGAGGGACAGAGGGAAAGCAGGGGTGGGGCAGAGAGAGAAGGAGACACAGAATCCAAAGCAGGCTCCTGGCTCTGTGCTGTCAGCACAGAGCCCAATATGGTGCTTGAACTCACGAACTGTGAGATAATGATTTGAGCCCAAGTCAGATGCTTATCTGAATGAGCTACCCAGGCACCCCAGCAATTAGGAGTGATTAGTGACAAGTGCTACTGGATAGTGACTAACAAGTTAATACCCCTTTTAGCCATTGGAATGGTGCTTGATCATTGACTCTGGCCATAATTCACAAAGTTATAGTTCTTTATACTGACCATGAACAGATTCCAACAGCCTGGGGAATAGTGTGCTGAAAATGGATTTTTGCGGAAGAAACTGGAGGCTACCCAATAATGTCACTTCTACAAAGTTGTAGAATTCAAAGGCATGATTGAGTAAGTGTTCTATTTGAAATCAAATAAAATTTGTTGTTCATGTTGCATACTATTGTTGACAATAGATTGGGTAATGTTATTACATACCTGCTAAGAGTCCTGTGAAAAATATTGGGAAACACTGAACACAGTTTTTGAGACACTCAAGGTAGATTTGGTTCTAATAATTCCTGAGCCACTAAGTGTTTTCTAAAGGATAGTCACAAGATAGGAGTATTTTTCTATCTTTATAAGTGAGACATGCATGATCTACTTTAAAAGGAAATAGTGCTTAATGGGTAAAAATAACCCAGAACTTTTGGGAGTGCTGTAGAATGATTGCTTTCTCCAAGATCAATTTTTCTCAAGAGAGCATAATAAAGAACTTTTAATTAATGCCATTAGCAACTAGTTTGGCAGGTATTATGGGTCACTGGATGTAGGAATACATAATAATCTTGTACAATAAGGATATATGTGGGTTAAAGAACACTGAGAACATAGACTATGAGTGATCGCTGTCTCATTCCAAGCCCAAGATGCACCACACTGTCTGCAGCATGAATGGTCTGTTCAGTTTCAGATTTAGAGTAGGCAGAACCAGATAGCCATCATAGAAGGGGCCTCGCTTCAGAAACTATTGCCTGTGTAGAACCAAAATGCAGAGTATGATTCTCAAAATTAACTTGCACAAAACTGAATTTTTGATATTACCTCTCAAAATGGCTCTTTCTGTATCTTCCTCATATCTATAAATGGCACCTCTGTCCTGTTTGTTCAGGTCAAAATGTTAAATCAATTCTGGACTCCTTACTTTTCTCTCAAACACCCCATTCCATTAGTAAAAACCATTAGACCTGTCTTCAAAACGTACTGAAACTTGGATGGCTTCTGATCACAACACCCCCCAATCTATGCCACAACCATCTTCTGCCTGAGTTACTCCAGTACCTTTCTGTATGGTCTCCCTTGTCCTATCCCTATCCACATGTTCGTTAGGATCTTTTGCTGACATCACTTTTCTCACATTGGCCACATAGTAGAAATCTACTTTTCTCCCCACTTAAACCCATGTTTGGTCATTTGACTTAATTGGGCAATGAAATGTGTAAGAATTTACATGTATCCTTTCTGGGCAGTAGCTTTGAGAATCAGTGTGACTCATGGAATTGACCTAATCCATTCACAAGGGTTCCTATTACAAGCTCCACACCCTTGCAGACTATAGATACATATGTAGGATAAGAGAAAAATCCTACATTTTTAGGATTTTAGCTTTGCCTATCCTAAATGGTAAGTTGTTCCAGGAGATGCCAGAACCACAAGAACAAAACCCAAGAATATTTGTCATTGGTTATGGCAATGAGTGGTAGGTGTCAAGGAAATATTATCGGAGGCCAGATGGATGGTGATTCATGTTATGTAGTGGTAAAATTCTAACCTGTGGTCACATGGAAAGTGACTATTGTACCAATTGGCTTGTAGCTTTGCAGAAGAGAATACGCAAACGTCAATAACAAGTTTCTCACTTTTAACTTCATTTAGGCATGTTACCACAGAAAAAGATAAAAGAATTGGTTGGTTTGCAAGAGAGAATGAAAGATATTAAAGAGATGTGGGTATTTGGCAGAATAAAGATGCAACTAACTTCTGTTTCCATATAGTAAAAATAAAACTGTTAAGGCCTTTAAAAAACAAAGACTAAAATTCCGCCTAGTAGCAGTAAGGGCCAAAACAAAAGAATGGCCCTCGGACGCATGCAAAAGTCTCTGAATTAATTCTTCACCTCATAAATCTTTTCAGTTGAAGCAAAAGGTCTAGATAAAAATACTAGGGATGGGCCTTTCCAAGGATATCTGTTAAATTTATATCCATAATAAAGTCCAGAGAGCAGGGCACATTTCCAAAAGAATTGTGAGGAAGATTATTGGCATATGAAGATGACCGTAAACATGAGGGATAAGATGAGTATAGGTTTGCAATAATGGTACTCTCAAACAACAACAAACAAAAACAAATCCCCAGCCTGTGAAACTGTGACTATTAAAGACTTCAAATAGACCCTGGGCCCCTAATCTTTTGGTGGTAAAGAAAGTTTAGCAAGATGCTCAGGTCTGAGGAGGCTACAGTTTATTATATCCTCTTCAGATAAACTGTAAGTTTGAGAACCACTCTCAGCAAGATAATCCACATACTATAGCTCCTCAAGGGGAATGCAGAATTTCTATGGTTCTGTGACTTCTAGGTTCCATCTCCTCATGTCCATTGTTCCTGTTCTTTCCCAGGAATGTTTATTCCAGTCATTCCATTTCTCTTTTGTGAATCCAATGGGGGTAGAGTAGAGGGCCAGATGATAGAACTTTTTGTGAATGTATTTTTTTTTTTAATTCCTAGTCCTTAGAACAAGAAGTGGCACATCTGGACTTTCATAGTTACACTTAATGGATCTTATCCCTTTAACTATGGTGCTATTATTGGAAAGAATGTTGGAACTCTCTTGAGGAGGGTTTGAGGGTATTTTGCATGTGAGGAAGAGAGTGAAATAAATATTTGTGATCATACTGGAAGAATGTTGGTCAGTCAGGGTGTTCAAAATGTGTTCTGCTTTGAACACATTTTAGTATGGAAATTCTTTACCCATATGAATACCCATACCCATATGAATCAGGGTTATATGATTTGCATGGGTCAGTGAAATGTGAGCAGAAATGATGTGGCATTCAGTAGCAGAAGCTTAAAGAGCCATTGTATGGTTTGTCATGCCTTTGTATGAAAACACATCCATTGGTTCACGTCTCTGAGTAACTGCAATGAACATAATCCTTTTTCTGAGCAACAATGTAGATGTAGAACAAATGAGAACTAGTTTTATGGTTGCATATCATTTGCTTTTAGGATATTTATCACTGTAGCACAACTTATTCATTCTATCCTAATCACTCTAGACCCAAATTCTACCCAGAAGGCAGAATCTAGAATGATCATTTTAAAATGTCATATTATCCATATTATCCATATTATCATGAACCTCTCCAATGACTCCAAATAAAAGTCCTAATATGAACTTTCTTCCTTCTAACTTTCTCACCTAATTTCCTTTGACTCTCCATTTCATTCTTTCTACTGTAGCCACACATTTGTGACCTTTCTCTTCTTACAATGTGGCAGGCACATTCTCACACTTTCCTTTGCTATTTCTTTTGCCTAGAACACTCTTATCCCAATTGTACACATGACTTTCTCTCTCACTTCTTTTATATGTGTTCAAGTGTCACTTTATCTGTAAGGCTTTCCTGACCACCTTTTATAAAATAAAGCAATAACACCTGGTCTTCCATCTCTATCTTAATATTCTTCCCCTTCGTCTAAAACATTTAATACTTTTTGGCATATTGTATGTTTACTAATACCTCTCCCCATCCCTTCCACATATTGTGCACACACTAGTATCTAAGCTCTGTGATACAAGAGGCATAGTTTTCCTTACTGTTATTGTATCTCTAGTTCCCATAACAATATGTGAATGAAAGCAGTCAATAAATACTGAATGAATGAAAACTAAAAGAGATAAATTAGATATATGTCTTTTTGGGGGGTGTTGGTGTATTTAGAAAATATAATTTTGTTTGGAGGAACTAGGGACTTTTAAGGAGAGAAAGAAGAACCACATTAAGGTTCTGGTCATCCAGAGAAGACAGAAATGACACTGACACTTAATGTACTATAGTTGACTATCTTCCATTAAAATATCTAAAAATAGTTATTAGCCAGTTAGGGAAAAACATAAAAGCAGACCATTTTTCTGCCTTCATTCCCTGCACCTGGGAGTGCAAAGAGAGAGAAAAGACATTAGATGAATTAACATGCATTTGTATACAGCTGCCTATCAGCCAGCTGAGGTGCCAAATTAGACGGCTTAGAAGAGGAGCTATATATAAGAATTTAGGAAAAAAGTAAGACTATGCCTTTTATTGATTGATAGGGTAATTGTCGATTGACCTATCTATAAACTTTAGTTTTTTTATTCAAAGGCTTTCAAAAATACATATAAGTAGTATACGTACTTTTTCTAAGTGAATTGATAATAAGTCTCTGCAGCATGTAATTCCCAGATTCTAAGAGATAACAATATTTTTTCTCTTTAGTGAACTAAAATTTTAGTCCTTATTTGTCACACCTGAAATCTATGGGTGTTGATTTTCTATTGCCCAAATTTCTCAGCTCACTGATTCCTTCTCTGGTGAATAGATGTGAACTACTGTGAATGATAGAGTCATAATCTCTCTCAAAGAGAAAAGTAAGACTCAGGCCTATTCCTAACATTTCTGGGGCTCATGGCAAGAGTAAAATGGAGGTGCAAATAGTAATGTATTGATATCAAAAGTTTCCAATCAAGCAAAATATAAAATGTGCTTTTCATTTTGACCCTGACCCCTTCTCTTCACACTTCTAGTTCTGTATTGCACACAGAAGGCCGTTTATTTGTTTTTATGGATACTTTAGCTTGAACATCTAAGCTCTGTATTCAAACCTTATACACTTCTGATTCCCTGGATATTCCTTGGGACTAGGGAACACATACATCTTTGGGAATAAAGATCCAGGGTAGAGGCCAGAACAGGTCATAGAAACAAGGTTTGGGTCATTGTGCAAAGAACTCTGAGGCCTTCAGTATACATGATCTAGAAGCAGGGAGTATGTTCTCAGACCTGATGCATTCCTTGACCTCGCAACTCATTTTTGCCTTGGGAATAGGGCTGGGGAGTTGGTCAGAGAAAGTCCAAAATAGGACTTTTTTTTTTTTTTTTTATTTTTTTTTTCAACGTTTATTTATTTTTGGGACAGAGAGAGACAGAGCATGAACGGGGGAGGGGCAGAGAGAGAGGGAGACACAGAATCGGAAACAGGCTCCAGGCTCTGAGCCATCAGCCCAGAGCCTGACGCGGGGCTCGAACTCACGGACCGCGAGATCGTGACCTGGCTGAAGTCAGACGCTTAACCGACTGCGCCACCCAGGCGCCCCCAAAATAGGACTTTTTATACTGCAAAACCCAGGATAGTTGCCTCTTGCTCACATCTAAGGGCAGTGTCATACTGGTGAGATTGATGTCTAGAGGCTCCTCCTCCAGATGGATCAACAAGAGCTGTGTGTTCTATAACCCTGAACTCCTACTGAGCATGGAGCTCGATGGGCATATTCGGAGCTCTAGACACAGGTGGAAAGGAACAATTTGGCTGTTAAGAGAGTTGTATAAGCGTTCACTAAAGACAGTTCTTCTTAGGAAGAATAGAATATTTAATTCATTTAATGGAGTATTTTATGAAGTAATTTGGAACCTCATAAAGGTGCAGTTAAAGCAAATGATGATTCAAAGAATATTCCTTATATAATGGCTTTGTTTCCTTGGGGAGAGAAAGGAGGCTATCATTAAAAAGGGTGTGGTTTTTCTGGCTCATGGTGGTGGCACATGGTCAACAGTGTTAGTTGTATAGGAACTATTCAGTGCAAAATATTGCACATCATAGTGTTCTAGCTACATATGATACAGATCTGCCTGCAAATCTCTCAAATTAGTATGCATTAACTTTTGTTCATTAAAACCAGATATTCTAATGCTGGGAAGTTTACTGGTATTAAAAAAAATAATTTCATCCTCTGTATGCTTGAAATCTTCCAGAGTAGCAGGGCTGATGTGGGAAAAGTGCTCTTTTTAAAGATATGGTATGACCAAGGAGGAGAAATTGATTACTTTTTGCTATGGGAAGCATTTAAAAGTGTTTTGAACTGAGGTGCTTGTGTGGCTCAGTTGGTTAAGCATCCGACTTCAGCTCAGGTCATGATCTCATGGTTTGTGAGTTTGAGTCCCGTGTTGGGCTCTATGCTGACAGCTCAGAGCTTGGGGCCTGCTTTGGATTCTGTGTCTCCCTCTCTCACTGCCCCTCCCCAGCTCACACTGTCTCTGTCTCTCTCAAAAATAAATAAACATTTAAAAAAAAAGTGTTTTGGACTACTTTTAACCATCATCAAAGGATCATTCAATGCAAAAGATTCTCAAAACTTTGTTCAACATTCAAGGAATTTTCCTCTCAAGAGAGGCAGTGAAATTACTGGGTTGCTTCCTCCAGCAATGCTCAAATTTTGGGTCGCAGGACCCTCTTATATTCTTGACAATTATTGTGGGCCCCAAAGAGATTTGCTTATGTGAGCCATAGCTACTGATATTTACCATATTAGAAATTAGAAGTGATAATTTTAAACATATATTTAATTGTATTAAAATTACATGAATCAAGGTAACAGATACTTTATTAAATATAACTACATAAAATATAAAATATAATTTATAAAATATTTATACAATATAAAATATAATATAAAATATAATTTTTTTGAAAAAATAGAAACTACCATGATTTTGTATTTTTTCTCTTTTTTTATGTCTGGCTTAAGAAAAGACAGTTGGATTCTCAAATCTATCACGGTATTCAGTCCATTGCATACCATATGTTATGTAGCCTCTGGAAAATGCCACTGTGAAAGCATGGAAGTAAAAAAGCAAGTAACCTCTTAGTAACTTTATAGAAAATAGTTTTGATCTTATGTCTCCCTAAAAGGTTATCAGACATCCCTAGACCACATTTAGGGAATCATGTTTTTATGTATTTAATATCTTTAGAACTGCACTGCCCAATAGGGTAACTAATAGTTATGTCAGCTATTTGAATGCAAACTGATAAAAATTAAATAAAGTTAAAAATTCAGATTCTTATTCTCACTCATCACATTAAGGGTCCAATAGCCACATGTGGTTAGTAACTGCTGTGTTGGGCAGCACGAAGTTTGAACATTTTCATCATCATAGAAAAGTTTGGCAGTATTGCTCTACTCTTTGTTTTTCTTCTTTCTATGCCCTCCCCTCACAGTGGAGAGAATGTTAGTTCCTGATGGTCCTCACTTTTGAGTAGACAACAAGAGTACAATTCCTACTGTTCCCTGCCCTGATGAACAACATCCAAATGTATGATGGGCAGTCAGCGTGTACTGCATGACAGGAAGGGAATAGCACCCTTGGAAATGGTACTAAGAGCTACCCAGGTTAGGGGACTGCTCACAATACCCTGATAGATGTAAATTAAAATGCAAGCATGTTTAGCAGTGGTCAAGTTAGTTAAGTTCCTCTCTGGTTACAGCAAACAGTTGATAGGGATTGTATACTTTCATATGTGAAAAATGATTACCTGTAAGACTGCCACTTTTCTTATATTGAAGTAAAACACAGACATTGGTTATTGTATTAAAGAGGGCTTAAAACATAACAGAGTGCTTGCTAATATATCTGATATTGCTTCCCTTTTTTGGATGCCTTGCTTTTAATGCTTTGATAATTTGGTTTGTACACACAAAATTTGCTCTTCAAATGCTTCTAAAAATAATTTATGTTAGAAATATTTTCTCCCAATCTTTTTTTTTTTGTTCACTATGTTAAAATGTCAGATAGTATTATGACTGATTATATCTCTGGGTTCTTTGTATTTCTATTGTACTGTAAATTCTGAGAGGGTAGGACCCTAGCACAGAGCTTGGCACAAAGTATACCCTCATTGTGTTGCTTCACAGATACACTTAGGCTTCTCAAGCCTTCTCGAGCCTTCTCAAGGCTTCTCAAGACTTCTCAAGCCCCACTGTTTCAGACTCATTGGCTCATTATTCATTTTGTTTTTCCCTTTCCTGGCCTTTCTCTCTACATGTGTTTATACTCAGTTAAGGATCTCTTGCTCACCATTCCCCATATGAAATCATAGATACTTTGAAAATTATTGAGGACCTGATGGGCAGTTATTTGTGGTATTTCAAGCCCTAATGCTCTAACATTTGGCTGTGCACACTTAGGCAAGAATCTGGGTCTAATTTTTTTTACCTCACTTGAATTTAAATCCTGGTATAAAATTTTATCATTTTTTCATCTCCTTTGCATTATAATATTTATCATACCACATAATAATTCCCATTTATCATGTTTGCTAGTTTCATAGGGGAAAAAACCCAGGAAAAAAATTGTTTCTGATTGATTGATTAATTATTAGGCATTGTATATTTATAATTTATTTTCATAAATTATATAGTGCAATTGCATCTATTAATAAAGAAGATACATCACATCCCAGCAATGTGTTTTGTTATCAAAACTTCAACACCAGAAGTAGAAATAATCAAGAAAAGAAAGAAATTATGTATCTGCAACTTAGAAAGAGGGAGAGGATGTTTAAAAATCATAGAAAAATGATCTATGTCCAAAAGAGGAGACGGCAAGGTACCTACATATTGACCAGCAAAACAAAAAGATGTGATGACATGAGAAAGTCTGTACGAAGTGAATTTTCCAGACATACCCATGTGAGGTAGACAGGGTAGGGAATATCCTGGCATTTAAAGAGGTTGTAACTTGGGCCCTTTGGCTGCTGTGGTGGCCAGGATGGTCTTTCTGAAGTCCAAGCTATTTCTGGGTGTGTGTCTATTGGCTTGCAATACCTTGGAAGAACCTTTTCTAATACCTTCCTCTGGCTGTCAGGAATGCTTAAAAGGGTTCTATCAGACTTACCGCTCAGAGATGAAACATTTGAAGTGCACTGTCTGGTTTAGGTAATACATTGGCAGCAACTATTTTATTTCAAAGAAAAATCCATCAATTAACAAGTGAACATGACAGATAGAGTGACAGTGTTTCTCTTTGTTCAAAAGAGGTAGCTAAAGAAAAGGGAACACTGGGTATCTGAAGAGGAAAAATCACCCCTGGGGAAGAAAAAAAGAGCCCCCTGAGAATGCAAAAGGCTCACAAAATAGATCTGTCAGATCCTTTCAGCCTTTGATGAAAGACACAGTGCTTGATATTAGGAAGACTCTGGGCAAAACAATTCTTCACCTTAGATGAATTCTAAGCTCAACTAAAGAGAGAGATTACCATGAAAGGAAAAATGAACCAAGAGTTGGAAAAGATCAGTGCAGTAAAGAATAATTTTGCCTACTCCGTAATTTGCTTAGGAGAAGACTTACCTACCTCCAAATCAGTGTTGAAGCGACAAAATCCAGGCATTGAGATATTGTTTGTATTTATATCTGTGTAGGCATGCTATCAAATGCCAACACATCTTAGCAAGACCAGCATGAATGTTAATGTATTTGTTCTCAGAAAATGCATACTAAAACTTGAATATGATTTAACATTTATGGTGTGTCTTCTGAGTATAACAATATGTAGGTGCTACTGGTAATGCACTGATAAAAGACAACTTGCCTTCATAGAAGTTCTAATCAAGTAGGGAAGCTATGGTATAGAGGCAATGTGTGTGTATTTCAGTGGGCAAAATTTTTATTCCTAGAGCTGTATATTTTTATAAATAGTAGACTCCTAAATGTACAATTAATTGAAATAGAAATCTTGTAAATTACTTTATTATCTCTTACCATGTTACTATTTCAGAACACACTATATTATTAAGCATGTGATCAGTGGTTATCTACTTTTAATTAAAACAATAATGAAAAGTTATTTAAAAAAAAAGAAAAGTTATTGTTTTGGGGTTTTTAAATTTTTCTCCTATGATGAATAGAGAAATTTTATAATGACACTGATTTCTTGAAGACTCAAGCTGAAGAAGGCAATTTCCAAGACCCCCATTGATCCTTCTCCACTACTATTCACACCATTGTGTAGTCCCCACTACTTTGGATAGTTCTCACCTGTATAACTAATGGAATATTGAAGAAATGAAAGACAAGAGGCAAGGTCAAAGTAGCCCTTAGTGGCTTCTGCCCTGCTGTCTTAGAGTGGACCACTTGCTCTGAAGAAGCCAGTTGATATATTGTGGAAATACTCAAGTAGCCCAGCAGAAAGGTCCACATGACAGTAGCTAATGTTTCTCAAGGACAGCCAGCATCAATTTCCTAACCATTTTAGTAAGCCATTTTGAAAGTGGATCCTTCACGTTCAATCAAGCTTTCACATGAATATAGCCCAGGATTGTCTGTATCTTTTTTTTTCATATCTTTTTTTTTTTTTAATATATGAAATTTATTGTCAAATTGTTTCCATACAACACCCAGTGCTCATCCCAAAAGATGCCCTCTTCAATACCCATCACCCACCCTCCCCTCCCTCCCACCCCCCATCAACCCTCAGTTTGTTCTCAGTTTTTTAGAGTCTCTTATGCTCAAAGTTTTACTGGTTTTAAAGCTGCCTTTTCCACTGGACCTGGAAAGGGAATCTCATTTGTAGTACTTATTATTGTTGAATACAGCCTTCAGTTTGTCTGACCAGGGGAACTAACCAGAGTACACAGGAAGCTGTGTAGCCTACTTAATAGTCCTACATACAGTGGCACAGAGAGCATAGCCCATGGCTTCTATCTGTAGAACAAACCAGTGGCCTCATCTGACCAAGGAATTGCATGCTTATTCAGGCCTGATTCAGGCTTCGAAACAATGAGCTATATAGGCCCTGAATTGCAGCCTGTTGCCCTGCCAGGGCAGGGAAACTAATTTATTTATTTATTTATTTATGTATTTATTTATTTATTTATTTATTTTTATTTTATTTTATTTTTTTTATTTATATATGAAATTTATTGTCAAATTGGTTTCCATACAACACCCAGTGCTCATCCCAAAAGGTGCCCTCCTCAATAGCCATCACCCACCCTCTCCTCCCTCCCACCCCCTATCAACCCTTAGTTTGTTCTCAGTTCTCAACAGTCTCTTATGCTTTGGCTCTCTCCCACTCTAACCTCTTTTTTTTTTTTTTTTCCTTCCCCTCCCCCATGGGTTCCTGTTAAGTTTCTCAGGATCCACATAAGAGTGAAACCATATGGTATCTGTCTTTCTCTGTATGGCTTATTTCACTTAGCATCACACTCTCCAGTTCCATCCACGTTGCTACAAAAGGCCATATTTCATTTTTTCTCATTGCCACGTAGTATTCCTTTGTGTATATAAACCACAATTTCTTTTTTTTTTTTTTTAAGTTTTTTTTTTTTTTTTCAACGTTTATTTATTTTTGGGACACAGAGAGACAGAGCATGAACGGGAGAGGGGCAGAGAGAGAGGGAGACTCAGAATCGGAAACAGGCTCCAGGCTCTGAGCCATCAGCCCAGAGCCCGACGCGGGGCTCGAACTCATGGACCACGAGATCGTGACCTGGCTGAAGTCGGACGATTAACCGACTGCGCCACCCAGGCGCCCCGTAAACCACAATTTCTTTATCCATTCATCAGTTGATGGACATTTAGGCTCTTTCCATAATTTGGCTATTGTTAAGAGTGCTGCTATGAACATTGGGGTACAAGTGCCCCTATGCATCAGTACTCCTGTGTCCCTTGGATAAATTCCTAGCAGTGCTATTGCTGGCTCATAGGGTAGGTCTATTTTTAATTTTCTGAGGAACCTCCACACTGCTTTCCAGAGCGGCTGCACCAATTTGCATTCCCACCAACAGTGCAAGAGGGTTCCCATTTCTCCACATCCTCTCCAGCATCTATAGTCTCCTGATTTGTTCATTTTGGCCACTCTGACTGGTGTGAGGTGATACCTGAGTGTGGTTTTGATTTGTATTTCCCTGATAAGGAGCAACGCTGAACATCTTTTCATGTGCCTGTTGGCCATCCGGATGTCTTCTTTAGAGAAGTGTCTATTCATGTTTTCTGCCCATTTCTTCACTGGGTTATTTGCTTTTCGGGTGTGGAGTTTGGTGAGCTCTTTATAGATTTTGGATACTAGCCCTTTGTCCGATATGTCATTTGCAAATATCTTTTCCCATTCTGTTGGTTGCCTTTTAGTTTTGTTGCTTGTTTCCTTTGCTGTGCAGAAGCTTTTTATCTTCATAAGGTCCCAGTAATTCACTTTTGCTTTGAATTCCCTTGCCTTTGGGGATGTGTCGAGTAAGAGATTGCTACGGCTGAGGTCAGAGAGGTCTTTTCCTGCTTTCTCCTCTAAGGTTTTGATGGTTTCCTGTCTCACATTCAGGTCCTTTATCCATTTTGAGTTTATTTTTGTGAATGGTGTGAGAAAGTGGTCTAGTTTCAACCTTCTGCATGTTGCTGTCCAGTTCTCCCAGCACCATTTGTTAAAGAGACTGTCTTTTTTCCATTGGATGTTCTTTTCTGCTTTGTCAAAGATGAGTTGGCCATACGTTTGTGGGTCTAGTTCTGGGGTTTCTATTCTATTCCATTGGTCTATGTGTCTGTTTTTGTGCCAATACCATGCTGTCTTGATGATGACAGCTTTGTAGTAGAGGCTAAAGTCTGGGATTGTGATGCCTCCTGCTTTGGTCTTCTTCTTCAAAATTACTTTGGCTATTCGGGGCCTTTTGTGGTTCCATATGAATTTTAGGATTGCTTGTTCTAGTTTTGAGAAGAATGCTGGTGCGATTTTGATTGGGATTGCATTGAATATGTAGATAGCTTTGGGTAGTATTGACATTTTGACAATATTTATTCTTCCAATCCATGAGCAGGGAATGTCTTTCCATTTCTTTAAATCTTCTTCAATTACCTTCATAAGCTTTCTATAGTTTTCAGCATACAGATCCTTTACATCTTTGGTTAGATTGATTCCTAGGTATTTTATGCTTCTTGGTGCAATTGTGAATGGGATCAGTTTCTTTATTTGTCTTTCTGTTGCTTCATTGTTAGTGTATAAGAATGCAACTGATTTCTGTACATTGATTTTGTATCCTGCAACTTTGCTGAATTCATGGATCAGTTCTAGCAGACTTTTGGTGGAGTCTATCGGATTTTCCATGTATAATATCATGTCATCTGCAAAAAGCGAAAGCTTGACTTCATCTTTGCCAATTTTGATGCCTTTGATTTCCTTTTGTTGTCTGATTGCTGATGCTAGAACTTCCAGCACTATGTTAAACAACAGCGGTGAGAGTGGGCATCCCTGTCGTGTTCCTGATCTCAGGGAAAAAGCTCTCAGTTTTTCCCCGTTGAGGATGATGTTAGCTGTGGGCTTTTCATAAATGGCTTTTATGATGTTTAAGTATGTTCCTTCTATCCCGACTTTCTCAAGGGTTTTTATTAAGAAATGGTGCTGGATTTTGTCAAAGGCCTTTTCTGCATCGATTGACAGGATCATATGGTTTTTCTCTTTTTTTTTGTTAATGTGATGTATCACGTTGATTGATTTGCGAATGTTGAACCAGCCCTGCATCCCAGGAATGAATCCCACTTGATCATGGTGAATAATTCTTTTTATATGCCGTTGAATTCGATTTGCTAGTATCTTATTGAGAATTTTGGCATCCATATTCATCAGGGACATTGGCCTGTAGTTCTCTTTTTTTTACTGGGTCTCTGTCTGGTTTAGGAATCAAAGTAATACTGGCTTCATAGAATGAGTCTGGAAGTTTTCCTTCCCTTTCTATTGCTTGGAATAGCTTGAGAAGGATAGGTATTATCTCTGCTTTAAACGTCTGGTAGAACTCCCCTGGGAAGCCATCTGGTCCTGGACTCTTATTTGTTGGGAGATTTTTGATAACCGATTCAATTTCTTCGCTGGTTATGGGTCTGTTCAAGCTTTCTATTTCCTCCTGATTGAGTTTTGGAAGAGTGTGGGTGTTCAGGAATTTATCCATTTCTTCCAGGTTGTCCAATTTGTTGGCATATAATTTTTCATAGTATTCCCTGATAATTGTTTGTATCTCTGAGGGATTGGTTGTAATAATTCCATTTTCATTCATGATTTTATCTGTTTGGGTCATCTCCCTTTTCTTTTTGAGAAGCCTGGCTAGAGGTTTGTCAATTTTGTTTATTTTTTCAAAAAACCAACTCTTGCTTTCGTTGATCTGCTCTACAGTTTTTTTCGATTCTATATTGTTTATTTCTGCTCTGATCTTTATTATTTCTCTTCTGCTGGGTTTAGGCTGCCTTTGCTGTTCTGCTTCTATTTCCATTAGGTGTGCTGTTAGATTTTGTATTTGGGATTTTTCTTGTTTCTTGAGATAGGCCTGGATTGCAATGTATTTTCCTCTCAGGACTGCCTTCGCTGCGTCCCAAAGCGTTTGGATTGTTGTATTTTCATTTTCGTTTGTTTCCATATATTTTTTAATTTCTTCTCTAATTGCCTGGTTGACCCACTAGTTCGTTAGTAGGGTGTTCTTTAACCTCCTTGCTTTTGGAGGTTTTCCAGACTTTTTTCTGTGGTTGATTTCAAGCTTCATAGCATTGTGGTCTGAAAGTATGCATGGTATGATTTCAATTCTTGTAAACTTATGAAGGGCTGTTTTGTGACCCAGTATATGATCTATCTTGGAGAATGTTCCATGTGCACTTGAGAAGAAAGTATATTCTGTTGCTTTGGGATGTAGAGTTCTAAATATATCTGTCAAGTCCATCTGATCCAATGTCTCATTCAGGGCCCTTGTTTCTTTATTGACCGTGTGTCTAGATGATCTATCCATTTCTGTAAGTGGGGTGTTAAAGTCCCCTGCAATGACCACATTCTTATCAATAAGGTTGCTTATGTTTATGAGTAATTGTTTTATATATTTGGGCGCTCCGGTATTCGGCACATAGACATTTATAATTGTTAGCGCTTCCTGATGGATAGACCCTGTCACTATTATATAATGTCCTTCTTCATCTCTTGTTACAGCCTTTAATTTAAAGTCTAGTTTGTCTGATAGAAGTATGGCTACTCCAGCTTTCTTTTGGCTTCCAGTAGCATGATAAATAGTTCTCCATCCCCTCACTCTCAATCTAAAGGTGTCCTCAGGTCTAAAATGAGTCTCTTGTAGACAGCAAATAGATGGGTCTTGTTTTTTTATCCATTCTGATACCCTATGTCTTTTGGTTGGCACATTTAATCCATTTACATTCAGTGTTATTATAGAAAGATATGGGTTTAGAGTCATTGTGATGTCTGTATGTTTTATGCTTGTAGTGATGTCTCTGGTACTTTGTCTCACAGGGTCCCCCTTAGGATGTCTTGTAGGGCTGGTTTAGTGGTGACAAATTCCTTCAGTTTTTGTTTGTTTGGGAAGACCTTTATCTCTCCTTCTATTCTAAATGACAGACTTGCTGGATAGAGGATTCTCGGCTGCATATTTTTTCTGTCTAGCACACTGAAAATCTCGTGCCAATTCTTTCTGGCCTGCCAAGTTTCAAAAGAGAGATTAGTCACGAGTCTTATAGGTCTCCCTTTATATGTGAGGGCACGTTTACCCCTTGCTGCTTTCAGAATTTTCTCTTTATCCTTGTATTTTGCCAGTTTCACTATGATATGTCGTGCTGAAGATCGATTCAAGTTACGTCTGAAGGGAGTTCTCTGTGCCTCTTGGATTTCAATGCCTTTTTCCTTCCCCAGTTCAGGGAAGTTCTCAGCTATTATTTCTTCAAGTACCCCTTCAGCACCTTTCCCTCTCTCTTCCTCCTCTGGGATACCAATTATGCGTAGATTATTTCTTTTTAGTGTATCACTTAGTTCTCTAATTTTCCCCTCATACTCCTGGATTTTTTTTATCTCTCTTTTTCTCAGCTTCCTCTTTTTCCATAACTTTATCTTCTAGTTCACCTATTCTCTCCTCTGCCTCTTCAATCCGAGCCGTGGTGGTTTCCATTTTGTTATGCATTTCGTTTAAAGCGTTTTTCAGCTCCTCGTGACTGTTCCTTAGTCCCTTGATCTCTGTAGCAAGAGATTCTCTGCTGTCAGCTATACTGTTTTCAAGCCCAGCGATTAATTTGATGACTATTATTCTAAATTCACTTTCTGTTATATTATTTAAATCCTTTTTGATCAGCTCATTAGCTGTTGTTATTTCCTGGAGATTCTTCTGAGGGGAATTCTTCCGCTTGGTCATTTTGGATAGTCCCTGGCGTGTTGAGGACCTGCAGGGCACTTCCCCTGTGCTGTGGTGTATAACTGGAGTTGGTGGGCGGAGCCGCAGTCAGACCTGATGTCTGCCCCCAGCCCACCGCTGTGTCCACAGTCAGACTGGTGCGTGCCTTCTCTTCCCCTCTCCTAGGGGCGGGATTCACTGTGGGGTGGGGTGGCCTGTCTGGGCTACTTGCACACTGCCAGGCTTGTGATGCTGGGGATCTGGTGTCTTAGCTGGGGTGGGTAGGCAAGGTGCACAGGGGCAGGAGGGGCAGGCTTAGCTTGCTTCTCCTTAGGTGATCCACTTCAGGAGGGGCCCTGTGGCAGCAGGAGGGAGTCAGATCCGCTGCCGGGGGTTTGGCTCCGCAGAAGCGCAGAGTTGGGTGTTTGCGCGGAGCGAGCAAGTTCCCTGGCAGGAACTGGTTCTCTTTGGGATTTTGGCTGGGGGATGGGCGGGGGAGATGGCGCTGGCTAGCGCCTTTGTTCCCCACCAAACTGAGCTCTGTCGTCAGGGGGCTCAGCATCTCTCCTTCCCTTTGTCCTCCAGCCTTCCCGCTTTCTGAGCAGAGCTGTTAACTTATGACCTCCCAGACGCTAAGTCGCGCTTGCTGTCGGAACACAGTCCGTCAGGCCCCTCCGCTTTTTGCAAGCCAGACTCGGGGGCTCTGCTTGGCCGGCGAGCCGCCCCTCTGCCCCGGCTCCCTCCCGCCAGTCCGTGGAGCGCGCACCGCCTCGCCGCCCTTCCTACCCTCTTCAGTGGGCCTCTCGTCTGCGCTTGGCTCCGCCGACTCCGTTCTGCTAATCCTCTGGCGGTTTTCTGGGTTATTTAGGCAGTTGTAGGTGGAATCTAAGTGATCAGCAGGACGCGCGGTGAGCCCAGCATCCTCCTACGCCGCCATCTTCCCCTCTTTTTTTTTAATGCTTATTTATTTTGAAGAGATGGGGTAGGGACAGAGAGAGAGAAAGAGAGAGAGAGAGAGAATCCCAAGCAGACTTGAATCTGTCAGTGCAGAGCCCAATGCAGGGCTAGATTTCACAATCGTGAGATAATGACCTGAGCCAAAATCAAGAGTGAGACACTTAACTGACAGTCACTGAGGCACCCTAGGCTTGTCTATATCTTGACAACAATCTGTTAAAAACTAGACAACAGGTCCAAAATGGAGTTACTTATGCTAAATCCGACATCAGCAAACCAAGACTTAATCACAATTTTGGCTTTCCCAGGATGGAAACTTAAACCAGATTATCAGGAATCGCCTTATCAGCATTAGTTGGATAATCTGCTTGATAACCTCCTGTCATTCCCTAAAAGAAAGTCACATTGCTACAAGGAGCCCACTTTTTTGCCTAGTGTAACTTCCTGTGCTTATTCCTTTCTGCCTATATGTCTTTCATTTTGTACAGCTCCTTAAAGCTCCTTTCTATTTGTTAGATTGGGTGTTGCCCAATTCTAATTGAGTTTTGCTCAAATAAACTCTTAAAATTTTTAATTTTTAAAAATTTAAATGTTTATTCATTTTTTGAGACAGAAAGAGACAGAGCACAAGCAAAGGAAAGGCAGAGAGAGAGGGAGACACAGAATCCAAAGTAGGCTCCAGGCTCTGAACTGCTGGCACAGATCCTGACGCGGGCCTTGAACACACAAACTGAGATTATGACCTGAGTCGAAGTCAAATGCTTAACCGACTGAGCCACCCAGGAGCCCCAAGATTTTGAGTATTTTCTCTTTTAGTATACCTCATGAGAGAACCTATGCCAGAACCACTGAGCTAAACTGTGGAATTCCTGTCCTAAAGGAACTGTGTGATGAGAAAGGTTTGTTGTTGCTTTAGGTGCTTAATTTTGGGGATAATTTTTATATGTAGCACTAGATAACTAACACACAGCCTTTAAGCAGTATGTTACATCTTGAAACCTAAAGCAGACTCTGATATCGACTTCAAGTGAAATACCATGGTTTTATTAGAATACCAGCTTGTTTCTCCATGCATGCAACTTGGTTGCCTCTAATCAAGCAGAGGTATGATGTGGCAAATATCAATCTTTTCTTTTGGTTCAGCAGTAGCAAGTAGACAACTTGACAACTGTTTTCAACCTCTTTAATAGTGAGTGAAAGGGGTTACTATCAGCCATAGTTTTTTTTTGTTTTTTTTTTTCCTTAGGCTAACATTAATTCATTTTAAGCAAAACACTTACCTCTTAAATCGTTAAACATCTCAGACTCAGTTAAATCCATTTTCCTTTTATATTCCTTGCTCAAAACATAATGCATGATAAAGTAATACATATTCTTGATTACTATAAAACAAAAGTGATGCAAGGGCATATCTGACTATAAAAAAAAAAAACATCCAAACAATTTAGCTGCACAAGAAATGTAATTCTGACTTGGCAGAATATATTATGTTTGGAGAAGATATGTGAACATATTTTATTTTCTTTTTTTTTTTTTTTTTTAATTTTTTTTTTCAACGTTTTTATTTATTTATGGGACAGACAGAGACAGAGCATGAACGGGGGAGGGGCAGAGAGAGAGGGAGACACAGAATCGGAAACAGGCTCCAGGCTCCGAGCCATCAGCCCAGAGCCTGACGCAGGGCTCGAACTCACAGACCGTGAGATCGTGACCTGGCTGAAGTCGGACGCTTAACCGACTGCGCCACCCAAGCGCCCCACATATTTTATTTTCAAAGTGTCAGCATTGGCTTTTAAAAGGAAGGTTTTGGGGCGCCTGGGTGGCGCAGTCGGTTGAGCCTCCGACTTCAGCCAGGTCACGATCTCGCGGTCCATGAGTTCGAGCCCCGCGTCAGGCTCTGGGCTGATGGCTCAGAGCCTGGAGCCTGTTTCCGATTCTGTGTCTCCCTCTCTCTCTGCCCCTCCCCCGTTCATGCTCTGTCTCTCTCTGTCCCAAAAATAAATAAACGTTGAAAAAAAAAAAAAAAAGGAAGGTTTTCTATATTTCAAATGTAATAATACAAATGAGATGAATAATAAATACCATTTTCATATTCTTCTAAGTCTATCCCAATTTTGACTTTCTAAAGCTTGACTACCTCCAATCTAATCTCTGAAATTATATAACATATCTAAAAGCCAAAATATAAATTCATATCTAATATATAAATATATCAATTCTTTGAAAATAAAATATTGGTCACTTACTCTTTCTTATAAATAAAGTATTTAATTATATATTATTTTAAAATGTTGAAGGGCCCCTGGATGGCTCCTTTGGTTTAGCATCTGACTCTTGGTTTTGGCTCAGGTTCAAGCCCCACATTGGGCTCTGTGCTGACAGTGTGGAGCCTGCATGGGATTCTCTCTCTTTCTCTCCCTCTGCCCCTTTCCCTCTCTTTCTCTGTCTCTCTCTCTCTAAATAAATTTAAAAAAATAGTCGAAAACATTTTTGGGGCACCTGGGTCATCAGTTAGTTAAACGTTTGACTCTTGATTTCAGCTCAGGTCATCATCATCTCATGGTTCATGAGTTCGAGCCCCACATCAGGCTCCATGCTGACAGTGTGGAGCCTGCTTGGGATTCTCTCTCTCTCTCTCTCTCTCTCTGCCCCTTTCCTGGTCTCTCATTCTCTCAAAATAAATTTAAAAACTTAAAAACTTAAAAAAAGAAAAACATTTTTTTTTTTTGGTTTTTTGTAACTTTTATCTTACCCATCTGGGTTGCATGTTCCTAAAGACTGAGGAGAATGTGAAATTTAACTTGCTACTCTGAGCTGATTTAAGCCTGGAAATGACAGAGTAATTTTAATTTATAATACACAAGTAAAATTAATATTATCTTTCCCTGAATATATTTTAGTAAATTCAGTGTATTTTAATTGGTGTAAATACCAGCAACAATTCCAACAACAATAAAAACAAAATATATAAGCCAGTATTAAAGATTTAACTTATAAAATTAACCAACTACACAAACATATTCTGTGATTTTATGTCTGCAAGTGCTAAATCAAATAGAGCTAAGGCAGTTACCCATAGATTTTACCAAAAACCCTCTTAGAATATTCTTTTGTTTAAGGTAACATTTCTTTTTCATTTAAATTATCCAGATATTTGCTTAATTCCTTCAGTTTGCATGTGCAGACATGGCTTTAATCCCTAATGTTGGATGGCGAAAACATAATTTGGTCCCACTGATTCTAATGAAGTGAGAGTGTTATGCTCTATTATTCTCCAAAAGGTCCATTTATATGCATTGTGCTCCAGTCTAAAAAATAAATCTTGCAGTTCAAATTGCCATATGCTCAGAATTTTAGCACAGGTGAGCACAGTAAGACCAGCTGCTGTTGCTCTAAATAATGATATCATGTAAACAAGAGAAAATATCTTCTGAAAATGAATACACATCACTCTTTCAGATTAGAAACAGGGAGGCATTTGAAAAAAATATGAATACAGAAAGAAGTCCATTGTTAACATATTCTTAACACTGTTTTAATATATCATTACCTAAGTTTAGAAAAACAGTTGTTCTCTGGCTTTTGTTAGTTGGTTGGGTTGGCTTTCAAAATTAGTTCCATTTTTAATTAAATATATGTTGTATAATATATGTATATATATATATATATATATATATATATATGTAATTTTAAAATAATAGTAACAAAACAGTACTTATATTAAAGCTACAAATATATGTACAGAATAGAAAAAAAAAACTAAAAAGGCATAGTTCTCAGTACATATGGAAATTTAGCATATGATGAAGTTAACTCAAATCCTCAAATCACTGGGACAAAAATGGGCTTTGTAGTAAATGGTATTGGGGCAACTGGGTAGCTATTTGGAAAAAAAAAAGATAAAATACTTTTGTGAATCACATCATGCACAGGGATTAATTATGAAATTATTAGGGAGCTAAATGTTAAAAAAATAAATCCATACAGCTACTAGAAGAAAATATAGGTGAATGTTTATGTATGTCTCAAATCCAAAGATTTTGAGAATAATTGATTAATTTGATGACACAAAAATATGCATGGAAAAACAACAGCAGCATAACTCTCATAAACAAAGACAAAAAACCATCTCATATATTGAGAGAGAATCTTTGCAACATATGGCACAGAAAGAGGACTAATATTACTAACAAATAAAGAACTCTTAAAAATTAAAGAAAGAGGATCAAAAACAGGAAAATGATCAAAATATATGAAAATACAATTCAATGAAAGGTATTAGAGTGATAACATGAAAAAAATTTTCAAATTTACAGAGAAATGCATATCAAACTATTAAAATATGATATCTCATCTACAAAAATGAAAAATTTTAAATTATGACAATACATTTTACTGGAGAAACAGACTCTTATACATTGCTTGTTAGAATACAAAGCAGTATTACCCTCTCAAGTGGAATTTGACAATAGGTAAGAAACCTACATATGCACTTCTTCCCAACAGACCAATTCCACCTCTAGGAATCTACCATGATGATATATCTCCCAAAATATGAAAATAAACATTCTCAATGAAAGATTATTCATTGCAGCATATTTTTGGGAGGAGATTTCAAATAATTTAAATAACCTAAGTGTTCATATTGGATAGTATTTTGATAAACTATGACATATCCACACAATGGACTATGCACCTATAGTAAGGAATGAGGAAGATCTGTAGGAACTGATGTGGAGTGATTTCCAGAATATATTGTTAAGGCATAAAAAGCTGTGGTATATATAGAATGCTTCCCTTCTTAAATGAAAAAAAAAAATAGAATACAAGAAAAAATGAGCAGAACAAATTCAAGAAGAGTAAACCAGCAAATAATAATATTGGTTACCTACAAAGTGAGGTGGTATGGAGTGGAAAGAATGAAGGAATGAAAACAGTGCATCAGGAATGAGAGTAGTGATTTATCTGACTATTCCTTTTTATATAGCTCTGCTTCTTAGAAATGTGTTAATGTTTCCCATACTTCCCCAAATAAATAAATGATTAAAATCAGCCAGGATGGGGTGGGAACCTAAAATGGAATATAAACAAAACATAAATGAACCTAATGTACTACAAATGAATGCCATACACACTAAAGGGAGTGGTGAAGAAAAGAATAAGCCTAAGAAAGGTAGGCAAGTAGTATTTTGAGTAGACTACATGACTAAAGACAAAAATAAGTATAAAAATATTATGATCTACTTGTTAAATTTATTTCTCATGGTGTATGGGTTAACAATTCTAAAACTAGTTTATGTGTGTATTAGAATGAAGAAATAGATGAAGTTCTAGATGAGAGTCATGTTGCAGAAAACGTAACAAATAGGGAAAGAGGAAGGCTAGAATGAACCCTGTGGTTTGGGCTTGTAATTGGAGATATTCATAGAAATTCATGCTCTGTCTCCGTCTCTCTCTGTCTCCAGCTACAGATTGATCTATAAATGTAGATGTGTATACATGCATGTGTTAATGTGTTATACATACATATGTTTCCTAGTTGTGTCCACTGAGGGGCCTAGAGGGCAAGAAAAACCAGTAGCAATGAACATGCACAGTGCCTAATGCCATTCTCAAATAACTTATCTCCAGGGCTGGGTCAATGAAACACACGATGAGATTAAAATATTTTACAGTGCTAGCAAGTAATGCTGTGTTCCAAAAATGATGGAAACATGTATAAAGGATTCAGGATCAAATTTGAAGGGGTAACAAATGACCAAACCTGGAACAATTTTGGCAACAAAATAATGATAGAATTGAAATGGAATCTGAGGCGCCTGCGTGCTTTAGTCGGTAGGGCGTCCAACTTCAGCTCAAGTCATGATCTCGCAGTCTGTGGGTTCGAGCCCTGCATGGGGCTGTGTGCTGATAGCTCAGAGCCTGGAGCCTGCTTCAGATTCTGTGTCTCCCTCTCTCTCTGCCCTTCTCCTACTCACAATCTGTGTCTCTATCTCTCAAAAATAAATAAACATTAAAATTTTTTTAAAAAAAGAATTGAAATGGAACCCAGAAAGTAATTATTCCTAATATTAAAAAATTGAGTCAATCAATAAATAAATTGTGAAGTAGAAATAGGTTTTCCTTATAATAAAATTCCAATTAATAAATGTAGAAATAATTACACATAGAAAACCATCATTAGCCAAATATCACAGTAATAATCGTTGCAGGCAAAATCCATCATTGTATGATAAAACTGTTGTCAAAAGTAAGAAAGAAAAAAGATATTTACATAGAACCTAAGTATCTTCTCACAAGATAATTAAATACAAAAAGAAAATAATAACACTTTAGATAAATCTCACAGATACCACCTTAACCAAGTGATTAAATTTGACATTACCAAAAATAGAACATATCGGTATCATGTATTTATGCACTGAGAAGAGTGCATTGACTCTAAAGTTCTTGCTCAAAGTAAATAATCCCATACTAACCATCAGAAAACACACATATCAAAATTAAAGAATATTCTACAAAATAACTGACTAGTTCCCTTCAAAACTGTCAAAGCCATGAAAGAAAAGGAAAGATAGAAAAACTGTTCCCTAAGGGAGTTTCTACATATCTATCTACTTTCTTTTTTTTTTATATTGTGTTTTTCTTAAGTTTATTTATTTATTTTGAGAGAGTGACAGTGAGCATGTGCAGATCAGAGAAGGGCAGAGAGAGAAGGAGAGAGAAAATTCAAAGCAAGCTCCGAGCTATCACCATGGAGCTGAAAGTGGGGCTCAGTCTCACAAACTGGGACATCATGACCTAAGCCAAAATCAAGAGTCCAGTGATTAACCCACTAAGCCAGACAGGCACCCTCATATCTATCTGCTTTCTAAATTTCATAGTTTTATTGCTATTTCATCCTCTTCTGTTCTCTATATTTGTTGGTTAATGCCTTAATTTGTACACATTGTTAACATTTTTGTAGTTTCAAGAGAAAACTGAGGCTTATATCTGAATGCTGTATTAAGAATATTTTAAGCGAATCTAGCATTTAATATTTACTGCAGTGTATTGTAGTGAAGAATACAATGGCTTCTGGAACAATTTGGTGCCAATGTCTTGATTTTTGCCAAGGTATCCCCATCATTGTTTTTGCACCATCAGTGCAAATGATGGCATAGTAAGAAAGCATGAAAATGCCAGAAAACAGTTGAGAAGCCCTCCTAAAATGGTCTCAGCGATTCCATATGCTCAGAACCCACTTTAAAAAAGAAACTGTTCTAAAGGATGTATTTTCAGACAAAAATACTAAAATAACTTCTAGAGGATATACTTAAAAAGAAATAAAATTAAGAAATACCTGACATTTGGGCGCCTGGGTGGCTCAGTCGGTTAAGCCGCCGACTTCGGCTCAGGTCATGATATCACGGTCGTGAGTTCGAGCCCCGTGTCGAGCTCTGTGCTGACAGCTCAGAGCCTGGAGCCTGTTTCAGATTCTGTGTCTCCCTGTCTCTGACCCTCCCCCGTGCTCTGTCTCTCTCTGTCTCAAAAATAAATAAACGTTAAAAAAATTAAAAAAAAAATAGGTGCTGGAATATCTAGATCCTGATATAGAAAAATCTCAATTCATATTTCATACCATATACAAAAAGTAACTTCAAGTGGGATATATACCTAAGCATAAAGCCAATGATAAAGATTACATAAGAAACAATTCATATGACTTGATTATATAAGCACAGATTTCATAAACAGGACACCAAAAACACTAATCATAAAAGAAAAAGAATGTTATGTTGAACTTGATCAATACAAAAAATATTTTATGTGAAAGATACCCTTAGTATGAAAATGCATGTATATTTCACATTTCATACCTTCACATACCATACTGTAAATTTAATATTTGTTATATATTTAATATCATATATTTAATATTTATTTTGTAATTATATTAATTTAATATTTAATATTTAATATATAGGCATATATATCAGAGAATTTCTATTCAATATGATAAGAATTTGCAACTCAATAAGAAAAAGACATGACACAATTAAAAATGTATAAAGGTTTGTACATATATTTCATAAAAGATAAAAAATAGCCATTAAACACAGAAATGATAATTACCATCATTAGTCTTTAGAGAAATGCAAATTAAAACTAAAATGCTTGTACACACTTACTAGATTCCTTAAAATTAAAAAAAGACTGATGATAGCAAGTGTTTTTTTTTTTTTCTTTTTTCAACGTTTTATTTATTTTTGGGACAGAGAGAGACAGAGCATGAACGGGGGAGGGGCAGAGAGAGAGGGAGACACAGAATCGGAAACAGGCTCCAGGCTCTGAGCCATCAGCCCAGAGCCCGACGCGGGGCTCGAACTCCCGGACCGCGAGATCGTGACCTGGCTGAAGTCGGACGCCTAACCGACTGCGCCACCCAGGCGCCCCAATGATAGCAAGTGTTGATGAGACTATGGCGCAACTGGGACTCAGACATTTTTTGTAAAACATTTTGGTAGTTATATAAAGTAACATGAACTTACTGTATGACTCACAATTCTACTCTTAAGACAATTGAATATCTAAGACAAAGTATTTGTCCAGAAAATGTCCTGCAAAAATGATTTTTTCTAGCAGCCCTATTTATTTATAAGACCTCAAAACTAGGAAGACATCAAATATCCATCAACAGGTGCATGGATAAACAAACCATTGTATACTCAATGGAATATATGTTAAAATTTTTTTTTAAATTTAACTACTGATATAGGCTACTATAAGTGAGGTATTTAAAAAAATACAATACTGAGTGAAAAAATTCACACAAAAAAGATTATATGTTTGTTTGTTTATTTATTTTTAATATTTATTTATTTTTCAGAGACAGAGCGCAAGCGGAGGAGGAGCAGAGAGAGAGAGGGAGACACAGAATCCGAAGCAGGTTCCAGGCTCTGAGCTGTCAGCACAGATAGCTGGGGCTCAAACTCATGAACTGTGAGATCTTGACCTGAGCTGAAGTCCGACACTCAATCAACTGAGCCACCCAGGCACCCCATCTTTTGCGATCAATTTAGATGGAATTCTAGAAGGTAACCTTTGGAGAGAAAAAAACATCAGTGATGTCCTGTGATCAGAGATAGGGAAAGGTCCAACTAAAGGGAACATGTAGAAATATTTTGATGAGATGGAAATAGAAGTCTTCTTTAGGGTAGAATTTCAATAGACATTTACATTCATCAAATTATAAAACAACAATGGGCACATTTAAAGTGAAGCTTTAATAAATTAATAAAAAATGTAAGATAGTACCATCTTTAATTTCATTATTCATAGGTTATGTTTCTACTCCTTTTTTTTTTTTAAGAATATTTTTATCTACACGAATAGCTATTAAAGTAGGTGCATGCTCAATACATTTTCTCGTTATTTTTGGAGCTAAGGAATTTCACCTGGATGAACCAAAATAAGGATAATTTATGAATATTTATATTTGATATATTTTAAAAATTTTTATTGCTTATTTATTTATTTAGAGAGGACAAGTAGGGGAGAGCAGTAGAGGGAGAGAGAGAGAATCTTAAGCAAACTCCATGCTCAGCATGGAGCCCAACTGAGACTCAATTCCACGATCTTGGGATCATGACTTGAGCTGAAATCAAGAGTTGGTCACTCATCTGGCTGAGACACCCAGGCACCCCCATATTTGATATTTGATGGGGTTTTTTGGTCTTTGTGTAGCATACCATTGTTTTCTTCCTACATTACTACTTTATTTTCTCTCTTCTATCTCATGTGTTTCCTTCAAGAACTACTAAAAGGGTATTTGTTGGAATTTTAGGCTCTATGTCTCTGTGTCTGTTTATAAACATTTATGTCATACTTCAATTTCCTTCTTTTATTCTGCATCATTAGAAAATTCCTTAGTTTGATTTTTACTTTTCCTACTCATTTTAGTTTTAAATGATGTCCAGCTGTATTAATTATTATTGTCAGGACATTTTTAAAGTAATGTTACTGTCTTAATTTCAACAATCAGATCTTTAGTTTCCAAAAACTGCTGCATTTCTTCTTTTGAGAAGACTTTTCCATTTCTTTTTCTTTTTTTTTTTTTTTTGTTAAATTTTTTTTCAACGTTTATTTATTTTTGGGACAGAGAGAGACAGAGCATGAATGGGGGAGGGGCAGAGAGAGAGGGAGACACAGAATCGGAAACAGGCTCCAGGCTCTGAGCCATCAGCCCAGAGCCTGACGCGGGGCTCGAACTCACGGACCGCGAGATCGTGACCTGGCTGAAGTCGGACGCTCAACCGACTGCGCCACCCAGGCGCCCAAGACTTTTCCATTTCTGTGTATGATAGCTACTCAGAAGTCTCTGAGAGTATTAATTACTAATTATAATTATTTTAGAATTGTCTCCTGTTTTCTGGTTTATTCTTTTGCTTTAGGAGTTAAGACTTTATTGAATTCATGGGCTTTCCTTCTAGCTGTTTGATTTTTATCATATGTATTGCAATTTTTGACTTTTCAGATCTGTAATTTGAACAATACAGTAGTCCCACCTTTTCCATGGTCTCACTTTTCATGGTTTTAGCTACATACAGTCAATTGCAGCCCAGAAGCAGATGATCTTCCTTTTAATGTGCTACCAGATGGTCAATGGTAGTCTAGTGCTATATCATAATGCCTGTGTCGTTCACACCACTTCGTCTCATCACATAGGCATTTTATCATCTCACATCACTACAAGAAAAAGGATAAGTATAGTACAGTAAGATATTTTGAGAGACCACATTCACATAACCTTCATTACAGTATATTATTATAATTTTTTTATTTTATTATGTTACTGTTATTGGTTTCTTACTCTACCTAATTTATAAGATAAACTTTACATAGGTATGTATGTATAGGGAAAAAAAAACATAGTATACATAGGGTTCAGTACTATCTGTCATTTCAAGCATCCACTAAGGGTCTTGGAATAGATTCCCTGTGGATAAGGGAGGGTTACTATATAAGGAAATGGAGAACATAGTACTTCCTTAGCTCACTTGGGAATGCCTAGGAGTGCTGGGTTTGATGATCCTGTCCCTATCTCCAGTGTTTTAGCAAGGAAAAGGCCTGCAGACTAGTTGTTTTTCTTTAGTGCGTTTGAGCTTTTTTTTTTTTTTTTTTTTTTTTTTTTTTCTGGATGAGCAATCTTGTTTTTTGCTAGTGGCATTGGTTTTGCTTCCAATGTTATGACTTTTTGTTTGTGTTCATTTTAGAAAGAACATTCAACATATTTAATTAATCATATTGAACCAGAATTACTAATTCTTCTTACACTGGCAACTTTCATTAACCATTTAAGTTTAGGGGCACCTGGTTGGCTCAGTCAATTAAGCGACTGACTCTTGATTTTGACTCAGGTCATGATCTCATGGTTTGTGAAATCAAGCCCCACATCTGGCTATTCACTGACATCAGGGAGCCTGCTTGGGAGGCTCTCTCTCCGTCTCTCTCTGCCCCTCCCCTGCTTGTCCTCTCTCTCTCTCTCTCTCTCTCTCTCTCTCTCTCTCAAAATAAGTAATTAAACATTTAAAAAAACAATATAAGTTCAATGTTTTTACCTCAAGTAGTATTCTCTGCATTATTCAAATACGTGTATGTCCTCACATTTTATCAGTGTAACTGCTGTAATGATTTCACTAATCCCTTTCCATCTTTCCATACTATCACCAAATCCCTGAAGTAGAATGTAAATTATGCATTTTTAACATTAAAACCTACAACTCTAAGAAATTCTGAGAAACCATTTTTAACCACACATATATATGTACTTCATCTTGTCTTTATTCACTGTTCTGAAATTTAGACAAGTTGGTCCCAGATTGTATACACAGTTCCCTTTCTGTTGGGAAAAATATTTGATATATTTGAAACAACCATTAGTATAAGTTATAATCAAAATTATTTTTAAAAACCATGGCCAATAAAAGAATAAAATTGAGTTCAACACTTCAATGCATCTGCTTTGAAGTTCCACTATACATGATGCTGGCTAATTTTCACATCTATTTTTCTCTGAACTGACTTCCAACAACATTAGAGAAATGCTTGGAAAAACATACAGAGAAAATTCTTTAAAACATCAATTCTCAGAGTAAGATGAACAAAACTATAATGCGAGAGGTGAGCAAATGAAGTTTTCTTGATTCATGAATTGGAGTTAAAACCTTGACACACTTCCATATAAAAATCTTCAAAAGTTTATCATTTCTGGATTTTATGATAAATTTTTGTTATTTGCTCTGGGTTTGTGTGAGTCATAATAAACAAGATCTGGGACCTTAGCTCTTTTTTTTTTTTTTTTTTGCCAGTGAGTTTGTGTGTGTGTGTGTGTGTGTGTGTGTGTGTGTGTTATTTCCAGTTCATCTTGTTGAAATCCAAATCCAAATGCAAGAATTAGTTTAAAAAGTCAATATAATGATGTCCCAATATCATTTTTCTAAAGTATGACAGGGCCTTGGATTCATAAATAATAACGTTTGAAAGGTAAATGTTTGTTATTTGAATTCAAAATAACTTCACGTGACAATACCTCTAGCATGTATATTAGAACTAAAACACTTTGTGTAGCCGAGAACTGATTGATGTCTAAATTAATCACCATTAGTATGACTTAAAGAACTTCAAAGCCTCCATTTGAAGCAGAGGCTGAAATAGTTCAGTTAGTTGTTCTTTTTGTCCTTAGGCCTTGTCTTTTTTCTCATAAATCTACCCATGTGAGATTTTATCTAGTCTCATGACTTTAACTGTCACCCCTTTACAGATGGCTTTCATCTCAGAGTCCCTAGGTAGGAACTGTGGATCTGTTTCCAATTGCACGATTTGACAGAAGTACACTTTGTTCAAGTGGTACTTCAGATTCTAGAAAACTTGTTCTTTCCCAAGTGTTTCCACCATAATCAACTGTACTACCATTCTTTTAATCATCCGGATTATAAAATACAATTTAAATTATCTTTAACTTTTCCACCTTTTCTACGTTGAGTCTATTTAAAAATTCTATTTTCCCACACAGTTGATCCTACACCCACACTTTTTATTCCCTGTGGTCTTTGCCTTAACCTAGACGTTCATCACATTCCACCTAGAATATAATGTAATAGCCTTTTAATTTGCCTGCCTTCTTTCATGACTCCTACCTTCCTTCCTGTTTCTGTATTTTGCCTCTAGTCTCTTTGTCATAATTAACCAGATATATTAGTCTTAAAACATAAGTATTATGGTATTGATATATCCTGAAAAACCTTTAGTATCTTCTCCATTAGTATCTCTCGCCCTTTTCAGAAGTGTTTACACAGTAGTATCTTTCCTGACACATGCTCTTCTGCTATTGACTTTGGCTCTCTCCACCAAGAATCAGTTTCCTTCTTCACCTACTTGAATCTGGCACACATTACAGCTTTGACCCATTAAGAAAGTAGACTTGATGTTGTGCTACTTCCTGGTGAAGCCCTTAACTGGCTTACAATTACATACTTTTTGGCTCTTGAAAACAAGTTGCTATGTAAAAAGTGTGAATGAACATGCTTTATGAAGCCTGAGGCACATGAAAAGACCCTGAAGGAAGAACACCATGAGAAAGAGAGCATCTAGTCTCCAGAAGGGTGAGTAAAGAAGAGACTTGGGAAGTGCATCCTGCAGTCCAAGCTCCTCCACCTGACCCTATGTTGATTAGATATGAACAAACACATCACATCCTTCCCAAATTCTTGACTCTTTAAATTGTGAACAAAATAAAATGGCTGTATAAAATTTTAGCATAGTTTGTTTTGTAGCAACATATAAGAAATGGCAAAGAATTTTTAAAAAATAATTTAATATTTTTGTTGTGATCTGGACAAATTGTGATTTCCAGTCAAATATTTTTGCTTTATTGAACTTCTCTCAATTGTACAGACCAATATTGGTGTACTTGTTATTTCTTCCTTCTACGATGAACCTGCATGCTTTATATCCTTTACAAAGCTGTTGCCTTGAACTAAAACCCTCTCCAGAGGCAAGAATTCCAAAGGCTAATTATTCTGTAAGCTATAACTCAAATATCACCAAGTGTGTATAGTGTGCCTTTGTCCCTTTAGTCCAAAATTTCTCTGCTCTGTGTTTATCATCATAAAAGTATTTTCATTTAATATTTCTGCCTCTTGCTTTTATCATATTATTTCCTTACAGGGTTTTCTCTCCCGTGCCCATGTTTATTAAGTAGGCTAGGCTGTTCAGGGGTAACAATATCCTAAATGTTATTGACTCAGATAACTCACGCTACAGTCTAGATGATTGTTGGTGAGTGGCTTTGCACCCCAGTGGTGGTGATTTCCTCTAGCAGGTCTTTAAAGTCCTTCTAGTAGCTCATTATAGCTAGTAGATCTTCATATCCTTCACTGGATCTTCTGCATCTGTCCTATAGATGAGGGAAGAAATAGCTCAGAGAATTTCATGCATACTTTAGAAGCCAGGTCAATAAGTGAAATATAGCACTTTTACCTGCATTCCAATGGTTAGAATAAACCACGTAGTCCCATTTCAATGCAAGGTGGGCTAGAACTATGTAATAAGAATATTAAACATGTTCTCTTAAGGTTCCACGTAGGAGTTCTTTCAGCAAAAATATGTCTTGGTACAGAGTTGCTGGTCCATCTGATATACTTGTATTCAATTTGATCAAGTATGTCCAGATGGCTCTTCAGAATGGCTACTCAGTGTCCCTGGGCAGCAGATCATGATGGTTCCTGTAGGCTTTTTATCCTGCCAACACCAGGCATTACAGTGTTTTTACTTTAACAAGTCCATTCGGTATAGTCCCATTGTTGCTCCATTATTTACCATTCATTTATCTATTAGTTTTGCACTTATTTTCATATATCATTATTATTATTTTTAAGAGATCATTATTTGTACTTGTCTTTTTGTAACTTTATCCTATTTTTCTCACTGATAATGCTGCCTTTTCCTTGTGATTGGCACACTATTCTTACATAATTCGTGTGTGTGTGTGTGTGTGTGTGTGTGTATGTGTGCATGTGCTATATAAAATATTGAAAGTAATTTCTTTATCATCTTCTATAAGTTTGGTAGTGGTATTTTATAGAACAGAAATTATCATGGTTTAATGAAATTTATCTATTTTCTAATAATTTATATATTTGAAAAATTTTTGAAATGTTCTCTTCCAGATACTATTTTCTCACATTTTCTGCAAATATACTTTTCTTTCACATTAGGTCTTTGGCCCATTTACCGTGCACTCTTGTATATGATAATAGATAGCGATTCAGCTCTGTCCCTATGTAATGACTCAGTATTTCAAGCACCAATGTCCTGAGCAGTCTGTATTTTCACCACTGAATTGCTGGGTCTTTTTATATCATATAATTGCTGGGTCATGTATATCATGTAATTATATTAAGGATCATTCTGTCAGGCCTCTCTTTGCTCCATTAGATTTTTTTTTTCTTTTTGTACAACAATACTATGCAATATCTTTTATTATGGCTTTGTCTTGTGTGTTTTTTTTACATTTTTTGTAACGTTTATTTATTTTTGAGAAAGAGACAGAGCATGAACGGGGGAGGGTCAGAGAGAGAGGGAGATATAGAATCTGAAACAGGCTCCAGGCTCTGAGCTGTCAGCACTGAGCCCGATATGGGGCTCGAACTCACGGACCACGAGATCATGACCTGAGCCGAAGTCGGACACTTAACTGACTGAGCCACCCAGGCGCTCCTGTTTTGTGTTTTAAAGTCACTTCACAGAGCCTTAAAGAATAGGCATTATGAATTTCAATTTATAGCTGATGAAGTTGAAGGTCAGAACTATTATAATTTTCTCAAAGGCCCATGGCAAAGCAAAAATTTTAACCAAGATCTATATGATCCTAAAGTCTAATGAACTTCCCTATAGTTTCCTATAACTTATCAATATTCAATAAATATGTGTGGGAATGTACTCAAAGCAAGATAGAAGGCCTGACCCTGGTCAGAAGCTAGGCTGCCCATGTCTCCATCCTGACTGTGCCATTTGCAGCCTGAGTGGGCTTGATTACTGTATCAGATTGAGCCATGTGAAATTGCTGATATTTGGATTTGTTAATTTACAAAATACCAGTATCATATGGCTTAACCTAATGTTTAATCATTTGTATTCCTCAATTTCCTCATCTTTACTAGTATATTAATAGCATACATCCTATTTTTTAAAGGATATTCAAAAAAGAAATGCAGGTAGGTTTTAAAGCAGTACTTGAAATATAGTAAGAGCCTGAGACATGACAGCTTATTATAATTAACATTTATTTTGAAAAGTATATATCCAAATGTGTCACCTTTGTGTTAAATTTATATATGTCATATGAAGTTATAATTTTCAAAAAACGAGGGTGGATGGAGATTCACATTAGTGTAGTGAATTTTGCTTCAACATTAAACCTTCAGTTTCTAAAAGGAAATGAAATTTTCATACAAAATTTTGAATTTGAAGGTAGGTAATTTGTTTTCAATTCTCGCTTTTATATAGCGAGGGTTTTTCTTTTTACCCATAATGTGCATTGTTTTAATCATCTAATTCATCTTTACTTGTTTAAAAAGACAAAGTGTTAATTATAATTGTGCCAGAGTACCAGCTTTGCATAGATACTTCAAATGCATTTTAGTATTTTATAGCTGAAAGTGTTTATTTCTAATTTAGAAGATTAATGTTTTGCAGTCAGGATGCAGGAATGACAAACACAGTGAGATGGCTGCAGAGGGAGATTTATAGCGAAGTTTGGCAAATAGAGCAACAGACAGAATCCCTCTGCTGGTTATTTTGTTGGTACTATAGAACCAGATCATAATCACTATAATTAAGTTAGAAAAAATGTCCTACTTCACATCAAAATTGGGGATAAAGAGTATTTATCCTTACCACAATGGGAATCCAAATTCATATGCACTCTGTTAACCTTCAATAGCAGCATGTTTTTTTTTTATTTTTTATTTTTCAGCTTAACCAGGGCTTTAAAGGGATGCCATATATATATTCTTTTGTCACTTAAGACAATTTCAAAATCTACAAACTCATTTTTAATATTTAGATATGTATAATATCCATTCAGGATTTACTCTGGCCTAAGAATAAATGACAGTCGTAAAAGCAGCAAAGTTAGAATTCAGAGTCTGACACAAAGATGCTGAACATGTATAAACACCCCCTTGTCTCTTTTTAGAGAGCTTACTTTTTCTGCAACTGAGAAGTATTCTGTAAGTGGAGTAGGTGGCCAACTGTGTGGCTGGCTTTCAGAGACAGTTGTAAGTATTTTGCCAATTGGCCAAAAACATTGTTTTGATAAAGTCCCTTCTTCTGTATAAAGCATTGTCTCCAGAAGACACCTGTTAAAATCAGAAATGAATTATTTGAAAGGAGAACTATGCTGAACAGTCAGCACTGAGATGTTGGTTAAACTGATGCATATTGCTCCCCAGAGAGCTCATCAGATCCTCAGATGCAGACATGAGGATACTACACAGTGAAGTTTTTGTCTGAGGAATTTACCAGACCCAGACACTGTAAGCTCAGAATGAAGTTCTGAGGAAGAGAATGCTCATATTTCAAACATGGAAAACAATTATTTATTTGTGTTTGTTCCAAGGGATTTTTGTCCTGCATCACACAATTTCTCTTCTAACTCTTTTCCTGGATGGGCTATATGGTTCCATTAGTAAGGTGAAATATAGCATGGAGCCGTGGGTCTAAAAACTCAAAGCACTGAACTGGAGGAAGAAATGGGGAAAAGGTGACTTCCTTTGTATACCTTCTAAAGCAGGAGATTTATTTTCACTTTTAAAGTTCTCTGGGCATGAATTATTAAATACTTAATAGTATAATACCAGAAAGATAGCCACTAAATATAACAATGTGCCTTCTTTTACCACTATTTTTTAAACACTGAGAGTACAAGCCAATAAAATTAGGAGAAAAACAAAATGAAAGTTATAATCTTATTTTTGTATGTTACCAATCTACTACATGATTGCTAAATAATTATAAATAATTATTTTTGTTTTCCATACTATATTTGTGGCCCTTGCAAATATATAAATACATCTTGAGATATATAGATTCATCTCAGAGTTTTTACTCTCCAAATAATCTAATTATTTCCATGGAAAACCATTATATTAGTATCTGAATATTATGAAACCATTCCTTATTTGATCATATTGAAATTCAAGTGAGAATATGACACTGATCTTGAATTGTATGAAATTATTACATAGTATTGCTTACGTAACTCAAAGCATAATCAGAATGAATTTGGCCATATTCCTTCACAATACCATTTTCAGATGACAGAATTTACTTTTGGTAGTCCTATTAACCAAAATAAAAAAAAAAATTCAGAAAGTTTTCATACCCTTACATTGAATGAAGACAATTTCACTTTAGTCAATGATAAAGCCATAACTTTAAAAATTATGACATAATACTTTGTTGAAAATATATTGCCTTTAAAACATGCTTTCTTTCTGCATTGGCAGTCATCATTCCAAAGTTAAAGAAAGATGACAAAATAAACAGAAAACATAAATAAGGATATTAAGTCAGAGCATTATCATTATTTTCATCCTCTCAAAAGTAGAATGCTATTTATTGTAGCTTCTTTTCAAAGTGAATGGTTTGAAACACAAATCTGTAATATTTCCCTAAATAATTCAAAAGGAAATAAGTATCCTTTAATGAGTAATTGTCACAATACAAATAGTGTGGGGTTTTGTTTTGTTTTGTTTTAAGTTTATATATTTATTCTGAGAGAGAGAGAAAGAGGGAACAAGCAAGGGAGGCGGGCAGAGTGAGAGAGAGAGAAAATCCCAAGCAGGCTCTGTAGTGTAAGTTCAGAGCCCAACATGGGGCTCCAACTCAGGAACTGTGAGATCATGACCTGAGCTGAAGTTGAGAGTCAGATGCTCAACCAACTGAGCCACCCAGGTGCCCCCAAATAGTGTTTTTTAAAACTATGAATGTTTACTAAGACCAGAGAAATTTTCTAATAATATGATGACAAAATAAAAAAAATTAATACTATATATTTATTGATCATTCATTATGTACCAGGTTATCTTTTCTTGTCTGTCTCAAGAGCATACTTGGAAATGTCTCCTCTTATCTTCTGTTTCTATTTTTTTCTGTCTTTGTCTCTATATCTTTGTCTATCTTTTCTTCCTTTGCTCCCTTTTATCTTTGCAATATTAATACATAACAGAATCATATGAGAAGATACGTAGCAATTTATATCATAGGTAATCTTTCAGCTATTATAAAATGGAATAAATATTTTATTAATTTTTATCTGCTACTAGGGTTAGTATATATTTACATCTGTGAAACAGATACCATGTTCATGTTTGGTCATTCACTCGTCTATTACATTTTTTTTTTTTTACCTATACAGGGTTTTTATGATTTTAAATATTTATTTATTTATTTATTTATTTATTTATTTAGAGGGAAAGAGCAAGTGAGCAGAGGAGTGGCGGGGGGCGGGGAGAGGATCTCAAGTAGGCTCCGCACTTAGGGCTCAATCTCAGGACCCATGAAATCATGACCTGAGCCAAAATCAAGAGTTAGCCGCTTAATCAACTGAGCCATCCAGGCTCCCCTAACCTGTACAGTGTCTTTTATCTCTACCGTAATCTCATGAGGCACATCTTATTAGTGCTATTTTGTTTTATTTTTAAAATAATGAAACCAAACATCTTAGTGCCTGAGTCACTTGCTCAAGTTTCTATAGTAAGGAAATATCTAAACAGACTCTCTGTCTTCTGATTCTCCCCTCCTCTCCCTGGAGAGCAGATGGACTAATTCCAATCTATGAATATACTTTTTTCATCTTTTTTCTTGGAATTTACTTGAGTAGAAGTGAACTCATTGAAATGTTTTGCTTGTATAGCATTTTGTATTCTTTGACATATGATAGATAAATGTAGATATATATACATGAAACCTATAAATATACATATATAGATATATACATGTCATATATAATATAATTTATTCATTAATTATTCATTTATACTTCCTTTTATGACCATAATCTTCCTACCAAACTTTTAGATAATCTTCAGTTGCAGAAAACTCTGTGAAACTCCAATTTACTCAATCCCAAAGATCCCTCCATTTTTTGATGACATTAATGATAATGATAATCATAAATATAATAATTTAATGTTAATAATATCTGAGAATAATATCTGATACTTATGTAGAGGTCTTATTAATTCCAGTGACTGTTCCATATGCTTCACATATAAATCTGTACCTGTTTCTCAAAATTCCATGAGGTAATTACTATTAATATCTCACTTTCACAGATGAGGAAACAAAATCAGAGAGAAATTCATTAATCTGTTCCAGGTCACAGCTAATGGTAACAGCTCTAGAATTCTAAAACCCAGGCAGTCTGGCTCTAGAGCCCACACCCCTAACCAAACTTCTGCATTTATATTAATTATAACATTTTGCCTCACGTTATTATATTTTATATAGGATCTTTATTCTACATCATATTTTTATTTAATATTTACTGAGTATTAATCTCACAACAGGAGCTGAACTTCTTTATGTTCTGAGAACACAGCACTGAAAAAGATAGAAATAGGAAATTGAAGAGACATAATTAAAGAAATTAAACACTAAATGAAAAAAATGATTTAAAATACAATGTGGATGCAACTAGAATATATGATCCTAAGCAAAATAAGAGAAAGACAAATATGATATGATTTCATATGGAATTTAAGAAACACAACATATGATCATAGGGGAAGGGAAGGGAAGGGAAAATAAGATAAAAACAGAAAGGGAGGCAAACCATAAGAGACTCTTAAATGCAGAGAACAAACTGAAGGTTGTTGAAAGGGAGATGGGTGAAAGAATGGGCTAAATGGGTGATGGGATTAAGGAGGGCACTTGGTGGGATGAGCACTTGATGCTATATGTAAGTGATGAATCACTGGGTTCTACTTCTTAAACCAGTACTACACCGTATGTCAACGAACTTGAATTTAAATAAATAAATAAAAATAATAAAATTAAAAAAATAAAATGCTGATAACTATTATAAATACACAAACATTTTATGTTGTAGAAGATAACTTAAAGGGCCTAATTAGATTAAATGCTTATGGAAGGTGTCGCTAAAAAGAAAAGTTATTGAGGTGAGATGACCCCTGAATGGAAGAAGTTGCCAGGAATGCAAATACCAGAGGTTAGAGTGTTCCAAGCAGAGGAAACAGCAGATTTAAAGGATCTTTAAAAGTGAAAGGACTTTCCATATGAGAGAAATAAAAAGGAAGGGGATAATGTTAAGAAATTATTTCTAAGAGAAAGGCAAGATCCAGTTTGTGGGTGCTTCATTAGTTCGAAGGTAGTGATTGGTTTTTATCTTAAATGTATGAAGTCATCGACAAGATTAAGGCAGAGAAATGACATAACTCAACTTCCCCCTCTGTCCCGCCCCCTTTTTTTAAGAACACTGTCACTGCTCTGTGGGCAATAGACAATAGGGAAGCAGTGGAAACCATTAAAAAGCTATTATAGATTTTTATGTGAGTGATATTAATAGAGAAATGAATGAATGTAGTTTGGAGGTGAACAAACCAGAGTTAATATAGTCTCTTAAAGGCAGAAACAATTATTATGTGTTCAAGGATGTTCTGAATATAGTAGGCATTCTTTCATATTTTGATATGTTGAGTGTACTTAAATGGAAGTTTCATCAGCTAATCTATTTCGAAGTTCTATTTTATTTCTAAAATATAATAGCAATCTTAGAATGTTGATGTTTAAAATTTGAAAGAGTTTGAAAATCTTTCTAAAAAATGAAATAACTCTTGCCTGCTTTATCTCTATTGGCTAAAAGGAAAATGTATAGCATTAAATCCTCATATTATAATAAGTGTCTCAAATCTATAAGCTTTCACCTCAAGAAAGTAGAAAAAGAAGAGCAAGGGAATGATAAAAAGCGTAAACAATTAAATGAAATGAAAAATAGGAAAATAGAAAAAATGAGTGAAAAAAACATATGGTTCTTTAAAGGTATCAATAAAATTAATAGATTTCTAGCAAGACTGACAAAAAAAGTGGAAAATCCAAAATCCCAATATAATAAATGAAACATATGACATCATTACAGACCTGCAGACATGAAAATGTGAATGGCTGAATACTGAAAGAGTCTCTATACAAAGAATTCGTCAATTTTGATGAGACAGATAATTTCCTACAGAAGCACAAACTACCGTAATTTACCCAACATGAAAAAGATATTTTGAATAATGCCATAACCATTAAAGAAATTAAAGTCATAATTAAAAACTCCTTAAGAAGAATTTTCCAGATTGAGATATTATCACTAGGTAATTCTACAAAATATTTAAAGAAGAATTAACACCAAATGTCCATAGTCTCTTCTAGAAAATCCAAGAGAGGGGAACCATTCCCACATCATTTTATGAGACCATTATTACCCTGATCCTTAAACCTGATAAAACAGTAAACCTACAGCTCAATTTTCCTGAATAATACAGTGCAGAAGTCCTCAAAGATACAAACCATTGAATTCAGGAACATATATTATTACATGTTATATAGTAATATCAAAAAATTATAATACACCATGACCAAATGGGATTTATTCCAGGGATGCAAGACTGGTTCAATATTAACACATCTATGTAATCTACCATATTAACAAGATAGAGAAAAATCATATGATTATATCAACCCCTGCAAACAAAAGCATTTGACAAAATTCAACATTCATTCATTATAAAAATTCTCAGAAATTTAAGATTATATATGGAAAGTTTTACCGTTTGATAAATTTGATAAGGAATATTGATAAACATACTGAACTCTATTCCTTGTCTCCCCTCTCTCTCCCGACCCTACCCCCCAGTACCAAAAACTCCCAACATTTTTGCTTTGCTCTTCTAAGACTTTTCATTTGGCTTCTTATCTTGGTGGATCATACAGTTTCAGAACTCAGTAGAAATCCTGAAGGGACAATCAGATAACATTGGGCTTAGGTATTTTTCTCTCCTTTTCCACCATGATCCTAACACTTCCAGTCTCATATTTTTATGTCCTTAGTTCTGTGATACTGCCAAAGTCCTGCTGTTTTCTCTGCCTCTTAGTATAATCTTTCTTCCTGGGCTCACTGCCCAGATCCTCAGACTCTTGCCTCATGTCCAGATTTGGTGAATGTGTTGAAGAAAACAAATGGCTGCAAATTGATTCACATCTTCATGGCTCCTTCTTCTTTAATAGTCAGTCTTCTCAATTTTTGGCAGCCTCAAAGACAATCTCATATAATCTGAAATTCATTTCTAATTATTTTTATCACAGATTTTTCAGTAGTTTTCTGGGTGTTTTCCTAGTGCTCATTGTTTTTGTTGTTGTTGTTGTTGTTTTGCTTCTTGCTTTCTGTTTGTTTTTAGTTTCCAATAAAATTGTTTTCAGTCTTGCAGTACTGGGGGCACTGGAATAAAGTTCACTAAGTTATTTGTAGATGTTCTTTATCAAATTGCAAAAGTTCCCCTATACTCCTGGAGCCTTGGCTTGCTGCAAGCTACATTATCTTAGCTGGAAGTGGAAGTCTTGAAGCAGAGGTTTCTAAAAGGGTAGAAAAGTAATCATCTAGAAGTGACACAGAAGTTAAGACACTGATGTTGCAGTCTGATCCTGAAGAATGTGAAATGTTGGAGAAGGAGTAGTTTCAAAAAAAAAAGTGTCGCTCTCTTCAGCAACTGGTGTTGGGAAAACTGGATAGTGACATACAGAAGAATGAATCTGGACCACTTTCTCACACCATACACAAAAGTAAATTCAAAATAGATGAAAGATCTAAATGTGAGATAGGAAACCATCAAAATCCTAGAGGAGAACACAGGAAGCAACCTCTTTAACCTCGGCCACCGCAAATGTTCACTAGAGGTGTCTCCAGAAGCAAAAGAAACAAAAGCAAAGATGAACTATTTGGACCTCATCAAGATAAAAATATTCCGCACAGAGAAGGAAACAATCAGCAAAACTAAAAGGCAGCCTACAGAATGGAAAAAGATATTTGCAAATGACATCATAAACAGGGCTACTATCCAAAATCTATAAAAAACTAATCAAACTCAACACACAAAGAAAAAGAATCCAGTGAAGAAATGGGCAGAAGACATGAATAGACACTTTTCCAAAGAAGACATTCAGATGGCTAACAGACACTCAAAAGATGTTCACCATCACTCATCATCAGGTACATACAAATCAAATCTACAATGAGATACCACCTCACACCTATCAGAATGGCTACAATTAAATCAGGAATCAACAGATGTTGACAAGGATGCAGAGAAAGGGAATAACTTTTGGACTGTTGGACTGGGAATGCAAGCTAGTGCAGCCACTGGAGAACAGTATGGAGGTTCCTCAAAACAATTAAAAATAGAACTACCCTACTACCCAGCAATTGCACTACTAGGTATTTATCCAAAGGATACAAAAATGCTGGTTCAAGTAGGTCACATGCACCCCAATGTTTATAGCAGCACTACTGACAATAATCAAATTATGGAAAGAGCCCAAATGTCCATTGATTATGGAATGGATAAAGAATATTTAATATATAAATACAGTTGAATATTACTTGGTGAACCAAACTATATAATGCACAGTTTAGATCCAGTCATGGTCTTCATCAGAAGTTCTGAATGCTGGGGGTGCCTGGGGGGGGGGTCAGTTGGTTAAGTGTTCTTTCAGCTCAGGTCATGATCTCACGGTTTTGTGAGTTCGAGCCCTGCGTGGGGCTCTGTGCTGCTATTGGAAATCATTCATTCTCACCTATGAACAGTATAATTCTTAAACTTTTTTTCCTTTATTTTCAAACAGTGAATTCTTTTCATTGAACATAATCTTTTTGAATAAGGAGAGTATTCAGAACTTTTTTTTTAAGTTTACTTATTAATTTTGAGAGAGACAGAGACAGGTTGTGGGGGAGGGGTAGAGAGAGGGAAAAAGAGAGAATCCCAAGAAGGCTCCAGTCTCTAAGTTGTCAGCACAGAGCCTGATGCAGGGCCCAAAATCCCAGACCATGAGATCATGACCTGAGCCCAAGTCGGAAGCTCAACCGACTGAACCACCCAGGTGCCCCGGGATTTTGTACTTTTAAAGAAGTAATTAATTTATGTAATTAATGTAACTGTAATTATGTAATTAATGTAACCATTAATGTAAACTGAACCTACTTAAAACACATAGATGTTTTTCAACAGTTTTAATATACTACTATTTTAAGGATTCAGGCTAATGAAAATCCTAGTACTATGTTTATGCTATCTCTTTAAGTGAAGGCTAATAAAATCTGTTATTTATGTAGGGATATAGCCTAATTTTCATGTATATTGTGTATATTTTTGCTAATATACTATTTTACTTTAGATGTTTGTGGTTTTAGGTTGGCAGAATTATATTCCACTTAAGACTGTCTTAATAAAATAGGAAATGTATTGTTTTACACAACTGAAAGTAGAAGGTGGTACAATTAATTATGTCATTAAGTCCCAAGTTCCTTCCATTTATCCATTTTGGCAACTGCAACAGAAATTCCATCAAAAGATGTATCCTCCTGTGTTCGCAATGTTACTACTCAAAAAATCAAGGCATTTCCTACTGAATCAACACTACTCAGAGGTATGCATTCCCAATGTTTCCTTTTTAAGACTGAATAAACTTTTCCTAGAATTACATTAACCACAATTTTATTCCTTATTTCTAGCTATTCCAATCACTGTTGGGGAAATAGAACTCCATGAAAACATTAGATCAGAAGTCACCCATCAGGTTAAAGATGGAACTGGTCACCTCAAAAGAAATTAATCAAAGATAGGGAGTGAAGTGTAGACTGCCCTATTAAAGCCAGATGTCTGATAGGGAGGATGAAAAGGGATTGGGTGGATGTTGACAATTTCATTAAATGGTCAGTAAATAGCCATTATTTTATATCATGTATTGTTCTAAACACTTGTACATGTTTTTTGTTTTATATTTATTTTAAAATACCCTATATATTATTATTTTGTAGATTAGAAAGGAGGTGGAATAGAGAAAATGCATTTTACAGGTAACTTTATCTTTTCTCAAAAGTGCAGCTGGAAAACTAATCTGTATCTTCCCTCCTATTACTGCTTGATTTTTCTGTTCACTTTTCTATACGGTTCTTGAAAGGAACCAGGCTTTATTCACAGAAGCTTTTCAGTATTATTCCTGTACCGGGATAGATACTTCAACTCTTTTCTCATGATAATTTCTCTGTATTACTGGGTAAAAGGAAGCAAGCTACCATCATTTGAGCTAGTATTTGTGGAAAGGATTTTCTCACTTACCTCAGCTATTTACTGAAAACCTATGTAGCTGACTCAAATCAAATAAAGAAAGATAATTTATGTTTTATGCAGTTTCTGTACATTAATATACTGTTCCCAAAAAATATTTTTTCTCAAACAGAAATGAGATGGTTTTGGAAGATGGTGGTTTCATAATATTTCCAGGTGTATCTCATTTTTACCATTATATGAATTTATTGGGAGTTGTATGTATAGTCACTTTGGCCAATGAATCATTTAAAATGTAGTTGGGTACCTCACTGATGTAAAAAAATACCAAATCATTTTTGAGATGTACATAAATTACCCCTATTTTTTTGGTTCTGAAATTTCTAAATTTCTTTTTTTTTCCTAGGAAAAAAATTATTTCCTTTCAAATCATGACAACAGATTTATTGTAGAAATGACCTGGTATTTTACATATGTAATTTTGTTTTTTCCTTGTGAGGAAAAGTTGTAAGATCTACTCTCTGAGCAACTTTCAAATATGCATTACATTATTATTATTATTATTATTATTGTAATTTTTATTTTTTATTTAATTTTATTATATATATGTGTATATACACACATATATATATACTTAATATACTTAATAGATACGTGTGTGTGTGCACGTGTGTGTGTGTGTGTGTATATATATATATATATATATATATAAAATTTATTGTTAAGTTGGTTTCCATTCAACACCCAGTGCTCATCCCAACAGGTGCCCTCCTCAATGCCCATCACCCACTTTCCCATCTCCCCCACCCCCCATCAACCCTCAGTTTGTTCTCAGTGTGTAAGAGTCTCTTACGGTTTGCCTCCTTCCCTTTATGGAACCTTCTCCCCCTTCCCCGCCCCACCCTGGTCTTCTATTGAGTTTCTCAGGATCCGCATAAGAGTGAACACATACAGTACCTGTCTTTCTCTGCCTGACTTATTTCACTTAGCATAAACTCTCCAGTTCCATCCATGTTGCTACAAAAGGCCAGATTTCATTCTTTCTCATTGCCAAGTAGTATTCCATTGTATATATAAACCACATCTTCTTTATCCATTTGTCAGTTGATGGACATTTAGGCTCTTTCCATAATTTGGCTATTGTTGAAAGTGCTGCTATAAGCATTGGGGTACAAGTGCCCCTATGCATCAGCACTCCTGTATCCCTTGGGTAAATTCCTAGCAGTGCTACTGCTGGGTCATAGGGTAGATCTATTTTTAATTTTTTGAGGAAACTGCACACCTCCACACTGTTTTCCAGAGTGGCTGCACCAGTTTTCATTTCCACCAACAGTGCAAGAGGGTTCGCGTTTCTCCACATCCTCGCTAGCATCTATAGTCTCCTGATTTGTTCATTTTAGCCACTCTGACTGGCGTGAGGTGGTATCTGAGTGTAGTTTCGATTTGTATTTCCCTGATGAGGAGCGACGTTGAGCATCTTTGCATGTGCCTGTTGGCCATCTGGATGTCTTCATTGGAAAAATCTCTATTCATGTCTTCTGTCCATTTCTTCATTGGATTATTTGTGTTTTGGGTGTGGAGTTTGGTGAGTTCTTTATAGATTTTGGATACTACCCCTTTATCTGATATGTCTTTTGCAAAAATCTTTTCCCATTCCGTCAGTTGACTTTTAGTTTTGTTGATTGTTTCCTTTGCAGTGCAGAAGCTATTTATCTTCATGAGGTCCCAATAGTTAATTTTTGCTTCTAATTCCCTTCCCTTTGGAAATGTGTCAAGTAAGAAATTGCTGTGGCTGAGGTCAGAGAGGTTTTTTCCTACTTTCTTCTCTAGGGTTTTGATGGTTTCCTGTCTCACATTCAGGTTCTTTATCCATGTTGAGTTTATTTTTGTGTATGGTGTAAGAAAGTGGTCCAGGTTCATTCTTCTGCATGTTGCTGTCCAGTTCTCCCAGCACCACTTGCTGAAGAGACTGTCTTTATTCTACTGGATATTCTTTCCTGCTTTATCAAAGATTAGTTGGCCATATATTTGTGGGTCCAATTCTGGAGTCTCTATTCTGTTCCATTGATCTGAGTGTCTGCTTTTGTGCCAGTACCATACTGTCTTGATTATTACAACTTTGTAGTAGAGGCTAAAGTCTGGGACTGTGATGCCTCCTGCTTTGGTCTTCTTCTTCAATATTTCTTTGGCAATTCGGGGCCTTTTGTGGTTCCATATGAATTTTAGGATTGCTTGTTCTAGTTTCAAGAAGAATGCTGGTGCAATTTTGATTGGGATTGCATTGAATGTGTAGATTGCTTTGGGTGGTATTGACATTTTAAAAATATTTATTCTTCCAATCCATGAGCATGGAATGTTTTTCCATGTCATTATATCTTCTTCAATTTCCTTCATATGTTTTCTATAGTTTTCAGCATACCAATCTTCTACATCTTTGGTGAGGTTTATTCCTAGGTATTTTATGCTTCTTGGTGCAATTGTGAATGGGATCAGTTTCTTTATTTGTCTTTCTGTTGCTTCATTATTGGTGTATAAAAATGCCACTGTATTATGTACATTAATTTTGTATCCTGCGACTTTTCTGAATTCATGTATCAGTTCTAGCTAAGTAGAGTCTATCTACTTTGGTAGAGTCTATCCAGTTTTCCACGTAGAGTATCATGTCATCTGCAAAAAGCGAAAGCTTGACTTCATCTTTGCCAATTTTGATGCCTTTGATTTCATTGTCTGATTGCTGATGCTAGAACTTCCAACACTATGTTAAAACAACAGCAGTGAGAGTTGACATCCCTGTGGTGTTCCTGATCTCAGGGGGAAAGCTCTCAGTTTTTCCCATTGAAGATGATATTAGCTGTTGTCTTTTCATAAATGGCTTTTATGATGTTTAAGTATGTTCCTTCTATCCCGACTCTCTGGAGGGTTTTTATTAAGAAAGGATGCTGAATTTTGTGAAATGGTGTTTCTGGATCGATTGAAAGGATCATATGGTTCTTATCTTTTATTTTATTATTGTGATGTATCACTTTGATTGATTTGAGAATATTGAACCAGCCCTGTAGCCCAGGAATGAATCCCACTTGATCATGGTGAATAATTCTTTTTATATGCTGTTGAATTCGATCTGCTAGTATCTTATTGAGAATTGCTACATCCATATTTATCAGGGATATTGGCCTGTAGTTCTCTTTTTTTGCTGGGTCTCTGTCTGGTTTAGGAATTAAAGTAATGCTGGCTTCATAGAATGAGTCTGGAAGTTTTCCTTCCCTTTCTATTTTTGGAACAGCTTGAGAAGGATAGGTATTAACTCTGCTTTAAATGTCTGGTAGAATTCTGGGGCACCTGGGTGGCTCAGTCAGCTGAGCATCCGTCTTCGGCTCATGTCATGATCTCATGGTTTGTGAGTTTGAGCTCTGCATCAGGCTCTGTGCTGACAGCTCAGAGCCTGGAGCCTGCTTCAGATTCTGTGTCTCCCTCTCTCTCTGCCCCTCCCCTGCTCATGCTCTGTCTCTCCCTCTCTCTCAAAAATAAATAAACATAAAAAATTTTTAAACATATTCAAAAAAAATAAATAAATGTGTTGTAGAATTCCCCAGGGAAGCCATCTGGTCCTGGACTCTTATTTGTTGGGAGATTTTTGATGACTGATTCAACTTCTTCACTGGTTTTGGTCTGTTCAAAGTTTCTATTTATTCCTCTTGCGGTTTGGACATGTGTGGGTGTTTAGAAATTTGTTCATTTCTTCCAGTTTGTTGGCATATAATTTGTCATAGTATTTCCTGATAATTGCTTGTATTTCTGAGGGATTGGTTGTAATAATTCCATTTTCACTAATGATTTTATATATTTGGGTCCTCTCCTTTTTCTTTTTGAGGAGCCTGACTACATACAGGTTTATCAATTTGGCTTATTTTTTCAAAAAATGAACTCTTGGTTTCATTGACCTGCTCTACTGTTTTTTTTTTTTTAGATTTTATATTGTTTATTTATGCACTGATCCTACTTCTTTCTTCTTCTGCTGTGTTTGGGGTGTCTTCGCTGTTCTGCTTCTAGTTCCTTACGTGTGCTGTTAAATTTTGTATTTGGAATTTTTCTTGTTTCTTGAGATAGGCTTGGATTGCAATGTATTTTCCTCTCAGGACTGCCTTCGCTGCATCTCAAAGTGTCTGGATTGTTGTATTTTCATTTTCATTTGTTTCCATATATTTTTTAATTTCTTCTCTAATTGCCTGGTTGACCCATTCATTCTTCAGTTGGGTGTTCTTTAACCTCCATGATTTTGGAGGTTTTACAGACTTTTTCCTGTGGTTGATTTCAAGTTTTGTAGCATTGTGATCTGAAAGTGTGCATGGTATGATCTCAATTCTTTTATACTTATGAAGGGCTGTTTTGTAACCCAGTATGTGATCTATCTTGGAGAATGTTCCATGTGTACTCAAGAAGAAAATATATTCTGTTGCTTTGGATGCAGAGTTCTAAATATATCTGTCAAGTCAATCTGATCCAATGTATCATTCAGAGCCTTTGTTTCTTTATTGATTCTCTTTCTAGATGATCTATCCATTGTTGTAAGTGGAGTATTAAAGTCCCCTGCAATTACCACATTCTTGTCAATAAGATTGCTTATTTTTGTGATTAGTTGTTTTATATGTTTGGGGTCTCCTGTATTTGGTGCATAGACATGTATAATTGTTAGCTCTTCCTGATGGGTAGACTCTGTAATTATTATATAATGCCCTTCTTCATCTCTTATTACGGCCTTTAATTTAAAGTCTAGTTTGTCTGATATAAGTATGGCTACTCCAGCTTTCTTTTGAGTTCCAGTAGCATGATAGATAGTTTTCCATTCCCTCACTTTCAATCTGAAGGTGTCCTCAGGTCTAAAATAAGTCTCTTGTAGACAGTAAATAGATGGGTCTTGTTTTTGTATCCATTCCAATACCCTATGTCTTTTGGTTGGAGCATTCAGTGCATTTACATTCAGTGTTATTATGGAAAGATATGGGTTTAGAGTCATTGTGATGTCTGTAGGTTTCCATGCTTGTACTGATATCTCTGGTACTTTGTGGTCCTTGCAACATTTCACTCACAGAATCCCCCTTAGGGTCTCTTGTAGGGCTGGTTTAGTGATGATGAATTCCTTCAGTTTTTGTTTGTTTGGGAAGATCTTTATCTCTCCTTCTATTCTGAATGACAGACTTGCTGGATAAAGGATTCTTGGCTGAGTATTTTTTTTCTGTACATCAGAGTGAAGATTTCCTGCCCTTCCTTTCTGGCCTGCCAAGTTTCAGTAGATAGGTCTGTCACTAGTCTTATCAGTCTCCCTTTATAAGTTAGAGCGTGTTTATCCCTAGCTGCTTTCAGAACTTTCTCTTTATCCTTGTATTTTGCCATTTTCACTGTGATATGTCGTGTAGAAGATCGATTCAAGTTATGTCTTAAGGGAGTTCTCTGTGACTCTTGGATTTCAATGCCTTTTTCCTTCCCCAGATTGGGGAAGTTCTCAACTATGATTTGTTCAAGTACACCTTCAGCCCCTCTCTCTCTCGCTTCCTCTTCTGGAATTCCTATTATACGAATATTGTTCCATTTGATGGCTTCACTTAGTTCTCTAATTCTCCCTTCATACTCCTGGATTTTTTTTATCTCTTTCTCAGCTTCTTCTTTTTCCATAACTTTATCTTCTAATTCACCTATTCTCTCCTCTGCCTCTCCAGTCTGAGTTGTGGTCACCTCCATTTTATTTTGCACCTCATTTATAGCATTTTTTAATTCATCATGACTATTTTTAGTCCCTTGATCTCTGTAGCAATAGATACCCTGCTGTCTATGCTTTTTTCCAGCCCAGCAATTAACTTTATGACTATTATTCTAAGTTCTTATTCAGTTATATTGCTTAAATCAGTTTTGATCAATTTGTTAGTTGTTGCTACTTCCTGGAATTTCTTTTGAGGAGAATTCTTCTGTTTCATCACCTTTGCTAGTTTTCTATCACTTATGCATTTTAAAAGCTTGTTTTGTGCTGTGCACCTGTGAACACTGCTGTATTAAAGGAGTGTCATAGGGCTTGGACCTCCAGGAGGTATTTTTCGGAGATTGTTACTTGCTCTCTGTTGTTGTGTTTGGTTATTTTATTACCCTACTTGTAGTGATATTTTGGACCCTCCACCATGTGTGCTTTGATTTGTTCCTTGGAGTAGCCCTGTAAAGGAAAACAGATAGACAAACAGGAGATAAGCACACACAAACACAAAAATAACACAAACAACCAAAAACAAAAAACTAAAGACTAAAAACAAAAAACCCCAAAACAGGGACTACAAGCAATGAACAGGGTGGAGGCAGTGCTGATGGAAGAGCACATACAAAGAGAGAAATGACAGGAGCGGGGGATGGTCGGGGGAGGGTGGGGAGAAAAAATAAGCATTGACTAGGCAGAGAGACTAAAAGGCTTAATCCAGAGAGAGAGAGGAAGGAAAATAAAGAAGGAGGCCGGGAAAATGAGATGAAATGAAGATAAAATTACCCAGACAGAGAAGCTATATGGCTTGATTATTTCAGAGAGAGAGAAAGGAGTATAAAGAAGGAGGTGTAGAACATGTATCAAGACAATGGATTAAATATGTCTGTTTAAACAGACCAGTAACCAGAGTAACCAGCCTAGGAGAGGGAAGATATAAGGAGGAGAAATGGGGGCGGAGGGTAGAATATATCTATATATCCAGAATTGACCTAGAGTTAATCCAGGCAATGATGCATTGCTTGTAGGTAGTAGCTGTCCAAACGGTCTGTGCCGCTCAGGTGGATACACAGTTACCCTGTGCAAGGGGTGTGGGGGCTGTGGTTTGGCGTAATCTGAACTAATCTCCACTATGGGCCCTGAGACTTGGTGGTTGTGGTGGTGTGTGTGGGGGGGAATGGTGACCCACCAGTCTCTTCTCAATGGAGCCGATCTGGTGGACTCCCTTTGAGTTGTCCTCACTGTGCCACAGGCACAGACAGGGCGGTCCTTCTTGCTTCACCAGCTCTGACCCTGTGTTTGGCTAGGATTCAAAGTCCAGCTCCATGCGCTCTGGCCCTGGAGAAGCACCTCTCAGTGTGGAGATATGTGGTTCTGGCTGGCTTTGTCTGTGCCACTGCACTTCAGGGAGAACCGACTTGTACTGTGGACTCAGCCGCTGACCTCACCTCCAGCCCCACGGTGGCAGATGCAGGCAGGCTTTGTCTTTTCCAACAGCCCTCAAGGGAAACGGTGGCCCTATCCTCCTGAAGACTGTGCCCTGGGCCCAGCCACTGTGCCCGGGGGTGGTGGACGCAGGCAGCTCTGTACTGTCGCGCAGCCCTCCAGGGAGGGAACCGCTTTCTCCAGCTGCTGGGACTAAGCCCCCGACCTACCACCGCACCCAGGGCTGGCTCCCTTTCTCCCCAGGTGCACGAACAGGGAGCCGGTTCCAGTCAGAAGAAAGCCCTGCAGTTAGAGATCAGATCCCTCTCAGTCTCATTCTGAGGTCTTTCTCCTGTCCTGATACGGTCCTGCACTTCCCTTGCCGCTCTTTCTCTTCCCTTTTTCTCTCCTCCATGTCCACACAGCCATTTTTTATCTCCCCCAGTTTGCAGTTACCCACCTGTCTTCTTTCCAGCTTCCCCATTTTTTTCCTATTAGATTCAGTCTCTTTTCCTCCCAGGTTCTGCTGTTCAAAGTACTTTTTGGCTTCTGCACTTCTTTGTTTGAGACTCGCTGGAAGTATGGAGCCCCCTACTTCTCTGCCATGTTGGCCCCTTCTGCAATACATTATTAACTATAGACAGACACCATGCTTGACATCACATCCCAATGACTATTTTTGTTTTGTAACTGGACATTTGTACCTTATGACCCCCTTCACCCTTTGCATCCACTCTGACCCCTGTTGCCTCTGGCAATCACCAATCTGTTCTCTGTATCTGTGAACTGCTTGGTGTGTTTTTGTTTTTATATTTTTGTGGGGTTTCGCTTTAGCTTTTGTTTTTGTTTTTAGAATCCAAAATAAGTGAGATAATATGTTTGTCTTTCTGTGTTATTATTTCATTTAGCATAATGCTTTCAAGTTCCATTCATGTTGTCTTAAATGGCAAGATTTCCTTCTGTGTTATGGATGAATAATATTCCACTGTGTGCGTGTGTGTGTGTGTGTGTGTGTGTGTATCACATTTTTAATCCATTCATTCATCATTGAAATTTAGGCTGTGTCATGCCTTGGATATTGTAAATAATGAACATGAGAGTACATATATCTTTTTGAATTAGTGTGTTTGTTTTCTTTGGATAGATTCTCAGTATTGGATTTGCTGGATCATATGGAGTCCTGCTTTTAATTTTTTGAGGGATAACTATATTGTTTTCCATAGTGGCTGCACCAATTTGCACACCGACCAACAGTGCATGAGTGTTCCCTTTTCTCCACATCCTTGCCAACACTTTTCTTTTTTTAATCTTTTTGGCAATAGCTATTCTAACAGGTGTGAAGTGATATCTCATTGTGGTTTTGATTTACATTTTCCTGATGATGATTAGTGATACTGACCACCTTTTCACATACCTTTTGGCCATCTGTATGTCTTCCTTGGAAAAATGTCCATTCAGATCCTCTGCCTATTTTTTAATCATGTTGTTTGTTTGGTTTTGCTATTGAGTTCTATGAGTTCTTTATATATTTTGGATATTAGCCCCTTATCAGGTATGTGATTTGCAAATATTTTCTCCCATTCAGTCGGTTGCCTTTTCATTTTGATAAGTTTTCCTTTGATTTGCAGAAACTTTTCAGTTTGATATAGTCCCATTTATTAATTTGCTTTTCTTATCTTTACTTTTGGTGTCAAATCCAAAAAAAATCATTGAACAGGCCAATGGCAAGGAGCTTACTGCCTATATTTTCTTCTAGGGATTTTATGTTTTCAGGTCAAATTTATTTGTTAATTGGTATAAACATGTTTGTTTTCTTAGTTATTATTTTTTTTCCTTTTTACTAATACCATCTACTTCCCTAAAGGGATATTTAGAAGGCTTTATGTAGTTCTCTCTTTCCTACTGGACCATAAGATTAATGAAGGAAGGAAACCTGTGAATCTTGATCATCAGGGTATTCCCCAGGCATAGGCACTTAACAGAAGTGTGAATTCGATGTTTACTAAAACTAAGAGCCCGAAAAACATTGTCTCTTTGCACCACAAATAGTTTTGATGTAGTCATATACTTGCCAATTATCTTATACCAATCGTCCTTACTCAATTCTTTATTTTTTTTTTAATTTTTATGTTTTAAAATCATATCTAACAAGTTAGATCATTTTTGGAGAAATCAGTTTTAAAGTACAATATTTTTATTTCAGATTTTATTTTCAATGCTTTCTTATTGTTTAGAAAGTAAGCCTGCTTTTAATCAATTTTAGGAGAGATGTATTTATTTAACTGATCTAGGCAGCATGCATCTAACAAATGGCTTAAAGCAATGCATTTCATTTGTCTTTAGGTGACAGTGGTGCGGGGTGGGTGTTTGTGTATATACCAAATGTATATGTGTGTGTGTGTGTGTGTGTGTGTGTGTGTGTGTGATCCATATACAGTAATGATATTTGTAAATTTTCCATGTTGGTGCTGAGACAGATGAAGCAATATCCCATTAATAAGTTCAAGTGTATCTCAGGCTGGTATACTTAGTGTTATTTTTGTAAGTATGTTGACTACATTAACTCTTTTGAATATATATAATCTATTTAAGTAGATTATAGGGTAGGTTTTGTTGACAGCTCATTTTAAAACATGAATCTTTGGAAAATGATTTGTATTGCATTTCTATGAGTATTAAAGTTGATAGCAAGTGGCTCAATTAAATTTATTTAATGAGAAAAGCTGAAAATTAATACATTCCATGACAGATAGGAACTTTCAAATAATCTAGCAAGGCCTGACATCATATAATATTCAGTCTATCCAAATTGGCAGTGAAGTATTTTAGAAAGAAATAAAATCAGTACCTTTGTGTTATCCTGAATTTGCCTGAAGGCCTACTGTCTCTATCAGCCAACTCCTCTTGTCTGAAGGTGTAGGGGATTTAAAACTTGGTCACTTAATGGGTGGACATGCAGAAATTATATGTGAGGTGAAGAAGAAAAGGGGTTTGTGATAAATAAATGTTAGATAACAGTAAAAATACTCTTCATAGAAAACAATTTACAGTGTATTTCCCATTAGAAATAGAGGGGAGGGGCGCCTGGGTGGCTCAGTCGGTTAAGCGGCCGACTTCGGCTCAGGTCATGATCTCGAGGTCCGTGAGTTCGAGCCCCGCATCGGGCTCTGTGCTGACAGCTCAGAGCCTGGAGCCTGTTTCAGATTCTGTGTCTCCCTCTCTCTGACCCTCCCCCATTCATGCTCTGTCTCTCTCTGTCTCAAAAATAAATAAACTTAGAAATAGAGGGGAAAAGCCTCTCAAATATCTTTAGACCTTGTTACTCTGAGTGAAATGGACTGTGTGCCTTTGGGATGTTGAGGTTATTTTTGTTAGAGATGTGACATGTTGAAGGATTGCTGATTGGTGGGATCAGGTAGAGCACCCATAATGCAGCAAACTTTCAAAATATCATAGCAGATCTAAGGGGATAGAAAATCCTTACAAAATCAAATACATAGATGCAGTAGGTATACCAGCTGAGATATGCTTGAATTTACTGGTGGGAGATCCCTTCATCTGTCTCAGCACCAACATGGAAAATGTATACATATCATCACTGTGTGGACCACACACACACACACACACACACACACACAAACACATATTTGATATATACACAAACTCCCATCTCATACCCAAAGACAGACTAGATGCATTTTTTCAAGCCATTTGTGGGATAAGATATTGCCTAACTTAGTTAAATAAATTTTCTCCAAAATTAGTTAAATTTACTTTCTTAACAATAAGAAAGCACTGAACATAAACTCTGAAATAAAAATATTGTACTTTAAAATTGATTTTTCCAAAAAGTGACCTAACCTGTTAGATATGATTTTAAAACATAAAAATAAAAAAAAAAATTAAACATTTTTTATTTAATAAAAGTAAACTGGATGATTTTTTGGCATTCTTTTGAAAACAATGATAAAACATTTTATTAGGCATTTTAAATGAATTATACATCAATATCATTTATAGTTATTTTCAGACTCAAGATGACAGTGATCTGTCCTTTTGTTTACAATTTACAGTGCCTAGTTGTTACTGAGAAATAGACAAATATGGGTTCAAATTCTGGCACGTTGATTCTTGTTTAAGCTTTTATTTTCACGGTCTATCTTAAATTTAGACATAAAATCCTGTACTGTATTTGTGATACATAAGGTCTTTATAACATTGATTTAAGAGAAAGTTAATTACATTCTATTGCATCATTTAGTAAAGACATACTGGTTAAGACCAGCACTGAGCTTCAAGGGCTCTGTGTATCAGAAGTGAAACATTCTATCATTTTTTCTTATCATTTATAAGGCTAACTTCATTCTACTTTCCAAGGATGGATCAGATCACCTGTTCCCATAATCTTGTAATTGACCTGCTTGATTAACTTGAAATTCAACTAATTTTATCATAATAGAAATCTGGTGCTTCAAGGAGAGCCACAAAATCATAGAAGTCTTGTTGGATCTGGATATTTACTTGATTTCACTCTGCCTCAGAATTCAGGCTTCAAGAATGCATATGCAGGTATTCCTTTCCAATTCTTCAACATTCTCAAGAACAGTGTCCTTTCAAATGCCAGCTGATAACTGTGAGCAAGTCTTTCTAGTTTTTCCGCATTCAGTACTGAAGCACATAACTTTCATGCTTCTTGGAAGAAAACCAAAAACAAGAGTTGGAACCCAAAATTAAATGTTTAACCTTATCTGTTCAGGTTAGGATAAATCACCTATAAGGATACAAAGTTTTTTCCTCAGAATTCCCAGTGGCTAAAGAGAGAAAAACAAATTAATAAAATTAACATGTGGTGTTATCATTCATCTCAGTTAATTAAACACAAATGATTTTATCTGTTTTATATTACTGTATTATTTTCTTGATCTCATTTATATTATGTTACATAAGTTTTAAATTTTTACTTACTATTTAAAATCATTTGTATGCTTTTATTGTGCATACGTATTTATTAAAAGCCTGGTTCTAGGCCGGCATTTCTTAAATTTTGGCATGTATTAGAATGATTTGGAGGGCTTGGAACAGCAGGCATTGATTACTCAGTCACTTCCCTAGAGGTTCTGATTTAGTAGAGCTGGAGTGGTGCCCAAGAATTTGCATTTTTAACAAGTTCCAGGTGATGCTATGCTGCTGGTCAGGAGAATCACTGGTCTAGGCATTGCAGGTGTAGCAGTGGTCAAGAAAGAGTCCTCACCCTCATGAATATGATGTTAGTTTGGGAGATACAGATGACAAATAACTAAATAAATCAGAAAGATACAGACGGTCATTGCTATGGTCTGGATATGTGTGTCTTCCTGAAAGTCATACGTTTAAGTCCTAATGCCCAATGTGATGGTATTAGTAGGGGGATTCTTTGGGAGGTGATAAGGTCATCAGGGCGGAGCATAAGATTAATATCCTTATAAAAGAGAGATTCAGCTGCGTCTTTGCTTCTTCTACCAGGTGAGGATCAGAAAAGACTGGCTCAGAGGAGGGTCTTGACCTGAATCGGCTGGCACCCTGATCTCAGACTTAAAGCCTCCAGGACTGTGAGTAATGAATTTCTGTTGTTTGTCAATTACTCAGTTTGAGATATTTTGTTATAAAACCCCAAAAGAGTAAGATGTGGTGAACATTATGAAAGGAACCATGGTCATTGGTAGAGATTATATTAACCCGTGTGGCCAGAGAGGGTCTCTCTGACTAGGTGGCAATTCTCTTAAAAGTCTGAAAGATCAAAGACCAGGCATGTTAAGAACTGTACAAAAGAGGTTTGACGTGATTTTGACGAGGGATCTTATCCTGGCTCTGCTAGTCATTAGTTGTGTGACATGGATATAATTGCCCTTTTCCATATATGGAAAAGGATAGAAAATACCCATTACATAGTATTTTTGTGGGGATCCAATTAGACAATAATATCAGGCCTCTTTTAGTATCTGGCATGATAACTAATACATCTCTTTTCCCTACCCCTATAATATGTGACATGGCTTGTACACATACCTGTTATTAAAATGTGATATATGTATAATTTGGTCATGATTTTAAGTTTGTTTAAATTCTCATTCCTCTGTTACTCTGTTCCCTTCAGGGAGAAATACAATCTGCATCCATTTTGGCTAGCCTACATTATCTCTTATTCTACTTTTAGTACAGTAATATCTTCAAATTTATTTAGCTTTTGAACTAAATTCATAGGAAAACGTTTATGTAGAGGCTGTGTGTAAGGAGACTACACTTCTAATACAAAATCTACCAATTTATAGGTGTTTATGTAAATTTTTTTTGTCCATAATAAAATACTACACAAAACAGCAATACACAAAAAGACTTCATGCTAAGGAACTCGGAACCCGTAGTCACTTTCCATTCTTCTGTTCACCCTCAGATTAAGGGTGGCATTCTAGAATACAAGCCCTTCTGTTAGTGAGGCTAAACACTTATTACTGACTTTTGAGTAAAAGCAAACCACTGCACTAGCCCTTATGAGATGCAAACCTATGTAAGACATGATAACTTTGTTCAAGGAGCTTATGGTCTAGTTGGGGTAAACTAATGTAATTACATTGATAAAAGAAGAAAATATGAGACGTGGTTTAAAAGAGAGAAATACTGGAGTAAAAAGGAGAGGTGTTATTGATAGTTGGCAATGGGTCAAAAGGCAAAAAAATAGCTTTTGAAAGAAATAATAAGATGCAGCTGCAGAGATAAGTAGGGTTAGGTACAGAGGGTAATCATCCCATTGAGTAATTCCCCATATGAAGATTAAAAAGCTGAAATAAATAGGGTATGACCAATGCATAAGTAAATGAAATCTAACAGTGGGGATGAGATTGCAATAGCAGCTTGTAGTTGTCCAGAGTAGTGAATGTTTGGTTGCAGAGTTCACTCAAAGGAACACACAATGGATAGTCATTGAGTTGTGTCAGTGGGTAAGTAACATTTTTTAATATTGATTATAATATACAGGAAATATGGGGAAGGAGACTTAGATTCTCTTCAACTTTAAATTACTTTCAAAAATCAAATGTGACCTTTAATAGTGTTGTGTCTTTTAGGTAATTAATCATTAGTAGGCAACTGGGTTAAGGGAGCTCATGAGTATTGTGGAAAATTGTATTTCAGCATAAACCTTTCTGTTATATGTATTTTGCAATGAAATCAACAACCTAAACAAGACATGTGATACTACATCTTGCTAATTATTTCAGTATCATGTTAATTAAACAATAATATGTCAGACTGATGTCTTCAGAATCCAATCATCTTCTGTCTTCCTGAGTTGTAGAAACAATCAGGTTGTCACTTAAGTATATGGAGAATTTGTTGAGTTGGAGTTAAGGCAAATGCATATTCAAAATAGTATATGACTTCTCAAATGATAATCCAGTTTCCTTGAGAAATCTATGTGTATGTGTGAACATAAGATATTTTTAAAGATAAATTCATTGAATTTGACATATCTAAGGAGTTACATGTGTGACTTAAAAAAGACAAAGAGGAAGTGACTACAGAGGTCATTTGATGCATGTAGTAAGGTCCTACTTAAAGCTGAAGCATTTTTACAATTCAGAATTGAGGGTTATAAAACTAGATCCATCTCCTTGAAATAACGAAATACACTCTCTGGAATAACATTATATATTCTGTAAAAATTATATAAACTATATTTTATGTGTGTATAATAACAAAACATGTCTGGGTGAGATTAAGCATTATCAGCTTTTATGTATTACAATATTGATGAACACTTTATGAAATGTGGTGTCTGAATACTTACACTCTGTCCTCATGCTGAGTCTGTATCGTTGTCTGTTGGTTTCATAGTGTTTCACATATTTTCATGTACTTTTAGCCCCTGTTTCAAATTGATCTTTGCAATCTGTTCATTATTTTATTTATTTAGAACATTTGATCAAGAGGAATACTTTATTATTTTATTTTTTTAATATGAAATTTATTGTCAAATTGGTTTCCATACAACACCCAGTGCTCATCCCAACAGGTGTCCTCCTCAATGCCCATCATCCACTTTCCCTTCCCTCCCTACCCCCCATCAACCCTCAGTTTATTCTCAGTATTTAAGAGTCTCTTAGGGTTTGCCCCCTTCCCTCTCTGTAACTCCCCCGTGGTCTTCTACAGCCACTCTGGAAAACAGTGTGGAGGTTCCTCAAAAAATTAAAAATAGATCTACCCTATGACCCAGCAATAGTGCCGATGCATAGGGGCACTTGTACCCCAATGTTTATAGCAGAACTTTCAACAATAGCCAAACTATGGAGAGTCTAAATGTCCATCAACTGATGAATGGATAAAGAAATTGTGGTTTGTATACACAATGGAATACTACTTGGCAATGAGAAAGAATGAAATCTGGCCTTTTGTAGCAACCTGAATGGAACTGGAGAGTGTTCCACTAAATGAAATAAATCAGTCAGAGAAAGACAGATACCATATGTTTTCACTCGTATGTAGATCAAGAGGAATACTTTAAACAGTGGGGAAGATCATCTGGTAACACCTAGTAATTGATAATACATCCTTTTTATTTCTAAGCCTAATTTTCCCCTTGTGTTTTAAATTTTTACTTTAAAACGTTATACACAGGCTCCTGGGTGGCTTAGTCCATTGGACATCCAACTCTTGATTTTGGCTGAGATCATGATCTTATGGTTTGTGGGTTCGAGCCCTGTGTCAGCCCTGTGCTGCCAGTGTGAGGCCTGTTTGGGATTCTCTCTCTGCCTCTCTCTCTGACCCTTCTCTGCTCGTGCATGTGCTCTCTCTCTCAAATAAATAACTTAAATGTCATACAAATAGACATACTTGGGGCGCCTGGGTGGCGCAGTCGGTTAAGCGTCCGACTTCAGCCAGGTCACGATCTCGCAGTCCGTGAGTTCGAGCCCCGCATCAGGCTCTGGGCTGATGGCTCAGAGCCTGGAGCCTGTTTCCGATTCTGTGTCTCCCTCTCTCTCTGCTCCTCCCCCGTTCATGCTCTGTCTCTCTCTGTCCCAAAAATAAATAAAAGTTGAAAAAAAAAATTCAAATAGACATACTTGTGCTTAGAAAAATGGATCCATAAAATCATACTATACATGCTGTGTTTGGGTATATTTTTCCCCTTATTTTCCCTTTATTCTCTTTACTTTCCACCTTATTAGCAATCCATTTTCCTTAGTAACTGCAAATAATTCTGTGTAACCCATGTTAATCTAATATGTATACTTCCCTAATAACTCCATGCTTATATAATGCTACCTAATGTGTGGTGTATATGAAATACAATAAAATATCCTAAATGCCAAATATATATAATACCTATATATACAAGTATATGTATATACACAGTCAAATAGGATTTTTGGCCATTAATTTACCAAACTGGAATCCTGTATTTTACATCTTACATTTTTGTTAACTCAACAAAACCTCATGAAAACTCTAGCAAGTCAATTTAAACAATAAGTCACTTCTCTTAATGGCTGTAGAATATCCTCTAGTGTAGACCTACCAAAATGTATGTACATATTCGCTTATTAATGGTATTTACTTTTTTCCTGGTTTATTCTCCAAAACTAGCAATGCGCATGAATACATTTGTTAATAAAGCTTTGCAAAAGGATTTTACTTCTGTGGGATGGAGTTAGGTTGTTTCTGGACTATATTGCCTTTGTGTTTCATAGGTTTTTTGTTTGTCTTAATCTATGAGTTACCTATAACATCTGTCCATTCCCTATTGGAAAAAAGCCTTTATTTTGAAAGCTAACTTTGCAAATTGTGGTTATAAATACTTCCTCTATAACTGGTGTAAAAAGTCTAATGTATCTTAATTTAGCTTATGGAATCTGTCATATAATCTTTAATACTTATGATGCCTAAGTTGTTTTCTTTTATAACTTGAGGTTTAAAGTTTAATAATCCCATGACCTCTTTTCCTAGAGCATATAGAGATAGAGATGTACTATTTTTTTTTTTTTACATTTCCTTTTAAAATTTACATGGATTTTAGTTTTCCAACAGTAAACATGGGGACAAGTATAATATGTAGAGGCAGACATGCAGTTCTAAACTGGGTTATTTTAATAGGCCTCCCTGAATAAGTAACATTGGTCAAAACCTTAAGGGAGTGAGCCATGTTCATAGCTGGAGGAAGAGAACCCATGACAGAAAATAGTTGAATGGCTATGAGATCTGAGGTGTCCCAGTATAGATTAAACATGAAGCAATAAAATCAGGATGATAATGAAGAAAAAGAAAACCAGATCACCTAAGATCTTCTATAACCTTGCCTTTTACCCTGAGCAAAAAGATGGTTATGAGAAGAATGATATAATTGATAGATTTAAAATAGACTGGAGAGGCCTCTGGATGGCTCAGACGGTTAAGTGTTCAACTCTTGATTTTGGCTCAGATCATGATATCACTGTCATGCTATGGAGCCCATCATATCGGAGCTCCGTGATGGACATGGAGCCTGCTTAAGATTCTCCCTCTGCCCCCCCACCCCCTCAAAAAACAAAACAATAGACTCTAAAGGGAGGAGTCAGAAGGAATTCTTGTATCTGCTCTGAGTACCCAGGAGAGAGAGGATTGTGGTTTGGACAAGCATGGTAGCAGTTGAGGTGGTAAAACATGGGAATCTAAATATAAACCAACAGAATATGATAGATTGTATGTAAAATAAAAACAAAACAAAACATGATGACTTCAAATTTTTGTCCTAAGCAACTGATAGGATGCAGTTGCCTTTAACTGAAATGTGCAAATCTGAGGAATGAGTTGGGTTTGGTTTTGTTTTTGTTTGTTTTGTTTTAGAGGAGGGCTATCAGAAGTTCAATTGTGGACATGATATTTCTTAAAGGTATCTGAGTGTAGATATAAATAGTCAGTTGGATTAAAGTTTGGATGTCAGAGGGGCACCTGGATGGATCAGTCAGTTAAGCCTCCAACTTTGCCTCAGGTCATGATCTCATGGCTCCTGTGTGAATTTGAGTCCAGCATTAGGCTCTGCAATGACAGATCAGAGCCCGGAGCTGCTTAGGATTCTGTGTCTCCCTCTTTCTCTGCCCCTCCCCTGCTCATGCTCTGTCTCTGTCTGTCTGTCTGTCTCTCTCTCTCAAAAATAATCATTAAAAATAATTTAAAAAAGTTTTGAAGGTCAGAAAAGGGTCATGCTGGAGATACAATAAAAGATTAGTATGGTGTTAGCATTTAAAGTTATTTAACAAGATGAATGTATCTACCCTATTCACTAGGATTGCCACAGCTCACTCTCTCATCCAATGTAGTTTGGATGTCTATATAGAGATGGCCGTAAATCAATCTCTTGATTTGATAATGAAATCTCCACCTAACTGAATATATACTTAGAATTCTGTTCAATTTACAGATGGAAGAACTTTATTTAGGAGGCTGAATGATATATTTAAATGGAGCAAAATAAAAATATTGAGGCTCAGACTAAGGAATATGAAACTCAATTGTCTTAAATGTTTGTGTACTTAGATTGGCTTTACTATAAAAATGCTGAAAGATGAGTCAGTACTCTTTCTGGCTTTTATCCATTATTGGTGTTATAAATGGTACCATGAAAATGTTTCTGGAATTTTTGGGGGAGGGTAATTTTTAATGCTCACAGAAAAAACAATAAATATCACTAAGTATTTAATGTTTGGAAAGTCTATACTCTCTACTTACCTTTTTTTTTATTTACTAGAAATGAGCACTAAATGATTCTTTATAGTCTCATGATGATGATTGCTAAAAACTAGTTGAAGTATGTGTTCAATATTAATAACTTCTCTTACATTATTTCTTTCAAGTTACATTTTATGACATGTTATAATAGCATTAGAGTTTTAAATTACCTGTTAAAATAGACTTGTAGTTAAAAGTAGCAGTATAGGGTCGCCTGGGTGGCGCAGTCGGTTGGGCGTCCGACGTCAGCCAGGTCAGGATCTCGCGGTCCGGGAGTTCGAGCCCCGCGTCAGGCTCTGGGCTGATGTCTCAGAGCCTGGAACCTGTTTCCGATTCTGTGTCTGCCTCTCTCTCTGCCCCTCCCCCATTCATGCTCTGTCTCTCTCTGTCCCAAAAATAAATAAATGTTGAAAAAAAAATTAAAAAAAAAAGTAGCAGTATAAAGTAAAGCAGAGGAATTCAAAGGAAAGAAAAGTCGTTGTCTTCTTTTTTTTTTTTTTTTTTAAAGAGGTACTGGTTTTATCTTGATATTTAAGTGTAGGGGGAGAGTTTTATTCCTACATCATTAAAATAATGAAACCACTTAATAGTAAATTAAAACATTTAGCTTAATTGTAAGTCTGATTCATCTACAATGAAAATATCTTCGTATACCTGATTACATAATATATTCATTAAAAAAATATAAATGAAGGGTCGCCTGGGTGGCTCAGTCGGTTGAGTGTCCGACTTCGGCCCAGGTCATGATCTCACAGTCTGAGTTCAAGTCCTGCATCGGGCTCCGTGCTGACAGCTCAGAGCCTGGAGCCTGTTTCAGATTCTGTGTCTCCCTCTTTCTCTGACCCTCCCCCGTTCATGCTCTGTCTCTGTCTCAAAAATAAAAAATAAAACGTTAATAAAAAAAATATATATATGTATATATATATAAATGAAATATAAAAATTTTAGGCACAGGTTAGGTAACATCCTGGAGTGGCAACATAAATATTTTGGTATGATACTGTCACACATCTATTTATCCATAAAAATACATGTATGTATAATGTACATATAAAGGACCATGACATGTTTTTATGCATTATGCCATGTTTAACAGTCTACTAAATGCACTTTTCATATGTCTCTTCCTTATTCCATTTTTAGATATACCACATACATCCCCTCATTGTTTTTAAAAAAAAAAAAATGTTTAAAAAAATAAGTGTGCCTGGGTGGCTTAATCAGTTAAGCATCCAACTCTTGATATTGGTTCAGGTCATGATCTCAGTTTGTGGGATTGAGTCATGCTTGGGATTCTCTCTCCTTCTCTCTCTCTCTCCCCTTCCCCTACCCATGTGTCTACATGTACTCTCACTCTCTCAAAAATAAATTAAAAAATATTTTTAAAAAGTGGGGTAAAAAGGGCATAATTTAAGCACATTTTAGGCATCTTTTATCAACATAACACTGTTAGACATAATACATCTGTAAACTCCATGGATTCTTTTACATAAATATATAGTAGTTCATTCCCTGGATAGATCACAATACGGTTAGCCAATCATCCATTGTTTCCTGTTCTTGTCTAAGGTTAGTGCTGTAATATCCATTCTCCATATGTGTACACAAGAATTGACACTTTATTCTTGTGCTGCATGCAGCTTCTTAGGGTTGGAATGGCCGTGTATTATGGTTTAAGAGTTTTAAATTTTAATAGATATTTTCTGATAGTTTTAAAGAGACTTTGACATGGAACATTTCTATCAGTGATGTACAAACTTCATCTGCATTTTAAGCAACTCGTTGCATAGCTATTTAAAAATTTTGCCAGCCTGATAGACATAAATTGATAATTCACTTTTAATTTCTATGTCCCTGACTATTGATTGAGCATCTTCATACATTTTTGACCATTTGAATTTACTCTTTTATTCATAGTATTTTTTCATCTAGTGAAGGCTTTTTCTCCATAAACTATACAAATTACTTTTTCTCCTTTCTGTATTAAAAATATTTTTCCAATGCAGAAATTGTATATTTCCTACAACTAAACATTTTAAAAGAACATTTACAAATATTCATTTTGCAGTTTACAATTTTGTCATCTTGAAGTGAGGTATTCGTCCTTATATAATAAATTTAGTCTTTTAAATTTCCATGCTAGATTTTTATTCAATTATTGACATCTAAGTTGTTAATCATATTGGAATATATTTTTCTATGTGATCTAAGATTGAAATATTCAGTCGTTTTTTTCCCTGTAGTTACTGAGTAACATTACCATCAAGACGTGCCATCCTTTCCCTCGTGTTTAATTTACTATGCTTTTGCCATTATCAAGACATTAAAGTGGCTTCATAAGGTGACAAACTGACTCTCACTGTTGCATTTACTGTAATGTGTAAAGCTATATGGGGGCTAAACTCTTGACTTAACATTCACTTTATCTAATTCTAAGAAACTATTGTAATTCAAATGAAATTTTTACTAAAACTGTGTAATAACCTGATGTTCTTAAATTTAGATTTTTCCCATCCAAAAACATATACTTTTCCATTTATTCAGATTCTCTGTTGTCTCTTAATGTCATTCTTCATATAGGTCCCCTGTATATTTGTAAAATTGATACCAGGTTATTTTAAGTTTGGTTACAATTTAAAGTAGAATATTTTCCATTGCCATTTTTGTGTATTTTTCCAGAATATTTTTTTTAAACTTTGATCTTTTTTAAGCATTTATCTTGAAGCCAGATACTCTATAAAAATTTTGGTTAATGTTAAAGCTATCAGTGTTTTCTCATTTAAGATACTTGATTTTTATTACATTTACTGAATCAGTTTCTTTATTTGTATATTGCATATAATTTTTCTTAGTATGGGTCTTGGGTTTTGTCAAGTGGCCTTTAATCATCTATTAATACTAAATACAGAAAAATTATTTTTAAAAACTAAAAACTAACTGCTGGACAGCACTGCCTTTGAACATTTGATGACTGTCAAACAACTAAATTGTACCAAATAATTCCTTATAAAATGACTCGAATGAAAAGCAGTATGTGTTGCTGTGGAAGACACACGCACACAGCTGCATGATTATGATGGAGTTTGAGGAGGAAACAACCATAACCGAAACCAGAGCAAAGTCGGTATTTCAGCTATAGCGGCAACCATGACCAATACGTACTTCAAAGTGTAAATCAGAGGTTGCAGTCATGAATAAATTTAAGGTCTTTAAATCAAGTTACTTCTGGTTACAAAATGGGGGAAGAAAAGGAAGAGAAGATTTGTGTCCAAGTTTTAAGACTTGTGTACTTGGTTTAAAATGCAAAGTTAGAGGCAATGTTACAGAAAATTGTATTTGCTGTGTGTATGTTAGTGAGAGCGTTTGATAATATCTAGAGCTCTGTCTGGAAAACTCATTCAAAATGAAGCAAAGAGCTCAGAGAATGAGATTCACCCTCCAGTGATGTTCAGAGTAAAGGTTGTTTGTCTCATATTAGAAAGCAGTTTACTCCATGCTGTTTTTGAGAAGGTGTCTTTTCAAATGCTCAGTGATACAGTCCTGAGCAGCAACAGCAGGAGGTAGAATTGGTTTTCAATCTTCAGTTTGGCACACATGGCTATTGAAACTACATGAAACTACAGGGTCAAGGATCATATGATCCAAAGGACTAAGTGGGGTCTTTTTTTTTCAAGGCTGATTGTGAGTTTTTCAGTTTGGTATTTGTATCCAAAAGTTTGGAAAAGGGAAACTCTACCATGGAAAGATAAATAAAACAGTATATTTATGACATAAACTAGAAATTACACAGTTGTAATTTTGTATTAATAAAAAGGAAAAAACAGTTATAATATGAAATATGTGCAAAGTGTATTTATTGGAAAATAAAAAGTTAAACTTGTGAAATATCTGACAAGTATAATTGGTATATTTAAGATTAAAAGGACTATATTTGATTCAAATGTACTTTCTCAATAAGTGAAGTTATCTGAAAACAATTCTTTATCCTACTTTTATTTAGACATTCTCTATTTCAGAAATGATTCCAACATGACGCTACATTGTTTTAGTATCCCACCTTTTAAAATTCATTCATCTAATACTGGTAGAACACCTAATTATGCCAGGCATGATCCAGATCCTGGGCTATGTCAAGGGAACAAACAAGAATCCTTGCCCTTAAGAAGCTCACATTCGAATTGATACATACAATAATTATAATAAGTAAATTATACATCTCCTAGTACATAACAAAATGCTAAAGAGATAGGAGAAATAGAATGGGAGATAGATGAAATGTTACATAGGAGGATTAAAATGTTGATATTTGAGTAAAGATTTGAAAGAGGTGAGGAAATTGGCGTTGGTTATCAGTGAGAAAAGTAGTACAAGGCAGAACTAGAATGGGTACAGAGACCCCAATGTGGGAGGATATTTGACTGGTCCCAGGAAATGTAAGAAAGCCATTATGGCTGCAACAGTGAACCATTGGGAGAGTGGTAGGAAATGCTATCAGAAGTAGTGGGAGGAAAGATCAGGGCCTTGAAGTAGTTTTTATCTTGACTGAATTAGGGAGTTGAGTTTGGTTGTATGCAGAGAAATGTCCCAATCTCAGTAGATTTTTTTTAAGGATCCCTGTTGTGATATTGAGGATAAACTATGGTGGGGGACCAGGGTTGTGAGATGTGTTTAGATTGATACATTTTGAATATAGAGTCTCCACAATTTTCTGGTAGAAAGAATGCAAGGTATGTGATAAAGAGACAATCAAGGTTGACACAAATTTTGGCCTAAGCAAGTGAAGGAATTGCGTAGTAACCAAGACAAGAAAAACTGGGTGGCTCAGGTGTGGGGGAGAAAATGAATTCAGTTTTGTATAAGTTTTTACTTTTATAGTTTTCAACTGGAAATGTTTAGATCTAAAATTTGTGTGTTTATAGTATATTACATGTATATCCAATATTTAATGTTAAATGGATATGTAATGTAATTCCTCAAGGAACAAGTATTTAGGTACAGCTATATACTTGGGAATTGTAAACAAAATAAAGTGGGAAAAAAACTAATATTAAGAGTGGTGGTAATGGTTCAATATAAATGCATAAATTACTCCAATTTTTATGTAACCTTGGTCATAGTACCCAATTCCTTAATCCACAATTACCTCATTTGTAAAGCTGCAGTGGTATCTGTTTTCTTTGGTTTAATTCCAAGAAATGCTCATTTCATGTTAAAGATATCAAGACAGATAATTGGCAAATCATTCTATATAACATCATTAAGGATAGAATGATTTTTAAGCATTCAATTTATTGCAATTATAAACACTCAATGATTTATAAAATATTAGGCTTTGTTTCAGGGAACTTACTACAATACAATTTTAATATCTGTTAATGAATCCTTTTACTGTGGAGAGTACAGATGACACATACAAATGTGAACTGAATAGATTAAAGAAAAAGTTTTCCTATAAACTTCTTGCCCTCCTACTTCCCTGGGTTAGAACCATATTCTGAGATGCATTCTCAGGAACATGGATCACGGCAATCTGGACTGTGATTGTCAAGTATTCTGAATTTCCTGAAAGTGATAGTTATTTTATCTGAATAATTTTTGGACAGTCATTGGCTTTTGATCTGAGCTCCGTAAATGTTTGTTGAATAAAATAGTCCTCATTCCTCCACCCTCTGAGCTCATATTTGAAATATAACAACACTTAAAATTGAAAATAAATTTCAAATATATAAATATTTTGCAGTAGGAATGAATGTCCATAAAGGAGTTTACATACAAGTGCTATAAATAACGCCCTTGCTTTCATTATTAGTTTAAAAATACAAAACTTCAGCGCACTCAGGTGGCTCAAAGTGTCCGACTTTGGCTCAAGTCATGATCTTGCAGTTCATGGGTTCGAGCCCTGCATCAGGCTCTGTGCTGACAGCCCAGAGCCTGGAGTCTGCTTTGGATTCTCTCTCTCTCTCTCTCTCTCTCTCTCTCTCTCTCTCTGCCCCTCTCCCACTTGCACTGTGTCTCTCTCAAAAATGAATAAACATAAAAAAATAGTAAAACTCTGATGACCCAAACTTTAAAAAAATAAAAATTCTTCTAAAACAGTGACATAAAACATCAATAAGGCATATAAATTTTTAATGAAGTCAGACAGATTATTCTACTCTGTAAGTATAAGGGTATATCTAAAAAATGTGAAACTGTCAAAATAAGGGAATCTGGTAAAGTGGTTAAGTAAAAACCAAACTACAGATGTCATAAGCTTTGCTTTTTACCTATAGTCTATTTGGAGTCTGTTTTATAATCTGCTTTGGGCCGTAAATGATTTTACTTGAATAACTGTAACATATGTAGTTTAATGTAAAATGAAGGTTCAGGAAAATGTGACCCTACATTTGTAATTCAACAAATGACTAGTTCCTAAATAGTTCCTGTAGACTGGATATAATCTTTCATGGTGGAAAACTGAAATGGAAATATGATCACTTGGAGATTTCTTCTGTGCCAGAGAAACCCCAAGCAGAATACAACAGACTTGCACACAATAACATTGCCAAGGGCAGCAAAAACTTTCTTAGTAATGAAAGAGCAAGAGACACTGTTGTAGTAATATATGTGGGAAAAGTTTACATGAGTTCATTTTTTATAGTCTCCCTAATTTAAAACAAAAGTCAAATCAGTGAAAACATTGGGAAGGCCCCAAATGTACCTTGTAATTACAAAGCTTTATGATGGTCTTATTTGCCCTAATGATAAAACTTACGGTCTATACAGAATCTTTGAAATGTTCCTCTCTAAATATTTTGTAGCGATCACCTCTTTGGAAAACATTTGAAATGGTACACGTTAGTAATACTTCAGGATGAATAATACAAATTTGAAATAAAATTATAAAAGACCTCCTTCACAGGATCAATAAAAAACCCTATCAATTCATGCAATAGTTCTTGCTTCCAGTGTGTAATTTACTAGGCATTGAAAATACAATAGGGAATGAAGAAGATCTTGCTTCAAAAGGCTTACCATTACCATAAAACAGACTCTTAACTACTGAGAACAAAATGAGGGTTGCTGGAGGGGAGGTGGGCGGCTATAGCAGTGGGAGTGGGGGAGGGTGGATGAGTTAGACGGGTGATGGGTAGTAAGGAGGGCACTTGTTGAGATGGCACAGTGTGTTGGTTGTTTGTAAGTGATGAATCACTAAATTCTACTCCTGAAACTAATATTACACTATAAGTTAACAAACCAGAGTTTAAATAAAAACCTGAGGGGCGCCTGGGTGGCGCAGTCAGTTAAGCGTCCGACTTCAGCCAGGTCACGATCTCACGGTTCCTGAGTTCGAGCCCCGCCTCGGGCTCTGGGCTGATGGCTCAGAGCCTGGAGCCTGTTTCCGATTCTGTGTCTCCCTCTCTCTCTGCCCCTCCCCCGTTCATGCTCTGTCTCTCTCTGTCCCAAAAATAAATAAACGTTGAAAAAAAAATGAAAAAAAAATAAAAACCTGAAACAATTTAAAAAAAGGCTTATTGCTTTTCTTGTGGTTGGGAGTTGGGTGCATTGAAAAGCAAATAGCAATTAACATTTGTTGTACTAATTGCCAATGATGGGAGAAGCATAGTGTGCCTTCAAAACACTTAGGCAGTACTGGTTAATGGAATGGAATTAGTGATGCAGTGTTAGTTTCATATTGTGGCTGTAAAAGAAATTTTCACAAATTTACTGACTTAAAACGAGGCAAACTTTTTCACAGTTCCAGAGTTAAGTCTAGAATGGATTAGCGGGGTGCATTCCTTCTGGAGGCTCTAGGAGAGCATCTTTATCTTGTCTCCTCTAGCTTCTAGAGGATGCTTGTAATCCTTGACTCATGGCTCCTACTTCCATTTTCAAATCCAATGCTGTAACCTCTTCCAACCCCACCTGCCACATTTATAGCTTTCTCTATGACTCACCTTCCTCTTATTTGGACTGTTGTGATTACATTGGGCCAACCTGAACAGTCCATGATGATCTTCTCTCTAAATTGTTAACTGAATCAGCAAAACCCCTTTTATCATGTAAAGTAACATATTCCTGGGTTCTAGTGATTAAAGGCACAGGCATCTTTGGGAATCATTTCTGCTTACTCATCCAGGAAAGATCCTATTTTTTTTTTTTTTTTTCTGTAAGGTAAGTAAAAAAAGAGACCAAGTTCTATTAGGCAAGAGAAATATTCAATAGATGATTCTGTGACATTTGATTACCTATTTAGAAAGAAATCTTCAATTTAGGTGTTCACTTCACAAATTGATCTGATAATTCTATGTGGGAATTTTCTGTCTCCAGGGGAATCCATTGATACAGACTGTGACGGGAATGGCTCCACTAGAGTTTTGTAATGTCACATTACAAAGTGACCACAGCAGCACTTTGTTAGGGTGGCAGTGGAAATGACAAAATTCTTAGGAAGAAATTTGGCAATATATATCAAAATTCAATTATGCATGTCCTCCTGGTACCTTCACTTTGTATTTTTTTTAAACCTACATTGTGCTTTGTTTTATAAGAGAACTTTTATGTAAAAAAAAGAAAAAACTTGTTCTGTATGATAGTCCTTTTAATGTCTAATTTAATGGAAGATTTTGGAAACAGTATAAAATTTCTAATATCAGTAGCTTAAGTAAAATATTTAAATCCATTTGTAATATTAAATCTTACAATGAGTTTTTATTCATAACAGAATATACTTAATCAGGATAGAAGTTTCAAATATTGGAGAGTTTAATCATAGTTGATTTCCGATACATATTTATCTCCTCTGTCTACCAGTACCCCCACCAAAATGCAATGAAATATGTTAATCTATACAGAAGGATACAGCTGGTAGGAGTGCGCTAAAATTTCATAAATAGAAGACAGGAAGTAGAAATGTGGTGACTAACTCAGAAGAGTAGAAGGAAATACAATTCAATCATACGGATTTTAAAACGATTCTTTGTTCCTTGCATGGTTTCATTCTGGATTCAAATTCTTCAAATGGGTCTCTGTTTCTAAGATTTAGGACATAAAACTTAGGAATCGCTGAAGGGGAGGAGGGAGGTCTAATATCTGACTTCCTATGAGTTCTGTAATAAGTGCTGTTGCCCCTGCCCCAGCTACCACCAGTCTTGGGCACTCAAAAATAAGAGAACTGTAGTCTACAGGTGAGGCAGTTTTCTGTTTTTCTCCACTTAGTTATTATCACTGGCAGACCTTCAAATCCACCTCTGCTTCTCAGAGTCCAATACTTCCTTTTAATCTAAAGAAATTTATCTGATGCATATTTTTTCTAAAGTTAAAATTCACTAATTTTCTAAAACTTTATAAAATTGAATTCACTAAGTTGATTTATCACATGGCTCTTTGTAAAACTTCTATGAGATTCTATATTCTTTGAAAATGTCATTTTGTTTAGCTCTGGTTTCAATACTTCTGGAAGTGAATATATGCTTTTTGTTTTTCCTCAGTATACCATGTTTGTTCTGGTTAAATCTAAAGCTAATCTATATATCTGCAATTTAAGAGTGTAGCTAAGTGAATTCATTGGGAATATATTTCCTCATTATTTCATTTGAATTAGCAAACAGTATTTCATATTTGACTATTCACAGCATATATTTATATAACAAAAGCATTGTTAAATGAATAAGATACTGTGTTCGGACGGAATGCAATTGCATGAGGCAAATACTGAAATCCAATGTTGAATAAATGACATATACTTTAACAGAAATATGCACAAATGGTCTTGAGTGCAAAAAATGAATAATTCACCTTGAAAGTGTCTTCACAAAGTATAGGTCATTGAGTCGATCTAGAAAACTTGAATAAATGCCAGCAGATCAGGAAAGCTTAACATCAGTACCAGAAGAATTAGGATGGGCAAAATCAGACATCGAAGAAAAGACCGTCTCCGGAAACCTAATAACTAAAGGAAACTTGATTAGTGTTTTGGGGACCTTAGTGTAACAGTGGTTATAAAAATATTTTGAAAAACTGCTGGGCTCAGTTTCACTTTCATGCCAGTCATTTAACCTCCCTGTTGTTCATTGACTACTATTTTTTTTTTCTGGTTTCTATCACTGCATGCACCTCTGATAGCCATATCCAAGCCCACATAGGTGAGTGCACTAATAAAGAGAATGACTAAGTTTATGAGCATCTGACAAATCTCTTCACGGAAGTTCACTCCTATAATTCAGTGGACAGGTGGTTATTTGAGTTAAAGAAAATGAAGAGGCTATGTCTAAAATAAATTTATTCAATTAAAACCTCAGAGAAAGGAAAATGCATTCTTTAGCAAGTAGTTTCAGAATAAAAGGTGATCTCCCTGCTCTGAAAATGTCAGTAAAATGTCTTTGCTCACATAATTGAAAAATGACTTGTTTCCAAGTGTTCTCCCTATACTCCAACGTGGTAGTTAACAGAGTATAATTATTTTATTAATAAAACGAGTCAGCTGATTTTATTTACCATTGTCTATCAAATTCTGTTGCCTTTCTTCCTCCATTGTAAATTCCTTCCTTTCACCTGAATCTTTTCCTTTAGTGAACTTTGTGTAATAATTCCCATATTAAAACACATATACAGTTTCCTAATAAGTAGTAAAAGATATCCAAATGAAAGTATTTTGTATGTTGCCCAAAGTTGGTAGATCACCGCAATCAGTTTCCCTTGTTGTCCATTTTCCATGTTCCACGGAAGGTCAGTCTTGCATCTTTGTTCCAACTGTACAAGTCATTTGTGTCAGTAGTGGTATATAAGTTTGGTAAGGTAGAAAAGCTTGTGGATGCGCACATTTTGGGCTGTATCTCTCTACAGAAGATAACTTTATACAGAATGATGCTACTGTGACAAGCAGGTAAAATAATTGAGTAATACTCCAGCTCACAAATTGCCTATGTTACCTGAAAAAATTACTTCTGATAAACTGTAAGCCTATGTACATTTAACTTAATTGATCAAAAGCCAGTGAAATGAGAATATCCTAAAGATGTAAAACTAAAGTGCGTATTCATTAGAATTATTAGCAGAGATTTAAAGAATACCTTTTAATGTGCTACTTATTATTCTAGACTATAACCTATCGGAAAGTGCTTAGCACAGGAAGGCAGATACTTATTGTATTCTCAGAGCCAAAGTTTCTTGAGACATTACAATATGGATGTAAAAAAAAAAAACGTGCAATTTCTAAATAATGGACAACAATGTAATGTCTATAAAAAGGTATGAACATGATTCTTGTCATTTACAAAATAAAGGTCAGATAATAAAACACTTTTCATTCTCCCTAGATTCTCCCGCTAAGGCTACCATGACAGACTAGCCCAGACTGTGTGAGTTAAATGATAGAAATTAATTTTCTCCCTCTTTAGAGGGTACAAGTCCAAGATTAAGATGTCTTCAGGTTCGGGGCGCCTGGGTGGCGCAGTCGGTTAAGCGTCCGACTTCAGCCAGGTCACGATCTCGCGGTCCGTGAGTTCGAGCCCCGCGTCAGGCTCTGGGCTGATGGCTCAGAGCCTGGAGCCTGTTTCCGATTCTGTGTCTCCCTCTCTCTCTGCCCCTCCCCCGTTCATGCTCTGTCTCTCTCTGTCCCAAAAATAAATAAACGTTGAAAAAAAAAAAAAAAAAAAGATGTCTTCAGGTTTGTTTTCTCCACAGGTCTCTTACCTTACTTTGTAGATCACAATCTTGCTGTGCCCTCACGTGAACTTTGCTCTGTTCACAACTCTCCTAGTGCCTCTTTATATGGGGTCACTAGTCATATTGGGTTAGGACCCACCCTTATGACCTCATTTAACTTTACCTCTTTAAAAGGCCCCATCTCCAGATATAGTCACATGAGTTTCATTACTTTGGGGGATATAATTCAATCATAACACTGCCCTTTTAGGGTAATTTATTTTCACCCTGTACCTATTTTCATAGCTTTAGACCTGGTTACTCTACAAGATGTGATCAACTTCAATGCAATAATAGATTCTTTGTTGAAGGCCTTAAATATCTTGTGGAAATAGCAACTTCTGTGATTTCAGGTTGAAGACTGGTGTGATATTCCTTTCTAATGCTGAAAAGATTGTTTCAGATAATAAGAAATTAGGCTGGCAAATCAATTATTATGTCATTAGTCTATACCTACATTTCTATTTTAGGGATGATGTTTAAGAAAATAAGCATTTTTGATTTTGGACTGAATATTCAAACTGGATAAATCGTAGTTTTGTATACTATAACAGCTTATCTAGTGCTGAAAAGAAAAATATTTAAAACACATAGATAATATCCCTTATACTTTTTTTTTCCTAATGTTTTTAAGTGTTCAATACTTTAATGCTTTCAAAAAACAAAATACGTATATCTCTCAGGGACAAATTTTACGACAAATTTACATGAAGAAAATCCATTAAAGTTCAAGGAATATATTTCAAATAAACCAATTTAGTTTCTTGCTAATAAATCTAATCTTTTATTTAACAAATATTTACCAAGTGCCTACTGATCTGCCAGATACAGTTCTAAGTTCTAAAGTCCTATCAGTAATTGGCATAACAGGATCATGGACCATGGTGAGTTTACAATCTGGCAGGATGAGACAGATAAATAACAATAAACACAATGAATAAGTAAACACATGAGAAGTTAAAATGTGAGGAGTACTAAGGTAAATCAACATGGTGGAATGAAAAATGTAGCATTGGGAAAAGTTGAAATTTTAAATATGGAGGTCAGAGTTGGTCTTATTGAGGGGAGGTATATTAGAGCAAAGTTTGAAGTAAATGTTAAATTAGACATGCTGTATTCTGTCATAGGGAATAACCAATGCAAATGTCTGGCATATTTGAGAAAAAGGGAGTAGGTTTGACATAATTATGTGAAGAGATGGAAAAGTAGTAAAAGATGAAATTAGAAAATTTCAGTGTATACCAGCTAGTAAATGCTATATTTTTAGAAATGTTATTGATCAATTCCATTGAGTGAACAGGAGATTTGCAGATCTGGAGTGAACAGAAAACTTGAATTTTTCATTTTTTTTGCATTTTGTTAAGTTACATAGGCTACATAGCAAGCAGAATAATGTATTTGCAAATAAGGTCTAAGTACATTAAGAATAAGCATCTTAATAAACATATACTGTCAAAATATTGGACTTTCGGGTTTTTTGTATGTTTGCAGGTTTGCATGTTTCTCACCAAGTCATTCTTTTACTTAGACCCAAAAAAGTATGACACTGATAATATAGTAGACATGTGGTATATTCAGCTAACGTTGAGAACAATATCATTAGCCTTTGGACTACAGGCTCTACAGTAGGCCGTATTTTGCCTCATTCCACATAATTTAGATACTAGCAACACTAAGCTCCATGTCCTATGTCTCAATATGGCTGAGTATTTTTGTCCCCCCCCCCCTTTTTTTGATTGGACCTCAGGTGCAGAGGATTGGCTTAATTATTCTATTCATGGCACATTATTCTCATGGTTCTGTGCAAGGCCCCACTTTTTTTTTTTACCACTATTTGTTTCTGTATTAGGTGTTATGTCCTCAACATTATTCATTTTTCATTTAATACAAAGTGAAGAGCAATTATAAAATGATAACTCGGTTGTGTACCTATTCAAATTGAGTAATTAAAGGATCTGATTTCCAAAGATCCATATTTTTCTCTGAAATATGTGGTGAATTAAAATCAGTTCAATAGTTTAATGAAAGGGAGCTGAAAAGTATTGCAAATGTATTATGCCCTCTGTCCAAATAAGCAAAATGATTAGGCCAATTCTATCTAGTACTATGCCAGACAGGTATTGAAACTGTAATTGTACAGGGAAGAAAAGATACTGGTATTTGAGTAACTTGCCAGTTGATTTTACTAATGTATGCGTATAAAATTATTGAGTTACTTTCCATTCTCCACATCAATGCTATGTTATCTGCTTTGAATTTTCCAGATGACTGATGAAATAATAGTATCATTTAAACTTTATTTAGATCGTTCCTTTCTTAACACCAAAAACAAAACAAGACAAAAATGAATAGAACTTTGCTTATTTATGCATGGTTTATAAAGTACAAAATTCAGGTTATGTACTGTTCTATTAAAAATCATTCTTTTAGAAAGTAGATTTCAATATAGACAATGAAGCAATTGCTTGCTTAAACAAGTATTGGTAATTATCTGAGGACTGTTCCTTTGTACAACATGAAGAAATGCATAAATCATAATGCCATCCAGTTACATAACATTTAGTGAACTGAATTAAAACAAGCATTTATTTATTTGGCAAGGAGGATTTGCCACGTAAGGAGGTTGAGTTACACTATTTCATACACATAGTCCTACCCAACACACACACACACACACACACACACACACACACACACACACACAATGTTTTTCTAAAGTGCAATCAGCTTCATACTTAAGGTTTAATCTTTATATGAAAGGTGAGAATGGTATTAGGAACAGCAGATGATTTATAAATCATTTAGTTGTGTTTTTAAAGCAGGAAAAAATTCAGATATCAGCTGGCTCAACCTTCTCCTTGTACAATTGTGAGAATGGGTTAAATGATTTGTTCAATGACATTATTTTTAAAAATGCAGAATCATTTACTTGTAAGACTCATAACACCAATTTGGATCCCTGGGTTTTGGACTGTTTATTTTTTTTTTTATCGTTGATCTTAAATATATAATAGAATTATTGAAATCCCATAGGAAAACTAGTGTGACAGGGTATACAGGATGGTTTGGAAAAACATAAAGAGATAAACACACAGATGACATTAGATGGGGAAATGAAATGAATGGATATAGAAGATGCTAAAACCCAGGACTCGTTAGCATGTTGGAATTAAGAATATAGAAAGTCAAAAATGTGATTTTAAAAAAAATAAGTCAAAAAAGACTGGCTATGTTTGCAAAAGGAAAATTTTAATAGGACTGACAACTACTCTCAAAACAAGAGCATGAATAATGAGATCCATTTGTTGACAGGAAACTGTGCATATATGCCTTGCATATGTAAGAGGTAATATGCTAGAACTGAATTAAAATTAGCGCTTCCCGATAATTTCAAAACTTTACTGCCTTCAGTAAATGCCCAGATTCTCCAAAACTTTTGTTTTTAATTTTTTTAACATTTATTCATTTTTTGATAGAGACAGGGTGTGAGTTTGGGAGGGGCAGAGAGAGAGAGGAGACACAGAATCCAAAGCAAGCTCCAGGTTCTGAACTGTCAGCACAGAGCCCGACGCGGGGCTCGAACTCATGGGCCGTGACATCATGACCTGAGCCGAAGTTGGACGCTCAACCGACTGAGCCACCCAGGTGCCCCTCTCCAAAACTTTTAAGATAAAAACTGTGAAATCTATTTCATGATTTCAACAAGAGTAAGGTTGTGCAAGGTGTGGAATCCCAAGGATTTTCAAGCTTTTGAAAATCCAAAGAAATTGAGGCCAATACTAGTAATTTTCCAGACTATAGTGAATGCAAGCCAATCCTGTACAAATAACTTAGTTTACCATAGTAAAATTTATGATTATATCATTCTAAACAATATACATAGAACTCTTCAATTTTTAAATAGCTTTAGAAAGCTGAACAGGAATTGTTCTTTGGTAAGAAGAACAAAGACTTTTTCTTATGTTTAGAATTAGGGTCATAAGTATTTTTGAATTAACATTTATTTTAAAATACGTTTTGATTCATAGATAAGTTGCAAAGATAATGCAGGGAGTATTATAAAGTATTGCCCCTCACATAGCTTCTTCTTTTTAACATTTTACACTTTATAGTATATTTGTCTAAACCAAGAAACTGCTACTAGTATGTTACTATTGGATTTTAACTTCAGATTTTACTTGGAATTTGGCAATGTCTTCGTCAATTTCCTCTTTCTGTTCAAGGATCCAATCCACTGTGACAGTTTCTCTGCCTTTATTTTTCATGACCTTGGTAGTCTTGAAGAGTAATGGCCAAATATTCTGTGGCATGTCCTGTAATCTGCGCTCCTGTGATATTTTTCTCATGATTAGATTGAAGTTGCAGATTTTGGGGGGAGGAAAGACTATTGGAATTGAAATACCGTGTTGCTCACTTTATATCAGAGATTGCATGGTATCCACATACTGTGGTTGGTGATGTTAAGCTTCATCACTTGGATAATATAGTGTTGCCAGCTCTCTACACTAACAAGTATAATGTTCCTTATAGCTACTGTATTCTTAGAAATAGAGCCTAGCTTACCCTCAAAGGATGAAAGGGGCTTAAACTCCACTTTCACCTCTTACAGGGGGAACTACCACATGTTTTTGGAATTCTTCTGTAAAACAGATTACATAAATAATTTTTAGAACAACTCAGAAATACAAATTTTATTCCAACAACTCATGTATTACAAATAATGAATATTAACATATTTTCACAATTACATTGTATCTCTTGTCAAAATATAAAACAATACAGATAAGGTTGAATTTCCCTTATATTCATTCATATTTTCAAAATTTCTCCATCCTACTGTCTCTGAGTCAACTACGTTAAAGAAATGGTGGTATGTACAATATTCCATGATTTAATTCCTATATGTAGTCATGAAAGAAACATATTTTGTGTATCTAACTTTTAATGCAAACTTTAAAATTTTTCTTTAATCTTGTAATCTTTTTATTCTTTAACATTATTTTGAGATTTATCTGTATTTATTTGAATAGATTAGCTTATTTTGCCTGTTTTATGTTTTGAATATAACATCCCCCCCCCCCCCCCTTAATTATAAGGGACTTTCAGTTGTCTTCCATTTTGAGGCCATTAATTACAAACATTACCTAGTGAATAGCCTTGTAAATCTCTCCTTGGGCACTTGGAAAAATTTATTATAGATAAGGTTTTTAACTATAGTTGTATGTTAGAATTACCTAAAGAGTTAAAAAAAAAAAATCATTGCCAAGGCTGGGTCAAGGATTCTTCCCCAAGTGGCAGATCCTATGTATATGTCTATGTATCTCCTTATAACTCCTAAGATGTCCAATGTACAGTGAGCAGTGGAAACCATTATTTGTAGATATATGTGTGGAAATAGAATGCTGTAGTATTTGTTTTGTCTATATCAGAGGTTTCTATTGAAAATGATTGTACCATAACTATATGTGAGTTTAATCTTCCCCAGATCCCTAACACTTGAAAATGACTGATGTCTTCAAGAGTTTATTCCATTGTTATAGTATGTTGTGATTCCTAGCTGTGTGATGAATGGCCATTGATTCAATGTAATTTTGTCTCCAGTTTATGATAGGAATACTATCAGTATGAACCCAACACTGGTTTTACTGTCTTCAAAGGACACAAGATGGCAACTCGGCACTTAGCCAGATAGCAGTTGTATCCAGACATGTTGCAACATCTCCAGTATAGTTGTAAGGCATTTCTACACTATTACAGGATGCCTTAGTTATAAAAAATATTCCTGATATAGGCACTTAGCCTTCTGGGGTGCTTACTCATTGTTGCTAGTACAGAGGCAAATTTTATCAGGAATTTCACAGTAAACCATCTTAATAAACAGAATGATTATTCTGAAGAGTTAACATTGCACATCTACTTTAAATTGCTGTATTTTGAAGGATAGTATTTGGGAAAGGTGAAGGGTTATATTCTAGACCCCATGAGTCTGGGGTAAGAGTTCATAACAGTTGTTAACATCTCACCCAAATTAATGAAATTGCATTTTCTGGGTTTTTTTTGTTTTTGTTTTTTTGGATATATTTAGTCCTTCACATTTATCTTCTGTAAATTACTTATTCACAGGCTTTTCCTGTGTAATCTGTCTTCATCTTACTAGTTTGTGGAGGTTCAAAAAATTCTGAATGCTAACTTCTGTTACAGATGTTAAAATTATTTTTCCCTCTTTTTTTTTGTTAACATATTTTATTTTATTTTTTAATGGTTATTTGTTTTTGAGAGAGAGAGAAAGAGAGAGCAGGAGAGGGGCAGAGAGAGAGGGAGACACAGAATCTGAAGCAGGCTCCAGGCTCTGAGCTGTCAGCACACAGCCCGATGCAGGGCTTGAACTTACCAACCATGAGATCATGACCTGAACTGAAGTCACTTAACCAATTGAGCCACCTAGGAACCCCTTAGTTAACATATTTTAAACCTAGGAGGTGTGGAATATACTTAAACATAAGCGTGAAACATACATATGTATGTGCATGCACAAAAACATATGTAGATATGTACATGGCATGTTGATGTACCCTGAAATGGGTTCTTCTACAGTTAAGCCAACTTAGGAATCTGTAATGTCTAGAGATCCACAATAGCTAAAAGGATGGTATTAACAAAATTAAATTTATCCTCAACAAAATCAGCTTAGGGAATGAATCGTAAATGGTAGTCACTGAAGACAAACATTTAATACGTTTACTGAAAGGTTTTAAAAAATCTGATATCCCACGTTTCCTATATTTATTTCCATTAGTTTATTCCTTTTACTATCCCATCATAAAATCTATAAAGCCAGAGACCACAATGTAATGGCAAGCATGATTTTTAGGTATCTAGAGAAGAACAGGACTCACTTTTTGTCTCTCTCTCTCTCTTTTTTTTTTCCACTTTATGTCTTAATTGCACAACGTAGAGTTTTCAATCTTCATCAGATTACCTGATTTGAAAATGGGCTATAACTTTTCTTTGTATGTTTTGCATGATTTTACTGAGGCATTGGTATAACGTTTAGACAGCCAACTGGTCCCTGTCACCAAACGATAGGGATTAATGGTGTCTTCAAAACTCTCCAGTGCAATCTCTACCTCTTCCTTAGTCTCTTTAAAGATGAGAAAAATGAGACCAAGCTGTGTGCATTGCTGAACATCACACATAAGTTTTAAAATAGTACTAAGGACAACACTTTTAAATACAAAATTGTTGAAGAGACTTGCAGATACATTTTACTTAGACTTTGGTATCTCTGTGCTTTTCACGGTGGTTAAAAACTACCTTTAACTATGATGCGTTGCAGCTATTTGGGGTTTAAAGTTAATTTTTTAGTCACTTCGAAATCTGTGGCAAATTTAAAACAGATTGCCAAGGCATTTACCACCTGTTTTGATTCACTACATTAATCAAAGCCCCATGAATACACGATCTCTCTTTTTTTCTAATTTTCTAAATTTATCTCTTAATTTACTCATGCTAAGTGTAAGCTGTTCCAAACTATTTGAAATTCTGATTTTGAGTAAAATTATAACAATTTTGATATTTTAAATAGTTAATTACAATATCACTTGAGATATATATATATAATGTTATATAGAAATTAAAGGTCATTAATGGATAGATAATTACATTTAGATGACAAACCATAAAACTTTAAAAAATCTACATGGGTTTACATGAAGAATGCAAAAGTATAATCAGTACAAAGGTAAAATTTTAAAATGTAGATCATTTACATAAGTGAACAAAAATGTTTTATGGCATGTCTAGTATACACATATAAATATGCACTTATAATAATGTAATACATTGAAAAAATAGGTTTCTAAACTTATAATGATGTCTCTATACTTGGTAGAGTATGAGGCTCAGGTCAGGAGGGAAAACGGAAGTTGAAGGATAATCTGGATTTATATATAATGCCCATATTCTTAAGAAAGAAAGCAAAATCTTGTACTAATTAGGTATATTAAATGCATACTACATGTTTGTACAATCAAATATGCCAAATGTTAACAACGCTTATCTATGATCTATGTTCTATGCATTGCATTTTGTTACCATATGAATTTTTTGTATTTAAACTTGTGAAATTTTAAAATTTAAGGCCTATAAGTCTTCACAGAAGTTGTTAGAAATAATGCAAATCTGAATACTGGTAAGCACATAGTCCAACTACAAATGAAACTACCCTCTGATTGTTTACCTGTAAAACAGACACTTGATTGTATGTTTATTCCCATGGATATAAACATGTTAGAAGGTTATTATTGTATAATATTTTAGGAATATTCCCAATTCTATTGATGTTATCACAGAAATGTAATTCTTTGTTTATTCAATAAATTATTCTAAACCTATGAATCAAAAGTTAGAAAAGCCCTTTGATATTGAATAAAAGTGGTGACAGTGGGTATCTCTTATTCCTGATCTTAGGAGAAGCTTTCAGTTTTTTACTATTAAGAGGTTAGCTGTGGGTTTGTCAGATATGGCTTCAATCATTATAAAAGGATGTTGAATTGGTCAAATGCTTTTGCTGCATCTACTGAAATATTTTAATTCTTCATTTTGTTAATGTGTAGTAATTTCTATGGATATTAAAACATGCTTTCATCCCTGGAATAAATCGTATCTCGGTTTATGATCCTTTTAATATATTGTTGAATTTGGTTTGTTAGTATTTTGTTGATGATTTCTGCATCTATGTTCAATAGGGATATTGGCCTGTAATTCTCTTTTGTGACATTCTTGAACTAATATCAGGGCCATGCTAGCTTGCATTATTTCTAACAAATTCTGAACTATTCTGTCTTCTAGCCTTTGGAAAATGTCTGACGAGGATTGATATTAATTTTTAAATGTTAGATAGAATTCCAGTGAAGGCCTCTGGTTCTGTACTTTTGCTGTTGGCAGTTTTGACTGCTTACCTTATATTCTTATGAGTTATCTTCAGTAACTCCCAAATGATGTGATAATCCTATCAGTCCAGAAAGAATGCTGAGTGCAGCTTAATAGCACAGGCCAAGAGCATACAGATGGCTGTGTGAAATCAACAAAGTTAGGAAAGAGGCTGAACTAAAATCAGAGTATATTTTTAAAAATAAGGCAAAACTAAACAAAATGTATGGAGCAATTTTGCAAGAGAGTAATCAGACAATAGATCACAGCATTTGGGAGGTTTCTTTATCCTTTCTTTAGTGGCACTTTGGAACATTTTATTTCAACTAGCATTTTTTTAGTATTTTAATTTTTACAATATCATTTGATTATTATTTTATTTTCTTGAGTAGAGGAAGAGGTGGCCAAGAGGCCAAGATAAAAGCCAAAGTCTTTATATCCTAATTTCAAAAGCAAATATATATCACTTCTGTTATATACAGTTGATCATTCAGGTTAATCCTGGCACAGTATGAAGAAACTACAAGAGTATGAATAGTCAGGAAGGGGAGAAATTGGGGGGTCATTCTGCATACACACACACACGTACACGTACATACACATACACCATACATACATTATATATAATATGCAGTATATAATATACAGTATATAATATACAATACATAATATAGAGTATATAATATATAATATATATATTACTGCAGATTCACTGTAAATTTGAATAAACATAATTCATTGTTGTTACTATATACAGAAACCCATGGTTTCATTAGATTCTTCTGTCAGATCAGTTAAGTGAGGACCAGAGTTTTTAAGATTCATTTGTGGTCACAAAGTTAGTGTTAATTAATTATAGTCTAGCTGTTTTGATGTCAAAGCCCATGATTTTTCTTCTGAATGCAAAAAGAAAACAAAAACCACACTTTTCTCTCTTGTATATGTCTGCATGTGTCTTTTTGTATGTACACGTAATGTGGCTAATATTAGGCTCATAATCTTCTCCTTGCTCCAACTACCTATCCTAAGTTAATGGCAACTTCACATTCACTTAAGTCAAAATTTGGGGTCAGTCTTACTCTCCTACCCACATACAATCTGTCAGCCAATCTTGGCTAGACTTTCCAATCACTTCTTTTTAACTCTGTTTATCTAAACTCCTTCTGGTCCAAGATATCCTCAGCACTCAGATGATTACAGTAGCCTGCTTCAGCATATTCTCCATTCAACACTGAAAACTCTATTAAGAGTTTAATCATCTCATCCCATTTCCCTACTGAAATATTTCCAGTGACTTCTCCTGTCATTCTCACTTAAACACAAAGGCTTTTCCAGGCCCCACACTCTGATGAATCCCATCTCTGATGAATCTCTGATGTATCTTCTCACTATCTTCTATGTTCTGTCCCTTCATTCATTCCAGGCTCACTTAACTTGTTGGGACTCCTATTAATTTATCAAACACTCAGGGTCTTTCATCTGCTTTTCCCTCTAAGTGTTCCCTTATCTGAAGTTTTCATTCCTTCATTAAAATCTTTACTTCAAATACAATTTCTCAGTGATGCCTTTTCTAGCAACATTGTTTAAATTGCATATGCTTTCCTCTCCAGAATTCTTCCCTTCTTTCTCACCGTACCTTTTGCCTTAGTAACTAGCAGCATCCAATATATTTTTTTTTTAGTCTCTTAAGCATATCATAGTTATACTTTAAAACTCTGTGAGGCTAGAACTTTTACTGTTTATATAAACTTGTAGGAATGCTATTAATAAGGAGAAAGATCTACATGATGAAAGAAATCCACCACAAATAATCACAATCATAAACTTTAATGCATCAAATGATATAGCGTATGAATATATCAAGCAAAATCATAGAACTATGAAACAAATTTTAATTGACACTTATGACAAGAGATTAATACCAAACAATAACAAATGTAAAGATTTGGAACAACATAATTTATAAGTTTGATTTGCTACTCATAGAGCCCTGTAAACTTCCCCACTCAGTGGAGAGAGGATACACGCTTTGCAAACTCACATTTAGAAAGCTCACATTTGTAAACTTTATAAACTATTTATAAAGCTTAACAGATACCTACCACTGGACCTAGCAATGCTGCTTTTAAGGTATTTACTCAAGAGAAATGAAACCATATTTCCACACAAACACCTTGTGCTCAAATACCTGGAACATCTGTTCATGATCATTGCACACTGAAAACAACCCAGTGTTCATCAGTAGGTTATTGCATTGGCAAACTGTGGTACAGCCACGAAATCCAATTCAGCAATGAAAAGGAACAGATTATTGCTATACTTAATCACATCACTGGATCTCAAAAGCCTGCTATGCTAAATGAAAGAAGGTAGATGTAAAAATGCAGTATGATTCCATTGATAGGAAATACTAGACAAGTCAAAACTACAATGACAGGAAGTAGATTACTGGTTGTCAAGAGGCAAGGGAGGAAATTGACAGAGTTTCAAAGGAAATTTGAAAGTTATGGGAATGTTCAATGTCATGATTATTGTGATGGTTTCTCCACTCTACTGGCAAAACTGAAATGGGCACTTAACATTGTTGAATCTTTATGTAAAGTGTACCTCATATATTTGTTTAAATATCAATTCGAAGAAAAGTCAAAAGGTCAAACCAACAATAAAAAAATGTACCCAACTAAATTGTTAATCATAGAAATATTTCACCATTTATGAAACATCTTAAAAGTTGAATAAATTCTGCATTCAGAAAGATCATGTAATGAGAAACAACATGCTGTTTTCAAATGTTCCCATATCTAGAGAAGTTCAAAATGTTTTGCATTTCCATTTCAGGTGATAAACCATTTTTGGCTTGAACTTAAGATTGTGTATACCTCATCTAATAACACTCACATTACTCAGCTGCTTTCCTTTGATCATCAACTTCCAAATGTAACTTTGAGTTTCCTCACTGCCAAAAGCAGTTGAGAAGTACTTGGTATTCTTGTTAGGAATAAGGCTAATGTAACTTACCCTTACCGTTAGTTTAATAGGCAGTACAAAAGGGAGGGGTGAAGCAAAATTCACACACACACACACCCCCCCACACTGGACTCTACTTATTGCACTGGTCACAGCTGGCTCTGATTTGAGGCTGCTTTATTCTATACCATGTGCTTTCTTAGATGTAGCAGTGAACAGAGGGCAGTGCAGTTTTATCACTTTTACTTTTATAGGCAAATAAAACACTATTTTGAAGTTGGAAAAATATGGCAGAAAAAGGATCAGGTAACATGAAACATGTGCTTTGGCAACATTTGAAAAGTTGATATATTACCACCTACAGAAGAAATCCTAAAACTATTTCCACTGGACATCAGTTACTGACTCAACAAAATGAATGTACTGTCTGTAATCATGTGTACAGTGGTTTTAAAAAAGAGTAAAGGTAAATCAAACAAGAATGGAGTGTAGTGTCAACTGTCAAGAGGAATTTAAGGGCAGATTGGATTCCTGGGATGATAGGAAAAGGAACCAATGCTTCTATGGATTGCGGGCAATGAGAGGAAGAATGAAAGAAGGAACATGACCATTAAATAGTTTTTCTTCAATGTATTATTGATCTGTTTTAATTATGCTTCTAAAATTCAATATCTGATACTAAAATTCAAGACACTGATAAATCATAAGCAAAATAGATGCCCATATTGTTTAATACTATGGTTATTGACTGTTTAAAAAAATTAAATTAGACAATTGTTGATGAATTTACATTCCTCTTGTAATCCCTTATTGTTGAATTCATGTTCTTCATCCCTTGCTAGAATGTTGCACGGAAAGAGAAGGGAGGAAATATCATAGGAGGGTAATGTTTTGAATAACTGCTGTGTCTTATGTTATTATACATAATAAACTTAATATCCTCAAAAAAAAAAAAAACCTCTCAAAGATGGCTACTATTTTAATGATTGAGACATGGAGGTTTAAACCATTTATATAATTTGCCTAAGGCTAGTAAGCAGTCAGAATTTGATAAACTTTGTTGAATTCCAAAAACATTCTACTCATGCTATATCATCTTCCATTTGAGTTAAAATAACAGGAACTGTATATTATTTGACCTAATCTATTGTTTGTATCCATATCTGTAATCTGTAGATTGGGTGAAATGCATGAAAACAAAATTCCTAATTTGTCTAAGAACTATAAAGTAGGAATCCATCTTTTTATACATCTTTTTCCCCCCAAGTTAATTATGGAGTCTAATGCACACTATATATTTAATATCTAAATAAATAGATGTAAACATAAATAATTATATGCTTAATGAATCCATAATCATTAAAAAGTAATATAATCCTTTAAAATTGAAAGAAAAAATGCATGTACATAAAAAGCCTTTCTCGTTTACGCTAAACCCCAAATCTTAATATGTATGGCTTCTGTGAATTAACACTTTACTACCAATAGGAGTTGAGAAAATCCAAAATTCAAATTTAAATAAGGTATAGATTTTGTTCTTTGCATTTCATTAAAACTAATGGAAATAACCTCAACATTCATCCTTACAAATGTAAAAAAATATAAAAAAAGAATAAATGGGTTATAGTGATATAACAAAGCACTCATTCAAGTAAATAGAAAAACAGGAAAAAAATAAGATAATTGGGAAAATTGAGTAAATGTGAATAAGTTCAACATCAAATCAATACAGTTTAAAATACATATAATGTCAAAATACTGAACTAATGACTTTTTAAAATTCTAATCATTAAGGGAAAATAATGGTTAGAAAGAACTCCTGTGGGTTGTGTAACAGGAGGTTACTTCCAGGAAAAATATAGCTGTGTCTATGCCAAGCCTCATTTGTGTTTAACTCTTTGTCTGGATAATTTGACTTCTAGGAATTCATCTTTAATCTTGAAGCTTAGTGTTGAATGTAAAGCTTTATGTACCAGGGGCGCCTGGGTGGCGCAGTCGGTTAAGCGTCCGACTTCAGCCAGGTCACGATCTCGCGGTCCGTGAGTTCGAGCCCCGCGTCGGGCTCTGGGCTGATGGCTCAGAGCCTGGAGCCTGTTTCCGATTCTGTGTCTCCCTCTCTCTCTGCCCCTCCCCCGTTCATGCTCTGTCTCTCTCTGTCCCAAAAATAAATAAACGTTGAAAAAAAAAATAAAGCTTTATGTACCAGATTCTCCTCACTGTTACTGTTAGAATGAGAACCTAGTTTATTGAGCAGGCATGGTGGCCAAGACTCATTGTGGCCATGCTTAAATAAGTAAATAAACATGATACATGTTGCTACAAGGCTTTGTATTTAAAAGTTATATACTAATAGACTGATTAAACATGCTAACCAAAGTTACATACTAGAGAATAGCTGGATTGAATATGTTAGCCATTGTGACTTTTTTGGGGGGAGTCAGGTTATGATTCTTTTCCATTTTATATTATATATATTCAACATCAGACAAGTGATTTTTATAATCAGAAGAAAACTATCCAAATGCAATTCCATAATCTTGTCCTGACTTTTGGCAAGCATGCCTTTATATTTTTTCTTCTGTTAACGGACTAAGTGGGAAACCTCAGATCTCTTTTAATCTTCCTTTGCTGCTCAACCCCATCATTCAGTCAGTTGCCAGGACACTCGATTTCAAGCTCTAAATACCTTTTAAAGCCTATGTTCCCTGCTTTCTACTCCCACTGCTATTGCTTTGGTTCAGAGTATTCTTGGTTTTCTGTGGGAATGTTAAAATAGCTGTCCAACTGGTTTCCTTTCTTCCAGTGCAGCCCTACCTTCTGCTTTCCCTCAATTCCTTCCTAGCTGCTGCCAGAAGGATCTTTCTACAACATAATTCTGGTCATGTAATTTCCCTGATTAAAAACAAAACAAATCAATGCATAACTTCCCATTTCTTACCAGATTGGTTACTTTATCATGCCACTCAAACTTTCAAACAAGGGGCTTCATTTTGCTTCTACTGATTGCTTTTAACCATAACCCCAATACACATGTGCACAGGCCCATGTGCATATACACACATACATCGTATGCCTCACAGAGGGTCTAGTTACACTGTTGGCCATTTTAAAACACTCAATGCATTTTTATTTGTGTACACTTTTTTTTTTCTTCTTAACATGTTCTAAACCTGGCAAAAATCTTACACATTCTTCAAAGAACATTGTTACACATCTTCTGTTTTAACACATTTCTTAAAGTGACTTTTTCATACCACACACAAATATTAAGCACATTGTTCGATGCTCCTGGAGTGTTCTCTGTGTGGCTATTATTTCACACTGTATAATCTGCTCTTTGCTCATCTTTATCATTAATGGCTAGCTATATGATTAGTACCCAGGAAGCAGAGCCTGTATCTCATTGACTTCTGTATCTTCATGTCCTGAACTGTATGTACATGAACATGTACATGAACAGCATGTAGTGGTTGCTCAACAATTTGGAAGTTAAATCTAAACAGGTAGCATTAAGGGATAACTCATTGATGTGTAAAGATTTTATAAAAATTCTTTATTCTGGGGAACTGAATGATGCCATACATTGTTTATGTGAATTGATACTTTATGCTCTTAGCCTCTCATTCTGCTTTCAGCCTTTCAGTCTGCCTTTCAGTCCCACAACGTGACTGAAGACATTCTTCCTAGGGTTTCCAATAAGATGTTACTGGATTCAATGATCCTGTTTACTTTGTTTTTGATGAGTTGATTTCTATTTCATAGCCATTTTTTCTTATTCAACATGCTTCAGGGTTTGAGTCTCTTCAACACTCATTTTTGGAACTTTACCTCCCCTTGGTGATTCCCTGTCCCTCTGGTGCTGGTATTTTTCTAATGCTCGGGCCATTACATCTCTGTCTTGAGGATTCTTTTTCATTTCTGTTGTTCAATGTTGGCTATTATTTGCACTTCTCTTCTGTGTGCTCATTTCTCATATTCAATATAGCCCCTTTCTAGCCCTTAGTTTTACAGATCTAACAATTTTTGTAAAATACAAATTTTATTTGTTCAGTTCCCTACTTATATACCTTAATGGTGACCATAATTTTGCTTATGTAAACACTTCTAAGAAATGTGTTAAAACAGAAGATGTGTAATAATCAAGCATCAGCACTTAAGAGTTAGACCAGTATTCAGTCAGAGAATTCATTCAATTCACAATCACATGAACCCCCAACATTCCTTCTCTTCCTTTTTTTTTTCTTTTTTACTTCACAGCATCTAATATGCTCTGGATTTTTTACTCTTCTCCCCTTTTCTATCTCCAATCAGTATAATTCCATGAAGGCAGGAGTCTTTATCTGTTCCCATCTGTTTTGTTCACTGCTGTGCTTAAGATTCTACAACAGTTCCTAGAACATAATACATGGTCAATTCACCTCTTGTGAATCAGTAAATACGGATGTTACGCTTTTGACCTCGTTCTTAAACCTATGAAGTTTTGAGGGTTCTTCTGTACCTGAATCTCTCTTGCCAGTATTTCATGAAATCAAATGAACCCAAAGCAGTTTTATATTGCTATTAATGAATTTCCCTAGAGAGTGGATTCCCTAAAGCTCAGGCCATGCTCTCTAAATGACTCATGCTACCCATGATCCTCCCATAGGCTAGATTTGTCGTTCTTTCTGCCTGACTAATCTTTCTCTACTACCTGCTCTTGCCTGGTGCTGTATCTCTGCTTTTGTTGCTTTGATTACCCTGGGTTTGCAGGTCTACACTCCCTTCCCTTCTCTCTCTGGACAGCTGGGCTAAGCAACAGCAAAACTTTTGGGTTCCTGTTCTAACAGTGTTGTTACTTATGAGCATGAAAGGGATATTGTATTTCATTTCTTAATGATAAGAACAACTGTTGAGGAAAGTTAAGGAGGTACTATCAACAATAAAGGAGATTAGGTTGTTGGGTGATGAATTAGCAGAGGGTGAGAGACATAAACTTCTCTCCCCCCCTTTTTTTTCTGTTTGACTTCTCTTCCTTATGTGAATCAAGAATGATTGAGAGAATACTATAGTGATTTGTAACTTAGTTTTGATGTTGAACAAAAATGAATTAAAGAAACCTTCCAATATATTGGAAAGAGATCATATGTTCTGATATTATCTAAGTAGAAAATGACAATGTAAAAAGTTTGCAACAAGAGTAAATGAGACATAGAAACAGGGATAAATCTTTAACATTTCTCAGAAAATATTGGACAGATACAAAAACCAGAGTGGAGATAAAAAAATCAACCACCACCAGTGGCTTTTCAAAGAAGAGTACAGATGACTGACTAGAGGACTAGAAAATGAGCTATTTTATTATTTATTTTGAGAGAGACTGAGAGCGAGTGGGAGAGGGGCAGAGAGAGAGAATCCCAAGCAGGCTCCACACTGTCAGTGCAAAGCCTAATGTAGGGCTGGAACTCATGAAACCATGAGATCATGACCTGAGCCAAAACCAAGTATTGGAAGCTCAACCGAATGAGTTGCCCAGGTGCCCCAAGATGAGCTATTTTAAATGCTCAATTATGATAGTAAAATTCAGATGCCAGTTGAGACACCTTTCTTTAAAAGCAAATATTTTTTAATGTTTATTTTTGAGAGAGAGACAGAGCATGAGTGTGGGAGGGGCAGAGAGAGAGGGAGACACAGAATCCGAAGCAGGCTCCAGGCTCTGAGCTGTCAGCACAAAGCCTGACGCGGGGCTCGAACCCACGGACCATGAGCTGTCAGCGCACAGCCCGATGCGGGCCTGGAACCCACAGACTGTCAGATCATGACCTGAGCTAAAGTCAGACGCCCAAGAGACTGAACCACTCAGGTGCCCCAAGACACCTTTCTTTCCTCAGAGTGTCAAGCTTCAATCCTACTTCATGTTAGTGGGCGCCTGGAGATCTTCCACTCATGCGGCAGATTGGAGTTGGGGAAGGCAATGAAGAAAATGTTTACCCTCTTGTAATTCTAAATATCTGCTTCTACAAAATGGAGTCAGTGAATACATCATTGAATCCCCCCCAACTGTGTACCCATTTCACTGCAGATGATTCCAGATGAGACCCAAATCCTCCCTCTGATTTCCCTTGGAAAACCTCAGTCATCCAAGGCACACATGCATGTGAGTGTATGGATAAAATTTTCTTGAGATTGGGGACCCTGCAGACCTATCCGTTAATATATTGCTTGACTTATTTTCTCCCTGTTAATACTCCCTTTATGTATTTTCTTCCCAATTATCTGGAGCCTGATCTTTCTGAAGATTTCTCAAACTCCACAGTCTTCATTTCACAGAACAATTTAACTTTTCCACTCCTACACAGTATGGTTGCTCACTGTTATGTACCTCTGAACTCATCAATGTACTATACTGATGATGAATCATTGGCTACAGGACAGAAAATAAAGATTTTGAAATGTTCACTTTTTCCTTATTCACCACTATGCTAGAGGGAAAGTGAATAAATATATTTTATATCCTTAATCCTATTACAGCATCCCTTTAGATGAAAAAGTAGCTGTATTTAGCTTTTAACTTTTAATGTTTTATATAATAGTCCTTTTATTTGACAAAGATTCATTCCTGCTGGTAATTATGGCTACAGAAATCATCAAGCACTGTACCAGTCACTGCTAAGTGCACTGTATCCATAAGTTTAACTAATGGACATTAACAAATGTGGAAACTGAGAATTAAAGATGTTAAGTTTCGGGGTGCCAGGGTGGCTCATTTGGTTAAATATGTATCTCTTGATTTCAGCTCAGATCATGAATTCACAGTTCATGGGCTCAAGTCCGTGTTGGGCTCTGTGCTAACAGTTTTGGAGACTGCTTGGGATTTTGTCTCTCCCTCTCTCTCTGTGCCCTTCCCCTGCTTGTGTTTTCTGTGTCACAAAATAAATAAACAAATTTAAAATATGTTCAGTTTCACCTAGATTTTCACTTCATTTCCCTTAGATTTTTTACTATTTTAGCCATGATCCAAACCCATGTAATCTGATCGTGAAATACAGATTATCATCACACTGTATCATACTGGCTGATTGAGAAGTAATGTGGGGATGATTACTTGAGATCACTGATCACAAAGGATTTTAAGACAAAACTCTTGATGTTTCCAGTCTTGTCCTTTTAGCCATGTTCCCTATACAGTGAGCATGCGATTGCTAAAATCCTAGCTTTGTGGACATTTCCCATTCAGTAAGGATGAAGTTTAATTCTGTCTCTGCTCAGTATGGTAAAATATGGAAGTGGAATTTAACTCATTTTCTTCCTTTCTTAAAATATCTCTGTCTCTGTTCTGTATACTGTTCTCTAATGGCATTACTGTGTCTTTAGTTCTTTAATTCAGTCTGTAAATTGTAGGTTTTAAGGTGGGAAGATCTATGAGAACAATGTTGTGAGAGAAAGAAATTAAAGGTAATCTGTCAGAACTGTCGAACCAAAAAAAGGTGTTGAAGACATTCAACCTTAGATAAAATACTTTATATTTTGATTCGTTTGAGCCACAAGGCTCAATATTTGTGATCCCTAGGATATATTAGCCCTTGTTATGTGTTTACTTTTTCCTCCATTAATATTCATTTTGCTTGTTATAGTCTCAGACCTGGAACACTTAAAGTTCTTGCAAACCACAACAAAAAACAAGCTTGCTAAACAGGCAAGTTTTGGCTAACTGACACATGCTTTTTTTTTTTTTTTTTTTTAAATTTTACCCAGACTTGTCTAATCAAATTTTCTATGCTGTTGTGTACATTAAAGGACATTGATTTTATATTAATGGGCTTAAAAATGATTAGGTAAAGCCATAGTTCATTGACATTACATCCTTAATGATTTTCATTTTTAACAATAATTTACTTATCTGGGTAGACTAAAAAGAATGTGAGAATTTCAAGCATAAGAATGACACCCTGGGTCGGATTTACCATTTTCTAGCTGTGTGTCTGTGGGCAAGCCACTTCATGAGTCAGTCATTTTTCATTTCTAAAATGGGCTTAATTATGCCTCCCTCAAAAGTTTGTTCTGACCAATGAGACAAAAGAAGTGAGAGCGCTTCTTTATAAATAGCAAAGTGCCTGGTAAATGTTACATAATTACTTAAAAATGTTTTAGGTTTATAGAATGTAAAACATTTTATATTTTAGGTGTATTTTAAAATATGAGTATGTAAGTTCCACACAAGTTTAAGGTATAGATCACTCTGAAACCTTTAGAGCCAATGCTTAACTTTATTAAATTAATACATAGTTTAAAAAGTTTAAGTCTATAATTTTATTCTTGAGATAATTGTTTGAGTTGAATTGTTACTGCTCCCATTATGTGAGGAAATAACATAACTTACTATCTTAGACACTCGATTTGAAACTTAGGTGTGGCTGATATATTTTAATTTTGAGACACTTTACTGAGTGGAAGGCAAGGTATATTTTATATCTATTACTATATTCAATACTATTATTATCGAGTTGGAAACTTTCAAGATATTCAAAAGGCAGTGATACTGAAGATTTAAAAATCTATCCTTTATAGCAGCTTGTGATCCAAGGTGCTTAGATGTTTATAGCTTGATCTGTGTGTGTCTGACAAAGGGGCTGACTCCCCTTCAGGAGCTTTAAACATCATAACCATTCTGATTGTATCCAGAAATAGACCTCTATCCATTATCTGTCCTGCCTCCTCATCTACTGCCCGCTTCAAATTCCACTATTTCTCCTGATTCCTGAGCATCTAATTTTATCTCATAAGTTTTTATTGGACTTCATTTCAGTGAAACAGGACTTGAAATCTTACTGTCCTAGGCAACTAATGGCAACCCCTTTTGGTTTACATACTAATAGTAAGATGAAACTTAGCATCCAGTAAAAGTTCATTATTCAGTTTTTGCATTATCTAAAGTGCTTATAGTTTAAAAAAGAGGTATTTGAAAATGGCTCAGACACTAAATTGCCAGATAGGGCAAGGGGAATGAATCAGAAAAGGGCTAAAAGACAGATAACACGTTTCATTTCTGTATCTCCCTCTCTCTGAGGAAAGCAGTTATCAGACAGAAAGTAGTTTTGCAAGCATTTGTGGTTTAAAGCAGTTTTATTTTTCTATTTTAGCAACAAAGCCTTTCTTCACCATGTAACTTAAATGTTAACTCTTCCTTGAGACATTCTGTGGTCCGTAAGTGTCAAAGAAAAACCGTTTGAAAGTCAATTAGTTGGGAAAATACCCAGGAGTCAAGATGGAGAAATATGCCTCACAGTACTGAAAATAGATAACGCCAAGGGATTAAATGTGAAAACAACCAAATGATATTCGTTAACCAATTAGACTGACATGGTGACTGGAGCGATGTCTGACACTCAGGCGATTCTCTGTAAATGAGTGATTAGTGAATGTTAACTGCCAGGAATTGGCACACACTGGCCTTCAATATCAGATGAAAAGCACTTTGTTAATATTTGATGAAGAGATTTCTATGTCTTGATTATAGGATACTTAAAATGAGTGTGTATTTCCATAGGTAGAGAACATTATTCTTTTAAATTATTCCATTTATTTTGAAATGACTATAGATTGCCAGCAAGCTAACTGCAAAGACTATACAGAGAGGTTTCTTTTTTTAATAAAGTTGTTGTTTTAATTCCAATATAGTTATGGCCATGCTAGTGTTATGTTAGTTTCAGGTATACAATACAGTGATTCAACAATTCTGTACATAGCTCAGGACTCATCATGATACGCGCACTCTTTAATCCCCATCACCTATTTCATCTCCTCCCCCCCCCCCCCCCCCCGCCATCACCTGCCCTCTGGTAATCATCAGTTCTCTGATTCTAGGTTTGTCTGTTTCATTTCAATGTTTCTTCCAGTTTATGACTTCAGCATCTCTAGATAAGCAGATAGCAGCTGTGACTGTCTGGATGCATTTGTCTCTCAATTCTTTGTGTGTGTATGTGTGTGTGTCAGTTTTCACGGCTCATACTAGGTCAGCTGATCTCTCCTTTTATAGATGTCTCATATAAGTTAATGTCTTCCCAAATAAGGGAATTATTTAGATCTGAGTTCTGTCTATAGCTAAGGGGTGCTGTATACATACTACAGAAGACTGAAAATGAGAAGGCAAGGGACAGGAAACTTTTCTGTAAATGACGGGATAAAAATACTGTTTTCTGTATAAACCTAGGTAAAATATATTCCTCTGAGATGACATTTAAATCTTTGACTAAACAGATTTAATATCCCCATTAGTATACACTAGATCTTCTCATGTCTTCTCTGAGTTCCTCATATCCCTCATGGTGAAAATATTGATAGTATGGTAAGATCATCTTGGTCCATAGTTTTGAAAAGGAAATTTCTGAGGCCCCTTGGAAGAGCTAACATATTTTTCCCTAATTCTTGAGTTGCTCTTTTCTTATTTTCCTTTATTTTGTTTTATTTTTTTTTTTTACCGGGATATTCAACTGTAGACTGTTTTCATTCATATATATATATATATATATATATATATATATATATATATATCAAATTTTAGAACTTGGTCTTCATGACTTGATCCTTGATTTACAGGCCTATGTTTCATCTGGGAAATTTTCTTATTTTATTTCTAATCATATTGTTTCTGTTCCTTCATTTGTTCACTGGTGCTTGTCAAACTAGGCCCTCACTCTTTACTTTTCACGTGTGTAATTTAAAAAAAAAAACAGCTTTTTATAGTGATTGATATTCCTATGTATTTCTCAGATTTCCTCCAGATCAGTGACTAAGTACATAGCCTACCATTTAGTGCTCTCATCATGCTGCTATAAGGCAGCAGGAATCAACATATTTTCAGTCTGTTTTTCATCAGTCTGTTCACCATCAGGTGACGAAACTCAAGGGTTATAGCAGGTCTGCTATGTTTAAGGAGTTTCTAGGAATGCAGGTTGAATTATTCCTAAATATCGAAATGTTTGAATTATGTATCAAAATATTACCTATCATCTCCTACTTTATAAAGACCTCTCCACGATGGGCAGCAAGTTGGAGTGAGCTCCCACATCACAAATGCCCTGGAGCAAAATGTATAAGCATCTTTACTGTTTGGTCAAATCCCCCTTGCTCCTATGGATAAAGAAGTACAAAATACATTTTTTAAATTTTTTTTAATGTTTATATTTATTTTTGAGACAGAGCATGATCGGGGAGGGGCAGAGAGAGAGGGAGACACAGAATCCGAAGCAGGCTCCAGGCTCTGAACTGTCAGCACAGAGCCTGGCGCGGGGCTCAAACCCACAAACCGTGAGATCGTGACCTGAGCAGAAGTCGGACGCTCAACCGACTGAGCCACCCAGGCACCCCTACAAATTTTTTTTTTCAGTTTCCTAGGATGCTGTGTGTTATCTAACTTTATAAAAGTCATAATGCACTCTCTCATAAATTTATTTTATTTTACTAAATGTGATCTATTCCCCTGTCCAGTATACTAGAAGCCCCTATGAAGAATACAGTATACTCAATTACATTTTGGCAGTATTAAATTTATTTATTTTACAATATTGCACAGTTGGAAGTTGGTTGATTTTATTTTTTATTTACTATGCTTTGTGTCTCTGCCATCTTCCCCATTTTTCATTATCACTTTTTGCTTATCTTTACAGATGTCACGTCCTCTTACATATTCTTGAAAACGTCAATAAGATGTCTTCCAAATAGTTGATAAATTTCATTTGTAAAGTCATTTTCAGGGATTTGACATCCTTCTGTCAAGGACAAGTTTATAATCACCTTAAAATCTGGTAGTTTTTCAGAAATCTCATGTCATGTAATAAAAGCTAAAAAATACACATTTTTTTTACAAGTGTGAATATGTAAACTAGGTCTAGAAGAATACCTAAGCTGGAAATACCGGTTTCTTCAGAGAAGGGGAATGGAAGTTAAGTGATAAGATTAATTATAAAGATTTTCCTAATAAACACTGTTTTTTTAGTTTTAAGTTTAGAGTGAAGTGCAACCATGCTTTTTTGTGATTATTTCAAAAGAAAATACACTTGTCATTGTCATAGTAGATAAGATAATAAGAAATGTCTGGTAAATTTGCCAAATGGCACCTATTGATGTTTTTGAAAATAAGAAAGAACACTATGAAAGCAGAAAGAAAATTGCAGTGATTGAGAATTAACTAGAAAATGAGGAAACATAAAACCAAAGAAGGGATTAAGTTCCAAGAAGCTTTATGGTGACGTAACCAGCAAGAGAGTTGTGGCTAGAAAAGGAAATGGAGTTACTGGAGTGTTTATCTTTTGTTTTTGTTTCAGCAAATTGAACCTTAAGGTTATTTGCTTGTTGGATGGTAAGTTCCAGAAGAGGGGTTTCTCATCAGTAGAGCAAGACAAATAGATGAGGAAGTCATGAGACCAAACACTTCAGAAAGGAAAAATCATTAGGCTAGAAGAGGAGGGCTGACTGAACTCAGGCTGGATGGAAAAAGAAAGAATACCTTCTCTATTGATTATCAACTGAGTAGCTGAAAGGTGAGAGTCCATAAGATTACCAGCTAAGAATGGAAGGAGTGATGTTAGAGGCAGTAGGGATAGGATAGGAGAGAGTTTAATAAGTTGAGAAGTGTGGCATATAACATTTATATAGAGAAAGCCCTTCGATGTGTGTGTGTGTGTGTGTGTGTGTGTGTGTGTAAAGACAGGAAGCTAAAAGGAAGAATGTATATAACTTGCAGTCTATTATTTGGATGAACATTTAGTCCAGCTGTGTTCCGCTCCCACTATTAGGGCTGAATATACAGTGTGATTGGACAAGGACTTGATCCCCCTGCTCATAGCTTTCAGTTGAGGTAAAGATAATGAATCTTTAGTATTGGAAATCTATTTCTTCTATATGTGCTATGTTTTCTCAACCTTATCAGAACACGTGTATGTTTTTAATTAAAGACATGGGAAATAAATTTTAAGTATTATCTGGTAGGAGTTCCTCAGTCCATTCAGTTCTTAAGTCCTAATTAATATACCTTATACTTGAAAGCCTAACTAATTTCAAGGAATATTTTATATAATAGGATAGCATATTAATATATAACTGAAAGTTTGCAAACAAGTTTTTATTTTTTTTATTTTATTTTTTTATTTGTTTTCAACGTTTATTTATTTTTGGGACAGAGAGAGACAGAGCATGAAGGGGGAGGGGCAGAGAGAGAGGGAGACACAGAATCGGAAACAGGCTCCAGGCTCTGAGCCATCAGCCCAGAGCCCGACGCGGGGCTCGAACTCCCGGACCGTGAGATCGTGACCTGGCTGAAGTCGGACGCTTAACCGACTGCGCCACCCAGGCGCCCCTTTTTTTTTTTTTTTTTTTTTTTTTATTTTTCAACGTTTATTTCAAACAAGTTTTTAAATGGTATTAGGAGGCACCTGGGTGGCTCAATCAGTTAAGGGTCCGACTTGGGCTCAGGTCACGATCTTGTGATTCACGGGTTTGAGTCCCGCTTTGGGCTGTGTGCTGACAGCTCAGAGTCTGGAGCCTGCTTTGGATTCTGTGTCTCCCTCTCTTTCTACCCCTCCCACTCATGCTTTGCTCACTCGCTCTCCTTCAAAACTAAACATTAAACAATTAAAAAATGGTATTATCTTTTCATTCATCATCACAAACAGAAACAGTGTCCCTTATAATCTAGAATTAAGCATGGGATTTTTTCATGGCTCCTTCTGAATAGAATGGTAGGCAAAAAGATTCTAGTAACCAGTACTGAAAATAAAGAGCTGAATGTGGACCTGAAACTCTAAGAAAAAAAACCTGAATAAAAACAATGTGTAGTAAATAATACAAAAGGGGAGAGAAAATGTTAAACACTTTAAGATACAATAAAAATTAAGATTAAAAAGACTGGTGACAATAAACCATTTTCTAAATAGTAACTTGCAGCAACATGGAAAATTGATGTGAAAATATTTTCTAAGCTTTAGATATTAGAAATCTCAGGAGTTTCATAGGACTCTAATAATCTTTGTAAACACGAACTATATATAATGTAGCTTATAAAAATATTATTTTAGAAATGTCATATTTTAAAAATTAATTCACTGATTTCTTTGAAAACAATTTTTCCAGATTATGTGTGAGCATAACTGCATGGTTTCAATTTTTGGAAAACTAACTTATGTAATATATGAAGGAATTGCAAAATGGAACAAGAAGGAAGTTAGGACAGATTTAGCATATTTGATCTCATGAATGTTTATTGATAAACTCATCTTGTTTTTCAATATCTTTTAGGTTTTATTTGGAAAATAAAGGAATAGATTATAAAATTGACAACTTCATATAAATCTTGAGTAAATTTCCTTCTGTTGTACTATACACTTCTCTGTTCTGGAAATGATTTTATTAAAAATTCAACAAAGGGTTATATGGAAAAATATGTATATAAGCATAACCTCTGTTGGTCTTTTTTTTTTTTTTTGAAGCAAAAATAGCCCCATAGCAATCAACAAGATGACAGTCATTTTACCTAGATTATGTGTTACAGAAAGAACTCCTTGTCCCTCTTACAACTCATGTCCCAGATGTAAATGTATTAACTCAGCAGAGTAAAAGAAAATAATCCAAGAAAATTAAGAATTCTAAGTTAAAGATTTTTGGAAAAAACACAGAAATACCACCTCAGTCTATGCCTATGTTCTTCTTAGTGTTGGCTCTTGGGTTGCTAATTAACAACAAGCATAATCCAGCCAGGGGTGCCTCAGTTGCTCAGTCAGTGAAGTGACTGACTCTTGATTTTGGCTTACGTCATGATCTCACAGTTTGTGGGTTTGAGCCCCACGTTGGGCTGTGTGCTGACAGCATGGAGCCTGCTTTGGATTCTTTCTCCCTCTTTCTCTGCGGCCCCCCACTCGTTTTCTTTCCCTCTCTCTCAAAAATAAATAAACATTAAAAAAGTATAATCCAGTCATCTTTAGAAACAGTGTAATGTTGCTTCAGTTCATTCATTCATAACATAACACCTTAACCCTGATTACATATTTTTTTAATAGAAAACCTTTTTTGCAGTTTGATTTCGCTACATATTTTAAACAAATTGGTTAAGCACAGTGCTAATGAGGTAATTTGCTATAAGCCAAGTAAATATGTTCTGTTCTATGTCAATAAATCGTGTCTCTTGCCCTAGATAAAACCTTTGATCTAAATTTGTCATTTATCATAATCGGAGTCAAATGATAGATACAATTGGGTAAGTTCAAAATTTATTATTACAAAGAAAATGTTAACTTACATGAATATAGTTCACATGCATCAAAACACTGCACAAAAACTACAATTCTTTCAAAGCAAGTTGAAAGAAAATTCATCTGGCTACTACTAGTTTTTACTTGACATCAGAGAGGTAATCTCTAATGAGGTATCTAAAATAGAACGTATCACCTCTAGTCCTGTGACCAATTTTTCTTAGCACTTATGAACACCTGATGAATTATAGATCTATTTTCTCACCTCCTCACTGGAATGAAATCTCTTGTGGAACAGACGGTTGTTCTGTTAACTGTTATGTTTTCCTGGTCTTTAGTGTCTGACAGAACTGTTGCCCAGTAAGTATTTTTTGAATTAATAATTCACCCTTTGAACTACAAATATAAAAGAATTTTTAAAATTACTGTTGTACAGAAAGACAAAGAAACTGATCCCATTCACAATTGCACCAAGAATCATCAAATACCTAGGAATAAACCTGGCCAAAGATGTAAAAGATCTGTATGCTGAAAACTATAGAAAGCTTATGAAGGAAATTGAAGAAGATACAAAGAAATGGAAAAACATTCCATGCTTATGGATTGGAAGAACAAATATTGTTAAAATGTCAATACCACCCAAAGCAATCTACACATTCAATGCAGTCCCAATCAAAATTGCACCAGCATTCTTCTCGAAACTAGAACGAGCAATCCTAAAATTTGTATGGAACCACAAAAGGCCCCAAATAGCCAAAGTAATTTTGAAGAAGAAGACCAAAGCAGGAGGCATCACAATCCCAGACTTTAGCCTCTACTACAAAGCTGTAATCATCAAGACAGCATGGTATTGGCACAAAAACAGAAGCATAGACCAATGGAATAGAATAGAAACCCCAGAACTAGACCCACAACCGTATGGCCAACTAATCTTTGACAAAGCAGGAAAGAACATCCAATGGAAAAAAGACAGTCTCTTTAACAAACGGTGCTGGGACAACTGGACAGCAATACACAGAAGAATGAAACTAGACCACTTTCTTACACTATTCAAAAAACCAAAATTAAGATGGATGAAGGACCTGAATGTGAGATAGGAAACCATCAAAATCCTAGAGGAGAAAGCAGGAAAAGACCTCTCTGACCTCAGCCACAGCAATTTCTTACTTGACACATTTCCAAAGGAAAAGGAATTAAAAGCAAAAATGAACTATTGGGACCTCATGAAGGTAAAAAGCTTCTGCACTGCAAAGGAAACAATCAACAAAACTAAGAGGCAACCGATGGAATGGGAAAAGATTTTTGCAAACTACATATCAGACAAAGGGCTGGTATCCAAAATGTATAAAGAACTCACCAAACTCCACACCCGAAAAACAAATAATCCAATGAAGAAATGGGTAGAAGATATGAATAGACACTTTTCCAAAGAAGACATCCAGATAGCCAACAGGCACATGAAAAGATGCTCAACGTCACTCCTCATCAGGGAAATACAAATGAAAACCACACGGAGATACCACCTCACGCCAGTCAGAGTGGCCAAAATGAACAAATCAGGAGACTATAGGTGCTGGAGAAGATGTGGAGAAACGGGAACCCTCTTGCACTGTTGGTGGGAATGCAAACTGGTGCAGCTGCTCTGGAAAACAGTGTGGAGGTTCTTCAAAAAATTAAAAATAGACCTACCCTATGACCCAGCAATAGCACTGCTAGGAATTTACCCAAGGGTTACAGGAGTACTGATGCATAGGGGCACTTGTACCCCAATGTTTATAGCAGCACTCTCAACAATAGCCAAATTATGGAAAGAGCCTAAATGTCCATCAACTGATGAATGGGTAAAGAAATTGTGGTTTATATACACAATGGAATACTACTAGGCAATGAGAAAGAATGAAATCTGGCCTTTTGTAGCAATGTGGATGGAACTGGAGAGTGTTATGGTAAGTGAAATAAGTCATACAGAGAAAGACAGATACCATATGTTTTCACTCTTATGTGGATCCTGAGAAACTTAACAGAAGACCATGGTGGAGGGGAAGGAAAAAAATAGTTAGAGAAGGAGGGAGCCAAACCATAAGAGACTCTTAAAAACTGAGAATAAACTGAGGATTGATGGGAGATGGGGGGAGGGGAAAGTGGGTGATGGGCATTGAGAAGGGCACCTGTTGCGATGAGCACTGGGTGTTGTATGGAAACCAATTTGACAATAAATTTCATATTAAAAATAAAAAAAAAATTACTGTTGTAAAATTTAATGGTATATACACACTTTAAAAATATTTCAATACATATGCTTAGTTTGGAGAGGTATAACTGAACAGACTCTTCAGTACAGCCTACTGAAAACTGTACAAGATTAATAAGTATCACAACACCAATAAGTCATATAGGCCATTGTGATAAAGCAAAATCTTAAAATACGTATTTCACATCCATGTATTTTCACCAGTATTCCCTCTTCTACTACAATGAGTAATACACTAAACATAAGTAGATATAATCTTGAGTTCTTTATTTTCTCCATACACGAGTGTGCTATAAATATTATCTGCTTTAATGTACAGATTATTTAAGCACACATTGCTTTCACTTTCCCGGTTTCATAATGTGAATGGCATACTAAGATCTAGCCGTGAAGTTTTATTCACCAGCGTCTTAAAGTAAGTCTTGAAATTGCGGCTGTGGTTGCTGCTTTGAGCCGAGTCCCATTCTGGAACTCTAGGCACAGGTTGGCCTTTCCAAAACCTTCTGATTTGTCATCAACACAGAGTGCAGAATGTGTGTGGCGCTAACTCCACTTTGTCTTTCAAGACTTAAGATATTTAAACCAGAATTTATCACAGTTTTCCGGAGGTACAAGTTTCCCCCACTATCTGAAAGTAGAGCGTTCCTATGAAACTTTTAATAAGCCAGAATGGAGTAAAACAAAGAGTATTTCCACTTTCTGAAAGTTTGCATTAAACCATTTAACACTTATGAAAGACCTACGTTAGTACTTATTTCCACTAATGAATCTGAAAGGAGTTTTTGCTTGTATGAAAAAAGCCATTACCACAGGAATGTAGATCTTTGGTAAAAAAAAAAAAAAAAAAGTGGCACAATGTGAATGTCCAAAAAGTGGGGACTATCTGTATCCCTGTGGGCATTTCTCAGAACTTAGTAATATTAGTAAGCCTGACATGGGGCTCCAACTCATGAACTGCGAGATCATGACCTGAGCAGAAATCAGATGCTTAACTGATTCAGCCATGCAGGCACCACTCAGTCAATTTTAAAAAAGAACCTATTCCAGGGATGCCTGGGTGGTTCAGTTGCTTAAGCGTCCAACATCGCTTCTGGTCATGATATCACCGTTGATGAGTTTGAGCCTTGCGTCAGGCTCTGTGCTGACATCTCAGAACCCGGAGCTTGCTTCGGATTCTGTGTCTCCCTCTTTCTCTGCCCCTCCCCCACTCACACTGTCTCTTTCTCAGAAATAAACATTAAAGAAAAATTAGAAAACATATTCCAGAGCTAAAGGAAAGTAATGCAATACTCAGATCCCACAAATGAAGAGGAATCACAAGTCCAGCCAGTATGCTGTTGCTTATTTGGGGGAAAATCTGCTAGTATCTGATAGTGTAGCATATGAATTTTAAAATGGCTGGAGCTAAACTTAACAGGAAACCATAGGGGGAAAGGAAGGGGAAAAATAGTTTCAAACAGAGAGGGAGGCACACCATAAGAGACTCTTAAATACAGAAACAAACTGAGGGTTGATGGGGGGTGGGGAGAGGGGAAAATGGGTGATGGGCAACGAGGAGGGCACTTGTTGGGATGAGCACTGGGTGTTGTATGTAAATGATAAATCATGGGAATCTACTCCCGAAGTCAAGAACACACTGTATATGCTGTTAGCTAATTTGACAATAAATTATACTTAAAACAAAACGAAACATCTGGAGCTGAGAGGAAATGAGGAAGAGCCATGGTTCCAGGAAATAAAGTTGGATCAAACACCCCACATTAAAAAAAAATGACTTGCAAGGGCCAGAATACCAGTGAGTGAGCTGGAAACAGTCTCTTTTGGTTTCAAATAAAAGGGAAGCAGGAAACCACTGGCTTCTTCTTCATATCTATGAGGGTTTTAAAAATTTTTTCTTAGATCTGATAGAAGAGCAATCATATAGTATTTGCCTTTCTGACTTCAGCATGTTTTTGATGTCCATCCAAGTTGTCACAAATGACACTATGTCATTCTTTTGTCTAATCAGTGTGTGTGTGTGTGTGTGTGCACGTGTGTGTGTGTGTGTACACATACCAAAATTTCTTTATCCTTTCATCCATTAATGGACTCTTAGGCTGTTTCCATACCTTGGCTGTTGTAAATAATGCTGCAGTGATGATGGAGGTGCATATATCTTTTTGAGTTAGTGCTGCATCCTCTTTGTATAAATACACATAAGTAGAATTGTTGGATAGCATGGAAGTTCTTTTTAATTTTCTGAGTAACCTTGATAATGTTTTCTGTAGTGGTTGCACCAGTTTACATTCCCACCAACAATGCATGAGAGTTCCCTTTCCTCAACATCTTTGTTAAGACTTGTTTCTTGTCTTTTGATATATATATCACCTCACACTTCTCAGAACAGCTATTCATTGTGGTTTTGATTTTCATTTTCCTGAATTAGGGATATGGAGCATCATTTATTATGCCTGTTGGCCATCTGTATGCCATCCTTGGGAAAATGTCCAATTCGTCTGTTCACTTTTTAGATTTTGTTACTGAGCTGGAGTTCTTATATGTTAGATATTAACCCTTTATTGGACAATATCTGGATTTGCAATATTGGATTTGCAAATACCTTCTCTCACACAGTGGATTGCCATTTTGTTTTGTTCCCTGAGGGCAGCTTCATTGGCCACTAAATGTGTGACCAACTGAAGCTCTAGAACAAGCAAAGAAACCTCCTTCACAGAAAGACTGGCAGACAAGTTAGCCTAAGTCCTCTATTAGTGCCATGGTGGTGTTAGCCTGCCAAGAACCATCTCTAGCTGTTACAGTTCTATGGGGCCCAGAAATGCAAACCCTCACTGTACCTCAGCCAGGTGATCAAGGGGCATTCCCTAGGCAGCAGCTCCAACAACCAGGGTATCAGACATAAACACCAAGGCACCAGATACATGTAAATCTCCCCTCTAGGGAGACAGTGATGTTCTGGAATATAGTGGAGGGTGAGGAGGAAGATAGTGCCTGCCCTCTGAATTCTCTGGAAAGGATTACAGTTGGCTCCTGGATGTGTATTTCATCAGAAGTCTTCCCTTCAGGCCACAATCCTAGTGGTTAGCTAACAGGCTCCTTCACAGAAAGACTGAGCTCTTGGGTCTCTTGTAGCTGTTTAAGAACTCTTTATTGGTTACCGTCCTGTGGGGCCCAAGTGGCCACCAGAACCAGGCAATGGAGAGGTGTCTCCCTGGCAGTAGTCACAAAAATAAGGGCCCCAAACAAAGGTATGAGTTACTTTCTGGGTGACACCAGTTATTACAGTCCACTAGATCAGGAATGCCAAGTCTCCTGGCCTCTAGAGCCAGGTGATCAACAAGCATCCCCTAGGTGGCAGCCATTAAAAAATCAGGGCACCAGATGTGTGTAAAAGCTCTTTTCTGGGAGATATTGGTCCTCTGGAGCACGGCTAAGGAAGAATGTGAAGATGATGCCTGCCAGTTTCCATCCCCAGAGAACATTCCAGAGGGCTCTTAGATTTGTGTATCAAATTAGATGCTTGCCCTTCAGGCTAAGCCTTTAATATAAACAGGTAAAACTCCTTCCCTTTACGCCCATGGCCATAAGCAGCTGCCTCTGAGCTGGGCTCTGGAGTGGGGTGAGTTTGAATATATGAGCCCTTTAAGAGCAGTTTCTCAGTTTCTTTTCTTAACAAGACTTAGATGCTATAGTCTTGTGGGTCTTGCGATATGAGTCCTATTGGTTTTTGGAGTTACATGTGTTTAAGGCTTGTTTCTCAAGTGTGTATCTTAAAAGTTGAGATGCCTGATGTGGGGTTTGAACCCTAGGGTCCTCAGGGAGATGTGCCTGGTTTTGAGTTCACTGTAGGTTTTGGGTCTTTGCCAGGAGTAGGGTTTATGGTGAGATTCTGTCCTGGCTTCTCAAGCTACTTTGCAGTTTTCTTGCATTTGCCCAATGTGTACTTGTCACTTAGCCTTTGCGTTTTTTTTAAAGAGGGAATTTTTCCCTATATAGCTATAGACTCAGTGTGTCTGTGGGTGGAGGTCTATTCAGGATCTTCCTCTATCATCATTTTGAAACAGAACATTCTGGAATTTATATTTTCTCTGTACCCTAAGCTATGCACTGCCAAAAACTGAAAGTGGCTTCAATTACCAAACAGAAGCAAATCCTCAATGGAGTTATTTCACATTCAGGCTTTAAAGAACCCAACAGATAAAAGTTTAAGGATGATAAGCTCACAATAAAACCACCAACACGTGGGAAAACCAACCACCGTGACTGAGTCTGGAGAAATAACCAACTGCACACTCAGGCACAAAAGATTGCATACATATTATTGCATCCATAGTATAGAATTCACTTATAGTTTAATAAAATATGTCATATTTTAATAATTAGGTATAAAATAAGTAGCAGCTCATAAATAGCCAAACATTTGAAAAAGAACTAACTTCTAGAACTAAAATATAATTAGAAAATAATCTAAATGGACTATGATTGCTGGTCAAGCAACAGAACATCAAAGTAAAGAGAAGATCTTAAAAATGGCCTATGAAAATTAGACTAACATTTAATTTCTCAATAACAACAATAAACACAGGAAGTAGTATCTACAATTTAGGTATAAGAAAAAAAAACTTGCTGAAACTATATATTGAGAAAACTATTTTAATATTGTAGTGGAAACTATTTTTAGGTCAACCAAATGCTCAATACAGTATCTTCTAAATGTAAGAAGAAATATTGCACGTGGAATTTGAGAAACAAAACAAATAAGCAGAAAGGAAAAGAAAAAAAAAGGAGGCAAACCAAGAAACACTCTTCAACATAGAGAACAAACTGATGGTTACCAGAGGGTAAGTGGGTGGGGGATGGGTGAAATAGGTATTGGGAATTAAGAAATGCACTTGTGGTGAGCCCAGGGTGCTCTATGAAAGTGTTGAATTGGTATATTGTACACCTGAAACTAATATTACACTGTATGTTAACTAACTGGAATTTGAATAAAAACTAAAAAAAATATTGCATTTGGAAGTTCTAAGAGGCAAGGAAAAAAATAGCAAAATATTAGCAATTACATGACTAAGGCAAATATGAACTTTATAAAGTCATGATGATAATATGATAACGATGGCCAATTTGTGGTTTGCTAAAAGATAGAATATTAATTATTAGTTTGTATGTCCCACATGCCTAGAGCAATGGCATTGTTAAAAAAAATTGAGGGGGCCTTTAAAAAACAAAATCATTCCAATGTATTTGAATAGTTCAGGAGAATGATAAATATATTGAAAAATGTAAAAATACCAATAAAGGTCTTTACTGTGAGAATCTGAACAGCCCAAAGGTAGCCTCTTTGGCAGTCTGCATAGTATAGACCTGATGCACTGAATTTCTAGCTTTTCTATTGGCCCTGAAGTTTTCTTGCCTTGCTGACATGCTTCAGCAGCTCCTTCATTTGCCTCCCTCATCTCTCCTTTCATGTTGCTCTAGAGTGTCTCTGTGATATTGCCTGTCCCTTTGGAATACTATTTGAACAGCTGTTTGTGCTGAGAACGACACTTACTGCAGTTTTAATCGACTGCATCTCTTGATATATACATACATACATATATATATACATATATATTTGCATATATATATTTATATATATATTATATATATATAAATATACATATATATTTGTATATATATCTAATGTATATATATATTATATATATATAAATATACATATATATTTGTATATATATATTATATATATATAAATATACATATATATTTGTATATATATATCTAATGTGTGTGTATATATATATTGTGTTTACAAGCATTGAAGTGATTTTTAACAGTGGAGTTTGTGTGTAAGGAAAAGTTTTCTCACCATTATATGTATACATTTGTGTCGTGTATCCTATAACATCACAAGGGAGAAATGTAGTATAATGGAAAAGCATAAAGCCAGAAGAATTTGTGTCTTGTCTCTGCACTAATTTGCTCTGTGATCTTCTCAATTCACCTAACCTCTCTGGATAATAACACTTGTACTTCCTACCTTGAGGATAAAAAAGAACTAATAGCTATTAAATTGCTCTGAAACAGTTCAAAGTGTTACTATTACAAAAGAACAGACCACTTATCAAAGAAAAAAAAGAACACAGCTAAATCCTGCAGCCACTTCACTTATTTTTTGTCTTGCCTTGGGGAATTATTCCATCAAATGTTGAGCTATCCACTTTAGAATCCTTCAAGCCCTCAAATGATCAATACTTTATTTTCCTCTCTTTCTATTTGTATCATGTAGCTTTGATATGCATACAAGGTTAAGAGGGGAAAAAATCAGAGTTTCATTGTGTTTTCCCCATGATGATAGGTCTGATGCTGGCTACAATGGGTGTAAGTTTCAAATAAAATATTCCAATTATTCATAAATAGTATTTTGAATGGGAAAAGATTCCTCAGGTATATTGGAGAACTTTCTTTCTTGGAAGTGTTTATAAATTAGCCCGGACTAAATGTGTAGAACGTTATGAAGACAAATAGATGAGCTGTATTCTATATTAATGTTTTTTATTTCATACAAGGATTTCAGATAATTCTGTTGCTTCAACAGCTTCAAATTTCTTACTTAGAATGTTTATTTTCCTTATAAGACCTGAAGGTCTTTCCCAAAGCTTTTAACTTCTCTCTCCTTTGCACTGTGCTTTAGCTACTTATTTGCCTGGGCCAATTATTTTACCTATGCTGGAACATGTAGCTTTTCCTAAGAATAATTACTTGGCCATAGAGTTATTTAAAATGCTTAAATTAAGATTCTTCTCCTGACAGTGGTAGTTTCAAACAACCCTCCTCTTGAGAATAGCTAGGGAAGTTGGAAGAAGTTAATTTTTAAAGATTTTTCTTAAAGGTTTTGGAGGACCTAACAAATCACTGAGAAATTGTGAAAACAAGGTAGCACAAAGAGGGAAAGAACTCTAGCACTTAGAATTACTTTCAATTCAAGCCTTTTTCCAATTCCACAATCATGGCTGAAAGTTGAGAGACTGAGATCTGTGGGGAAGAATTTGGAATTCAAGGCCCACCAAGGTGGAGCAGCCATTGCTAACCAGTAGGCTTAATGTGTTCTGTCATTGTTAACCTCCTACTCTAGCTGCTTGCCCAAAAATAGGAAGGTAACTTCATCCAAAAATTTCACATTATCTTTACATTAGAAAAATGTACAATAGGAGTATTCAGTAAAAAAATAATCAGGCATGTGTAGAAACATGAACTTCAGTTGGAAAATCAAGAGGCATTATAGACAGTAAAAAAGCAAACCAAAAACCCCAATGAATCCAGATGTTGACTTCAGGATAAAAATGCTTGTGATGATTAAAGAAGTAAGACAAAATTGATAATTTAAGTCAAGGGCTGAACACTATTGAAAAGGACCGGATGGAGAGGCTAGAACTGAAGACTAAAATAACTGAAATTTATAACTCAATGAACAGGTAATGCTGTGGAAGATTAACTATAGTTAGAAAGCAAGTGAGTACACTAAGGACACATCCGAAGAAAATATCCAGATTAAAAGTACAAAAAAGCACAGGAAATTGTACAAAAGACATATGGGGAACAGGCAAAAAGTCCAATATATGTACCTGGAGGCCTAGAAGGAGAGGAGAAAGAAGACAGAAGTGATACAAAGAGAAAATGGGAAGAAAGAATTGCAAACTATCAAATATCAACACTTATGAAAACCAAATGTGAGTAAATCTTAAAAGCACGAAAAACAAAATGATGTATTCTGAAGGTACAAAAATGAGATTGGACTGATGCCTTAAACAGTGGAGATCAGACTAAGATTAATATGTTTGATGTACAGGAGAATAGTTGGCAAGTTAAAGTTATATAACCCATTTATACATCCTTAAGAAAACAAGAAAACCAAGCAACTAAATACAAACAGCTCAAAGGCTATTAAAAGATAATATGCATTATGAAGTGTAAATTGGTAAATTGGAAAATATTTTTTTTAAAGTTAAGAGGCATATGGAATTCCATTGGTTGCTGTAAGACAAATTATCACAAACTTAGTGCCTTAAAACAACATGTGTTTATGATGTTGTGCAGTTGCCATAGGTCAGAGTATGAACATACCCTTTCTGGGTCCTCTGCATACGGTTTCACAAGGTTGTGTTCAAGTTGTTGGTCAAGCTGTCTTCTTTCATGAAGCTTGGGATCCTCTTCCAAGCTCATGTGGTGATTGGAAAAATTCCATTCCTTGTGTTTTTAGAACCCAGGTCCTTAATTTCTCATTGAATGTTGGCTAGGGACTGCTCTTGGGTTTTAAAGATCTTCTGCAATTCCTTACCATGGCCCTCTTCCTCAGAATGTGGGAGTTTAATTTGTGAAGGCCAGCAGGAGATTCTCTTGCTCTTGTCTGATAAGGTGGACTGTTACATTATGTCACATAATTTGGGAGTGACTATGCTTTCACCTTTGACACATTCTATTTCCACATCCATTCAAAAGGAAAGAATTACACAAACGTGTGGATAAAGGGCAGTGAGAATCACAGGGCCATCTTAGAAGTCTGTTTACCACAGGAATATAGTGAAAAAGCTAAAACAAGTATAATTGGAATCAGAGTAGCAAAGACAATATAGCAAGACTGTAGACTAAGGATGTGTAACAACCAGAAGTCTCATGTGCTTCTGGTGGGAGAGTATATTGCTATAGACACTTTGAAACACTGTTTCTAAGAAGATCAATTAAATATGAAAATAGAAAAAAAATCTGAAAATTGATATAGAATCCATAAATTTCTTTTTTTAGGAACACATGAAACAAATACATATGATCACCAAAGTATGTAACAGAATGTTCATCACAGTACAGTTTGTAATTTTATAGACTAAAGTGTCTTCTCTCTCAAATTACTGTATTGAACTCTTAACCCCTAATGTAGCTGTATTTGGAAATAGGACCTTTGAAGAGGTAAAGTTAAATGGGGTCATAAGGGTATTGCCAAATCCAATATGACTGGTGTCCTTAAAAGATAAGTTAGAGAAACAAGGGATGTGTGTGCTGAGAAAAGGCCATGTGAGGGCACAACTGGAAAATGACCATCTTCAAACCAAGGAGAGAGGCCTCAGGAGAAATGAAACCTGATGGCACCTTGATTTTAGACTTCCAGCCTCCAGAACTATAGGAAATAAATCTGTTGTTGAAGTCACCATCCAATAATTTGTTACAAACCAACACAATGTCTGCACTGAAAATTACTTGATCCCCATTAGGAGTAGAATAGATTGTGCTATAGTTATGCAATGAAATACTGTATAACAATTAGAATCATGAGCTACAACTACATATGTAATGAGTGAATTACACAAAGCAATTTAGAGTCAAAGCCAGTCATGAAGTAATAATAGATCTTGTATACCAATTTTATGAAGTTCAACAAAAGGCAAACTAAGGTATGAGAAATTAAGGCACTCATTACTCCCAAGGAGCGTAGCAACTGAAAAAAAACAAAACATGTCAGGTTTCTGGGTTGCTGGCAATGCTCTGTTTTAAATTTTATTTTGTGATTTGGGTGCTAGATATAAACGAAGTATGATAAGTTAAAATTCATCAAAATGTATATCTAAGAGATGTGGATATTTTTTAACTGCATATACATTAAAGTTTTAACAAGGTATAGTCAAATCATTTTTGGACAAATGAAACAATTATTATACCCAGAAAATCCTCACTGAAGGAAATAATGAAGAATGTTCTTCAGCAAGAAAGAAAAATTTCCTTGATAGAAACTCAGAGGTGTATAAGAAAATTAAAAAAAAAAAAAAAAAAAAAAAGAAAAACCTTGGATGTATTAGAAAATGTAAAAATGATTCCATTTTATAAAGCAAAAACAAGACATGATCTTTTACAAAACATATAATAAATTAAAAGACAAATCTAGGGGCACTTGGTTGGCTCCGTTAACCCTCCTCTTGATTTCAGCTCAGGTAATGATCTCATGGTTTGTGAGCTGGAGCCCAAGTCAGGCCCTGCACTGCTGTGAGGTGCCTGCTTGGGATTCTCTTTCTCTCTGCTCCTCCCTTGCCCGCCCATTTTCATGAGCACTCTCTCCCTCTTTCTCAAAACAAGTAAACTAAAAAAAAACAAATCTATCATGTAAGTCAGAAGAGGCATGTATAGACTTGAATTCTAAGGTTCTTGCCTATTGGGAATAAAACAATGGTTATATTAGACTTTTATAAATTAGGGGTGCATATTGCAAAATCTAGAACAACCATAAAAGGAACAGTAAATATTTTAATGTCACATTAATATGTACTAAGGGAAAATGTACTAAGAGAAATATTCAATTCAAAATAAGAAAGGAGAAAAGAAATGTAGGTCAGTAGAGACAAATAAAAACAATAAACTAGCAGATTTAAAACCTAATACTTGTAATTACATTAAAAGTAAAATCTTAAACATTCTGATCAAGACAATGATTCTCAGAATAGGAAAAACATGTGAAACACATGCACACAAATGCACATACATGAAACTCTGAGCTGTTTTCAAGAGATAGACCTTAAATATGAAGATTTGAAAAGGATTGAAGTATAAATGTGAAAAGAAACGGACCAAAAAATCCAAAGAATGTTGCTATCACTACAGCAATAGCATACAAAGTAAATTTTAAGGAAAGGAACATCACCATAAAGAGAGTTAATGATAATGGTTACATGCTTTTATTCAATTAATGTCTCAAAATACACAGCATTTATAAGAAAATAAGCTATGTTAGCAAATTTCCCAGTGGTCACTAAAGATGCAGACAGAAGAGTTGGTGTGTGTGTGTGTGTGTGTGTGTGTGTGTAAGATTTAAACAATTAGACTTGCAAATTTGTACATATATGAAATACTGTCCAGCAAATGACTAAAAATGGCCAAGAGTTCTGAAAGGACACACAGCAAATGAGATTTTTTAAACAGTGAAGAAACATGAAGAAGGTACTATATTCAGTAATCAGAAAAAATGCCGTTTACAGCTACAATGAATAGACAAATAGCCAGTTTTAAGTATTGGCAATGGGATTGAGAAAATAGAATTATACGTGGCTGAGGGATGTTAGATTGATACAATTATTAGGAATGGAGTTCCCTTGGAAGCCCACTCTGACATGGTTGGCTGTGTGCAAGAAGTCTCATCAGAATTGCTTTTATATTAACATTTGTGGGAGCACAAAGGAAACGTGCAAGGGCACAGGAGGAGAGGAACTACAATAGACTTGCAACAAAGCCCTCCACTCCACCACATGTAGAGCTCTGGTAATATGCTGCCCTTCAAAGTTGTGCAGAATATGACTTATATTGCCAGGCTTTTATAATCACGCATCATCCAATCATTGGATGCAGACTGCTGAAAAATGGGCCTGACCTCAGAGGAGACAGGTCAGGTCAATGAATGGCAAGTGTCAGAGAATTCACCTGATAGTTGTCCATTACCAATTCTTACAGCAATTGGCAGAATAAGCATGTCTGTCCTTGGAAGAGGGAACCTGGCCAGCCCACCATTGTAGCCACCGTAATACCCAACAGACATTTGTGTGCGTGTGCACCACAGCTGTGTGAGAGTGTTCATAGCAGTATGATTTATACTTCACAAAATTTACAATGAGTGTCAACCAATGAATAAATTTCTACATATTCCTGCTACTAAACAGTATTTAGCAATGAAAATAAACTACAGCTAACTCAACTGCATATGGAATACTGAGACAAAGAAGCCAGACACAATAGAAAACATTGTGATTCTATGTATATAAAGTCCAAAAAAGGTAAAACCGTGGAGCCTTCTAGGGTTCTAGTAACATTCCATGACTCCACCTGACTATGCTCTCTGGGTTCTCTTCCTGTTGTAATTCACTGAGCTGTACTCATGATCTGGCCACTTTATTTTTGTCCACTTCAATAAAAATACATACAACATTTCACACTTCTCTCTGAATTTTTAAAATAGCACATACATTGAACTTCTGATGATATTAAAACTAGGTGAATTTGACAATACATGAAAAAAAGTACAAACACATAATCTTTAAAAAGTAAATTTGCATATTAAAATGTTGTATGTACTTCAGCTTTTATTTTTAATAATTATGTCTCATTTGTGGTGTCATACATCCTAGGGTAAATAGCATGGTCCCCTGTACACGACTATTATTCAGTCTTTGATTTCAGGAATTTTTTTTTTAATTTAAGAATGTTTATATCTGGGGGAAATTAAGGCATTAACTCTGAGGAGAGCTGAAATGCATATTTTCTTGTCTTCATGGATGGTCAGGTCTAGGAAATCTATGATTTGTAAAAAAAATTACTGTATATATGTATATAGTTACATTATGTCGTACCAGTATACTTTTACAAACTGAAATTTTTGTTTTACATTCTTCCCAGTAATAGTTCATTTTATAAGAAAAAAAGTATACCTCAAGTTTAGGGGAAAAATCTGACAATAGGCTGAAAACATCTCCTGTATAGTCTTTCAAAAATTATCTTTTTATTCACATTTAAAAAAATGCATTGATAGGTTGAAATTCAGTCATCTGAGTGATATCTCTCTGGCTATTAACTACATAGTGAGAAATTTGGGTGGGGGAATGCTTGGGTGGGGGAAACACCATAATTTCATAAATATAAGCATTGAGTCATAATTCAAATATTTGTTGATTGCATACTATGTGCCATGGAATGTGTGAGGGATATATCATTGAGCCTATAGATATTTCTGCCCTTAGGTAGCTTGTTTTCTAGCAAGGGATACTAAAACACCACCACTGTAGTAAGTACATTGTTTAGTATACTGGATGAGTGTTATGGGGGAAAGAAAAAAGTAGTAAAAAGGCAATCTGTAGTCTTAGGGGGAATAAGTTGTGCTTTTAATTGTATATTCAGGATGGACCTCAGAAGGAGGCGTTTGAACCGTTGTTTGAAGGATAAGAATGAGTGACTCTTATAGATATCTAGGGGAGGAGCATTCCAGACAGAGAAAAACTGGTAAAAAGGCCTTATGTTGGGAATGCTCCAAACAAGTTTGAAGAATATTGGAGTTCAGTAGGCCTGGAGCAGAGTGAATATGGGCAAATAAGAAAAACGACCAGGAAGTTTGGAGGTGGGCAATAAGGTATGTGGGCTTTTAAGCAATTGTAAACACTTGGGCTTTTGAAAGGAGACATTTGGAAGGGCAGTGATGTTATGATTTGCTTACTAAAAGGATTACTTTGCTGTGTGTTGGGAAGAGGTTGTAGCAGGGCAAGGGCAAAAGCAGGGAAATTTGTGAGAATTTATGTGTTCTGATACTGTAACTGCTGTTCCAGTAATCCAGGGTAGAGATGATGATGGGTTAGAGAAGAGTGTTAGGTCGGGATGTGACAGAAAGTAGTTAGAATTTGGGTACATTTTGAAAACAGAAACTAAAGAATAATCTGACAGATGACCATATAGAATGAGAAATAAAGACAACAGAAAACTAATAGAGTTGCCATCAACTGTGATGAGAAAGCCTGGATGTGGAATGTTTGGGTGAGAAGAACATGTCATGTTAAGATGTCTCTTAAGCATTCAAATGACAATGTACCTTAGGCATCCAGATGAGATTATCAATTGCCACATAAATAACATCCCCAATCATGCTAGTGTGCAATAATTATTATTTTTAATAATTCTTAGAAATGATGATATAAGACTATATGGTTTTGGACTGTCATGTTTGGAGCCTCATAAAGATGTAGGCAGATGTTGACCAGGGCTGAAATGTCCAATATGGCTTTATTCAAATGTCTAGCATTTTTGATATGGATGGTTGATAATCTAGGACACTGAGACCAGGTGGCTTCTCTGTCTTTATGAGGCTTTTTCATATGGTGTCTCTACTTAGTCTCTCTAGCACAGTAGCTGAACTGCTTGAATGATGGTATAGGGCACCAAAAGCTGAACTTGTTAGGCCTTCATAAGGCTTGGAACTTGAACCTGTACGCTGTACTTCCTCAGCGTTTATTGGATTACACAAATCACACAATCCCACTCAATGTAGCAGTGGTGTCCAAAGGCAAGAATAATGGGCAAGAATATATAATATATATACAAAACATTTTTGTGCTGTTTTGTTCTATAAAATGTGTGTTAGTTGACTTGGTTATCAGAAAGGCTTCCAGTGAAAAGTAGGCTATTAAGTTTTTCGAGAGCCATTTTGTAATTCACCAGAGCCATTTTGGAGGTTCGGAGGCTAAATAGCATGAGCACATTAGTTATGAGAGGTCTATTAGGCATACAAGTATAGATGTCAAGGAGATAGTGGGATATAAGAGTTGACATTTTAATAGGGTTGTCTGGTTTGGAGATATAATTTCCAGAATTTTTGGCATATTGAATAGATGAAATCACCAAGAATGTGATCTACATGAGAATCAAAAAGTGAATTCCCATTATGTATTTACAAAATGTTAGTGAACTTGAGACATTTCACATTTGATACGAGTTATGTAGGTAGACAGATTGTGTTTCAGTTATATGGCAATCTAGTGCTCATTGTGTTACCTGTGAGTGTGCTATACTGCTTAGCTGATAGAATTTGAAATGAAAAACAAAAAGGTGTGTAACACTCAGTTGGCTGTAAAGTGTGGTCTTGAGGTAAACTAAATAGAAAAAAAATATCCCGCTCTGATCCATTTTAAAGGTCTCTGGGTAGGGGAAAACACTAAGACATTGTCAAAATATCTTGAGGAGCTAAATGGTTCATTTCATAAGCCTAAACTGGATTCAAGCATCCAGAGAGTAGCTCATAGAAAGGTTCACAGTATTTCTGTTTTTCTGTGGAGTGTTCTGTCCCCACAAGTTTCCATTCTCTACTTAGAAATGAGCACAGCAACAACCCAGGTTGAATCTGATCTGCATGTTAACAGTTGCAGTTGAAATTTCCTATACTTTCCCAAGCATGCTCTATCTGGAAGATTTGGTAAAATCCAGGAACATTTATTGAGCTAGAGGGATAAAGTCTGCCTTGCACCCAATAGATAGGAGACTAGATGGGGAATACAATGGTAATGACCAAATTGGGGTGTGGAAGCAGAAAGAAAGGTGGCCCTGCCCTGCTTGTGAGAAGATGCTCTCTGCCAGCTTCTCTTGAGAAAATAAAGCAAAAGCTTAGCTCTCTAAGGAATTCCTGAAACAGATATGTCAGCTCTGCTTTTCTTTGGATTTACAGTTGACCCTCGAGCAAAGAGTTTGAATTGTGAGGGTTCACTTATGTGCAGATATTTTGATAAACACAGCACAGCACTATAAATGTATTTTCTCCTAGAATTTTCTTACCTTTTCTTTAGCTTGCTTTGTTGTAAGAATATATAATATATACACAAAATGGGTGGTTGTTTTGGTGTTGTTTTGTTTTATAAAATGTGTGTTAATTGACTTGGTTATCAGAAAGGCTTCCAGTGAAAAGTAGGCTATTAAGTTTTTGGAGAGCCAAGTTATATGTGGATTTGTGACAGTATGGAGGGTCAGTGGTCCTAACCCTACCATGACTGGGTACTTTCTTCTTCTATGAAAACACTGACTGACCCAGTTTGGGGATCTAGTTTAAGCGGGGAATGTCAGCCACCTTAAACTGTGCAGTGCTTTAGACTTTTGGCCAAAATTAGGTTAGGCATAAGGAGCCCCTAAAGTCCCGGGCACAGTTGATTCATCAGTAAACTAGGCTTAAGTTTTCTTTGATAAGAAAGAGCATATGTTTGCATGGGTGTTCCCTCTTCGTCTCTCCATGAGGAAACCAGTTTAAACAGTAGGTGGCTGTTTAAGAGTTAAGATCGTTCGTAATGTGAGTACTCCAAAATATGCTATTTTAGTATCCCTGACAACAGCTTCAAGCTGTGTTTAATATAGATCTTTATGAGTAGAACCAAACCATTTACATCACATCTTCTCTGTGCAATATAAACGCGGAGTAAATAGACTAGTCACTCTTAGGCTACTGTTAAAACCACACTGAGCAACTTTACTGGATGCTTATGAACTTGATACACACCACTGAGTTGGGAAGAATTGGACTCAAAGGGAATGCATGCTGATTTGGTTGAATTCCCTTTGTACTTCATAATCCTTACAGATTTACAGCAGAGTTTTTGAGGTAATCTGTGCCTGCCTCTTTTGTAGGATGCTGATTTTTTTTGCTTTGGCTACAGGCATAATAGTTTATGGAACACTTTGTTTATTTTGTAATGAGAGGAGATCACCCCAAAACAGTGTTTGCGAGGTGTGTGTGTGTGTGTGTGTGTGTGCGTGCGCACACGCGTCTCCATTCTAGTTGTTGCTACTCGTGTACTTGACGTATGAATTGATATACGTGGCTCCAGTTCAAATTTCCAACCATATTGATGAAATCTACCATTCTTAGTGAGGATTGATATAAAGATTTTTTCTCTATATCCACACACACAGTAATTTTATTCCAAAAATATAATAAAACCATTCCTTTTAGCTTTTTAACCCAGTTTTTGCTCCTGGAAATTGAACATTAGGAAGCAGAATTTAGGAAGTTAGGGAACAGTGGATGAGAATAGCATGCATATAACTTCACAAGAAGCTAATACACAACTGCTAATTTTGTTGATCTTCAGAAACCTTAGTGTAATATGCAGTGGTTGGGGGAAAGAAACAGGAATGGGGAGATTAAATGCATTTTTACCTTCATAGGGTGAAATGAAGCATGAATATAACACTAGTTGTTTTCATAAACTATGCTACAATTCATACATAGGTGGGTTGGAAGTAAAAGGTTTTCATTTTAGTATCATTTAGATTTTTTCTTCCTTTATATCTTTATACAGACTTTTGTAGAAATTTGGAGAAATGTTCTGTCCAGGGCTGTTCTTCCTCCAACTGTTTGAATTACAACTAGGCTTTTAGGCTCTTGATTTAGTCATTTTGGGTTTAATTCCTGGCCTCTATTCTGACTTACAGCACTTTGCAATTGAACCTGCTTCCTGTTTGGAGCTTCTTTACAGCACTCTTCTCTAAAAAATCTAACGCCTCATCTGTGACTAGGGAACAAATAATTGCAGTCTCAATGCTGGAATGTACAGCATTGAGCTTATATTTCATATGTATGGAGGCATTTAGCAATACACTTGCTACTTCAAGCTCATAACCCCCCTGTGGATTCTGTAGGGGAATAAACCTTTCATGCGAGTGTAGAACGCAATACCTAGCAGAGATCAATGAGTGAGTAAATAGTTGTTTCATTTTATTTAGAACTAAGGCTTTAGAACTATACTAGTATACTAGTTATACTAGTATACTATATAGTATTCTATAATATATATAGTATATATATAGTATATATAGTATACTATATAGTATACTAGTTCTTAGTATATTATTCTTTCCCTAGTACTCGGCCCTTTATTTTTATTCTACTCTGCCTCTCCAGTGGTCATATCCAGACAATAATCACTGGGAATTAAAGGACAGACTCTAGCAAACTAGACTGAAACTGAGAAGTGGGGCTCAGGGATTAACTAACATGAGATCCATGTGGATTCCTGATTACAGAATCCCCAACTAGTCTGTTGTCTCTGAAATTCTTCAGTTTCCACTTTCCAAATGAAAGCATTTTTTTCTTAGAACACCATCTTCAGAAAACTCCTGAATCCCTACACTCAAAACCATGCCTTTAGAACAATTTACCCTTGTTTCAACCCAGAGTACCCCCAATTCCGTAATTGATTCTCATTCTTTCTATTCATGTATCTGAAATTAGTTTTATCTTTTTTTGTTCTGTTTCTTGTGCTTTTGCTTAATTTTTTTTAAATGTCAGAATAATTTGCAGTGTTCGTTTTCAGGGTACAATATAGTGATTCAGCAATTCTATACATTACTCAGTGCTCCTCACAATAAGTGTACTCTTAATCCCCTCACCTATTTCATCCCTTCCCCACTCCCACCCCCACTTTCCCGTAGGTAACCATGAGTTGTCTATATTTAAGAGTCTATTTTTGTTTGTCCCTTAGAACCTAAGAAATGTAGGAGAAATCTCATTCCCTTAGGTTCAGGTTGATTATAACTGGCACATTGGGTGTTAATTTTCCATAATTCTTGTGTTATGTATCTATTAGGAGTCCCATGTATGTAAAAGCTGAGGCGCTGACTGATTCACGGTCTCTTATCACAAAAGGCACAAAATATAGAGCCTACTTAGAATTTATTTTCCCAGTTATTCTCCCTTTCTTGGCCTTCCCACACTGAATTCTGAGTCCCTTTTTACCTTTCAGTGCAATTGGCTATGAACTAAAAAGGAAGTGAAACTGTTGGTTTTGTCATAAACACTTGTGTTGGGTCTGGCACGTGATCATGCCTCCATGGTAGAGACAGCATTGTCTGTAGCTTAGCCCTGAGAAGCAGCCGCTGTCATCCTTGTCCTTCACAATATACCTGTATTCTTTTTCAGGTGGGACATCCAAATTAGTCCAGAATGTGGGGCATACATTTGGGAAGAAGGAAAGACCTATGTCAGGATTCTGTAACTTACTGGACAGATACCAGCCTCTGATATAAAGCTTTATAATTTCATTTGTTTGTTACCGGAGCACATCTCCAGTACTCGGGATCACCCAGGCTCCTGTCAGCTGGTTCTACTTTATCTGGCCATATGTGGTCTTGAGTTGATGTGGATTTGGCAGTTTATTTTTGGATGTGATTTTGGAGACCCTTGAAAAGCACTCTAATCATAGATGTTTGCCTCTTCTTCATAATCAAATGAAAAGCATTCTACCACTCTGAGCTAAGGTTATGACCTATATTAAAATAAAAGCTAGCCCCCATTAACTTGCATGTTATGGAGAATAAATTTATCACATTCTTAGCAGGAGGCCAGTAAAGAGTGAATGGGGACCACATAGCCTTTATAGAGAAGATTGCTCAAAAAAGGTAGTAGAGGGCATATGTAATCAATTTTTATGATTTTGCCTAAAATCAGGTTTTAGGACATTAGTTAACTTTTAGGATGTTAATGTTTCATTCATGGGGCATTAAAGAGATAAGTTAAATATGAAGGCTTTCCATATCTGAAGTTGTTCTCAGAGTTTGAGTCATTTTTATTCACATAAATACTTCCTACCTTTGTGAAACATTTTCTGCAACTAAAGTCTTGTGTTTCCCACCCTCCACTTCCATGGATTTATTGTCTTTGTTTTTGTTCTTTCAGAATGCCTTTGTGTGCTGTATTAGTTTCCTATGGTTGCTATAACAGATTATTAGATTTAATGGCTTAGAACACATGTTTATTATCTTACAGTTTTGGAGGCCAGAGCCTTACAATGCTAAAAGCAAGGCATTAAGGGGGTAGTTGTCTGGAGGCTTACAGGAAAGTCTGTTTTCTTGGCTCAGAGCTTCTGGAAGTATCTGCATTTCTTTGCTCCTGACCCCTTTGTTGCATCTCATTTCCTCTTCCTCTCCAATCAAATCTCCTCCTGCCTTCCTTTTATAGGGACACTTATGATATGACTGCATTTAGGTAATACAGGATAATCTCAACATCACCAGATTCTCAATTAAATCACGTCTGCAAAGACCTTGCTGGGCATTTAAGGTAACATTCAGAGGTTCTAGGGATTAGGATCTTGATACTTTGGTGGGTCATTATTTGGCTTACCACATATGCTATCAGTAATTACATTTTAAAATTTGTATTTCAAATGTTTATTGGGTGTTAGCCTATAGATATTGTCACCCACCTAGATTTATTTGATTGAATATTAGATGAACTGGAAAAATTATCACGAGTCCATAAACAAACTCCATAAATTTATATTTTCATATATAGTTTATTGTATTTGTATTTTTCAGTATTTAAGAAAAATGTTTCAGGAAGAAGAATCAACTCTCTCAACCCAAAATTTGATTTGAGATAGACCGAAGTTATTTTTAGAAAGTTATTTATCTGGGGCGCCTGGGTGGCGCAGTCGGTTAAGCGTCCGACTTCAGCCAGGTCACGATCTCGCGGTCCGGGAGTTCGAGCCCCGCGTCAGGCTCTGGGCTGATGGCTCAGAGCCTGGAGCCTGTTTCCGATTCTGTGTCTCCCTCTCTCTCTGCCCCTCCCCCGTTCATGCTCTGTCTCTCTCTGTCCCAAAAATAAATAAAAAACGTTGAAAAAAAATTTAAAAAAAAAGAAAGTTATTTATCATCTCCAAATGAACAAAAACATGTTTTTTCTAGTCTCTTGTATGTGTATTTGGAAATACATTTAACATGTAAATAGAGAAAAATAGTTTAAATATGCATTAAGGAACAAATTGAAAGGATAAGATCCTTTTTCAGAATAACAACCTTATGAAACTGGTTGAAAATCTTTCATGAAAAATAAACATCTAATTTTTGAGCTCTCCAAAGGTCATGTCTGTGTATTTGTAGGTTATTGATATTTGCTTTGAGGTTTCAGAAGGTTGGGAAAATATTTGAAAAGGAAGAATTTTTGACAACCAGTGAATGTATCTTTTAGTGCTTTTGAAAAAGGACTGGAATCAGTAGCCACCATGATGAATAGCACTCCAGGAAGTCTGCTGCTATTATATCAAATGTTAAACTAAAAAAAAAAAAAAAGTGGTAAAATCTTGATCTCCTAAGGAAGAGTTACTTATGCTATGCTTCTGACATAGTAACCAAAATAGGTCCCAGCCAGTATAAACTCTGTAACCATAAATCTCTTTGGAAAGTAGAAGGAAAACTTTTCAGATGCCTGCAACTGTTGGCAAAAGGAGCAAAGAAACTTGGTAAAGATAAATTTGGGTATCATTTTAACCTGGGATTCCAAGGCAAACGCAGGCAACTGGTGACTCTCATATCAGCATGTATGCTTCAGATTCGATTCCACACTTCTGTACTGATGTAGCTATCCTGAAAATCTAATAGAGAAATGGACTGGAAATGGTGGTCTCTAATTCTAGATGGACTCAGGACCTGTCCAGGTGGAATCTGGAATTTCAAGAAAATTAAAGCTAAAAATATATCTGCATTCATGAGCAGTATATCAGTTAATTATTACCTATGTGTTGGCTGTGGGTCGGAGGAAGAAAAATCACCATGGGAAGGAAGTGGTTACACTGGTAGGTTTCAGGAAGCAATATTACTGGCTATAGCAAACCTGGTCAGTGTCCTTCCCTCATATTTGAACATTTCCTTGCACACTGGCCTACCTTCTAACTTCCAACACAAACTCCATTTACCTGAAAAAAAAATTTTTTTTCTAGAATTTAGAGGTCTCCCCCCCCCCCGTTCCCCCCCCAAGCTTAGTCTGCTCAGGGTGTCAGAGAATTAATGATGTCTTCAGCAGACTTCCAGCAGTTGCCCCTCAGTGGGATAACCTGCGTCATATGTTCTATATAGGCTCTCAGAGTCTCTCACTTGGATAATGCAACCTGCCCATGGAGGTAACCTGTTTGTCATTGCATTCTTTAGTAGCTGCCTTCCTTTCTCTTCCCCATTTCCCCTCCCCACATCACTTCCAGACTATTACACTGCATGTTTCCAGGGATCACTTCTCAAATAAACAACTTGCATCTGGGTGTCTGTCACAGGATCTGCTTCTGGAGAACCCAAACTAAGATCATTTTTGTTGGAACTGGATATAGAAGACAGAATCTCAGGATGGAATTCTGGAATTGGATCACATCACTCCCTGACTGGTCAGAGGCTGTAAGAAAATGATTGTATGCCATGCCCTGCCATACTGTTAGAACAAAATTAAAGTGACTCTCACTTCTGGATATTAATAAATAAGATATGTCAGTTTATGTAATATGTCTAGCACTTTAGAGATATGAGGGCAATAGTGAATGTAAGGACTGAGTAATTTGTTGTTCAATGTCACTGATGCATGCATGCATGGATAGGAGGAATTGACAACCTAGGGTCTGAGGTAAAAGCCAGAAGGTCTTGATGACCATGTATGGAGAAACTTTCTTCCCTTGCAGTAGAAAACAGACTGTATTGGAAATCACTAGTTACTCACTTGAGACTGGGCTTCCCATCCCTCTGTATTTCAGCTCTGCTCAGCCAGAGGTCTGGTTGTTGGAAAAGAAGAAGGGTTGCTTCTATCATGTAGCACAGCAAGAATCTCACTAATCCTAATCCCGTATTTTGCTAGGTCATTTTGGACACTTTAGGACTGTAGATTAGCATGCAAAGGAGTTCTTATACTACCTTGGATAAATAACCCTGATTTTCATGAGGAGTTAAAATTGCTGACCCTTAATGGGATCAAGAATGACTATATCTGGAGCTCAGAGGATTCACCAGGAGTACTTTGGGTACTTTCATACCTGGTTATAACTATAAATGGAAATTGTAGCAGTCATGGCCAGACAGTGACAGAGTAAACAGAAGTTCAAATTCCTTAGGGATGTAGACCTGGGTTTCCCTACCAGAAGAGCAATCTAGAGTAGCCAGAAGTGCTGATCAAGGGTAAAAACAACCCAGAAAGGATACTGCAGGAGACAGATGATATCATCTGTGACCTTGGTAACAACAACAGAACTGAGAATATAATTTGTCACATGAAACCTCCCAAGTCTTTTTTTTTTTTTTTTTTTTTCTTAAAGAAATTGTGGCTAGCCGCTACCTTGAATAATCAATGACAGGATAGAGTAAAGTTAATGTTGGGTATGAGTGGATCTAAATGCTGTGTGTACCTTCATTATTTTAATATATAGTGGCCCATTTTCCAAAGTCAGCCCTTGCCTTACTTTGTCTCAGGGCTTTTTCTGACCTTGAAAATCTAGTTTGTAAACCACAGGTCAGTCTACAGGGGGATACTTGCCACACCGTCACCTGCCCCAGGAACAATCCTCAAGCAAAGATTTCTGGAAGTCGGTCGACAAATATCCTGGCACCTATCACTCTTACTCGGGTGGAAGAATGCTAATATACATGTTCTGTCTTGGCTCTAGAACGCTAAGTGGAAATGAGGGCCAGTTGCCTATGGTGGCAACCAGTCTGCTAATTTTAACGTGCTCAATATAGGACACATTACTGTATTAGTTTCCTATTACTGCTAGAACAGATCACCACAAATTCAATACTTTAAAACACAAATCTATTGTATTGTTCTGGAGGTCTGAAGTCTGAAATGGAGCTCACAGGGCTCCAATCCAGGTGTCAGCGAACCTGCATTTCCTCTGCAGGCTCTAGGGGAAAGTCCATCCCCTTGCTCTTTGCAGCTTCTACAGACTTCCTGTATTCCTTGGCTCATCGCCCTCCATCACATCCCTCCAACTTCTTACCTATTAGGTTTGTCATCCAGTGCTGCTTTTGGCTCTCATTTTTATGGATATTTGGCAATGGAACCAGTTTTTCACTTTAAATAAAATCAGTGAATTTATACTGTCCTTTTCTGAGCTATCATTCTCTTGGCAGATGGCTTAAATGACTTGATACACACTTGAGAAATTAAGGTAAATTTGTTCCACATTAGTGGCTTTGTTGGCATTATATGCCACATAGCCCAGTAGCTAGGCAGAGAGTTAAGAAAATCTTCTGTGATGCCTTAAAACAAATGACAATTATGGCTTTTAAACACATTTACTCAAGATGAAATAGAGCTTTCAAAAAAAGTCAGATGTAATCCTCTAAATTTATGACTTCTACCTCTTATTTACCAAGTGGTAAGGATATGTAAAGACTTTTTACAGTTAAACAGGTAACCTACATTTATTTCTATAATGCTAGCAAGACTAGAATTTGTCTCTGAGAATGACAACTCAGAGTTGTGGTGAGGCAATCACAAGAGGAGAGAGCACAAACTTTTCTACCTAGGGTAGGATGAAGTTGAATAATTCGTGTGACATTATTTTGTGGGGAAAAATAAATCTATATTACTTAGAAAACCTTGTATGACTTTCCATTTCATTACTTCCCCACATTGTAAAGCTCAGCTGGAGAGTTACCAGTATGTGGAATTTTACTGCCATATCCCATGGAAGAATGGACCTAGCCTAAGTATGTCCACCCACTGGTTACTGTCACCATGAGCGTTAGATGTAAGTGTTGGAAATTGGGGAGCTCATGTGTGAAAAACAGGCATAAAAGAGGAAGGAAAGTGACGAAATAAAAAGGAATGGTTTACTCTAGGCATATTACTTCTTCCATGGTTGAGAAATCTGTTTCCAGAGGCAATCATGGTGAATGGAAACACACTGGAGTAGGGATCAAGGCCTATCTTCAAAAATGTCATTTTTATACTCCAGTTCTTAGTCCTTTTATCCATAAAGGAATAATTTGCACCATATAATTGGTCATTTTTCTCTCAGCTGTAAGAATATACTTTCCCTAGTAAGAAGAAATACAAATTAAGAGGATTAATTCTCTCTCCCTGTTTAAAATAAGTAAATGGTCTACAAAGAGAGCTAAGAAAACTTCTAAGTTCTTCCCCAGTCTTATGAAATGTATGTAAATCTTACTAAAAGCTAAAGATGCTTCTGCTTTAGGACTCAGATATATCTTTCTTAAGGACCTAGAAACCTTTTTTTTTTTTTTTTTTTTTTTGAAATGTAATCATCAAGGAAGGTAGCGCGTCTAACTCCCAGGTTGTGTAGGAGGCTAACTTTGGCTGACCCCTTACTCCAAGTTGCATAATGACTGCCTGTCATAAAAATGTAAGGTTTGTTAACTAACTGGCTTTAACCAAATGGAGGAATAAAAGATGGCCACCTCAACTACCAAGTGAATTTGGGATGAACTGTATGTGAAAATGGTGCTGTGAAGGTAACTTGAGAACCACCTGCTTATCTTGAAAACATAGATAGCATACATGTAATGACTGTTACCTGCATGGCTATATAAAAGGGTAAGATTTCTTTCTGGCTTTGCAATCTTTGTAGTGGCTTATCTTTGGTGGGCCTCACATTCTGGGCTTATTCAATAATGAATTTGTCTTCTATCCTCATGGAGATGTTTTCTGGGTTGTAAGATTTTTAAAATTTGATTCCCCTCAACAATCTGGATATATTCTCTAATCATTAAAAGTTGTGATCAAATTATACTGCCTTGGTAGAGAATTTTGAAATGTGTCATATAAAATCTATAAAGAATCTTATGTATCCTTGAAATGCTGAACTCTGAACAGAAGGAAGTCAGAAGTGTCAGAACTTTACCAGAATCTTTTTGTCCATGTTGCCTTTCAGCTTCCCTAGAAAAGTTTCCATGGCCTCAATTCTGCTGTCTTTTTTACCACCCAAAAAGCCATGTTACAAGGTAAAGGCATATGAGCTTTAAAAGTAAAACTTACTTTACCAGTAAAAATGGCTTTCATAAGGACTGTAATTCAGAACTCACAAGCTATGGCAGAAGTATAGGCAAGTCCAACAAGGGAGAGGAAAGTTGCTGTATAGAGAGGGAGGAAGCTGGAAAGAGTCGTTTTGAATACAAGTGCACTGGAGAAAAGTAGGAGTACAGGGTAATGCTAGTTGTCCATTGGCTGACTTGTAGGGGCAGCTATTTCTTGTAGGAGATGCAATCCACATCTTTCCCTTTTGGAGCCTATAATTGATTCTTTGCAGTAAGCGATCATCTTATTGGGGTCTGTAGCTGACATGTCTGTTGCTGTCTTTAACTGGCAATTCCTCCTTTTTATTTATTTATTTTTAATGCTGAGGGGTATGGCTTCCTCTTCTGTCTTCCTGATGCCACTTCAGTGAGGTTTCCCTTTAATTCTCACAAGCATTATGTGTAAATTGTTCCTTGAGAAATTACTCCTTGGTTCCCATGTCCTTCCTGGTCCATAGAGTATAGACCTTCATGTTACAAGGTCTTATTTATTTATTTATTTATTTATTTATTTATTTATTTATCCAACGTTTTTTTATTTATTTTTGGGACAGAGAGAGACAGAGCATGAACGGGCGAGGGGCAGAGAGAGAGGGAGACACAGAATCGGAAACAGGCTCCAGGCTCTGAGCCATCAGCCCAGAGCCCGACGCGGGGCTCGAACTCCAGGACCGCGAGATCGTGACCTGGCTGAAGTCGGACGCTTAACCGACTGCGCCACCCAGGCGCCCCTACAAGGTCTTATTTAAAGGGAAGAAGCATTTACAATATTTAAGCTATTTTATTAGTAACTATTTTCATTTGAAAATGATGAAAATTTAAGCCAATCGTGAAGTTTGGAACTTTTTTCATACAGATTATGAGGTACACAGAAGTCAGAAGTTCAAGTCCTAGTCCCAGACTGCCCAGCAAGGTTTAGAATGCAGTGCTATTGGGCACAGAAAGGTTTCTAGTCCTGAAAACTCCATTTTTTAAAATGTTTTTATTTTGGGGAGAGAAGGAGACAGAGCATGAGCGGGGGAGGGGAAGAGAGAGAGGGAGACACAGAATTGGAAGCAGGCTCCAGGCTCTGAGCTGTCAGCACAGAGCCTGATGTGGAGCTTGTACCCAGGAACCGTTAGATCATGACCTGAGCTGAAGTCAGACACTGGACTGACTGAGCTACCCATGCGCCTCTGAAAATTCTATTTAAAAAATAACTTCATGGGGTGTGTGGGTGGCTCAGTCAGCTGAGCCACTGATTCTTGATTTCAACACAGATCATGATCTCCTGGTTTCATGGGATAGAGCCCCATGTTGGGCTCTGTGTGCTGACTGGATGCAGCCTGCTTGGGATTCTCCCTATCTCCCTTGCTCTCTGCCCCTGCCCTGCTTGAGCTCTCTCTCAAAATAGATAAATAAATAAAACTTAAAAATATCTATGGTTCAAGAGGTAATGAGGAATATGCGAGTCAGGTAATTACCTCAACTTGCCAAATGTAAGAGATGTACAAAAGGAGGCAATACTAGAAAAATTTAAGTTTCTTGGGAGGGAGCACTTAAGAGAGGCATTTCTAGAAATTTTTTGATGGGATTGGGAGTTTTTGATAGTTTCCAGGACTTGAAGAATAAATATTTTATAGTCATTTGTGAAATGATTTATTAACATACCTGAGATAACATAACCTCCTCAGAGTCTGGGTCACCTTGACAGATATATTGGTTTTGGCTGAGTAAACCTATGAGAACCGCAGATGCTATGGTTACATTAGCTGTGTTTCTTCACTTCAATTTGCTTTTTAAATCCACAAAAGGCTTTCAGCTGGTAGTGGCAACCATACTCTCTATAATTAGAATGTTATTAGCCTTAAAAGGCAGATCTGGAGGGAGCTTATTTTCTCCTGTAACTTCAGGCACAGCAGCCCTGAAAAAATTTCCTCTGAGCTTTTTCTCCAGAGACTTAGAATCTGTGTCTTCTTAAAGATTTAAATTAGTCATAGGGCACCAATGGCAGTAGCATTGCAAGATTTTGCTTATTCTCAGTCTTTAATTGCCCCATTTAAATGGCAGCCAACTTAAAAAAAAATCAATAGCTGCTTTGCTCAGATGTTGGTGGAATTATAAAAAAAAGCCACTTTGTAAACCATTTTGCCATTCGACAAAGGATAATATCGTTCTTTTAATCATTTGTTTCCAAACTCTGGTTGTACAGTCTGCCAAGTCCCGTGTTATTTGGTCTCAAACAAATATTATATTTAATCTTCTGTAATCAGTTTAATGTTTGGAAGAAACAAAACAGCTGCCTTGCAGGACTTCTAAATGCCAAGCATGCTTGTCTCACTGTCAATAACACATTATTGCTTTGAATGGAAGTGAAATTCAAGACAATTGATGCCTCAGCTGCTGAGGAAGCAGAGGAAGCATCAGGTGATACAAAGTTGCTTGCTCAGTAAAATTGCTGCATGCTGAGGAGTTCAACCATCTCTTGATCTCACTAGGAAGATCCTGCTTCAGGAAATTGAACAATGCTGTTTAGTGACTTGATTCAAATGAAGCAATTCTTGAAGTATGGATTGTGGATTGCCACAAACTCACATTTTCATTATACTGGCTATCTAATCCTGTAATGCTGATTTGTATCTCAGAAGTAGTTTAAAACCATGTCTGCAAATTCTTTGACATCCTTCCATCAAAAGACAGAAACAGAATCCTTTACCCTTGAAAAGTGAGCCTTTCTGACAGTGTCAGCAAATAGAATACAGTGGAAGTGATGCTAGGTGACTTGCAAGAGCAGGGAGGATAGGGTCCTGTAGGAGATTTCTGTTGGTCTCTCGTGGGACACTTGCTCTGGGAGCCTCACTACCACTTAGGCAGTTCAGCTACCCTGAAGCTGCATGGAGAGACCACAGGCTAAGACCAAATAGAGAGAGAAGTGCTAGAGAAGCCCTACCAGTACTTCCAGGTCTTTGGTCTTCCCAAGTCAGATGCCGGAAATGGGTGTGGAAAAGTTTTCAAGATGTCCCCCAACTCCAGCCACCTTCAGATGGCAATTGCGTGAGCCATCCAGAGGGAGAAATGCCTACTTAAGTCTAGTCAATCCACAGAATCATAAACAAAATAAGTGAATGCTATTGTTTTAAGCCACTGTTTTGGAGTACATTTTTACACAGCAGTAGATAACTGGGAATGTGGCATTATACACTTTATAGCAGATTTATAGGCTAAAAATATATAGTTGCCTGAACACATTTAATTCATTCCTCTTTAATAAGGGAGTTTCTCATATTATATGAAAACATTACCATACATGATTTCTGACTCTACTTCTCTTTTATATAACTTTATATACTGTGTTAAACCCAAATGGAATAATGAATTGAAAATGCCTAGGAAGCATAATTATGATCTGCAATATCTTTAAACTAATGAATAGAAAACAGATAAAATGCAGTTTGGCAGGTGCTTTGCTAATCTTTTCTCCCTTGTTGAATGTGAGACACATCAACATTCATTCATTCCCTTAGAACAAATACAGATTTCTTTGGGTTCTGGTAAGTCCTTTTTAATGTAGCTAAAACTCAATGTTAAAAGAATAGGGCCTTGTCCATCTAAGACTCATCTTTTCTAAAGATTGAATGTATAATTTAAGATTTCTAATATCTGAAAGATCTTTTACAAATGTTTGGGGATCAGTTAAGAGGGCTCTGAAATTTGTTTTTATTTTAATTATTTAAGAAAAGCAATAACCTAAAGTTCATGACAGTAGATAAATCAGTCTTAGCATCATTACCTTAACACATCTTTTCATTTTTATAGATTATCTTCTAATATACACACATATCTGAATTTTTAAAGTATTTCTATCCAATGTTTATTTTTGAAAATACATAATTTGATAATGCATATTTGTATTTTATGCTTAGATAATTGTTCAAAGTCACATCTAAAAAACACTAAGGTCTCCAAGTCATTTTGCCATTCGACAAAGGATAATATCATTCTTTTAAGTAAACATGTGGCCTTCATAGAACAAGTATTCAAGTACTTAGGATTCTGTATGTATAGACCTTTTCCTAAATCCATATTTGTCCTCCATATCATTCTTTGGGGAAAAATTAGCATAAGTCATATTTATTTTTTAAAAAATTCCATCTGAAAGGATAGAGAATTGTTTCAGAATACAGGACAGTCTAAAAGGAGAAAATCTAAAAATAGCACCTTAATACAAAGTATTTTGCTCTCTACCATGGCATGGTCACACACAGTGTCAGCAGGAGCTCTGTTTTTTATTTTTTATTTTATTTATTTTTTTAAATTTGTTTTATTCTTTATTTTTTAAAACTTATATGCAAATTAGTTAGCATATAGTGAAACAATGATTTCAGGAGTAGATTCCTTAGTTCCCCTTGCCCATTTAGCCCATCTCCCCTCCCATAACCCCTCCTGTAACCCTCAGTTTGTTCTCAATATTTATGAGTCTCTTATATTTTGTCCCTCTCCCTGTTTTTATATTATTTTGTTTCCCTTCCCTTATGTTCATCTGTTTTGTCTCTTAAAGTCCTCATATGAGGACTTAGCATAATAGCCTCCAGTTCCATCCACGTAGTTGCAAATGGCAAGATTTCTTTCATTTGATTGTCAAGTAATACTCCATTATATATATATATATATATATATATATATATATATATATACATATATATATATATATATATATCACATATATATATATTTTTTTTGAGACAGAGACAGAGCATGAGGGGGGGAGAGGCAGAGAGAGAGGGAGACACAGAATCCAAAGCAAGCTCCAGGATCTGAGCTGTCAGCACAGAGCCCAACGCAGGGCTTGAACTCATGGACTGTGAGATCATGACCTGAGCTGAAGTTGGACGCTTGACCAACTGAGCCGCCCAGGAGCCCCTATATACCACATCTTCTTTATCCATCCATCTATGGACATTTGGGCTCTTTCCATACTTTGGCTATTGTTAATAGTGCTGCTATAAATTTTTTTTTTTTTTTCAATGTTTATTTATTTCTAGGACAGAGAGAGACAAAGCATGAACGGGCGAGGGGCAGAGAGAGAGGGAGACACAGAATCAGAAACAGGCTCCAGGCTCTGAGCCATCAGCCCAGAGCCCGACGCGGGGCTCGAACTCACAGACCGCGAGATCGTGACCTGGCTGAAGTCGGACGCTTAACCGACTGCGCCACCCAGGCGCCCCAATAGTGCTGCTATAAACATGGGGGTGCATGTGTCCCTTCAAAACAGAACACCTGTATCCTGTGGATAAATGTCTAGTAGTGCAATTGCTGGGTTGTAGGGTAGTTCTATTTTTAGTTTTTTGAGGAACCTCCATACTGTTTTCCAGAGTGGCTGCACCAGCTTGCATTCCCACCAACAATGCAAAAGAGATCCTCTGTCTCCACATCCTCGCCAACATCTGTTGTTGCCTGAGTTGTTAATGTTAGCCATTCTGACAGGAGTAAGGTAGTATCTCATTGTGGTTTTGATTTGTATTTCCCTGATGATGAGTGACGTTGAGCATTCTTTCATGCGTCAGTTGACCATGTGGATGTCTTCTTTGGAGAAGTGTCTATTCATGTCTTTTGCCCATTTCTTCACTGGATTATTTGTTTTTTGGGTGTTGAGTTTGAAAAGTTCTTTATAGATTATGGATACTAACCCTTTATCTGGTATGTCATTTGCAAATAGCTTCTCCCATTCTGTTGGTTGCCTTTTAGTCTTGCTGATTGTTTGCTTCACTGTGCAGAAGCCTTTTATTTTGATGAACTCCCAGTAGTTCCTTTTTGCTTTTGTTTCCCTTGCCTCCAGAGACATGTTGAGTAAGAAGTTGCTGTGACCAAGATGAAAGGTTTTTGCCTCCATTCTCCTCGAGGATTTTGAAGGCTTCCTGTTTTACATCCATTTTGAGGTCTTTCATCCATTTTGAGTTTATTTTTCTGTTATGGTGTAAGAAAGTGGTCCAGGTTCATTCTTCTGCATGTCACTGTCCAGTTTTCCCAGCACCACTTGCTGAAGAGACTGTCTTTATTCCATTGGATATTCTTTCCTGCTTTGTCAAAGATTAGTTGGCCACACGTTTGTGGGTCCATTTCTGGGTTCTCTATTCTGTTCCATTGATCTGAGTTTCTGTTCTTGTGCCAGTACCATACTGTCCTGATGATTATAACTTTGTAGTATAGCTTGAAGTCTGGGATTGTGATGCCTCCTGCTTTTTCTTTTTCAAGATTGCTTTGGCTATTCAGGGTCTTTTCTGGTTCCATACAAATTTTAGGATTGTTTGTTCTAGCTCTGTGAGGAATGCTGATGTTACTTTGATAGGGATTGCATTGAATATGTAGATTGCTTTGGATAGTGTTGATATTTTAACAATATTTGTTCTTCCTATCCAGGAGCATGGAATCTTTTTCCATTTTGTTGTGTCTTCTCCAATTTCTTTCATAAGCTTTCTATAGTTTTCAGTCTATATATTTTTCACGTCTTTGGTTAGATTTATTCCTAGGTATTTCGTTGTTTTTTTGTGCAACTGTAAATGGGATCAATTCCTTGATTTCTCTTTCTGTTGCTTCATTGTTGGTGTATAGGAATGCAACCTATTTCTGTGCATTGATTTTATATCCTGCAACTTTGCCAAATTCATGAATCAGTTCTAGCAGTTTTTTGGTGGAATCTTTTGGGTTTTCCATGTAGAGTATCATCTCATCTGTGAAGAGTGAAAGTTTGACCTCCTCCTGGCCGATTTGGATTCTTTTTATGTCTTTGTGTTGTCTGATTGCAGAGGCTAAGACTTCCAATACTATGTTGAATAATAGTGGTGAGAGTGGACATCCCTGTCTTGTTCCTGACCTTAGGGGGAAAGCTCAGTTTTTCCCCATTGAGGATAATATTAGTGTTGGGTCATTCATATATGGCTTTTATGATCTCGAGGTATGCTCCTTCTATCTGTACCTTCTTGAGGGTTTTTATCAAGAAAGGATGCTGTATTTTGTCAAATGCTTTCTCTGCATCTATTGAGAAGATCATATTGTTCTTGTCCTTTATTCTATTGATGTGATGAATCACGTTAATTGTTTTGTAGTTATTGAACCAGCCCTACATCCCAGGTATAAATCCCACTTGGTCATGGTGAATAATTTTTTTAATGTATTGTTGGAGTTGGTTGGCTAATATCTTGTTGAGAACTTTTGCATCCATGTTCATCAGGGAAATTGGTCTATAGTTCTCCTTTTTAGTGGGGTCTCTGGTTTTGGAATCAAGGTAATGCTGGCTTCAAAGAATGAGTTTGGAAGTTTTCCTTCCATTTCTATTTTTTGGAACAGCTTCAAGAGAATAGGTGTTAACTCTTCCTTAAATCTTTGGTAGAATTCCCCTGGAAAGCCATCTGGTGCTGGACTCTTGTTTTTTGGGAAATTTTTGACTACTAATTCGACTTCTTTACTGGTTATGGGTGTATTCAAATTTTCTATTTCTTCCTGTTTCAGTTTTGGTAGTGTATATGTTTCTAGGAATTTGTGCATTTCTTCCAGATTGCCCATTTTATTGGTGTATAATTACTCATAATATTCTCTTATAATTGTGTTTATTTCTGCTGTGTTGGTTGTGATCTCTCCTCTTTCATTCTGGATTTTATTTATTTGGGTTTCCCTTTTTCTTTTTGATCAAACTGGCTAGTGGTTTATCAATTTTGTTAATTCTTTCAAAGAACCAGCTTCTAGTTCCATTGATCTGTTCTACTGTGTTTTTGTTTTTTTGGGTTTTTTTTGGTTTCTTCAGCATTAATTTCGCTCTAATCTTTATATTTCCTGTCTTCTTCTGGTTTTGGGTTTTATTTGCTGTTCTTTTTCCAGCTCCTTAAGGCGTAAGGTTAGGTTATGTATCTGAGATCTTTCTTCCTTCTTTAGGAAGGCTTGGATTGCTATATGCTTTCCTCTTAGGACCACCTTTGCTGCATCCCAGAGGTTTTGGGTTGTGGTGTTATCATTTTGATTGGCTTCCATATATATTTAATTTCCTCTTTCACTTCTTGGTTAGCCCATTCATTCTTTAGTAGGAGGTTCTTCAGTCTCCAAGTATTTGTTACCTTTCCAAATTTTTTCTTATGGTTGATTTCAAGTTGCATAGCATTGTGTTCAGAAAATATGCACGGTATGATCTCGATCTTTTTGTACTTACATAGGGCTGATTTGTGTCCCAGTATATAGTCTATTCTGGAAGATATTCCATGTGCACTGGAGAAGAATGTATATTCTGCTTTTGGATAAAATGTTCTGAATATATCTGTTAAGTCCATCTGGTCCAGTGTGTCATTCAAAGCCATTGTTTCCTTGTTGATTTTTTTGATTAGATGATCTGTCCATTGCTATGAATGGGGTGTTGAAGTCTCCTACTCTTATGGTATTACTATCGATGAGTTTCTTTATGTTTGTGATTAATTGATGTATATGTTTTGGTGCTCTCACATTTGGTGCATAAATGTTTACAACTGTTAGGTCTTCTTGGTCTATAGACCCCTTGATTTTGATATAATGCCCTTCTGCTTCTCTTGTTACAGTCTTTATTTTAAAGTCCAGATTGTCTGATATAAGTATGGCTACTCTGGCTTTCTTTTGCTGACCATTAGCATGATAGATGGTTCTCCATCCCTTTATTTTCAATCTGAAGGTGTCTTTAGGTCTAAATGAGTCTCTTGTAAACAGCATATAGATGGATCTTGTTTTTTTATCCATTCTGTTACCCTATGTCTTTTGATTGGAGCATTGAGTCCATTGACATTTAGAGTGAGTACGGAAAGATATGAATTTATTGCCATTATGATGCTTGCAGAGTTGGAGTTCTAGTGGTTTTCTCATCTTTGTTGCTTTATAAATATATATATATATATACACACACACACACACACATATATACATACATACACATACATATACATATATATATATATATATATATATATACACATACATATACGTATGTATATATAATTTTTTTTCATCTTTTCTCCCCTCAGACAGTCCCCCTTTAAAGTTTCTTGCAGGGCTGGTTTAGTGGTCAGAAACTCCTTTAATTAAGATGGAAGAGGAAGATGGCGGCGTAGGAGGACGCTGGGCTCACCGCGCGTCCTGCTGATCACTTAGATTCCACCTACACCTGCCTAAATAACCCAGAAAACCACCAGAGGATTAGCAGAACGGAGTCGCCGGAGCCAAGCGCAGACGAGAGGCCCACGGAAGAGGGTAGGAAGGGCGGCGAGGCGGTGCGCGCTTCACGGACTGGCGGGAGGGAGCCGGGGCGGAGGGGCGGCTCGCCGGCCAAGCAGAGCCCCCGAGTCTGGCTTGCAAAAAGCGGAGGGGCCTGACGGACTGTGTTCCGACAGCAAGCGCGACTTAGCGGCTGGGAGGTCATAAGTTAACAGCTCTGCTCAGAAAGCGGGAAGGCTGGAGGACAAAGGGAAGGAGAGCTGCTGAGCCCCCGGACGACAGAGCTCAGTTTGGTGGGGAACAAAGGCGCTCGCCAGCGCCATCTTCCCCGCCCATCCCCCAGCCAAAATCCCAAAGAGAACCAGTTCCTGCCAGGGAACTTGCTCCCTCCGCGCAAACACCCAACTCTGCGCTTCTGCGGAGCCAAACCTCCGGCAGCGGATCTGACTCCCTCCTGCTGCCACAGGGCCCCTCCTGAAGTGGATCACCTAAGGAGAAGCAAGCTAAGCCTGCCCCTCCTGCCCCTGTGCACCTTGCCTACCCACCCCAGCTAAGACGCCAGATCCCCAGCATCACAAGCCTGGCAGTGTGCAAGTAGCCCAGACAGACCACCCCACCCCACAGTGAATCCCGCCCCTAGGAGAGGGGAAAAGAAGGCACGCACCAGTCTGACTGTGGCCCCAGCGGTGGGCTGGGAGCAGACATCAGGTCTGACTGCGGCTCCGCCCACCAACTCCAGTTATACACCACAGCACAGGGGAAGTGCCCTGCAGGTCCTCACCACGCCAGGGACTATCCAAAATGACCAAGCGGAAGAATTCCCCTCAGAAGAATCTCCAGGAAATAACAACAGCTAATGAGCTGATCAAAAAGGATTTAAATAATATAACAGAAAGTGAATTTAGAATAATAGTCATAAAATTAATCGCTGGGCTTGAAAACAGTATAGCTGACAGCAGAGAATCTCTTGCTACAGAGATCAAGGGACTAAGGAACAGTCACGAGGAGCTGAAAAACGCTTTAAACGAAATGCATAACAAAATGGAAACCACCACGGCTCGGATTGAAGAGGCAGAGGAGAGAATAGGTGAACTAGAAGATAAAGTTATGGAAAAAGAGGAAGCTGAGAAAAAGAGGGATAAAAAAAATCCAGGAATATGAGGGGAAAATTAGAGAACTAAGTGATACACTAAAAAGAAATAATATACGCATCATTGGTATCCCAGAGGAGGAAGAGAGAGGGAAAGGTGCTGAAGGGGTACTTGAAGAAATAATAGCTGAGAACTTCCCTGAACTAGGGAAGGAAAAAGGCATTGAAATCCAAGAGGCACAGAGAACTCCCTTCAGACGTAACTTGAATCGATCTTCTGCACGACATATCATAGTGAAACTGGCAAAATACAAGGATAAAGAGAAAATTCTGAAAGCAGCAAGGGGTAAACGTGCCCTCACATATAAAGGGAGACCTATAAGACTGGTGACTGATCTGTCTTTTGAAACTTGGCAGGCCAGAAAGAATTGGCACGAGATTTTCAGTGTGCTAGACAGAAAAAATATGCAGCCGAGAATCCTTTATCCAGCAAGTCTGTCATTTAGAATCGAAGGAGAGATAAAGGTCTTCCCAAACAAACAAAAACTGAAGGAATTTGTCACCACTAAACCAGCCCTACAAGAGATCCTAAGGGGGACCCTGTGAGACAAAGTACCAGAGACATCACTACAAGCATAAAACATACAGACATCACAATGACTCTAAACCCATATCTCTCTATAATAACACTGAATGTAAATGGATTAAATGCGCCAACCAAAAGACATAGGGTATCAGAATGGATAAAAAAACAAGACCCATCTATTTGCTGTCTACAAGAGACTCATTTTAGACCTGAGGACACCTTTAGATTGAGAGTGAGGGGATGGAGAACTATTTATCATGCTACTGGAAGCCAAAAGAAAGCTGGAGTAGCCATCCTTATATCAGACAAACTAGACTTTAAATTAAAGGCTGTAACAAGAGATGAAGAAGGACATTATATAATAGTGACAGGGTCTATCCATCAGGAAGAGCTAACAATTATAAATGTCTATGCGCCGAATACCGGAGCGCCCAAATATATAAAACAATTACTCATAAACACAAGCAACCTTATTGATAAGAATGTGGTAATTGCAGGGGACTTTAACACCCCACTTACAGAAATGGATAGATCATCTAGACACACGATCAATAAAGAAACAAGGGCCCTGAATGAGACATTGGATCAGATGGACTTGACAGATATATTTAGAACTCTGCATCCCAAAGCAACAGAATATACTTTCTTCTCGAGTGCACATGGAACATTCTCCAAGATAGATCATATACTGGGTCACAAAACAGCCCTTCATAAGTTTACAAGAATTGAAATCATACCATGCATACTTTCAGACCACAACGCTATGAAGCTTGAAATCAACCACAGAAAAAAGTCTGGAAAACCTCCAAAAGCATGGAGGTTAAAGAACACCCTACTCACGAATGAGTGGGTCAACCAGGCAATTAGAGAAGAAATTAAAAAATATATGGAAACAAACGAAAATGAAAATACAACAATCCAAACGCTTTGGGACGCAGCAAAGGCAGTCCTGAGAGGAAAATACATTGCAATCCAGGCCTATCTCCAGAAACAAGAAAAATCCCAAATACAAAATCTAACAGCACACCTAAAGGAAATAGAAGCAGAACAGCAAAGGCAGCCTAAACCCAGCAGAAGAAGAGAAATAATAAAGATCAGAGCAGAAATAAACAATATAGAATCTAAAAAAACTGTAGAGCAGATCAATGAAACCAAGAGTTGGTTTTTTGAAAAAATAAACAAAATTGACAAACCTCTAGCCAGGCTTCTCAAAAAGAAAAGGGAGATGACCCAAATAGATAAAATCATGAATGAAAATGGAATGATTACAACCAATCCCTCAGAGATACAAACAATTATCAGGGAATACTATGAAAAATTATATGCCAACAAATTGGACAACCTGGAAGAAATGGACAAATTCCTGAACACCCACACTCTTCCAAAACTCAATCAGGAGGAAATAGAAAGCTTGAACAAACCCATAACCAGCGAAGAAATTGAATCGGTTATCAAAAATCTCCCAACAAATAAGAGTCCAGGACCAGATGGCTTCCCAGGGGAGTTCTACCAGACGTTTAAAGCAGAGATAATACCTATCCTTCTCAAGCTATTCCAAGAAATAGAAAGGGAAGGAAAACTTCCAGACTCATTCTATGAAGCCAGTATTACTTTGATTCCTAAACCAGACAGAGACCCAGTAAAAAAAGAGAACTACAGGCCAATATCCCTGATGAATATGGATGCCAAAATTCTCAATAAGATACTAGCAAATCGAATTCAACGGCATATAAAAAGAATTATTCACCATGATCAAGTGGGATTCATTCCTGGGATGCAGGGCTGGTTCAACATTCGCAAATCAATCAACGTGATACATCACATTAACAAAAAAAAAGAGAAGAACCATATGATCCTGTCAATTGATGCAGAAAAGGCCTTTGACAAAATCCAGCACCCTTTCTTAATAAAAACTCTTGAGAAAGTCGGGATAGAAGGAACATACTTAAAGATCATAAAAGCCATTTATGAAAAGCCCACAGCTAACATCATCCTCAACGGGGAAAAACTGAGAGCTTTTTCCCTGAGATCAGGAACACGACAGGGATGCCCACTCTCACCGCTGTTGTTTAACATAGTGCTGGAAGTTCTAGCATCAGCAATCAGACAACAAAAGGAAATCAAAGGCGTCAAAATTGGCAAAGATGAAGTCAAGCTTTCGCTCTTTGCAGATGACATGATATTATACATGGAAAATCCGATAGACTCCACCAAAAGTCTGCTAGAACTGATACATGAATTCAGCAAAGTTGCAGGATACAAAATCAATGTACAGAAATCAGTTGCATTCTTATACACTAACAATGAAGCAACAGAAAGACAAATCAAGAAACTGATCCCATTCACAATTGCACCAAGAAGCATAAAATACCTAGGAATCAATCTAACCAAAGATGTAAAGGATCTGTATGCTGAAAACTATAGAAAGCTTATGAAGGTAATTGAAGAAGATTTAAAGAAATGGAAAGACATTCCCTGCTCATGGATTGGAAGAATAAATATTGTCAAAATGTCAATACTACCCAAAGCTATCTACACATTCAATGCAATCCCAATCAAAATTGCACCAGCATTCTCCTCGAAACTAGAACAAGCAATCCTAAAATTCATATGGAACCACAAAAGGCCCCGAATAGCCAAAGTAATTTTGAAGAAGAAGACCAAAGCAGGAGGCATCACAATCCCAGACTTTAGCCTCTACTACAAAGCTGTCATCATCAAGACAGCATGGTATTGGCACCAAAACAGACACATAGACCAATGGAATAGAATAGAAACCCCAGAACTAGACCCACAAACGTATGGCCAACTCATCTTTGACAAAGCAGGAAAGAACATCCAATGGAAAAAAGACAGTCTCTTTAACAAATGGTGCTGGGAGAACTGGACAGCAACATGCAGAAGGTTGAAACTAGACCACTTTCTCACACCATTCACAAAAATAAACTCAAAATGGATAAAGGACCTGAATGTGAGACAGGAAACCATCAAAACCTTAGAGGAGAGATCAGGAAAAGACCTCTCTGACCTCAGCCGTAGCAATCTCTTACTCGACACATCCCCAAAGGCAAGGGAATTAAAAGCAAAAGTGAATTCCTGGGACCTTATGAAGATAAAAAGCTTCTGCACAGCAAAGGAAACAACCAACAAAACGAAAAGGCAACCAACGGAATGGGAAAAGATATTTGCAAATGACATATCGGACAAAGGGCTAGTATCCAAAATCTATAAAGAGCTCACCAAACTCCACACCCGAAAAGCAAATAACCCAGTGAAGAAATGGGCAGAAAACATGAATAGACACTTCTCTAAAGAAGACATCCGGATGGCCAACAGGCACATGAAAAGATGTTCAGCGTCGCTCCTTATCAGGGAAATACAAATCAAAACCACACTCAGATATCACCTCACGCCAGTCAGAGTGGCCAAAATGAACAAATCAGGAGACTATAGATGCTGGAGAGGATGTGGAGAAACGGGAACCCTCTTGCACTGTTGGTGGGAATGCAAATTGGTGCAGCCGCTCTGGAAAGCAGTGTGGAGGTTCCTCAGAAAATTAAAAATAGACCTACCCTATGACCCAGCAATAGCACTGCTAGGAATTTATCCAAGGGACACAGGAGTACTGATGCATAGGGGCACTTGTACCCCAATGTTCATAGCAGCACTCTCAACAATAGCCAAATTATGGAAAGAGCCTAAATGTCCATCAACTGATGAATGGATAAAGAAATTGTGGTTTATATACACAATGGAGTACTACGTGGCAATGAGAAAAAATGAAATATGGCCTTTTGTAGCAACGTGGATGGAACTGGAGAGTGTGATGCTAAGTGAAATAAGCCATACAGAGAAAGACAGATACCATATGGTTTCACTCTTATGTGGATCCTGAGAAACTTAAGAGAAACCCATGGGGGAGGGGAACAAAAAAAAAAAGAGGTTAGAGTGGGAGAGAGCCAAAGCATAAGAGACTGTTGAGAACTGAGAACAAACTAAGGGTTGATGGGGGGTGGGAGGGAGGAGAGGGTGGGTGATGGGTACTGAGGAGGGCACCTTTTGGGATGAGCACTGGGTGTTGTATGGAAACCAATTTGACAATAAATTTCATATATAAATAAAAAAAAAAAAAAAAAAAAAGAAACTCCTTTAATTTTTGTTTGTCTGGGAAAATTTTTAGCTGTCCTTCTATTTTGAATGATAGCCTTGCTGGATAAAGAATTCTTGGCTGTGTATTTTTCTGATTCAGCACATTGAATATATCCTGCCACTCCTTTCTGGCCTGCCAAGTTTCTATGGATAGGTCTGCTGCAAACCTGATCTGTCTTTCCTTATGTTAGCGACTTTTTTTTTTCCCCTTGCTGCTTTCATGATTCTCTCCTTGCCTGAGTATTTTGTGAATTTGACTATGATATGCATTGTTGATAGTCAGTTTTTGTTGAATCTACTGGGGGTCCTCTGTGCATCCTGGATTTTGATGTTTGTGACTTTTCCCAGGTTAGGAAAGTTTTCTGCTATGATTTGTTCACATAACCCTTCTACCCCTATTTCTCTCTCTTCCTCTTCTGGGACCCCTATGATTCTGATGTTGTTCCTTTTTAATGAGTTGCTGATTTCTCTAATTCTTAAATCATGCTCTTTTGCCTTAATGTCCCTCTTTTTTTCTGTTTCATTATTCTCTGTAAGTTTGTCCTCTATGTCGCTGATTCTCTGTTCTGCCTCACCCATCCTTGCCGTTGCTGCATCCATCCATGATTGTAGCTCAGTTATAGCATTTTTAATTTCATTCTGGCTATCTTTTGCTTCTTTTATCTCTGCAGAAAGGGATTCTAACCTATTTTCAACCCCAGCTAGTATTCTTATTATCATGATTCTAAATTCTGGTTCAGACATCTTGCTTGTATCTGTGTTGGTTAAATCCCTGGCTGTTGTTTATTCATGCTCTTTCTTTTGCGGTGAATTCCTTAGTTTTGTTATTTTGATGGGGGAAAAGGAATTAATGAGGTAGAAATATTAAAATTAAAAAAAATTAAAATTAAAAAAATATTAAAATTAAAAAAATACACACACACACAAATCTAATAAATGATGCTAGATCCTAGGCATGTTTTGGTCTGGGTGTTGAAAGTGGTTTGACAGATTAGAGAAAAAAAGGGGGGGAAGGAAATCATTTGAGAATTTGAAAAAATGAATACACTGAAGTAGACTAAAATGAGATGATGGGAGTAAAATAGAATTTGAAAAAATTTACACAAAGGTAAAGAATACAGTAGAAAAAATCAAAGAAAAATATTTTTAATAAAAATTAAAAAATAAAAATTAATTTTTTCTCTTTCTGTATTGAAGAGAAAGAAAGGAAATGAAGGAAAAAAGAAGAAAAAGGAATCATTTGAAAATTTGAAAAAGTGAATACACTGTAGTAGACTAAAATGAGATGATGGGAGTAAAATAGAATTTGAAAAAAATTTACACAAAATTCAAGAATATAGTAGAAAAAATTAAAAATATTTTTAATAAAAATTAAAAATAAAAATGAATTTTTTCTCTTTCTGTATTCAAGAAAAAGAAAAGAAACAAAAAAAAAAGAAATCGTTTGAAAATTTGAAAAAGTGAATGCTCTGTAGTAGACTAAAATAAAGGATCTCTGTTCATTGCAGGTCCTTGGGGTCTCAAGCAGAGCAGTACTGTACACAGCATTGCTGATTGCCATGACAAAAACGTATTCTATTGACAACCAAAACCTTAGCATAGACCTATATCATGTCTTCTTATCACTAAAAGGATCACCCCAGGCACCAGAGAGACAGCAAATGCAAACCTGCCATGCGTCTTAAAGTGTTTGGCTAAACACATATTAACGATGGCCATAGGAGTAGAGCAGCAACATGACAATTGTCATTTTTCAATTTCTAATGTCATGAATCCAAACCATTTCGTTTGTACCACAAAACTGATTGAACATCTATAATATTGAAGGTAACATTGAATATGGGCTAATACAAATAAGACCTTTTCCCTTAGATTATTCACAATGTGCTAAAATCCGTAAACTGAAAACTGTACTTAAAAAGTGATAAAGCTTGTGCTAAAGCATGTGATAAAAGTGTACAAAATGCATGATGGAAGTGAAGAGGAAGGGAATACTAATTCTACCTAGGAACATGTTCTATAAATGTTCTTTTATTTCCAAACTCAGCCATACTAAACTTAAAAGTGTCTTATTAAAAATCCTCACGATCAACAAAATGGAAATCTTGTAAATTTAAGTTATTATTTGTAGTTTCAATTTTAATGGAATACTAAGAACCTTCTATCCAAACTATTAAATAAAAATGCAATATATAAACTTTATAGTTTAATGGTTAAAAACATAAAACCTGTTCTTGAACACAAAACTCCTACATTTTAAAAGAGCTTAAAAATAACACTTGATGATAGTTAACAATTGTCAAATGGTAGGCACTGTGTTCAACTTCTTGCCATCTCCAGTGATCACAGGCATCATTCTTATTAATTATTTATTTATTTATTTATTTATTTATTTATCTTATATTTTTGAGAGAGAGTGCGAGCAGGGGAGAGGCAGAGAGAGACAGAGAGACACAGAATCTGAAACAGGCTCCGGGCTTGAGCTGTCAGCACAGAGCCCAATGCGGGGCTCGAACTCCAGAATGGAGAGATCATGACCTAGGTCAGAGTCAGACACTTAACCAACTGGGCCATCCAGGCACCCACACAGGGATCATTCTTAAAACAACCTTTGGTAGTGAACATTTTCCCCTTTACACGATCTCTACAGATAAGAGAACTGAAACTCAGAGTTTAAGTGATATGTCTGAGCTTTCCCAATTATTAAATAAAATGACTGTTTGAAATAACCTCTGACATCACACAAAGATTCTTAACTCAGTTTAGTATACTTCAAAAATATTAGCAGACCTCATAAAACTAAGTTAGAATGAATAAATGTATATTAATAGAGGGTATGTATTTTTAATGAGTACCTCTTAAAAATAATTATCTCACATTATCTAAATCGATTTTTCTTAACAGGATTGAATTATATTAAATGGGAAAATCAGTTGACTCATTATCTAAATGCCAATAGATTAAAACCCAAGATTTAACAATGCTGTAATGTGTATATACTGGTTCAAATGCATTCCAGTTAGTACAGGATTTTATTTACAAAAGCATAATGAGATTTGTGGGTAATTAACTCATGAAGGAAAGTTATTGAATTAAAATTAGAGCACATTGTAACCATTGTTATCCTAGAAGACATGATAGACATATATTAAAATCATATAAAGTTAATGGAAAATATTTCCTACATGGTGTAGGGGACATAAATTGTATTTTTGATGCTTTTATATAAAATAAAATGACACCAACTACAGATCAATAAGAGTAAACATGACTTACCAAAGTCTTTAGGGTAAGACTCCATTTCCTCACTTTCCTAGTTGAGAAAATGTGATTAATCTATCATAGAACTCCAGGCTGAATTAAAAATATCCAATGGTCTATGCCATTGTTTGCAGACTATACCAGACTTGAAAGCTATAAATCTGATGAAATCACACATTGATAACTCTTTTCTTTATCCTTTCACCTGTCTAGATAGGATGTAAAGAGGGCTAAAGATCATTTATTTCCAAGAAGTTAATTTTAAACTCCAGCGATGTTGTTTTCTCTGCCAAAAGGATAAATACTGAATGATTCATGAATGATTAAGGAAGACCTAGTAATCTTTCAAAAGAAGATAGAATAACAAAAGTCTGTTACTTTTTTCTTTTATTGATACACTCTCATTCATTTCTATCTTTTATGGATACACTCTCATTCAATATGAGGCATTATTTTAAAAAAAATCAGGCCTTGAACTTTACAACATGGTAGGTGGTAAAAAAGAAATACATAATTGAGCTTATGCAGAAACAATTTTGTCTTAAAAGTATTTTCAGTTTATCCCAGGATTTTCCCCTCCACTTTGATCCATTTATCCTGTTCTCCAGAAGGTTGGCCATACTGGATAATGCCCTCCATGGTTTTAAAATTCCTTATATATCAAAATTGACCACTGTGACCTTTATTATCAACTTAATTGGCAAGAACCCACTAAGAGACGGTGCTTTATCACATTATGTTACATAAATGTTTCTTTTCCAATATATCATGTTTAAATTATCCCTTTTTTATCCACTGCAGACTGAAAATGTATTTGTTAACAGTCTATTAATTTTGAAGTCCCTGAAACCAAAAAGAACTATAGGTGAATTGGGGGTGACATACCAGGTTGTTGGAAGAAGCAATTTGAATATCCAGGGCACTGAATAGATTGGTTTTCTATTAAGACAATAGCCAGTATTCACCTCCCAGGTCTTCCTTTGGGAACAATAACTTTGCACATGATTCCACAACATCCGTTGTACCTTCTCCAGGTAAGTCTGATAGATAAGAGGAATTCCTATTCCTGCTTTTGATGAACAGATTATATTGATTTGTTATACATGTGTGTTGCCCATTTTCTATAAATGAGCAAAATATGCATAATGGATAAAAATAGATATGCAAAGCACTGAATTGTGACAGGGCAGAAAGTATTTTGGAGGAAATAAAAATAAAATGGTGATTAAACTCCAGAGAAACAGGAATATATGAAAGAAAGTAATGGAGAGAAGAAATGAGGAGAAAAGAACAATGAATTAAATGAGAAAAACTTTGATTCTATCAAATTGGTATCATCTGGCCATTGGGTCAAAGTAGATGGAGCAGTGAGCTTGTCTTATCTAAGAGCTGTCAAGTGGGCATTTTCAACATCAGTCTAAGAGCTCTACCCCTATGAACCAGAAGAAGGTCCTTCTGAAGACAAGAGCCTTAGGGAAAGCCCTTAGCTAAGAGAAATCTAACTTAATTTTTAAACTCTGGACCAGAGAAGATCTCACTTGTGGTGGTGCAGTCTGTAATACATCAACCTCTGTGCAGTCTGCATCCACTGATTTTCTCCACTTGGGATAGAAAAAGATATTTACCTTAATTGAATAGTTGATGTAATGAATAATGTAATAAAATTGGGGTTCTGAAAGAGTGTGTTTGTAGGAATGACTCGGTGAGCTTGGCAATAATTCAAATTCCCAGGGTTTAGTCCCAGGGAGTCTGATTAGTGGGTATGGAATGGAGTGGTGTATCCAGTTAACTCTTTTGAACCAATTCACTTACTCTCTTAACTCCATGTCGAGGGGCTGACATTTTATCTTACTTGCAAGCTAATGAGTGAACCTGCCACAGTTTCATGGATACCGGCAACAGATGAGATTCCTGGGTCAGAGACTAGGGACTTGGTTACTCGTGGCATCGGAAGCAGAATGATGATCACATCTGCAGCAGCTTTTTTCACCCCAAGTCCCCCAGGGTGATGCTGATGGGTTTAGATGGATGTCGGCAAATGCCTTGGGCTGTGTCACGGGAGAGGAACTCTGAAATTAGGGTATCTTCATGAAAACCAAACTCCGGTACAGTTTAAAGAGTCCTATGACTCTGTCACTTAGTTTAACTGCAGTCTCTAGAGGCCTGAATATAGATAAATAAATTCCTTCTTAATTAGAAGTAAGTCAATGTGATTTTGAGTACCATTCCCTTAACCATTACACTTTTTGCCATCAAAGCAAACCCTAAGAATCTATCTTTACTCCTAGTTATGTTTATTTCTGTAACTGTTTTAACACAAAAATATTTCCTTACCACTTTTTTTTTTCTTTCCACATGTGATATCTTTTCTCATCATGACTATATCTAGGGGACAGAAGAACAAGTACATGATTAGAGAATGTATTTTTTTTTAAGTTTAACACGTGTTGATTTTCGACAGACAGAGTGCAAGCAGGGGAGGGGCAGAGAGAGAGGGAGACACAGAATCTGAAGCAGGATCCAGACTCTGAGCTGTCAGCACAGAACCTGATGTGGTCCAAACCCACAAACCATGATCACGACCTGAGCCGAAGTAGGACGCTCTACTGACTGAGCCACCCAGGCATCCCGAGAATGTATTTTTATTCACTTAGAGACTACATGAGAAATCTAGTTTCTGCTTGTGTCACATTTAATTCTGAGTAAAGAAGTTCTAAGCTAGAATTGGTTTTGCTTCAAACTGGTCACTTCTAAAAAATAAAATCAGTGTTCAACAATACAGGCTTGTTACTACTGATGATGCTCTAGATTTTATTTTCCATATCCGTATTTCTGTTCGTATGGCTTTTTCCACCTTAAATTTCCTGATTACATCCACATATTCTCCAGTATGTGTCCTCCCAATGCCATGGCCTCCCTAAAAATTTTCCAGTCCTCAGGATGAAAATTATTTTACCCCATATATCTCTTCTGAGGCTAGTTTACCTTCCCACGTCATCTAAGCACATCTACCTTGGACAACTAATTGAATATATGGACTTTAGGGCCATATGGATCATTTCACGATCCGTATGGATCAAGTATTATTCAAGGTGTGTTCTTTCTGGTGCCAAGCACAGTTTACTCTCTCATGCCATAGATTCTTCCAAGGTCACCTAAATCGTCAATCTAGCACTCTGGCACTCAACATTCAGTCATCAAAATTGTTTTTTCAGATGACCTCTCACTACCTGTTTACATATTTTCTCTATATATTTTCAGACTCACATACATAATTAATTCCACGATGGCAAATACATATTAATTTTGTTTACTCTATTTCCAGCACCTAAAGCCGTGCCTGAGAGCAACATAGATGTTGAATAAACTAAGAAAAAAACCCATAACTTTAAAAGCCTCCACTTAGAATGACAAATATCTCTATATGAAAATAATGTTTATTGTAAATTATTTGTATAAATTCATTTAACAATTCTTAAAATGACTGCTTATAGAATGAATAATACCAAGAAATATCTGTTCCATTCTTCTGACTTAGATAATGTCATTATCTGCCTTTTATAGACGACTAAAAATGATGTACCTATTGCTTAAAAATTAACAGATATATGTGGCTATGTAGAGAGAGTTATATCAAATTGGTTAACCCCATGGGCAATGCACAATAACACTCTCTATTTCAAAATCATAAATTGCATTTACAAATCTTTCTCCACTTTTTTTTTAATTCAGACTTTTAAATTCTCTACCAAACCCAAGTTAGTGCTATTCATATATTCGTTAAAGAAAATATGTGTATCCTACAAAAGGCATTTCTAGCACACTGTTCAGTAGCTTGCTCTTTTATTTAAGAACTAGTTTTATTCCTTGAAATATCAAATATGGACTCTCAGAAAAGTGACTTGTCTATATGGAATTTCTCAAAATCTGACATCAGAGGAACATAAATCTAATTTAGTAACAGCTTAACCTTCTTGCATTTGACTCTTCTAATAAATATTAGACTTTTTCTGTGTTCTATAAAATTCTATCCACATAAATGTACACCAAGAACGCTTTTTGTATCTTTTACATATTTTGGACTGTTGTATTTTACATTCTGTATTTGCTTGTTGTATTCTTGCCATGACAAAGATCTGGGGGAAAGTTTTATTTTGAGGGACGAAATTTCAAGTCTGAGCATTTGATCAGGGAGACTAAGGACTCCATTTGTGAAAGTATTGGTGCGAAAACAAATATAAAACAAACAAAAAGAGATACATAGTTATTTTCCAACTTGGGTTATGTTTTTTCCTCAGAGAAGAGACTCTGAAGATTTTTGTCTGGCATAGGAAATGAACTTTCAGGTGGCAGAGAGATTGGCAAATACTATTACATTATTTGGTCAAAAATTAGAATTCTGGCATGTAGGTGATTACTGAGATGCACAAATACTGACCTGAATATATGGACAAGGATAAAAGAAGTCCGTGACTACATGTTGAAGCACACAGGAATCACGTAGTTGTTCCTTAGATTTGGACCTTTCCCTTAAACATCTGTATTACTTCTCACGTTTATTAATTATCAGGTAAGCACAGAGAGAAAACTCAAATAAGATTCAAAGTGTGGTGTGCTACGATCTCTATGTTATATTTTCCAAAACAGGCATCAAATCTTATGAAGAAGGATTTTCATTTACCAGGGCCTTTTTGGTTTGGTGTCCGCTGCCGATTTTCCTGTGTGTGAAAGAAATTCTCTTCCTCTGCAATAACTCAGTTGCAGCAAACAGGATGAATTCAAATAAGTATTAGGAATTTAGTCTCTAAACATCTGGACATAGAGTCAGAGAATACTATACTGTGAGAGTTCAAAGCTGATGACTGATTACAAATTCAGACCTATTTTTCAATAGGATTCTATGTTAAATGTCTTCAGGCAGTGGTTTAGACAATATAGAGAAATACTGGTTTGAAAATACTTTGCACTCTAGGTAACTAATGATGATTTCATTTTTGGAGATCTTTTATTTTTTAAATCCTAGTCAAGATGTCAACCTATGCTTTCAAATACAATTACTTCCTCTTCCTATCTCCTTTAGTTGTAGATTTCATTCTGTCCACCTATTGCGCCTACATGTAATATTGAAATCTTGCCTTTAAATACAACTTTTCTTTATTTGCTTCATTGGCCTATTATGTATTGCAAATCTAATCTCCCTTAAAAGCATTCTCTTTCCTGCTCACATAACTAATGCCTTTCCCTTCTCTCGTTATTTTCCACTGCTATTTAATTTTACTGCTGTATTTTCATATTACTCTGAAATGAAATTTAGAATAAAAAAAAACTTTTGAGTATTGCAATATTGTGATAACTAAGCAGATACTCTGTCATGTGTATTATTATTGTGGTATTTATGTGTGATGGAGGTGATGAAAAGCTGTTGGCAAACTTTATGCTCACTTTCCTGTAATGTAGTATTGATTTCTAATCACTTTTTGAAGCTGCTTTTCAATTTTTCATCCTAATACTGTTGAAGACAAACTCTACAATATTAGAAAATGAGCCATAATTTCATAACACTGGATTTGGCACATATTTTGCAGAGGTAAAGCTTTAATCCAGCTGATACCTCTTGGTATATATCACCTGAATTGTAAACATCTTGCACACAAATCTAACTGCCCAGGTGGGTGAAAACCCAGCTTTTTTTTTTTTAATTTTTTTTTTTCAACGTTTATTTATTTTTGTGACAGAGAGAGACAGAGCATGAACGGGGGAGGGGCAGAGAGAGAGGGAGACACAGAATCGGAAACAGGCTCCAGGCTCTGAGCCATCAGCCCAGAGCCCGACGCGGGGCTCGAACTCACGGACCGCGAGATCGTGACCTGGCTGAAGTCGGATGCTTAACCGACTGCGCCACCCAGGCGCCCCTGAAAACCCAGCTTTTACTGGTACAACCAGGGAAGCTCTTCTTCCTTGTCCTACACCAAGGCCATCTCTGGTCACGCTAGAGATGGCTCTTCCTACTTCCACCTTTTTGATCTTCCTTCCCTTTTTCTGAATTGGCAGTTGGTGCTGCTGCTTGCTAAAGCCAGTGATGTGCCTGGGAATCTGCTTCTCCTCATCCTCCCTCCACATTAAGTTTGGGATGCCTTATCAGGCAGTGGAAACACTAGCTAATGCTCATATTGCTGGGAAAAGACTTGGAGTTGTTCCGTGCCTCCCTAGAATATCAGATTTCAATTGTGGGTCTCCATATACAAGTACATGTTATATACAAATATCACAAAGATTTGGTAATACTTAAATAGCAAAGGTTTATAATGTTCTTTACAAACCTTACATATTTGGGAAACTTAGGGTAATCCCTAATTCAATATCTCAGTTGTTTTCCAGTATGCTTTTTGAAGGAGTGGAGTCATTGTGCTATGAACAGAGTAGAACTCTTAGGTAACGTCGGCTTTGTAGAGTGGATGTGAATATTTCCGGTGTGATAAATCCTGTCTTTCGGAGAACAACTACCCCCCTCCCCCATTCCATGAAATCTCAGATCTAGTGGTCTTGTTAGAGTTTATTTCCTATCCCTGTCTTTAACATAGACTTGTTAGCCCATGACCTATGAGCCATGCCTTAATTATCAGGATGTCCCTCCCACTCTGCCACAGTGCTGGTTTCCGAAACAAGTGGGAAAGCTTACTTGAATTTATCAGCATCTTCTCGAGAACTTTTTACAGAGCTATAAAGAGCTTTTAAAGGTCAGCCCAAAAGTGTGATTTGCAGGGACGGTGAAGCCACACGACGGAAGGGAGAGATCAGGTGACCCAGTCCTGAGTTCTTGTGGCACATCTCTGCCTTGTGTGCTTCCAGCCTGGGCATGGTGGCAGAGGCTCATCGCAGTAGCTGTTCCCTGCATTGCTTCCCTGAAACTGGCTTGAGTTCTCAGGCTCTTCCATCACTGGTGTAATAGCTATTCTGTTTTAAATACTCAGTTTTGTTTCTTATTTTTTTTCTTCTATTTTTTCTGTTTGAACGTGGATAGATTCATTTTTAGATCTTATTTTCTACTTGTTCCCTCATTTTGGCAACCACAGTATCTCATTCCCCAAAGGCCTAGCACGAAACCTAATAGAAAAAAAATGAATAAAAGTAGAGGTACTAGAAAAGCTGTTGAAGGCTACATAATTGTATATAACCTAACTCGCTTGATTTTTCTAGTTCTCTGCTTCCCAGATCCCTAAGCACGACTTAATACAACTAAAAATACACTGCTGTATTCTTTTCAGTTGAGGATATCTAGTTACACTGTAAACATATAGATGCCTTAAAAATAGAAGAATCTTAGAAATTTTGATATGCTTCATCATACAGGGAACGGTGAGGTCCCTGTTTCATTCATATGAAGATTTGTGAATATACTTTCTCATATCTGCTAATCACTCCAGAAGTTTAGTTCAGTCTTGCTTTTACAATTTAATTCTATATCTTTTCCCGATACTGTCCTTTACTGGAGATTTTACCTTTACTGCATTGTCACACCATTATAAGACTTCTCAATTCTTAGGGCTATTTGTGACTAATTCCACCACTCATCTTCAAACCCATTACTGCTTTACTGTTGCTGTATGCACTGCCCCATCCCGGTGCTTATTTGTAAGTGTTCTCTCTCTCTCTCTCTCTCTCTCTCTCTCTCTCTCTCTCTCACACACACACACACACACACACACACAGCAGCAGCAGCAGCAGCAGCAATGCATTTAAATCAGCCATAAAACTTTTAGACAATTTATTTTTGTTCTCTTGGACTCTTACCAATGAATTTTGACCATCATAGACCCATATCTACAAGGATCAAATCCCATATTGTGATCTGCACCAAATTGTAGACGTGGTATTTTGAAAGAGTTCTATTAGAGCTGAAGTAAAATGTGAGATGGCTAGATTGAATGAGGTAATATATGTATAAGACAATATTGATTAAGTGGGAAATGCTGAAGCAATTAGATAGGAGTTAGGACTGCCCTAAGCAACAATTTGCAGTGTCAGACATCCTTTCTAGACAAAACCTGCCAGGGGGCAGCTTACATCCCTCCACAGTAAATCATCTTTCTTGAGACACAGTAATTCATTCAGTGATTATTTATTTAATACCTGTTCCTTCCCAGTCAATGTATTAAGAACTGGGAGCACCAGGATTGCAGGTGTGGATCATATTTTCAAGTACCTTGCATTTTAATATAAAGACAGGAATATAAATGATTACAATGTGAAGTTGTATAGTTATAAAGAAATAATGGAAGAGTACCTGGGCGGATCAGTTAGTTAAGGGTCCAACTCTTGATATCAGCTCAGGTCATGATCTCATGGTGAGTTCGAACTCTGTGTCAGGTTCTGCAGTGACAGTGTGGAGCCTGCTTGGAATTCTCTCTCTCCCTCTCTCAAAATAACTGACTAAACATTCAGGAAAAGATTGGATAAGGTACTGCTGAAGTTGAGAAAATTTGGATGTAAGGCTGCCTGAGGTGGCTTTGCAGAGTAGCACGCAAGGTTAGACTCTGAAGTTACTCCATTGTACTTGATGTGTAGTGAGTGGGAAGAGTATGGTGGGAGCTGAAGCCCTGACATGGGGATCCAGCCAGCTTCCCAAAGCTAGAGTATTTATTTTTATTAACAGGGGACAGACACATCGCTTTAATGAACACAACAGATGGTTTGTATAAATGGAGAGAGGTCATGTGTCCTGGTGAAGTGGCAGGCCTTGAAAACAGGCAGATTCGGAGCCAACCACCTCCGTAAGCCTTCGCTCTGAATGTATTTAAAATTCTAATCGCTGTTGCAAGATACATCAGAGGCAATGTGTGTTAAGCACTTATCACAGCTTCTGTCACACTCGCGGTGCCCCGAAAGTGTAGGTTATTTACAAGAGCCTGAGGATTAGTGAAAGCAGTCAAGGTGGCCGTGCTGGCAGAATGATTTGGTATGGGCTCTTGGAATTACTTCATTAGCCCTGTCCTTCTATGTCTGTCTGATACTAGAAGGAAAGATAAACTCAGGATGTGCAAAATATATTCTTTTCTGGTGCTTGGAATATTGAAGAGTAATGGTGAAAGTTCCTGTGTACTAGAGAGCGTGCTTAATTTAATTTTAAAACCTCTATTTACACAAAACAAATTCACAGCCTGGATTACCCTAGGATTATCCTTCTACAAAGAGCTGGGAGAAGTGGCTGAAAATCATAGCCAGTACCCTCACCTTTTAATGGTGAAATGTCATTTGCAGGTTTCATTAGTAATTGAATCAGGAATATTTTAACATCACAGTTCATTGGTATTGTTATGTACCTTAATTTTACTTTGAAGTAGCCTACCATGAAGTACATTGATATTTGAAGTATCAATATTAGGAGTTGAAATATTTTTCCATGAGAGATTTTAGAACTCTATATTTTAAAATCTCTTATGTGGATAGATAAATGATCTATAAAAATAGACCAATCTTAATCACATTCTTTGTATTGTTAACTCCAATCTAAAATTTGAGTACTTATGGCTCTTGTGTGATTTTTTTTTATTTTTAAAATTTTTTAAATGTTTATTCATTTTTTGACAGACAGAGCTTGAATGGGGGAGGGGCAGAAAGCGAGAGGGAGACACAGAATCCGAAGCAGGCTCCAGGCTCCAAGCTGTCAGTACAGAGTCAGATGTGGGGCTTGAACTCACAAACCATGAGATCATGACCTGAGCCGTAGTCGATCGCTTGACTGACTGAGTCACCCAGGCACCCCTCTTGTGTGATTTTTCTGAAAAATTAATGTTAGTCTTAAAAAAGTATGTCAAATCCTTGTATTTTTAAGGGAAAAGATGATGAATCTAGTATGTACCAGTTAGGTTTAATCATAAAAACTTAAATACACACACTCTTGGGTTTTTTTTGTGTGAAGATTATTTCCACTATATAAAATGAGACATTAGGGTCATCACAGTGTTTACTTATGGGTCCAAATTGCTTCGTGGTTATAAGGCAACCAGGCAACAAAGAATTCACTTGAAGAGTATTTTCAGGGATGCCTGGGTGGCTCAGTCCGTTATGCATTCCACTCTTGATTTCAGCTCAGGTCAGGGTCTCATGGTTTGTGAGATAGAGCCCTGCATTGGGCTCTGCACTGACAGCACAGAATGTTTGGGATTCTTTCTCTCCCTCTTTCTGTCCCTCCCCTGCTCACACTCTGGTGCATTCTCTCTCTCTCTCTCTCAAAATAAATTATTTTTTTTTTTGTAAAAGAGTATTTTCACTTGTTGATTCTCTTTTATGGATTTTCATTGCCCCAAACCTTCCAACATTAAATAGTGACAACAGTATAAATATTTAATGATGTAAAGCTTTTTATCATAGGATATATTTCATTCCTAACTACTGCTGAGAATAATTCTACTGTTTAGTACTCCAAAAATATTTTCATGGAAAATAACCTGTTAGTTACAGGACACATTTTTTTCATGGTATTTTTCACTAGTTGAGGAAACTGTAGTGGAGGTAAAGGGAAAAATATAGAATATTTTATAGTCAATTTTAGAAAAACCATGTGAATACAATGAGAAACAATGAAAAATCATGTCTTAATAACTTTTTCTGAACTGATAGTTATCAATTATATTTCTAGGCCTAACATGTTAAAAACAGGACTTTAAAGACTCTTTCCACGATCTATATTTAATGAAAAGATATTACCCATTGCAATGAAATTTCAAGATACTGGTAATGCTACAATACACTTGGACAGAAAGTAGTGATAAGTATCATGGAACTGCATTACTGCAAGGATGGTGGAAAAACATTTTAGAGAAATTTACAGTTCCATGGCTAAATTCACTAAATTGCAAATAAAATTGGCTTAGCTAAATGCATTATGGTGTGCATTACAACAGAATAGTATGTAGCCATTAGACAAGATGGTATTTAATGATAGGGGGAAATGTCCATAAACATTTTGTTCAAAACACATTGTTAAATTTTTAAAAAGTTGAATAAACTTTAGAACCTACTTTCAATTTTTTTCTTAAAAGTGCAGATACATTCATGAGCAAAATGTCCATAGAAATAATTCAAAATAGTAGCATTTATTAATAAGATGTTCTGTTTATTGCTAGAGTAATAGATTCCTATTTTATTTTTACTTATGTAGATTTCCTAAGCTGTCTATGCTGAATACATATTGCTTTGGAAATAAGATAAATCAATGTTATAAGTGTTTGCATTTAAAATAGTCTTCTCATAGGGGCAGCTGGATGGCTCAGTTGGTTGAGCACCCAACTCTTGATTTTAGTGCAGATCATGATCCCAGGGTTGTGGGATCGAGTCCTGTGTCAGACTCTGCACTGAGTGCAGAGCCTGCTTAAGATTCTATCTCTTTCTCCCTGTATTTGTATTCTCTCCCTCTCTCTAAAAATAGTGTTCTCACATCTTAAACACATGAATATGACTGGGACCATATGGTCCTTTATGCCTCTTAATACAATGTATACCATATAAGAGTTCCTAAATAGTGAATAAATGGAAAAATGTTTGGTAAAATAACAGGTTTTTTTGTTCATTTGATTGTTTTTCTGAAAAGGAGTACATGATTGGAAAACTTAACACATAACATCTACCCAGTGGTGCTCAGAATGCTGTCCTGTTTGGGTGCATATACTATGTCTTTACCTTTATGAAACAGAAGATTATGAATTTGAATCCTGACTTTAGTGAGGTTAGTTTCAAAGTTATTAATGACGGGCGCCTGGGTGGCGCAGTCGGTTAAGCGTCCGACTTCAGCCAGGTCACGATCTCGCGGTCCGTGAGTTCGAGCCCCGCATCGGGCTCTGGGCTGATGGCTCAGAGCCTGGAGCCTGTTTCCGATTCTGTGTCTCCCTCTCTCTCTGCCCCTCCCCCGTTCATGCTCTGTCTCTCTCTGTCCCAAAAATAAATAAACGTTGAAAAAAAAAAATTAAAAAAAAAAAAGTTATTAATGTTATTGGGTGTATATTACTTTTTCTTGATTTCCTGGTTTCAGTTCATCATCTCTAAATTGGTCAAGGATCCCATACTGGAGTTCAACTTAGAGTTCCAACATATTGTAACACAACACAGAAGATCCTCTACATTGAATGACTTTGGTTATTTTGTGTAGTTGGGAGTGAAAACCTTGGGATAAGGGATTCCTGTTTTATATGCACTCTTGGATTATCAATGAAAATACGAATTTTATGGTTTCTACTCTATCAGACATCTTTGTCTGATAGAGCCTTCAGAGCCTCCTCACTTTCTTCTGCTTTTCAAAGTTGTCTGTTATTTTAACAGACAATCCATCTTTTACTGTGATTCTTTGTGTCCTAGTATCTTTCAGCCTTTCTCTTGCAGTTGGTACAGCAAACATGATCAGTCTCTGACCCATAATTGTTATTTTGGGGCATTGTTTCTTTTGTCTTTAAGTTCTCTTTTCTATGTTTTTTTGTTGCTGTAATTACTTAACAGAAAGTAATAGTTTAATTCATTAAGTGCCAGCTGGTATTGTGTATGGTTGTAGAAATAAAAAATAGATCCTCTGGTCCATTTCTTCCTTCATTCTCTGTTTTCAGTCCACAAGTATTAAACTGTGGTTGTTAGAGGCTGAGACTCTGAAGCTAACTTGCCTATGTTCAAATCCAAATTCTGCTACCAGTTAACTCTATGATGTTGGACAAATTCTTCAACTTCTGAGTTTGTTTCCTCATATGTAAAATGAGGATAATTATAGTAGGTGTTGTTGCCAAATGATGGCCTCTTAAGGATGTACATTTCCTTGAATATGTTGCCTTCCATGGCTACTTCCCCTGTGAATGGGATTTTGCAGATGAGCTTGGGAATCTTGAGATGGAGAAATAATCCTTAAAAATGACATATGCAGGAATTCAGAGTAGGAAATGCAAAGAAAGCAGAGAACCAGGGTAATGTGACATGATAAAGGCATGACTGGTCACTGATGGCTTTGCATGTGGTGGAATTGAGCCATGAACCAAGGATGTGGGTGGCCTTTCTAAGCTTGAAAAAGCAAGGAAATGGATTTTCCTTCTGAGCCTCCAGAAGAAGCACAGTCTTGTTGACAAATTGATTTTAACCCAGGGCGATCCATTTTCGAATTCTCACTTCTAGAACTATGATAATAAATTTGTACTTTTTTTTTAAGCCACTAAATTTATGGTAACTTGTTAAAGCAGCAATAGGACGTAGTAGGGCTTCCAGGAGAATTTTAAAAATTAGTATGTGTGGGTCACCTGGGTGGCTCTTGGTTTTGACTCAGGTCATGGTGACCCAGTTTGTGATTTTGAGCACCATGTTGGGCTCTGCACTAACAGTGTGGAGCCTGCTTGGGATATTCTCTCTCCCTCTTTCTCTGCCCCTCCCCTCCTCTCTCTCTCTCTCTCTCTCTCTACCCCTCTTCCTCAAAATAAATAAACTTATAAAAAGTTAATATGTGTGAATCAGAAGAGTATCTTGCTTATAATCACTATATATATGCTTTTGTATAATATCTACATATATACTTAAATAAGTACTGAGAAGAATTCAGTGCCTCCTACAAATACTTCACATGCATGTAGATAGAAAATAAATTTAAAGAATTGTCCCTATTCTTCAGTTGTAATATACCTGAAAGGAGCCTACACAAACATATTAAAAATGGTATAAACCTGTAGTATATATAATATACACTATAATGGAAAGCTACTGAGGCTTTGGCATAACCACGTAGTGACAAAACGATAAGTATATGAAGTAGATGGTATGTGTAGCTGCCTTCACGGTCAGCCAGTACTCTTAGATATAATGCTGTGAATGTAATGCTTGCCTCTGAGTGGTAAAGTGGTGACAGGAAAAACACCTTCCCTCAAATAGTGCTTTCAGTTCAGATGACAGAACTTTAGCTGGGAGACACCCAATTTAGTTTTAGAGAAAGCCCCAGAAGTATTGGCATGCACGGCGGTTCTTGCACAGCAAAGGGCTTTGACTTGGACCCAAGGGGAGTAAAAACTGCACTTGAGAAGCCTGGATAAACACCAGTCCTCTCAGAAGATGCTGCAGTGGGAACCTGATGCAGCTGGTCTACAAAGGATTAACTTTTCAGGTGTGCTTGTTCAGTGAAGAGGTTGCAGCTGTCAGTGTAATTGCAACAGATGGCCGTCCATGACTCCTTGGCTGCCACTTGGGCGGAATCAGTACTTTTGGGACTCCAATTACAGTAAAACCTTCGATTGCGAGTAACTTGTTCTGCGAGTGTTCTGTAAGGTGAGCAAACATTTCTAATAAATTTTAACTTGATAAACGAACAATGTCTTCCAGTACAAGTGGTACATGATGGCAAATGTCACATAACCACAACTGAGCCAATGGTTCTGGAAATTCGCTTTGATATACAAGTGCTTTGGATTACAAGCATGTTTCTGGAACGAATTAGGCTCGCAAACCAAGGTTTTGCTGTACTAAAGCTTTGCAACATCAAACCACATGCCTGAACCCTGGAAGAGGGGCTCTTTTCTTCCCTCGCCTCCTTGAATGATCACCTAGAGATGAAGTTCTGAAAGATCTCCCAATCTAAGATTTTAAGAGTATTTCTATCTCCCACAGTTTAGGTCAAATTGAAATACTAGGGGTGGGAGGCATTCCCTTTTGAGAGATGATCAAGGGGATGATCAGTATTTTATCAGAATAAATAGTATATTCTAGGCCATCAATAACTTGGAGTAACTGAAACATGCTGGATGATATGTTGTCCAAAAACATCTATCTATATATTTCACTATGGGTGCAGGGTGATTTTCAGATAATAGAAGAGAGACATCTGCAGTTTTATAGTATTAAAACTAAAGAAAACTAAAAATTTTTTATTTGCATTCTAAAGCATTTGTGTATCAATAACTTATTAAGTGCTTCATATATACTAAGTGCTTTTCTGTACATGCATTGCCTTTGAAACTGCATCATTCTCTTAAATACATGTGGATTAAATTCTTTGTACCTCCTAGATAAGATCACCAATGTATACATAATTACTACAGTATATACACAGTCTATATTCATCTGACTCAAAGACTGCCCATAGCAACTCAATTATACCTTTTATAATAAACCTCTTCTGGGCAACTCTATGATTACCCCCACAAAATATAGGGCACAATTTTCAAATATGAAGCAAACACACACAAATATATGTGTTAAATCCCAAGAGTTTGGCATTTAAGATTTTCTCTGTGGCCTTACCTCGTACATCTCTGGATATTGAACTTGACTGTGCACAGCTGCTATACTAAATATTAAAAACCCACAAGAAGCACAGAGAAGCTTGCTCCACAGAGGGCCTGGCAGTGCCTTTATCAGAAGGCCATAGCACTAAATCAATGTAGCTGAAATGTACTTTCATCCCAAAGTGCTCCAATCTTAGAAGTTACCTGAAAGATGCAACACATTTATCTTCCAGACAACGGATTCCTAGTGGGTTACTCCTCAATTTTCGTAATCGGCCGGATTTTTCTCCACCAGGGGGCGCCAGAGCAACAATGACGGCCCTGTGATTCCTAAGCAAAAAGATAGAATTTTCTCCTGAATCATGACTCATCCATGGAGATGGGGCAATAGATGGCACCTAATGGCACAATTCCTGATCAACTAAAGCTTCACAAGAGTCCATGGTGTTAACTTGACTTTAAAGAAGGATAAAGTAATTTATACAATTTTTGAAACCTGAGTCTATTAGAATATTCCTCCTGCCAAACATGTCTGAGTCATTATCAAGAAATTATTTGTGTTTTTAAATTTTTTTTTATTTTTAAAGTTTCTTTATTTTGAGAGAGAAGCAGAGCACATGAGTGGGGGAGGTTCAGAGGGAGAAGAATAGAGACAGAATCCCAAGCAGGGCTTTGTGCTGTCAGCCCAGAGCCACATGTGGGGCTGAAACTCACTAACTGCAAGATCATGACCTAAGCCAGACACTTAACCGACTGAGCCATCCAGGTGCCCAAGATTATTTTGTCTTCTGCCTACTACTTTATTTTTTCTGATGGAGATGGTCCCTACAGGACAGGCTAAAAGACCTGTTTAAAAGGTAAGAGGCAAATAGTGAAATTAGCTACTTAACAATGGAAATGTGACATTTGGGTAAAGAAAGCATTTTTTTTTAACTAGAAAATTCTTGGGACTCCACACAGTGAATATCAGTTCTAATACCATTGCTATGAAATTTTAAGAAGGAAAGATCCCATTCCAAGTATCTCATTGCAGCACTCAGAATAAACCACTAAGGTTTTTTGTACATTTTCTAGTCCCATACCTGTTTGTGTGTATGTTATGTGGGTATCATATATATCATAAAACATATGACACATATACTTTATAACAATTGATACATGCTGTTCATTGGTTTACTTTTTTTTTTCGCTTCATATATCATAAACATCTTTCCACATTAGAACATAAATATCTACAATCCCTGACTTATGATGGTTTGACTTACAATTGTTTCTTTGACTTTACTATGCTGTAAAAGCAGTGTGCATTCAGTAGAAACAATACTTCACATTGTGAGTTGTGCTCATTTCTTGAGATGGTAGGATACTATGCTGTATGGTACTCTCTTGCAATGCTGGGCAGTGGCAGTCAGAGCTGGCTGTCAACCACATGATCGTGGGGGTAAACAACTTCTGTAGAACCACTCTGTACCCAGACAACTATGCTGCTTTTCACTTTCAGTGCAGAATTTGATATGTCACATGAGATAGCATTGTATTATAAAATAGGCTTTGCGTTAAATGATTTTTGCCCAAAAGTAGGTTAATGTAAGCGTTCCGAGCATGTTTAAGGTATGCTAGGCTGAGTTATGATATTCAGTAGGTTGTGTGTGTCAGCTGCACTTTTCACTTAAACCCGTCATAAGTTGAATTATTGGCATATAACCCAATTGTATGTCGAGGAAGATCTGTAATTCCTTGTTAATAACATAGATGGCTAGAAGTCTACATTACTGAAATAATAATAGAAATACATTAAGCCGTATCATTTCTTTTCAAAATAATCATATGCTTTTACTGGTTTAGGCCTAGTATATAGTTGGCATGCGATAATTCACTTGAGTGGCTTGATATTTCTACATTCTTTTTTTTTATCATTTTTAATTTATTTCTGAGATAGAGCATGTGTGACAGTGAGAGCAGGGGAGGATGGGGGGCGGAGGAGACAGAATTCAAAACAGGCTCTGCACTGTCAGCGCAGAGCCCTATGTGGGGCTCGAACACACAAATTGAGATTTTGAGCAGAAATCAAGAATCAGATGTTTAACTGTCCTAGGCACACCTGGATATTTCTACATTCTTTAAGGAAAAACCCCCTGCATACGCTGTACCTCTCTAGGAGAATGACAATACACATGAACTCACTGTAGACTGTCAGTCTAACAATAGGGACAACTGTTTTATTTAGTCTAACATTTCACAAACCTACTGAAACATACATCGCTTAAGAAATACTAACCTGCTGGGCATCTGGGTGGCTCAGTTGGTTTTATATCTGACTTCAGCTCAGGTCATGATCTCAGGGTTTGGGGATTCTGTTCATGGGTTCAAGCCCCACATAAGGGCTCTGTCAGTGCAGAGCCTGCTTCGGATCCTCTCCCTTCCTCTCTCTCTGCCCCTTCTCCACTCACACTGTCTTTCAAAAATACATAAACATTAAAAGAAAATACCAACCTGAATCTCTGCAGACACAGATTGACATCACAGATTGTGATACCTCATTCTTAGTTAATTCTTCAATTTTACTTTGACCCTAAAGAGTGCTCCTCAAATTTTAATCTGAATGTTGATCATTTGGGGAGCTCATTGAATTGCTGATTCCGATTCACTAGATCTGGAGTGGAGCCTGAGAATCTGCATTTCTAGTTAGCTCCCAGGTTATGGTAGCCTGTCTGTGAATAGCCAGCCAGTGGGATTTTCTATTAGAAGACAGGATGTAATGCACATAGAGTTGTTTTAATCATGGGAAATGGCAGGAAGCAGTAGTTTGAATGACCTTTTAAATTCATAAAAGGAACTTTTGGGGCACCTGGGTGGCGCAGTGGGTTGAGCGTCGGACTTCAGCCAGGTCACGATCTCGCGGTCCGTGAGTTCGAGCCCCGCGTCGGGCTCTGGGCTGATGGCTCAGAGCCTGGAGCCTGTTTCCGATTCTGTGTCTCCCTCTCTCTCTGCCCCTCCCCCATTCATGCTCTGTCTCTCTCTGTCCCAAAAATAAATAAACGTTCAAAAAAAATTAATAAAAAAAAAAAGGAACTTTTGCCCCTTTTTAGTGATTCATTTGTTTCATGCTTTACATTTAAGTGAATTTTTAATACTGTCTTTGAACATGGGTTAAGAAAACTCTCTAAGCAAAGTAGCATGGTTACTACTTTATGTGAGATATTATTTTAACAGCAATATATTAGCCAGATTTTGGACTAAATAAAAGAAATGAGATCGGAAACACATGTTGTTGTTTTATTCACCCTGCCAATTACCACTCTTTCTGCCTGATATGTGTGGAGTTGCATGGCAGTCTTTTTTACCGTGGGTAAGCTGTTCGACATACATAACAGATGGGGTCATAACTTCCCAATTCCATAAACATGTTCTCCACTCCTGGAGGCAGTCATGTATTAAGATGCTTTTTCAATGTGTTTATAGTAGGTGCATTGCTGGCATTTTACAAGTTATTGAAGCTCAGGGCAGCAATAACTTGTAATGTCATTTTCAACATAGCTTCAATGTGTTTTTAGGGATGAGGTACAATAGATAAGAAATACCTTAGTAAATTATTCTTTTATTCTGTCAGTTGGTTCAAGAGTGCTCTGCCTGGCATTTCCATGTGAATGTGCAGTTGCTTGGGCATCATTATTTTGGTATTTTGTCCTTTGTAGGACCATCTTGTCAGTGAGGTTTTCAGTTACCTCTGGTAAATGGTATCCTTCTGTAGCACACTCAAAATATTGCTCCCAAGATTGATAGTAGCATGCTACTCTCTAAAATTCAGTTAACCTCACTGGAGACATAGCATCCCTAATAGACAAGAAAAAAAAAATATGACTCCAGTGGAACATACCGAAAATATACTTCAGGAAGCAAATTTGTACTTTCAGGTTTTTCTGTGAGCATTATCTTGATCCAGTGAGCAAACACATATGTAAGATATCTAGCCAGTGAATCAGGTAGTTGATACACATCAATTTCAATGACTTCATTCTTCCAGCTTCTGAAGCTTAATTTCAGGAAACAATGGTATAGTGATGGGAAAATAATTACTGCTATCCAGGGGTTCAAAATCTAGCGAGGGAAAGCCTCAGAGTAAAAAACGGGAATATATTAATAAGCACGTTATAGAAAATCCATAGGTATAAGGTGACATACAAAAGACAATACCCAATTGTTTGAAATGGACCTGTTGATGGGGGAAGTGAATGGGTAGAGAAGCAAAGATATTAGTGCTATCATTATTATTAACTGAAAATTGAGTTCTGAAAACTCTCCATGCCACCCCCACTCCTTCCTATTTCCCATATAAATACTATTATACATTCCCTAGACAAGGAGATTATATTTCATTCTCCATAATATTTGATGCATTTTTTATTTTTATTGCAGTCTTATAAATGGTCTTATGTACTAGATTTGAGCCTCTCAACGAGAAAGATGAGAGTTTGCTTAATTACCATTATATTCTTGTCCCAATAATTTACTTCCACCTGAGGAACTATTAATGGTCATTATAACTGCCCGCAGTTAAACATAAGTCTTATTTTTGGTTTTATATGTTGTGATAAAACACGTGAAGAAATGGCTATAGAATACAGACGTTTGATATTTCTTGTTTGCAAGCTTTAGTCCTAACAGGGATAGCACTTCTCTTTATTGTACTTGAAGAGAATTGATGGATTGAAGAGAATAGTAGATTGAAATTAACATTTTATTTATTTTTGCGAGACAGAGAGTGTGAGCAAAGGAGAGGCAGAGAGAGAGGGAGACACAGATTCCGAAGCAGGCTCCAGGCTCTGAGCTGCCAGCACAGAGCCGGATGCGGGGCTCCAACTTATGAACCGTGAGATCATGACCTGAGCCAAAGTCAGATGCTTAACTGACTAGCCATCCAGGCACCCCTAATTGAAATTAAAGTTACTTTTCAATGTCTCGTGATCTTTACTGGTTTTGCTTCTCTGGAGAACCCAGACTAATACAGCAAATATATGCTAAAATCTATATAGAAATGCTAAAGGCGGGGCGCCTGGGTGGCGCAGTCGGTTAAGCATCCGACTTCAGCCAGGTCACGATCTCGCGGTCCGGGAGTTCGAGCCCCGCGTCGGGCTCTGGGCTGATGGTTCAGAGCCTGGAGCCTGTTTCCGATTCTGTGTCTCCCTCTCTCTCTGCCCCTCCCCCGTTCATGCTCTGTCTCTCTCTGTCCCAAATAAATAAATAAACGTTGAAAAAAAAAAAATTAAAAAAAAAAAAAAAAAGAAATGCTAAAGGCAATGGGTAGATAGGTTTGGGAAAAATGGGGGTCAATTTTGGACATGTTGAATTTGAGATGTTTATTAGACAAATGAAGTTATCAAAGAGGAATGTATATTTTGGAGAGTCTTACTATAGATAGAAATGTAAATGTGGAATTAGCCATGTATTTATAGTAAAGAAGACAACAAAGGATTGGTGCACTCTAACCTTAAAAAGTCAGGGTGAAAAAAACAGTGGAGTAGGAAATATACCAAGAAATTGTAAGGTCCTGAAGCCAGGTTAAAAACAAAAAGTTACCAAAGAAGTGATATTGATCATCTGTGTTGAATGTGGATTATTGGTCAAATGGGATGTGTAATATTAAAGAGGAACATTGAATTTCACAACGTGAAGTTCATTGATATTAACGATACGAGTTTTAATTATATAATGAAGACAAAAGCCTAATTAGAGTTTGACTAAGTGAGAAAAGGGAGAATGTTTGCTATGCTGCCACACAAAATGCAGTCTGGTTGGCTAGAGAAACAAATTCATTTCTTCACAGTTCTGGAGGCTGTACATCCAAGAGCAAAGTATCAGCAGGGCTGACTTCATTCTTAGGCATCTTTCCTTAGTTGGTAGATGAACACCTTTTCTCTTTGCCTTCATGTGGTCTTTCCTCTCTGTGTTTATTTCCTAATATCTTCCTCTTATGAGGACACCAGTGATACTGGATTAGGACCAACTGTGCCTAACTAAATTTAACTTTATTACCTCTTTGAAGATCCTCTCTTCAAATATGGTCAAAATTTGAGATACCTGCAATTAGGACTTCGACATGAATTTTGGAAAGAGATAATTCAGCCTATAACACTCTGCCCTCTGATCCCCCAAAATTCATGGCCTTGATGCAGAATATATTCACCCTATCCCAACAGCCCTAAAAGTCTCCCCCTATTCCAACATTAACTCTAAATTCAATATCTCATCTAAATATCCTTTAAATCAGCTATGGTTAAGAATCAAGGTATGATTCATCCTGAAGCAAGTTTATCATTAGCTGTGAACCTGTGAAGCCAGAGGAGTTATCTGCTTCCAAAATACAGTTGTGGCACAGGTATAAGACAGACCCTTCCATTCCCCAATAAAATTAGGGGACAGGATGAAGTATCACAGGTCCCAAGCAAGTATGAAAAATAGCAGGGAAAATTCTTTATGATTTGAAGGCTTAAAAATAATTCTCTTGGGCTCTGTGCTCTGTCCTTTGGGTCCACCAGGGTGGTAGCCCTAATTTATATGCCCACCAGTGTGACAGCTCTGTGTCTTAATTTTAACTTGTTTACTGTTTCAGTGCTCAGAATACCCTATCTTCAATTCCAGTAACATCGTTAGGTACTGGAGGTTGAGGAGAGGGGGGGAGACCTAAGACAGCTCACAACAGAGATTCCAGGAAATACTTCTGAGGAATATTATTTTCAAAAATCAACAAAGATATGAAACTATAACTGGTGGAAAAATATGCATGAAATAATATGGTTTTACAATAAGATGAATAATCCAATAGAAAGGGACATGTTGATTTTTTAGAAGGAAAAGGGAGAAATTTCTGCAATAATGTCCATAAGTATGTTAGAGGGGATGGAGACAAGTGTAGAAAATGAGGGATTGCTAGGCCTTAGGTGGAAATATAAATGTGGGAGACAGGTAGATAGATACAGATACTAGTAGGTGTTCTAATGTGGGATAAAAGTATGAGGAAGTTCTCTTGTGAGCTTAACTTTTTTTCAGCAAAGTAGAAGAGAAGGTCATAAGCTTTAAGTGAGTCTGGTGAAGAGAGAGTAAAAGAAAATATGCCATAGTAATTTAGGGTAATGTTGTCAGAAATTTACCATGGCAGGAGACTTTCTGGTTTTAAGTTTTGTTTTCATTTTTTTTGACACTTTTTTAAATGTTTATTTTTGAAGGAGAGGTTGGGGGAGGGCAGAGGGAGAGAATCCCAGGAAGGCTCCATACTCCATGCAGAGTCCGACACGGGGCTTGATGTCATGAACATGAGATCATGATCTGAGCTGAAATCAAGAGTTGGCCCGGATACTGCTTTTCTAGACACTTTTGATGAGTCAAACAAAAAACTGGGAATGAGTTATTTTTTCTAGCTTTCAGGTTTTCCTCCTACTGTATGGCAAAGCTAGAAAGGGACAAGTGAGACCAGGGTATTTGTGAGGGAGTGACTTTTATATTTAGCCTTATGTTTTAAGCTGTGTAAGAGAAGAAGAAAGACGTAAAGGTGACAAAGGATAATGAAATGAAATAGAAGTCCTGAAAAGGTCAAAAGGAGGTTGGAGTCTAGGTTCTCTAAAGAAGGGGTCTGTGAATAGAGGAAGTGGTGATCAATGAGAGGCACCATTTGGAAAATTAGATCACAATACTAACTTGTGACAATTTAGTGAATGGTATGTCTCCATTTGTAGCTGCTACATTTAATGAATAGTTAGAATCCTTTGAATAATTATGTTTAGTTTAATTAGTGTTCTATGCTGCCTTATAAATTACCACAAACTAAATGACTTAAAACAGCAATCATTTTATGTAACCATTTCTGTAGGTCAGAAGGCTGGGAACTGAATATCTGAGCTCTGTACTTAAAGTCTCACAAGACTGAAATCATGGTATTGGTTGGCTGCATTCTTATCTGAAGGCTCAATAGGCAAGGATCCACCTGGCAACTGCTCTCAGGTTGTTGACTGGTTTCATTTAAATGTGGTAAAGACTTCTTTGCAGCATTTTAAATTCACTTTTTAAGATCAACAAGAGTTTCTACTCCAAATCTCTGACTTCTAGGCCATCTTTTATTTTTTATTTTTTTATTTTTTTATTATTTTTTTCAACGTTTATTTACTTTTGGGACAGAGAGAGACAGAGCATGAACGGGGGAGGGGCAGAGAGAGAGGGAGACACAGAATCGGAAACAGGCTCCAGGCTCTGAGCCATCAGCCCAGAGCCTGACACGGGGCTCGAACTCACCGACCGCGTGACCTGGCTGAAGTCGGACGCTTAACCGACTGAGCCACCCAGGCGCCCCCAGGCCATCTTTAAAAAAATTTTTTTTTCAACGTTTATTTATTTTTGGGACAGAGAGAGACAGAGCATGAACGGGCGAGGGGCAGAGAGAGAGGGAGACACAGAATCGGAAACAGGCTCCAGGCTCTGAGCCATCAGCCCAGAGCCCGATGCGGGGCTCGAACTCCCGGACCGCGAGATCGTGACCTGGCTGAAGTCAGATGCTTAACCGACTGCGCCACCCAGGCGCCCCATGGCCATCTTTTAAATGACTTACCTGAATAGATTAGGGCCATCAGAATAATCTCTTTTGATTGACCTAAGGTAAGTTCATTAGGGTAGTGCATGAAAAGTCCTTGTGCCACATTCTTTTATTAGAAGCAAATTACAGATTTTGCAGTCAAGATGATATTATAAAAGGTTGTGATTCAGGACTGGGGTGGTGGTCAGCTTAGGCTAACACAAAAATAAGTACACTGAATTGTGTATTTAAAGGTGCTTTCTCAGTTTTGTGTTCACCCCTAGAGGGTTAACTGCAATGAGAATCATCCTGCTACAACTGTAAACTACTAGAAAATCAAGGGGGTAGGGAAAGAAATAACTGTTTTCAAACATCAAATGTAGGTAGCATAGGTCTGTGATCCATGAGAGAAGGGAAATAACAATATTATATCTATGATTTCTAGCATATTACCTAGAGAATGTTTCTTTCCATGTCACAGAAAATGTCAGTGGGGACCCAAACATAACTCAGTTGAGTTGGGAAAGTAGACTGTTACTTGCAGAAACCAAGGTGACTATAACTTTCAGCGAAAAATACTGTAAATCTAGGAGATTGAGGATTGGTAGGTAGGTGGGTGGGTAGATCAATAGAAGAGGAAAAAGTAGGGAGGAGACAAGAGGGTGTGCTATGGAGACCTGCAGAAAGGGATCCCCTCAAGTATTTGGCGGAGTATTGACCAGCTTTCCAAGGAAGCCAGGGATGGAATTGCTGGGAAGCAATAGGCAAAACAATTCATGGGGATCACATAGGGTGGAAAACAAGAGGCAATTTCATATTCCCAAATAAAAATAATACCTATTAATACACAGGGCATAATGTAGGGGCCAAAAGTGGGACTAAGGTCCCACCTTAGTTATTAGACTAAATGAACCCTGAGACAAATGGACTCTGAACTTGTCCAAACTGAAATCAAGCATCAAAAGGAATAAAGTGAAGGAATGTAAATAAATTGTGAGATGGAACAAATTTCAATAATCTTCTTAAAAAAAGTAGAAGGAAATCCAACATTAAACCAAATGATTTGCAACAAATACTATACAATCAAGATTACTCAGCATACAAAGTAGAAAAATAGAACCTATTATCAGAAGACAAATCCATCATTAAAAACAGATGCAGAAGAATCAAAACTGGAATCATCAGACAAGGAGTTTAAAGGAACAATTTTATGTCTAATGTGATCAGAGTTTTAACATAAAGCATGAACATGCAGTGAAGAATAATTGAGGGTGCAGAAGACCCATATGAAACTACTTGAAATAAATTCAATATCTGTAATGTAAAAAAAAAAAAAAACAAAACAAAAAAAACAAAACACTGAATGGAAGTAATAACAGACATGGAAGAAAGACCCATGAACTTAATGGAGCAATAAAAACAATAAAGGTAAAATCCTGGATAAAAAGACTACACAAGCTGATCATCATGTCCAGTGAGACAATATTAATTAGGCTAATATTTAATTGGGGGAGCATACAAAAAAGTCTAGATAGTATTTTAAGAGATAATGGCCAGTTGGTTAATTTGTGAGAAAATATAAAACAAATCAGCAAAACCATCCTGAATAAATCAGCCACACTAGAAAACATTTTAATAATAATAAAAAAAAAAACTTTGAGGAAAAAAAATCTAAACGGTATCCAGGGGAATAAAAAAGACACTTATACATGGAAAAGCAGACATAATAATGATTGTAGGCTGGTCAGAAGTTAAACTTTCCAGAAGACAATAAGGCACAACTTCATTAAAGTACTCAAAGAAGAAAAAAATGTTAACCTAAAATCAAATATCAAGCAAAAAATATGCTAGAAATGAAGATAGACTTTTCAGGCAAACAAAAGTCGACAAATTTCATTATCAGACTTTTGTGACAAATATGAAAACAAGCACATGGGAAAATGACACTTGATGAAATTTTGCATCTAAATGTGGGTTTGGTAAAATTAAGCCTGCAGCCATATTTGACCTAGGATGTCCGTCTCTCTCTCTCTTTAACAGCCTGAGAGGTCAGAATGTTTTATGTTGTTAAAATGCTATTTTAAAAAAAAGCATATTTAACAGAAACTATATATATAGCCAGTAAAGCCTAAACAATTTACCATCTGGCTTTTCAGATAAAATATAAAAACTTTATTTTTTTAAACTTTATTTTTTTTAAAAATCTTTATTCACTTTTGAGGGGCAAAGCATGAGCAGGGGAGGAGTAGAGAGAGAAGGAGACAAAGAATCCAAAGCAGGCTCCAGGCCCTGAGCTGGCAACACAGAGCCCAACGCGGGGCTTGAACTCACGAACCATGAGATCATGACCTGAGCCAAAGTCGGACGCTCAACCGACTGAGCCACCTAGGTGCCCCAAAATATAAAAACTTTGAATCTAAATGAGTATAACAAATGACAAACATGGGATAGATAGAAGTGTGATATACAGAAGTTTTTCAAAATATTATGAAAAATAATGAAAAGAATGGCTGTTTACTAAATAGGCAGAAATAAAAAGTGTGACAATACACACACACTCCAACACCCAAAGTACACTGTTGAAGAGTCTTAAACTATATGAAAAGTATTTGATAGTATCTGGTGACAAGTTAATGATGCAGATGATAAACTCTAGAATCAATATCACATTCAATAAAAAGGTATAGCTAATAAGCCAATAGTGAAGATAAAAAAAAGATTGTATTATTTTGGATTAACTGGGTATAAATAAAGAGAAGAAAAAACAGGAGTGGGCAAAATGGGTGCAGGGCAGTGGAAGATTCATGCTTCCAGTTATGGAATGAGGAAGTCACTGGGATAAAAGGTACAGCATAGGTCAGTAATATTGTAATGGTGTTGTGTGGTGACAGACGGTAGCTACACTTGTGGTGAGCATAGCCTAATGTATACAGAAGTTGAATCACTATTTTGTACCCCTGAAGTAAGTGTAATAATGTGTTTTGTGTGTCAAATATATTTAAAAAAACAAAGAAAAAACCAAGAACAATTGACACAAATAAGAAACAAGCAAGATTTTAACAACTGTATTAATAATCTTATTAAATATAAGGTCCAAAAGTTGCAATTAAAATGTAGAGATCGTCAGACTATGATAAAATATAAATTCCCATTCTCTTTAAAAGAAATTCACTTTAAATATAAAGATTAAAGTGAAATAAAACAGTTTTATTCAAACACTAAGTAAAAGGAAACTGGAAGTGTCTTTTGCCCCCAGGTATGACTGACTAACAGGAAACAGACTTCCTGTCCTTCTGTAATAAGGAAATAAGGAAAAACTAGACAAAATATAGGAAATAATAGTTTTTGAACACTGGAAGACAGGCAAGGTAGGGCAACAGTCTCCAAGAGGAGGGAAAGAAATGAGGCAAATTTTATGATTTTCCCTACCCTGCAGACAGTTTTCAGGCTGTAGCACAGGGAATAGGGACATGTACAAAGCTGTCTGATATTACCGCATTGAGGAGACATGCTTCAGACTTCAGGGATGCCAAGGCAGATTCAATTTGTCAGGGCAAGCACTGGAGAGGAGGGTGTTGAGGAAGGAAGATCCAGAGACTCACAGGACGGTGTGGAGTTTCCCAAGTCTTTGATTGAATATACAGGTAATAAAACACTGGGAAGTCAGGGGAATAAAGTATGAAAAGGGGAAGTAAAACAATTTCTAGAGATCGTATAAAGTTTGAATAGTCCACTTTTTAAAGAACCACAGCAAACAGACCGATTCATACACGGGGAATTGAATAGAATCTGTCGAAGGGTATTGGCTCAAATACCCTTAATAAATAATACTAAAGCCAAATTAGTTCTAATCAAGACTGTTTAGAACCTACACTAACAGATTAAAAAGTAAGTCTTAAAATGATCAAACACATTCCAAGCAACTATACTGCATCCCTGAGAAGTTTTATTCTATATAAGGGTATGGATGTAGAGAATGCATGTGTATACATATGTATGTGTATATATATTCCAAAATTGAAAAGCACAAAATTCATGAGTCTATTTAATAAAACCTATCTAGGGGTGAAAAGGAAAAAAAAAAAAAAAACAGGAAGAAGAAACCTATAACCAGAACAACTCAAGAGAAGTAGACAGAATAGGGATGCTTTTGGAGACTGGAAGGCGGGCGAAGATGGAAGAAATGCTTTTTCATGTTTCCCTCCTTTACCTAACAATATTCTCCAACCAATGTTCATCTCTCCAGACTTGATGTATTTCAGCAGCAGCCGCTGATTCCAGTATAGAGTTTGCTGTAACACTCTGTAGTACGTGTTCTACCTCCGAGGCAACTCTATCAGCCAGCCAAATGAACTTAGTGACGAATCAAGTTGTATATGTACACAGAAACAGGTTTGTCAGATGACCATCTATAGGACAATATTTACTTTGCCAGAAAATGAATGCCATGGAAAATAAAAATTGAAGGCTGTAAAACAAAAGAAATTTGAGCTATAACTCAAAGGACTGGTGGATAATCAACTGAAAAAAGAATAGTGTGATAATGAGGGAAACGCGAGTATTGACTACTTAGGTAGTATTAAGAGATTTTTAACTAAAAAAATTTTAGATGTGAAAACTGTATGGTTTATATAAAAAATGTCAACATGATACATCAAGTATCTAAGGGTGAAATGGCATGGTATGTTAGATTTGCTGAGAGGATTCAACCTTAAAGGGTCATGGAATAAATTATACAATATACAAAAATTGTTAATAACTGTTAAATCTGGCTAATAGGTACCTGGGTTCATTATTTAACTTTCTACTTTGTATATGCTGATAAGTTTCCCAAACAAAACATGATAAAGAGGGATGTTGAAATAACATACATTTTTTTCTAAAATTTAAATCTATCTTTTGTTAAAGTTTTGATTCCAAGAGTCTTTGGAGTTTAAATCCTCTTGATAGCATCTTATTGCTAAAATTATCAAATTTTCCTCACAAGTATTATAAGCACACCCTATTGTTTTAGAGAGAACTTTGCAAATTGCTGTTTGAGCCTGGCCAGACTAATTCCTATATGCCAAATTCTCAATAGCTAAAGACACACAGTTTTACTTCTTGTTTGAAACATGGTCTAAAGCAAGTTGGTGTCAGTGATGGGGGAATCTACATGGTTATTAACATACTTAGACTGTTTTCTTCCATTTGGCATAGAGGCAAGTGCCAAGAGGTCGTGAGAGATCAGAAGGGAACTTTTAGAGGCCAGGCTGGCATGGCACAGGGCATTTGTCACCCCTGCCCACATTCCATTCACTGCAAGTCAGTCTTCTGGTCCCACCCAACTGTGAAGGAGGCTGGAAAATTTAATTTCCTGTGTGTTAGAATCAACTAAGAGATTTACTGAATCCAAAATATTTTTGTTACCACAATAGGCATTTGGTTTAATAAATACTTTCATATGTTTACAGTTATGAACAAACCATGTAGTTTAATTTAAGCTATCAAAAGATAAATTGTCATAACAGGAGTATGAATGGAAAGCTTAATTCATGAATTTGATTGGCAGTAAGTGCTTTTGAGCCATATGCCAGAATTAATATACACCATCCATTCATCCAAGATGTTGAGTGCCTAACATAAGGTACTATACCAGGCGCCGGGGATGACGATCAGAAATCCTGAAATCCAGGATCTGTTATGTGGAGAATAAGAAAGAATGTAGGTAATCACAGTAGAGTGGGCTCTAAGTACAGGTAGAAAGAATACCTACTTTAGTGTTGGTGGGTCAAGGAAGATTCTGCAAAGAAAATGCCATCTCTAAATGAAATCAAACTAGTAAGAAATGAGAGGGTAAAGCTGTTAGCCAAATGAAACAGGTTTTGATGTATGCCCCAAGCCTCAGGCTAAGGGAATGGCATGTGTAAAGATCCGGATGCTGGCAGATGATCTGAACGTTTGATAAATTATGAGGGATCAATGTTTCTAGTCTAGAGTAGAAAGAAGAAAAGAAATGGTATGAGATGAAAGAAAGTAAATCCAGTTGGTTAACTATTTTATTAGGTGAAGGAGTTTGGATTTCAAACTGATATCAATGAAGAGCAAACTGAATTCAGTTATGGGTAACATTAACTGCTTTACAAAATTTATTTCATAGAATCTCTAATTTTGTTGAAGCTGTACCAAAAGGTGCTATAATTTAAACTCTTTTGATAGCATTCTACTAAATATCACGTTTTCCTTACAAGTTAGACCTTACCTATTTCCAAACAGTTTATAAAGATTAGGACTCTATTCTTTAAGGGCAGTGCAATATTTTTAAGGGAAAGTGATTCTAAAAATATCATTTTGACTTCTCTGACATAAGTAAATGCTAATATTTTTTAAGTTTATTATTTTGAGAAAGAGGTGAGAGAGAGGAGAGAGCGAGTAGGGGAAAGGGGCAGAGAGAAAGAGGGAGAGACAATCACAAGCAAGCTTCATGCTCAGTGCAGAACCCAATGGAAGACTCAATCCTAGGGCACTGAGATCATGACCTGAGCCACTGTTGACAGTCAGATGCTTAACTGACTGAACCACCCAGGCGCCCCAATGCTAATCTTTTATTAGTATTTTTCTCCCAGACTTTTCTGTTAAGACTAAGAATGTGAAACTAACATTGTACAAAGAAAATAAAATTTTATATGAAGTAATTTTTTGTAATTCAGATAATGTATGTAATGATTTTTTTATTAGGTTAAGAAATTCTATTTTATGAGCCTTTTGGATTTTTAACATAGCCTTGTAATGATGACATATTTACACTTTTCCTGTATTTTTTACATGCAAATAAATCTCATGTATGAATAGATATTTGACATTTACAAATAGTAATACAAGATTAATATAACTAGAAATTAGTATTTATAATATGCAGTAAAATGTTTAATTTTGACTTAAACATATTATCACAGCTTTATTCTCAAGCATCAGCAGTCTTAAATACGCAGAAAATATTGGCAAAGTTTAGTGTCTTACAGTAGAGACCTAAGTAGGTTATCTTTTGAATCATACTAAATCTTTTGTTCTAATAAAGCTTTCAAAACATTTGAAAATAAGATGTGAGTGCTAAAATGTGCGAATATCAATTTATATTGTTTATTTTGCAGCTTCTAATAACTTTTAGAAAGTATGTTTCATAAAAAGCATAGTAATTATGCAAATCAAATAAGCCAAGATTAGACTTGGTTTATATCTTTTAAGACATTTATAATATCGCATAGAATATATACATAGAAAATGCACAATATGCTTGCAAACACATACGTATATTTTTAACAAAGGGCTAACTGTACATTACTGTTCTGTAACCAATTTCTTGAAAACTTTAGCAGTATATCACAAAAATACTTTCAAGAAAATAAATATTGGTCTACAACTCCATTTATCAACAGCATGGAATTCTATTTTAAGAGGATGACTGGGGGCACCTGGGTGGCTCAGTTGGTTGAGCGGCCTATTCGGCTCAGGTCACGATCTCGCAGTCTGTGAGTTCGAGCCCCGCATCGGGCTCTGTGCTGACAGCTCAGAGCCTGGAGCCTGTTTCGGATTCTGTGTCTCCCTCTCTCTGATCCTTCCCTGTTCATGCTCTGTCTCTCTCTGTCTCAAAAATAAATAAATATTAAAAAAATTAAAAAAAAAAAAAGAGGATGACTAATAAATACTATTACCTATATTTATATAGTAATCGAGTGGTCAAGCCTCCCTCTCTTCCCCCCCCACCTCTTTTCCAAAATTAACACATTCAAATACAAGTTTTACGTAGTTTTTCCATTGCCTACTAAATAAAACAGACTTGATCTCATGCCATTGGATAACAAAAAGGACAAACGATACATTTATAAATTATTATAACTCCATTTCATTTTACTGTGTGCTTAGTATGTGCTGAGACAGATACTTTTACGCACTTTATTTGAATCCTCAAAATTATGTTGAATTCTCTCTACCAAATAACCAATCTGTAGTAAAATCATGACTTCTTTAAATTGGAATTTGGAATTAAATAAATAAATTGGAATTTTATATAAGTGATTAGAGCAAGACTACTTGTTGTAGTTCTTTGAGGCCTTGTTCTGAAATAAGAACTATTTGACATCCACATGCATTCTAAATATTGTTCCCACGATACATACTGAGTTCAATCCCAGTATCCAGGTTCTCAGCACTTCAAGGAATCACTGGTAATGTTTTTATCGGTGGGAATAATAGAGTAATCTTTACACTGCTCAAATCCCTTTTTTGGGATCTATAAAATCGGCTTGGATGCTCATGTATTACTTGCCCTTGATTACTGAACTCTTAATGTCTTTTACATCTGGAAATGATTAAAATGATTGAAAATGTACCTCCTGAGGTGCCTGGGTGGCTCAGTTGGTGAAGCATCCTACTCTTGATTTCATCTCCGGTCATGATCTCACGGTTTATGAGTTGGGGTCCTGCGTTGGGTCTTCCCTGACCTCAGGAAGCCTCCTTCAGATTCTGGCTCCCTCTTTCTCTGTTCCTCCCCCATTTGCTCTCTCTCAAAAATAGACAAACATTTTAAAAAAAGTGCTCATCCTATATAGGCTGTGTTTCGATTCAACGTACTCCGAATGTTTAGATTTTTTAACATTGCTTTGGCACATGTGGTAAAAGTTGGCTTGGCCTAATTCTAAGGTAGGCAGACAAAGTTCAAGTTCCTCAAATAGTTTCTATGACTTTGACATGAGAACACATAAAAAAAAAAAGTAAAGAAAATCTAATTTCTAGTAATAGGATTTACTTGATCACATCAGAGATTGGTTTCTCTCCTTCTAACCTAAATATTTCCTGTCCTCATGAGTGTGCTTCTGCCAATTCCGTTCTCTGCTTCAATTAGCGTTCCGTGTGCTAGGGCAACAAGAGCGGCATTTCAAACTCTCCCTTGTAGAGATGAATCATTTCTTGTTTGGAATCTGAGTTGAAATCAGATCACCTGTTTTCTGGCACCATCTCCTTTCTTGGCATTAAACTTCTCTTTGGCAGTAACAGATCAAGGTGTAAGTTTTAACCACTTCCTGTCTACTTTAATGAAAATTAAAGTCATTTTAACTCCTGCTTTGCAGGTAAATAAACTGATATTCATGACAATCAAATAACCTTTTCCCCCTAAGGTAAAACAGCAAGGAAATGATAGATTATAACCCAGGAATTCTATTCGAAGTCCAGTTCTTTTTCTGCTACCAAAAAATATGACTCTGTCTAGCATCCACTTTTCATTATTGGACACTGGGGACAAAACAGATCCTCCTTCTTAAAGACTTAATGTCAACCGAATTTCAGGGATTAATGTTTCTCTTATTCAGAGGAAATTAAAGAGGCCCTTGGCTTCAGGCTCAGTGATTTCTTCAGATTTGCTTTCAAAAATGATTCTCATTTTAGCAGTTGGACTAAGGCCTCATTTCTTGGGAACAAACCTCTGAGCCTTATCCCAGTTCTAGTAATAAAACCAGAATACTTATGTTTATTAATTATTTTTACATTTAATACATGTGCTGGGATAAATATTATGCAACTAATTATACATAAGATCTAAAACAAAGGAGAGGTATAAAAATGCTACCGATTTCAAATATGTAAACTGTCTCATACTCTCTAGGTCCCCAGATTCCTTAATTCTTTCTAAACTGCTTTGCTGATCTGCTCTTACCATTCATGCATTCACTGAATGAACATTAATGGGTTACTTGGAATCCTAACATTGAAAGCCAGACCCTACTGCACAGGAAATGGAAGGAGTCTCAGTACTTAAACTCTTCAAGCACCCATGTTCTACCTACTCCTCAAAAATGCTACCCCTAAAAGTGAGGCTTCCTCACTTTTACATTCCTGCCTGATATCTCCCGAGACATAAGTGATTTTTTTTTTCTGTTGGGCTCCTCTGGAATGGTGTATTCTGCAATTTTGAAACTTGGTCCCACTGAGGAGAGGTTTGCTTTTTTAAGGACAGACTAACCTATATGTCTAACCTATATGAGTCTGGTTTTTTGGCATGTGTTCAATTACATGAGTATGTTATACAAATTTACTAGTGTCTTTCAACCCAGTTCAAGCAGCAGAGATCAGTCATTTTTAATTTCAAGCAATAACCTTCTTAATGAAAGGGAAAGTATCCAATATTGTGCTAACGTGTTTGTAGACTTTCCCCAGATCTCATGGTGACTAGAATAATCAACCTATTTGATTAGGTTATTTAAAATATTTTAGACTGCTGAAACCACAAACACAATAAGACATTAAAGTTAGGATATGGTTTAAGTCTAATATCTATAGTCACATTGCAACAGCTTCATTAAAAGGAATCTTAGGACTTTCTCTATCCATGATCTTCTCTATCCAAGACAAAAACACATATTTACATTTAGAATATATCAGTGACCTCATTTCCATTCCTGGATTTTCTGCTGGTTCTGTGTCCTCTCTTAACCTCTTAGGCTGCTTCTTCCACCTGTGAAATGACAATAGACCCCTCTTACATCACAGAGCATTACTGAGATATCTAAGAAATATTTTAGCTAGTTAGAAAATGTGCCAAGACATTCTGCATTCCTTACCATGACCTTTGCCTGGCACCCGTGAATCCTTTCATATCCGGATTGAGAATTAATACCCAATAAAAGATGACTGAGGGGAAAAAAAGTACTAAGAAAAGGTACTTCTTGTAAAACCATCTTTAAAAGGTGGCATTTTTTATGGAATCCTTGAAAGTCTCCTTCAGTGAAAATATAAAGCTTTTGAGAAAATGCTTAAGACAAAGCTATGAGAGTACCTTAACATGTTTATATTTTATTTGAAATATTGTTATTGACATTAATAAGCTCAAAGTTTTAAATACAATTATTTTTATTTCAGTATTACACAAAATCATTTAAAAGGAGAAAATATCTGAATGAAGGCTTGTATGAGTGAATGAATAAAGAATGAGATAGATTGAGTAGTAGTGTCTAAGAGCTGGTAGAAGAGTGTGATGATTGCTACTTAAAATAATGAGTCCCATATGACTCACCATGATGAGGGTGTTCTCTAGAAAACAAAGAAGTATATGGACCATGAAAATGGCCTTTATGAGTGAAGGCAGATCTCATGTGGGATCTTATGATGAAGGAGGGGACATTCAACACCTCAAAGATAATTGCTGACCATTCATTACATGTGAATATTGAAAAACTACAGCTTACTTACCAGAGACCATAGCCACTAAGGGCTCCCAAAGAAGGAGGTGAGACCTCAGCATTGGGTGTAGAGATTCTTAAGCCTTTGAGGTGAAGAGGTCCTAGAAGAAAGAGCTGAGGTTCTGTAAATTCAGAGATCATGTGGTAGAGCCCCTCCCTAAGGAATGTGGTGAAAACCTCAAGACAAGGGAAGGCAACCTGGTTATGTGTCCGTGCGTGACCTTCCTCATGACTCTGTAACATAGACCACCCATTCAAACTGTATGTTAGCATATATGGGAGACAAAGGAGCAAAAATTGTACAAAAGGCAACACCCTCCCCTCCAGCTGCATTCAGGGCTCAGCCTTTTGGGGATCTTAGCATGCTGAGCTTGTGCTGGTGCGAATATAGTTGCTTCCTAGAAAGAAAAGCCTCTGTGTCCTGACTCTCTGTGTCTAACTCACTGCTACAGTCAAATGTAACAAAGTGAAAATATGCTTTAATACATGTGGTGGCGAATTCCTGGGATATTTGGGATGTGTTTTTAGTTTTGTTTTAACTATAACATTACTAGTGGAAGATTGTTGTAGTGTGGAGACAGTTGAATCAATGTAAGTAACCATAGTGCATAATTGATACATAAAAATAAATGACCAAATAAAGACCTTTATATTGGATATTTGATGAGCAGAACTATGGATTTAATATTCATTTATTTGGGAAACATTTATGTAGCTCTATGTATCAGGCATTGAGCTAGTCTGTGAGAGTCCTCGATGAGTTCATAATTTTAGAGGAAAAGGCCAATTGAAAGCTAAGAACTATAAGACCATGTGTTAATTACCATAACAGATGTATGTAATCAGTGTAATAGAAGAGGGAAAAGTTGCCAAGAGACTTCAGGAACTATGAAAAACCTTAAAGACTAATGCAAAGCTTGGTATTTTTAGATGATAAGGAACAGGGACCCCAAGGAAGAGATCAGAGAGGCAGAATGAACTACTGTCTTGGTTGCTCTTGTGCATTTTCCTTGCTAGGTACTTGGGAACCATTCAATGATTAGATTGGCATTTTAGAGTGACTCTAAATTCAGAATCAAGACAAGAAACTTGTTTTCCTTTGCCATTGCTGCTGTAATATATTATTAGCAATGTATACACTGTAATACATTATTGAATTTAGTGGTTTAAAACAACATAAATGTATTTTCTAACAGTTCTGTAGGTCTGCAGTCCAATATCTGTTTCATTGGTCCAAAGGTGCCTTGTAGGCACCTTCTGCCATCTTTGGACAGGGGGAGGGACTCCATTTCCTTCCTTCTTTCTAGCTTTAGGTGGCTACTTACATTGTTTGGCTTGTGTCCCCTTCCTCTGTCTTTAAAGGACGTTGCTCCGATCTCTGCCCATATCGCGTTCTCCTGTTCTCTGTTAAATCTCTCACTGCCATCACCTTATATGATTGCTTGTGATTAAAATTATGATACATCCACATATTCTGGGATTATTTCTTTTTTTTTTTTTAATTTTTTTTCAACGTTTATTTATTTTTGGGACAGAGAGAGACAGAGCATGAACGGGGGAGGGGCAGAGAGAGAAGGAGACACAGAATCGGAAACAGGCTCCAGGCTCTGAGCCATCAGCCCAGAGCCCGACGCGGGGCTCGAACTCACGGACCGCGAGATCATGACCTGGCTGAAGTCGGACGCTTAACCGACTGAGCCACCCAGGCGCCCCTCTGGGATTATTTCTTAGTGTCACAATCCTTAAATTAATCATCTCTGCAAAGTCTATTTTACTTATAAGGTAACACCCACAGAGTTCAGGGATTAGGACTTGTATATCTTTTGGGGCTATTAATCAGCCAACTGCAGAACCTATGTTCAATTATGAGAAAACTCCTCCAAATACCCTACTTCCCTCTCCCTCTCTCTCTTTCTTTCTCTCTCTCTCTCTCTCTCTCTCTCTCTCTCTCTCTCTCCACACACACACACAAAACATGCAACAAAAACAAATACACCCAAAACCCACCAGTACATGTGCCTGCATAAGTCAATGGTCATGGTGGATTTGCTAAGTGGTTGGTTGTACAGAGTATAGAAAACAGAAAACTAGAGTTAAAATCTAGGTTTATGGTTTATGTAATAAAATTCATGATGATGTGATTAACCAAAATGAGGAATTTCACTCATAAATGGACCTAAAGTGTTTATAAAAAAAAATCCATAGTATAGCTAGGCATTCAAACTCTGTTTTGCAGATCTATAGCCATTTCTTTTAAAATCAGTTCTCACAAAAGTGTGTATATTGAATGATCACACCCACCGTGACCACTCCATTTTATACTACTAATGATAGAGGAAATACTTCTCGCTCTGTCTGCATGGAATACATTTCTATGTTGTAAAAAGGGAAGGGTAGTGATTAATTTCAAATCAATGTATTTCAACTATGTGAATGTTCTCAATGTAGCACAAATTTTGAACCATAAAATACCTGAAGATTTTCACTGTGATATTTTAATTATTACTATATTAAATTTTATATGCTCATATTTTTTAAAAGACGAACGTGTAGGGTGCCTGGGTGGCTCAGTCAGTTAAGCGTCTGACTTGAGCTCAGGTCATGATCTCACAGCTCATGAGTTTGAGCCCCATATCGAGCTCTTTGCTGACAGCTCAGAGCCTGGAGCCTATCTCAGATTCTGTCTCTGGCTCTCTCTGCCCCTCCCATGCTCATGCTCTGTCTCTCTTAGAAATAAACATTAAAAAAAAAATAAAAAAATTAAAAGTAAAAGACCAAGGCACAAGATGAATACTGACATTTCAAAACAAATCTAATCATTCCACTACAGAAAACTAATATCAAATTTAATGTACATTTTCTTGAATTCAGTCTTCCACACACATAACTTTAATTTATATTTAAATTTTCTTAAATATTTATTAAATTTTGAGAGACAGAGCATGAGTGCAGAGGGGCAGAGAGAGAGAGTAAGAGAGACACAGAATCTGAAGCAGGCTCCAGGCTCTGAGCTATCGGCAGAGAGCCTGACGCAGGGATTGAACCCACAAGACATGACATCGTGACCTGAGCCGAAGTCAGACGCCCAACCAACTGAGCCACTAGGCGCCCCTAATTTATATTTTAGTCTGGTAAAAATATCAGAGTTAGAGCATAAGTTTATAAATAATTAGATATTAGAGTTTTAGTTCTTTCAAAAGTAATCACTTCAAAGGAGAGATAATATTAGATTTGGTGTAATTTCTAAAAATAGAAACCAAATTTTCCTTTTATGTGCAGTTTAATATGAATCATTTATAGATAATTGTCTTTTTTAATAATTACAGATTTTCATTTGGGTTTTTTTTCTAATCTTAGTTTTTTTTATAGGAAATGGTTGCCTAAGAAAGAAAATAATCTTGATAATCTCAAATTTCAAATACACTAGACAACAAATCCAAATGCAAAATATAGAAATGAGAAACTCCGTATCTTTATTTGCCCCTTAAAATAGCCCTATTTCCTACCTATATGATAGTGCTCAACTAAAATCTAAGTTGAATTATAAGTATCCAAGAATTCTACATAGCTGTTACCATATTTTATGAACTCTGTATTAAGGCATGTGGTTCAACTCTCTATTGGCAGTAGAAGAGAACACTTCAAACCAGTAGATAGTGGAATTAGAATAGTTTACATACCACTACTTTTTTTGACAGAAATATCTTAAACTGTAATTTGGCCTCCTTCTTGATAGTTTTATCTGTCAAAGGAATGATCAGAGGAATGTATTGGCTTCTATGAGTTTGACTGTTACAGATACATCATATAAGTCACATCACACTACACTCATCCTTCTGCATTTGGTTTATTTCATTTGAAATGGATGAAATTTGAGGACACACTGCTATCACATCTGTCATTTTTTCCATCTTTTTTGAAGCTGAATAATAGTCTATTGTATTTATGTCTACCATTTTTATATCCATTTACCTATCCATGGACATTTAGGTTGTTTCCATATTGACTACTTTGAATGACACTGCATGAATATGGGAATGCAAATATCTTTTTTGAGATGGTGATTTCACTTCTTTTGGATAAATACTCAGAAGTGGGATTTCTGAGTCATATGGTAGTTACATTTTAAAATTTTTGAGGAACCCTCAAAATACTGTTTTTGATAGTGGTCACACTAATTTACATTCCCACCAGTACTGTACAAGTGTTCCTTTTACTCCTATCCACACCAACATTAGTTACCTCTTGTATTTTGATGACAGCCATTATAATACATTTGAGGTGATACCTCATTGTGGTTTTGATCATCATTTCCATGATTATTTTTGTTTTTTTGTGTGTTGGGTTTTTTTTTGTCTGTTTTCTTCTAGTATTTTAGTTTTAGCTGTTAAATTTAAGTCTTTAATCTATATTGAGTTGATTTTTGTGTATAACATTACATTAAGGCTGAATCTCTGTTTTGAATGAGAATATCTATTTTTCCCAAAACCATTTGTTGAAGAAATTATCTTTTTACTATTGTATATTTTTGACATCCTTGCAAAAATAAATTGACCATATTGTGTGGGTTTATTTCTTGCCTATCCTTTTCCATTCCTGTATGTCTGTTTTTATACCACTCCTATACTGTTTTAATTACCAAAGCTTGGTAATATATTCTGATATCAGGAAGCGTCTTGTCTCCAGCTTTTTTTCTTTATCAAAATTTATTTATTACAGTTATTTGTGGTATGATATAAAGTTTTGAATTTTTTAAAATTTCTATGAAAAAAGTTCTTGAGATCTTAACAGGGGTTGTGCTGAATCTGTAGATTGAACTGGGTTATATGGACATTTTAACATTTATTGGGTCTTCCAATTCATGAATATGGGATTTCTTCCCATTGGTGTCTTTAATTTTTTTCATCAATGTATCACACTTTTCAGAGTTCAAGTTTTTCACCTTTTTAAGTTATTCCAAAGTATTATGGTTTATGATTATCTTTTTTTTTTTTTTATTTTTTTTATTTTTGGGACAGAGAGAGACAGAGCATGAACGGGGGAGGGGCAGAGAGAGAGGGAGACACAGAATCGGAAACAGGCTCCAGGCTCTGAGCCATCAGCCCAGAGCCCGACGCGGGGCTCGAACTCACGGACCGCGAGATCGTGACCTGGCTGAAGTCGGACGCTTAACCGACTGCGCCACCCAGGCGCCCCTATGATTATCTTACAAACGGGATTATTTTCTTAATTTCCTATTCAGATGGTCAATTGTATAGATATGGTTTTTGTAAGATAATTTATTATCCTACAACTTTGAGTTTATTTATTAATTTTAACATTTTTAATTTTTTAATTTTTATTTAAAAGTTTTAAAATCTTTGAGAAAGAGAGAGAGAGAACACAAATGGGGGAGGAACAGAGAGAGAGGGAGACACAGAATCCAAAGCACACTCCAGACTGTGAGCTGTCAGCACACAGCCCAATGCGGGGCTCGAACCCACTACTGTGAGATCATGACCTGAGTTGAAGTCATATGCTTAACCTACTGAGTCACCCAGGTGCCCCAACTTTAACATTTTTTAAAAAAGATCTTTGATTTTCTACATGTAAGATCATGTCATGTGCAAGCAGATAATTTTACTTTTACCTTTCTGTTTTGGATGACATTTATTTTTTCCCCGATTGCTCTGACTAGAAGTTGCAGTACTATATTGAATAAAAGTGGCAAGGGTGGTCTCTTTGCATTGTTCTTGATCTCAGAGAAAAAGTTTTTAGCTTTTCACCACTAAGTCTGATGTTAAATATGGGCTTGGGGTATGGGGCTTTGTAATCCTAGTTTGTTGAGAGTCTTATCCTGAAATGGTGTCAAATTTTGTGAAATGCTTCTTCTGCATCTATTGAGATGATCATGCAATTTTTACCCTTCATTGGATTAACACAGTACATCGCATTGATCTCTCATATGCAGAACCATGCTTGCATCCCAGGGATAAATCATCAAACGTAGTCATGGTGTATGATACTTTTAATATGCTATTTGAGTCACTTTGCCAGTGTTTGTTTGAGAACTTTTGAATTTATTATGTTCATCAGGGTTATTGGTCTGTACTTTGTTTGTAATGTCTTTCCCTGGGTTGGATATCAGGGTAATGTCCTCATAAAATTAGTTTGGAAGTATTCCCTCTTCAAATTTTTAGAAGGGTTTGAAGGGAACTGATGTTAATTCTTCTCACTTTTTTTTTTTTAGTACTCAACAGTGAAACCATCTGATTCTGGACTTTGGGATGTTTTTTGATTATTGATTCAAACGTATTGGTTATAGTTTTGTTCAGATTTTCTGTTTCTTCATGGTTCAGTCTGAGTAGTTTGTATATTTCTAGGAATTTATTTTTTCTAGTGCCGGAGTCCAGCTCCACCAGGTCCAGGGGTTCCCGAAGGATGAACGGAGTTGGTGAAAAAGTGAAAATAAAACAAAACAAAAATAAAAATGGACACAGACAACAGCAGTGTGTTGAACTGGCTGCTTTATTGTGGCAAATGTGGCATTATATTTGTTAGTAATTTCCTTGTAGCGTGCATCGTCTATGTTTTCTGGCATTACCTAATTCTAAAAATGTTCCTATGTGTAATCACCCTTTAAGGAATAACATGGCTATTTTCTCGTAATGTTTCCTCCTGCCCTTTGCTTATTGTTTAATGTCTTACATTATTTTCATTATGTATCTACATTTATCTATAATCCCTAAAGCATTTGCTTTGCTGTTTTCATGAAAGGTCATCTATCTCTCAACATCTCAAATGGAACAGTTACAGGGACATGACCTCTTAGTTGTTTACCTGAACCATTTGTGGTTTGAGGAACAAAAGTGTTCGCCTCAGTCCGAGGTGTCATGAAGGGGCCAAGAGGGCCTTAGGAACCCATGCCTTATGCATTCTCAGAGAGACAATGCACCTAGGAACTAATGAATCATTGTGTGCTTTAACCGACTAGGTTCAATCATCATCTGGAATGCCTTTTGGGGGCCAAGTGGGCCTAGGAGTTGGAGTAACTGGTGCCCAAACATGCACTCCTTTGTTCACGGAGTGGGGCTTTTAAACCCATTCATTCCTTCCGTGGCTGAGAAATATATGAAGCTATCCTTCCTTTAGGTAGAGGAGTCTTTATAAGGGGTGGCAAGGGCTAAATGTAGGGCTGCACAATTTCCTTGTGGAACCTTATTTCTTTCCCCAATGGTTCTTTTCCCAGGGGGCCTGTCAAGGTCAATTCCCCAACAGAAAATTCCCCAGGTAGTTTTATTAAGGCCAAATTACATAAAAGCGGGAGTACAAGAAGCTTCACTGTCGGTGGGCCGCCCTGCAGTCCCGATCCATCCACCACCCTCAGGCTGGTTGGATAGCTCGGCTTCTGGAATTCTAGATTGTCCAATTTGTTAGAGTATAATTTGTTTCTACTAGTCTCTTATGATCCTTTTATTCTCCCTGTGTCTTCAGTTGTAATGCCTCTTCTTTTGTTTCTAAATTTTTACCTTGTTCTTTTCTCTTAGTCTAAGAATTTGTCAATTTTGTTTTCAAAACTTTTAGATTCACTGATACTTGAATTTTTTTTAATGTTTGTTTATTTTTGACAGAGAGAAAGAGTGCAAGTGGGGGAGGGGGAGGAGAGAGGGAGATACAGAATCTGAAGCAGGCTCCAGGCTCTGAGCTGTCAGTACAGAGCCTGATGTGGGGCTTGAACTCATGAACCATGAGATCATGCCCATGAGATCATGAGCTGAGGTCGGACGCTTAACCAACTGAGCCACTGAGTCACCCCTAGATTCATTGGTTTTTTAATTGCTTTTCTGTATTTCACTTATTTTTACTATATTATTCCTTTTCTCCCAACTTTGGGCTTAGTCTGCTCTTCTTTTTCTAGTTCCTTGAGGAGTAAAATTAGATGCTTTGAGATATATCTTCTTTTTTAATATAGGCATTATGGCTATAAAATTCCTTTTTAGTACTGCTTTTGCTGTATCCCGTATGTTTTGGTGTGTTATGTGTTTTGTTGCTTTCATTTGTATGATATTTATTAATTGACTTTTTAATTTAATCTTTGTCCTAGTGTTCAAAAATGTTAAAAATCACAAATATGTGCAAATTGCCAATTTTACTTTTGGTATTGATTTCTAGTTTCATCCCATTGTGATCAGAAAAGATACTGATCATGGTATGATTATAATCATCTTGAATTTGTTAAAACTTGTTTTGCAACCTAACATATAAGTTGTTCTGGATAATGTTTCCTGTGAGCTTGAGAGAAAGAAGTGTTCATTCTGTTGTTGGGTGGAGTGCTCTGAACGTCCCTGGGGCCCATTTGTTCTGTAGTGTTGTTCAGGTCCATTGTTTCCTTATTGACTTTTTTGTCTGAGTGCTCTATTCATTATTGAAAGTAGGGTTTTATTTCTGCCTATTCTTCCTTTAGTTTAATCTGTAGTTGCTCTATATATAGATTGTATATATATTTAATCTGTATTTGCTCTCTCTCTCTCTATATATATGTGATGTTTATATAGATTTATATAACTATACTTGTAATGTAATATAACATAAATATATATATATACATATATATATATATATTTAAAATTGTTACGTCTTCCAGGTAAATTTACCCTTTATCATTATGTAATGTTCTTCTTTGTCTCTGTGATAGTTTTTGACTTAAAGTCTATCTTCTCTGATATAAATACAGCTATCTCTGCTCTCTTGGTTACCATTCCCATGGAATATCCTTTTTCCATCCCTATACTTGGAGGCTACGTGTGTCCTTAAATCTGAACTAAGTCTCTTGTAGAAGGCATACAATTGGGACTTTTCCTTTTTTTTTTTTTTTTAAATTTTTTTTTTTTTAATTTTTTTTTTTCAACGTTTATTTATTTTTGGGACAGAGAGAGACAGAGCATGAACGCGGGAGGGGCAGAGAGAGAGGGAGACACAGAATCGGAAACAGGCTCCAGGCTCTGAGCCATCAGCCCAGAGCCTGACGTGGGGCTCGAACTCACGGACCGCGAGATCGTGACCTGGCTGAAGTCGGACGCTTAACCGACTGCGCCACCCAGGCGCCCCGGGACTTTTCCTTTTTTAATCCATGTAGTCATTGTGTTTTTGGAGAAGATTATCCCATTTTCATCTGAAGTAATTATTGATGGGAAGAATTTACTATTGCCATATTGTTAATTGTCTTCTGTCTTCTAATTCTTTTGTCTCTCTTTGATGTCTCTCTTCATATTGCATTGTTGTGGTGTTTGTGTGTGTGTGTGTGTGTGTGTGTGTGTGTGTTTCGGTATTGATCTGCTTTATTTGCTTTTTTTCTATTATTTATTTTCTATATGTATATTCTTTGTGGTTACCAAAGCTTTCATAAAACATCTTATAGTTATGGCTTAAAATACACTATTGTAATAACTTTAACAGTGTACAGTAACTACACTTTTACTTATCTCCCCCCACCCCCAACTTCATATTCCACTTCATGTTTCTGATGTTACAATTTGAAAAAGGTTTTTTTTTCTATTTTTGAAGGATAGGTTTGATCAGAATAGTATTCATGGTTGAAAGGCTTTTGTTTTGTTTTATTTTTCTTTTACCACTTTGAGTACATCAACCTTCAAATATTCTGCTGAAAAATGTGCTGGTAGTCTTATAGGAGTTCTCTCGAAGTTTTTAAAATTCTCTTTGCCTTTGCCTTTTAATAATTGAATTATAGCATAGCTTGGTGAGGATTTCTTTGAATTCATCTTATTTAACATCCATTTGGCTTCCTGGATTTGACTGTCCTTTTCCTTCCTCAGATTTAGGGAGTTTTTTGGCGATTGTTATTTTAAATGATTTTTTGCCCCCTTTTTCCTCCTTATGGGACTCCATTATGTGTACATTGTCCTCTTGATGGTGTCTCATACTTTTTTAAAGCTTTCTTCACTCGTTTAGATTTTTTCATTTTATTTTTTGTTCCTGTGACAGCATAATTTTCATTGACCTATCCTCAAGTTCACTGATTCTTGCTTATGATTGATCTTGTCTGCTGTTGAACATCTCTAGTGAGTTTTTCAGTTAATGTTGTATTCAGTTTCAGGACTTCTATTTGGTATTCTTAAAATATTTTCTGTTTTTGTTGAAATTCTCCTGTTGCTCATGCATTGTTCTCCTGACTTCACCGAGCATCTTTATAATAGTTATTTTTCTCCATCAGGTAGAACACATACAGTAAAACCTTGGATTGTGAGTAATTTGTTCTGTGAGTGTTCTGCAAGACAAGCAAACATTTCTAATACATTTTAAATTGATAAACGACAGATGTCTTGCAACATGAGTAGTATGTGATGCTGAACATTACATGATCACAACTGAGCCAATGGTTCTTGAAATTCACTTTGATATACAAGTGCTTTGGGTTACAAGCATTTTCTGGAATAAATTATGCTTGCAAACCAAGGTTTTACTCTATGTTTCATTAGTGTTGGTTTATGAAGACTTACTTTGTTCCTTCATTTTGGACATATTTTTCTGCATCTTCATATTTCTTGACTTTTTGCATTGGTATCTGTGCATTAGGAAAAAACAACTTTGTTTCCTTAGTTTTAACATGTTCTGGTACAGAAGACCTTCATCAATCAGCCATTCAGATACTCAGGGAGCTTCTCAAGATTTTGTGCTAATCCAAATCATTGCCTTTATTCTTAACAGCAACTGGGGGTCCAGGTATGTTAGGTTTCACCACTGCTCAGAGTTCAGCAAGATAGAAGCCAGTTGTTTGGGCAGCTTCTGGGAAAGTAGGAATATTAGATGTAATATTCCAATTCTTTACCTTGCCAGAGAGAATCTGAGCTGTGATCTGGGATATTTTACTCTGACTCTCCACTGGGTGGGTGAACGGGCTATGGTGACTGCTTGCATGGTAGTTCAAACTGCCATCTTTGTTCAGTCATTTCCAGGTATTTGGTGTATGTGTGGGCCCATCAGCATAGCAAGATAGGAAATATAGAAGCAAATCCCTTGGACAGCCCTGAAGAAATCGGAATGTTTGACCTGTAGTCCAATTATTTTTGTCTCCAGGGAGAATCTGGAAGCTAGGGCTTTCCTCCTGATTGCATGACACTGTACTGAGGGTATGGATTATGGAGAGAGGTGTCTTGAGTTATCCTAGCTTTGAGGTGGCTGGTTTTATGGTTGCCCAGGATTCAGGGGCCTGCCAATTAGTTTATTAGTTATAAAGGAAATGTATTCATTGTTGAATCAGTATTCCTGTAGGGCAAAGGAAAGTCTAGGGCTTCCTATTCTGCAATCTTTCTGGTATCCATGCTCCAAAAACTATCTCAACTATCAAAAGTCCTAATAACTTGTGCAGATTTTGGAGTAGCTTTTAAATCTGTGTAATCTCTCACAAATAATACTTAATGGCATTGTGATTTTACTTCCATCTACTAACAGATGAGCAAATAAGATGGTAATAGAACTACAATGTTAATAGTACATGGGAACAAGTTATTCTTTATGGGTTTAGGAGGATAAGATGTATGCATTTTAGACTGATTGATTTTGGAAGACCAGAAATCTTTCCATGTTCTCTCCAGACTTACCTTAGGAGTAAAAATCAGCTAAATAGAATGTGAATAGTAAGCATTAGTGAATAATGATTGTTGATAACTTTAGCATTGGTTTAAAAAAATATTTCAAATGATTTCCCTTAGTTAAAAATTCTAGCTTATAAGCTCAATTAAGACCAGATTTAGCTTTATATTCATTATTCTCACACATACATTTACTCTTATACCTGGTGGATGCTCAATAGTTTCAATGAATGAACAAATGGACAAAAGTGCAAATAAAATCAATGGCAATGTTTTCTATGTGTATAGTTTGAGTAAACAAGAAATAACCGTTGACATCTTATTCATTACATATGAGTACTCCTTACATTTGAATTTTAACCAAATACATTTTAGTGTCCAAACGTTTCCACAATAATTTGTGAGTAAAATATATAATTAGATAAGCAAGTGATACTGAAGCTGTTATACAAGTTTTATTTCTAAGATGTCTTGAAAAAGAAATATGAATAACAAAAAAAATCCATTTTACCACTTCTAATAAGAATATATTGTGCATTTATCCTATTCAAAATAAACTGAATTAGATTTGAAAATGAAGTTAAATTTAAATGGGGATATCACTTTCTAATTAAATTTAAATTGGACATAATAATAATATAATACTTGGCAATATGGATACAGAGACTCTTGTAATGAAATTTCATTCAAAACATACCGAAGAATATGGTGCAAAAACGCTTCTCCCTGCTAAACAGCAGCACGTAGAAACACATCCAATAAATCTACCCATCACTATCCTTTATAGGACTAGCAATCCATATTGTTCTGAGGGAAAAATAAAAGTGAATGTCTATTATAACATTTTATTGCCACAGAATAAAAAAAGGATGATACTAAATAATACTCTCAACATATTTTCGCTTCCTTTAAATATTAAGATAACATGAAACCATTTCTAATCTATTAACGTAATACAAGAAAAGAAAGTTAGTTTTCAGCATATTAATGAACCCTTATAGTAGCTTTTTGATGTATATTCTAAGTTGAAAAGAAAATATATGTGTGCAAATATGTTTTAAAATGAATGAGAACACTTACCATCTGGTAAGATGGAATTCAGTTTATATTATGTACTTTGGTTTGTTAATTGACAAATGAACTCTTAGAACCAGGAACTAAAGAATGCTAGACAAGTTTTGTAACTACTCTTGACTATTCAAATATGGTATAAACAAATTTCCTAAAGCACTAATTTTAATAAAAGCAGTATTTCTCACAAATCATTTAATTGGATATGAGAATAAATGTTATGTTTCTACATAAAAAGTATAATGTCTCTATGAAAAGTTTGAGAAAATTATGAATGATAAATATGTAAAAACCAAAGCTGTTACTTTGGGATATTTCCTCTGGCTTCAATAGAATTGCTTGTATTGGACTAGTGCTCTTGCTAAGGACCAGAAATGCTGGATAAAATACCAAAGATATTTGCTTCAGGACATCAAAGATTTGCCAAGGTAGGCAGACATCATGGGAAGAAGGGAACTTGTAAGAGCTGAGCCAATATTCTCAACTATCACTTTCTTCTTTGTGGCATGTCTTTTTTTTTAAGTTTATTTATTTATTCCGAGAGAGAGAGAGAGAGAGGGAGGGAGGGAGAGAGAAAGCGAGCATGGGGAAGGAGCACAGAGAGAGGGAGAGAGAGAATCCCAAGCAGGCTCCACACTGTCAGTGCAGAGCCTGACATGGGGCTTGACGAGATTGTGACCTGGGCTGAGATGAAGAGTCAGATGCTTAACTGACTGAGCCACCCAGGTGACCCATCCTCTTTGTGGCATTTCTTAGGGGCAAAAACCTACTGATTCTTGAAACTGGCCCATGTAAGAAGCCAAGAAAAAGGCTGAAAAGCAGAGTAAAACTTCCTACAGTGTTTTGTTACTGTGTAGACAAAAATTTGAGTTTGGAAAATCAAAACTGGAGAGGCTCTATGATACACTCCAGGTTCTAGGTTTATTTCCATTGAGAGGTAGAAAAACAAAGACACATGGAGCCTTACAAAGACTGAAAACCATTATCAGGCAGCCTCATTATTGATTAGATTAAGGTGATCTTCCATTTTTATGGCTTGCTAGAGGATTGGTGAAACTATTCTGGAATAAGGTAATATCATTCAGAGACCTTAGAATATTTTATATACAATTTATACTGTTTAATAAAAAATGCACAAAATAGTGGATTACAAATTACTCCCAAATTCTGTAGCATATCACAGTTATTTACTTTTTGTTCATTCATCTGTAGTTTATTTGGGGCAAAGTTGTTTCTGTTTGATGTTTGGGTAGAACAACTCCACACTATGTGTGTTTGTTCTAGAGCCCTTGGTAAAGGAGTATTAGATACCCAAAGGAAGTTTTTCTCATGGTGGAGGTAGTTACCAGAGAATCAAGCAATGACCCATGATGTCCATTAAAGTCTAGACTATAATACTAGAAATTGTAACTTCCACTGGGAATATGTTGGCTAAAGAGAGTCAGAGAGCAAGCCTCCTATAAATGGGGTAGTGTAACCCATAAGGTGTAGAAGGAGCTGTGAAGTCAAATGGCTAAGGGCATGCATTCGGGGAAGAGAGAATTAAGCAAGTAATGTTGTCTACCAAAGTCCACCATCTTATTTACAATTATCCCATACCTACCACAATCAAAATTCACTCAAATCCATCCCCAGATCCTCAAAAGTTTCATCATGGTATTATGCTTCCAATCCAAAATGTTGTTGTTTATATCCAGTCTGGATGAGGTTTCTTAATGTCGAGAACTAGTAAGTAAAACGGCAAGTTTTCTATCCCTTGTTACACATACCTCCTCCCTCCTCCCTCACCCCTATACCAACCCCCCCCAAAAAATAGATTCTGGAACAGGGATAGGATAGCCGTAACAAACATTCTCATTTGAAAGAGAAGAGCAAGAGGAACATGTAGCAAGTCCATAACCATTCTTGAATTTTGTGTAGAAAAAATATTTCCTGGCCCCCTGATCTGGAATTAAAGAATAGACCTTTTTTTGCTTCCTGTGATTGGCTCTTAGTTCATTGTTTTCCCTATTTCCTCATCCATTCTTTCTTTTCCACTATCTTCCTTGTTTACCTCTGAAGATGAGCTGGGAGAAAATGCCATGCTTGGTAGCTGAGCAACTTTCTGTCAGTCTGCTACCTGCCAGTGAAAAGGTGGGATCCCAAAGGTCTCTTTACATCTCAGTCATGCTCTGTTTGATATATATATATATCAAATATATATATATATATATATATATATATATATATATATATCATATATATATATATATATATATATGTGTTTTTTTTTAATTTCTGAGATTTGACCTAACCCCTGTGTCAAAGCCACATGCACAATTACTCTCAAGCTGGCTTTCTAGATTTATTTGTGGATATTTGGGAAACATAATGATTTCATGTGGCTATGTCTTTATTTTTTGGAAACTATTTAGGTAAAACATTCTAGACAAAATTTGAATTTTCTCAAAAGTATTAACAAAGAAGTTTATAGTCACACACTTAGTTAAGTACTTATCTGTTTACCCTGAGAACATCTTTCTTTTCATAAAATTTTTTAATATTCATTTTTTTGAGAGGCAGAGAGTGTGAGTTGGGGAGGGCAGAGTGAGAGAAGGAGACACAGAATCCGAAGAAGGCTCCAGGCTCTGAGCTGTCAGCGCAGAGCCCAACGCAGGGCTCTAACTCATGAACTGTGAGATTGTGACCTGAGCCGAAATTTGCAGGCCTAACCTACTGAGCCACCCAGGCACCACCCACGCCAAGAGCATCTTTCAGTGATGGAGCCCGGCTTACCCCCTACTGAAGCTATCAGTGTCTTGATCTGGTGAGAAACAGATTAATTTTCCAATGCATCTTCTAGACATTGTTAATTCCTTCTAAATTTTATTTGTAAATTGGCTAGTTTGTTTCCCTTACTTCATCTGTTTCTTGTGGTTCCTTGTAAAATGTGATTGGCAATAGCCAACTCATAGATTGACCATTCTGCCTCAAAAACTTCTTGCCCCACATAATAAGTTAATTAGGTATATTTTCTGACTTTGAGATTATCACAGGTGACAGTAGTACCAAATATTTAACAGTACATGATAGAGATCATCACATACTTCAACTATCTATAACTATTTCCTTATGACATATACTTTTCCAAATTTTAAGAAGAATTTCCTTACTGTTGGCTCCTATTCCTAAAGTCACTGCCATGTATTAGGGTTTTGTTTTGTGGTTTCTTGTTTGCTTTTCATTCTTCCAGCTATAGTTACTTCTATGTACTATTTTTTTTTGTCTTATTCAACTATTGGCATGGTAATCTTGCTGCACTAACAATCTTAATATTTCAGAGCCTTTAAACAAGTTACTTCAAGTTACTTGCCTTTTTTTTTTTAATCTTTTCATCAACTGTCTTTCAATTTGTTTTGGCTAGATTGAGCTTGGCTTGATTTTAAGCTGGAGATTGGGTTTATATCAGCTTTATGTGCCTTTCTTTCTCTTAAAATGAGGGTTTGTTCTTTCCTTGATGGAGTTCAGAAATTCCCAGAGGAGCAAGTAAGTGGATATGTATGCTATCTCAAAATCTAGGCTAAGAATCCACACAGACATTGTTTTGGCCAAGGAAAAGCACATGGCCAAACTCTACATCAATGGAGTGAGGAAGTGAACTCAACTTCTAGTAGGAGGAACTTTAAAATTCCATGGCAAAGGGGCTTGATGCTGATCAGAGATGTGTTTGAAACAGCAAAGCAATTAGCCAAACCAATAAATAAATAGGACTAAGGAGGAAAATCATTAAATAGAAACAGACCAACAAGTTAAATTGTATCGGATAATATAAGAAAAAAGATGAAGTATAATTTATCAAAAAGCAGGAGTGTATGGGTACCTGGATGGCTCAGTCAGTTAAGTGTCTGACTCTTGATTTTGGCTCAGGTCATGATCTCATGGTTTGTGAGTTTGAGCCCTGCATTGAGTTCTGCACTGTCAGTGCGGAGCCTGCTTGGGATTCTCTCTCTCTCTCTCTCTCTCTCTCTCTCTCTCTCCCTCCCTCCCTCCCTCCCTCCCTCCCTCCCTCTTTGGTTCTCCCCCACTTGTTCTCTTTCTCTTTCTGCTCTCAAAATAAATAAATAAATAAACTGAAAAAAAAAGGAATGTAAACATGCAAGCAATGGAAATTCCATAAATAATTAAAAAAACTAAAAGTATATACTTAATATACAGGTTTGATAAAGCAAAAGATGATTGAAGTGTATACATAAAAATGAGCATGAAGTATTCTTCCATAAATGTAATATGGGGTCCAGTAATGAGAAGAGATGACATTTGTCTGGAAATATTTGAGGACCTAATGCCCAAGGAGTTTCAGAAAATGAGCTGTGAAGCCATGTGTTTAGGGTCCACAATTAAACTGAATCAGGATAAAAGCAGCCGCCACCAGTACAACAACAAAATCTCATCTAGGCATGAGAAAATGACTGTTAAAAACGAAAGACAAAAAGACAATCTTAAATCTTAAGACATTCATGAAAGAAACATCTTTGAAAGGTGCTACCTAAAGTGTTAAGGTATTATTTTTCATTGGAAACTATCGGCACCTGAAAAAAAAAAAAAAAACAAACTCAATTCTAGATTTAAGTGCAAAAGAAATATCAACATGAACCTTTAAGATTACACCAAGAAACAAAGCATTCTTAAAAATGGAAATGAGAAGAGTTCTCCAGAACACTGAGTTAATGAAATGCTAATCAGAATTCTAAAAAAAAAAAATTCTAAAATTAGTTTTTCAGGCAGAAGAAAGAAAATATTAAAGAATGCAAAGCAAAATAAAGCCATTTTTAAATAAGTCATAATATTCACCATACAGTACAGAGATGATAATGGATTTTGTGTTTTAAAATAAATGAAGAAATTGAATCATCCAAACAATAACATGAAAAGCAGGAATAATTCATGGAATTCGGATATTCTAAAGTCCTTATAGTGTCTTAGAAACTCATTAATTTAAGGTGATTGAGAATGCAAGCCATAATTTCTTGTACAATCACTAAAATTATTAGCTCTGTTAAAAATGCTGGTGGCATTTTGATATTTTAACAATATTTATTCCTCCAATCTATGAACATGGAATGGTTTTCCATTTCTTTCTGTCATCTTCAATTTCTTTCATCAGTGTTTTCTAGTTTTCAGAATACAGCTCTTTAACCTCTTTGGTTAGGTGGTTGTACAAATATTCACACTTTTAAAAATTAATTCTTCAAAAAAATTAATATGGAAAAAATGACTAAATATTTCTGATACTATTAAGGCTCTAAAGCATAGAAATGTGACATTCGTAAGTATTTGTGGTAAGCATTTCAACACTTAGAAGTACCTGACCCCACAAAGTATAGAGGCCCTGAATAAATGCTGAATTATGAAGGTAGACTATTGGCTACCAAACAACTTAAATCCTGATATCTCACTTAAAACTGTAGCATAGAAACCCAGTCACATTTGGTCTGATTCAAGATGTTTGTTTCAGCCTGTTGCCTAAGAAATTGTATTCACACACACACACCCTGCAGAGCTCATTTGTTATTTTATGTAAGAATAATACTACTTATTTCCAAAGAAGAGAGGCCCATTCAGGGCCCTTACATAAAAGCAAGCTTATTGTTAAATGCTAAAGGAGTCTCTTTTTCTTTAAAAGAAAAAAGCATTGTCATTTTTAAATCCTTATTATAAATCAGTATATTTGCATGTTTGATCCCTAAACTGTAGTGTGCTTACACAGACTGAATGAATTGAAACTCGGGAGCTGGGAACCTGGGATTATATTCTAATCTGGGAATTAGCTGCTTTCTTAGGCCTAGTGCCTGGCATGTGGAGAACGCTTAATACTTTTTAGTTGTTATTTTTATTATTATTGGTACCCATATGCCTTAATTATGTATCGCATATTGTCATTTCCACTGAGCCTCTTTTCTCTTGGAACGTCTAATCATTAAGTATGCAACTTTCTCAACTTTTCTGTCTTTTCCACGTTAAATATAGGAGGCAGAGAACCTGTTTGCCATCCTAGCATTGCTAGTGCACAAAATCCTTTGTAGTTGATACCTTCCTGTTGTTGGCTGCCCAATTCTTCTGTAAACGAAAACCAATTTATAGTTCACTGACAAGTGGTTCCACATAGAAGAGTTACAGCTAGAAAGGGAGTTTAGTTTACATTTCTAAGACAATTCTTAGGTAGAGCAGATAGTCCCAAAAACTAGTAGAACACTTTTCCTCCCTATAGGTAAACTTTATTATGGTTCACCTATCACTGTTGCATTTAATTTCATTTATTTTTTCCTCACTTTTCCCAACAAATATGTAACAGAAGTGCTATATGCCAGGCACTGTGTTAGGCATTAAGGAAGCAAGAAAACAGACAATCCCTGTGGACATGATGCTCATGTTTAAGTGAAGGAGACAACTATTAATTTAAGAAATACACATATAATTACTTCTATAATATAGAGAATGTACGAAGTGTTACAGTTTGGGAAGGTGGAAACAATTGGGGAAACCAAAGTAGGCATTCAGAAGAAAGAAAAGATGATGCTAAGAGGCAAAGAAAACCTAGTTAAGCGGAGAGGGAAAGTATTTTAGTCAAAAGGAAAATAACATGTGCATAATAGGTCTTGTGGCAGAAAGGGGGCATAGTTACTGAAAAAGGCCTTACTTACTGGAGTGCCGAAGCTGAGGGAAGCATGCTGTGAAGTGAGGCTGCCATGTTATGACTTTTGATGTCCTAGCAGTGTTTTTATCATGGGGGGTGTGGTCAGGTAAGTTTGAGGAAAAATTACCTGGCTTCGGTTCAGTTTCTTGGAGAGTATGCATTTAGAAAGAAGGAAATTAGAGAAATATTTCAAATTTTAATGACATCCAGTTGAGTTTGGTACACACAGCTCTGCAGCAGGGGGTGCTATCATCGAGATAATGATCAGATGGACTCCTGTGTAGAAGGTGTTATTTATTCTAAATGTGTTTGGAAGCTATTGCTGTGTGTCAAGTGCAGGGCAAATTTGATCACATTTGTTTTTCCATATGATAATTCTAGCTACCGTATGGAATTCCAGAAGGATGATTGCCTTTCCTACTTTGACTTTTGAGAAATCCTGTGCTCCCTTAGTATCAAATCAAATATTCTTTAGTTTTTTGTTTTTGTTTTTGTTTTTTTTTGCATTTGGGCTTATCTTACAGGCCTAGAAAAACATCCTACTTTAAAACAAAATTACACATCTCTAATATAGTCTACTTAGTTTAAATACCAAAGAGAATCCTATAGCTTGCTAATTAATTCATTTATTAACAAATATTTATTCTGTGCTTAGCTTGTACAAGGTACCCCTTTAGACATCAGGGATATAACCATGAACAGTACTATGTAGCCTCTGCTTTCATGAGGCTGATGTTAACATCTATTTGCCAATTTTAAGCAACTACATAGGGACTTCTTTAAATACATTTAAATATGCCATGAGAAAATATTGGATGCTAATCTAGTAAGTATCAGGAAATAATAAGCCCAAGACTTGCTGTGGCCTGAGAGGGGTGGGAAAGGCAAAGACTTCTCTTAGAAAGTTGCATTTATGACTGTATTTGAATGATTGGCGTTAGCCATAGGAAGTGAGTTTTAAGCAGAAGGAACAAACAAATACAAAGAGCCTAAGACAGGGAAAAGACAGCATATCCATAAAACAAAAAGATCAATATGGCCGAAACTGGGGCAGAGAAAGATAGACTTGAGGCTAATGATGTCAACCCAAAATCAAGGGCCTTACAGGCAATGTGAGGGATTGGGATGGTGTAAGTCACAGTGGAAAGGCAGTATGGAATTGTAGTCATTCCGGATTTCAGTCTCAGATACCCTGTGTCAGTTGTCCAATCTTTGTCATTTACTGGCTGTATAACTTTGAAATATTACTCAAACCTTGCAAGCCTCAAAATCGTCATTTGCGAAACCTAAATAATTACAGAATTGTTTGCATAAGATCATTAGGATTAGTTAGAAATGTATTTAAGTGTTTAATTCAGATGAAGGACTTTATATAAAAGTCATAGGTAAATTTTATTGAATATTTGAAGCGGGAAGTTTATACACAGATATTTCAGATTTTTATTTTTATAAATAGGATCAGATTTTTATTTGGAATCAGATTTATTTGGAATCAGATTTTTATTGGAATTTGGAATATTAGACATAATCTAATATTTTCTAGTTCTAGTGTCTAGGCATATGTCATATTTTTTAAATAATCATCCAAAATAATCAGGTTTGGAATGTAATGTTTTTTAAATTGGGGGTGGTGGATAACATTAGATTAAAGTAGAAAAAATACAAGTTATATTAATACAGATAAAAAGGGACACAAATATAATATTGGAGCAATTATCATGGTAAATAAAATATTTCCCTAAATATGTTTTATTTGGTTTTAAATTGTTTTAAAAGTTTTTCTATATTAGAAATATGTTGTAAATGATAATATGAACCCTGTGTCTAATCATTTATGGAAATTTTACCAGTTTAATGTCTTTAAAGTTTTTTTTTTCTCTGACCTTTACCTGAAGGCCTCTTTGGTAAAGCAAGCAATTTGTTTCCGTCAAACAATTGAACTTTTATTATGCGTCTACTTGGAAAGGTAGTTATTATCCCACATGTACTTGTGAATTCTCTCTGTCCTCATTTATTACTTTCTCACAATTGAAGAAAGGAAGACATTTTTGTAGTCTTCTATAACCAAATTGACAAAAAGCCCATTAAAGTAATCATCAGGGAATGAGGGGTATTCAATACCCTGAAAATATCTTACTGTTTTTAGATTTAGAATTTTATTCTACCCTGTGTCCAAATAGAACCACTACCTAGAGAAAACGCAGGAAGGTTTCCTTAGTTTTACTTTGTAAGACATGGGTGCACAAAGGTTTATATGTACCTTTTATAGACTGAAATGTGTATGTGAGATACCAGGATTATCAGTAGCATTTGGAAATGTTCACATGGAATAAATCCGGTGTAGGGAGGAGGATTATGGTAGAGGTTAGAGAGATGGAAATGATAATCCAGGTAAAAATGCACGTATGCATATCATACTTGTCACATCAGGTCTAATATTATGAATACTGTATTTTATAAATCTTAATATAAAATTCAATATCATTTATGACTAATTATTTTCTCATATTTATGGATTTTGTGTATACAAAGGCATATACAAAATATTGATAGGCCGATAGTTGTATATAGATATATTTGTATGAGTTTGCTCATATTTTTGTATTTTTTTCCCCCAAATTGTTTGAGAATTTGAGACCATATGTGTAGACCATATGCCCTAGTCCCTAGCCTGTAGGTTAAAGGCACTTTTGATCCTTCTCCTAATGCTTTCAACATTAAGCCAACTGAATGGGGGAGGTGTAACCCTTTCAGGAAAAAGAAAAGAGAATTTTTATGATCAGTTAAACTGATAGAGACATACTTTATATACTATTATTAATATAAAGTTCTTTAAAGGAAAGATTCTCAGGTTTTCCCTTAAATTATTAATTTTGCCCTTATATTATTTCCTAACGAGTTTTATTTTTATGTCTCAATTAATGTAGTGTGGAATTGGAGATGTATTGTTCCCTAGATGTAGGGCTATTGGGAATGTAAGAGCTGACACCATGAAAATATTGGAGGAGAAACTCAAGTTATAAAATAACATAAAATTTCCAATAATATCACATAAATGTTTAAGGTCATTTATAGAAGGTACTTAATAACCTCAATAAATGACAATAGTACCATGATTGTAACAGTAAAATATCTGATGTTTAAAATAACCTTTAGCTACACCTCCTATCAGGTATTTGAAGGATATATTATTATTCAGAGTCTCTAAAGCTGACTCTACCTTGCACTCAGAAATTCTAGGATTTAAAAATCCAAGTTACTTGACAGGACATTTTTTTAACCATAACTGAGTAGCAGTCAGAACTTGAAACCACTGTCAACCTGAGACCTAGACCAAAGCGTTCTACTGTCCTAGTTTCTATCTCATAGAACCTGAATAAATTGATAATTTATTTCTTCCTTTTTCTTACTTTCTGCATATAAATGAGAACTGATTCATCTCTGGTTAGTTTTATTGTTGTTGTTGTTGTTTACTTTTTTCCCCACCTAATGTGACAACATGGAAAAAATGGGAAGTGGTAATCTTGGTTATTGAAACTTCTTTAACGATGTCTCCAATCACTTTGTGGTTTCTTAAAGGTTTCATTTGTTGTCACCCAATGCATCTAAAATTAGATTTAAAAAGTGGAGTGAGGCCAATCTATAGAAAAGAGAATATTTGTTGAATAAGAAAGATGATAACATTAATCAATAGATAAATCAGTTGTTAAAGGTCAAAGCATAGGTGAACATAAATGCTGAAGTGAGGCCAGTAGGCTAGAATAAATCAAGCTAGGCATTAGAGGGACATCATGAATGAGAAATGATAGTCCTTTATCTAGTGTGGAAATCCAGAGTAGGGCAAGAAATAGGCTCCTGTATTAATGTTTGCTCTTTTTGGAATTATCTACATTCATCAATCTTGGGATGAGGTCTTGAAGGGTCAGATTCCACTGGATACCCTTGGTTTCACAAAATCTCATGGCCCTACTTTCCTCATTAGATAGTTCCAAATTCCTTATTACTCATTGCCTGGGTATTTTGACTAAATCTTATGTTGATCTGCAGAATTTCCCCTGCTTTCAATTGCCTCAATTTCCCATCTTAGTCAATATTAACCAGGTCTTTTAGAGGTTGGAATCTGTGCTTCGAAATCTCTAGGAGATGCTACCAGCACTGTCCTTGCTGAAACCTCTATTCTCCACTTTGGTGCTTAAATGTATTTGAAGAGGACATCGGCACTAACAAGCAAAGATCTTGGAAGATCTCACTTGCATCCTTACAACCAAAAAAGATAGAAAAATTCAGAAGAGCCACTTTTCTTAAAGCCATCAAAACGTGAGATTGCCGGGCAATCATCACCCAAAATCTGGAAAGACAGGTCTATCTAGACAGACAGCTGATATCTGCTTACTAGAGTAGAAAACTCTGGGATCATGTACTAGTTAGGAACATTGAAATGGCAATTTTGATGAATTGCCATAGGCTGAGAATATCCTATGTTGAGTCAGACACTTCTAGTGTCCTCAGTTTTTTTTTTTTTTTTTTTTTTTAATTTTTTTTTCAACGTTTTTTATTTATTTTTTGGGACAGAGAGAAACAGAGCATGAACAGGGGAGGGGCAGAGAGAGAGGGAGACACAGAATCGGAAACAGGCTCCAGGCTCTGAGCCATCAGCCCAGAGCCTGACGCGGGGCTCGAACTCACGTACTGCGAGATCGTGACCTGGCTGAAGTCGGACGCTTAACCGACTGCGCCACCCAGGCGCCCCTAGTGTCCTCAGTTTTAAGGGAGTCTCTTCGTATTCATGGGACTTAACCTGTAGGAATCCCATCATATTCTCACACTGAAAATCCAAGAAATATCCCCTCCTGGCTGTGGCAGGAGGAGAAGAAAAAATCCTTGTGAAATACAGTGAATCTTGTCCATAACACACTCCAGTGTTAGAGCCTGATCCCAGGTGGGAGAAGGGAATTCCTCCTGTGATAGCCTCCCCTCCAGTCGTCTTCTCTCATTTCAGAAGAAAAAACAAAACAAAACAAAAACAAAAACATAGTCAACAAGAGACAGGGCTTCAAGGACATACATAGATTGAGGACAATACATCAAGGGAAGGAAGTAAGAGACTGGGAGAGAAAACAGTAGTACAACTGAAGAAATACGTGCAAATGTGACATTCCTAAAATATAGGCCCATGGACTGAGGCTATCTGAGATTTAACTAAAAAATTGCAGAACATTCTTCCCTATACCTTCCCTATGCTCTTCTCTATATCTGTAGGCCTCCAGTATAATAACAGATTAAAGCTGAAAGAGCCTCAGACTTTTTTGGGGAAGAATGGTTACAGAAGCCCAATTGTAGAACCCTTTCCTGTGCACAGAAGTAGCTTTGGGAGAGAAAAAGAAAGGCCTCTTAACCTCTCTCCTGAGGTTCCTATCTCAGGGTTACTCGTCAGCTACCCTTTAACCAAGAACCAACTGTCTTTGCTCAGAAAGCCCTGACCATACAGAAAAATGAAAATATTCATACTAGTTCCCCAAAAATTTAGTATAAAATAATGCTAGTTATAAGTTACATGTGTATTGCATATGTACACATATGCATATATATATATATATATATATATATATACACACACGCATATGTGGTGGTTGAGATATTAGGGATATTTTTAATTATTAAATACAGTTGAATGGTCATTGTGACAGTTTTATAAAGTTAATACCTGACTCATTATTTTTATATGATGCTCCAGAAAGGCATCATGTAAAATAAAAATATGTATGAGGAGATTTATATTAAAAGACAGATGAGAGCAGGCAGGAGAAGGTGCTTATGCTTGGGGTTACATAGTTAGGTTTCTGAAGGAATGAAAAAAGTTGATCAATTTACGCGAGAAATATACATTAAAAGACTGGAATTTTTCATGAATATGTTTGTAAGCCTTGGCCTTTACATAAAATTCCTGAACTCTGTGCCTTAGGTATTGAACTTAGTTATTAACTGAAAAAATCAGTGATTTTAATTCCTTGGATGACATTTGTAATGTTTTTTGTTTTTTGTTTTTTGTTTTGTTTTTTTTTTTCACTGTGACTAAAGCTGGAGTTAAAAATGGCCTATTTTTTTGAGGCATATGTGTGCAGCATTATTTTAGGACTTTTTGTAAAAGCAAAGACTTTGAAATAAACGTGTTTATTGTATTTCAGATATGCCTCAAAGAAAAGTAAGTAACTAGAAAAGGTCAGCTGTAGGAAACAAGCCTGCAAACACCGCAGCGTAATGAATTATAACTTCTGCTTACTGTAGATGCAGAGGATGACTCCTTCTATATCTGAAAACATGTGCCTTGAAGTTTTCAATTACTCTCAGGAAACTGAACATTTCTTCCACAAAATATTTGACAAGCCTCACTGAAAAACAGGATTCTGCAGAAGGATATGTTGTTGGATCACTGGAGTGTTTGAAAGAAAAGCAAGAAGTAGAGGCTTGGCTCCTCACAGATGAAAAGTAACTACTCATGGTGTCAAGTCCAGGGGAGGAAAAGTACTGCAGACCTTATCCTGGCATCAGATGACATTGAATGCCAGAAGAAAAGGAAGCAAAGATACTATTTTATTTGTTTATTTTAAATGTTTGCTTATTTTTGAGAGAGAGAGACAGAGACAGAGAGAGACAGAGACAGAGCATGGGCAGAGGAGGGGAAGAGATAGAAGGAGACACAGAATCCAAAACAGGCTCCAGGCTCTGAGCTGTCAGCAGAGAGCCCCATGCAGGGACTTGAACTCACAGACCCAGAGATCATGACCTGACTTCCCATGAGATCATGACATGAGCTGAAGTCAAATGCTTAACCAACTGAGCCACCGAGGCACCCCAGAAGGATACTATTTTAAGTGAGGATTTTTTTTGAGAGAGAGAGAGAGAGCAGGGGAGAGGCAGAGATAGAGGGAGAGAGAGAGAAAGAGAGAGAGAGAGAGAGAGACAGAGAGAGGGAGAGAATCTTAAGCAGGCTCCACACTGTCAGTGAAGAGCCTGATGCAGGGCTCAAACTCAGGAACCAAATTGTGAGATCATGACCTGAGCTGAGAGTAAAGAGTCGGAAGCTTAACTGACTGAGCCATCCAGGCACCCCATGCATATTTAAGTTTAAAGTTACGATAATGCAGGGTGGCTCAGTCATTTGAACATCTGACTCTTTATTTTGGCTCTGTGCTGAGCATGGAGCCTACTTAAGATTCTGTCTCTCTCTCTCTGTCTCTCTCCCCTGCTTGTGTGAGCTTGCTCTCTCTAAAATAAAATAAAATTATGATAATGCATTTATGAATTCCTATATATAATATTGGAATATTATATATTATATATATATATAATATGGTGACAGCAGAAATTACAGGAGATGCATGGAAACAGAGACATAGAGAAATCAAATGGAGAAGAAATGAGAAGAGCGCTCAAACTAAAGCTATTAATGACTTAGACCTTAAGCCCCTCGAACATCACTCCAAAAACATCACTGAATATTTTCTCAAAAGCCAACTACAATCCTCATCTTACCAGAATTTTTGTCCCAATGCAAAACCCCGTAGCAAATTTATACCATTTTGTAACTTAAATTCATGCAGTCCTGAGCAAGGAAAATTAGTGGAGGCTTGAATCATCTAATACAGGGAGGTCTGGAATTGTTCCAAAGCTAGAATGCCATCACATCTTCATACAGTTGTAAGTGTTTTCTACTCATTTTGAAAATATAAAGTACAAATACACATTTTATTGTACTAAAGAAAACCTAAAATACCTTCTATATCAGGTTTATCTTTGATTTTCTTTTCACCAAGAATAAATAGTATGCACACATTTTTTCTGGTGAACAGAAGTGTTTCTTTTGGTTAGTAGTGTTAACCAAGGTGTTTTTGGATGCATATCTACTAAAAGCTTCAACTTTCCTAAATAAAAGTGAAAATATATGCTAATGACTGATTACCTACTAGCCAAGATTGTTCACTAGCATACTGCTTGAAAGGAAGGAAAAATACTGAAATAATGTAAAACAAACAATTTTTAAAATGTCTCTTTTCATCCTGGGGATACATCGTGAATCTTAAAGCATTTCTGCAATTTTATGTGTAATCGGAAATTTTTTTTTTTAACATTTATTTATTTTTGAGACAGAGAGACAGAGCATGAACGGGGGGAGGGCCAGAGAGAGAGGGAGACACAGAATCTGAAGCAGGCTCCAGGCTCTGAGCTGTCAGAACAGAGCCCGATGCGGGGCTGGAACTCACAGACCGTGAGATCGTGACCTGAGCGAAGTCGGACGCTCAACCGACTGAGCCACCCAGGTGCCCCTGTAATCGGAAATTTTAATGCCCCTGAGCAACTAAGGTCTCAACTAGCATGGTAATAGGGTTAATGACGAGAATAAAAAAATATTCTCAAAGAGATGGCAGCAAAATGCAGCATGAACTATGGAACAATAAGCAACATTTTCGGTCATCCTCTTGTGTCTGGGAGACAAAGATTTGAAACCAAATGAATATTTTAATAAAATGTTTAAAGTGAAAATACTGCTAGGGATATAAGGGGGTAAGGGGTAATAACCTAGAAGGCATTGCATTACGTGAAATAAGCCTACTTGAGGAGGACAAATACTGTGTGATCTCATTTCTGTATGGAATCTCAAGAAAAGAGAAAGGCTTAACTCAGAGAAACAGAGTAGAATAGTTGTTACCTAGACTGAGGAATGGGGAAATAATGATATGCAAGTCAAAGGACATAAGCCTTCAGTTATAAGATGAGTAAGTTCTGTCATTCTAATATACAGTAAGGTGATTATAATTTAAAATACTGTCTTGTATAAAATTTAAGAGAATAAATTTAAGTATTATCACCACACACAGTTACTATATGGTGATAAATATGAAAGGATCATCACAATCTCTCTCTCTCTCTCTCTCAAAATAAATAAACATTTTTTAAAAAGTCCTTACTCAAAATGTTTGTTTTTTCAGGTTAAAATGATTAGCAATTACATACTATGGGTTTAATACTATTCAATCACATAGTATTCATTAAGAATTCTGTTTAAGAACAATAAATGCGATTCCATTGCTTTATTAAACTCTTTATTCCAGGGTATACCCTATTTATGGCACAATTATATTGTATAGTATTCTATACTGAAAAGCTATTTAGGAAGTTATTGGTGAAGTGAGGAAATAGATATCTTCCGTCTACTTACTAGTAGCCAGAATTAACATGAATACATGCTGATTCAGTAAAATATTCATTATCTTTCTATAAATACACCTTTATTACATTAAAGAAAGAATAAAATGCCACCTTTTTAAGTTACAATTGACAAAGACAAATACAGTTTTGTCTTCCTGATTTAAAAGCATATGTAATTTTCAACCTAGAGAAGTGAAAAACATTTCAAATCTACCATTTTGCTTTATTTCTCTGAGTGCTATTTTTGTAACTGACAATTTAGAAAAGTGACCTACTTTTTCTGGAGGTTGTAAAATAAACGTTATACCTTTGTACATGGTAATGAAATTGTTCTACATTAAAAAAGTCAAGTTAAAATTTATATTCATGATTAGACTGATATCCTACCAGGTGAAAAAGATAAACTATAATCACTAGATAAAATGAAACAAACAGTGATGGTATACTAATGTATACAGATTAATTGTAATAATTTGGTAAGAATGTTAGTAACATAATATAAATTTGTAAAAGCATGCCCCATGCATATGAAATTCCATTCCATTAGTTCAAAACAAGAGAAATAATCCTTATTGTAGATACCTAGATAAGAAGATAATACTGAGAAGTTTAACTATTTTTTAGGTTTATTTATTTTGAGAGAGAGTGTGAGCAGGGGAGGGGCAGAGAGAGAGGGAGAGAGAGAGAATTCCAAGTAGGCTCAGTGCTGTCAGGGTGGAGGCCAGCACGGGACTTGTTCTCACAAACAGTGAGATGATGACTTGAGCTGAAACCAAGAGTCAAATGCTTAACTAACTGGGCCGCCCAGGTGCTCCAGAAGTTTAACTATTTTGATACCAACTTTATGAATTGCATTTAAATTCTATTAGATCAGATCAGATTATCCAGCTAACCCTCATTTGGTCTTAAAAAGGTAGCAAACACATAAATCTCTTTCCTTGTCCCCTAGATTCCCACCTTAATTCCTGTGTCTCCAGCTGATTAACTTCAGATTATTCCTGTATTATTTTTCTTTTGTGAATAAAAAGCACTCATTTCCAAAATCAGCTTTTTGCTTGTTTGTTTTTGTTTTGCAATAATTTTGTTTAGAGACTTTGTCAAAAATAGAGACTTTCCTGGAGAATTTTTAAAAGGGAGAGGCAAAAAAGACAAGGGGCATGGAAAAAAGCTACCTTGTCTGCTTTACTAGCACACATTCGGCAGGACTGAATTTTTCACATTCATATAAATGATAATCATGAGGCTGAAAGTGCTGTCAAAAGATATGCATCTACCTTTGCATCTCCCACATTTTTTCTCCTCTACAATGATTTTATTATAAATACATTCTTTGGAAATAAATATAGTATTCAAGACTATCTACAAACTTATTCTCAAGTAATATACATGGAATCAGGAACCACTTATAAGCAGAGAGAAATAGCAAAGACACCTGCATGCCATGATAAGTGTCTTTTCCCCAAGAAGTAACAGAAGGTTAACAGGGAATATCACATTTCTCATCAGCTTATTCAATTACAACAGGCTTTGAGTTTAATTTGCACTCTTCTTCACTAAACTGAACTCTGCTGCTCAGTCTGAAGAAGTAGAATGGAAAGATAGTCTTCAGAGTTCAACATTAACAGGAAAGATCTTAACTTCGTTACTGCTCAAGGACAAAACTGTTTATTATTTGCCAGCAGCATTCTCAGAGCAGTCCTTCAACACACCAGCAAGGTGTTCATTGTTAAGTCTTAAAGCATCACTCTTTTTGTGAAGCATACTTATTCCTTCTCTGTGCACGGGCTACTTTCTTCTGTCTTTCTCCTAAGATTATAGTTTAGTTGCAATTGTTGAAGTTTATTTGAATGATACAGTGTTTTTGTGACTAGATCCTTTCAACAAACACTACATTAGGGAGTATGGTACATGTTTCCTGTATGTAGCTTTAATTGATTCATTCTCATTGCTGGGGAATTTTCCATCATATAAGTTGATGACAACTTACTGGGTTGATTGGGCATTCAAGGTGTTGCCAGTTTGGTGTGATTATGGAAAATTCTTTAATGAACTTGTACATGTTTTTTGGTCACATGTGTTTGCATTTTTTGTTGGAAATACATGTAGGCATGGAATTTCTGTGTCATAGGTTATATACAGATTCAATTTTATTTATTTTTATTACTCCTATAAGGCATACTGATGTGCATTATTTATTTCTTTTTCCCAGGAAAGGCTTTTGTTTTTCCTTCCAAGATTTAATTTAAATTCTAGTTAGTTAACATACAGTGTAGTATTGGTTTCAGGATTAGAATTTAGTGATTCCTCACTTACATATAACACCCAGTGCTCACCACAAGTGCCCTCCTTAATGCTCATCACCCATTTAGCCCATTCCCCCACCCTCCTCCCCTCCAGGAACCCTCAGTTTGTTCTCTGTATTTAAGAGTCACTTATGGTTTGCCTCCCTCTCTGGTTTTTTTTCTTAATTTTATTTTTCCTTCCCTTTCCCTATGTTTATCTGTTTTGTTTCTTAAATTCTGCATATGAGTGAAATCACATGGTATTTATCTTTCTCTGACTTTATTTTGCTTAGCACAATACGCTCTAGTTCCATCCCTCATTTCTTTTCATTGTAATGGTAAGATTTCATTCTTTTTGATGGCTAAGTAATATTCCAGTGTGTGTGTGTGTGTGTGTGTGTACATACATGTGTACATACATACATGGCAATTCTTGTTTCTCCATTCATCAGTTGAGGGACATTTTGGGCTCTTTCCATATCTGGGCGGTTGTTGATACTGCTGCTATAAATAGTGGGGTGCATGTGTCCCTTCAAATCAACATCTTTGTATTATTCGGATAAATACCTAGTAGTGCAATTGCTGGGTCATAGGGTGGTTTCATTTTTAACTCTCTAGGAAGCTCCATACTGTTTCCCAGAGTGGCCACATGAGGTTGCATTCTCACTAACAGTGTAAGAGAGTTCCCCTTTCTCTACACACTCACCAACATCTGTTGTTTCCTGGGTTGTTAATTTTAGCCATTCTCACAGGTGTAAGGTGATATCTCATTATGGTTTTGATTTGTATTTCCCTGATAATGAGTGATGCTGAGCATTTTTTCATGTGTCTGTTAGCCATTTGAATGTCTTCTTTGGAGAAATGTCTGTTTATGTCTTTTCATTTCTTAACTGATTTATTTATTTTTCGTGTATTGAGTTTGATAATTATTTAGAGATTTTGGATATTAGCCCTTTATCCAATATGTCTTTTGCAAACATGTTCTCCAATTCCATAGGCTGCCTTTCAGTTCTGTTGATTGTTTCCTTCACTGTGCAGAAACTTGATGAAGTCCCAAGTTCATGTTTCCTTGCCTCCAGAGATGTGCCTAGTAAGAAGTTGCTTTTGCCAAGGTTAAAGAGGTTGCTTCTTGTGTTCTCCTCTAGGATTTTCATGGTTTCCTGTCTCACATTTAGGTATTTCATACATTTTGAATGTAGTTTTGTGTATGACATGAGAAACTGGTCCAGTTTCATTCTTCTGCATGTTGCTGCCCAGTTTTCCCATCATCATTTGTTGAAGAGCCTGTCTTTTTCCCATTGGCTATTTTTTTCCTACTTTGTTGAAGATTAGTTGACGATACAGTTGTGAGTCTATTTCTGGGTCCTCTGTTTTTATTGTCCCATGTGTCTGTTTTTGTGCCAGTACCATACTGTCTTGATGATTACAGCTTTGTAGTACAGCTTGAAGTCCAGAATTGTGATGCCTCCCACTTTGCTTTTTCTTTTTCAACATTACTTTGGCAATTCAGGGTTTTTTCTGGTTCCATACAAATTTTAGAATTGTTTGTTCTAGCTCTGTGAAAAATGCTGGTGTTATTTTGACAGGGATTGCAGCGAAGATTTGGTAGTATAGACATTTTAACAATATTTGTTCTTCCAATCCATGGGCATGGATTGTCTTTCCATTTCTTTGTGTCTTTAATTTCTTTCATAAGTATTCTAAGTTTTTCAGAGTACAGATCTTTTACCTCTTTGGTTAGGTTTATTCCTAGGTATTTTATGGATTTTGGTGCAATTGTAAATCGCATCAATTTTCTTTATTTCTCTCTCTGATGCTTCATTATTGGTGTATATAAATGCAACAAATTTCTCTATGTTGCACATAGATTTAATTTTAGAATTAACAGCAAACCATTTCTGAAAATAGTTGTATCAAGTTATATTCCCAACTGCCACAAGTATATGAGAATTTCTGTTGATGGATATCTTCAGTAACATTTGATACACTCAGCAATCTTTTATTTTTTAATTTAAATTTTAGTTAACATACAGTGCAATGTTGGTTTCAGAAGTAGAATTCAGTGATTCATAATTTACATACAACACCCAGTACTCATCACAAGTGACCTCCTTGGTACCCATCACCTATCTAGCCCATCTCCCACCCCTTCACTTCATCAGCCCTCAGTTTGTTCTCTATCATTAAGAGTCTCTTGTAGTCTGTTTCCCTCTCTTATCTACCCATCCCTTACCATACGTTCATCTTTTTTTTTTCTTAAATTCTATACATGAGTGAAATCATATGGAATTTGTCTTTCTCTGATTGATTTAATCTGCTTAGCATAATACATTCTAGCTCTATCCACATCATTGCAAATGGCTAGATTTCATTCTTTTTGATGGCTGGGTGATACTCCATTGTATATACCACATCTTTATCCATTCATCAGTTGATGGACATTTGAGCTATATCCATAGTTTGCTTATTGTTGACAATGCTGCTATCAACATTGGGGTGCATGTACCCCTTTGAGTCTGTATTTTTGTATCATTTGAATAAATAGTAGTGCAACTGCTGGATCTTAGGATGGTCCTATTTTTTGTTTGTTTTATTTTTGAAGAACCTCCATACTGTTCTACAGAATGGTTGCACCAATTAGCATTCCCACCAACAGTGCAAGAGGGTTCCCTTTCTCTGCATCCTCACCAACACCTTTTGTTTCTTACGTTGTTCATTTAGCTATTTTAATAGATCTGAGGTGTTATCTAATTGTGGTTTTTATTTGTATTTCCCCGATGATAAGTGATGTTGAACATTTTTTCATGTGTTAGCCTTTTGTATGTCCTCTTTGGACAAATGTTTGTTCATGTCTTCTGATGATTTCTTTATTGGATTATTTTTTGTGTGTTGAGTTTGATAAGTTCTTTATAGATTCTGGATACTAGACAAATATGTCATTTGCAAATATCTTCTCCCATTGCATAGGCTGTCTTTCAGTAGTTATGTTGATTGTTTCCTTCACTGTGCAGAAATTTTTATCTTGATGAAGTCCCAATAGTTCATGTTTGCTTTTGTTTCCTTTGCCTTTAAGGACATGTCTTGTAAGAACATGCTTTGGCCAAGGTCAAAGAGGTTGATGCTTATGTTCTCCTTTAGGATGTTGATGGTTTCCTGTCTCACATTTAGGTCTTCCTCCATTTATAATGTATTTTTGTGTATGGTGTAAGAAAGTGGCCCAGTTTCATTAGTCTGCATGTCGCCATCCAGTTTTCCCAACACCATTTGTTGAAGAGTATTTTTTTTTTTTCTGTTGGCTCTTCTTTCCTGCTCTGTTGAAGGTTACTTGACAATATAGTTGTGGGTCCATTTCTCAGTTTTCTTTTCTGTTTCATTGATATATGTGTCTGTTGTTGTGCCAGTAGCATACTGTCTTGATGACGATAGCTTGGAATCCAGAATTGTGTTGTCTCCAATTTTGTTTTCTCTTTCAGGAAGGAATGCTTTGGCTATTTGTAGTCTTTTGTGATTTTTCAAAGCCATCTTAACTGCAGATATTCTGGACTAAATATTTGTATAATGTGTTGTGGTATCTTACTGTGGTTTTAATTTTCATTTTCTCAGAATATATTAATCTCTTCTTCATTTTTTTTTTTTGGCTATATGGATATCTTTTGTGAAGTGCTTCTTCAAATCTGTTTTCTTTAGTGTTTCCTATCTTTATGCTACTGGTTTATAGTTATCTAGTTGAGATGTGAATATGTTGTTTAATGCATTGTCAGCTTCTACTTAGCAACTTTTGTTTCACTCTTTACTGGTGTCAGTTGATGAATAAAAGTTTATAGAGTACAATTTATCTTTCATTTATGGAACCTTATTTTGTATCCCCAAATATATTTACCCAACTCAAGTTGATGATGTTTTTCTGTGTTCTTTCATGGACAATTTGTTGTTTTTCCTCTCAGGATTTTATCAATACTAAGCCTGGAACCGATACTTGTTTGTGGTGTGAAATAGATATTAATAGTTTTCCTCTATGGGATATAAAATTGTCCCCCTACTGGTGTTGAAAATATCATTCTTACTCCCACTTGTTTGTAGTGCTAAATTCTTCATAACTCAAATGCTTAAACAGGAACTGGTGAGGTTCTTGCCACTCTGCCATGTATCTCTTTGCCTATCCTTGGACCAATAGTATACTATCTTGATTTTATACTTTTTTTTTTCTCAACGTTTATTTATTTTTGGGACAGAGAGAGACAGAGCATGAACGGGCGAGGGGCAGAGAGAGAGGGAGACACAGAATCGGAAACAGGCTGCAGGCTCTGAGCCATCAGCCCAGAGCCCGACGTGGGGCTCGAACTCACGGACCGTGAGATCGTGACCTGGTTGAAGTCGGACGCTTAACCGACTGTGCCACCCAGGCGCCCCGATTTTATACTTTTAATAAAGCTGCTAGTATGTTCATTTAAAAATTTTCTCCAAAAATGTCTTAGCTATTCTTGGTGGTTTGCATTTCCTTACAAATCATAGAACTGGATTATGTTCTCCAGAAATGTCAATCTGTAACATCAAATGTACAAATCAATCTATATTTGGAGAGAATTGACATTAAACAGAGCCAATTCAATATCAAGGTATATCATTCTTTCTTAGTGTTCTTTACTTTCTTACGATCCTGTTGTTTTGTTTTGTTTTTTTTTTACTGTCTATTTTTGAGAGAGAGAGAGCACAAGCAAGGGAGGGCAGAGAGAGAGAGAGAGAGAGAGAGAGAGAGAGAGTGAGACATTAGAATCTGAAGAAGGCTCCCTGTCAGCACAGAGCCCAACATGGGGCTCACACTCATGAAGCATGAGATGATGGACCTGAGCTGAAGTTAGACACTTAACTGACTGAGTCACCTGGCTGCCCCTACAATACCATCTCATAATTCATAGAAATCTTGTACATCTTTCATTAGCATTTATGGGTACTTCTATGCTATATTAAGTGATATCTTTTCAAAAATGGTGTTTGTTACATATGTATAAAATAGTTGATTTTTATCTACAGCACTTTTATTATGTGTTATGTCACAGTATTTGCTTAATTTTTTAAAGAATTTATTTCTTTCCTATCTGATTGCACAGGGCCTTCAGTCCTAGATGTACTAAAATCGATCATTGTGGGCATCCCTAGCATATGTGCTAGGTATGAGAATGGAGAGATATTTATTTATTCATTTATTTATTTATTTTGCAGAGTGGCCTTGTCTGATGTTGATGTGATATGAAAGGATTTATTTTCAGATTTTTTTAATGTTTGTTTATTTTTGAGAGAGACAGAGTGCAATTGGGGGAGGGGCAGAAAAAGAGGGAGACACATGTGAAGCAGGCTCCAGGCTCTGAGCTCTCAGGACAGAGCCCAATGTGGGGCTCGAACCTACAAACCACAAGATCATAACCTTAGCTGAAGTTGGGTGCTCAACTGACTGAGCCACCCAGGATATCTGTTGTCAAATCCTAGATGACAGTACTAGGCCAGGTCCAGGATGGCCAAGTCTGTTTTTGTTTTCTCATTAGAATTAATGTAGTGTGGCCTGGTTTATATAGTACTGGTTTGGTTTGCTGATTTCATTTAGGATTTTCATCAATATTCATGAATAACATTGACCTGTAGTTTTCAAAATGTCCTTGTCAGAGTTTGGTATCATGTTTGTGTTGATCTTTCAAAAATGAGTTGTGGACTGTCTTATTTTTTAACTTTATATTTTTAGAAAAATTCAGTATAAGAATTTATTGCATACCTTCTAGGTGGTTTTATTATATCAAAATATATAATTCCCCAGTAAAATAAATATAGTGAGTTATAATTTATAGAGTGGGTTAATAATTACAAACATGAATTGGTTTAAAGCAACTCGTTAAAAATATCCTACATTAACTTCTAGCAAGTAAATCCCATGTATTTCTGTGTGTCCATCTAGTTGAGTAGATTCTCCATGTTTTTAATCTGAATTACAGCTGCTATATAGCAACTAACAAAATCTAAAAATACTCTATTATTTGCAAAATAGCTAATTGTATGCTAGTTATTTTATTCAGTCTGATACAAAAATATGATTACTTTCAAAATTTACTAATAGAAATATCAATGACACTGGTTTATACCAAATCTGTTTTCTAACTATTCTATAGTAAGATGGCTTTCCTAATCAGTTGGTAGAATGGCATGACTGGAGTTGTGCTAACTCTCTGGTGTGGTTGGCTTTGAGTAAGGGGATTTTTCAGTTGATGAGGAATAACAATGCACATAAACTCAACACCAAGGCTTTAGGTTAGTTAACAAAGCAACGTTAAGATATATTTTAGCACTCCAAAATTATTTGCTTTTAAAACCAAGAGTGAGGAGCTGCTAAAACAATAACTATGAACAACTATCATGTATCACACCAATTGTGACAAGTCAAAGTATGTTCTCTGTCTCTCTCTCTCTGTCTCTCTGTCTCTCTCTCTGTCTCTCTGTCTCTGTCTCTCTCTCTCTCTCTCACACACACACACACACACACACACACACACACACACGTGCATGTTAAACTGGTGAAATCCTAAGGCTGGTAAATTGTATCAATGGCAATTTTCTGGTTATATATTATTATACAAGATGTTACTATTGGAGGAAACTGCATGAAGAATATATAGGATCTGTCTGTATTTCTTAAAACTGCATGTGAATATACAATTCTCTCAAAATTCAAGACAAATAAGATGTTTTTCACGTTTGTTTATTTTGAGGAGCAGAATTGAGGGAGAGAGAGAGTCCCAAGTAGGCTCCACACTGTCAGCACAGACCCCAATGCAGGGCTCCATCTCAGAAAATGTGGGATCGTAACCTGAGCTGAAATCAAGAGTCAGACGCTTATCTGACTGAGCAGCCACCCAGGCACTTCTCAAGACAAATAAAATTTAATAAGTGGAATATGATTGAGATAAGTGATGCAAATAAAATATAAAGTATTTTCACATCATATCTGTAGTTTAAAAAAGGCCTCTGAAACCAGAAGTATTGACTCTATTTTCTAGTTAATTTGAGCACATACAATTAAAAGGATCCACTCGTCCTAGTTTGAAGGAATGTCTGAAGACGACCCTTAAACCTCCATGTAATAATATACTTTTTCATATTTTACATGATCAAGTTAATCTCAGAAACAAAAATAAAGATTTTTCTTGCAATTGATGATAAAAAAGAAATAAAACTTTTCAAAAGAGCCATGGCTATAAATATGACCCTTCAGTATTGTTAGTTTTTATTCTTATCAATTGCAGTGTTTGTCTCAATTTTAATAGTATCTGAACTATATGTTGACATTAGGTATCCATAAAACAGGTAGAAAAAGTAGGGCAAAAACAGTGTTGAGACTCTAAAATAATAGTGTGTGTATCTTTTTTTTTAAAGGATGAAGGGTTTTTGTGCAGTCACGTGAAACCACTTTTTCTTTTCTGTATATTAAACCAGTGTAGTCATGTTACACCCCCCACCTCGAAAAAAATCATAGCATAACAGGGGAAAGGAAATGTCATAGGAAGCAGGTTGGCAGTAGTAAAATATAAAAGCCAAGAAAGTGATAGCAAGAACAGAGGGTAGAAATTAGAAAAACTAAACTAAACACTCATATTATAAGATTAATGAAAGCATCAAAAATTTCACAAGCAGTAAAGTGATACATCATTGATTTCAGATCATTAAATGTTAACGATTAACAACTATTTAAGATGGCAGGTTAAATAACCTGTTTTGTGCAATACTCTTAAAAATAACAAAATTTTCATTATGTGCATATTAAGCACCAGGAGGGTTTATTTTGGGGGCTGTAAATTTTTTTGAGATAGAATATACAGATATTTTTACTTACTTAGACGAAAAAGAAATTTAGAGCATTTAAGATGTTCACAAGGTAACTGAGCACAAAAGCTGAAAAACTGGAATTGAAATTATTTACAAATGTAAGCTACTTTGATTTTTCCTCAAGTATAGTGGTTCTCTATTGCTTGAGGTCTCATATTTGCTTGCTTGGGGTTTAGTATTGGTGCTTAAAGCTTAAAAATTCAGCCAAGTAGAAAATTTTATTCCCATCATTTTGTGTGATTATGGTCTTTGTTCTTAGTACATTTAGCTGGAAAATATATCTCAATTCCTCTGGACTTTGTGTGGTGACAGATTCATGCTGTAACAGTGTTTGAGAAAGAAATTACCTATATATGTAAGATTAATACTGGATTTCTAGGAATAACAACAACAACAACAAACGGGAACAATTCAGTTTGAGACTGAGGGAGTACGTATTGAAAATTCCTGACAGTGCACAATCTTCAGTAGGTTTACCTTGGCTAGGCATATATACTCCATGACATAAAGCCAAACCAATGAGCTGGCTTTGCCTCAAACAGCTACATTGTGAGCTGTCTTTCAGAAAGAGAAACATCATCTCTGGTGAGGTGAGAGAGGGATTAGTTCTTGAAAAGCAATGAGGAAAAGAGCAAAGCTTTCATTCAGCCTTGAATGAATGTACCAAGAAAGAATTATAAAAACTGAAACATTTCCAGACTGTTAATGGCATTCCTGCTGAGAGTGTAAGTTCCTGGATTGTGCAAAGGAACTCAGAAGAGTGGTCTCCCAGACAAGAAGATTGATTCTGTAATTCTCTATCAGCACTACAGGCTGTCAGCATGATTGCACTTGTTTCTCTAAAAGCATTAGCAAGACAATTACCGATTATTTCACCATGGCATTTACATGTTTGTGTCCATCTATCCCTGAAGCCTAGGAAATTGATAATGCATTGCCCAACATTTTTGCCGTTCTATGTAGAGTATCAGGCAGCCAAAGTTCAATCTGATAGCACTCGGGAAAATCAAGAGCTTGTGAATTTGTAAATTAGGTACACAAAAGAGGAAAAGTTCATCAAGTATGCTTGGCAGAGAAGAAATCAGAATGGGCTTTTTTGGTTTTAGAAAAAAAGATATTACAGGTATTTAGGTCAGTATGGAACAAAAGAATGTACAGTTTTATATTTTAGTCTTTTTAATGGACTAAACATAATCACACGTATGGTAGATTATCATTTTAAAAATTTTAATTCCAGTGTAATTGACATACAGTGTTACATTAGTTTTAGATGTACAATATAGTTATTCAACAATTCTATACTCAGTGCTCATCACAGTAAGTGTACTCTTGATTCCTTTCTCCTATTTCAACCAAGCCATCTCCCCTCTGGTAACCATCTGTTCCCTATAGTTAAGAGTATGTTTTTTGGTTTGTCTTTTATTTTTCTTTGTTCATTTTTGTTTCTTAAATGCCACATATGAATGAAATCATATGGTATTTTTGTTCTCTGACTCCTTTCACTTAGCATTATACTCTCTAGCTCCGCCCAAGTTGTTGCCAATGGCAACATTTCATTCATTTTATGGCTAATATCCCATTGTATAAACCACCTCGTCTTTGTCCATTCATCTATTGATGGATCCATGAGCTGCCTTCATAATTTGGTTATTGTAAATCATGCTGCAATAAACATAGAGTTGTATGTATCTTTTTGAGCTAGTGTTTCCATATTCTTTGGGTAGATAGCCAATAGAGGAATTATTGGATCATATGGTAGTTCTGTTTTTAATCTTTTGAGGAAACTCCATACTGTTTTTCACAGTGGCTGCACCAGTTTGAATTCCCAGCAACAGTGCATGAGGATTTCTTTTTATCAGCAACTTTGCCAATGCTTGTAGTTTCTTGTGTTTGTGATTTTAGCCTTTCTGACAGGTGTGAGGTGATATCTCATTGTGGTTTTTATGCTTTTCCTGATGGTGAGGGATGTTGAACACCTTTTTAGGTGTTGGCCAGTTATATGTCGTCTGTGGAGAAATGTCTATTCATGTCTTCAGCCCATTTTTTATTTGGATAATTTGGATTTTGGTTGTTGTATAAGTTCTTTATGTATTTTGGATAATAACCCTTCTATTTGTAAATACCTTCTCCCCTTCAGTGAGTTATATTTTAGTTTTGTTGATTGTTTCCTTTGCCGGGCAAAGGCTGTAATCCCACATGTGCCTGTAAATTAGATTTTGCATAAAAATGCTGAGTAAAAAATAAAGCTGGCCTTTTTATATGTACTATAATTTACTTGACCATTTTCTTACTATTGGCTTTTTATCATAATCTTGATGTGACTCTCATAAAATTTCAAATAAGGTGTTTGTAATTAATTTCATTGCTTATATCTTTATTTACTGCAGAATAATAGAAAGGACTCTCGGTCAAAGTTATGGTATTTCTTATGTCTTCTGAGACTCTTAAGAAATGTTGGGCCCAGTGTAACTTCTTAGTAATATGGGTTAGCAATGTTTAATTCCATACCCTTCTGGCCTCATGAACCGTGAGATCACGACCTGAGCTGAAGTCAGATGCTTAACCGAATGAGTCACACAGGTGCCCCTTGCCCTATCTTTAACCTTCAGTTTAATAGATTAAATTTCTTCAAACTACAGTGGGACACCCTTTAAATGGTAAATTGTTCTGATCCCTTAAAATTCTGGAATAAATAATTTGAATTCATTCAACTTTTTATTGATATATGTTACATATGGCAAAGGTAAATTAAGAACCTGTCCTCTTTAATTGGACAGTTTGTGCAACATATACAGACACACACATACAAAAATTTTAGAGTCTTATTTTATGTCTATACATGTGTATATTTTATACTACATATATAAACTTTGAATCAGTTTTGTTCTTTTAAAGAATCCTTGATACCCACTCCTAAAATCTTTGTAAAATTAATTTAAAATCTTGGGGCGCCTGGGTGGCGCAGTCGGTTAAGCGTCTGACTTCAGCCAGGTCACGATCTCGCGGTTCGTGAGTTCGAGCCCCGCGTCAGGCTCTGGGCTGATGGCTCGGAGCCTGGAGCCTGTTTCCGATTCTGTGTCTCCCTCTCTCTCTGCCCCTCGCCCGTTCATGCTCTGTCTCTCTCTGTCCAAAAAATAAATAAAAAATGTTGAAAAAAAAATTTAAAATCTTAAAAAGATATACATATATTCCCTCTTTTGTGTGTGTGTGTGTGTGTGTGTGTGTAAATTTTTAATTGTGGTTTTTAATTCTGTTGGTGAATGTGGGAAGAGTGTATGATAGCTATTGCCAGTCTGTGGTGCTGTTAAAAAATATGAATATGAGACATTATATGCATATATGAGAATAAGATGTATATTTCTTATGCATGAGAAGATCTATTTCATTTTTCCCCAAAGAGCCATCTTTCCTAGAGCACCTCTTCCTCCAGTTTAAATCGGTTTCTCTGTGGGCCTGCTGCTCGGCTGTCATTGTGGCAGGAATTTTCTTTTCCTCTCACCAGTTAGACTCCTTGTTTCCTAGATCCTTTGTATCCTATTTTTTTTTTTTTTTTGATGGAGAAAATCTAATTAATCTTCCAGAGTTCCCTGAGAACAAGTGAATGGGAAATACTGTTTCCTTGAGAAATAAATATAAAACACCTATCTTTGTAGTTTGGCTAAGTATAGGTTATAGTCAATAATTTTTAACTGAAAATTTTAAATCACTTTCTTGATATTTCAAGTTATGATATCTAATGCTTTATGGGTCTTGGCCAGAGAAAATCAAATTATTTTTCTCTCTGTAAGCTTTTATGTTCTTTATCCTTGGTGTGTGTTCTAAAATTTCATGATCTCTATGCCTTATGGTGTGTGTCTTTGTGTGTGAGTGTGTGTGTGTGGACTTAGAACTATTATGTAGATGATTTCATGGGAACAGTTACTGACATCTGATTTGTTTAAAACAAAATCTTTCTAAACTGATTGTGTACGTAGTTCTATCCTTGTCACTGATCCTTATTCTTTAGAATTTGATAAAAGTCAGTTCATTGGCCAGAGAAGTAGAATCTGAGTTTTCTAGACCCTAAATGTATCTTTTTGCCTTAGTTTTTGTTGTTCCTACTGGAGTGGACCTTGACACACAGATTTGAATACAAGTTGTTTATTGGAGAACACTGGTGGGGCATTAGGACAGTGAGAAGGAAGAGTAAAGGACCCTCCAAATATGTATTAGACACTGGATATTATCAGCGTCCACTGTGATTTTCTGGACCTTAATCCCTCTGGAACTTAGTGACTCTATCCCCAAGGCACCAATTCCCAATTGACAGTCTGCCTGTGAGTCAAAGGAGAGCCCCCAGGCAGAGTACTAGAGGCAAAAGTCAGAAATGCGGCTGCATTTAGAGACCTTTTGGGCTGAGTAGATGCCAGGTAGGGCACCTGCTTCCCCAATCCCCTAGAATAGTACCGATGGTTTAACATAATACTCGAGAGTATTTTTGTTCTGTATGTTCTGTCTTAGTGATTATCAGCTTGGGCCATAGAGCATAAGGAAAAATCTGACCTACGCTTTAGCTTAAGTGGATTCGAGTTGAACATCAGGAGGACACTTGAGGGAAGACTCCTCCATAAGCAGGGAATGTTAGATCACTCTTTTGAGCATAACACTTTTGACCTAAAAGTATACCAATTTTCCTGACTTCACGTCATTCGAATATAGGCCCCAAGAAGTTTGTTGTAGTCTAATCTTGGCATTCATTATACTTCAGACAGTTTGATATTAATAAACTGCTACACCATTAAACATCATTCTTCCAAATTCTTTATTGTAGCAATGCTTATAAGTGTGGCACATTTAGGAAAATAATTGTTTTCAGAAAAGCAGATGGTAAGCTCATCACAGGGCTATTAATGTTAACATTTATTCAAAAGATCAAATGAATGTGCGTGTATTATTTTCTTGGTTTAGACGCCTCCACAGTTTCTACTAGTTCTCACTCAAAGAAATGTTTCTTTAACATTTGTGTCATTTACACTACACTGCTTTGAATACAAAGTGACAGAAAAAGAACATTTTATAGAAGCACTATTTCTAAGACAGCTTCAGTATTCTCCTTGGCGACCCTTCTAATTTTTCCCAAATCAGTGCCATGAATCCTTGAAGGAGCACATTGTATGTGCTCCGAAATCTCAGTTTCGGTCTCTCTCTCTATCTCTGTATCTCCATATTTTTATATTTCTATCTCTATATCTATCTATATATATAAGTATGTGTCTCTGTCTTCCTTCTTTGCAGTTTACTGGGTTATGTCTCTCTTCATCAACAATTCCAAAAATGTAGGTTAGTAATACCCATCAAAGTTTGCCTAATTACAATTCTGGTTTCTCTGTTGCTTGTGGTATTGTTCCTTTCCTATGGCATGGGCTCAGCTGTCTATACCACCTACTGCTGCTGGTACCAATTAGTGAAGTTTTGAACCTATTTATATACCTATCTAATATGGTAGTTACTGGTCAGCCACAAGTGAATATTGAGCACTTTATTTTTTTTTTAATATTTTTTAACATTTATTTATTTTTGAGACAGAGAGAGACAGAGCATGAATGGGGGAGGGTCAGAGAGAGAGGGAGACACAGAATGTGAAACAGGCTCCAGGCTCTGAGCAGTCAGCACAGAGCCCGACGCAGGGCTGGAACTCACGGACCGCGAGATTGTGACCGGAGCCGAAGTCAGATGCTCAACCGACTGAGCCACCCAGGCGCCCCCGAATATTGAGCACTTTAAATGGGGTTATTGTGACACAGATTTTTCTGAATTTCAATTTAAAAAGTGATCTTTGAATGATTGAAAAACCTTTAAGTATGCTTGGAATAAGTTAATTATATGAATCTACTTTTTCACTTGCACATTTAACAACAAAATCTAAACACAGTCAGTTATTTCCAAGGAAACTTTAACATTGATTTGAGAAGTGCCGTACGTGTAAAATACTGGCCAGATTTCAAACTTTTTCTTTATACTTTTTAACATGGTAAATAGAAAACAATAGAAAACTTAAAAATATACATGTGGCTAGCATTATAATTCCATTGGGCATTGCTATTTTGCACTCTTAAGACCTTGGTACTTTTAGCTTTAATAAGGTTCTGTTGGGGGACAGAACAATTTTCAAACAAATCTCTTGTCAACCTCTCCACAAATATAGAAGAGTAAGGAAACGGCTTTTATTATTGAAAAAGCAAGAAATCAGAATGTGATGCACATCACAGGAAATCTGCTAAAGGGATTCCAAGATAGAAAAGTCTCATTCTTTCATATAAGGGGGTAGGTGCCTCTCATTTCTTATGTATTCTCAAACAGTAACTAGTCTTTAAGTAGAGGGACAGCAACACTTGTCACATATTGTTCATTCTCAATTCACCTGGTAACTGGCATAGCCGCCTGTGATTGCTAACTGCCGATATCTGAAAGAAAAATAAAATTTTTGTCTGTTACTCAAGTAGGTATGTTTGCAACTTGGAGCCCAGCCCCAGCTGAAGCTAGGCTGCCACCCTTCCAGGAACACTGGGAGGTGGGATACTGTCTTTTTGATGATTACATTTCAAAAAGCTGGTTCTCAGGTCCTTGAAGAAAAGATTTCTGGGTTATAAAGCTGGCAAGAGGTCTAGTTAGCTTTAAAAATGATTTACTTACAGGGTGCCTCATGCAGTTAAGCATCCAACTCTTGATTTTGGCTCAGGTCATGATCTCATGGGTCGTGAGGGCTCTGTGCTGATAGTGCAGAGCCTGCTTGGGATTGTCTGTCTCCTTCTGTCTCTGACCCTCCCCTGCTTGTCTCTCTCTCTTTCTCTCTCGAAATAAATAAATAAACATATGAATGAATGAATGAATGAATGAATGAATAAATAAATAAAATATTTACCTACATTTCAAAGGGGCAGAGGAAGCATTTACACTGACAGGTTATTTAAAGTAAATGCCCAAAGAAAAGGGGCATGGAGGGAAGTATCTTACCCATCTTGTATCAGAGGAACTCCATACTTTTCTTCCTACAAACGTGTATACATACAGTTCTTAATCCTATGAGTTACTATAGTAATATCTTGGTATGCATGTACTATAACACAATTTAAAAAATTTTTTTTCAACGTTTATTTATTTTTGGGACAGAGAGAGACACAGCATGAACGGGGGAGGAGCAGAGAGAGAGGGAGACACAATCGGAAACAGGCTCCAGGCTCTGAGCCATCAGCCCAGAGCCTGACGCGGGGCTCGAACTCACGGACCGCGAGATCGTGACCTGGCCGAAGTCGGACGCTTAACGACTGCGCCACCCAGGCGCCCCTATAACACAATTTTAAATAAGAATATCTAATAACAAATTGGAGTTTTTCTCCACATTTCCAATTCTTCACCATGTGCTATAATCACACGCTTTCCCGAAGGTTGAGTCTACTGTTTAGTTTCCCCCTTTTATATATTGCAGAGGACATTTCTTTCTTTTGTCCTGCCTGCCTTTTTTGGCAAATACAATTCACTCACCCCATTTTTTTAAATTTAAATTCTAGTTAGTTAACATATAGTATAGTATTGTTTTCAGGAGTAGAATCCAGTGATTCATCACTTACATACAACACCCAGAGCCCGTCACAAGTGCCCTCCTTAATGCCCATCACCCATTTAACCCATCCTTCTACCCACCTCTACTTTAGCAACCCTCAGTTTGCTGTCTATAGTTAAGAGTCTGTTATGGTTGCCTCTCTTTTTTTCCCCCTTACGTTCACCTGTTTTGTTTCTTAAATTCCACATAGTAAAATCACATGGTATTTGTCTTTCTCTGACTTACTTTCCTTAGCATAATTGCTAAGGATGCAAAAATACTGATTCAGAGGGGCACATCCACCCTGATGTTTACAGCAGCCCTATCAACAATAGCCAAATTATGGAAAGAGCCCAAATGTCCATCATGATCTCATTTTTTGTTTGCGTTTTTATCAGTTGGATCCATTTTTCTTCTCTAGAAATGGCACAAAACTCCAGCTGCAGTAGAGATTTTTTGGTTGGTATTGTTGGTTTTCTCAATGGTTAGTTTGAGTTCTGAGGTGGGGGAGGGAATTATACTTTATCAGTGAGTTACAGGCTCTAAGGACAAGTTAAACTATAAATGAAGTGACGAATTTTGCAATTTCTTGGAGAGTTTATCTAAGAATGGAGCCAATTCATAAGAGAGCAGAGCTAAGATGAAGGGAGGAAGAAGAGGTCCATGTTTCATGGTTGAGCAATTGGATATAGCAATGCCTGTACTCAGACCCCATTGTGCATTTCCTAATTAGGAGGCTTCATGTATTTCACCTTCTGCTTAAGCTGGCTAATGTTGGATTTTTTTTTTTTATTCAACTTCCAGTTTTTACATGTATGTGTGAGACTTTGTCTTAATTTAAGGAGGCACATTCTTAATGCAGAACACAATAAAGGATATGGGATGAATGGACATTTTAAAGTATTTCTTTATATCCATTTTACAACCAACATAAATTTGACTGTCCAGACATAAATTTCTAGATTTTCCTTTGGACCATTTCAATATTCCATATAATTATTATGGTCAGTATAAATTACTTTAAAGGGATTAAAAAATAAGCTGTGTGTGTAATTGAATTAGTTTTATTATGATAAATATATAAAAGTTAAAATGTATAAATTTTTCATTACTCTTATAAAAATATTAAACCAGAACAAATTCTTATATAAATACAAATTTCAGAAGTCCAGTAATCAGTGAATTATTTATCTACACATTGGATCCAGAGTAGAAATCCCTAATAAAAAAAAATCCTCAAACAAAAGCAAAAATGAACTACTGGGACCTTATCAAAATAAAAAGCTCTTGCACAGTGAAGGAAACAATCAGCAAAACTAAAAGGCAACCAACAGAATGGGAGAAGCTATTTGCAAATGACATATCAGATAAAGGGTTAGTATCCAAAATCTATAAAGAACTTCTCAAACTCAACACCCAAAAAACAAATAATCCAGTGAAGAAATGGACAAAAGATGTGAGTAGACCCTTCTCCAAAGAAGACATCCAGATGGCCAACCGACACATGAAAAAATGCTCAACATAACTCATTGTCAGGGAAATACAAATAAAAACCACAATGAGATACAGCTAACATGAACAACTCAGGCAACAATAGATGTTGGAGAGGATGCGGAGAAAGAGGATTGATCTCTTTTGCATTGTTGGTGGGGATGCAAGCTGGTGCAGCCACCCTGGAAAACAGTATGGAGGTTCCTCAAAAAACTAAAAATAGAACTACCCTACGACTCATTAATTGCACTACTAGGCATTTATTCAGGGGATACAGGTGTGCTGTTTCGAAGGGACACATGCACCCCCATGTTTATAGCAGCACTATCAACAATAGCCAAAGTATGGAAAAAGCCCAAATGTCCATCGATGGATGAATGGATAAAGAAGATGGGGTATAGATATACAATGGAGTATTACTCGGCAATCAAAAAGAATGAAATCTTGCCATTTGCAACTACGTGGATAGAACCAGAGGGTATTTTGCTAAGCAAAATTGGTCAGAGAAAGACAAAAATCATATGACTTCACTCATACGAGGACTTTAAGAGACACAACAGATGAACATAAGGGAAGGGAAACAAAATAATATAAAAACAGGGAGTGGGACAAAACAAAAGAGACTCATAAATATGGAGAACAAACTGAGGGTTGCTGGAGGGGTTGTGGTGGGGGGGATGGGTTAAATGGGTAAGGGGCACTAAGGAATCTACTCCTGAAATCATTGTTGCACTATATGCTAACTAATTTGGATGTAAATTTAAAAAACTAGAAAAATAAAATTAAAAAAATCCTCAAGCTTGTTTCATAGATTATTTGTGTTTGTTTTTATTGTAATATTAGTAATTTATATTGATTTATTCATCAGAGTTATTTAAAGTAAGGTCTTCCTTATTTTTTAAATTAGACACTCAATTGTCCCCCAAGACATTTACTTATTACTATCTCAGTTTTCCTATTAATTTGAAACAGGCATCTTTACAAACATTGAAATAATGACATTTTCCCCCTAGAATTCTGAAGATATTTTGCCTTACTTTTATTTATTTATCTGGACTAGTATACTTATAAAAACTTTCCTTTGTGTATTTCCTCCTGTCCTTATTGCTAATAAAATAATCCAGTTTAGTTGGTACAATCAGAATCTCTTCAATATGCCTACCTTCAAGCTGAATATATTACTGACTAGTATGATAGAGGTTTGCTTGAGTTTGGCATGGCTGTGCTATTCTGTTCCATGTAATAATTCAATATTACTCAGATTCATTTGAATCTCCTATGGCAGATTTTCCTCTCTGGACATACAGAAAGAAAGACAATACCTCTTTCTCTTTCTTCAGAATACCTTTGAAACTTTCTCTGTGTCTTTTGTTTTATATTCTTGTATGATGGTCAGTCAGATATAGTAACAAGGTAAGACCAAGGACTGGCTCACAAAAGCAATTGTAAAATACTCACATGTCCTAGAATCAGGAGGCATGACGTCTGTGAAGGGCTAGGAAAACACACCAGGTTGGTTGAGAGGAGTAAAAGCATGAGGCCAGAGCTTTCAGGAGGGTTTTCATGGGAAAAGCAAAACAGGGCAGGGTAAACTCTTAAGGATTGGCTAGTTTGATAATCTTAGCAGGCTCTGAACTATAGGGGGGTTACCTGGTTGCCTGTTGCCTGCCTGGCCCTGGGATGAGTAAGACAGACGAATATGAGATGCACTGGCCAGGTAAGGGACAAATTGTTTTGAACTGGTTACTTTGCATATCAAAGTCACTCTCAGGGCCTTTGGCTTCTCTCTATGAATTGCCTAGTCCCTGGAGAGGCAGTCTCTTCCCAGCCTGAAGAGTATTTAGGAATTTCCAAACTTTACAATATACAAACTTACTTTCTCAAATTTAATGAGTATACATTTCATTGTCTTTTTAAAAAATGTATATATATATATATATATATATATACACACACATACATACATACATACATACATACATACATACAGTGTGTGTGTGTGAGTGTGGCCCGCTTGGATTCTTTTCCTGGGAGAATGAACTTTTTTTTGCTATTATTTTACTGATGAATCTACTCCTCTGTTAGTGTGTTTATGTTGAGAGAGGTTTTAAGCTGAGGGGTATTAAACTTTCCACATGGGATTTCAAATACTCTATCTCTGAAGTTTATTCATATGTTCCTATCTTCTTTCTTGTGCATTCATATATACCCATATATGTGCACTTGTACCACACCCACATATATGCTATATGTCTTCTATAAACATACCTACATATGGAAGTAAAGTAATTGCATATGTTTAAACACGTTTTACTAGAAATCTCAATAACTAACCCTTGTTTCACTCAAGTTTTTCACTCAATATCTTTGAATTAGAGTCTTGTGCAGTGTTTGTTTTGTTCAGAACGTTTTTGCCTTCTAACGAAACCCCTGTTGATTCTACCCCACCTTTCTATAGACTTCCAGAAAGGTTTGAAAATAACAGGACCAAATTATGGCTCCATGTTGAACCATTGTTATGCTCTTTGGTACACAGAAGTCAAAAAAATTATTGAGCCTTGTTTTTAACAGTTGATAATCATTCTACTTGTACTTTTATTTATTTTTTTTAATTTTTTTTAACGTTTATTTATTTTTGAGACAGAGAAAGAGCATGAGCGGGGGAGGGTCAGAGAGAGGGGGAGACACAGAATCCGAAACAGGCTCCAGGCTCCGAGCTGTCAGCACAGAGCCCGATGCGGGGCTCGAACTCACGGACCACGAGATCATGACCTGAGCCTAAGTCAGCCGCTTAACTGACTGAGCCACCCAGGCGCCCCTCTACTCATACTTTTATATTTCCTGTCAAAAACATTGGTCTGCTCTGTCAACATTCTGAAAAAAATAAACTTTGATATTTTTACAAATGTTATTTAAACAAATAATTTCACTACGCACACATAATTTATATTTGTTTTGAACTTCGTATCTGTGTCTCATGTAAATTTTATGTAAGTGTGTATTGTATTCCAGGACACACTTTGATAGGATTTTCAAAGTGGCTTTTGTTGGTCCAGAAAACAGATTTTTTTTTTTTTTTTTTTTTTTTTTTTTTTTTTTACAAAAACTTAGTAGTCAGTAAACATAAAGGCATGCAAATGTAGAGATACATTTGTCACTTGTTGTGTGCCATGGAAATTCATTTTCAGGTTTCATACTGCCACACTACAATGTGTTTTTTCCCTCAAGTCTTATGCCTGGACTTCTGTCTGATTTTTGCTATCAGTTGTGTCTACTGTTAGGGTGTCTGGGTGGGTCAGTCAGTTAAGCATCTGGCTCTTAATATTGGCTCAGGTCATGATCTCACAGTTTGTGGGTTCGAGCCCGGCATCAGGCTCTGAGCTGACAGAGCAGAACCTGCTTGAGATTCTCACTCTCCCTTTCTCTCTGCCCCTCCCCCAGTCACAATCTCTCTCTAAATAAACATTAAAAAATTTAGAAATTATGTCTTTTTTCAGTATCATTAAGTGGGTGATAACAGATAACATTGTGTATAACTTATACTCATTTATAAATGTTTTAATTGGCTTATCCTTAACCATCTTATTTTCCATATATTTAAATACAGAATGATAGATCAGTAGTACTTACATGCATCCCAGAAATGCATATCGCACTTTAAAACTGTGAAGTCTTTAGCAGTAAGAGGAAGAGTAGAAGAAAGAGACCTGATAATTTATAAGTAAATTACACTAAAGCAATCTGCAGATGGAGTGTGAAGGATAGTTTCAAAAAGAAAAAAAAAGTATATCTAGAAATATAAGATATATGTAGAAATAAAACTAAATTGAAATAAATTGTAAATTAGTTAGAAATAAGTACACAGAAAATAAGATGCAAAATAACCACACTTTTTATGAAAAAACATTGCAACTAACAAGGATATTTAAACATGTATTTCTGAGTGATTGAACAGCTCTCAAGTGTAATACCTAATTTATAGCTTTTTGTCATACCTATAGTTGTTGTGTATGAATGATAGGGCCATAAAGAAATGCCCTCTCATGGTTTTTGAATAGTATACTATGCACCACCAGAGGAAAATTATCTTTGTACCTTCCTAAACTACAATGCTTTTGAGAAAAATGCATGTAGTAGAGTTCTACTTTTTTGATATTAATATTTCCCTTTACAGATCACTTTTAAATCTCATTTAAGTTTCTGCTTATAACCATATTTAAATACAGTTAGAAACATGCTGATAATTACTTTCTAAATAATTTTAGATGTCCAGGAAGTGATTCAGTGCATATAAATGTATTTTTAGATGAATATTCCAGTTGCATATTAATAAAAATAAATTCAATGATTATTATGCTAGTGTTTCCTCATTTGATCTTGATATTTATCTTCTATTAAGCTATTTAGAAATTAAATTATTCTGTAGGAGGCATTCTAGAAATTCAATCAGAGAAAGCATTCTTTATTTTTCTGAGTGACTAGAAAGCTATTTCAAGTATTGAATTCTCATTGTTGTCAGCTTTGTGCCAGATGTATAGAGAAAGCTAAAACATCACAAAACTGAAATTATAATAAGGCACAATTTGATAATGGAAAAAAATTATCTAATATAAAGCTGTTTGTGAGTTTAAGATTTTCAAATAATTTCCCTAAACTCCATCTTCTCTACTCATATAAGAGTACAGAAAATATTAAATTTTAGCAGACAGTAGTATGTCAATATCCACACCACAAATCCTGGTTGATTTCGATGAGTTCTAGATTAGTTCTATATCTAAATGTATGCATACCTATAAATACTTAAAATATTGCCAGTCACAAGAAGCAATCAGTTAAGCTATTTTTTCAAATATATACTCCACTTTACAGAATGAAATTAGGCTATGACATTTCAATTGTAATTTTTTTCCTTTTTTAAATTGAAGTATAACATAGTGCTGTATTAGTAGGTGTACAATATAACAATTCAACAATTCTATACATTACTCAGTGCCAGTCAAGATAAAGTGTCCCTCTCCCTCCCCCTACCCCATGGCCAACCACCAGTTAGTTCTCTGTATTTAAAAGTCTGTCTTTTGGTTTGTCTCCTTTGTTTGCTTTGTTACTTAAATTCCACAGATGAGTATTAGTCTTTCTCTAATTAATTTATTTCTCTTAGCATTATAGCTTCTAGATCTATCCATGTCGTTGCATATTGCAAGATTTCATTCTTTTTTATAACTAATAATCCACTGTGTATGTGTATATAATATATACATAGACTTACCACATCTTCTTTATTCATCTTTGAATGGATACTTGATTTACTAACATATCTTGACTATTGTAAATAATGCTGCAGAAAACAGATGAGTACATATAAATTTTTGAATTAGTGTTTTTGTTTTTACTGAGTAAATTCCCAGTAGTTGAATTACTGGATCATATGGGAATTCTGTTTTTTTATTTCTTGAAGAAACTTTGTACTGTTGTCTCCGTTGGATATAGCAATTTACATTGCCACCAACATATACACCTGCTCTAATTTCAATGTATGATTTAATTCTCCAAAATAAATCAATTATACTTTTGATTGTCTAGTTCATTCAAACATTATGAGCAATGAAAAATGGTGAAGGATTTATTTATAAATAATTAAGACATGCTCTTTGGCCTAAGAAAGTCTCCAAATCTATAACAGAAAAACTCCACAGAAAATTAAATACAAACACAATATTGAGGGAGAGTTGGCATCAGTGTATCAAATACTTTGAGAGTAGAGAAGATGGAAAAATTTCTTCAGGTTCAAGGAAAAGTGAAGGTTTCATTAAGAACATTCCTTTTGATTTGAACCTTTCACATGTCGTTTCTGGTTGTGTTAAGTAGGAGAACGAGTTGTCACCCAGAGAAATATTTTGAGTCAAAAAAAGGAAAACGGAAGTCTTTGAGTACATTTCTGACGATTTTTAAATTTTTGCTGAAGGAGTGTTTTTATTGTCATTTGGGGTCAGAATGTTGTTGTTGTGTGCTCTGTTGCACATTGTGGGATGTTTAGCATCCACAGTCTCCATTAGTAGCACACATCCTCTGGTTTTGTCACCTGTAAATGACATTGTCACATGGCTCCTGGGGACGAAATTGGGCCTCAATGGAAAATGTGTGAGGAATGGTGCTGAAATGTAGGTTGCAGTAAGTTTTAGTGAGTACATTCTTTGGCAAAGGATTGGCTAAGCATGTTGCGTGCATTATTTTATGTAATCGTCACCTTGACCTTATGGATTATTAAGGAAACTAAAACTCAGTGTAATAACTTTCCTAAAATCTCACATCTAATAAGTACCACATCTTGGCTTTGAGCTATTGTTTGTCTCTCTAGCCTGTGCATTTGAACTAGTACTATACACAGTACAGATCATAAACGTAGACATTCTTCCCACCAAGAGATAGGGCTTCCCTCTCTTAGGATCTGAGAGTCCTCTATGGCTGCTTTAACCAGTGTAATAAAGAGGTAATGGAGTTGTGCTGGTTTCTGGGCCTGTGTCTTGATGATTTTTTTTTTTTAACTTTTATCCTACAGACTCTGGAAAGCTTTGGATTTTTGTAAACTGACATTACCTAATTATGGTTTTGTTGTAATAAGAATTGTGGGGGGGATACAGCTATATGTAGAATGGCAATGGAATTGAATACAAGGTAATCAAGATTTCTGCAGTTGCTCTGAATACATTTTATGATTGAAATATGGGAGAGCGAATTTGGAAAACTTTTCATAGATAATGCCATCATATCTTGAAAAGATAGAGGGATTACAGAAGGAGCAAACTTTGGTTCAAAGCCACCATTACCTGTGTGTCCATGGGAACTTACTTTCTGAATGTCTCCATGTTCCTCGTGACACATGTACACTTAGATCTCACAGTCATGCTCCTCACAGAGGTATAGGCATTCAGAAAGCAGGAAGTAAATAGTTGGGAAAGGGGAGGGTGTGCCTGTAGTAGGTCAGGTGGTAATTAATTACGTTGGAATTGCTGTTGTCTTGACTTCCTGGCTGTTCTCCTCACCTGGCCAGCTGTTCTGGGAATTTTCTCACTCATGATTGCTATCACAGGCTTTCCTTTGTGCTTGTCATCACCAGCCAGTCAGACTTGTTAGTAGCATATATTTGATCCCTTCTTAAAATAACTTCTAAGTTCTTTCCCAAAGGGCTCCCATGTTCTATGCAGAACTGAGGACATATCGAAAAGCTACCTTAGGCTTTTTCCAACTATTGATATTGGTAAAGTAGTTTCTAAAATATTATATTACAGTTGAGAATTTATCTCCTCAGAGATGGAGAAACCTTTAGATAGAAACATTGGTTAGTTTCACATATACTTTACTCAAGGCTTATCTCCGGCCTAGTCAATATGTGCTCTTACAAGTACTAGTATTGAACTTAAGGGAAAATAATAAAAGATATGAATTAGCAGATCACTTTAAGTGATAGGGAATGTCAGTTTTCTGTATTTTCAATGGTGACCTATAAATGCATTATATAGAATGACTATAAGTTCTACAAATGGGCAATGTCCATTTATGCCTATTTTGCTGATGTGATTAATAGTGACTCTTTTAATTCCTAATAGGATGCTGTGTTTGGATGGTAAATTATATGACCCCCAACATTATATAAGTGTACTAATGACTGCGAGGTGTTATGTGGGGGTTGTCATAGACTCAACTGTGAAGAAAGAATAACATCAAATAAACAACAATATCTCTCTGTCTCTTTGCTAAGTCTAATGATCAAAGTCTCTTTAATAAAATAATTAACTATGGTTGACATTTCAAGTAGAGGGAAGATGTCAGGGGTTTGTAAATTCCCCAAATATATATGTAGATTTTTTGTTTGATTTTCATATATGTATTTCCTAGGAAGATAGCTTTTATAAGATGCTTTAAAAATACCTCTAAATTAAAGTATTAAAAATTCTTTTATTAGAATCAGTAAGAGTGGCTCTTTGGTAATATTTAGATGAAAACTGAAAGAAAGAAATTAGCAACAATAAAAACAACTCATTTATTGAGTCCTTACTCTGTGCCAGACACTGTCCTATGGACTTTAAAATTATTTTGTGGAACACTCGAAATATTACAGATGAAGAAAATGGTTTGCAGAAACTGTAGCCAAATTGCTCAAGATTACACAGGCAGTAAAGGTGGAGTCAGGACTGGAACCTCAGACGACTCCTTGGTATACATTCTTCATTATTGTTGCCTCCATTATATGGTATCAAGGGAAGAATTCAAGTTTGAACAAACTTTTGTTTTCATAATTTGCTGATTTATCTTAATTTTATTTTATTGAACTCTATTTGGCACATAATATCACATAAATTTAAGGTGTACAATATGCTGATTTTACACATGTATATATTGTAATATGGTTGCCATTGCAGTAATAATTAGTATCTCTGTCACATCACATCATTACCATTTTTTTTTAGTGCTTATGATAATTAAGATTTAGTCTCTTACCCTTAAACAACTCCTGTGCCCAGACCTCTCATCCCCTGGTAATCAACATTTTACTCTGTTTTTGAGCTGGGCTTTAAAAAAAAACTTTTTTTAATATTTATTTATTTTCAAAGGAGAGACAGAGTGTGAGCAGTGAAGGGCAGAGAGAGAGGGAGAGGTAGACACCGAATCCGAAGCGGGCTCCAGGCTCTGAGCTGTCATCACAGAGCCTGATGTGGGACTCGAACTCACAAACCGTGAGATGGTGACCTGAGCTGAAGTCGGAGGCTTAACCAACTGAGTCACCCAACTGTCCTCATTTGTGCTTTTTTAGAACCCGCATACAAGTGATATTATACATTGTTAGTGTTTCCCTGTGTGACTTAACTCATTTAGCATCACGCCCTCAAGGTCCATCTATGTTGTTGCACATAACAGAATGTTCTTTTTCCTCATGGCTGAAAAAATATCCCATTTTTCATATGTATACTATATCTTGAGCAATTCATTTATTAACTGATATTAGGTTGTTTCCGTATCTTGGCTGTTGTGAATAATGTTGCAGTGGACACAGGAGTACATAGCTCTCTTTGACATTTTGTTTTTATTTTCTTTGGATATATGCCCAGAAGTGGAATTGCTAGATTATACGGTAGATTTATATTTAATTTTTTGAGGAATTTCCATATTGTTTCCATATTGACTGAACCGATTTATATTTTCACCAAAAGTGTATAAGCCCACTGGCACTTTTTATCTAACATCCTAACAGGTGTGAGGTGACATCTCATTGTTCTTTAGATTTGCATTTCCCTCGTGATTAGTGATGTTGACCATCATTTTTTTGTGCTGGTTGGGAATTTGGATGCCTTCTTTGGAAAAAGAGTGTATTTCCTCTCCCCATTAAAAAGTGTAGTTTAATTGATGTACAATAGTATTTTTAGTTTCAGGTGTATGACATAGTGACTTGAAATTTGTATACATACAAACTGACGGCCACAATAAGCGTCTGGTTACCATCTGTCAGTATACAAAGTCATTACTATATTATTGACATTACAATATTATTGAGTCCTTACTCTGTGCTGGGCACTGTACTTTGGGCTTTAAAATGATTTTGTTGAACACGCAAGATATTACAGATGAAGAAAATGGTTTGTAATCTTCATGGTGTGCGATACAGCCACAAGCCTTAAAATCACTTCATATCTGGAAGTTTGTGCCTCTTAATCTCCTTAACCCATTTCATCCTCAACCCTTCCTTGTCTGCTCTGGCAAGCAATTCTGTTCTTTGTCTCTTTGAGTCAGGATTTTGTTTTGTATGTTTTTTGTTTTTTTGTTTTTTTTTTTATATTCTATTTAAAGTGCAATCATGAAGTTTTGTTTTTCTCCACTTTAATTTAGCTTAATACCCTTAGGGCCCATCCATGTTGTTGCAAATGACCTGATTGAATTCTTTTTATGATTGAGTAGTATTCCATTTGTGTGTGTGTGTGTGTGTGTGTGTGTGTGTAACTTCTTTCTTATCCACTCATATATTGGTGAATGCTTAGATTGTTTCTAGATCTTGGATGTTGTAAATAATACTGCATGAACACAATAGGGATACATACTCCTTTATAAATTAATGTAGGGGCGCCTGGGTGGCTCAGTCGGTTAAGCGTCCGACTTCAGCCAGGTCACGATCTCGCGGTCCGTGAGTTCGAGCCCCGCGTCAGGCTCTGGGCTGATGGCTCAGAGCCTGGAGCCTGTTTCTGATTCTGTGTCTCCCTCTCTCTCTGCCCCTCCCCCGTTCATGCTCTGTCTCTCTCTGTCCCAAAAATAAATAAAAAAAAAAAAACGTGGAAAAAAAATAAATTAATGTTATTGTTTTCTTCAGACAGTTACCTTATGATCTGGCAATTCCACATCCAGTTAATTCTATTCTTAATTTTTTCCAGGAAGTTCTATACTATTATCCGTAGTAGCTACACTAGTTTACATTCCCAGCAACAGTGAATGAGTGTTCCCTTTTTCCCAAATGCTTGCCAACACTTATTTCTTATCTTTTTGATAATAGTCATCATGACAGGTGTGAAGTAATATATCATTGTAGTTTTGATTTGTATTTCTCTAATTAGTGATGTTGGGCATCTTTTCATGCGTCTGTTGGCCATCTGCATGTCTTCAGAAAACTCTCTACTCAGATTTTCTCCCCAGTTTTAAATTGGATTATTTGATTTGATTTTCAGTTGCATGAGGTCTTTATATATTTAGAGTATTATCTCCTCATTGGATATGTGACTTGCAAATATTTTCTCCAATTCAAGTTTCCTTTTATTTTGTGAATGGTTACCTTTGCTGCACAAAAGATTTTTAATTTGACATAGTCCCATTTGTTTATTTTGGCTTTTGTTATTTTCATTGCCCTTGCATTTGGAGTCTGATCCAAAAAAAAACCAAAAAACAAAAACAAAACAAAAAAAAAAAAACAGCTAAGAGCAAGGACATGGAGTTGACTGCCTATTTTTTTTGTTTGTTTTTTGTTTGTTTGTTTCCCTGGGAGTTTCACATTCAAATCATCAATCCATTTTGAGTTATTTTTTTATGTGGTAGAAGATAGTGGTCTAGTTTCAATCTTTTTCATGTAGCTGTCCAGTTTTCTGAACGTCATTTACTGAAGAGACTGTTCTTTGTCGTTCTATGTTCCTGCCTCCTATGTCATAAATTAATTTACCGCATATGCATGGGTTTATTTCCGAGCTCTCTATTTTGTTCCATTCATCTGAAAGTTCATTTTCTTTTTCCTTTTTTCTTTTTCTCTTTCTTTTTCCTTTTTTCCTTCTTCTTCTCCTCCTCCTCCTCCTTATCCTCCTCTACCTTTCTTCTTCTCCTTCTCCTTTTTTTCTCCTTCCTCTCTTTCTTCTTCCTCCTTCTTCTCTCTCCTTCTTTTTCCTTCTTATCTTTCTTTCTTTTGAATGACAGTACCACACTGCTTTGAATACTGTAGCTAACACAGAGCATGATCCCTCAGGAATTCTTCTTTCCCAAGGTTTTTTTGTTTTGTTGTTGTTGTTGTTTGTTTGTTTGTTGGCTATTTGGTATCTTTTGTAGTTCCATGCGGATTTTATAATTATTTGTTCTAGCTCTATGAAAAATGCCATTGGAATTCTGATAGGGATTACATTAAACCTGTACATGACTTTGGGCAGATGGACATGTTAGTAATATTAATTCTTCCAAACAATGAGCATAGGATAGCTTTTCATTTATACATGTCTTCATTATCATTCTTCAATGTCTTACTGTTTTTAGTGTCTAAATCTTTCACTTCCTTTGTCACATTTACTCATACATATTTTATTCTTTTTGATGAATTTATAAATGGGATTTCTCTTGCTCTTAGGTTATTATTAGTGTGTAGAAGCCCAACAGATTTTCGTATATTAATTTTTGTATCCTGTAACTTTAATGATTTCATTTATTAGCCTGTGTTTTTGGTGGAGTCTTTAGGATTTTAAATTTACAGTGTTATTTGCAAATAGTGACAATTTTTCTTCTTCATTTTCCATTTGGATGCCATTTATTTATTGCCCAATTGCTGTGGCCAGGACTTCCAATACTATATTGAATAAAAATATCAAAAAATGGACATTCTTGGTTTATTCCTTGTTTTAGAGGAAAAACTTTCTGTTTTTCACCATTGAATATGATACTAGCTATGAGTTTGTTACATATGGCATTTTTTATATTGAAGTACATGACTTTATACTCACTTTGTTATTTATTTATTTTTATATAATTTATTGTATACAGTGTGTTTTTGGCTTCAAGAGTAGATTCCCATGATTCATCACTTACATACAACATCCTGTGCTCATCCCAACAAGTGCCCTCCTCAGTGCCCATCACCCATTTTCTCTGCCCCACCCCCATCCTCTCACCCCTATCCACCCTCAGTTTGTTCTCTGTATTTGAAAGTCTCTTAGAGTTTGCCTCCCTCTCTGTTTGTAGCTATTTTTTTTTTCTTTCCCTTCCCCCATGGTCTTCTGTTAAGTTTCTCAACTTCCACATATGAGTGAAAACATGGTATCTGTCTTTCTCTAACTTATTTCATTTAGCGTAATACCTTCCAGTTCCATCCACATTGTTGCAAATGACAAGATTTCATTCTTTCTCATTGCCAAGTAGTATTCCATTGCATATATAAACCATATCCTCTTCATCCATTCATCAGTTGATGGACCTTTGGGATCTTTCCATATTTGGCTATTGTTGGTAGTGCTGCTATAAACATTGAGGTACATGTGCCCCTATGAATCAGCACTCCTGTATCATTTGGATAAACTCCTTTTTGTGCTATTGCTAGGTCATAGGGTAATTCTATTTTTAATTTTTTGAGGAACCTTTACACTATTTTCCAGAGTGGCTGTACCAGTTTGCACTCCCACCAACAATGCACAAGGGTTCCCCTTTCTCCACATCCTTGCCAACATCTATTATTTCCTGAGTTGTTAATGTTAGCCACTTTGCCCCATATGAGGTGGTATCTCAATGTAGTTTTGATTTGTATTTCCCTGGTGATAAGCAATGTTGAACACCTTCTCATGTGTCTGTTAGCCATTTGGATGTCTTCTTTGGACAAATGTCTATTCCTGTCTTCTGCCCATTTCTTCACTGACTTCTTCTATTCTTTTTTTTTTTTTTTAATTTTTTTTTTAACGTTTTATTTATTTTTGAGACAGGGAGAGACAGAGCATGAACAGGGGAGGGTCAGAGAGAGGGAGACACAGAATCTGAAACAGGCTCCAGGCTCTGGGCTGTCAGCACAGAGCCCGACGCGGGGCTTGAACTCACAGACCGCGAGATCATGACCTGAGCCGAAGTTGGCCGCTTAACCGACTGAGCCACCCAGGCGCCCCTGACTTTTTCTATTCTTAATGATAATTTTCCTGAGTTATTCTTGGAAGTATCTTCATTTTACTCTTTTGAAAATATTGTCCCATTCTCTTATTGCCTGAAAGTTTCTGCTGAAAAATATGATATTATTATGGAGTTTTCTTGTACATTCCAAGTTGTTTTTCATTTGCTACTTTTAAGATTCTCTCTTTGTCTTTAACTTTTTGACATTTTAATTATAATATGCCTTGGGGTAGATCCTTTGGGTTATCTTAGTGGGAACATTCTGGGGTTTCTGGACCTTGATAGATGTCTGTTTCCTTCCCCAGAATTAGAGAAGTTTTTACCTGTAATTTTTAGAATCAGTATATTTCCAGCAACAATGCATGGGTTTTCTGTCCCTTTCTCTGTTCATTTCTCTCATCATTTCTTCAAATCAGTTTACATTTCCAGCAGCAATGCACAAGTTTTCTGTCCCTTTCTCTCTTCTTCTAGGATCTATAAAATATGTATGTGATTGTACTTAATGTTGTCAAATCTGTTTCTTGATGTATCTTCACTTTTTAATGTTCTCTTTTCCTTTTGCTACTCTGTCTGCATGAGTTCCATTGTTTTGCCTTCCAGGGTACGAATCCATTCTTCTGATTCACCCAGACTTCTGTTGAGTCCCTCTAGTGTGTTTTTCAGTTACTGTATTCAGCTCTGTGACTTAGCTGGGTACTTTCTTATATTTTCCCCTTGTAGAAGTTTTCACTCTTCATCCATTCTTCTCTTAAGTGCATTGAGCATCTTTATGACCATTACAGAGTTTTTTATCATAAGATCTTCCCTGGAGAAAGTTCTGTGTGCATTTGAGAAGAATATGTGTTCTGCTGCTGTTGGATGGAATGTTGTATGGATGTCTGTAAAGTTTATTTGCTATAAAATATGGTTCAATTCTAATGTTTCCTTCTTTATCTGTCTAGACAATCTCTCCATTGATGGCAGTGAGGTACTGAAGTCTCTTACTATTAGTATCTGTCTTTATATTACTCCCTCCAGGTTTGTTAGTATTTGCTTAATGTGTTCAGGTCTTCTGATGATGGTTATGTATATTTTTATAATTATGATGTCATTTCGATGTATTGACTGCTTTATCATTATAATCTTTTTGTCTCATGTTGCAGTTTTGTCTTAAAGCCTATTTTGTCTGACAGAAGTATGGCTATTAACACTCTAAGTAGCAATTTGCATGGGAAATCTTCCATATCTTCACTTTGAGCCTATATTTGTCTTTAGATGTAAAGGCAGTCTTTTATAGGTAGCATATAGGAAGAGCTTGTTTTTGTTTGTTTGTTTGTTTGTTTGTTTTGTTTTGTTTTTATCCAACCAGCCATTATGTGCTTTCAATTCGTGAATTCAATGAATTTATATTGAATATGATTGTTGATATGTAAAGACTTAGTACTGCCATCTTATTGATTATTTGTTCATTGTATTATATATCCATTGTTTGTTTGTTTTTTTCCTTTCTGCTTGCCTTTATAAATTGGTGGTTTTTCATGGTGCCATATTTTGTTCCTTCTCCCCCCTTTTAAACATATCATGTGGATCTACTCTAGATTTTTGCCTTGTGGTTATCATAAGGCTTACATAAAATATCTTGTAGATAAAACAATCCATTTAATGGTAATAGAAATTCATTTTCATTCAACTATAAGGCTCTACCATTTACTCCTCATGTATTTTTTTGGTCACAGTTTATCTGTTTTTATATTTTGTATCAATTAAAAAAATACAGTAGCTATAGCTGTTTTTAAACCTCTTTTCATTTCATCTTTTTGCTACCGATGTTAATATGCCATCCTAATATAGCGTTTTCTAATTCTAGAAAGTATGTCTTCACGTATTTTCACGTTTTCATGTCACTAATTAGGGTTTTCCTATTTCAGCTTCAAGAACTCCTTTCAGTATTTTCTGCACTGCAGGTCTATGGTGGTGAGCTAGCTCTGCTTTTATTTATCTGGAAAAGCCTTTGTGTTGCCTTCATATCTTAAGGAAAAATGTGCTCAATAAATTATCCTTGGCTGTCAATATGTATCTTTCAACATTTTGAGTATGTGTTTCTGGTCTCCAATTCACTGTAGAGTCTCCGCTGAGAAATCTGTTGGTAACATAAAGGTGGTTCATTTTTAGGTTTCTTTCTCTTTTGCCCTACCTTTGAGGTTCTTTACTATGGATTTTGATAGTTTTGTTATAATATGTTTTAGAAAAAAAAACGTGTTGTATTGCATTAATAGAAAGTCTTTTAGCCTTGTGGACTTGTATGTCCAACTCTTGCCCCAGGATTGGGAAGTTCTCAACTATTACTTCTTTAAATAAACTCTGTCCCAATTCTTGTCTCTTCTCCTTCTGGAATCCCAATTATTCAAATGTTTGCCTTTCTGTTTGAATCTATTAACTCTCATAGCCTTCTTTCACTCTTATTAATCAAATCTAAGTTCCCTCTTCTAATTCTGTTAATACTATATTCCTACCTACAAGTCCTTTATTCTTTCTTCATTTACCCTGCAGTACTACAGGTGCTCTCCTTTGCATTCTTTATCTCAATCTTTAAATTTTTCAACTCCAGAATTTGATTATTTGTTTATAACTTGAATGGTTGGTGAAGATTCCTCCCATTCATGATGAGTCTTATTCCAGATTTCACTGAATTGTGAAGCAGAGTTTTCATGTAATTCATTGAATTTCTTTTTTTAAATATTTATTTTACTGAAGTATAATTAACATATAGTGTAATATTAGTTTCAGGTATAATATATAATCCAACAATTCTATTCTTTTATCAGAGTTAGTCAAAATAAGTGTACTCCTTTTTTAAATTTTTTTAATGTTTATTTATTTATGTATTTATTTATTTTTGACAGAGAGAGACAGAGCATGAGTGGGGGAGGGGCAGAGAGAAAGAGGGAGGCACAGAATCCAAAGCAGGCTCCAGGCTCCAAGCTGGCAGCACAGAGCCCGACATAGGGCTCAAACTCACAGACCGCAAGATCATGACCGGAGCTGAAGTCGGATGCCCAACCGACTAAGCCACAGAGGCACCCCTGTTTATTTATTTTTGACAGAGACAGAGTGCAAGCATGGGAGGGTCAGAGAGAGAGACACAAACAGAATCTGAATCAGGCTCCAGGCTCTGAGCTGTCGGCACAGAACCCACCCCAGGGATTGAACTCAAGAGCTATGAGATCATGACCTGAGCCGAAGTCCGATGCTTAACTGACTGAGCCACCCAGGTGCCCCTAAAATAAGTGTACTCTTAATCTCCTATACTTCACCCTGTCTGCCCACCCCCACCCCTTTGGCAATGACTAGTTCTCTAAGAGTCTGTTTCTTGATTTCTCCCTCTTTTTTCTTTGTTTTCTTTTGTTTGTTAAAATCCACATATGAGTGAAATGATATGTCTTTTTCTGATTTCACTTAGCATTAAACCCCATGTTTGAGCCACGTTGTTGCAAACAGCAAGATTTCATTCTTTTTTTTTTTATGACTGAGTAATATTTCTGTGTGTGTATACACACATGTAACATCTTCATCTGTTCATCTATGGATGGACACTTGGGTTGCTTTTATATTGTAGCTATTGTAAATAATACTTCAATCAACATAGGGGTTCATATATCTTTTTGAATTAGTGTTTTTGTTTTCATTGGGTAAACATCCAGTAGTGGTATTATGGTAACTTTATTTCACGTGGTAATTGTAGTTCTAATTTCTTGAGAAGCCTCTATACTGTTTTTTACAGTGGATATACCAATTTGCATTTTCACCAACAGTGTACAAGTTTTCCTTTTTCTCTACATCCTTGCTGACACTTGTTATTTGTTGTCTTTTTGATTTTAGCTATTCTGAAAAGGGCGAGGTGATATATATTCTGGTTTTAAATTGACTTTCTTTTTAGTATTGTTAAGAACCTATTCATGGTGTGTTGGACATCTATATGTCTTCTTCAGAAAAAATGTCTATTCTTCCAATTTTTAAGTTTGATTATTTGTTTTTTTTTTTTTTTGAGTTGTACAAGTTCCTTATATATTTTGGCTATTAACCCCTATCAGTGTTATCATTTAGAAATATCTTCTCTCAGGTTACCTTCTTGTTTTGTTGATGGTTTTTCTTGGCTAAGCAAAATGTTTTTATTTTGGCATAGTCTCAATAATTTGTTTCTGCTTTTGTGTCCCTTGCCTTAGGAGTCATATTTAGAAAAATGTTTCTATGGCCTATATCAGAGAAATTACTGCCTATGTTTTCTTCTAGTTGCCTATGTTTTCAGGTCTCACATGATGTCTTTAATCCATTTTGAGTTCATTTTGTGTATGGTGTAATAAAGTGATCTGGTTTTATTCTTTTGCATGTAGCAGTCTAGTTTTACCAGCACTCTTTGCTGAAGAGAGTCTTTTCCTCATTGTGTATTCTTGATTCATTTGTTAAAGATTGACAATATATGAGTGGGCTTATTTCTGGACTCTATATTCTGTTCCATTGATCTATATGACTAATTTTGTGCCAGTACAGTGCTGTTTTGATGACTATAGCTTTGTAGTATCTTTCTACATCTGGGATTATGATACCTCCAGGTTTGTTCTTGTATTTCAAGACTGTTTTTTGCCTATTCAACGTCTTTTATGGTTCCATATAAATTTTAGGATTATTTCTTCATGTTCTGTGAAAAATGCTCTTATTTTGATAGGGATTACATTAAATTTGGGGTAGTGGTAGAGACATTTTAACAATATTTCCATGAGGATGGAATATATTTCCATTTGTTTGTGTCATCTTCAGTTTCTCTCATCAATATCTTATAGTTATCAGAGTGTACACGTCTTTCACTTCCTTGGTTAGGTTTATTCCTAGGTATTTTATTCTATTCAGTACAATATTTCTGATATTTACTTTGTATTCTGTGACATTACTGAATTTACTTAGCAGTACTAAGTTGCGTTTTTATGGAATCTTTGGTTTTCTATATACCATGTCATCTGCAAATTGTGACAATTGTACTTCTTCTCTACCAATTTGGATGGTATTTATTTCTTATCTGATTGCTTTGGCTAGGGCTTCCAGTAATAGGTTAAATAAAAGTGGTGAGAGTGGACACCCTTATCTTATTCCTGATCTTAGCAAGAAAGCAATGTTTTTCCCAGTTAAGTATGATGTTAGCTGTGGGTTTTTCATATGGGGACTTTATTATGTTGAGGTATGTTCCCTGTAAACCTACTTCGTTGACAGTTTGTATCATCAATGGATATTGCACTTTGTGAGATAATTTGTCTGCATCTATTGAAATGATCATATGATCTTTGTCATTTCTATTTTGATTTAAAGTTTATTTATTTTTGAGAGAGAGAGAAGAGCAAAAGCACAAACAGGGGATAGGCAGAGAGAGAGAGAATCCCAAGCAGGCTCCTCACTGTCAACACAGAGCCCAATGTAGGGTTCAAACTCACAAACTGAGATCATGAACTTAGCTGAAATCAAGAGTCAGATACTTAATAGACTGATCCCACCCAGGTGCGTCTGTCCTTTCTCTTGTTGATGTGATGTATCATGTTAATTGATTTGCAAATATTGACCTACCCTTCCATCCTTGGAATAAATTCCACTTGATTGTGATAAATGATTTTTTTTCTAATGTATTGTTGGACTCATTTTACTGATATTTTGTTGGAGATTTTTGCATTATGTTCATTAGGAGCCTCTAGTTTTCTTCTTTTGTTGTACCTTTGTCTGGCTTTGGCATCAGGGTAATGCTGGCCTCACAGAATTAATTTGGAAACTGTCCTTCCTCTTTTATATTTTGGAATTCTTTGAAAATGATAGATATTAACTCTTCTTTAATGTTTGATAGAAACCACCTGTGAAGCCATCTGGTCCTAGACTTCTGCTGGAAGTTTTTATAATTTAAATTTTAATTGTTTACTTTTCAAATTTTTATTTAAATTCCAGTTATAAAATACAGTATAATAGTTTCAGGTGTAGAATTAGGTGATTCATCACTTGCACTGATTTAATTTAATTGCTGGCAATTGATCTGTTCAAATTTTCTGTTTCTTAATGATTCTGTTTTAGAGGGTTCTATGTTTCTAGAAACATCCATTTTGTCTAAGATGTCCAATTTGTGGGCATATAATTTTTCAAAATATTCTCTTAAAAGCTTTAGTATTATTGTGGTGTTGGTTTTTATTTTTCCTCCTTTCTGATTTTGTTTGAGTCATCATCCCCCCTTTTTTATGAAGCTGGCTTGTCACTTCTGTGTATCTTTTAGAAGAATACCTCCTGGTTTCATTGTTCTGTTCTTTGTTTTTATCAGTTTCTATTTCATTTATTTCTGTTCTAATCTTTGATATCTTTCCTCCTACTGGTTTTGGGCTTTGTTTGTTCTTTTTCTAGCTCATTTAGGTGTGAGGTTAGATTGATATTTTTCTTGCTTATTGAGGTAGGCCCATACTGCTCTATTTGCTGCAACCCAGTGATTTTAAATCATTGTGTTTTCATTTTTATTTGTCTCCATGTATTTTTTACTTTCCTTTTGATTTCTTGGTTGACCCATTCGTTGTTTAAGCATGCTATTTAGTCTCTCTGTATTTGTGTCTTCCAAGATTTTTTTTCTTGTGTTTGATTTAATTGCATACCATTGTGGTCAGAAAAGTTGCATGATGTAATTTGAGTGTTTTTGAATTTATTGAATGTTGTTTTTTGATCTAATATGTGATCTATTCTGGAGACTGTTCCATGTACGCTTGAAAAGAATGTGCATTCCATTGTTTTTGGGTGGAATGTTCTTAATATATGCATTATGTCCATCTACCTAATGTGTAATTCAAATTTCTTTCAAAAGTTTCTTTATTTTGAGAGAGACAGACAGTGTGAGTGGGGGAGGAGCAGAGAGAGAGAGGGAGAGAGAGAACCTCAAGCAGATTCTGTGCTGCCAGCACAGAGCCCAGTGTGGGACTTGAGCTCATGAAACCCCAAGATCATGACCTGAGCCAAAACCAAGGGTCAGACGCTTAACTGCCTGGGCCACCCAGGTGCCCTCCATTTGTAATTCAAAGCCAATGTTTCCTTATTTATTTTCTGTCTGGATGATCTATCTATTGGTGAAAGTGGGATATTGCAGTCCTATATTATTATTGTATTACTATCAATATTTTCTTTTATGTCTATTAATAGTTGCTTTATGCATCTGGTACTTCCACATTGGGTACATAGATATTTACAATTGTTAAATCCTCTCATTGGAGTGTTCCTTTTATCATCATGTAGTGTCCTTCTTTGCCTCTTGTTAGTCTTAATTTAAAGTCTATTTTGTCCAAAATAAGTATTGCTAGCCCAACTTTCTTTTCACTTCCATTTGCATGGTAAATGTTTTTCCATCCCTTCATTTTCAATCTGCATGTGTCTTAGGTTTGCAGTAACTCTCTTGTAGGTAGCATATAAATGGATCTCTCTTTTTTATCCACTCAGTCACCCTATATCTTTTGACTGGAGCATTAGTCCATTTAAAGTAATTATTGATAGACAGTATTTACTGCCATTTTGTTGTTTTACAGTTCTTTTTGTATTTTATCTGTTCCTTTCTTTGTCTCTTGCTCTCTCCCCTTATGGTTTGATGGCTTTTTTAAATTGATATTCTTGGAATTCCTTTCTCTTTAATTTTTTCTGTATCTATTTCAGGTTTATATTATAACGTCTTATAGATATAATAGTCTACATTTTTAATAGTTGCTTAAGATCAAACCCATTCTAAAAGAGCTAAATTTTTACTCCCCATCTGATTTTATGAATATGATGTTATACTATATACTATACATTTTTAAATTTTGTGACTGACGTGACTGATTTTTATAGATCTCCTTAATTTGGCTGCTTTTGTTCTTTAATCTCTGTGCTGGTTTTATAAGTGACTAATCTACTATTATTTTGCTTGTATTTACCTGTGAAATTTTTTCTTTTTATGATTTTATTAATCCTGATTATAGACTTTTTTTCTGGTCAGACAAGTCCCTTTAATATTTCTTGCAAGGCTCGTTTAGTTCTGATGATCTTCTTTATCTTTGGATTATCTGAGAAATTTCATCTCTCCTATCTTGCTGGGTAGAATATTCTTGTTGTTAATCTTCCCCTACCTATCTCCCCAGCATGTTGAATATATCAAGCTACTCCCTTCTGGCCTGCAAAGTTTCTGCTGAAAAATCAGCTGATAGCTGGGAAAACTGGGTTTTTCTTGTGTGTAACTGGTTTCTTTTCTCCAGATGCTTTTGAAATTATATCTTTGTCACAGATTTTTGCCACCTGAATTATTATTTGCCTTGGTATGGACTACCTTGGGTTGATTTTGTTGGGACTCTCTGTGCCTCCTGGATCTGGATTTCTGTTTCCTACCTCAGAAATGGGACATTTTCAACTATTATTCTTGAAATACATTTTGTTCCCCCCTTTCTCTTTCTTCTCCTTTAGGGATCCCTATAATGCTAATGATAATACACTTGACAATGTCATTGAGCTACCTTCGACCATTCATATTTTTTACAATGCTTTTTCATTTTTGTTGTTCAACTTGGTTGCTTTCCATTACTCTGTCTTCCAGCTCACTGATCAATTCTGTCTCTGCTAATCTGCTATTGATTTCCCCTTAGTGCATTTTTAATTTCAATTACTGAGTCATTCACCTCTGATTGATTTGTTTTTATATTTTCTATCTTTTTGTTGAAAGTTTCACTGAGATCTTCCACTTTCTTTCAAGTACTGTAAGTGTCTTTATGATCATTGCTTTAAATTCTTAACAGGTATATTGCTTATCTCTGTTTCACATAGTCTGTTTGCTGTGGTTGTGTTCTGTTTTTTGTTTTCTTTTTTTTTTTTTTCAATTTTAGAGTGAAAGAGCCTACTTGGGGGGAGGAAGGGCAGTGAGAGAGAGAGAGAGAGAGGGAGGGAGAGGACGAGAATCTTAAGCACGCTCCATGCACTACGCAGAACCTGACGTGGGGCACAGTCCCACATCCCTGGGATCATGACCTGAGCCAAATTGAAGAGCCAGATGCTTAACCATCTGATGCCCAGACACTCCTGTCCTGTTATTTCATTTGGGACATGTTTCTCTGTCTCTTCATTTTGTCTAACTCTCTGTGCTTATTTATATATATATTATTTATATATAAAGTCAGCTATGTCTCCCGATCTTTAAAGTGGTGCCCTTGTGAAGAAGAGGTTCTGTGGTGCCCTCTAGTGAAATGTCCCTCTTCATCAGAACCAAGTGTATCAGAGGTGTCTTCTATGGAGGTTGTGTGTGCCCTACTGTTGTGGGTGAACCACATTTGCCTTAGTCCAATTAGTGTCAGTGTTTGGTTCCTATGCTGTTAAGGTGCCAGTCTAAGGCTGTTTTGTGCTTGTATTTGGGCAGTGTTAGCAGTCAGAACAGATGCCTTCCCTCAGCCCATCTACCTGAGCTATGGCCCCACTGAAGTACAGGGCACTATCCCTGTATTGTCCCCTGAGAAGCTTCCCTAGGCAGGCAGGGCCTGCAGTCAATCCAGTTGCCTGCCCCCCAGTCCATCTGCTTGAATTGCACATGCATTGGTGTATGTGGTATGTGGTTATATCCCCCTCTGTACAGGGTTGATTCCACTTTGGAGTGGTGCTCATCCCTGTAGGGGCTGCTTGTAGAATGAGATGTGGCAGGAGGTGCTTTGGAGGGATGCCTGGTGAGTAGGGCAGGTTGGATAAGCAGATTCATAGAAGGCAAGGGAGGGGTACGTGGTGTTATCAAAACAGGTGGAGAGTGTTCATGCTGGTTTCTGAAGTTGTCTGGGTATCTAAGCTCTATTGTCCTTGGGGAAGTCTCTTAAAGACCCCTGCCCCCTCCAGCACGTGTTCTAGGATTATTAAATAAATCTTCGTGTATACCCTAGATGCTTTTCAAATGGCTGTTTCTATGCTGTATCTCAGTGGGGTTGTTAGACTTGCTCTTTAAGGGCAGGGACTCTATTTCTAGCCATCCTCTAGCTCTGCCAGATCTAGGTCCACTGATTTTTAAGTACCTGGAGTTAAGCCCCACTGATGGTAAAAACTCATGAAGGTAAGCCCCACTGATTTTCAAAACCTAATGTTATGGGGAGTCATCTTCGCAATGCTGGGATGCCTGGTGTGGGGTCTGCTGCCTTCCTTATTCAGGCTTGCTGTACCCTTCCCTTTTCTCAGTCTCACAGGTTACTTTGGTTTCTGACTGCATCTCCACCCCTCCTACCCTCTTTGGTGTGACTCCTCTCTAGTACTAACTGTGGAAAGTCTCTTCTGCCACTCTTTGGTCATTTTCTGAGTTAGTTGCACTGATACAGCTGTTACCTAGTTGTGTTCATGGGATAGGATGAGCTTAGGATCCTATTACTCCACCATCTTCTCATTGAATTTTTTTAACAGTTATTTTGAATTCTTCATCTGTTAGATTGCAATATTCTGTGTCTTTGAGTTTGGTTGCTGGAGAATTATCCTTTTATGACTGTGATACTATATTTCCTTGGTTTTTTCATGTTATTTGTAAGTATGCACTTCTATTTTTGCATTTGAAGCAGCTGATACATCCTTAACCAAGCTTTTATATTTTCCGTGATTCTTAGAATTTACCTATCAGAAACTTTTCTTTCGTATTCCAGAGGGTAGTGATAGAGCTCAATTTTGTTTTCAGTCCCTTGTCCAAACTTGGTCTCTTTTGTGAGCTTGATCTGTGGATGCTTTCATAGATGCCCTAGAGAGCACACACAGGAAGCCAGTAGCAGAGTATAGGGTGGTATGGGTTTAGCATTTGGGGTTTTGATGGTACCTGCAGGCCTGGAGGGAAGATCCTTGATTTAGGGTACCTCCAGGAGCTTATAAGCAGACTTTCTGGTGAAGCCTTGAAGCAGACTACAGGAAATGCATTCCCTGAATACCTTTTGATAATTTATTTGCTTCCTTCTCTTTTCCTCTCTCTCCCCAGTGATAGAAGTCCATCCTCAGATATCTAAGTGTTGCTGGAGAGATCAGGTTTCTCCAGCCACAACCCACATTGGTGGGAGAGCATAGTAGTCACTCACTACTTATGATTCCTGCCTCCTCTGTGGAAGAGGCTGACACTGTTATGGCTATTACACAGTGTAACCCTAGCTTCCCCCACCCCTGGGAGTAGGCAACTCTGTTGAGTTTCACTGTTCTGCCATGAGACTTGTCTCTATTCCACTCCCATGGTGTGCTGGAATGTTTCCTCAGGCAGGTGGGACTTCTACAAATTCCTTCTCCTCCATGGGTTTCTGTGCAGATTTATTTCTGTCCATTTGTTCCCTCTGATTGCATAGAGTGAGGGTGAGCATATTTGTCAAATCCATTGACTCTATGGTGCTTACTGAAGTTTATTTTTGGGTGCTCATGTGGGCTAGAATCCTCCTAGGTTTTTTTTTTTTTTTTTGGTATAAGGTGCAGAGGCACTTTTGTTCAGTTATGGATGTTTAATTAAGTTTAAAAAAGGAGAGAGGGGGCACCTCACTCAGTCAATTGAACATCTGACTTTGGCTCACGTCATGATCTCAAGGTTTGTGAGATCAAGCCCCACATCAGGCTCTGCACTGAAAGCATGGAACTTACTTGGGATTCTTTTTCCACCTCTCTCTGCCCCTCCCTTACCCATGCTCTCTCTCTGTCAAAAATAAACATTAAATAATAATAATAATAAAATAATAATAATAAAGTATGGGTGTGAGAAAAGAGAAATGAATTGTCACCATGATACATCATTCCTTGCTGACTTATTTTTTAATGTTAAACATTTGAGGATGTGTATACAATAAAGGAAGGACTTAACAGACAGGAAGAAGTTGAGCATAGTTAAGAGAGAAAAAGAGCTGTGGAGAAAAATGGCATAGGGTGAATAAAGGCAGAAGTGGCACTGTTGATGTTCAGCATCTAATTTTGTCAACATATTTGTATCTTAAAGAGCACATTAGAAGTTCAAGTGTCATCAAGGGGAGGGAAGCAAAAATAATATAAAAAGAGGAAGGAGGACAAAACATAAGAGACTCTCAAATATGGAGAACAAACAGAGGGTTACTGGAGGGGTTGTGGGAGGGGGGATGGGCTAAATGGGTTAGGGGCATTAAGAAATCTACTCCTGAAACCATTATTGCACTATATGCTAACTAACTTGGATGTAAATTAAAAAGATAAAATAAAATTTTAAAAATTTTAAAAAAAGTTCAAGGACCGGGTAGGGAAGATGGCGGCGTAGGAGGACGCTGGGCTCACCGCGCGTCCTGCTGATCATTTAGATTCCACCTACACCTGCCTAAATAACCCAGAAAACCGCCAGAGGATTAGCAGAACGGAGTCGCCGGAGCCAAGCGCAGACCAGAGGCCCACGGAAGAGGGTAGGAAGGGCGGCGAGGCGGTGCGCGCTCCACGGACTGGCGGGAGGGAGCCGGGGCGGAGGGGCGGCTCGCCGGCCAAGCAGAGCCCCCGAGTCTGGCTTGCAAAAAGCGGAGAGGCCTGACGGACTGTGTTCCGACAGCAAGTGCGACTTAGCGTCTGGGAGGTCATAAGTTAACAGCTCTGCTCAGAAAGCGGGAAGGCTGGAGGACAAAGGGAAGGAGAGCTGCTGAGCCCCCGGACGACAGAGCTCAGTTTGGTGGGGAACAAAGGCGCTCGCCAGCGCCATCTCCCCCGCCCATCCCCCAGCCAAAATCCCAAAGAGAACCAGTTCCTGCCAGGGAATTTGCTGGCTCCGCGCAAACACCCAACTCTGCGCTTCTGCCGAGCCAAACCTCTGGCAGCGGATCTGACTCCCTCCTGCTGCCACAGGGCCCCTCCTGAAGTGGATCACCTAAGGAGAAGCAAGCTAAGCCTGCCCCTCCTGCCCCTGTGCACCTTGCCTACCCACCCCAGCTAAGACGCCAGATCCCCAGCATCACAAGCCTGGCAGTGTGCAAGTAGCCCAGACAGACCACCCCACCCCACAGTGAATCCCGCCCCTAGGAGAGGGGAAGAGAAGGCACACACCAGTCTGACTGTGGCCCCAGCGGTGGGCTGGGGGCAGACATCAGGTCTGACTGCGGCTCCGCCCACCAACTCCAGTTATACACCACAGCACATGGGAAGTGCCCTGCAGGTCCTCACCACGCCAGGGACTATCCAAAATGACCAAGCGGAAGAATTCCCCTCAGAAGAATCTCCAGGAAATAACAACAGCTCATGAGCTGATCAAAAGGATTTAAATAATATAACAGAAAGTGAATTTAGAATAATAGTCATCAAATTTAATCGCTAGGCTTGAAAACAGTATAGCTGACAGCAGAGAATCTCTTGCTACAGAGATCAAGGGACTAAGGAACAGTCACGAGGAGCTGAAAAACGCTTTAAACGAAATGCATAACAAAATGGAAACCACCACGGCTCGGATTGAAGAGGCAGAGGAGAGAATAGGTGAACTAGAAGATAAAGTTATGGAAAAAGAGGAAGCTGAAAAAAAGAGAGATAAAAAAATCCAGGAATATGAGGGGAAAATTAGAGAACTAAGTGATACACTAAAAAGAAATAATATACGCATAATAGGTATCCCAGAGGAGGAAGAGAGAGGGAAAGGTGCTGAAGGGGTACTTGAAGAAATAATAGCTGAGAACTTCCCTGAAGTGGGGAAGGAAAAAGGCATTGAAATCCAAGAGGCACAGAGAACTCCCTTCAGACGTAACTTGAATCGATCTTCTGCACGACATATCATCGTGAAACTGGCAAAATACAAGGATAAAGAGAAAATTCTGAAAGCAGCAAGGGGTAAACGTGCCCTCACATATAAAGGGAGACCTATAAGACTCGTGACTGATCTCTCTTTTGAAACTTGGCAGGCCAGAAAGAATTGGCACGAGATTTTCAGTGTGCTAGACAGAAAAAATATGCAGCCGAGAATCCTTTATCCAGCAAGTCTGTCATTTAGAATAGAAGGAGAGATAAAGGTCTTCCCAAACAAACAAAAACTGAAGGAATTTGTCACCACTAAACCAGCCCTCCAAGAGATCCTAAGGGGGACCCTGTGACACAAAGTACCAGAGACATCACTACAAGCATAAAACATACAGACATCACAATGACTCTAAACCCATATCTTTCTATAATAACACTGAATGTAAATGGATTAAATGCGCCAACCAAAAGACATAGGGTATCAGAATGGATAAAAAAACAAGACCCATCTATTTGCTGTCTACAAGAGACTCATTTTAGACCTGAGGACACCTTTAGATTGAGAGTGAGGGGATGGAGATCTATTTATCATGCTACTGGAAGTCAAAAGAAAGCTGGAGTAGCCATCCTTATATCAGACAAACTACACTTTAAATTAAAGGCTGTAACAAGAGATGAAGAAGGACATTATATAATAGTGACAGGGTCTATCCATCAGGAAGAGCTAACAATTATAAATGTCTATGCGCCGAATACCGGAGCGCCCAAATATATAAAACAATTACTCATAAACATAAGCAACCTTATTGATAAGAATGTGGTCATTGCAGGGGACTTTAACACCCCACTTACAGAAATGGATAGATCATCTAGACGCACGGTCAATAAAGAAACAAGGGCCCTAAATGAGACATTGGATCAGATGGACTTGACAGATATATTTAGAACTCTGCATCCCAAAGCAACAGAATATACTTTCTTCGCGAGTGCACATGGAACATTCTCCAAGATAGATCATATACTGGGTCACAAAACAGCCCTTCATAAGTTTACAAGAATTGAAATCATACCATGCATACTTTCAGACCACAATGCTATGAAGCTTGAAATCAACCACAGAAAAAAGTCTGGAAAACCTCCAAAAGCATGGAGGTTAAAGAACACCCTACTAACGAATGAGTGGGTCAACCAGGCAATTCGAGAAGAAATTAAAAAATATATGGAAACAAACGAAAATGAAAATACAACAATCCAAACGCTTTGGGACGCAGCGAAGGCAGTCCTGAGAGGAAAATACATTGCAATCCAGGCCTATCTCAAGAAACAAGAAAAATCCCAAATACAAAATCTAACAGCACACCTAAAGGAAATAGAAGCAGAACAGCAAAGGCAGCCTAAACCCAGCAGAAGAAGAGAAATAATAAAGATCAGAGCAGAAATAAACAATATAGAATCTAAAAAAACTGTAGAGCAGATCAATGAAACCAAGAGTTGGTTTTTTGAAAAAATAAACAAAATTGACAAACCTCTAGCCAGGCTTCTCAAAAAGAAAAGGGAGATGACCCAAATAGATAAAATCATGAATGAAAATGGAATGATTACAACCAATCCCTCAGAGATACAAACAATTATCAGGGAATACTATGAAAAATTATATGCCAACAAATTGGACAACCTGGAAGAAATGGACAAATTCCTGAACACCCACACTCTTCCAAAACTCAATCAGGAGGAAATAGAAAGCTTGAACAGACCCATCACCAGCGAAGAAATTGAATCGGTTATCAAAAATCTCCCAACAAATAAGAGTCCAGGACCAGATGGCTTCCCAGGGGAGTTCTACCAGACGTTTAAAGCAGAGATAATACCTATCCTTCTCAAGCTATTCCAAGAAATAGAAAGGGAAGGAAAACTTGCAGACTCATTCTATGAAGCCAGTATTACTTTGATTCCTAAACCAGACAGAGACCCAGTAAAAAAAGAGAACTACAGGCCAATATCCCTGATGAATATGGATGCCAAAATTCTCAATAAGATACTAGCAAATCGAATTCAACAGCATATAAAAAGAATTATTCACCATGATCAAGTGGGATTCATTCCTGGGATGCAGGGCTGGTTCAACATTCGCAAATCAATCAACGTGATCCTTCACATTAATAAAAGAAAAGATAAGAACCATATGATCCTGTCAATCGATGCAGAAAAGGCCTTTGACAAAATCCAACACCCTTTCTTAATAAAAACTCTTGAGAAAGTCGGGATAGAAGGAACATACTTAAAGATCATAAAAGCCATTTATGAAAAGCCCACAGCTAACATCATCCTCAATGGGGAAAAACTGAGAGCTTTTTCCCTGAGATCAGGAACACGACAGGGATGCCCACTCTCACCGCTGTTGTTTAACATAGTGCTGGAAGTTCTAGCATCAGCAATCAGACAACAAAAGGAAATCAAAGGCGTCAAAATTGGCAAAGATGAAGTCAAGCTTTCGCTCTTTGCAGATGACATGATATTATACATGGAAAATCCGATAGACTCCACCAAAAGTCTGCTAGAACGGATCCATGAATTCAGCAAAGTTGCAGGGTACAAAATCAATGTACAGAAATCAGTTGCATTCTTATACACTAACAATGAAGCAACAGAAAGACAAATAAAGAAACTGATCCCATTCACAATTGCACCAAGAAGCATAAAATACCTAGGAATAAATCTAACCAAAGATGTAAAGGATCTGTATGCTGAAAACTATAGAAAGCTTATGAAGGTAATTGAAGAAGATTTAAAGAAATGGAAAGACATTCCCTGCTCATGGATTGGAAGAATAAATATTGTCAAAATGTCAATACTACCCAAAGCTATCTACACATTCAATGCAATCCCAATCAAAATTGCACCAGCATTCTTCTCGAAACTAGAACAAGCAATCCTAAAATTCATATGGAACCACAAAAGGCCCCGAATAGCCAAAGTAATTTTGAAGAAGAAGACCAAAGCAGGAGGCATCACAATCCCAGACTTTAGCCTCTACTACAAAGCTGTCATCATCAAGACAGCATGGTATTGGCACAAAAACAGACACATAGACCAATGGAATAGAATAGAAACCCCGGAACTAGACCCACAAACGTATGGCCAACTCATCTTTGACAAAGCAGGAAAGAACATCCAATGGAAAAAAGACAGTCTCTTTAACAAATGGTGCTGGGAGAACTGGACAGCAACGTGCAGAAGGTTGAAACTAGACCACTTTCTCACCCCATTCACAAAAATAAACTCAAAATGGATAAAGGACCTGAATGTGAGACAGGAAACCATCAAAACCTTAGAGGAGAAAGCAGGAAAAGACCTCTCTGACCCCAGCCGTAGCAATCTCTTACTCGACACATCCCCAAAGGCCAGGGAATTAAAAGCGAAAGTGAATTACTGGGACCTTATGAAGATCAAAAGCTTCTGCACAGCAAAGGAAACAACCAACAAAACTAAAAGGCAACCAATGGAATGGGAAAAGATATTTGCAAATGACATATCGGACAAAGGGCTAGTATCCAAAATCTATAAAGAGCTCACCAAACTCCACACCCGAAAAGCAAATAACCCAGTGAAGAAATGGGCAGAAAACATGAATAGACACTTCTCTAAAGAAGACATCCGGATGGCCAACAGGCACATGAAAAGATGTTCAGCGTCGCTCCTTATCAGGGAAATACAAATCAAAACCACACTCAGATATCACCTCACGCCAGTCAGAGTGGCCAAAATGAACAAATCAGGAGACTATAGATGCTGGAGAGGATGTGGAGAAACGGGAACCCTCTTGCACTGTTGGTGGGAATGCAAATTGGTGCAGCCGCTCTGGAAAGCAGTGTGGAGGTTCCTCAGAAAATTAAAAATAGACCTACCCTATGACCCAGCAATAGCACTGCTAGGAATTTATCCAAGGGACACAGGAGTACTGATGCATAGGGGCACTTGTACCCCAATGTTCATAGCAGCACTCTCAACAATAGCCAAATTATGGAAAGAGCCTAAATGTCCATCAACTGATGAATGGATAAAGAAATTGTGGTTTATATACACAATGGAGTACTACGTGGCAATGAGAAAAAATGAAATATGGCCTTTTGTAGCAACGTGGATGGAACTGGAGAGTGTGATGCTAAGTGAAATAAGCCATACAGAGAAAGACAGATACCATATGGTTTCACTCTTATGTGGATCCTGAGAAACTTAAGAGAAACCCATGGGGGAGGGGAACAAAAAAAAAAAAAAAAGAGGTTAGAGTGGGAGAGAGGCAAAGCATAAGAGACTGTTGAGAACTGAGAGCAAACTAAGGGTTGATGGGGGGTGGGAGGGAGGAGAGGGTGGGTGATGGGTATTGAGGAGGGCACCTTTTGGGATGAGCACTGGGTGTTGTATGGAAACCAATTTGACAATAAATTTCATATATAAATAAAAAAAAAAAAGTTCAAGTGCCATGCAAATGAAGCCCCAGCTTTGTTAGAAATGATAAAAGCTACTCTTGTTGCACATTTAACAAGGCACTATTAGTATTTTATACATAATTTACATGCAATTATCTGATTTAATCACATATTAACTAATGTGGTAAGCATATAAGAAATCTTGGTGCACAGAGTTTAATTACTTTTAATAATTATGCAGCCAGAATTTGAATCTAGACACATAGTTCCAGCACTTGAACCCCAAATGGCTTTCATTAATGTCTCTCAAATAGGTAAGAGCCTCTGTGGAAACCAGGGGTGGGCAGAGTGTCGGGGGGGGGGGACCCTACTGTGAACCTAACAAACTAGTTGAAGTCAATTGGGTCATGATAAAAGAGATGAGAAACTTCCCAGAGGTAAAATCAAGTTAAGGAAATTAATAGTTAATAAAAGGACAAGTATTTATTAATTTCTGACTATCCCCTATAATAGATTTTTATATAAGGTATCTATTTTCATGTTTATCAATGTGTTGAGATAGTTATTTTAACTCTTTTCTTATTTTAAGAGAAGAAACTTGAGACTAAAAAGGAAAAACAACTTGCCCACATTCACAAATTGAAATACTAGAGTTGAGATTTGAACCCAGGCCTATCTGATTTCATTGTTGACATATTTTTCTTTTTTACCTAATTCTATAATTCTGTCATGTATTTTGACAAAATGGTATATGACAAAATGGTAATAAGCAATAGCAACATACCTCCACTCACTCTTAGAATATAAATTTGCCATTCTATCAATGGCATAGAAAGTTGGTTATAATTTTAATGTAATTCTATAATAATCCTGACTTTTGGATCCTAATGTGAATTATTTGTTTTGTGCCTGACATGTTGCATAGCTTCACAGTCTAAAATCACAAGGCTTACTTTGTTGATTATATTTCATGGATTCATCTTTAGACATTTTGGTTCCTGGAGTCATATAAACCCCTAAATCCCATGAGTGAGTGCCCTGTAAGGTGTGTGATAGCTAAATTCTCAGGGATTGAGTATTAGTATGTACAATTACAATGAACCCAATTCTTTCTTCCAAGAAACATATGTTCACTTTTACTCACAGATACATGCAGAATATACAGCATTCTATGTTATCACTGTTGTAATTTAATACTTATTTTCTTGATAGATTCTGAATGTAAGTTTCTCCAAATATTTTATTGTGCTTACTGCAATAAACCATCCTACATTGAAAGTAACCCATTAAATGCCAAATTAGTGAAACTTCTACATTTTCTGAAAGACCACTGAATCGATAGATTTTCTTTTGTGTGACACTTGGATATAAGACTCTCTTTCAATGGATTAAATAAAAGCAACAGTTATAAAACAGTGTGTTAACATATTCTCAGAAATATGTGGAACGGTTGACAAGTAGGTTGGCCTGATTGAAGTTTAGATACCATTGTAATAAAATTGAAAAGTCAAGGTTTTGATATACTATAAATTTATTTTTTTTATTATCTGCAGTGTTTATAACATGGATTTATTTTGAGCTATAAATGATGAGAAGTTAATATTTTCTTACAATTCACACTAGTGTATTAAAATTCAACATTTAAAAGCTTGGTAGTAGAAGATCTTAATTGCTGACCTCAAAAATTGGAACGATCCAATACTAAGGTTAAAATTGGTGGGTAAACCCATCTTTTATGCCTTTTGTACTGGGATCCATGATTCCATAAACTAGAAACAAATTGTCTCCAATATGCTAAAACAAATAAACATATTTCATAGAGGCTTTCCCTATTGGAATACTCTCCAAAATACTATGTATACTTTTTATATAAAAATGTATATGTAAATTGGGACAGAAGGTGAGTTCTGGCTGTAGCATTCAGAATATTCTTCTCCCAGACAACAATATAAAACTATATTAGAGTAGTGTTAAAACAATTAACTTGGATATAGCTTTTTATAGCTCTTTGGGGACTATGACCTCCATTTCATGTTTAATACTATTGGTGTTAAATACTAGCTGTGATTCTGCCCAAGCATGGATTGTTGAACATATCTTATAGTGTTACTTACCTAAGTAGAATAATATTTAATAAAATGAATAAAATTGTTGAAGTATAACATAGGATTTTGAAATACAGTTTATAGATTGAAATGCCTAGTTCCGCTTATATTTTGAAAGCATCTAACACTGCCAGAAAAAAAAAAAAAAAAAGAGAACAAGTCATCTTAATTAATGAAATACACTTGTTATTTTTAGCTTATTGTGGGTTGAAAATAAGTCTTAAGTAAGAAATGTGACTAGTGGAATACCCAGGGAAGATTTTTAAAATAATGTATCAAAATGCCATTACGACATCTATGTTAAGTGAAATAAGTAAGAGAAAGACAAATACTGTATGATCTCTCTTATATGTGGAGTCTCAAAACAAAACAAACAAAAAAACAGCTAAAGCTCACAGATACTGAGAACAGGTTGATAGTTGCCAGAGGAGATGCTAAACAGTGAAAGAAACCAATGAACTGTTTTTTTTTAGTTTACATAAATTGAATAATGAAAAAAAAAAAAGAAAAAAACACTTAGATGTTTCAAACAGTCTACTTGCAAGCTGAATACAACAGTGTTATTTCAGTGAATGGAAGTGACACGTGTTCTGTAGTGCATGTAGTGAAAGGTTAAAAAACAATTGCAGTAAAGGTATATGTAACAAATGTACTTACAAGCTGTGTTCCACAGTGTGCTTTCAGTGAATGGAAGTGTTAATCATTCTGTAATGCATGTGGTGAAGTGTCCAACAACAATTGTTACAATGTTTCTAGTGAGACACACTCCCTGGGGCACTCACACATACACACACACAGAAAATGGATTTCTTTTATCACATTTTTGGAGGTTATGGACTTGCATTGATGGAATATATGGAGAAGCCTTTTCAGATGACACATTGTATCATCATATCATGAATTGGCAAATATCATTACCCAACAGGCTGCTTCGGCAGATGTGTAAGAACCAGAATAAGAGCTTAGAAGAAAAATGAATGAAGATGTAATTATGTTAATGCATCACTTGATTTCTAAGCTTGTAATAATATAATATAATATAATATAATATAATATAATAATGTACAACACAATATAATATATAATTTATAATTAATATATAAATAATTTTAAATACTTGAGTATTGATTAAATGATGTCTATTAGTTTTCATATTTAGTAATGAAGTAGTTCTTACTAGTATAATATGGGTATGGAAGGACTCTGTTCCCCCGTGAAAATTTTCTCATACCCCTAAATATAGGATAATTAAATTTCCTGTAACATCGGTAGTATACTTGGATAACAATTTCCTGAGCCTTAATAGGACAACCAACTTGACCAGAGTCTGTTAGCAAACAGATGTATCAATTTCCTGTTGTCTGGTCTAACATATACAGAACAATAGATTGTTCAAAGTATATTTTGACTATCCATAAATTCTAGACCAATGCAACTTTTATTATGGGAGATATTACTCTTATCAACAATGAAATATATTAATCATGAGGACAGAAAACCAGTGTCTCTTTTATTTAATGCTATTTTTCTTCTTTTAGTCCGGGGAGAAGGAATACTTCAACAGTGCAATAAATTATCAGGAAGAAAACTTTTCTTTTTAACTTATAAAATACCCTTGAAAAACCTTGGTAAAATATATAAAAATCTAGCCCTTTGAGATAAGCAATTGGCACCTTATAAACTTCCCTTTAATATGGTGACACTTTCCGATTATTTTTAAAGCATAGTGGCTAAAACTGGAAAATTTAATAGTTATATATCAGATTATAAATTTGGCCAAATCTGGATTAAAAAAAGAAATTAAACTGTGCATTTCAAATCCAGTTGCTTGAAGAAATATAAAAGAGGGGGCCACCTGGGTGGCTTAGTCGGTTAAGCCTCTGACTCTTGACTTTGGCTCAGGCCATGATCTTATGGTTCATGGGTTCAGACCCCCATGTCAAGCTCTACATTGACAGTGTGTAGCCTGCTTGGGATTCTTTCTTTCTGTCTCTCTTTGCCCCTCCCCTGCTAGCTGTCTATCTCTCTCAAAATAAATACAATTTTAAAAATTTTTTAAAAATAAAAATAAATTTAAAAAAGAAATACAAAAGAATGTCTTAAACATATATAGCAAAATGTCTCCAACTGATTATTTGGGGAAAAATATGTTGGAGCAAAACTAATGAGTTTTTAAATAAAGGGTCGCTTTTTATTGTATCTGCATGTTTGCTGTTTAGTTGTCACCCTAGATTTGAAAAATAAATGTTCTCCGGAAAAGCATGCCAGACCAACTATTACTCTTTTTTTTGACACAGAATGAAGGCAAGCTTTGTAATTTCTATTCTGCTTGTGTAAACTTTTTCAATTTTCTATTTGTTAAACTTGAGGTTAATTCTCCATGTAGACTTCCATCTTGGCTTGTCAGTTGTGACCACTTCTTGCTTACTAAAGTAGATAACTCTTATCTTTCCCAAGCCCATTTATTTTATCTTTATTACTGTAGAGCAAGGCTCTCAGGGTTTCTTACACTTATTTTATTACAGTTTTCTTATTACTGGGTTTTTCTCATAGAAGTGATAGATTGCCACTGCCCTTTTGTCTTTCAATTCTATCATAATAAAAAGAAAAATACCTCTAAAAAAGTCACATTGGAGAGTGTTCAGGAAGAAGATTAAGTCACAGTTTATAATCCTGCACCTTTATTTCTCTGAGTGAAATAACACCACACAGTTTCATGTTTATTAAAAGAAATTGGTCAGAAATGAACTTCAGAGATCTTCAAATAAATTGTAAAGACATAAGACAATTCTATAACAAAAAAAGCTGTTTTTGAAATAGTTGTTTCTATATTAAAAAAATTGTTTCTGAAATAGTCACTAGTTTATATACTGATATATGGTCTTGTGATATTTATGACCAACTCGGAAACTTGATTCTGCCTCCTGCCATGAATTTCAATATTCCTGTCCTATGCACAATTCTTTCTAAGAAGCAAAAAATGTGGAATTATTAATTAAAAATAAGCTCAGATGCTGTAGTAATACTTTCTGTGATGTAGATAGGAAAGTAATGAGATGAAACCAGTGTCAGAGATCGATAATGATAGATTATCCATAATTCTAAATATGAGCAGCATTCTGCGTCTGAGGAGAGTACTTGTTAGAATGATCCTATGAAAAAAATGTCAAAACCACTACCCCCAGTATCTATAGATGTCTCCATTGCAACAAATATGGTAAAAAAAAAAAAAAAAAAATGCTATTTGTCATATACTAGTAACGAAAAGTTTATTTAAAATGTTCTCAAGACTACATTTATAATGTATAATAGTGTGTGTGTATACATATATATACACATATATACTCACATGTGCTTGTAGGTACTATATGTATGTGTGTGTATACATATATATATATGTATAGACATATATGTGTACACACATGTATATGTATACACACATATATATGTATACACACATATGTATATGTATACATATATATGTGTATATGTATATGTATACATATATATGTGTATATATATATATGTATACACACACACATATAGTACCTACAAGCACATGTGAGTATATACTTACATTGGTTTCTATTACTGCCATTTGAAAACCATCACAAATTTAGGTAATAAATTTGTGCTATTTTAAATGGCTAACAGTTGTGTAGGTCAGCGGCCTTATGTACATCTCAGAAATCTGATATCTAGGTTTTGGCAGGGCTCTGTTTCTTTTTGGAGGCTCTAGGGGGAGAATCTGTTTCCTTGCAGTTCAAATTGTTTGCAGTCAATACCATGTGGTTGTAGGACTGAAGTCCTGTTTTCTTGCTGGCTGTCAACTGATGACTGTGTTCAGCTTCCAGAGACCACTCACACTGGTTGACTCATGATTTGTTTTCTCTGTGTTCAAAGCAAGAAAAAAGGAGTCTAGTTCCTCTCACACTTTGAATGTTTCCTGCTACTTATTCCATTTTCACATATTTTATGCCTTCTGTTCTTTCATTTTTTAGAGACTGTGTCATTATATTGAGTTTATCTGATAATCCAGGATAATCTATTTTAACATTACAACCGTAATTCTATCTGCAGAGTTCCTTTGGCCATGTAAGGTAACCTACTCCCTGACTCCAGGGAGTAGGGTGTAGACATTTTGGGGGACTCCATATTCTGCCCTTTTCAGTTCACCCTCTTGTCTCCAAAGATTCACATCCATAGCATATGCAAAATAGATTCACCCCAACCCAGGTCCCTAAAGGTTTGATCCTATTACAGCACGAAGTCAAAGTACAAAACCTTAACTAAATATTACAGGATTTAAACTCCCGAATTTTACTATCTCAATCCTCTAAATTAGGTATGGGTGAAGCTCTGGGTATTCTGAGACTAATTCCTCTCCATCTTTTGATCCATGCAAGAAACTAAAGGAGCATGTTATTTGTTCCATAAATGCCATGGCAGGGCAGGCGAAGAAAACCACTGACGGACATTCTGGTTCAAAAAGGGATACAATGGAAGGAAAAAGAGAGTCACTGGTTTCAAGCAATTTTGAAATCCACCTGTGAAAACCCCATTTGGTTTTAAGGCCTGGAGATAATTCTCTCTGGTTACTGATTCCACCCTCAGAGTACACTGCTACATCTTCTTAGTCATCCTTCTTTTCCATGAAAGAGGAGAGCAGGTTGTTGTAGTTGAAGAGTTACATCATTCTATTTCCTGCAGGTAGAATTTCTGGAGTCCAAAGATCTTTCATTTTGTACTGTGTCCCTTTCAGTCCACACTGGCAGTGTTTCTGCTGCTATGTAATTCTCAGTCACTTCGTGCATCTCCTTATATGTCATGGGGATTCGGGCCATTAAACATAACATCTTTACTAGGCAATACTATTTCTATTTGGCTGCTACTGAGATGGCTAAAAAAAGAAAATTCCCTCAAGTTTCCTCAAGACCACTGGTTAGTTTCAGAGGTTAAACTTGAGATGCTCACATTTCCTCAAAGAACCTTTTAAATAATATAATACCCTATACTTTTAATCTTAGCAAAATGTGGTACGGTCACATCTTTGACTTTTCCTCTAGAAATGGTTTCCTGACCCTCAATTTCTTAATTTTAGTGTCTTTTGGCCATGCGGGTAGGTTGAATTCTCACAATCGTTGTTTTAGTTATGTTTTATTTAAAGTTTTATTTTTTTTAATCTTAGCATTCCCCTCAGGCATTTTTATAAGGAGTCATTTGCTTTGTTCAACAAAAGGGGAACATGAGTCTTACTCTCAGATTGATGCACTTAAAAAACCCAGTGAAATTTTTATGTTCCTTTCTTTTTTCGCAGTGAGTGTTGAGAAATTAATTTCATAAATGGGTGAAGCTTTATCAACTTGGGACCCTACCACCTTTGTGTGTATTGCTAATTTAAGCTACGGAGTATTCAGGATTATTTTTTTTTTTTACTGCAGCATAATGTAGCCTGTGCTGACTATCACGTGAGGAATTTCAGTGGATTTCTGTTTATTAATGATGGACTACAGAGGTGAACCGAAAGGAGTGTTAAGGAAAGTCTCTGTAGAGAGAAGGACATTTTTTTTAGAAGCATGGATACAAGGAAAAGAAAATAAATAGGCTGTAAGTAGGCTGATCAAAGGCTACTTAAATATGGGTAACTTTTTATACTAAGTAAGCAGGGAATAAATAATGATTTTTTAATAAGGAAAGTATAATAAGACACAATATTTGTAGACACATGAAAGAGAACAGCATGTAAAAGAAAAGAGTGATTTATATTAAATAGCAGAGTAATTTGGTCTTGTAAGTAGATTTAAAACTGACTTTTTTTTTTAGGCTGGGTTGCACCAATTATTTCATGGCAAAGAAATCTAGTCTTGATATTTTCACGGAGCCAGAAATGGGAATGGTAGTATAACCATCTTTATGATTTTCACCTCCCTGCTAATCTACTTATTTATTCTTTTTCAAAACAGAAGAACACTGAACAGAAAAATAAATAAAAGACCAAACATGTTATCAAATATTTGATTTCCACCTAAGATTTTCTTTAAGTCATCAATTCAAGTTGAAATGAAATACATTTGATGGGATGAATTTGTAATGCTACTGTCCTTTAAAGTACCTATTAAGTATTCAGTATAATACAAGGCGTTGTGAAAACACCATTGGAAATCCTTCACAGTTAATGTGGTTTTTAATTTGTGAATGAAAAGGAATAATGGCTATTAATCTGCAGCTATGAAATTATGAATGGTGATAGAATTACTTTCCGTATTTATTGGACAGTTGATACAAAAATCTGATATATTTAAAAGTTTAGAATTACTGATGGCAAGGCTAATCTCTGGATATCCAGTATTAGCAAATAATTGAAGCCATAGTATCTCCTTGGTTTTTATTTTAAAGAAGTTTAATTTCTTCTCACCATTGAGTTTTAGTACATATTTCTATTTCCACCTGCTGAAAAGGAGTCCGTTTTATAGTTGCATGCTAAGTTCTTTTTTAACTCTGTATTCCTCAGGGAAACCTAATTAATAGTGATGGCGGTTGCAAAATGATTCCTTTATTTAACCTTTGTACTTTCCAAGTATTTTGAACATGTAAGAATGCAGTAAAAAAACAATTAAAATCCTGCAATTAAAATTAATTTCTTCTTTACTGTCGCATACTTAGAAATCATGCTTCACTTAAGATATTTTTCCAATATGCCTAATCAGGAATAGACTGTACTATAAAACTGAATATTCTAGATGAAATTATTTTTAATAAAAAACAGTTAAGAGTTAAGATTTTTGATTACCTCCGTTATCTAGGAGTAAGGTAAAAAAATTTAAAGTACTAAAAAATTCTAGTCTAGTTCTTTGATAAAAATTTCATGTTAAAACCAGCAACTTTAAGATTTTAATGAGAGTGTTATATGTTAAATAGGGATGTGTATATACACATTTTTTCTTTTTTTCAACTTGAGAGAGAGTGTGAGTAGAATGGGCAGAGAGAGAGGAACAGAGAAAATCCCAAGGAGGCTCCATGCTGTCACAGTGTCATGAGCCTGGGTGATGCCCCAGGATGTTTATTTCTAAAAGCTATGGTAAACCTGCATAAAACAGCTATCAGAAACAGAATTGTTCAACACAGCTGAACCACCCTGTCATTAAACTCCTGGTTTGTGTGAAGCACTTTGCCAAGACCTATACATATAATCACTCATACAATCCTCACAATTGTATAGAGTTGAGTTTACATAGGACAAATTTGGGCTTTGGGTAGGTTAGATAACTTCCCAAGATCACTTGGTTAAGAATTGATAGGATCTAGATTTAAACCTAAGTGTGTCTGACTCTAAAACTTGTGCTTGAGCAGAGGCAAAAACAGCCCTATACCTAGATCAATATTCTCCTGCCTTAGTGGGCATCAGAATTACCTGCAGCTTTTTCTTCAGTGGATCTGGAGTAGGACCCAAGCTTTAGTATTGCAACAATTTTCCAGTTACTGTTGGTCTGAGGACCATACTTGAGTACCACTGCTGGGTAAAAATTGAAAATAATACTATTTATTATTACTTGTATGCATGAAGAAACATTGGGATTATATTCACACTCTATGTAAGAAAACAAGGAAACATGTAATGCTTTTAAGAGCTTCTATCAGGAACCTCTGGGTGACTCAGCTGGTTAGACGTCTGACTTCAGCTCAGGTCATGATCTCATGGTTTGTGAGTTCGAGCCCCACGTTGAGCTCTGTGCTGACAGCTTGAAGCCTGCTTTGGATTCTGTGCCCCCTCTGTCTGTTCCTCTCCCCTGCTCACGGTCTGTCTGTCTGTCTGTCTCTCAGAAAATAAATAAACATTAATTTTTTTAATAAAAAAAAGAACTTCCAAACACATATTGTTCAAAGGATTAACCTGGAAAGATTTCATAAATTGAAAAATATTCTCTAAATTTGTTCAAAAGGGTGTGTTTTTCAGGTAAGAACTGATCGTGTTTTATTTCCAATATTATTCATTTGTGTGCCTTATGATTTTGTCGGGACATACTTGAGCAAGGTCAATGACATGTATAACTCTAACTACCAATCTGAGAGCCCTAGAAAGTGGAATCAAGATTTCATTGAGTCAGGCTATATTTTCAGACAAATGATAACCCATGCTCCAAACTTCCTTTACCCTCACACGTACACCATGTCAGTGTTAACTGGCCTAAGCACGTTCATTCTTTTGAATGATATAAATTATTTTTAACAAAACAATGAATTGTAAATGATAAATGTAATTCATTGGTAGCTTACAACTGAAATTACAGGTATTTTGAGTCAAAGTCTACAGTCCTGTATGGGTATATCAAGCTGTCACTTTGCTAAGAAATTGATTTGGCAATGTATCACCAGCCTTCTAGAAAAATCTCTCAGTGTCCTGTGTAGGGTAAAGATGAAAATTGAGATGCAGTGGAATTGTATTTCCTTATCTCAGAATGGAATGATGCAACAGCAGAAGCCACATATACATAATTTATATTTAGAGACAAGATGGGAACAATTATCCCAATAATGGTGATCAGAGTTTTGAAATACAAAAATCTCTGGTGATATTTAGTTGATTATAAGACCCCTAGAAATGAAATAGCTGGGCACTCTGTTAAGGTGCTTATTTGACGTTTATAGGCAAGAAAATTGCAGCTTTAGTGGATGAAACCTGTCTTTGAGGTAGCATGCTGTAGTGGAAATTCAGTGTTCAATCCAAAAGAGTTGGCAGACTCTAAGCTCTTTAAATGGGGTGTGTGTGTGTGTGTGTGTGTGTGTGTGTGTGTGTGTGTGTGTGTGTGGCAGGGTGAGGGTTTTCCATCTCTTTGAAACCATACACAGCAATGAGTCCACAAGTGTATATGCATGAATATTCCTGCAAGCCATATTCAAAGGCATCAGTAGCCACTTGTTTAGGTTGAATGTGCCTTCAGAAAAGAAAAATTCTCATGCCTTCTGTAGGTAATTTGATTTGGGCCCTGAAGTGATGGTAATCCTTTGAGACTAAATTCACCATAGTGGTCCAATTTGAAAATAAAGCTTAAAGGATTTAGGCAATGGATGAAGTCTTGGCTCTAGATGATGACCTATTGGTCTAGTGAGACTGTAGCTGCATTTTGGCTCTTTGACCAATTTCAAAATATATGTTGTGACCGGGAGAATCCCCGGATGAATCTCTGAACTGGGTTTTATGGTAGGGTTTTATGATAGGAAGGGCAAATGGAAACTACTGAAACTCCCAACTCTTACAACGTGGTTTACATTTGGAAATATTGTTTTGTTCCACCAGCAAGACATGAAAGATGCAGGGAGGTAACTCCTCCCACAGCCTATATTCCCTCACCCGATGGTCATAGAAAATGGCAGTAGATCATTGTGAATGTAATGAGATGGTGATGCTCACTAAACCTGTGATTACAGGTATACATATTTAATAGGGGAATCCACAATCTCTGATACTGGCATAAAGTTTTTGGCCAGGAAAATAGTTTTATGTTTCTACCCCAATCAGTAGAGAAACTGAGCAGAAAGAATCAGAAGCTTATTTACCCTTGATATGAATATAGGGAACTTTAGTCTTTGCCATAAATTAGCCTAGACACCTTGGTTAGTTTCACGTAGTGCACGATACCGAGCTGATCTATAATAGTATGCTAATTGGGCCTGGAAAGAATGAAGTTGTAAATATCCTATGTGATTTGGTAAGATATGTGCCAGAGTGTAGAAGATATACCTCATGGATGTTTGGCTAAAACTATCAATTGAGCTTTTAAGGTCTGAGACATGTTGGGATATATTTTCTAAAGGGAGAGATGAGGTACAGGCCTCTTGTTATTTTTGGCTATAAATAACCTATTAGGACAAGCTGCTTCAGTCATTTACTTGGCAATCTGTATGACTACCGATTTTTAAAGAGGCCCAGATAAATGGTGCATATTGCTCAATTGGGCCACTTATCCTATCAAATGCATTGGTAGTGGAGGTGGCTAGGGCAGAGAGATGTGCTTTGTGGACCCTCTGACAACCTCAGTAGAAAAATACTATGCAGACTTTGGGTTTTGGAAGAGAGCCAATCCCTCTGTTCCCTACTAGTCATTTCTGTGTGAAAAACAACTCCTGGCTTGCTACTGGACCATAGTAAATCTAAATGGCTGACCATGGGGTCCCATGTAATTATGCAACCAATACTGCCATCATTAATTTGGATTTTTATAACTCCTCAAACCATAAAATAGTGTGTAATGACATTTCATTATAAAATTGAAATGGTACATAAATAACAGGCTAAAACTGGCACAGCTCACAACTAGGTGGTTTACTTATATGATATCTAGTTCTACTGATTTGCTCTATCTCTCTTAATCAGACCCCTGGCCTCTAAATAGTTCATGGGAGGACAGTAATAGCTCTAGTTTAAAGATAGATCTATACATGATGCCATCTCTAACCGGAACTGAGTGGCTGCTTTCTTACAGCACCATCCATAGGTGGCTCTGAAAAATAGTGGTAAAGTGAAATTCTCCCAGTGAGAAAAAATTTCAGATGATACAACTGATTATTTGCTTTGTACAAAGGTAAACTAGAAACAGAAGGGGAAAAAATGGTAACAAGTCCTTTGGATAGCAGGCATGTAACTGGAGCTCCTGTAATGAACACATAGTGAGAAAATATTCAATACGTTTATGTGATGCATCTGTTGCAGAGGGAGTGATTGGCTTCTCTGTTTTCCTTACATTTTCTGTTTTTCCTAAATGAAATACACTTCCTAAATGAACCTCTTTCTTACAATGTGAAAAAACTCATGTATAAATGGATATTTCTAGCTCTTCATCAAAGAATCCTAGTTATGTTAATTTTGTCCACAATCCTTTAGAGTACTGTCTGAAAAAATATATATACAGACTGTAGTGTATAAGTATGACTGATTTGTTGGAAGACTGGGAATATAATCAAAAGGATTTCACCTAAAAATTAACTTCAAGAATTCTCATAATTTAGTACTTTTGTTTAGCAAAATCATCCTAGTGACATGATTTTAGGAAACGTTACTGTTACATGTGGTAAGTAGCAAGGCCAACTCAAACACTGTGCAGAATCATCATGAGGAAGGAACTCCAAATCCAGAATGTCTGCAATCCAAAAAAAATCATGACACTGGTCTCTGAGCAAAGAGAAAGCTGGAGGAAACTCAGACATATTGGCTACATCAGCCATTATATCAGCCATAGCAGGCATATTTTTCATTTTATTAATTGGCCTTCAACACATGTGAAATTGCTAAAGTGAATTTATCGATTAGAATGCAAGACAATACTTTTCAGTATTTTTCTGATTGCAAATTATATTTTGAGCAAAACACATACCCTCTTGAAGAAAAAGGAAAGAAATATAATGATGGCTTATAATGTGATATTTAGAAGTAATGAAAAATAATGGATACCAAAAGAATAAAGTCTAGTAGTTCATTCTTTTCTGGTGTGTAATGGATTACCATTCACTCTTTTATTTAAAAATAACATTCCATTGCATCTCCTGTTTTTCAATGGATGTATTTTGCTATTTCTCTCACAATGCTATCGATTACAAAATTTTAACTCAATGATAAATGCAAGAGTGTTAGCAAGATCTGCCTTTCAATTCATATTTATTGATATAGCTTTTATTTGAGTGAATTACAGTAGAAATATATCAAACAGATACTTTTCGCACCGTAGATTAGGAAGGGGCAGAGTAAATGTTATTTATTATCCATTTTAATCTTATTTTGTACTTAATTAGGACAGCTTCATTTAGGAATAGTGATCTGACATTAATCTTGTTTTCTGAATATAGATGAAATATGAGCTTCATAAAAATTCTGCAACTTATCATCTTTAATTCAAACAAGATTTCTAACCCCTTATAAAGCTTTAGCTTTTCCCAGCAGCGTGGTAATGTCAGTTATCATTTGTCTCTGTAAAGAAATTTGAGAACATAAGGATTTTTTTTTTGCATAAAACTATATTTGAAAAGTTTCATCTATTTTCTGGCTTAGCCAGAAAGCTTCACATAAAATGTTACATATGAGCATTTTAAATGTGTTATGTACACATAAAAAAGGACATTGAGAAATTATTTTAATTTTTGTGGGCAAAGAGAATACAATATGGAGAATAATGTGAGTTTTGACTTAAGTTTTTGAAATGATTTTTATTAAATTGATATTCTTAATTATGGAGACATTTTCTTATTTTATAACAGCTACAAGGAGTGTTCTTTATATGGACTGTTAACGGGTAAATGTTGGCTATAGAATGTTTGTTCCATTTGTCCAAATTTTGTTTCTCACAATAAAAGTGTCTAGTTGGATTAAGGGAGGGATAAGGTTTATTTTTCATTTACTCACACCACAAAATATGTACTTATTCAACATGCATAGATTCTTGAATTATTTTTCCTGAAACTCAAGTCATGTTTCTGTTTCAAAATGAAGAACAAAAAGGTGGAATTACTTTAGTACCATCTCTGTGTTGTGATATCTACAACCTAAAATGACCCACCCTTCAGTCTTTTAAATAAGGAAAAGCTCTGACTTATGGGTGTGTCCTTAGATTGTTTTCGGTGTGTTAATCACTAGTAAGATCACTTTCCTCCAGACTTTTACAGAGAAAATGTGCTATTTCCCCCTTGTAAAAAATATTATAGAGTTGTCAAAAATGAATATTGGCGTGTTTTCTAAATAAAAATATTGGCTTATTTCATTATACTCATTATACTAAATATTTAACAGCTATGCTCAAAGAAGACTTGTATATATCAGTTCTAGGAATGTGGTAGAGATTTTTGGAGTAATAGAAGATGAGATATTCTTTATAGAAGAACGTGGAGTTTATAATCAGAAGTTAGCTTTTATGTTAGCTTAGGTTTTTTTGTGTTTAATAAAAAACTGTAGATTGAAGAAGAAAACTACTAGAGGTTCTATAAATGGTGTAAATTGAAGTGTGATGTTTTATTTAAAACTTGTTTTTTTTTTAATTTATTTTGTTCTTTCTCCCTTTGGATGGGATATTTTCTGCATTTCAACATACATAGAATTCAGACAACTTATGTGATAATTTAAACTTTTACCTGGTCCTTTTTTGAAATCTGTTTTGTGTGTAGACTCTTGTCCACTTGATTCCAGCCAGCTGAGATGTAAACTCACCTAGTTATTTTTCAAATATATTCTAGCCGGACAGAGCAGTTCACTTTTCAGAAATGGTTCAAATAGCTTCTGATTTAAAACAGTATATGATGTTTATCAATAAAAGAACTATTCTCTTTTAGGGGCACCTGAGTGGCTTAGTCGGTTAAGTGTCCGACTTCAGTTCAGGTCATGATCTCAAGGTTTGTGAGTTCAAGCCCGGCATCAGGCTCTGTGCTGACAGCTCAGAGCCTGGAGCCTGCTTTGGATTCTGTGTCTCCTTCTCTCTCTGCCCCTCCCCAACCTGTGCTCTGTCTCTCAAAAAATAAATAAATGTAAAAAAAATCTTTTTAAAAATCTATTCTCCTTTAAAATAATACATATGCTAAAAGCATTGGACTTTTACCCAGATTAAAAGTCTTCCTCTTTTTTTTTTTTTTTGATTAAAAAAACAATTCATCCAATTATCAAGCAAAACTAAAATCATAAAGAATAAAACTGCCTTAGAAACCTTTCACTCAAAGTTATTCCTTTTAACACTTCTTTTTCAATGTTTCAAATTTTTATTTAATTCTAGTTAACATACAGTGTAATATTAATTTCAGGAGTAGAATTTAGTAATTCTTCACCTACATACAACACCCAGTGTCGATCACAGCAAGTGCCCTCAATACTCATCACCCAATTAACCCATGCCCCACATCCACCTCTCCTCCATCAACCCTCCATTTGTTCCCTAGAGTAAGAGTCTGTTCCTACTTTGCCTTTCTCTTTTTTTTTCTTTTCCCTGTGTTCATCTGTTTTGTTTCTTAAATTCCATGTATGAGTGAAGTCATATGCTATTTGTCTTTTTCTGACTGACTTATTTCAGTTAGCATAATACTCACTAGCTCTATCTGTGTCATTGCAATGGCAAGATTCCTTTTTTTGTGGCTATGTGATATTCCATTTTGTATTTACACTCCTAGGTACACACATACATACACACACATACACACACACACATACGCATACATACATATACATATGCATGCCATCTCTCCTTTATCCATACATCAGTTGGTGGACATTAGGGCTCTTTCCATAATTTGGCTGTTGCTGATAATGCTGCTATAAACATCGGGGTGCATGTGCCCCTTTGAATCAGTATTTTTGTGTTGTTTGGGCAAATACCTAGTAATTGCTGAATGGTAGGGTAGTTATATTTTTAACTTTTGAGGAACCTCTATACTGTTTTCCACAGTGGCTTCACCAGTTGGCATTCCCATCAACAGTGTAAGATGGTTGCCCTTTCTCCACATCCTTGCCAACATCTGTTTATTCCTGTGTTGTTAATGTTAACATTTTGATGAGCATCCTCTGAAACATTATGGGTTCATACACTTGACAAGCCCACGTAGAGAATAATGTTACCTGTATAGTACTGATTATTGTTGTAAAATATGCTTTTGTTTACCTAATATTATGCCATGAACAATTTCCTGTATTTCTGATTGTAGATATATGTATATCATCCTTATAAAGTTTTCTATAAAATGTGATGTAATGTTCACACTCTAGTTTATTTGCCAATCTATTTATGGTACTTAATTACAATTTTATTCCACAAATTGAATTTTCTGTATCATATAATAAGGGATGAAAACTAATTTCTTTACCATTTGATTTAACATGTAAATAGCATATAATTCTACTCTATTCCATTTATTTATTTGTTCTTAGTCCACTATACCCCAATGTTGATTATTATAGCCATAGGATTGGTAAAATCTGCCACTGAAAGTTTTCCAATGTTGTTAATTCTTTTTTATTTGATTAAAAATTTTTTTTACATTTATTTATTTTTGAGAGAGTGAGGCAGAGCATAAGCAGGGGAGGGACAGAGAGAGAAGGAGACACAGAATCTGAAGCAGGCTCCAGGCTCTAAGCTATCAGCACAGAGCCTGACGCAGGACCCAAACCCACAAACTGTGAGATCATGACCTGAGCCAAAGTCGGATGCTCAACTGACTGAGCCACCCAGGTGCCCCACAACATTGTTGTAAGTCTTAAGATTATTTTGGCGTTTTTAGGATCACTACATGTACATATTCCTAAGGGTCTTGGAGTCCAGAAAAAAAAGCCACATACTATTAATGTTACAACATAGATCTTTAGAATCTTTCTCTTTGCATATATGTATGTGCACATACATACATACACACGTGTGTATATATGTGTATGTATTCATGGTAGGAGAATAATGTCCCCCTAAAGATTTCCACATCCTAATGTGGAAATGTATTTGTATGTATACATTGAATGGATTGATGACATAAAAATGTATATACAAATATATGTCCACACTTGTGTTTGTATATGTGTATACAAATATTTCATTATTACTCTTGAATTTTTAGCTATATGTGTTTTTATATTCTTACTGATTTGGAAAATATATTATGCATATCTTCCCTGATTTATCTTCAAATATATGATGTTATGAACATGAGAAATTTACAATACTGTTATTTTTTTACTGTTTATTTTTGAGAGACAGAGAGATCGATCATGAGCAGGTGAGGGACAGAGAGGAGACAGAGAATCCCAAACAGGCTTCACACTGTTGGCACAGAGCCCAACACGGGGCTCAAACCCATGAATCTCGAGATCATGACCTGAGCTGAAACCAAGAGTTGGATGCTTAACCAACTGAGCCACCCTGGTACCCCTATAATAGTGTAATTTTTACTTGTCTCCCACATTTTGTGAGAATGTTGATGTTCTGTATTTTACATGTTAAAAAGACATACTACTTTTGCACTAAACAATCAAATGTATTTTAAGCAAATGGAATAAACAGATTATAAATGGCCATTTTTATAACCCTTCTGGTTCTCTTTATTCATCTTGCAGATCTAGGGCACAAGCAGCTAATACTTTGCCTTAGTCTGAGAAACATTTAACCATTTTTTATATTGCTAGTCTAATGGAAGCAAATGCTCAAAAACAAACCCCAATACACCCAGCACTCAGTATTTTAAATTTGAGGCTAAATCTTCTGGCTACAGCTGTATACATTGTACCTGTGTGTTTTATTTGTTAGTTGAATCATTTTTAGTTAGAATTGCTTCTCCAGTTTCTTAAAATAATGGTTAATCATTGACAAGTGAAAGAAATATACTAGGTTGTTCATAAGTTTTGAGGAAACTGTTTCTGAACCCCAAATCAATGGCTAAGAGATATTCACTTTAAACATCGTAAAGTGCCAGCCAATTACAAGATAGACAACACAAAGGTTTGGGTGAGTGAATAGTTTCCCAGTTTGTTGTACTTCAAGAACCAGAGAAAATCGCTTGTCCTCTGTCTCCCTGTTCTCAGGCCCATTAAAATGGGTAATAATGCAGTCATTCTCTTTAGAGTCATTGTAAAGAAAGTCTTTATATAAAATTTTAAAGCCATTAGAAAATGTAAATATTCAATCAGTCAATGAACTGTTGACTAGGGGTTGGTGTGTGTGTTTGTTGGTTTTCTTCTGACAATTAAAAATTGTTTTACATTTAGAATAGCAGTGAAATTATGTCAGAATAAACATAGTACTTTTATCTTCAATTTGAATTTTTTTCTTTTTTCTTTTTTAAATTTAAAAAATATTTATTTTTGAGAGAGAGAGTGCAAGCATGGGGCGTGTGGGGCAGAGAGAGAGGGGGACACAGAATCTGAAGGAGACTGCAAGCTCTGAGCTGTCAGCACAGAGCCCAATGCAGGGCACAAACTTACAAATTGCGAGATCATGACCTGAGCCGAAGTCGGATGCTCAACCAAGTGAGCCACTCAGGCTCCCCTTAAACTTGAATTTCTTAAGCAGAATGTGATATGAAGACAATTATGAATTCTTCTATTTGAAAGAAACTTTTATTCAACACAAAATTAACCCTCTACATGCATTTTTATATAATATGGTGTTCCTCCCTAACAGAAGACCTTACAAAAGTTGTGTTCAGTTTTATTAGTGTATTACAATTGTTCAATGTACAGCTCATCATTAACATAGTGTATTCTGGTCTAGTTAGGATTTGCATAACATTTTCAATTATAATTTAATAAACACCACTATAGCCTCAGCAAATCTTGTTGAGATTTAATTGGATTGTAAAATAATTTTATCTAGTTTTCATTTTATTAAGTGTTCCTGCAGTGTATTTGGTTTTAATTGAAGGAGTTAATTTTGTAATCATTAGTGTTTACCTTTCTGCATTCATTCTCTTTTGAATACATTACCTGGATCATTTCAGTCCTGTAATACTGTTACGTCAGTGGATTTGTCAAAATAGGCTTTTTTTTTTTCTTTTTTACTAAGTGGGCTATAACTAGGAATTCATTGGAAATTGACATCTGTAGGCAGTGGGGTGGTGGGGTAGAGAGGGGGGAAATGTGGAAATTGCTGCCTTTAATGTATCATATTAAGAATATTCAAAATTTTTGCTTCTTGAAGAGAATTTGGCATTAGCCAAAGTGAATTGAGGCAGATTTCCTCTTGTGATATTCTTCATTTCCAAATGACCTGATTTCCTGGTCTGATTGATTATAACTCCACCTTAAATATAGAATCTTAAGGAATGAGCTTGCCTGACTTAAGAGTTATTACTCCATGCTTTTAGTATGCCTTAAAGAAACTATTTCTCATGCCTGGATTCAGGATGTGATAGTACTTCTAGGATAAAAAGTAATAATGATTAGTTAGGAACTCACAGAAAGTAAATTAAGAGCAAAGTCACAAATACAATTCTTACACCTCTTTGAAATGAAAGATATTTTAAAAGTATTTTTTAAAAATCTGTCCAGGGGCACCTGGGTGGCTCAGTCATTTAAGTGTCCAACTTCAGCTCAGGTCATGATCTCAGGGTTTTTGGGTTTGAGCCCCACTTCTGGCTCTGTGCTGACAACTCAGAGCCTGGAGCCTGCTTCAGATTCTATGTCTCCCTCTCTCTGCCCACCGCCCCCCCCCACCCCCCAAAAAATATCAAGCCTCCATCTCTCTTTCATTCCAAAGTAAATAAACATTAACAATTTTTTTTTTGTATCTATCCAGGAGAGAAAGCTATTATTTAAAGGAATACTGCATATTGAATTAATTAACTGGTCTTATGATTATATGTTTGTATATATTGTAAGTCCTTTACATATATTTCTGAAAGTTTTATTACAGTAAATATGAAACATTCATTTTGTTAAATACCCATTGTATTATGATTTTTATGTAAAGCAACATATCAGGTATCCATCAGCAAAACACCATTTCTGTGATATATGAGATGACCGTTAAAACAATATTTTATGGAATAAAGGCATTTGAGAAATGCTAGGTACAAGAAATGTTGAAAAAGCTCCTTAAAGATGATAGAACTTTAATCAAAGTATAATTATTCAAAATGCATAAATAAGATACAATACTTTCCTTATATATTTAACCATGAAAACCATTAAGAATAAAACACATGAGGTCTGAATGCACTTGCTGTTTATGGAAAATGATTTGGTAAATATATTTTATATGTATTTGTAATTGTATGCTGGGAAATAAATTGTAAACCATATATTTACTCTACCAGCAGTACTTTTATGTTTAAAAATTTCAATTGAAAGTATTTGAATCACATCCAGCTGAGTAAAAGCCCTACATTTGAAAAGCAGATGATTAAATGTACTATGCTGTTTTAGGCACAGTTTGTCTAGTGTTGCTATTTAATATGTTATTAAAGTGAAGTTAGGGTTAGGACCAGTGAGTTTCAAACACACAATTTTATGAAGAGATTTCAGGAAATGCATTTTTAAGGTCCTACTCTTTAAAACTCCTCAGGAATGTTTATAGACAAGAAAAATAGGAAGACCTTGATCTTAATGATTGCACTGTAAGTAGAGAAACAGACCTGTATTTAGATGCGAAAATAAGTGAAGATCCACAAATAGAAGATTAATAGAAAAAACAGAGTGTTATCTTGGTAAAGAGGAAGTCGTGTAGCTTCCTCAGTTTAGATAATGATTAAAAAATCAGTGACTTTTGTGAAGGAAAAGGGCCAACAATAAAACAAACAAGTCAACATTTAGAACAGGGAAGTGGAGATGATAGTCATCGAAGGATATAAAAGAAATAAGAAAATAATGATGATGTCCAAGATAAAAATATTTTCTAGAAAAGGGGGATGGAACAGACGTTGCTAAACAGATTTTTAGGAAGATGAAGCCTGTGGAAAGGCCATTCATTGCACGTTTTCAATTCCAGGAATGGTAATGCTTTAAAGGAAACTTTCAGTGAGTAAGTAGTGGGGGGATGGGGAAGCATTTTAAGTCGTTCAACAATGAGTGATGAGGAAGTTGAGTAGTGATTGTAGACTTCTTTTAATAAAATTTACTTATTAAAATTTTACAAAAGAATGGCAATGATGCTAACTTTAAGTTAAATATTATTTTGGAAGACCCGAGATTTTTACCTAAGCAGAAAGTTTAGGGAAAGAGTGACAATGTGAAAAAATCTTTGATGAATTAAGCTTCTCGAGAGATTATAGGGAGATAGAGTTAATGCACACTAGAAGACTTAGCCCTGAAAAGAATACTTCTTTTCCCTGAACAAAGACAATGTGCCAGTGCGTTAAATATGAAGAGAATGAGGTGCAGAGAAAAGTGAAGTCAAAGAATTTGCAGTAAATGGCACTTCACTATTTTATAACACCACAAGTGAGGTTCTGTTAAAAATGAGGGTAGACAAATGGATTTGGTGCTTGAGGATAGAAGCATTTCCAAAGAACATATGATAACACAGGTTTTGAACTGTACAAGTCCATATATAAGTGGAATTTTTTTCAAGGAGTACTGTAAATTCATTTTCTCTTATGATTTTCTTAATATTTTCTCTAGATTTATTATAAAAATACAGTATATAAAACACAGAGCATACAAAATATGTATTAATAGCCTGCTATCGCTAAGGCAACAGTAGACTCTTAATAGTTAGGTTTTGGGGGAGTCAGATGTTATATGCAGATTTTCACTTGCATGGAGAGTCAATGCCCATAACCCCTGTGTTGTTCAAGGGCCAATTGTAAGAATAAACTTTATACCTATGAATATTATTTCATTAATATTCAGGTAGTAAGTCTTTATGATTCTAATCTATCATGTGAAAATAATTTTAAAGAATATAAACTTAAAATAATAAGGATATTTAAACGATGCATATGTGCTAAAAATGAATTCGCCAATAAAGTTAGAGACCTAGCAAACTGGGCGAGGATGCTGGCAATACATAAACAGCTGAGCATGCTTAAATGTTGACAGGAAAATTCTGGTTGTGACAAAGGAAAGCATTCTGGAAATTGTTACTATCGACAAAGTATTTGTTTTAAATCATGTTGACTACAAAGATATTTTGATCGTTCCCTGTGTGCACATACTTAGAAATCAGGAAAAATCTAATGCATCATGAATTTATAATTCCTAAAAGAAAATTCCAACTCCTACTGGATCTCAAGGGGGAAAAAATAACTGCTGGAGCATTCTGTGTGGTCAACATTAAGTGAATATTATTTTATATTAATAAAACGGCTGTTCTCTTTGATTCTAGAAGTTTTTGGTTTTGATTTTTAGATTACGTATTGATAGTAAAGGTGAGTTATCAGTGGAAGAATATAGGAGGAGGGTATTTTTATTTTTATCCTTTCTAAAACTTAGTAGAAAACTTTAGAAAACTTATTGCCAAGGGGAAATCCGAACTACTTTTTTTTGCCCTAAAGTTGTATATAAGAGCATAAGTAATATTCAGGATAAGACACATTTATCTCTTCAATTATTTGCTGAGCCACTACCACAACTATATCATATAAATGAAGTTGAATGAAAGCAAAAGCCAAAAAATATGCTTCAATATTTATGTAAAAATATAAAGCATTTAAAACGTACAGTTTAGAGGCACCCAAGTGGCTCATTAGGTTGAGCAGCCTTGATTTCAATTCAGATCATGATCTCGTGGTTGTGAGATCAAGCCCTGCATGAGACTCCACGCTGAGCATGGAGCCTTCTTGGGATTGCCTCTCTCCCTCTCTCTCTGCCCCTCCATGCTTGTGTTCTCTCAAAAGTAAACAAACATTTAAAAAATAAAATTTATAGTTTATCTGATAGATCATTTAGTACATTTCTAGTGGTAACCATAGATGTCTTTTTTTAACATGACTGTGATTATTGTAGATTGAGGAATAGTAGAGTAAATTTATTTCATATGAAGCATGCCAACAAGAGAATTTGGGAAACTTTAGTAACTTATTGACAACCCTCAGTGGATTAAGTAAGTAAGAGGCAGAATATATCTGCATTCTTAACTATTTTCTCTTAGACACATTGCTTGAAGTCTGATTCCTAATATATTCTAGACAGCAGTAACCCTAATATTTAATCTTACTGTCAAGGAAATTCAGTCTTTCAACTCATTTAGCCAGATAATCCATATGGAATCAAATGATTATTTAAAAATATATCTATGCTAATAACTGAAGTCCAGTGAAAACCATTCTTGTTATTTTGAAGCTATTATTGTCAGAAGTTTTCTCGTTCTTTCAAAATGTATAGAAAATATTTATTTTCCCCTTCTATATTAATATAGAAAGTTTTAAAGAAAAACAATCTATGAACAACAGGCTTGGTTTTCTTTTCTCATAGCATTTAGAATGTGCAATTACAACTCAGTCTATGCAAAATAATATTGCTGATAGCCCTCAATACCTTTTCTCCTACTTTCTTTTTTAAATATGAAATTTATTGTCAAGTTGGTTTCCATACCACACCCAGTGCTCACCCCAACAGATGCCCTCCTCAATACCCATCACCCACCCTCCCCTCCCTACCACCTCCCATCAACCCTCAGTTTGTTCTCAGTTTTTAAATGTCTCTTATGGTTTGGCTTCCTCCCTCTCTCACCTTTTTTTTTTTCCCTTCCCCTCCCCCATGGCTTTCTGTTAAGTTTCTCAGGATCCACATAAGAGTGAAAACATATGGTATTTGTCTTTCTCTCTATGACTTATTTCACTTAGCTTAACACTCTCCAATTCCATCCACGTTGCTACAAAGGGCCATATTTCGTTTTTTCTCATTGCCATGTAGTACTCCATTGTGTATATAAACCACAATTTCTTTACCCATTCATCAGTTGATGGACATTTAGGCTCTTTCAATAATTTTGCTATGTTGAAAGTGCTGCTATAAACATTGGGGTACAAGAGCCCCTATGCCTCAGCGCTCCTGTATCCCTTGGGTAAATTCCTAGCAGTGCTACTGCTGGGTCATAGGGGAAGTCTATTTTTTAATTTTTTGAGGAATCTCCACACTGTTTTCCAGAGCAGCTGCACCAGTTTGCATTCCCACCAACAGTGCAAGAGGGTTCCTCTTGCACATCCTCTCCAGCATCTCTAGTCTCCTGATTTGTTCATTTAGCCACTCTGACTGGCGTGAGGTGATATCTGAGTGTGGTTTTGATTTGTATTTCCCTGATGAGGAGCGACGTGGAGCATCTTTTCATGTGCCTGTTGGCCATCCGGATGTCTTCTTCAGAGAAGCGTCTATTCATGTTTTCTGCCCATTTCTTCACTGGATTATTTGTTTTTTGGGTGTGGAGTTTGGTGAGCTCTTTATAGATTTTGGATACTAGCCCTTTGTCCGATATGTCATTTGCAAATATCTTCTCCCATTCCATTGGTTGCCTTTTAGTTTTGTTGATTGTTTCCTTTGAAGTGCAGAAGCTTTTTATCTTCATGAGGTCCCAATAGTTCATTTTTGCTTTTAATTCCCTTGCCTTTGGGGATGTGTCAAGTAAGAAATTGCTCCGGCTGAAGTCAGAGAGGTTTTTCCCTGCTTTCTCCTCTAGGGTTTTGATGGTTCCCTGTCTCACATTGAGGTCCTTTATCCATTTTGAGTTTATTTTTGTGAATGGTGTCAGAAAGTGGTCTAGTTATATTCTTCTGCATGTTGCTGTCCAGTTCTCCCAGCACCATTTGTTAAAGAGACTGTCTTTTTTCCATGGGATATTCTTTCCTGCTTTGTCAAAGATTACTTGGCCATACCTTTGTGGGTCTACTTCTGGGGTTTCTATTCTATTCCATTGGTCTATGTGTCTGTTTTTGTGCCAATACCATGCTGTCTTGATGATGACAGCTTTGTAGTAGAGGCTAAAGTCTGGGATTGTGATGCCTCCCGCTTTGGTCTTCTTCTTCAAAATTACTTTGGATATCGGGGTCTTTTGTGGTTCCATACAAATCTTAGGATTGCTAGTTCTAGCTTCAAGACTGCTGGTACAATTTTGATTGGGATTGCATTGAATGTGTAGATAGCTTTGGGTAGTATTGACATTTTAATGATATTTATTCTTCCAATCCATGAGCATGGAATGTTTTTCCATTTCTTTATATCTTCTTCAATTTCCTTCATAAGCTTTCTATAGTTTTCAGCATACAGATCTTTTACATCTTTGGCTAGGTTTATTCCTAGGTATTTTATGCTTCTCAGTGCAATTGTGAATGGGATCAGTTTCTTTATTTGTCTTTCTGTTGCTTCATTATTAGTGTATAAGAATGCAACTGATTTCTGTACATTGATTTTGTATCCTGCGACTTTGCTGAATTCATGTATCAGTTCTAGCAGACTTTTGGTGGAGTCTATAGGGTTTTCCATGTATGATTGTCATCTGCAAAAAGTGAAAGCTTGACTTCCTCTTTGCCAATTTTGATGCCTTTAATTTCCTTTTGTTGTCTGATTGCAGATGCTAGAACTTCCAACACTATATTAAACAACAGCGTTGGAAGTGGACATCCCTGTCGTGTTTCTGATCTCAGGGGGAAAGCGTTCAGTTTTTCCCCATTGAGGATGATATTAGCTGTGGGCTTTTCATAATGGGTTTTATGATGTGTAAGTATGTTCCTTCTATCCTGACTTTCTCGAAGGTTTTTATTAAGAAAGAATGCTGAATTTTGTCAAATGCTTTTTCTGCATCAATTGACAGGATCATATGGTTCTCTTCTTTACTTTTATTAATGTGATGTATCACATTGATTGATTTGCAAATGTTGAACCAGCCCTGCATCCCAGGAATGAATCCCACTTGATTGTGGTGAATAATCTTTTTATATGCTGTGGAATTCAATTTGCTACTATTTTATTGAGGATTTTTGCATCCATATTCATCAGGGATATTGGCCTGTAGTTCTCTTTTTTTTTTTTTTTTTTTTTTTTTTTTTACTGGATCTCTGGTTTAGGAATCAAAGTAATTCTGGCTTCATAGAATGAGTCTGGAAGTATTCTTCCCTTTCTATATTTTGGAACAGCCTGAGAAGGATAGGCATTATCTCTGCTTTAAATGTCTGGTAGAATTCCCCTGGAAAGCCATCTGGTCCTGGACTCTTATCTGTTGGGAGATTTTTGATAACTGATTCAATTTCTTTGCTGGTTATGGGTCTGTTCAAGTTTTCTATTTCTTTCTGTTTGAGTTTTGGAAGTGTGTGGGTGCTTAGGAATTTGTCCATCTTCCAGGTTGTCCAGTTTGTTGGCATATAATTTTTCATAGTATTCCCTGATAATTGCTTGTATCTCTGAGGGATTGGTTGTAATAATTACATTTTCATTCATGATATTATCTATTTGTGTCATCTCCCTTTTCTTTTTGAGAAGCTTGGCTAGAGGTTTATTAATTTTGTTTATTTTTACAAAAAAAAAAACAACTCTTGGTTTCATTGATCTGCTCTACCGTTTTTTTAAGATTCTATATTGTTTATTTTTGCTCTGATCTTTATTATTTCTCTTCTTATGCTGGATTTGGGGTGTCTTTGCTGTTCTGCTTCCAGTTCCTTTAGGTGTGCTGTTAGATTTTGTATTTGGGATTTTTCTTGTTTCTTGAGATAGGCCTGGATTGCAATGTATTTTCCTCTCAGGACTGCCTTCCCTGCATCCCAAAGCATTTGGATTGTTGTATTTTCAGTTTCATTTGTTTCCATTTATTTTTTTAAATTTCTTCTCTAATTGCCTAGTTGATCCATTAATTCTTTGTAGAGTGTTCTTTAACCTCCATGCTATTGGAGGTTTTCGGGATTTTTTCCTGTGGTTGATTTCAAGATTCATAGCATTGTGGTCTGAAAGTGTGCATGGTATGATCTCAATTCTTGTATACTTATGAAGGGCTGTTTTGTGACCCAGTATGTGATCTATCTTAGAGAATGTTCCATGTGCACTTGAGGAGAAAGTATTTTCTGTTGCTTTGGGATGCAGAGTTCTAAATATATCTGTCAAGTCCACCTGTTCCAATGTATCATTTAGGGCCCTTGTTTCTTTATTGATCCTGTGTCTAGATGATCTGTCCATTGTTGTAAGTGGGGTATTAAAGTCCCCAGCAATTACCACATTCTTATCTATAAGGATGCTTATGTTTGTGATTAATTGTTTTATATAATGGGAGCTTCCGTGTTTGGTGCATAGACATTTATCATTGTTAGCTCTTCCTAATGGATAGACCCTGTAATTATTACATAATGCCCTTCTTCATCTCTTGTTACAGCCTTTAATTTAAAGTCTAGTTTGTCTGATATAAGTATGGCTACTCCAGCTTTCTTTTGACTTCTAGTAGCATGATAGATAGTTCTCCATCCCCTCACTTTCAATCTGAAGGTGTCCTCAGGTCTAAAATGAGTCTCTTGTAGACAGCAAATGGATGGGTCTTGTTTTTGTATCCATTCTGATACCCTCTGTCTTTTGGTTGGAGCATTTAGTCCATTTACATTCAGTGTTATTATAGAAAGATATGGGCCAAGAGTCACTGTGATGTCTATAGGTTTCATGCTTGTAGTGGTGTCTCTGTTACTTTGTGGTCCTTGCAACATTTCACTAACAGAATCCCCCTCAGGATCTCTTGTAGGGCTGGTTTAGTGGTGATGAATTCCTTCAGTTTTTGTTTATTTGGGAAGACCTTTATCTCTCCTTCTATTCTGAATGACAGACTTGCTGGATAAAGGATTCTCAGCTGCATATTTTTTCTGTTCATCACATTGAAAATTTCCTGCCATTCCTTTCTGGCCTGCCAAGTTTCAGTTGATAGGTCTGTCACTAGTCTTATCAGTCTCCCTTTATATTTTAGAATGTGTTTATCCCTAGCTGCTTTCAGAACTTTCTCTTTATCCTTGTATTTTGCCAGTTTCACTATGATATGTTGTGCAGAAGATCAATTCAAGTTACGTCTGAAGGGAGTTCTCTGTGCCTCTTGAATTTCAATGTCTTTTTCCTTCCCCAGATCAGGGAAGTTCTCAGGTATGATATGTTCATGTACACCTTCAGCCCCTTTTTCTCCCTCTTCCTCTTCTGGAATTCCTATTATACGGATATTGTTGCATTTGAGAGAATCTCAGCAATAGATTCTCTGCTGTCCTCTATACTTTTTTGAAGCCCAGCGACTGATTTTATGACTATTATTCTAAAATTCATGTCCTGTTATATTTCTTAAATAGTTTTTGATCCATTTGTTAGCTGTCTCTACTTCCTGGAGTTTCTTTTGAGGAGAATTCTTCCGTGTCGTTATTTTGGATAGTCCCTGTGGTGGTGTGGAACTGCAGGGCACTTCCTCTGTGCTGTCTGGAGTAACTTGTGTTGGTGTGCGTGACCGCAGTCAGACCTGATGTCTGTCCCCAGCCCACCACTGGGGCCACAGTCAGACTGGTGTGTACCTTATCTTCCCCTCTCCCAGAGGCAGGAGTCACTGTGGAGTGTTGTGGCCCCTGTCTGGGCTAATTGCACACTGCCAGGCTTGTGTTGCTACTTTAATGGGATCTGGCATATTCGCGGGGGTGGATCTGCAAGGTGCACAGGGGCGTGAAGGGCAGGCTCAGCTCAGTCTGTGGTCCCCTGCAGGAGGGGCCCTCCAGCACCTGGAGGGAGGCTGACCCATCAGAGGGATGGATCCACAGAAGCACAGCGTTGGGTGTTTGCATGGTGCAAGCAAGTTCCGTGAGGAGAACTGGTTCCCTTTGGAATTTCAGCTGGGGGATGGGAGAGGGAGATGGTGCTTGCCAGTGCCTTTGTTCCCCGCAGAGATGCGCTCTGTCTTGCAGGGCTCAACACATTTCCCTCCCAGTGTCCTCTCACCCTCCTGCTCTCCAAGCAGAGCTGTTGACTTGTAACATTCCAGATTTTAAGTCCCACTGGCTGTCAGAATTCACAGAGTCTGGCCCCTCTGCTTTTGCAAGCCAGGTTTCAGGGGCTCTGCCTTGCCCAGTGGGCTGCCCGTTAACCACCCCGGCTCCCTCCTGCCAGTCCGTGTAGCCCGCACTGCCTCTCTGTCCTTCCTACCCTCTTCCCTGGGCTTCTCGTCTATGCTTGGCTCCAGAGAGTCTGTTCTGCTGCTCTTCTAGCGGTTTTCTGGGTTATTTAGGCAGATGTGGGTGGAATCTAAGTGAGCCTAGCGTCCTCCTACACCGCCATCTTCTCCAATAATCCACAGTTTCTCCTACTTTTAACTAATTTTCTTCAGATCATTCATGCATTATCACCCCGTAAATAATTATTATGGTTATATAGGATTTATTAATATAGAGGAAGAATAAAATGGTAAGATAAAGGAAAATAACTAAGAAATGCAAAATGGAAAACTGAAAAAAATTATTAGGATTGGTTACTTCCTATTAGAGAAAAAAATATTTTCAGTAAAAGGATCTTTTCTGTAGAAGGGAAAACTCAGGTAGAGCTTGAGATATGAAAGTTAAGTTAGAGTGAAACTGTAAAATAGCTCTAAGCCCTTAGCCTTCATGCTTCAAATTTGACAGAAATTATGTATAATACTGTGATCTTTTTGGTTATGTGATATTATTTTATAAGTTCACAAATACAAAGGGGTAGAATTATTTAAGGCCACATCAGAACATTGATTATGCCACCTATTTGCTCTTAATCTTTCCTTTTCATGACCTACAGAGGAAGAAAATTCACTTAAAAAAAATTCCAAAACCTAGTCTTCAGGTCTTTTATAATCTAACCCTAATCTACATCTCTCTCTTAACCTTTTGTTGCTCCCCAGATCCATCACCCTGAATGTAAATTTCTCCTATTTACTTTTTCAAAATTACAAATTCTTCTGTGACAATTCAGAAAACTGTCAAACTTTTTGTCTCAGTGCTAATGACACCTCTATAATCTAATAGCATATAGTTATCTTCTTATGATAGCATTTACAATTTAGATTATGATTCTTTACACACTTGTCTCCATGAAAAGGACAATATCATTAATCTTTATATCACAAGTGCCTGTATGCTACCTGACAATACACGATAAGTAAATATCTCTTGGATGAGTAAATTAAATAACACCACATTCTTCTTTATGTTTCCTTATAACTTGTTTTTTTTTCTGTTACTTTTGAGCTTCATCACCCAAATAAGAGGTATAAAAAACCTCAAAACCCATTATATGTCTTTGAAAATTGCAGAAGTCTTTGTTTTATTACTCTACACTTTAGTCTTTCTTTTTAATAAATTTAAGTACAAAGGCCAATTACATTGGTGTCTGGATACTCATCACTATCATAAAAATGTCACCTTGATAGTACTTGTTAATCATAGAATCTTTTTCTTCTTTTTAGTTCTAGAAGATAAGTGATAATTGTGTATCCCTTTTGTGCTGTGCCCTACTCTTTTACATGAAGTAATTTCTCATCTTCTCAGGATTTAGGTGATTATATAGCAAGATTAATTATGTGCAAGAATTCCTATTTCCAGTTGTGTAATAACTATGTATCTCTTTGCAGAGTACTTGACTTTTCTTTATGAGGCTGTGACTGTGATATAGGTCATTCATTTAGATTCACAACTACTAGGAATCATCTTGTCTTTATATAGAAGAGGAAGTTACTTAATAGCTATGAACAGAATAATGTGTTTGGAAAAATATTCACTTAAAGAATTTAAGAATGTAAATGCTCTTTTCTCAAAGAAATAAAAGATATTTATCCCTTATTTTAATGAGCAACATTTTAGCTATTCCTTTTTTCTTTTGTCCCTACCTTTTTTTCTCAAGTTGTTGAGCAACTACTCTTATTACCACTTTGATAAATATTAATTGAACAAATTAAAAAGGAAGAAATTCTTGAAGATCTGTTTTTGAAAGATTGAAAAGAAAACCATGGGGTAAGTGCATTGGTAATATGTATTAGAGTTTCAAATTAGATGTTGGCAAAATTGAATTCCAAAATAGAACTAACTATTCTTTAGTCAGGACGTGAAAGTATCTTTCTCCTTAAAATAGTAAATAGGTTATATATTTAGTGATTATATATTTCAGTTTCTTTTGAGTTTGATGGGTTAGCAACATACATGATGTCAATTTGGGGAGTTCTTATGTATTTTTAAAAGTTCCTCAGTAATAGGGTTATTGCAAGAAATGGTTGTTATTGTCAGAGAAGTAACTAAAGAGAGTTTCAATGAAGTGTTATAAGTAGAGATGAGAGAGCCAATCAGGTTTGATGATGCATCCAGGGCTTAGTAAAAATATAAAGTCATAACCACCCCTGTCCCAACACTGCAAAAAAAGGCAACTTCAGGAGTAAAGGAACTTCAGAGAGCACTGAAATCACAGGGACTTTCAAACAGAGCTGTAGTGTTTGACAGTCATAAGACAACCACTGCCAAAAGATTGTTGGCTGTAGAGAAGGTTTCTGAAGGAATATATAACAACACCTCTCTCTGCCACCTTCAAATCTTCAGCTGAAGCCTCTTGTCAGCCAAACTGTACTTGAAAATATTCCACAGAGGTCATTCTCCTGAGACCCAGAGGGAGGGGAAGGATGGGGTGCTGAATTAAAGGACCTCACAGAGGTTAGTGAGCACCCACAGTTACTTTGCAACAAAGAGCACATTTCTAATGTGGAAGATGTTCATGATTTTCAGGTTTGATTTCCACCCATTTGCATACTTGTTTACATGGTAGATCAGTGATGAAAGGTGAATAAGGACTGCTTAACTATAAACCCTGAAATCAACTTTTAAAAGCACCCTTTCACATTTGAAAAGTGTAGGCACTGGACTTTGGCAAGGAAGGAATATGTGTCTATAAGACCGTCCTTGGATACAAATGATAATAAGTTTTGAACAATTTTTCTTCAGAGATATGTTAGACCAGGGGATTAGAAGAGCTAACACATGTAAGATGGAGTTCTTAGATAACTGAAGGTAGAGTCGAATTTATTCCGATCTACTCATACCCAGGGAAATTCTTGGTGTACTTTAAGTTTTTAGTATCAGTTGCATTGAACATGACAAAATATTTTGGTTTTCAGGACTGTCACTAGGTCTCTTAGTAGGCTTAGGTAAGTCATCTACTCAGCATCATTGTCTTTGTCTATTAAGTGGGATCAGTACTTACGTAAGGTTTCTCAAGCATTACTTAAGAGTATAAATTGACTTTCATAATTCCACCATTATTTTAGATCACAAAGATCAAATATCATGATTTCTTGTGGCTCAACCTAGTTCAGTGTAATCTCCTTTGTTGCTTCTAATGTAGAACATTGAAGGAATTAAAAATTTAACAGGGGCTTTCATTTCATTTTCAGGCTTGTCAAATAATCTTAGATATTAAGACTTCAGAGGCTTAAAAGAGGATCTCAGTTTTTTTTTTATTCTTGTATTAATAAAAGCTACTAATCATTAACATGAATTGAATGTTGTTCATGTGCTCTACTCCTTGCTAAAGACCTAGGTCTGTTTGTTTTAGTTTTTTCCATGATGCAAGAAATTTAAGTTTAGGAGAATGTTTTCCTTAAAAATCAATAGAAGATTTTACAGTTGAGTAGAAAAAAGTAAATCACAGCAGTCTAATCATTTCCCCTGAACTTCATATAGGAAAATGTTGCCCCCTTGATCACTAACCATCCCCTTTCTGCTAACATTTAGATCTCTAAACTGTGTATGTTTCAACTGATTCGGCTTTTACTCTCTAAAATATAATTGCATACAGTTGTGTTTTCCTGAGATTACAATTTAATTGGGGTAGGTGTTTTTGAACTATTCAGCAACAAACTTACAGAAATATCTAATTTTGCTCTCATAGAAAGATATTCATATTAACTATGATTAGATCAATGATGTTAGCTTTGAGAGAGAATTCTTACTTTCTCATGACTTTCAGTAATCCTTTGGCATCATCAGTGTGCTGTAAATGCATGGGCAAAGTGCTATGAGAGCATTATAGTAGCAACCAAGTTTTCCTGGTTAAATTAAGAATGTGATATGGCAGTATTTATAAAGTTAGCTTTCTGGGGAAAGAAAACTCATCTCATTCTTGATAGTGGGATATTCTTTTTTTTTTAAAGGTTTTTTTTTTTTAATGTTTGTTTTTGAGAGAGAGAGAGAGAGAGAGAGAGAGAGAGAGAGAGAGAGAGAGACCGAGCATTAGTGGGGGAGGAAAAGAGAAAAGGAGACACAGAATCTGACAGAGGCTCCAGGCTCCAAGATGTCAGCACAGAGCTCAATGCGGGGCTCAAATTCATGAGCCATGAGATCATGACCAGAGCCAAAATTGTATGCTAAACTGACTAAGCCACCCAGGCACCCCAGTAGTAGGGTATTTTTAATAGTATTGTTTCTAATTTATAGAATTAGTAGAACCAAAGGGGCCTTGTAAAAGTGTCTTCATGTTTAGCTGCTGTTGATTATTTAAAGTAGGGGTTTTATAACTATAGTCCAGAGGCCAGATAATGTCCACAGCTACCTATATTTGTAAATAAAAATTTACTGGAACACAGCCACATATTATCTTACATATTGTCTTTATCTGCTTTCACACTATAATGGCAGAATTGAATAGTTGTGACAGACATGGTACGGCCCACAAAGCCTAAAATAGTTACAATTTGGCTGTTTATTTTTTTTAACATTTATTCACTTTTTGAGAGACAGAAACAGTGCATGAGTGGGAGAGGGGCAGATAGGGAGGGAGACACAGAATCCAAAGCAAGCTCCAGGCTCTGAACTGACAGCACACAGCCCGACGTGGGGCTCAAACTCACAAACCGTGAGATCATGACCTGAGCTGAAGTTGGACCCTTAACCGCCTCAGCCACCCAGGCACCCCACTATTTGCCTGTTAAAAAAAAAAGAAAAGAAAAACTGTCTTGAAGTGGTGGGTTCAATGATACAGAGGAGTAAAGACTTGGACAGTTGTAGAGCTGTCTTAGAAGCTTTATTTCACCCAGATCACATTCAGAATTCTGATTTAAATTTTGAACAGCAAAATACTTGCTGACCTACAAAAATCTCCTGCATTGAGAGCCATTTTACAATTGCTATGAATCCTGGTGGGTCAAATAAAGTGTCATTAAATACTTTATGAATCACACGGTGCCTCTTAAATGTATGACATTTACTAATAACTCCTTCTTGAGTTCACATTTGAGTGCATATATGTACTAAGTACTGGATATATCCGTGAAGAAAACACACCCAACTCCATCCCTCAGTATGTTCACTGCTTTGGAGAGATGGACAAATAAAAAGTTGAAAGCTGTGATTGTAATTATCTTCATTGTAATATTTAAAGGGCTGTATAGCCCCATAGTGAACCTAACTCCATATGCTTGAGGACGGTGAGGCACGGTGAGGTGGGAAACGATAGCAAGTGTGCTTATCTGCCTTCAAAGCGGATGGATTTTAAATTTGTTTTGGTCTTTCTTTAGTATATGAATACAAGTTTTAAGAACACATAGAAGTCTTTAGTACACAGCCATTGGTGGGATCTGATACCAGAAATACTTCCTATTCCATAGTGTGCTGAAATTCTAGTATTATGCACTCCTTTTCCACCTTTGGCTTTTGGGCAGTATAATGGTCACCTTAATGTGTCTATAAAAACACTTGGTCAAAAATTATTCTTGTTATCTGTGAGAGTTTTGGGGATGAGTTTAATATTTAAATTGCTAAATTGAGCAACACAGGTTGGATGAGGCTGACACATATTTTTTTTTTTTTATTTTTTTTTTTCAACGTTTATTTATTTTTGGGACAGAGAGAGACAGAGCATGAACGGGGGAGGGGCAGAGAGAGAGGGAGACACAGAATCGGAAACAGGCTCCAGGCTCTGAGCCATCAGCCCAGAGCCTGACGCGGGGCTCGAACTCACGGACCGCGAGATCGTGACCTGGCTGAAGTCGGTCGCTTAACCGACTGCGCCACCCAGGCGCCCCAAGGCTGACACATATTAAGAAAAGCAGTCATTTGAAGACATGAACCAAATGTCTTGCTGCCTTCCCCTGAGCAAGAGGAAACCCTTCTGTCTGACTACCTTCAGATTTACAAAAATAATCTATTTACAGAGAAATAAACAGTTATCTGTCTATCCATCTATCTATCATCTGTCTACCTGTCTATCATCTATGCAGATCTTCTAGTGTTTGTTTTCTGGAGAACCCTGATTGATACAGTTACAACTTCCTATTGGTTCCTTTAATATGTTAGATCTGAGCAGTAATCTGCCATAAATCATGTTTCAAAATGTAAATATTATGAGGGAAAGAAGATAGGAAATTACAACAAATGTCAAACTTCCCTTTTTAGGAAAAATCAACATTAGCGACATGTGTTCCCCATGATGAATGTGCAACACAAGTAGAGAAAATCAAAGGACTGGTTGTAACCAACTCCTTCCATAGTATTACAGAATTTGTGCTGTAGTTGAGTTTATTCCTTAAGTACATTTAGACAGATTTATTTAGCTAAAACTCCATATCCTTGAGATCTATGTCAGTTATGTCCACATGATACAATATTCTGACTTTGCTAAAAACAGATAGCAGAGCACATACATGGGAATAGGTGGGACAACTGAGGTAATTTAATGTAATTTATCATTGCAGTAAACTTAGTATAACAAAACTGTATATCTTATATTACTAAGAAAATTAGGGCAGATTTTACTAATTATTTCATAACTTACAGTTTTTTTTGAACATATAAAAATAGGCATACCCCAAGAATACAGAAATCTGTTTTTTTACAGCATTATTCCATATGTGAAAATATTTGATTTTCTATGACTTTGTATATAGCTAATATTTATTGGCTTTTATTGTAAGTACTAAAATGATTAATAATCAGTCTAACAGTGCAACTGGCAAATGGGTGTATGTGTGCTAATTTGTACTTTTTCCATTTTGCATTAGCAGATAATAACTGTGAATAATATAATCCCTTTAAATGAAATAAATTGTTGGGATGCCTGGGTGGCTCAGTTGGTTAAGTGTCTGACTTCAGCTCAAGTCATGATCTCCTGGTTTGTGAGTTCAAGTCCCTTGTTGGGCTCTGTGCTGACAGCTCAGAGCCTGGAGCCTGCTTCAGATTCTGTGTCTCCCTTTTTCTCTGCCCCTCCCTGAGGTGCGCGTGCATGCTCTGTCTCAAAAATAAATAAACATTAAAAAATAAACAAATTGTTTACTTTTTATTTTTTTAATGTTTATTTTTTTGAAGGAGAGACAGAGTGTGAAGCGGGGGGCGGGGGGGGGGGATGCAGAGAGAGAGGGAGACACAGAATCCAAAGCAGGCTCCAGGCTCTGAGCTGTCAGCACAGAGCCCGGTGCGAGGCTCGAAGTCACAGACCACGAGATCATGACCTGAGCCAAAGTCAGAGGCTCAAGCAACTGAGCCACCCAGGTGCCCCTTGTTTAGTTTTTTGGGGACTAATATTATACTGGCAAAACTTAGTTTCTTCTCTTGTTTTATTTTTGATTCCATGACATTGTGAAAGCTCTGGTCTAAAATCTCTGGGCTCCAATTTCTCAGCTATAAAATAAGGGGGATGGGGCATCTGGGTGTCTCAGTCTGTTAGGCGTCCGACTTCGCCTCAGGTCATGATCTCGCGGTTTGTGAGTTCGATCCCCACGTTGGGCTCTGTGCTGACAGCTCAGAGCCTGGAGCCTGCTTTGGATTCTGTGTCTCCCTCTCTCTCTGCCCCTCCCCTGCTCATGATCTGTCTCTCTCTGTCTCAAAAATAAATTTAAAGAAAATTTTTAATTTAAAATAAGAGGGATGGATTAGATTGTTTCTAGAGCTTCATCCTAAAATTCTGCTGCTTTAGTAAAATATTTTTATGCCTAATTTGTTCAGTTTTTCTCGGCATCAATCAAAATTTTCAGATAATGATCAAATATTAGTATTTTTGAAACTTAAATACATTTTTGTGCATGCATACAGATGATTCAGTACAGAATAGTCTCAATTATTTGAAAGTTTCTTTGAAAATGATGTATTCCCATGCAAAATTAGTGTTCAAACAGGTGCTTTATTACTCAATTTTGCTCAAAGTAGCCACTTCTTAAAATTATGTTCTGTTGGTTTCCTGTATGTAGATGGATGCACAAGATAAAAGGATTGCTGCAGCCTTGGCTCTATATAAATAGTCATTTTTTTTTCATTTTAAAGTTACAATAATTCATTTGGCACCTTGTAGTTATATACCTTACTGAAATATATATCTCATGCCTTGATTTTTTTTTTTCATTCTTGCTGTTCTGTTAGTTCCAACTTTCTTGGTGCAAAAACAAACTAGACTTGGTCCCCAATTTGTGGTGGTTTGAGTTAACAATTGTTTAACTTTATGAGAGTGGTCAAGTGACATGCATTCAGAAAAAAACTGTACTTCACATTTTGAATTTGGTGTTTTTCAGGCTAGCGATAGAAGTATAATACTCCCTTGTGATGCTAGGAAGTAGGGAACCCCAGCTCCCAGTCAGCCATTTGATCATGAGTATGAACAGCAAATACACTTAAAATCATTCTAAATCCATATAACCATTCTGTTTTTACTTTCAGTATACAGTAAGTTGGATGAAATATTCATGATTTTCTTATAAAACCAGATTTGCGTTAGATGGTTTTGTCCTACCATAGGTTAATGTGCTCTGAGCATGTTTAAGTTAGGCTAGGGAATGCTATGATGTTCAGTAGGTATATTAAATATGTTTCAAACTTAAAATATTTTCAACTTACAAGGAGTTTATCAAGACATAACCCCATCATACATCAAGGAAGATCTGTATGTAGTTATGTTAATCTTGAAATTCTGCCAAAGTAACAAGAAACAATAAAACTAGCATAAAGGAAATAAACAACAAATTATTGGGAGAAGAAAATTTGACAACAGAAGCTAAACGAAGCACCACTTACAGATGCAATGCATAAAATAATCACTTTTATCCTTTTTATGAATTCTTATTTTTTAATACCCTATGAAAGTTATTTCATTGATAAATTCTGATTTCCCTTAAATATATTCTCTACTATGTGTAGGCAGGGAAAATTAAAAGGTAAGTTACCTTGATTGGCAAAATGATATCCACAAACAACCTCTCTCTTTCTCTCAACACATACGCGCGCGTGCGCACACACACACACACACACACACACACACACACACACACACATTCGTAACTTCCCTAATCCTTTCAGACTGTAGTTATTTTAGTATCATGCAAAGAAACAGACCACTTATGGGGCGACTGGGTGACTCAGTTGGTTAAGCGTCTGACTTCGCTCAGGTCATGATCTCACAGTTTGTGAGTTCGAGCCCCGCGTCGGGCTCTGTGCCGACAGCTTGGAGCCTGGAGCCTGCTTCGGATTCTGTGTCTCCCTCTCTCTGCTCCTCACCCGCTCACACTCTCTCTCCATCTCTCAAAAATAAATAAACATTAAAAAAAATTTTAAAAAAGAAACAGACCACTTATGAAATACTGCAAAGAAATAATGCTTCTTTTCAATACTTGCAAGAGTTTTAAGTTTTCTGGAAAGCCTTGTGATGGTCACTCTCATAGCATCGTGTACTTTTTAATACATTCATAAAAATTAGAATTTTACATTTATTATTGAAATCATATTTATCTTCCCTACACCTACCTTATAAGTTTCATTTGAGCATGGAGTGTTATTTGTGTGTTCATCATTGCATTCTCTTCATCGAACTACGTGGAAGAGGAGCTCAAGACTGTCAAATTAATAAAGGATGTGTGGTTCCAATGTTAGGGTTTAGTAAAAACAGATGGAATTAAAAGATAATCAGGTATTCTATCAGTACAAAGATTTTATGATATTTATAAATATCAGGCAAGAGATATCATTATCTTCCTATCTGTCAAACTTGGAGGATGGTCTCATAATGGATGGAAGATTGCCAAGACGTCTTCTAAAATTGCTTCTAGGTTAAGATTGTATCCAACAAAAGGGCATATTTAGTGAGTTACTGGATCAAATGATGTACATGACTTATAATAGTTTATATTACCTATATACTTTAAGTATGAAGGTATTTGATTTTTGATAATAGTCATCCTAACAGGTGTGAGATGACATCTCAATATACTTTTGATTGCCTTCGTCTGATGACTAGTAAAGTTGAGCACCTTTCCATATACCTGTTGGCCATTTATCTATCTTTGAAGAAATGTCTACAAAGGTCTTTTGCTCATTTTTTAATTGAGTTATTTGTGGGTTTGTGGGGCTTTTTTGGTTTTTTGTTTTTTGTTTTTTTGTCGTTGCAGCAGAGTTGTATGAATTCTTTGTATAATTTATTTATCCTTTATCAGGTATATGGTTTACAAATATTTTTTTACCAAACTGTAGGTTGCCTTTTCATTCTGTTGACTATTTACTTTGCTGGGCAGAAGCTTTTTAGTTTGATGTAATCCCATTTGTCTGTCGTTTCGTTGTTTGTTACTTTTGGTGTTACAGCTAAGAAATCATCACCAAGGCCACTGTCAAGAAAATGTTTTCCTATGTTTTCTTCTTGGAGTTGTACAGTTTCAGGTCTTAGGTTAGAGGCTTTTTTGTTTGTTTTGTTTTTTGTTTTTATCCATTCTGAGGTGAATTTTGCGTATGGTATAAGTTAAGGGTCCAATTTCAGTATTTTGCAAATGGATATCTAGTTTTCTCAGAACCATTTTTCAAAGGAATGGTCCAATCCCCATTGTGTATTTTTGGCTCCCAAGTCAAAGATCAGTTAATTTTACATGTGCAGATTGATTTCTGAGCTCTCTGTTCTCTTCCACTGGTCTAAATGTCTATTTTTATACCATTACCAAACTGTTTTGATTGCTACTGCTTTGAAATATGTTTTAACACTTTTAAAATATTTATTTATTTATTTATTTTTTTTTGAGAGAGACAGGGAGACACAGAATCTGGAACAGGCTGCAAGCTCTGAGCTGTCAGCACTGAGCCCAATGCAGGGCTTGAACCCACAAGTGGTGAGATCATGACCTGAGTTGAAGTTGGACGCTTAACCTACTAGGCCAACCAGGTGCCCCTGTAATATGTTTTGAAAAGAGGAAATGGAATGACTCCATCTTCTTGTTCTTACTCAGAATTGGTTTTGGCTATTTGGTGTCTTTTATGCTTCTAATAATTTTAGAATTTTTTTTATTATGTCTGTAAAATGACACTGTATTTTCATAATATTGCATTAAATTTGAAGATGGCTTTGGGTACTATGGACATTTTAAAAACAGGAATTCTTTTAAATCATGAACACAAGATACCTTTCCATTTATTTATATTTTAAATTTTCTTTTATATTTTATGGTGTTCAGTGTACCAGTTTTTCACCTCATTGGCTAAAGTTATTCCTAAATGTTTAATTCTTTTTGTTGCTATTATAAGTAGAATTGTTTTCTTGATTTCATCTTCAAATAGCTCATCGTCAGTGTATAGAAAGGATGGTCTACCACACACAAAACAATCAGTGTGATACACATTAAGGTAATGCAAGTTAAAAATCTCATGATCTGATAGGGGCAGAAGACATGAACAGACATTTTTAAATATAAGACATCCAGATACCTAACAGATACATAAAAAGATGTTCAGCATCACTCATCGTTAGGGAAATACAAGTCAAAATCATGATAAGATACCACCTCACACCTGTCAGAATGGCTAAAATTAACAACACAGGAAACAACAGATGTTGGTGAGGATGTGGAGAGAGGGGAACCCTCTTGCACTATTTATGGGAATACAAATTGATGCAGCCACCCTGGAAAATAGTATGGAGGTTCCTCAAAAAGTTAAAAATATAACTACCCTATGACCCAGCAATTGCACTACTAGATATTTAACAAAGATCAAAAATACTGAACCAAAGGAGTATATGTAGCCAAACTATGGAAAAAGCCCAAATGTCCATCAACTGATGAATAATTAAAGAAGAGGTGGTGGTGTCTACATATATATACACACATATACAGACACACATGCATGCATCACATATACAAAAAGGAATATTAGCCATCAAAAAGAATTAAATGTTACCATTGTCAATGATATGGATGGAGCTAGAGTATATCATGCTAAGTGAAATTAGTCAGTTAGAGAAAAACAAATATATTATTTCACTCATATGTGGCATTTAAGAAACAAAACAGATGAACATAGAGTAAGAGAAAAAAAGAGACGCAAACCATAAGAGACTCTAACTATAAAGAGCAAACTGAGTGTTGCTGGAGGGGAGGTGGGCAGGGGGATGAACTAGATGGCTGATGAGTATTAAGGAGGGCACTTGTGATAAGCACTGGGTGTTACATCTAAGTGATTAATTACTAAATTTTACTCCTGAAACCAATACTATACTATATGTTCACTAATTAGAAGTCAAATGAAAATTTGAAAATAAAAATCACATCATCTCAATAGATGCATGTAAAGCATTTGACAAAATTTAACACACTTTTATAATAGAAACTATCAATAAATTAGGTATAGAAAGAACTTAGCACAATAAAATCTGTCTATGAAAATCCCAAAAACTGAAGGATTTTCAAGAATTAGAAAATAAGCAAAGACGCTCACTCCCACTGCTTCTGTTCAACAGAATACTGGAAGTCTTAGAGTTTTTAGGAATCAGAAAAAGAAATAAAACACTAAAATCACAAGTACAATAATTTCTGTTTGGAGATAACATGTTTATATATTTATACCATACATCCAAAGACCTAAAGGCTCCATCACAAAGCTGTTATAACTAATAAATGAATTTAATAATGTGTCAGGTTTATAATCAACATACAGTAATTGTCTTTAAAAGAATCATATCGGTTACTCTTCACTTACCTATTTATATTTTGGAATATATCAAGTCTCTGGTTGCATGGAATCACCATTACCAGGAATCTTTTTTTGTTTGTTTTTCTAAGACTTTAACATTTTAGAGCAGTTTAAAGTTTACAACAAACTTTAGAGGAAGATGCCAAGATTCCCCACCTTCTTGTCTCCATACATGGGCAGCTTCATTCCTATCAACAATACTCATCAAAATGGTGCATTTATTTACCTATGATGAACCCACTGTGACACATTATAATCATTCAGAGTTCACAGTTTACCTTAGGGTTCATTCTTGGTCTTACACTTTCTATGGTTTTGGACAGATATATAATGATATGTATCCATTATTATAATACCACACAGTATTTTCACTGAGTAAAAATATTCTGTGCTCTGCCTATTCACCTCTCTCACCTCTGGCAACCACTGATCTTTTTATTATCTCTACAGTTTTGCCTTTCCCAGAACGTCATGTCATTGAAATTGCATACTATATAGCCTTCTCAGATTGGATATTTTCATTTAGTAATACAAATTTAAATTTACTCCATATCTTTTGATGGCTTAATACTTCATTTCTTTTTAATGCTGAATAATATTTAATTGTCTGGATATACCACAGTTTATTTATCCATTGAAAACTTAAAGGCATCTTGTTTGCTTCCAAGTTTGGGCAGTTATGAGCAAAGCTGCTATAAACATCTGCGTGCAGATTTTTGTCTGGACATATGTTTTCATATCCTTTGGGTAGATCCCAAGTACTGTGACTGCTGCATTATATGGTAAGAATATATTTATTTTTTTAAGAAACCACCAAACTGTTTTCCAAAGCTACTGTACTATTTTCATTCCCATCAGCAGTGTATGAGAGTTCCTGTTGTTATACACCTCACTATCATTTGTTGTCAGTATTCTCAACTTTGGCCATTCCAAAATATCTGTAGTGGTTTCTCATTGTTTTAATTTTCATTTCCCTGATAATATATGATGTGGAGGTTCTTTTGGTATGATATTTAGCCATCTGTATACCTTATTTGGTGAGATGTGTGTTAAGTTTTTTAGCCAATTTATTTATTTATTTATTATTATTTTTTAATATGAAATTTATTGTCAAATTGGTTTCCATACAACACCCAGTGCTCATCCCAACAGGTGCCCTCCTCAATACCCATCACCCACCCACTCCGCCCTCCCACCCCCCATAAACCCTCAGTTTGTTCTCAGTTTTCAGGAGTATCTTATGGTTTGGCTTCCTCCCTCTCTAACCTTTTTTTTTTTTTCCTTCCCTTCCCCCATGGTCTTCTGTTAAGTTTCTCAGGATCCACAAGAGTGAAAACATATGGAATCTGTCCTTTTCTGTATGACTTATTTCACTTAGCATAACACTTTCCAGTTCCATCCACATTGTTACAAAAGGCCATATTTCATTCTTTCTCATTGTCAAGTAGTATTCCATTGTGTATATAAACCATAATTTCTTTACCCATTCATCAGTTGATGGACATTTAGGCTCTTTCAATAATTTAGCTATTGTTGAGAATGCTGCTATAAACATTGGGGTACAAGTGCCCCTATGCATCAGCACTCCTGTATCCCTTGGGTAAATTCCTAGCAGTGCTACTGCTGGGTCATAGGGTAGGTCTATTTTTAATTTTTTGAGGAACCTCCACACTGTTTTCCAGACAGGCTGCACCAGTTTGCATTCCCACCAACAGTGCAAGAGGGTTCCCGTTTCTCCACATCCTCTCCAGCGTCTATAGTCTCCTGTTTTGTTCATTTTAGCCACTCTGACTGGTCAGAGGTGATATCTGAGTGTGGTTTTGATTTGTATTTCCCTGATGAGGAGCGACATTGATCATCTTCATGTGCCTGTTGGCCATCCGGATGTCTTCTTTAGAGAAGTGTCTATTCATGTTTTCTGCCCATTTATTCACTGGATTATTTGTTTCTTGGGTGTGGAGTTTGGTGAGCTCTTTATAGGTTTTGGATACTAGCCCTTTGTCCGATATGTCATTTGCAAATATGTTTTCCCTTTCCATTGGTTGCCTTTTAGTTTTGTTGATTGTTTCCTTTGCTGTGCAGAAGCTTTTTATCTTCATGAGGTCCCAATAGTTCATTTTTGCTTTTAATTCCCTTGCCTTTGGGGATGTGTCAAGTAAGAAATTGCTCTGGCTGAGGTCAGAGAGGTTTTTCCCTGCTTTCTCTTCTAGGGTTTTGATGGTTTCCTGTCTCACATTCAGATCCTTTATCCATTTTGAGTTTATTTTTGTGAATAGTGTAACAAAGTGGTCTAGTTGTATTCTTCTGCATGTTGCTGTCCAGCTCTCCCAGCACCATTTGTTAAAGAGACTGTCTTTTTTCCATGGGATATTCTTTCCTGCTTTATCAAAGATTACTTGGCCATACTTTTGTGGGTCTACTTCTGGGGTTTCTATTCTATTCCACTGGTCTATGTGTCTGTTTTTGTGCCAATACCATACTATATAGAATCTAGCCCATTTTAAACATGATTATTTTCTTATTGTTGTGTTTTAAGAGGTTTTTGTATTTTCTGGAATAATAACCCCTTATGAAAGAGGTCTTGAAAATATTTTCTCCCAGTCTGTGGCTTGCCTTTTAATTCTCTTGATACTGTCTTTTGAGTAGCAGAAGTTATAAATTAAATGGACTCCAGGTTATCAATTATTTTTTCATGACTAGTCTGGTGTTATATCTAAAAAGTCAACCTTACACTCAGTGTCATCTAAATTTTCTTGTATGTTGTCTTCTAGGAGTATTAGAGTTTTGAATTTTATATTTAGGCCTGTTGTACACTGAGTTAATTTATGTGAAGAGCATAAGGTCTGTCTCTAGATTCATCATTTTGCATGTAGATGTCCAGTTCTTCTAGCAGCATTTATTGAAGAAACTATCTTTGCCCCATTGCGTTTCCTTTGCTTCTTTGTTAAAAAGTCAATTGACTAAATTTTTCATATCTATCTCAGGACTTTCTATTTTGTTCCATTTATTTATTCTGTCACCAATAACACACTCTTGATTACTGTAGCTTTCTAGTAAGCTCTGAGGTCAATTATGTCAGTCCTCCAACTTTTCTCTTCGTCAATATTATGTTATTCTGAGTCTTTTCCTTCTCCCTATAAACTATGGGACCAGTTTATCAATATTGATGAAAAAACTTGAGATAAATTATGACTGGGATTACATTTAATTTGTATTAAATTGGGAAAAATTGACATCTTGGCAATATTGAATCTTCTTCTCCATGAACATGGTTAGGCATACAATTATTAGCTTTTCCTTCGATTTTATTCAACATACTTTTGTAGTTTTCTTCAGCTAGATCTTTCATATTTTTGTTAGACTTATACCTAAGTGTTTCATTTTTGGAGAACTTATGTAAATACTGCATATTTATTTTCAACTCCCACCTGTTCATTGCTGGTATGTAGGAAATCAATTAATTTTGTATATTAACCTTATGCCATATAGTATATATGATAACTATCATTTTCTGAGAATGGAAACAGTTTTATATTCACCTTTCCAATCTGTATGTATTTTTATTTCCTTTTCTTAGCCTTACTGCCTTAGCAAGAATTTCCAGTACAATGTTGAAAAGAAGTGATGAGAGGTATATTCTTGACTTCTACCTGATCTTAGTGGAAAAGTTTTGAATTTCTCATCTTTGAGTATAATGTTAGCTGTAGGTTTTTTGTAAATAGCATCTGTCAGGTTGGGAAATTTCCCTCTATTCTTAATTTACTAAGAGTCTGTCACGATTCATAAGTTGTTTTTCTGCATCTATTGATAAAATCATGTGATTTTTTGTTTCAGCTTGTTGATGTAGTCAACAAGCTGAACAAGGATGAATTGATTTTCAAATGTTGAACCAACCTTGCAAACCCAGAATAAATCCCACTTGATTGTGGCATATAATTATTTTTATGCTTTATCAGGTTCAATTTGCTAATATTTTGTTGAGTATTTTTGCATCTATGTTCATGAAAGAAATTAGTTTGTAGTTTTCTTCTAATGTCTTTGCTTTTGGTACTAGGGTAATGCTGGTTTCATATAAATAATTGAAAAAGTATTCCCCCTGCTCTATACTTTGAAAGAGATTATACTTTGAAAGAGAATTGGTATAATTTCTTCCCTAAATGTTTGTTTATATTCATCAGTGAACCCATCTGGACCTTGTGTTTTCTGTTTTATAAGACTGATTATTCAATTTATTTGATACATACAGTCCTGTTCAGATAATCTATTTCCTCTTGTTTTTTTTTTTTTTTTTCACCTTGCACCTTTCAAAGAATTGGTCCATTTTATGTTACCAAATTTGTAGGCCTAAACGTGTTCATAGTATTCCTTTATTATCCTTTTAATTTCCATGGTATTTGTAGTGATGTCCTTTCTTTCATTTTTTTTTTTATTTTATTTTAGAGAGAGAGCAGGCAGGGGAGAGAGAGAGAGAGAAAGAGAGAGTGAGAGAGAGAGAGACTGAAAATCTTAAGCAGGCTTCACGCTCAGTGCAGAGCCCAACATGGGGTCCAGCACATGTCTGGGATCATGACATGAGCTGGTATCAAGAGTCGGATGCTCAACTGACTGAGCCATCCAGGCATCCCTCACTCTTTATATTAGTAATTTGTGTCCTCTCCTCTTCTTGGTTTGCTTGGCTAGAGGTTTGGGTTTTTTTTATTATCTTTAAAAAAGAAAAAACAAAAACCTTTGTTTTTCATTGATGTTATATATTGCTTTTCTGCTTAGAATGTTTTTGATTGTTGCTCTAATTATTATTTTTGTTCTGTTTATTTGAATTTAATTTGCTCTTCTTTATTGTGGTTTCCTAGGGTGGAAACTTAGATTTTTAGTTATATATCTTCTTTTCTAATATATATGCTCAATGGTATAAATTTCCCTCTAAGTACTACCTTCACTACATTTTACAAATTTTGGTTAGTTAGTTGTGTTTTTATTCTCATTTAGTTTCTTTTGATATTTCTTTGACTTGTGTGTTGTGTAGAAGTGTGTTGTTTCAAGGATGCCTGGGTGGCTCAGAGGGTTAAGCATCTGACTCGTGATTTCAACCAGATGATGATTTCCAAGTCCTGAGATCGAGTCCTGCCTTGGGCTCCATGCTGAGCTTAGAGCCTGTTTGGTATTCTTTCTCTCCCTCTTCATCTGCCACTCCCCCACTCGTTATCTCTCTCTCTCTCTCTCTTTCTCTCTCTCTCTCTCAAATATTTGTTTAAAGTGTGTTGTTTAATCTCTATAAATTGAAGTATTTTCCAGTTATCTTTCCATTAATTCTAATTTTTTTTCCATTGTGGCTTGAAAGTCTAAATTAATTCTATTTTTTACATCTGTTAATGTGTGTTTTATGGCTTGGAATGTGGTCTGTTGTGTTGAATGCTCCATGTAAGCCTGACGAAAATGTCAATGCAGCTTTCGTTGGATGAAGGAGTCTAGAAAAGTCAATTTTATCCAGTTGGTTGGTGGTGGTATTCAGTTCGGCTGTCTTTGTTGATTTACTCCTTGTAATTCTATCAGTTTTTGTGTCAAGTAGTTTAATAATCTGTTGTTAGGTGCATACACATGAAATCATTTGCTGCTCTGTTTTTAGGTGCATATGCATCAGGAGATGTTTTCTTGGACATTTGATCACTTTGTCATTATGCCATGTCTTTATTGCGAATAGTTTTCCTTACTTTAAGGTTTGCTCTGAAATTAACATAGCTACTCATGCTTTTTTGTGATTATTATTACATAGTATATTTTTCTCTATCCACTTACATTAAATCTATATATGTCTTTACGTTTAAATTTTTTAAAAAATACTTTATTTCTTGAGAAACAGAGACACTGTGAGTTTGAGAGGGGCAGAGAGAAAGGGAGAGAGACACAGAATCCAAAGCAGGCTCCAGACTCTAAGCAGTCAGCAGAAACCCCGACATGGGAGTTGAACTCAGGAACCACAAAATCATGACCTCAGCCAAATTTGGATACTTAATTGACTGAGTCACCCAGGTGCCCCATATGTGTCTTTATATTTAAAGAGGGGTTCTTGTACTCTACTTAGAGACTACTCACACTTTTTTAACTACTCTGAGAAGCTGTCTTTTACTTGGTGCATTTAGACCACTGACATTCAAAGTGATAATTGATGTAGTTGGATTGATATTTACCATATTTATTACTGTTTTCTATTTGTTGCCTCTATTCTTTGTTCTTATATTTCTTTTTTTCTGCCTTTTTTTAAAGTGTATTTATTTATTTTGAGAGAGTGAGAGAGCAAGAGAGCAAGTGAGCAGCAAAGAGAGAGAGAATCCCAAGCAGACTCCATGCTGTCAGAACAGAGCCTGATCTGGCACTCAAACCCACAAACTGTGTGACCATGACCTGAGCCAAAACCAAGAGTTGGACACTCAACCAACTGAGCCACCCAGGCGCCCCTGCCTTTTGTGGTTTTAATTAGCATTTTGATTCCATTTATCTCCTTTCTTAGCATATCAGTTACAGTTCTTTTTTTTTTCTTTTATTTTTCTTAGTGCGTGTCCTAGAATTTGCAATATACATGTAAAACTAATCCAAGTCCATTCTCTAGCAACATTAAATCTCTTTACAAAAGGTATGAGTACTTTAAAATAACAAAATAATCCTACTATCTGCCTCTATCTCTTGTATCATTCTCTTTCACTCTACTTAAATATAACCATACATGCACATATGAATTGAATGAATTGCTATTATTTTGAACAAATTTATGTGCTCGACCAACTAAGAAAAAAATTTATTTTACATTCATGTTTTCCTGTATTGATATTCTTCATTTCTTTGTAGATTTTGATTTTCTGACTGATTTAGGGATCCCAGACACAGTTCCAACATGGCGGGCAGTTCTCTCACATGCCATATCAAACAGTTCTCAGACACCAGCAGCATGTCTAAGAATTCAGCTCAATTCATACACTATCCATGCAGAGATAGTATCAGATTCCACAGGGTAAGGGTTCTGGTCTACAAGACTGCTTCCCACTCTTCACTTCCACTGCCATTAGCAAGCCCCAGATTGCTACCTGTGTTTCTGACCACCAGTCACAGATTGGTGATTCCAGTGACTTCCTCCTTGACTTTTAATTTGTTAGAATGGCTCACAGAACCCTGGCAAATATTTTATGTCTATCACTTAATTTGTATCATTTATCACATCTTTTAGTAAACAGCCAGATGTGATAAATAATATGAATTAACAACCAGATGAAAGAACACTCCTAAACAAAGGAGTGTCTGACCTCTTGGGGCATCAGGCCCAGTCCAGTGGCATATGGTGAGAGGTAGAACTGAACGTTGTAACCTTATAACCACATGGTTGGTCCTTCTGGCAATCCATCTCTGTCCTTAGTAAGATCCATAAGTCACCTTCATTAATAACAGGTCACCCTTTTTACGTTCATGGACCAAAGCATTTTCAGGAGCTGTTGATGAAGACCAAATTTGTTGCTACTAGAACTTGCTTAACAAGAAATATAAGAAATTTACTTTAAACAAAACAAAAATAAGTCAGTATGATATAATGATTTATAAAAAATACATATTTGATCATTTCAGATAATTTTCTCAGATATTACACTGACCTATTACTTTGTTTAAAGAACTTCTTAACATTTTTTGTAAAGAAAGGTCTGGTACCAATAAATTCAATTTTTGCTTGAGAAAGTCTCGATTTCTCCTTTACTTTTTAAAAATGAGACCTAACTGACATATAACACTGTATTAGTTTCAGGTGTACAACATGATTTTGATATTTGTATATATTGTAAAATGATCACCACAATAATTCTAGTTAACATCTCTTACCATATATAGTTTCAAATTGTTTTCTTGTCGGAAGAACTTTTAGATTTACTCTTAGCAATTTTCTTTTTTTTTTTTTTTTTTTAATTTTTTTTTTTTCAACGTTTATTTATTTTTGGGACAGACAGAGACAGAGCATGAACGGGGGAGGGGCAGAGAGAGAGGGAGACACAGAATCGGAAACAGGCTCCAGGCTCTGAGCCATCAGCCCAGAGCCCGACGCGGGGCTCGAACTCACGGACCGCGAGATCGTGACCTGGCTGAAGTCGGACGCTTAACCGACTGCGCCACCCAGGCGCCCCTCTTAGCAATTTTCAGATACGCAGTATAGAATTAACTATAGTCACCATGCTGTACGTTATATCCCAATGACTTATTTTATAACTGGAGATTTGTACCTTTTTACTCCCTTCAGTGCTTCCAGGCTTCACCATCCCCCACCTCTGGCAACTACCAGTCTGTTCTTTGTATATGAACTGGGTGGAGTTTTTCTGTTTGTTTATTTAAATATTTTTTTTTAATGTTTGTTTTTGAGAGAGAGATGGAACATAAGTGGGGAAGGACAGAGAGAGGGAGACAGAATCTGAAGTAGGCTCCAGGCTCTGAGCTGTCAACACAGAGCCTGATGCAGGGCTCAAACCCATGAACTGTGAGATCATGACCCGAGCCGATGTCAGGTGCTTAACCGACTGAGCCATCCAGGCAACTCTGTTTTTTTTTGTTTGTTTGTTTGTTTTGTTTTGTTTTTTTAATTGTTTTAGATTCACATAGAACTGAGATCATATGGCATTTGTTTCTATCTTATTTCACTTAGCATAGTGGTTTCAAAGTACATCCATGTTGTAGCAAATTGCAAGATACCCTTGGTTTTAATGGCTGGGTAATATTTCATTGTGTATATATACAACATTTTCTTTATCCATTCATCCATCCATAGGCACTTAGGTTACTTTCATATCTTGGCTATTGTAAATAATGCTGCACTAAGTATGGGGGTGTGTATGTCTTTTCAAGTTAGTGTTTTCATTTTCTTTGCATGTTTACCCAGAAGTGGAATTGGTGGGTCATATGGTAGTTCTCTTTTTAATTTTTTTGAGGAACCTCCATACGGTTGTCCATAGTGGCTGCACCAATTTATATTGCTACCAACAGTGCATGAAGATTTCCTTTACATTCTCACCAACAGTTGTTATTTATTGTCTTTTTGATTATAGTTACTTTAACACGTGTGAGGTGATAACCCATCTTCCTTTTTATTTGCATTTGCTTGATGTGTAATGATGTTTAGTAAACTTTTCGTTTACCTCTTGGCCATGTGTGTCTGTTTTGGAAAAATGTCAGATCTTCTACTCATCTTTTAATCAGTTTTTTTTTCTATTGAGTTGTATAAGTTCTTTATACATTTATATACTCCTGACCTTTTTTTTAAAACAAGGTTTGTTGTTTGTTTTCTTGTTTATTTATTTTTTAGTAAAGTTTATTGTCATATTGGCTAGCATACAGTGTGTACAGTGTGCTCTTGTTTTGGGGGGTAGATTGCCATGGTTCAACGCTTACATATAACACACAGTGCTCACCCAAACAAGTGCCTTCCTCAGTGCCCATCACCCATTTTCCCCTGCCCTCATCCCCCCCATATACCCTCAGTTTTCTCTCTGTATTTAAGAGTCTCTTATGGTTAGCCTCCCTCCCTCTCTGTTTGTAACTATATTTTTTTCCATTCCTTTCCCCCATGGTCTTCTGTTAAGTTTCTCCAGTTCCATATATGAGTGAAAACATATGATATAGGTCTTTTTCTGACTGACTTATTCCACTTAGCATAATACCTTCCATTTCCTTCCATGTTGCTGCAAATGGCATGATTTCATTCTTTCTCATTGCCAAGTAGTATTCCATCGTAAGTATAAACCATATCTTCTTTATCCATTTGTCAATTGATAGACATTTAGGCTCTTTCCATAATTTGGCCATTGTTGAAAATGCTGCTATAAACATTGAGGTATATGTGCCCCTGTGAATCAGCACTCCTGTATCTTTGGATAAATTCCCAGTAGTGCTATTGGTGGTTTGTAGGGTAGTTCTAGTTTTAATTTTTTGAGGAACCTCCACACTGTTTTCCAGAGTGGCTGCACCAACTTGCATTCCCACCAACTGTGCAAAAGGGTTCCTGTTTCTGCACATCCTCTCCAGCATCTGTAGTTTCCTGAGCTGTTCATTTTAGCCACTCTGACCTGTGTCAGGTGGTATTTCAGTGTGGTTTTGACTTGTATTTTCCTGATGAGGAGTGACATTGAGCATCTTTTCATGTGTCTGTTGGCCATCTGGATGTCTTCACTGGAAAAGTGTCTATTCATGTCTTCTACCCATTTCTTCACTGGATTATTTGTTTTTCGGATGTTGAGTTTGGTAAGCTCTTTATAGATTTTGGATACTAACCCTTTATCTGATATGTCATTTGCAAATATCTTTTCCCATTCTATCAGTTGCCTTTTAGTTTTGTTGATTGTTTCCTTTGCAATGTAGAAGCTTTTTATCTTGATGAGGTACCAATCATTCATTTTTGCTTTTAATTCCTATGCCTTTGGAAATGTGTCGAGCAAGAAATTGCTATGGCTGAGGTCAAATATGTTGTTGCCTGCTTTCTCCTCTAGGGTTTTGATGGTTTCCTGTCTCACATTTAGGTCTTTCATCCATTTTGAGTTTATTTTTATGTATGTTGTAACGAAGTGGTCTGGTTTCATTCTTGTGCATGTTGCTATCCAGTTCTCCCAGCACCCTTTGCTAAACGGACTGTTTTTTTTTTTTTTTTTTTCCCATTGGATACTCTTTCCTGCTTTGTCAAACATTAGTTGGCCATACATCTGTGGGTCCAATTCTGAGTTCTCAATTCTATTCCAGAGGTCTGTCTTTGTGCCAATACCATGCTGTCTTGATGATTACAGCTTTGTAGTAGAGGCTAAAATCTGGGATTGTGATACCTGATGCTTTGGTTTCCCTTTTCAGTAATACTTTGGCTATCGGGGTCTTTTGTGGTTCCATACAAATTTTAGGATTGTTTGTTCTAGCTTTGAGAAGAATGCTGGAGCAATTTTGATTGGGATTGCATTGAATGTGTAGATTGCTTTGGGTAGTATTGACATTTTAACAATATTTAATCTTCGAATCCATGGGCACGGAATGTTTTTCCATCTCTTTGTATCTTCTTCAATTTCCTTCATAAGCTTTCTATAGTTTTCAGCATACAGATCTTTTACATCTTTGGTTAGGTTTATTCCTAGGTATTTTATGCTTCTCGGTGCAAGTGTAAATGGGATTGATTTCTTTATTTATCTTTCTGTTGCTTCATTATTTGTGTATTGAATTGCAACTGATTTCTGTACATTGATTTTGTATCCTGCAACTTTGCTGAATTCATGTATCAGTTCTAGTAGCCTTTTGGTGGAGTCTGTAGGATTTTCCATGTATAGTATCATGTCATCTGTGAAAAGTGAAAGCTTGACTTCCTCTTTGCCAATTTTGATGCCTTTGATTTCATTTTGTTGTCTGATTGCTGATGCTAGGACTTCCAACACTATGTTAAACAACAGTGGTGAAAGTGGACATCCCTGTTGTGTTCCTGATCTCAGGGGGAAAGCTCTCAGTTTTTCCCCATTGAGGATATTAGCTGTGGACTTTTCATATATGGCTTTTATGATGTTTAAGTATGTTCCTTCTATCCCGACTTTCTTGAGGGTTTTTACTAAGAAAAGATGCTGTATTTTGTATATACTCCTGACTTTGAAGGGTAATGTTTTATAAATTATGGAATTCTAGGTTGTCTGTTGTTTACTCTCCATATGTTAAATATTTCACTCCACTGTCTATCTTGCATGGTTTTTCAGTAGAAGTCAGATGTAATTCTTATCTTTTTTCCTCTATAGGTAAGGTATTGTTGTTGTTTTTCTTCTTGTTCTTTCAAGGTTTTTAAAAATATGTATATTTGATTTTCTGTAGTTTTTAAATAATATGTCTATGTATAGGATTTTGGTATTTTTTCCTGCTGTGTGTTTGATCTTCCTGTATCTGTGTTTTGGTGTCTGATATTAATTTGGGGAAATTTTCAGTCATTTTTGTTTCAAATATTTCTTCTGTTCCTTTCCCTCTTCTCTTTCTTGTATTTCCATTTCCTGTTTGGTATACCTTTTATAGTTGCTTCACGATCCTTGGATATTGTTATTTTTGGGTTTTGTTCTCCTTGCTTTTCAATTTTAAGGATTCTATTGATAGATTCCCTAGCACAGAGATTGTTTCCTCAACCTTGTCCAATTTACAAATAGGTGCATTGAAGGTATTCTTCATTTCTGTTAGTGTTTTGTTTTGTTTTTGCTTTTTTGTTTGTTTTTTATCTGTAGCATTTCTTTTGCTTCTGTCTTAGGATTTTCACCTCTCTTCCTACATGCCCATCTTTTCTTAAATGATATCTACTTTATCCATGAGCACCATTAGCATATTAGGCATAGTTGTTTTAAAGTCACAGTCTGATAATTCCAACATCCATCCATGTCTGGTACTAATGTTTACTCTGTCTCTTCAAATTACATTTTGTTTTGTGTTTGTTGTATAGTATGCCTTCTAATTTTTTTTCCTAAAAGCTGAATATGATATATTGGGTAAAAGGAACTTTTGTAAGTTCCCTGAGTGATGTGGTGGTGAGGTGTACAAGAGGGGAAATGTTTGATATGCTGTAGTTAGGTCTCAGTCTTTTAGTGAGCCCATGCCTCTGGACTGTGAACTTCACTGGTATTTTTCAGATTTTTTTTCCTCCCTCTTAGGTGACACAGGATGGTTACAATGGGCTGGAGTTGGGTATTTCCTTTCCTACAAAGGGGAAGTTACTGCTGACTAGATTTTGGTATTTCTCTTCTCTAGGCCTTGTTAAGAACAGAATGTTTGGCATAATTCAAACTGGTTCCTTTTCCTCTCCCCTTGCTAGAAACCAGAGGTGATTTATCTTATATATTTACTGTGAAAAGCTGGTTGAGTTTCTTGAGATAAATGTCAGAATATTGCGGGGATCCTCCTACACGTGGGTCCTCCTGGAATTTTTAAATCTTAGTCTTACCCATACAGAGTCTCCAGCAACCTGTTAATTATAGTTCAGGTTTTTCAACTTGGTTAAGGTTCAAGTGGCATTGTCTGCTCATGAGTCTCTACTCTGTTAATCCACAACTCCCTGTATTCAGCTCTCTGTCTCTGTAATTATGGGAATAGAGGTTTGCCTGAAGCTTTCCCTCTATGGATGCAAGAAGTGTTGTTGATTTTTTTAAGTCACTTTACCTACTTGTTGTAGGACAACATGGTATCTTTTAACCCCTGACCTGCAGAACCAGAAACCGAAGTCTCCAGGAATCCCTTTTTAAATGAATCATAACCAAAACCCTCACCCTATTGTAAAGTAAAATGCAACTTCTTAACGCAGCCCTTTCTCCCTTTCATCAGCATGCGGCAGCATCAGTGAGTTTGAGGTATTTGGTTTCTAGTTTGAGTTACTTACCAAATCCTGTCTTATACTCCAGGGTGTCTTTGGCAAGTTTTTGAGATAAACTTTTGGTGATGCCTTCCTTTCACCCAGCTTCCCATGAAGGGGAAATGTTCTTTGCTTTTTTAATAGTTCTGAAGATATTTTACCAATAATATTTATAAATCCTGCCCTAAGATATGCCTTAAAAAGGTAAATCATATTGTATGGACTCCAAGGGCAATATGATTAAGAGAAAGCAGGCATAATGCAACCTAGAAGATTTTGTTGTTTAAAGTGAAACTGGAGTGGGGCGCCTGGGTGGCGCAGTCGGTTAAGCGTCCGACTTCAGCCAGGTCACGATCTCGCGCTCCGTGAGTTCGAGCCCCGCGTCGGGCTCTGGGCTGATGGCTCAGAGCCTGGAGCCTGTTTCCAATTCTGTGTCTCCCTCTCTCTCTGCCCCTCCCCCGTTCATGCTCTGTCTCTCTCTGTCCCAAAAATAAATAAATGTTGAAAAAAAAATTAAAAAAAAAATAAATAAATAAAAAAAAAAGTGAAACTGGAGTAAAATTTGTACAATTTCCTAATACTACAATACTAAATCTTTCACTTAATCATTACACCATTCCTTTGGATCCAGACTTATAACAAAGGCAAGTACACTTTATTTTTGGACTTTAAGTATTTGATTTTGAATTAATAGTGTTTAAGAAGTAAATTAGATCATTGCCTAAAGTCACTCAAATGTGTCAGTTTGGTTGAGAGTGAGCATGTAATTTTCCATTCAAACGTGGACACATTTCATGGTGAACAGGAGCACACATTGTAGATGATGTCAGACAAGAAGTATAAGGTGGACTCTACCCTGGCAAAGTAGACACATGGTCACTCAAGGCAGGAAGCTTTTAGCCATATAGAAACATCAACTTAAATTGACTTAAAGTCTGAAGAAGTGTATTAAGGCATGTTATAGATGTCTCACCTCCAAGCAAAATGTTCTATATCTTGCTTTGTTGTACTGGTCTAGAACTCAGCAAGTCATATTGTTGATTTGCCACCTTATTCCTGTTAGTTTCTGTCAGTAGCAAGAACTAGAGGGACCCAGGAAGGCAAGAAAAAGAAGGGTGTTGTTCTGTTTTGATGAAAGGTCTTTTCCCTTTCACACTCCTGTCGGTAATACTTCACTCAAGCAGTGGCAGGTCGTTGGACCGACAGTAGTTAAAGTCAATTTGCAGTCTTTCTAATGCATGCAAAACCATATTCATTATAATCCTTAAGAGTCACCAGCACAAATTATCATACTCTCTTCCAAAATTGGGATCTTAGTATAGAGGGACCCGTCCATGCTCAAAGATAAAAAGAACCACTGCTTAGCAACATATTCTCAGATGTATAGGTTACAGATCCATGGGCTTGCTATGACACTTTTTGTGTCTCCTCCAAAGTCATATGTCGAATCCCTAACACCCATTATGACTTTATTTGGAGATGGGGCCTCTCAAGAGGAGATAAAAGTTAAATGAGATCATAAAGGTGGTGCTAAGATCCATGAACCAGGACCCTCAATGACTCTTTCTTAGGTGCATGGTGAACACAAAGTAAGAAGGCATCATGTGCAAGCCAAGGAGAGGGCTCTCACCAGAACCCAGAAGACTGGCATACTTACCTCAGACTTACAGCATTTAGAACATTGAAAAAACAGATTTCTGGCATTAGAGCCACCCAGTCTATGGCATTTAGTTATTGCAGCTCAAGAAGACTGTTGTAGTCCCTTTCCCCCAAGATACTAAGTTCCAATAATTTTAACCTTTTTTTTGTAGCCCAGCTGTATGGTAGCTGCCCCATTCTTCTGTGATCCCTTTGAAATCTTTGTTTGTTTTCCCCTTCAGTTCTTCACTTTCTAATGAAGAGTTCTTTATATTTGTTTCTCCCTGTTTAAGAGCTTCAGGTGTGTTTTTGTTTGCTGACTGGCTCTTGTTCACTGTACTTAAAAATACACTCAGGGGCGCCTGGGTGGCGCAGTCGGTTAAGCGTCCGACTTCAGCCAGGTCACGATCTCGCGGTCCGTGAGTTCGAGCCCCGCGTCGGGCTCTGGGCTGATGGCTCAGAGCCTGGAGCCTGTTTCCGATTCTGTGTCTCGCTCTGTCTCTGCCCCTCCCCCGTTCATGCTCTGTCTCTCTCTGTCCCAAAAATAAATAAACGTTGAAAAAAAAAATACACTCAGTTTTTTTTTTTATATGGTGTAGGTCTTGATTTAAATCAGTATAAAAAAAGAAAGACTCATATTCAAAGTTTTAATACCATCATCCATAAATGAAGTACCTGTATATGTATATTAATATATATTAATATTTGTAAAGCATAAGACATAATACCCAGTATAGAGTTAAAGTTAACTAATTTAGGGGCGCCTGGGTGGCGCAGTCGGTTAAGCGTCCGACTTCAGCCAGGTCACGATCTCGCGGTCCGTGAGTTCGAGCCCCGCGTCAGGCTCTGGGCTGATGGCTCAGAGACTGGAGCCTGTTTCTGATTCTGTGTCTCCCTCTCTCTCTGCCCCTCCCCCGTTCATGCTCTGTCTCTCTCTATCCCAAAAATAAATAAATGTTGAAAAAAAAAATTAAAAAAAAAAAAAAAAGTTAACTAATTTATTAACTTTGTGTAATATTAGGTGTGGATAGGGGACAGGATGGAATGAATGGGAAATTGAAATATGGTAAATATACTCAAAACCACTGAACTACACATTTTAAAAAGATGAATTTTATAGCATGTGAATTATATCTCAATAATAAAAGAAAAGGTATGGGGATAAATATAAAAAAGAAAGACATTCACAGGGCCCCTGGGTGGCTCAGTCAGTGAAGCTTTGACTCTTGATTTCCACTCAGGTCATGATCTCATGGTTCATGAGTTCAACCCCCATGTTGGGCTCTGCACTGGCAGTGCAGAGCCTGCTTGGGATTTTCTGTCTGCCTCTCTCTCTGCCCCTCCCCCACTCACTCTCCATCTCTCTCTCTCTCAAACATCAATAAATAAACATTAAAAAAAAGAAGACACTTATGAGAATATTAGAAAACTTTGCTGACAATATTGGATGATACTGATAACTATGATTTTAGTAATAATTTTGTGATTTTAGTAATAATTTATTAATTTTAGTAATAATGAAATGTTAAAAATTAGACTTATGTTGTAAAGTACTTATATATTCCAAAGTTTGAACTTAAGTGATGGACACACAGGAGTTTATTATTTTGTCCATACTTTTTTGTATATTTGAACATTTATATAATCAAAGTTTGTTTTGTGCATATACATATACATGCCTAATTAAATCTGAAATCCACGCACAAATTCAATCTCCTGTGACTTCTTACACCACTGCTACTATTCCCCATCTCCTCACTGCTACAATACCCTAACTGATCTTTCACCTTCTCTTTCCTCCATAGAGTTTCTTTTTAACTGAGCAGTTAGAATGATGACTTCTAAAGAAAACCAAATCTTTCCCCTCCACAGAGATCCCTTTGCGTTGCACTCCATATAGAAATAAAAGATCCTACAATACCTCATGGTGTTCTGCATGGTCTAATCCCAATCTTTCAACTTCTTCAATGCTTCCCCTCATCTCCTGCTTCTCTCTCCTTAACTTGCTCCACTCCAGACACATTAATCTCTCTCTCTCTCTCTCTCTCTCTCTCTTTTTTGAACACACCTATTTTACTCAAACTTCTTGAAACACACTTCCCCAGATACTTGGCTGGACTCCTCACTTCCTACAGTTCTTCTGTGGCTACAATATTTAAAATTAGACACACTACTGTCTGTCCCCCTAAACAGATTTCTTTTCTCCCCTATTTTTTCATATTATATTTAATAATAATGTAATGCATGGTAACAATAGTAATTGAAATACAGTGACTAGGGTTTGTCAACTGACTTTTGTCTGGCCTCAGTTGTAGAGGATTCATGGTTAGGATGATATGACACATTTGGGAAGTGACAGGCAACTTTTTTCTCAGGAAACTGGTGAGTCCTCAGATTCCTAAACTTTCTCTAGCTTAGTCTCCTAGAATAGGGCTTTCAACATGAGTGCCCATCTCAAAGAGGTGTAGGGATTCCTGGAGTTGCTCCTACTTCCATAAGTATACTAGCCACCAGGACAGAATTAGACTGACTTTGCATTCCTGCAGAATCCTGGCTTATGTTAGTGGTCTTGGTATAAAACGTTAATAGAGGGTCGCCTGGGTGGCTCAGTCGGTTGAGCATCCGACTTCGCTCAGGTCATGATCTCACAGCTTGTGAGTTTGAACCCCACATCAGGCTCTGTGCTGACAGCTCAGAGCCTGGAGCCTGCCTTGGATTCTGTGTCTCCCTCGTTTTCTGCCCCTCCCCCATTCATGCTCGCTCTCTCTCTCTCTCTCTCTCAAAAATAAATAAACATTCAAAATAATTTTAAAAAAACATTAATAGAACCACGTTTTACCCTTTCATTATAAAAACTGCTCATGCTTTGAAATAAGTTATAAGGCAGTCTTACCCACAATCCTCCCAGTGAGTATTTAAAAGCTGGAATGGACATCTGCCACCCAATAATGTAAAACTACAGCCAGAATGCAAATATATCTGAAGGATGCTAAAAACTCTCAGAACTCTTGGTTTGTTGGGACTGCAGTGTTTTGTTACGTTATAATGATTTAACCCTAATGTTACCTGAGTAAATATTATGTGTCATAGTCATTGATGAAAGAAAACATTTATTATACTTAATGCATTTGGGGGAACCATGTATTTTAGTTAATTTTTGTTTATTATCCCTCTTCTGTATATGTGTAATAAACACTGTGAAAACAGTTTTTTTTTCTCTTTTTGATTCTTTTTCCCCTTTTTACTTATGTATCCACAAAACACAACAGACTACTTGGCACGTTGAAGGTTCTGAATAAATATTTGTTGAAATGAAAGGAGGTTCTAGAATTTATTCTATCCTTGCCATTTCTAAAATTGATTTTGTCATTATGATATTGCTTTCTAATATGCTTTTTTTTTCCCCTCCCCAAAGACAGAAAAGTCATTTTGAATGAAAATGGAATTCTAGCAGAGGATACTTTTTGTGAAATTTAGTTTATTACCTCTTGCTTGTGAAGCACTTAAATTTCCCAAAATCTCCATGGTGTGATAGTTTATATCTTCAGTCTATGATTCATTCACTTTTAAAAGCTAAATAGTAGGTGCAATCTTGCAAAAAGGAACATATTAAAAGGCACACAGTATCAATTCATGAGTTTGGGGAATTTTTTAAAAGGATATTTAGATGTTATTCAAAAGCTAGAAATCAAAGAACTCAAACAGTGTTTTCTAGAAATATCATCTGAAACACTTTAACTCAAAAGTAAAACAAATCCAAATATTTTATATAAAGAAGCTTTCCAATTATTTTTATATACTAAATCCAAATATGTTGTTGTGTCATGTGGCCCATGTTTACACACACATGTTGAACTTGAAATAGCAAAATTAAGTAAGTAGAACCAGTTATGAACATGGACGATGTTATGCTATGTAAAGTAAACTAGTCAGAGAAGAACAAATACTTTGTAATTTCATTTACGTGAGATAGCTAAAAAAAAGTCAAACTCATAGACGCACAGAACCGAATAGTGGTTGTTGAGGCTCGGAAGAGGAGAAAATAGGGAGTCAGTTCAGTGGGATACAGTTATAGTTATGCATGATATACAACATTTTGCATCCAGTTATCAATACTGTATTGTGCACTTAAGGATCTGTTAAGAGGATAGATCTCATATATGATCCCCCCATCCACACACACACACAAACACAAAAGAGGTAATAGATCTCATTACCTTGATTGTGGTGATGATATACCAGATGTTTCCCTGTGTCCAAATTCATCAGAGTACATACTAAATATATGCATAAGCTCTCTGTATATTAACTATACTGAAGCAAAACTACTGAAAAAGTTTCTCCTCTGCAAGATATACAGAACTGGAGGAGGACATATTAAGAACCAGACCTTTTATACCTGGTTGAAAATAGAATAAAAATGCATTAACTCTATACATCACCCCTCTTTCCATTTAAAAGTAAATAGGGGCGCCTGGGTGGTGCAGTCGGTTAAGCGTCCGACTTCAGCCAGGTCACGATCTCGCGGTCCGTGAGTTCGAGCCCCGCGTCAGGCTCTGGGCTGATGGCTCGGAGCCTGGAGCCTGTTTCCGATTCTGTGTCTCCCTCTCTCTCTGCCCCTCCCCCGTTCATGCTCTGTCTCTCTCTGTCCCAAAAATAAATAAACGTTGAAAAAAAAATTAAAAAAAAAAAAGTAAATATTGTAGTTTGGGAATGAACATGAATGTAAGACTCAAGAAACCTTAGACCTTATCTTTTACTCCTCATGAACTTGTAAAAGTCACTCGTCTGTACACTTAGGTTTTTTTCATCTGTTTAATGAGAAATTAAACCTTAATTTCCTCTGTGCTTTGCCGAACTAAAATCCAATGATTAAACCCCTTAGAAATAAAATAAATTAGGTTTTTTATGATACAATGAGGATTTAAATTTACAAACAAGTTAATGTTTAAGACACTGGTTACTATTGTATTTTCAACTACTTTTCGAAGAGATATGTCAATACAGTTAATTGATACAATTGAACTCCTATCACTGGATAACAATGTTATCTTTATAAGAGCAAATAGAAAAAAATATCCTTTTCATGAAATTGTTCTTAAACTCTCATTTTGAACTGAATTCCTGTAAAAATATTTTTTCAGTTTTTTCAGCAGTTTGGACTATAATATTCAAAACCTGTGGGCCACCTGCCTTCAGTTCACATTAACGCTCAGTCTCAAAATTTTCTTCTGCATCTTTAGGTAAAATGCACAGAAGAAAGCTTACTGTTCCATTGATTTTTGCAATATAAAGCCTTTTCCATGGCATAGTCCTACCCACAACCCTCACATGAATGCCACCCATCATTGTTTTTTCATGCCAACTTTCAGTGACAGCCTAGACTCTGAAATACATTAGGTAGTGACTGAAGTGAAATGGGGAGAAGCCAACCAAAATTTTACATGCTGTGGTATGTTCTCTCTCTATCTTACCCTCAGCCTCACAAATGATTGAGGAAAACAAAGGAACTGGATGGAAATTTATCATCTTCAGGCAATGAACTCTAGAATCTTCTAGAATCTTAAATCTACCTGTTCCTACAGTCTATCTCTTCAGTTACAGAAATCTGCTAACAAGCCCAGTTCTTCCACTAGTTCTGTCCTACTTTTCCTCTTCTTGGGTCACTTGGTCTCTTTAATCTTTCTCAGAGATCAGCATGCTCTCTCTCATATGTTAAATCTCCATTTTTTCCATTTCCAGTAATTGAAACTTCTGCATCTGCTGGTTCAAAACAAGAGTTTGAGGTTTTCATTCATTATTTTTCACATCGGTGGTCTGTTGTTTCCAACTAAAAGAGTGTGACTTGCAGGGAGGCCTCACATCTGCCATTCATGTTAGGATTTATTTGTAAACCGAAACCTTATGGGGAAGCTGATTTGATACTATTGTGGCTCAGGTTTAGTAAATATTGCAATACACTTTAGTCTCTGGAGTTGCCATAAAAAGATGAAATTCTTAACCTGAATTGTGAATGCCTTTTCTTTAAGCAAGGGGAATATATGCCAGGTGGTTGGGGCAGCCATTGCTAACAAGACTGGACTGTATTGCTTTGAGACTCGATAAAACAAAACCATGTTTTCCTTCCCCTTTAACATGGCTGCAGCATGGTCTGAACCAAAGACTACCAGAGTGTTGACTGGCATATCAAACTTCTTTAGTATCTCTGCCAGACTGATATATACTGTTTCCCTATCTCTATACAAATACTGAAGCAAATCCAAAAGACAAACATGGAATTAATTATGAAATGCAGACATATGAATACAAAGAGTCTCTCAAGTGTGGTACTTTTATTTGGCATATTCTACCTAGGAAACTGTATTTTAGGCACAAAGTTGAGTGCATAATTTCCCAAAACTCAGTTGTTATTTTTCCTTATCCATTCCCAGTGCATGGAAAATTATAGAATAATAAATAATGAACCTGCTTATAACTGAGAAACCAGTTCATCAGTTACCAAGTCCTACTCAATCTTTAGTCATCTGTACCTCTTCCACTCCATCTTCTCAATGGAATTGCTTTAGCAAATCCAAACATATGACTTCAACCTGAAGTATTTCAGTATGTGCTCCAAAAGTAAAAAAAAAAGAAAAAAGAAAAAAAAAGAAAAGAAAAAGAAAGAATAAAACTATCATATAATACCATTTTCACTTTTAAAAATTAATATCTTTAGTACCTTCAAATTTGTTGTTCTAATATACCCCAATTATCTAATAAATATTTAATACCTGATTTTTTCAAATTATGACCCAAATTCCAACACTGTACTTAATGTCTCACATTTTCATCTCTTTTTTCTTAATGGACATATTTTTGAAATATATATAAATTACAAGCATACAGCTTAATAAATTGTTAAAGTAAACTACTGTCACTCAATAAATAGAATATCAATTATCCACCAGAATCTTTCTTCTAGCCCCTCCCTTGAAAGGTAGCAACTGTTTTGATTTCTATCATGGCAAGTTACCCACATCTGTAACAACTTCTGTAGCGTGTATTACAAGTAGACAATTGCTGGATAATACCTTATGTGTATATTGAAATTTAGTATATTGCCAAGTAATTTTTCTGACGTGTTTGTAACAAATTGTACTGCCAGCAGCAATGTATGAAAAATTCAGTTTCTCTGTAATATCAACAATACTTGCAGTTTTACCACTCTTTAAAGATATTTCTCATTTTTGTGACTATGTGTGGTTTAATGTACATTTCTATGGTCACTCATTTTTTATTTATTTTATTTTATTTTTCATTATGAAATTTATTGTCAAATTGGTTTCCATACAACACCCATTGTTCATCCCAACAGGTGCCCTCCTCAATGCCCATCCCTCACTTTTCCCTCCCTCCCACCCCCCCTCCCCTGATCAACCCTCAGTTTATTCTCAGTTTTTAAGAATAAACTTATGGTTTGGCTCCCTCCCTCTCTAACATTTTATTTCCTTCCCCTCCCCCAAGGTCTTCTGTTAAGTTTCTCAGGATCCACAAAAGAGGGAAAACGTAGGGTATCTGTCTTTCTCTGTATGGCTTATTTCACTTAGCATCACACTCTCCAGTTCCATCCTCGTTGCTACAAAAGGCCATATTTCATTCTTTCTCATTGCCATGTAGTTTTCCATTGTGTATATAAGCCACAATTTATTTATCCATTCATCAGTTGATGGACATTTAGGCTCTTTCCATAGTTTGGCTATTGTTGAAAGTGCTGCTATAAACATTGGGGTACAAGAACCCCTATGCCTCAGCACTCCTGTATCCCTTGGGTAAATTCCTAGCAGTACTATTGCTGGGTCATAGGGTAGATCTATTTTTAATATTTTGAGAAATCTCCACACTGTTTTCCAGAGTGGCTGCACCAATTTGCCTTCCCACCAACAGTGCAAGAGGGTTCCTCTTGCACATCCTCTCCAGCATCTCTAGTCTCCTGATTTGTTCATTTTGGCCACTCTGGTGTGAGGTGATATCTCAGTGTGGTTTTGATATGTATTTCGCTGATGCGGAGTGACATTGAACATCTTTTCGTGTGCCAGTTGACCATCTGGATGTCTTCTTCAGAGAAGTGTCTATTCATGTCTTCTGCCCATTTATTCACTGGATTATTTGTTTCTTGGGTGTGGAGTTTGGTGAGTTCTTTAGGATTTTTGGATACTAACCCTTTGTCTGACATATCATTTGCAAATATCTTTTCCCATTCCAGAGGTTGCCTTTTAGTTTTGTTGATTATTTCCTTTGCAGTGCAGACGCTTTTTATCTTCATGAGGTCCCAATAGTTCATTTTTGCTTTTAATTCCCTTGCCTTTGGGGATGTGTCAAGTAAGAAATTGCTCCGGCTGAGGTCAGAGAGGTTTTTTTCCTGCTTTCTCCTCTAAGGTTTTGATGGTTTCCTGTTTCACATTCAGGTCCCTTGTCCATTTTGAGTTTATTTTTGTGAATGGTGTGAGAAAGTGGTCTACTTTCAGTCTTCTGCATGTTGCTGTCCAGTTCTCCCAGCACCATTTGTTAAAGAGACTGTCTTTTTTCCATTGGATGTTCTTTCCTGCTTTGTCAAAGATGAGGTGGCCATACGTTTGTGGGTTTAGTTCTGGGGTTTCTATTCTATTCCATTGGTCTATGGTCTGTTTTTGTGCCAATACCATGCTGTCTTGATGATTACAGCTTTGTAATAGAGGCTAAAGTGTGGGATTGTGATGCCTCCTGCTTTGGTCTTCTTCAAAATTACTTTGGCTATTCAGGATCTTTTTTGGTTCCATACAAATCTTAGGATTGCTTGTTCTAGCTTTGAGAAGAATGCTGGTGCAATTTTGATTGGGATTGCATTGAATGTGTAGGTAGCTTTTGGTAGTATTGACATTTTAACAATATTTATTCTTCCAATCCATGAGCACGGAATGTTTTTCCATTTCTTTATATCTTCTTCAATTTCCTTCATAAGCTTTCTATAGTTTTCAGCATACAGATCTTTTACACCTTTGGCTAGGTTTATTCCTAGGTATTTTATGCTTCTCGGTGCAATAGTGAATGGGATCAGTTTCTTTATTTGTCTTTCTGTTGCTTCATTATTAGTGTATAAGAATGCAACTGATTTCTGTACATTGATTTTGTATCCTGTGACTTTGCTGAATTCATGTATCAGTTCTAGCAGACTTTTGGTGGAGTCTATAGGGTTTTCCATGTATGATATGTCATCTGCAAAAAGTGAAAGCTTGACTTCCTCTTTGCCAATTTTGATGCCTTTGATTTCCTTTTGTTGTCTGATTGCAGATGCTAGAACTTCCAACACTATATTAAACAACAGCGTTGGGAGTGGATATCCCTGTCGTGTTTCTGATCTCAGGGGGAAAGCGTTCAGTTTTTCCCCATTGAGGATGATATTAGCCTGGGCTTCTCATAAGTGGTTTTTATGATATTTAAGTATGTTCCTTCTATCCCGACTTTCTCGAGGGTTTTTACTAAGAAAGGATGCTGAATTTTGTCAAATGCTTTTTCTGCATCAATTGACAGGATCATATGGTTCTTTTCTTTACTTTTATTAATGTGATGTATCACATTGATTGATTTGCAAATGTTGAACCAGCCCTGCATCTCAGGAATGAATCCCACTTGATTGTGGTGAATAATTCTTTTTATATTAGTTGAGTTCGATTTGCTACTATCTTATTGAGAATTTTTGCATCCATATTCATCAGGGATATTGACCTGTAGTTTTTTTTTTTTTTTTTTTTTTTTTTTTTTTTTTTGCTGGGTCTTTATCTGGTTTAGGAACAAAGTAATGCTGGCTTCATAGAATGAGTCTGGAAGTTTTCCTTCCCTTTATATTCTTTGGAACAGCTTGAGAAGGATAGATATCATCTCTGCTTTAAATGTCTGGTAGAGACTTTTAAAAACTGAGAACATACTGAGGGCTGATGGGGGGGAGGGTGGGTGATAGGTATTGAGGAGGGCACCTGTTGGGATGACCACTGGGCGTTGTTTGGAAACCAATTTGACAATAAATTTCATATATTTAAAAATGAATGAATGAATGAATGAATGTCTGGTAGAATTCCCCAGGAAAGCCATCTGGTCCTGGACTCTTATCTGTTGGAAGATTTTGAATAACTGATTCAATTTCTTTGCTGGTTATGGGTCTGTTCAAGTTTTCTATTTCTTCCTGTTGGAGTTTTGGAAGTGTGTGGGTGCTCAGGAATTTGTCCATCTTCCAGGTTGTCCAGTTTGTTGGCATACGATTTTTCATAGTATTTCCTGATAATTGCTTGTATTTCTGAGGGATTGGTTGTAATAATTCCATTTTCATTCATGATATTATCTATTTGGGTCATCTCCCTTGGCTAGAGGTTTATCAAGTTTGTTTATTTTTTCAAAAAACCAACTCTTGGTTTTATTGATCTCCTCTACCCTTTTTTTTTAATTCCATATTGTTTATTTCTGCTCTGATCTTTATTATTTCTCTTCTTCTGCTGGCTTTGGGGTGTCTTTGCTGTTCGGCTTCTAGTTCCTTTAGGTGTGCTGTTAGATTTTGTATTTGGGATTTTTCTTGTTTCTTGAGATAGGCCTGGATTGCAATGTATTTTCCTCTCAGGACTGCCTTCCCTGCATCCCGAAGTATTTGGATTGTTGTATTTTCAGTTTCATTTGTTTTCATCTATTTTTAAATTTCTTCTCTAATTGCCTGGTTGACCCATTCATTCTTTGTAGGGTGTTCTTTAACCTCCATGCTTTTGGAGGTTTTCGAGACTTTTTCTTGTGGCTGATTTCAAGCTTCGTAGCTTTGTGGTCTGAAAGTGTGAATGGTATGATCTCAATTCTTGTATACTTATGAAGGGCTGTTTTGTGACCCAGTATGTGATCTGTCTTGGAGAATGTTCCATGTGCACTTGAGGAGAAAGTATTTTCTGTTGCTTTGGGATGCAGAGTTATAAATATATCTGTCAAGTCCATCTGATCCAATGTATCATTTAGGGCCCTTGTTTCTTTATTGATCCTGTGTCTAGATGATCTGTCCATTGTTGTAAGTGGGTTATTAAAGTCCCCAGCAATTACCACATTCTTATCTATAAGGTTGCTTATGTTTGTGATTAATTGTTTTATATATTTGGGGGCTTCCATATTCAGGGCATAGGCATTTATCATTGTTACCTCTTCCTGATGGATAGACCCTGTGATTATTATATAATGCCTTTCTTCATCTCTTGTTACAGCCTTTAATTTAAAGTCTAGTTTGTCTGATATAAGTATGACTATTCCAGCTTTCTCTGACTTCCAGTAGTATGATAGATAGTTCTCCATCCCCTCACTTTCAATCTGAAGGTGTCCTCAGGTCTAAAATGAGTCTTCTAGACAGAAAATAGATGGGTCTTGTTTTTGTATCCATTCTGATACCCTCTGTCTTTTGGTTGGAGCATTTAGTCCATTTACATTCAGTGTAATTATTGAAAGATATGGGCTAAGAGTCACTGTGATGTCTGTAGGTATCATGCTTGTAGTGATGTCTCTGGTACTTTGTGGTCCTTGCAAAATTTCACTCACAGAATCCCCCTCAGGATCTCTTGTAGGGCTGGTTTAGTGGTGATGAATTCCTTCAGTTTTTGTTTATTTGGGAAAACCTTTATCTCTCCTTCTATTCTGAATGACAGACTTGCTGGAAAGATTCTCAGCTGCATATTTTTTCTGTTCATCATATTGAAGATTTCCTGCTATTCCTTTCTGACCTGCCAGGTTTCAGTAGAGAGAAACGTCACCAGTCTTATCGGTCTCCCTTTATATGTTAGAGCATGTTTATCCCTAGCTGCTTTCAGAATTTTCTCTTTATCCTTGCATTTTGCTGGTTTCACTATGATATGTCATGCAGAAGATCAATTCAAGTTACTTCTGAAGGGAGTTCTCTGTGCCTCTTGGATTTCAATGACTTTTTCCTTCCCCAGATCAGGGAAGTTCTCAGGTATGATATGTTCAAGTACACCTTCAACCCCTGTCTCTCTCCCTTCTTCTGGAATTCCTATAATATGGATATTGTTGCGTTTGATGCATCACTTAGTTCTCTAATTCTCCCCTCATACTTCTGGATTTTTTCTCTCTCTTTTTCTCAGCTTCCTCTTTTTCCATAATTTTATCTTCTAATTCACCTATTCTCTCCTCTGCCTCTTCACTCCATGATATGGTCACCTCCATTTTATTTTACCCCTCATTTATAGCATTTTTCAGCTCCTCATGACTATTTCTTAGTCCCTTGATCTCTGTAGCAATAGATTGTCTGCTTTCCTCTATACTTTTTTCAAGCCCAGCAATTAATTTTATACCAATTATTCTAAATTCTTGTTCTGTTATATTGCTTAAATCATTTTTGATCAATTCGTTAGCTGTTGCTACTTCTGGGAGTTTCTTTTCAGGAGAATTCGTCCATTTAGTCATTTTGGTTAGTCCCTGCAGTAGCTCCAAACTGCAGGGCATTTCCCCTGTGCTGTCCAGAGAAAGTTGTGTTGGTAGGTGGGCCGCATCAGACTGATGTCTGCCCCTAGCCTCCGCCGGGGCACAGTCAGACTGGTGTGTACCTTATCTTCCCCTCTCCCAGGGGCAGGACTCACTGTGAGTGGTGTGGCCCCTGTCTGGGCTGGTTGCACACTGCCAGGCTTGTGGTGCTGCTTTGATGGGATCTGGCCAAGGACATATTAGATGGGGTGGATCTGCAATGTGCACAGGGGCGGGAGGGGCAGGCTTAGCTCCCTTTGCCCTCAGTGGTCCCTGTGGGAGGGGCCCTGTAGCACCAGGAGGGAGGCAGGCAGTTTGGAGGGATGGATCCACAGAAGCACAGGGTTGGGCATTTGCGGGGTACAGCAAGTTCAGTGACAGGAACTGGTTCCCTTTGGGAGTTCGGCTGGGGGATGGGAGAGGGGGATGGCACTTGCTAGCCTAGCTGAGCTCTGTCTCCCAGGGCTCAACAACTCTCCCTCCTGGCATCCTCACCCTTGCCACTCTCTGAGAGCAGAGCTGTTAACTTTTAACATTCCAGATGTTAAGTCCTGCTGGCTGTCAGAACTCACACAGTTCTGGACCCTCTGCTTTTGCAAGCCAGACCTTGGGGGCTCTGCCTTGCCTGGCTGGCTGCCCCTCCACCACCTGGCTCCCTCCCACCAGTCCATGTAGCACGGACCACCTCTCTGCCCTTCCTACCCTCTTCCATGGACCTCTTGTCTGTGCTTGGCTCTGGAGAGTCCGTTCTGCTTGTCTTCTGGTGGTTTTCTGGGTTATTTAGGCACATGTGGGTGGAATCTAAGTGATCAGCAGGACGAGGTGAGCCCAGTGCCCTCCTACACTGCTATCTTCCCCTAAAGACTCTATGGTCACTCATAAAGTTAACAATTTGGACATCCTTTTGGCCAGTTATTTTGCATATTTATGTTGAGGTTTTGTGGCCATTTGTATTGCAAAATACTCTTTCCATTTGTGGCTTATCTTTTAATTCTTGTTAGGATCATTTTTAATTCCCAAAGAAGTTTATAATTTAGTCCAATTTATTGATTGTTCTCCCTTTTTGGTGGACAGATGATGAGTCATATTTAAATGACTTTTCCCCCCTTCCAGTTTATAAAGTATTTGTCATTGTCTTCTGAAAGATTGTGTAATCTGCCTTATGTATTTATTTATTTATTTATTTATTTATTTATTTATTTATTTTTAAATTTTTAAAAAGTTTACTTTTGAGAGAGAGAGCTAGAGAGAGAGCATGAACAGGGGTGGGGGGCAGAGAGAGAGGGAGACACAGAATCTGAAGCAGGCTCCAGGCTCTGAGCTGTCAGCACATAGTCCAACATGGGGCTTGAACTGACAAACAGCAAGATTGTGACCTGAGCTGATACTGGACACTTAACCCACTTAGCCTTCCAGGCACCCCTTATCTGTCATATTTAAAGCATCATCTGGAATTGGTTTTTTAATATGGTGTAAAGTGGGATTCAAGCTTCATTTTTGCGTGTGCGTATCCAGTTCAACAGAAACTAATTATTGAAAAGACCGTTTTTCTAACTTATTTGCAGCCTCAGCTTATTTAAAAATAGATTGACTGTATATTTATATGTTTATTTTAAGACTTTTCATTTTGTTGTATTTATCTTTCTGTCCCTCTTTATTATTATAGCACAGTTTTGATTACTGTAGTTTTCCTAGTAGTACTAGATATCCTACATGTGAGTTCTCCAACTTTGATCTTTTCCAAACTCGTCTTCCTTTTTTCGGCCCTTGAAATTTCCATATAAATGCTAGAATTGTCGATTTCCATGAAAATCAGAACATCATCAACAACAGCATCGTCCTAAAATCACACTGAACCTATACATCCATAGAGAGAAAAGTGACAGCTTTGGGTGTTCAAATCTATGAACTTAGCATATTCCCTGGTTAAAGTCAAATATTCTTTAATCTTAATTGTAACAAAGGTTTTAGAGTTTTTGGAACATGGTTCATTAAACTTAGTATTCACAATTCTAGCAAAGTATTTCATAGAAATGATGATTAAGCATCCTTATTTCTTTTATGATCTCATCAACTAGCTTTCAAATAATTCAGAAATAAGTGATGTTTGCTATAAGTTATTTGTAGATTTCTTTTAAGAGACTAATTTCCCTCATATTACTAATCAAATTAAAGGTTTTTAAATCATAAGTGAGAATCATTAAATGATTCTTCTAAAATAATCAGAAATAAGATAATCATGAAATAAATATGGTTATTCTCCTTTATTAATTGTAGGTATTATTAAAATTCATTTTACAATATTAAATATACCAGGCTTTCTTGGAAAACTTTTAACTTGATCAAGATACATTATGCATTTGATGTATTGCTGGTTTCAGCTTGCTTATATTGGGCTTCCGATGCTCTGCATTTATGTTCAGAAGATAAACTTATTAGAGTCTTTGCTACATTGTTTTCCAATCACTATTTTCAGGATGTGAGATCAAATTTATGCTGATCTAACAAAATTAACTGAATGTGTTCTTTCTTTTTCTATCCTCTATTCTTTTTTGAAGATTTTGCTTTGAACGCATATGATCACTGAATGAATCATAATAAAATATTTCTCTACATTTATAATATTACATATATAATTCTTCAGATTTTAAATTCTAATCAGTTTGGTAAGTTGTATTTTACCTATTTTTTTAATCAATTGGCACAATATTGTTTAAAATACACCCTTATTACCAATATAATCCTTTTTTAGATTCTAGAGTGATATTTTTTTTTTATTCATCTTCCTGTTACAGTTTTTCTATTTGTTTCTTGATCGGTATTGCCAGAGCTGATGATAAAAAAAAATATTTTAGAGGTGCCTCGATACCTCAGTTGGTTAAGTGTCAGACTTCAGCTCTGATGTTTTGGCTCATGATCTCATGGCTCTGTGCTGACAGCTTGGAGCCTGGAGCCTGCTTTGGATTCTGTGTCTCCCTCTCTCTCTGCCTCTTCCCCACTTGTGCTCTCTCACTCTCTCAAAAATAAATAACACTAAAATTTTAAAAAAAATATTTTAGAAGATTCAATAGTAACTAAAAAGGTTCTATTAGACATTTGCTTTCAATTTTACTAATTTATTGTTTCTATTTCCTTATAGTTTTTATACTTACACTGTGTTGGAGTTGTTTAAACTTACAGAGGTGTGCAATTTTAGCACTGAGTCACTCTTCTTTTCAACAAATTTCTTTAACACTATAAATATCCTTGTGAGTAAAGTTTTAACTGCACCCCATAAATTTTGAAACATCATATTTGATATGTCATTCACTTTAAAATTCTAATTTCCAGGGGTGCCTGGGTGGCTTAGTCAGTTAAGCATTTGTCTTCGCCTCAGGTCACAATCTCCTGGTCCGTGGGTTAGAGCCCCACATCTGGATCTGTGTTGACAGCTTGGAGCCTGGAGCCTGTTTTGGATTCTGTGTCGCCCTCTCTCTTTGCCTCTTCCCCACTTGCACTCTGTCTCCTTTATCTCTCTCAAAAATAAAAATAAACATTACAAAAAAATAATAAAGTACTACATACCTTTATAAAAATTTTAAAAAATCTAATTTCTAATGTGACTCTTTTTTTAATTTAAATTTTAGTTAGATAATATATAGTGCAATATTGGGTTCAGGAGTAGAATTCAGTGATTCATCACTTACATACCACACCCAGTGCTCATCCCAGCAAGTGCCCTCCTTAATGCCCATCACCCAGTTAGGTCATCCCCCACCCACCTTCCTCCATCAACCCTCAGTTTGTTCTCTACAGTTAACTGTCTTGTGGTTTGTTTCCCTCTCTTCTTTCCACTCCTTCACATATATTCATCTGTTTTGTTTCTTAAACAAATATGAGTGAAATCATATGAGTGAAATCATGGTATTTGTCTTTTTTGATTGACTTATTTTGCTTGGTATAATGCATTCTACCTCCATCCATGTTGTTGCAAATGACAAGGTTTTACTCTTTTTGATAGCTTAATGATATTCCATTGTATATGAAATATTCTTCTTTATCCATTGGTTGATGGATATTGGGCTCTTTCCACAGTTTGGCTATTGTTAATAATACTGCTATGAACATTGGTTGCATGTACCTCTTTGAATCTGTATTTTTGTATCCTTTGGGTAAGTACCTAGTGGTGCAATTGGTGGGCCATAGGGCAGTTCTATTTTTAACTTTTTGAGGAACCTCCATACTGTTCTCCAGAGTGGCTGTACCAGTTTGCATTACCACCAACATTGCAAGAGATTTCCCATTTATAGATTGTTGGATCTACTTTGTCCCTTATTACAGTAAAACCTTGGTTTTTGAGCATAATTAATTCCAGAAACATGCTTACAATCAATAGCACTTGTATATCAAAGCAAATTTCCCCTTAAGAAATAATGGACACTCAAATGATTCATTCTACCACCCAAAAATATTCATATAAAATGATTGCTGTGGGGTGCCTGGGTGGCTCAGTCAGTTAAGTATAAAACTCTTGAGTTTGGCTCAGGTCATGACGTCAGTATCATGAGATGAAGTCCTGCATCTGGCTAGGTGCTAAGAGTAGAGCCTGCTTCAAATTCTCTCTCTGCCCCTCTCCCAGCCAAGTTCTCTCTCAAAATAAGTAAATAAACATATAAAAAAATTATTACTCTAATATAATACAAAATAATAAAGAAAATAAAAAATAAAAAAAAAAATTAACCTGCACTTCCTTTGAACCCTTCGGCTGGTGTGAGGGAGACAAGAAAGAGGATGGTTATTGTGTAGGACGACTTTCACTATCACTAAAGGAATTGCTGCTGTCTATTGGCTGAATGGGATCTTTTTATTTTCATGCAACTATAACAAGGAACCTACCCAATGACACTTGCTTTTGCCTCCTTTAGAGGATTTTGCAGAAATGTGACATTGCATTGATGAGCACTCACAATCCCACAGTGAGAGAGAGGGAAGAGCCATTGGCTCAGTCTTGATCGTGTGATGTTTGGCATCATGTACTAGTAGTATTGCAAGGCATTGCTCATTTATCAAGTTAAAATTTATTAGAAATGTTTTCTCATCTTGCAGGACACTTGCAAAACAAGTTACTTGCAATTCAAGGTTTTACTGTATTTAGGTTTCATCAGTATATTTATTATTTTCTAGGTTGATTCCACATTGCCTCTTGTAATTGAAGGTCCTGCCCTCTCCTTTTGTATCCAATAATCTACTTGTGGGAAAAACAAAACAAAACACAACAAAAATGGCGAATAATTTGTCCTATGGACTAGAACATATTTAGATTATACTGATCATATCTCCATAGGGTTATTTAATATCTTCCTTTTCCATCATCTGTTAGGTAGATCTAAAGACTTGTTTAGATTCAGAGTTTTGTTATTATTGACAAGAATACTTCTTGGATGATACTATGTGATCCCATTATGGGACCACATACTATGTGAATCCATTTATGAAATTTCTCATTTGTATTTTATCTAAGTGTTTTTGTATTCTTTCAGAATGATTTCTTATGTAGTTTGTTTCTACAATGATTTTAAACTGAACTTGTTTAATCTTTAGTCTTCATTTATTGCTTAGTTACCGTATGAATAGATGAGGTAGAAGAGGCAGAATAAATGCATCATTATTTCCTTTTTTTTACCATTTATTTTGAAATTAGAATTTTGAAGAATCCTCCAATGATTATTCCTCTCCTTATTAAGCAGTACATTCTTAGAGTTCTCTTAACATGACCTTGGTACTCTTTGATAGCATCTTTGATCTCTGGTAAAATAAGTGTGCTAGACTCATTTTGTACATTTTCTTCTCTAGACTTTAATTTAGCCATTACTAGAAAACATTTGGTTAACTTTCTAATTACTGATCAATTTCCTTACCAATAATTTATCTGTCCAGGTTTTTATATTTATTCATGTTTCAGTCTTCATAGGTTACATTTTTCTAGACATTTATCCATTCTAGGTTTTACAATATTTGCATAGACTTGTTCATAGTAGTCTCTTAGGATCTTTTGTATTACGGTGGTATGTTGTAATGCCTCATCTTTTATTTATAACTTTATTAAGTTCCTTTTTTCTTATTAATTCTAGGTAAAGGTTTGTCTATTTTGTTTACTTAAAAAAACAGCTCTGAGTTTTGTTGTTATTTTTATTGTCTTTTTAGTCTCTATGTCTTTATTTCCATTCTGAATTTATTTTCTTCCTTCTAACTTTGAACTTAGTTTGCTCTTATTTCTTTAAATTCTTGAGGTGTGAAGTTAGGTTATATGAACTCTTTTTGGTTTTTGATGTGTGCATTTATTTCTATAAATTCCCTTATTAGAATTCCTTTTGAAGTATCCTCTAAGTTTTAGTATGTTTATTTTCATTTGTCTCAAGATAATTTTGATTGCTTTTTATTTTTTTTACCCATAGATTGTTCAGTAGCATGTTGGTTAATACGCACATATTTGTAAGCCAGTTTTTTGTTTGTTTGTTTGTTTTGTTTTTTTCTTTGGGTAATTGATTTAATTTCATACAATTGTCTTATGAAAAGATACCTGCTATGATTTTAGTATTTTTTAATTTGCACTTAAAAATGTGTATTTTGCTGTTTTTGGATAGATTGTTCTATAAATGTCTAGCCCATCTGGTCTAACATGCTGTTTAATTTCAATATTTCCTTACTGATTTTCTGTTTGGATGATCTATCCAGTATTGAAAGTTTGGTATTGAAGTCCCCTATCACTGTTTCCTTCTTCAGGCCTGACATTTGCTTTGTATATTTAGCAGAATCTATGTTGGGTGCATAAATATTTACAAATGTTATATCCTCTTGGATTTACTCCTTTATAATTATTTAATAAACTTTGTCTCTTATTACAACTTTTTAGCTTTAAGCCTATTTTTTTTCTAAGTATAGTTATTCCAGCTTTCTTTAGGTTTTCATTTGCATGCAGTATCTTTTTGTGTCTTCACTTTCAGTCTGTGTGTGTCCTTAAAGCTAATGTAAATCTCACGTAGGCAGCGCATAGTTGGGTCTTGTATTATTATCAGCCACTCTGTCCCTTTCTGGAGAATTTTGTCCATTTACATTTAAAGTAATTGTTGATAGGTATGGACTTACTCTTATCATTTTGTTAATTATTTTCTGTTTGTTGTGATTACTCTCTTCCTTTTTTCTTCCCTTCCCTATTTAGCTTTTTGATTTCATGATTTTCAGTAGTAGAATTCTTAGACTGTTTTCTCTTTATCTTTTGTGTAACCACTATAGGTGTTTGCTTTGCATTTCATTGGACTAACATGAAATGTTTGTAATAGTCTTTGTTAATTGGTAGCAACTTAACTTTAAACACATACTAAAGTTCTGTATTCTTTCTCTCCATGTCTTATTTTTTTACTTTTATAATTAACACATTTTTACCTTGTGTATCATTAACAAACTATTGTAATTATAGTTATTTTAATACTTCTGAGATTTAACCTTTATAATAGAGTTATAAGTGATTTATACAACACTATTTCAATATTGGAGTATTCTGAATTTAACTCTGTATTTACTATATTAGTGAGATTGATTTTTTAATATTTTCTTCTTATTAACTCACATTATTTCACCTTGAAGAATTCACTTTAATATTTCTCATAAGGCTAGTCTATTGGTGATGAACCACCTCAGCCATAATTGTCTGAAAATTCTTTGTCTTTTTTTGAGATATTTAATGAATATTTATTACTTAACTTATCACAACATTAAAGTTGCAAGTTACCAAAAAGATTTTCAAAACTATTTTTAGGCAGATGTATATATTATAAAACATAATTATTATTAAAGAAAATCCACCCATATATAATATGTTTATTTCATTTATATCAACAATCTGACACACATGTTCTTAACAGTTTGCTTGGATTGTTCATGAAGATTTCATTAGACAGTAAGCAAAGCTAGACATCATCAAATTATTTCCCTGTTAACTATCTATAACACAAGCATGTTAGGCAGTTATCTAAAAAATGACATAAGCAAAAGCCTTAAGAAAGTTAAATGCATGTTTTTTGTTTTGTTTTGTTGCTGCACTTGATATACATGAAGTAATGGATATCAAAAAATTAATTTTTACTGCAAATTTGCTTGTAATTTGTTCTTAGGTTGATTTATAATTGGTATGATCTTAAACATCTAGTAGATAGAGTATTTAACTAATAAACCCAAGTGGAATAACAGTGTATGCTCATATTATACTTAATGATGATAACTCAGAAGACATACCTGTTCTTATTAAACTGACAATGTCAAACTGATCTTTACACATAATTTGAAAAGCATTGAGTTAGTTCCTATATTTCTGGGAGTTTTAGGAATATTTAAACTTATATCGGTGCTTATGTCTCTTAAGCCAATTAGAATAGAGCATAATTGTCTAGAAAACTCTTTGTCTTTTAATCCTGAAGGATATATTTGCTGGGTAAAGTGTTCTTGATTGGCAGTTTTTACTTTCTGTTCCTTGAAAATATCATCCAACTCACTCTGGCCTGTAAAGTTTCTGCTACAAAATTTGCCGATGATAATCTGGTGGTTCTCTTGCATAACAAGTTGTTTTCTCTTTATGCTTTAGGGTTCTCTCCTTGTCTTCAACATTTGACAAATTAATTATAATGTGTGTTTGGTGTAGGTATGTTTAGATTCATCCTGATTGGAATTCTCTGTATTTCCTGGATCTGGATATCTCTTTCTTCAGGTTAGGGAAGTTTTTGTCATAATTTATTTGAATAAATTTTCTGCCCCCTTTTCTCTTTCTTTTCCTTCTGGTTTATCTATAATGTGTATATTTGCTTGTTTGTTGGTGTCTCAAAATCCCTTGATTTATCTTCACTCTTTTTCACTCATTTCATTTTTTTCTTCCAATTAGATGCATTCCACTGCCTTGTCTTTGTGTTTGCTTTAGTCTATTATTAGATCCCTCTTTGCAATTTTTTAGTTACTGTATTTTTCAGCATTATGATTTTTGTTTGGTCCTTTACTTTCTTCCATTTTTTTGTCTCTTTGTTGAAATTCTTTAGTCATGCATTGTCCTCCTGACCTCAGTGAACATCTTTATGAACATTACTTTAAACTCCTTATCATGGAAACCACTTATATCTGTTTCATTAAGGTCTTTTTTTCTGGAGTTTTATGTTCTTTTGTTTAGAAACACATTTCTGTAACTCTTCATTTCCCTCTACTCTCTGTACTAATTTCTGCATAAGAGCTGAAACAGCCACCCCCCCCTCTTGACAGAGAGGTCTTTTGTAGGAGATGAATAGTGCTTTCGACCCAGCGTGATTTCTTGGTTGTTTCTCAAAGCTTTGTGATTGTATATTCCACTTTCTTTGCTCTTAGTTGAGGATGTGGCAAGATCTGTAAAGGTCCCAAAAGGGAGAACCTCAGTCAGCCCTAAGATATAGTCTCTATGGAAACCAGACCCTCAAGCAGCAGCTTTTGAGGTATAGAGAGATCTCTTTCAAGGAAAGATAGGGAGATGAACAGTACTGTCTGTTCCTTCTGTACTGAGTCCTTGCCAGTTAAGAACTGTTTCTTGTGTTTACTGTAGTCCTGTGGGGCCAACAAATGCAGCCCCCCACTGATCACCAAAGTCAGTTATCAAGGGATGTTTCCCTTGGCTTACACCTGTAAGATCAAAGCACCCGTCATGTGCACAAGCTCCTTCCATAGGAATGTAGGTGATGTGGGACAGACTACAAGGAGAGTGTGGAGATAGTGAGTTTGTTGGGGGAGAATTACAGTCAGCTGGCAGATGTGTGCTACATTAGAACTTTGACCCTCAGGCAGCAGTTCTTAAAATGCAAATAGGACTCTTGGGAAAGACTGGGAAATGAGAATGTATCTGCTCTCTCTGTACTGAACCCTGGAGAAATCGCTCTTTAAGAACTGCCTCTTTGTTGCAGACTTATGGGACTAGCTAACACAAGCTTCTTTGACCAACAGAAGCCGGTGATCTAGAGATGCATCCCTTGGGTGGCACCATAAAATGTGGGGTGCCAGAAGTATGCACAGATTTCTTCTAGGGAGATGCTGGCAACATGAAGCAGACCAGAGGCAGAACCTGGTTAGAGCATCAGCTTCCCTGGTCTCAGGAGGGAGGGTAATTAGGCATTATATGAGTGCAAAATTAGCAGTGTTTCCTTCAGGCAGCTGCTTTTACTGTATGAAAACAGGACTCTGTTGGGGAAAGACTGGGAGATGAGCATTTCTATCTACTCCCTCTTCAGTGAACCCCAGCGGGGGTAGCTGGTTAAGAAATGCTTCTTTGTTGCTATAGCCCTGTGGGACCAGAAAATGAGAGCCCCATTGGTCACCAGAGGTTGGTAATTGAGAGATGCATCCTCTGGGTGGCACCTGCAAAAGGTGGGTCCCCAAACGTGCACAATTCCTTCCAGAGAAGTACCAGCAACCCACTGAGCAGGCCAGAAGAATGTGGAAACAGCCCCCCACACCCCCCACCACTTATTTCACCAGTGTCCAGGGAGGATTGCTGTCAGTTCCTAAATGTGTGCAAAACAAGATACCTTACCCTCAGGCAACAGCTTTTAAAGTATGGAAATAGGCCTTTTTCAAGGAAAGGCTGGGAGTTTCCATCTGCTGCCTTTGTACTGAGCCCTGGGGGAAGCTCTTGAGAGCTTGTTAAGTAGTGTTATATTATTTTGTATAGTCTAGTAAGTTTCCTGGATACAAGTCCCATTGGCTGTCAGAGCTAGATGTTTTAGAGGCCTGTTTCTCAGATGGAAGTCTTAAAAGTTGGGTGCTATACTTTGGGTCCAATATTTTTGCTCTTCAGAGAGTTGGAAATTCTCTCCAGATTGTATGTCACTGGGATGTGGGTGGGGTTCTTGGGCATAGTGTGTCCCAGACTTTCCTATTAATTTGGTTGTAGGTATTTTCTCCTCTACCTTATGTGTAGGAGCCTATACTTGGTGTGTCTGTGGAAGAGGTGAGTTCACGAGCCTCCTATGTTACCTTTGTGGGCCCGAATTGTGGGATGTCTTTCCATTTTTTATTCTCGTTAAATTCTTACATCAATAGTTTACAGTATATGTGTATTTCACACCTTAGTTCAGTTTATTCCTAAGTATTTTATTATTTTTGTTGCTATTGTAAATGAGATTACTTTCTTAATTTTCTGTTCAGATAATTCATCCTTTCTGTGTGGAAATGCAACTGACCTTTGTATGTTGATTTTTCTTATATACCGCTACTTTATTCAATTTGGTTACCAGGTTTTTCTTTGGCTAGGGTGCAGGATGAAGACTCTTTAAGGTTTTTATATTTAAGATCAAGTCTTTTGCAAACAGGAGCAATTTTACTTTTTAGTTTTTGGTTTGAATACCTTTACTTTTTGTGCCCTAAGTACTCTATCTAGAACCTCCAGTACTATGTTGAGTAGAAGTGGTGAGAGTGGGCATGCTTGACATGCTCTTGAAATGGGAGGAAAAGTTTTCAACTTTTCATCAATGCGTAAGATGTTAGTTGTAGGGTTTTCTTACATTGCTTTTATTATTTTGAAGCAATTTCCCTCTATTCCTAGTTTTTGGGTTTTTATTATGAAAGGGTGTTGAATTTTATCAAATTTTCTAAAGTACTTATTAGGATAATGACGTGATTTTTATCCTGCATTCTGTTAATGTAGTATATTAAAAATTGCTTTATATATGTTCAACCATCCTTGTTTCTCAGGGGTCAATCCCTCTTAGTCATTGTGTATGACCTTTTTATTCCATTGTTGAATTCAGTTTGCTGGTATTTTGTTGAGGATTTTTCAATCTATACCCATCAAGGATATTGACTTGTTTTCATTTCTTGTGGTATCTTTTATCTACCTGTGACATCAGGGTCGTGCTGACCTCATACAATGAGTTTGGAAGTGTTTCTTTTAAAATTTTTGGAAGACTAAACAGGATAACCATTATGTCTTCTTTAAATGTTTGGTAGAATTCACCCATGAAGCCATTTGCTACTGGGATGATATTTGTTGGAGGGTTTTTATTAAATTTATTTAATATATATATTATATAATAATATAATATATACTATAATATAATAATATATAATAAATAAATTTATTAAATTTATTAAATTACTAATTTAATCTCTTGTAAACTCATTCAGATGTTCTATTTATTCATGAAATAGTCTTGGTAGGATATATATTTCTAATAATTTAATCATTTATTCCAGGTTATCTAGTCTGTGGTATATAAATATGTACAGCAGTCTCTTACTATTTTTTTTCTATTTCTGTAGTATTTAAGCACTTATTTTTTATATTTTGAACCTTCTCTTTTTTCATTAAACTAGATAAGGAACACACAATGGGGAAAGGATAGTGTCTTCAACAAAGAATGTCAGGAAACTGGATATCCACATGTGAAAGAATTTACTTGGACCCTTATCTTACACTGTATACAAATAACACAAATTAACTAAAGACCTGAAATGATAAAATTCATAGAAGAAAGGTTAAGGGAAATGCTTCATGACATTGGTCGTGGCAATGATTTCATAGATAGGATACCAAAAGCATAGGCAACTAAAGTAAAAACATATGTGATCCCATAAAACTAAAAAGCTTCTGCACAGCAAAGAAAACACCAGGAAAATCCAGCTGTAGTATGAGAAAATATTTGCAAAACCTGTATCTGATAAATGGTTAATTCCCAAAATATATAAGGGACTTCTACAACTAGATGGCAGAGAAAATCTAATAATTCAATTAAAACTGAACAAAAGAGCCAATAGACATTTCTCCAAAGACATACAGGGATCAACAGATAAAATAAAAGATGTTCCATGTCACTGTTACTCAGTGCAGTCAAAACCACAATGAGATACTATATTAGGATAAATATTATTAAAAAAAAAAGTTTCAGGGTGCCTGGGTGGCTCAGTCGTTTAAGAGTTGGACTTCAACTCATGTCACGATCTCATGGTTTGAGAGTTTGAGCTCCACATCAAGCTGTCTGCTGTCAGCACAGAGTCTGCTTTGGATTGTCTGTCCCCTTCTCCCTCTGCCCCTCCCCTGCTGGTTCGTTCTCTCTCTCTCTCTCTCTCTCTCTCTCTCTCTCTCTCTCTCTCTGTCAAAATAAATAAATAACCTTAAAGTTTGGGTGAGGAATTAGAGAAATTAGAAAACCAGTACACTGTTAATGGGAATACAAAATGGTACAGCCACTATGGAAAACAGTAGTTACGTGTCTCAAAATATTAGAAATAAAACTGCCATATGGAACAGCAATTCCAATTCAGGATACTTATGCAACATAATTGAAAATAGCCACAATGTGGAAACAACATGTTTCCATCAATGGATAAATAGTTAAAGAAACTATGACACAAAACACATTATATATATTATTTACCCTTAAAAAAGGAGGAAATTCTGCCACATATAACAAAGTGGATGAACATGGACAATTATGCCAAGCAAAATAATCCAGTTATAGAAAAACAAATTCTGCATGATTCCTCTTATGTGAAACCTCATTTAAGTCAAATTTATAGAAAAAGAGAGTAGAATGCTAACTGCCAAGGTGTGGGTTGACAAAGAAATAGGGAGTTGCTAGTCAATGGGTATGAAGTTTCAGTTATGCAGGATGAATAAATTCTAGAGATCTGCCATGAAGCATTTTGCATACAGTTAACAGTACTGTATTATACATTTAAAAATATTTTAAACAGGCAAATCTCATGTTAAGTGTTCTTTTTTTTTTAAATTTTTTTTTCAACGTTTTTATTTTTTTATTTTTGGGACAGAGAGAGACAGAGCATGAACGGGGGAGGGGCAGAGAGAGAGGGAGACACAGAATCGGAAACAGGCTCCAGGCTCCGAGCCATCAGCCCAGAGCCCGACGCGGGGCTCGAACTCACGGACCGCGAGATCGTGACCTGGCTGAAGTCGGACGCTTAACCGACTGTGCCACCCAGGCGCCCCTTTTTTTTTTTTTTTTTTTTTTTAATTTTTTTTTTCAACGTTTTTATTTTTTTATTTTTGGGACAAGTGTTCTTATACTACAGTAGAACCAAACGTGCACAATTATACACGTACCAGTAGATACAAAAAAGGTGAAATCAGACCAAGGTCATTGGATTATATCAGCATCAATTTCAATTTTAAAATGCTTACAATACTGTAGTTCTGTGGCTCTAAATATTCTAATATAGGTATGTGCTCATCATAAATATCAAAAATATGCACATGTATATATCCTTATATTCACATGTAGAAGTGTTTTTGTGTGTATATGTGTGTGGATGTATGTGCAGTGTCTCCATAACTGCCCTCATCTGGGTCACGTTTTATATGTCACTTACATAATCATCTAGAAGCCTGGTTCTGATTATGTCACTCATGGGTTTGTAAAGTTTTCATCTTTTACTAGATTAAGTTCAACTTAAAAAATCTGGCTTTAGGGTAATTCTTAACCTGACCTAGCAGGATTCTTTGTAAGGCATAAGATACTGAAGTTAAGAGGTGAGAAATTTGATCAGATACCAAGGGTGAGGAATTTTAGCTAAACTGACAGATCTAGCGGAATTTTTGCTAAAACTGAATTAATAGGCCAAGGATAGAGGTCAAGGTGAGGTCTAGTTAAAAGAGGGATTCAGAGGATCCTGACTAAATGAGTCTTTGTCAATGCTGAAATAGAATTCTGGGTGCCAAGTTTATTAGGGAGACCTTTATGTGATCAATACCTGTGACAGAAGAGAAAGAAGTAGTAGTGGGCAGAGAGGGAAGATACCATCACATGCAGGACACAGCTCTGGGTATGAATTTAGATCTTCCTGGACATGGAATTAAGGACCAGGCCTTTATACCATCCCCTCTACCAGTCTTGGATTTAGGCTGTCCCCAGAATGGGTTGTGATTTGGGTAAGCCAGTTCCCTTGAGCAGATGACACATTAGCCTATAGACTACAGAATTCTTAGGCTTGCAAAACACCATTCTTAGCCCTGAAAGGATATTTGAGAAGCACAGGATAGCATTCACTGCAGCTTAAGATCCAAGGTGCTCCAGTTACTCCCTTCCTTAGGATTGCCAATCAAATACAGTGTGGCTTAGAGCAGCCTCTCTCCTGACATATGGGCTATTGAAAATTAAACTGAAGTATTAAGCCAAATTTCTACCTCCATGACTTACAAAGAAAAAGTTTAGCAAGAATAAAGAATTAAACAAATGCAAAGAAATACACAGATGCAAGAAAGAAAATGAAGGTCTTCAACTTATTCAGAGTTTAATTTTCCTTGGGATTAGAAAATATCTAGTATTTTGTGATAGATTTTTAACTTCTATCAGTGAAATTTACTTTTTCCCCCCTTTTAGTGTACAGGATTCTCTTACCTCCATATAAAAGGCATCTAATTGATAGAAGTAGATCTGTTACTTGCTGACTATGAAGACTTGAGTAGATTAGACTTTATTTTATTTTTATTTTTTTAAGTTTATTTATTTATTTATTTTATTGTATTTTGTTTATTTTTATTTATTTTTTATTTTATTATATATTATTTTATTTTAAGTTTATTTATTTATTTTTTTATTTTATTATGGGAGGGGCAGAGACAGAGGGAGGGAGAAAGGGTCCAAAGCCCTATGTGGGACTCAAACTCACAAACCACGAGATCATGATTTGAGTTGATGTTGGATTCTTAATTGACCGAGCCATCCAGGTACCCTGGGGGTATATTAGACGTTTTAAACTTGAGTTTCTTCCCTGTAAAATAATGAGTACTTTAAGATCAAATACAAACTAAATTAAGAGGCTAAATTCTGCCTCCTTAAAACTAAGGGAAGAAATTCCCTTTTTCTTTTTTCTTAGAGCATTTACGTTATGAAACTTGGAATTTAAGTCCTTTCCCTATCTGAAATGTGTGTAAGTCTTTTAAAAAGCTATTTGAGTCTTTTGCCAGCTTTAAGACACTGGAATATCTTTCTGAAGAACTATCTCTTTGAAATGTCATCATCAAGGAAGACAGTGCTCCTATCTCCCAGTCTTCCTGGCTCTCAGTCTCATTTTGGCAGGGTCCCTGGTTTCAAGTTGTAAAACTGCCCCCTCTCATAAAGATACAAGGAATTTATTTTTCCTTTGGATAAACCCAATTAACTAACACAGATGGTAATTCCAACTACCAAGTAAATTTAGGATGAACTCTGTAAAAAAGTAGTGCTGTCAAGTCCTCTTACTTGAGAACCAGTTATTTATCTTGAGAACATGTGTGTAATGGGTTGTATCTGCTTGGCTATGTAAAGGGTGAGATTTCTTTCTGTCTCTGCAGTCTCTTAGCAGATTGCCTGTGATGCACGTCACGTCACATTCTGGTTTCATGCTTATTCAATGAAAAAATTCTCTTCTCTTCTACCTTGGTTGAGTGGTTTCCTGGGTTTGAATGAGATTTTATTAAGTTTCCCCAACACTACTTAGCTTTCAGGATTTGTGCATGTATTGTGTGTGGTTGCAGATTATATAAGTCATTATTAATATTATTTTTACCAAATCTTACTTTGAGAGAAGTTTGAGTTGAACTCACTTGTTAATTGTTTTTTTTTTTTTTTTTTAATTTTTTTTTTTTTTCAACATTTATTTATTTTTGGGACAGAGAGAGACAGAGCATGAACGGGGGAGGGGCAGAGAGAGAGGAAGATACAGAATTGGAAACAGGCTCCAGGCTCTGAGCCCAGAGCCTGACGCGGGGCTCGAACTCACGGACCGCGAGATCGTGACCTGGCTGAAGTCGGACGCTCAACCGACTGCGCCACCCAGGCGCCCCAGTTAATTGTTAAATATCCATTCTAGTGCTTATAACTGCTGAGTATGTACTTATTCAATGAATACATATATTCTGAGAAGTTCAGAGTTTCAGTTTTGATCTTTGCTCTCTTTTTCTAGGCTAGAAAATCAAAAAGGGATTGTGAAGTCTAGTAAATGAATACGTGGGAGTAAAATGAATTACTGATTTAGACATTAAAATACTTTGATGTTGTGGAGACACGTATATATTTTGTTGTCCTTTCTATCCCCAATTTAGAAACTTAAATGGGGCAGGTACATGTAAACTAAAGCTCATGTCAACTCATGTGAATCTCAATATGTTTTAAGACACCACAAGTTGTGTTTATATATTTTTCAAAATATGTGACTCTTACAAATTAATATCACATAATTATTGAAACTAATATTTCCAAATATAGGACATTCCTAATGATTTGTTTTAATGAACCATAAGAAAAAAAAATCTCTTACAGTTTGCCTCCCTCTCTCTCTCTCCCTTTGTTTTTTCTTTTCCCCTATCATAGGTATAGGGAAATTATATGTATTATCATTTTAAAATTTCTCATAATATGCTACACTGGAGACTGACTGCCCTAGGCAAAACAACAACAAAAACCCAGAATTTTCAAGTCAAACCAAGTTATCTTTCATCATTTTCTAAAAATGTAATTGTGTACATATATAATTTATGGACTTGGGGTGGTGATGATGTATCAATGTAGGTTTATCAGTTGTAACAAATGTGCTGGTCTGGGGGCAGGGGGGACCTTGACAATGAAGAGGCTGTGCAGGTGAGGAAGCAATGTGTATATGGGCAATCTCTATACCTTCCCCTCAATTTTGCTGTGAATGTAAAACTGCTGTAAAAAATAAAATCTATTAAAAAACATAACAGAGGTGGGTATTTTAGTTATCACCTTTGGAATTAGTTTATTTCCAATACCAGTGATAAAAGCCTGAGGGCTAAACTGATTGTGAAGTTGTCAAGAACAGTGCTAAAATACCTTAGGCAACTTGACAGTGTTTGAAATGCTAATGACAACCCCTTCTGTTACTTTGGAATTTATTCTTATTAAATTCTACATCTAGGTATGTACAATAAACATCTGTGAACACAAAAATCTGAAACTAAAATGATACAAACTGTGAAACTGCTCTATTCTCTATTGTTTGCTTTAACTTTTTTCTAAGGAGTGGGGAAAAAGGGGGGGGGAATCTTATCCATCCCTATAAAAACAACGCCTTTAACATGTTAATAGACTGTACACAAGGCTGAAAATCTAATCCATTCTATCTAAACTATCTCTGTAAAATCTCAGATGGTGTTATTATCTGAGGGGTGACTGGTATTATCTGTGAGGAGACCCATGGTGTTTTTCCACCTGAGGCTTTGATATGGATTAATAGTAAGGAGATGTGTCTATGAAGACCTGGAGTGAAACTGGGCAGTGTATAAATACGGAAGTGAGGAATACATCCTGGTTTTTGATTTCTAGTTGGGCAATTTTTATCCAACATTGTTAATTTAATTGTTATCAAAATACACATGATTAAAATAAATGTTAATAAATTTGGAAATATTAAAATTGCTTTTAAGATACTATTTCTTATCTGTATTTTAGAATTCTAGGCATTTATAAGATCCTTCAATGACATTTTACAATGTCTACAGGGTAGATGATATCATAAGTTTTGCATCGGGCCAATCTGATCTTGAGTATCATTCCAAATATAGCAGGTTTTTATTCTCGTTAGCTTTTTTCGAAAGTAGTTTTTGGACCTTGCATTAAAGTTCTCCAGAGAACCAGAGAAACATTTAGTTTGTCTATCATCTCTTAAGAGCTCATAATATCAGGTAGTATTACATAGAATGTTTACAATTACTAAAATAAAGTTTTAAAAATATCATCACTTGTAGAGTTTCCATTAATGTTCTTGACTTCCATAATGATCTTTAGCTACTTTTTATATTTATCTGCAGTATTGAGACATTAATAATGGGTAGAAAATACTGAATATTTTAATTATGCCAAAATTATTCCTCAAGTACATTTACTTGTTTGATCCTCACAACAGCCTGTTAGATATATACTATGGTTTTCATTTTTGTACATGAGGAAACTGAAGCACAGAGAGATTAACCATCTTGCCCAATATCACACAACAGGTAAGTGATGAGACTGGGACTTGAACTTAAATACTCTAAATGCGATGCCCACATCTAAGCCAGGATCCCTTACTACTTCTCTGTAAGATAGGCCTAGTACTTCTCTATAATTATCTGGCACTGATTCATAGTATATAATAATCACCGTATTGCTGTGATTATATTTTTGTATCTAGTGTCATCTTGGTAAAATGTGTAGAAATAAGTGAAAATGCAGTCTTCTAAGATATTTTCAAATTAGTGGGAAAGGCATTTTGTAAATGGGATAATTGTAATACGGTGTATGGTGGAAACACAGGAGGAATGCACTCTCTTTTTGTTTGGGACATACACTTTTTGATGTGTGTCATTGTCGAGCAATTTCTAAGCAGCCACTTGGAAACTGACAGGTTGGCTTGCCACACTCCCATATATTTGGCTTATGAGGGACAAGGGGTTCAAGCAGGTGTAGAGAGTTTACCATGGCACAGCAGGAAGAATGAGCTTTCTGTTTGCTTCATTTCCCCAATCCCTGATCCCACTGGAGCAATCACAGAGGCAGACTGGGGAGGGTGCTGTGTACACAACGGGTCTGTGTCACAGCTGAGGATCACTGAGCTCTGGAAAACCCAAATCTCCTTACAGTGCTTCTGGAAAACTTTTCAATGCTTCCCTCTGCAGAGACATTATCTTCACTCTCCTAGATGATAAGCAAACATTCAGAGAGAAGAATTAGAGAGTTTTTGCTTATTTTTAAACTATCTTTGAATATCCAGGAATGGAGTTGTTTTGTGTCTGGAATTTATATAAATCTGAGCTCAAGGACTTAATTCTTAGACACGAAGAAATGTGAAAAATTGATGGAGAGTTATATCTCAAAGTAAGACCCTTTTGGACAGCCTTTCTAGAGTAAATAAATGCTAAAATTTGAAGCTTGTACGAAAGTTATTTAGAATATTAAGGGTCCACAGCATTCCATTATAAACACAGAGAGAGTTGGGGTGCCTGGGTGGGTCAGTTGGTTTAAGCGTCCGACTTCAGCTCAGGTCATGATCTCGCGGTTGGAGCCCCGTGTTGGGCTGTCTGCTGATAGTTCAGAGCCTGGAGCCTGCTTCAGATTCTGTGTCTCCCTCTCTCTCTGCCCCTCCCCTGCTCACATTCTGTGTCTCTCCCTCTCTCAAAAATAAATAGACATTAAAAATTTAAAAAAAAAACACACAGAGCAAGAGTTTTGATATGGCTGGAATAGACACACAGTGTTTGGAAAATTATGTTGAAAAGGCCTCTATTCTGAGCATTTCAGGTGTAGTAAAAGAGATTTACATTTGATCCTGAGATGAGTAGAGGGCCTTTGAATTCTTTTACATGGGTCACAAGTAGTCTTGCTTTAGAGAATTTAACTTTTTGGAAGTATGTCTGGTAGGAGGAGGCTCAAAGCTAATTTTGCTGTTTCTTCACAAACAGAACATAAGCAAACCTTACCCAAACATTAGCCTTTTCAGGTCACATGTTCTTTAATTCTTAGTTTTCTCTATCCTTTTTTTCAGATCCAAATTACTACTTCCTTTCTTCCTCCTCCTCCTATATTTTGCCAGTCCTTAGTTTAATAGAAAACCAGATTTTCCATACCCTCACCATTCCAGAGTCCTTTCTTCCATGTCATATCCATAACTTGTCAAGGATAAATCTTTCATTTTTCACACAGGGCCAGGAAGTAGAGTAATTCATCTAGATTCCCAGTGCTGCCTTCAAATCACTTGTCTTTCATGTTCTTATAAACCTCCTTTCTCGGTCTTGGCATATAAAATTTGGTTACCCACTTTAACTGTTGCTATGTGTAAAATTTTACATATTTATGGAAGATTTTGATATATAGCATAACTGTACTTCCTTATCTCAAGTCATAATATTGTCCCTGTTGATTTGTAGGCTCTTATAGAAACCCTAACAGCATAGTGAATTCCATTTTTTTACTTCTTTAGATCCAAACATTTCAGATATACTCGATTTCAGCTACTCAAACCCACAGCTATATTCTCCAAACATAACAGCATCAGCAAAACCACTTATAACTGCTTTGTTACCAACCTTTTCCAATTGCATTTATTATTTTATCCCCCACAAACCATCACTTGATGCCTTGATTTTCTCCCATTGTAAACTGCCCTCCTTGTCTTAAATTTCTTCTCTATGTAGACTAAAGAACACAAATTTAATTTTAATGATGTAAATGCCTCCAACTCTGTTGTCTCCTTGCCCTTTCTCATATCTGCTGAGAAAACACAATCATAAATTTATCAACTATCTATCTTTTTTTACCTGGGTTTCTGAGCACTAAAGAAAATCCAAGCAAATACATCAGGGACACATTCAATTCATCATAATAAATCTCTAGGTCCTAATCAATAATTTACAGAACCATTGATATTTAATTTTAAAGCTCCATGGGATGTTATCTCTGAGGTCTTTGAACTAAGTTTACCAAATATCAGTGAGATTTAGAAAATATCCTTTAATCCATAGAGTACATGCAAATTTGAATAGGAAGGATCATCCTTTATGAAAATCACAACTCAATATAGCAATAATTCTTGAATGTCTTGCATACTTATGGAAATAGTAAGAGCTTATGTTAATCAAAACAATTTGGATGGTGGATATTCAAAATAAACAGGTATTTCACAAATTGCTTTAAGTATGACTTTTATTATTTCAAGCAGACTTATCTTGTCCTTTAGTGTCTGTGGACATGGTAATTTCCATTCTAGTAATTATTATTCTCTGATACAAAATTTACTTATTGTAGATGCATTTCCTTTCAAGTATAATTCTCAAGTTTGGTGTCTGTGTGTGTGTGTGTGTGTGTGTGTGTGTGTGTGTGTGTGTGTGTAAGTGCACGCACATACTTCAGATCTGGTTTTACATTTATAAATGGAATCTATTTATTATAGCTATAACTAGGGCCTTTAAGATTATTAACATGCCAGAAATAGTTACATTTTTCTTCTTTTGAATCTAGGAGATGAAAGGGCAGAGTACATGTCTGAAATATTCTTTGGCCTTGAATTAACGAAGAGTATTTAATAAATTTTCAAAGATGGTTATAATTTAGAAATATCAAGAAAATTCTGCTGACATTGCTATCATCCCTTTTTATACCCCCCCCCCCTTATACATGAACCCCCAACAAGCAATTTTTCTTTTAAAGCAAAAAAATTTTTTAGGCAAAATCTTTTTTTTTTATCATGCCAGCATAATACAAAGCATGTTTACTTAAGCTTCACCTAATATGTTAAAAGGTCAAGACAAACTCCTTTAAAAGAATAAAATCTACCTTCCAGGACATTTAGATTCTATATTGTTTATTTCTGCTCTGATCTTTATTATTTCTCTTCTTCTGCTGGGTTTAGGCTGCCTTTGCTGTTCTGCTTCTATTTCCTTTAGGTGTGCTGTTAGATTTTGTATTTGGGATTTTTCTTGTTTCTTGAGACAGGCCTGGATTGCAGTGTATTTTCCTCTCAGGACTGCCTTCGCTGCGTCCCAAAGCGTTTGGATTGTTGTATTTTCATTTTCGTTTGTTTCCATCTATTTTTTAATTTCTTCTCTAATTGCCTGGTTGACCCACTCATTCGTTAGTAGGGTGTTCTTTAACCTCCATGCTTTTGGAGGTTTTCCAGACTTTTTCCTGTGGTTGATTTCAAGCTTCATAGCATTGTGGTCTGAAAGTATGCATGGTATGATTTCAATTCTTGTAAACTTCTGAAGGGCTGTTTTGTGACCCAGTATATGATCTATCTTGGAGAATGTTCCATGTGCACTCGAGAAGAAAGTATATTCTGTTGCTTTGGGATGCAGAGTTCTAAATATATCTGTCAAGTCCATCTGATCCAATGTCTCATTCAGGGCCCTTGTTTCTTTATTGACCGTGTGTCTAGATGATCTATCCATTTCTGTAAGTGGGGTGTTAAAGTCCCCTGCAATGACCACATTCTTCTCAATAAGGTTGCTTATGTTTATGAGTAATTGTTTTATATATTTGGGGGCTCCGGTATTCGGCGCATAGATATTTATAATTGTTAGCTCTTCCTGATGGATAGACCCTGTAATTATTATATAATGCCCTTCTTCATCTCTTCCTACAGCCTTTAATTGAAAGTCTAGTTTGTCTGATATAAGTATGGCTACTCCAGCTTTCTTTTGGCTTCCAGTAGCATGATAAATAGTTCTCCATCCCCTCACTCTCAATCTAAAGGTGTCCTCAGGTCTAAAATGAGTCTCTTGTAGACAGCAAATAGATGGGTCTTGTTTTTTTATCCATTCTGATACCCTATGTCTTTTGGTTGGCGCATTTAATCCATTTACATTCAGTGTTATTATAGAAAGGTATGGGTTTAGAGTCATTGTGATGTCTGTATGTTTTATGCTTGTAGTGATGTCTCTGGTACTTTGTCTCACAGGGTCCCCCTTAGGATCTCTTGGAGGGCTGGTTTAGTGGTGACAAATTCCTTCAGTTTTTGTTTGTGTGGGAAGACCTTTATCTCTCCTTCTATTCTAAATGACAGACTTGCTGGATAAAGGATTCTCGGCTGCATATTTTTTCTGTTTAGCACACTGAAGATCTCGTGCCAATTCTTTCTGGTCTGCCAAGTTTCAAAAGAGAGATCAGTCACGAGTCTTATAGGTCTCCCTTTATATGTGAGGGCACGTTTATCCCTTGCTGCTTTCAGAATTTTCTCTTTATCCTTGTATTTTGCCAGTTTCACTATGATATGTCGTGCAGAAGATCGATTCAAGTTACGTCTGAAGGGAGTTCTCTGTGCCTCTTGGATTTCAATGCCTTTTTCCTTCCCCAGTTCAGGGAAGTTCTCAGCTATAATTTCTTCAAGTACCCCTTCAGCACCTTTCCCTCTCTCTTCCTCCTCTGGGATACCAATTATGCGTATATTATTTTTTTTGTGTATCACTTAGTTCTCTAATTTTCCCCTCATACTCCTGGATTTTTTTATCTCTCTTTTTCTCTGCTTCCTCTTTTTCCATCACTTTATCTTCTAGTTCACCTATTCTCTCCTCTGCCTCTTCAATCCGAGCCGTGGTTGTTTCCATTTTGTTATGCATTTCGTTTAAAGCGTTTTTCAGCTCCTCGTGACTGTTCCTTAGTCCCTTGATCTCTGTAGCAAGAGATTCTCTGCTGTCCTCTATACTGTTTTCAAGCCTTCCAGGACATTTATAGAAGACATGTAGAGATTTGTTCTTAAGAAATTAAAGACATATTTGTTTATAGCACATAGTGATGCTTAACACATTTTTCTCCCTTTCTTTAGATGAGGATTAATTTTTCAGTATGAATTGCTGAATTTGAATTCATATTTTATACTTTATTTTTAAATTTAACAGTGTGATAAAACTGAACGTTGTAAACAGAGATTATTACTTGGAAGAAACACTGGTTTATTTCCTGTTTGAATCAGAGATGATCCAATATATTTTTTTTATAAATGTCATCAACTTCTGGAAGAAATCCCCTTTAGAACCTTTTAGAAACTCACTGTTTATATGAATGGCTGAAGGGAAAAAAATAGAATAAGGGAAAAGAAAGTAGAGATTGTTTTTAAAACATAAAGGAGGAAATTACCAGGTTTAGTAAATTAATACTGTGGCTTGCATAAAAACATGGTTGATGGTTCTAAACACTTTTTCCATGTTAAAAACTAAATATTACATTATTAAGAGTTGAAAACAAAAATAATTTGCTAAGAAGGTAACTCTTGGGGCGCCTGGGTGGCTCAGTCATGTAAGCGTCTGACTTCGGCCCAGGTCATGATCTCAAGTGAGTTCGAGGCCCTCATTGCACTCTGTGCTGACAGCTCAGAGCCTGGAGCCTACTTGAGATTCTGTCTCCTTCTCTCTCTGCTCCTCTTCTGTTCTATCTCTCTCTCTCAAGAATAAACAAACACTAAAAAATAAAAATTCTCTACATTAACAGAAACTAAGAAAAAGAAAGTACATATATATGTATATACATACATACAAAAATATTTATTTATGTATTTTTGAGAGAGAGAGAGAGAAGACAGAGAGAGAGAGCATGAGTGAGGGCATGTGGGGGAGGGGCAGAGAGGGAGGGAGACAGAGAATCTCAAGCAGGCTCCAGGCCCAGTGTGGAAGCCCACATGGGGCTCTACCTCACAACTGTGAGATCATGACCTGAGCTGAAATCAAGAGTCATATGCTTAACCAACTGAGCCATCCAAGCGCCCCTTATTTATTTTTTTGATGCTTTGTTTTCTCTGAATGTCTGTTCCATTCTCCTTGCCATCTGCTCATTGCTCTGATTTGCCATTGGTGTCAAAGTAGAGCATTATGTTACATGCTCCAACAAGGCCAGTGCCCAAATGGTTAATGTAGTTTCATATTTCTCCTCTTTCAAATTTTCATAAAAGAGAAGTATGATTGTTTAAACTCCTTAATCTGTTGACCTTCATCAGTCTTCCTTTGGTCCAATAATACTCATAAATAGATCTTCATCATGGGGTTCTTATCAAGATTGAGATAATACCATTAAAATTTTTCCTAAAGTGATTGGCATTAAAATAGTAGCTAGTCTTAATACCAATATGAGAAATATTGTTAATATAAGTGTCAGTAAATCAAACTATTGGATATAGAAAAGAATAAAAATATCAAAATTGGCCAAAGTCAAGAAGATATAAAATCACAAAAGTATAAAGACACTAAAATGAAATTAGAAATAGTAAAATATTAAAATAAGTACAAGTGCTATAACATTGATATTATTACTATCCTGATTAATACAAAATAAAGAAAAACAAATACTAGAAATGAAGGGAGAAATACCTGTCTATCATTTGGTAGTGACAAAATTAATAGCATTAAACAAAGATTTATTTTTTTTTTTAAATTTTTTTTTTTTCAACGTTTATTTATTTTTGGGACAGAGAGAGACAGAGCATGAACGGGGGAGGGGCAGAGAGAGAGGGAGACACAGAATCGGAAGCAGGCTCCAGGCTCTGAGCCATCAGCCCAGAGCCTGACACGGGGCTCGAACTCACGGACCGCGAGATCGTGACTGGCTGAAGTCGGACGCTTAACCGACTGCGCCACCCAGGCGCCCCTAAACAAAGATTTAAAAAAATGGAAACATAAGTCTTTTTACTGATGTGTGACTTTGGGCAAGTCATTTAATCTTGTCATGCTTTATTTTCTTCATCTAAGAGTAGAGATATTAATAACAAAATTATGAGCTTTTGGTACATAACTCAGAGTATAATAGCTATTCAATATATGGTAACTAATAATCAAATTTAATTTATTAAATTTGGTTAAATTACTTACATTTTGGATAAGTTTTTAAAAAACATGTTTATTGAGAAATAATTGGAATACAGTAAATGACACATATTCCCAGTGTGCATTTTTATGTGTCAGGATTTTGTTGTATCAGCATTTGTTAAGTACAACCTCAGGGTGCTGGATGGTGAGCGGCAGTTCTCAGAAAAGACTGCAAGAGAAATTGAAATAGAGAAGTTTATTGGTCATGATCCTGGAGGGAGGTACACAGCATGCTATGAGGTGCCACATGGGGAGATGGTGACAGAGTGCAAGCTGAGAGAGAGGCAATACCTGACGCATAAACCCTTATGAGGGTCTGTGGCTGGAGTGCTTTGGAGTTCCCAAGGTATATCCAGATCTGTCCATTCAAAACAAAGACAGAGGTGTTCTGGGTAAGCAATGTGGGGGTCTTACCTAAAGGGCACACAGGGGAAGGACCTGGAAGGCAGAGACTTTACACAAGGACTATTGGGGAAGTCATATCAGGAAATTAGTTTTACTTGTGACTGGGGTTGGCATGTAGGGCATGCACTTGCATGAGGCACTATATAAAGGTGTCAGCACCACCCCCCTCCCAAGCTCACTCGGTCAAAGGAAATGGATGCTGAGGTGGCAATACTATGCAGCAGCTTACCTAAACTGTCAACAGTATGTTACAACATGTATATGTCAATGAAACCATCATCACAATTAAAAGTTTCCTCATATGCCTTTGTAATCTTTGTAATCTTTGTAATCTTCCCCTGTATTCTTGAATCTGCCCCTTGCTATCCAAACTTATTCTGAAAACAATTTCTATTACTAGACCTTGGTTTGCATTTCTTGGAATTTTTTTATGAATGGAATCATAGAATATGCACTAATTTTTGTCCAGCTTCTTTTACTCAGTGTAATTATTTTAAGATTTATATTGTTGTGCATTTCAAGAGTTAATAGCTTTATTCCTGAGTAGTATTGTTTTGCATGTATGACACAGTTTGTTTAATCCATTCCCATGTTGATGGACATTTTGATTGATTTAGGTGCTGTAGTGAACATGTTTTTGGTATAATTTCTTTGTAGAAATATAAATTTCAATCCTCTTGGGTAACTATAGTGGAATGGGGTATATTTAAATTTTTTTTAAGAATGCTAGACTATTTTCTAGAGTGGCTCTACCATTTTATATTCCTGTCTATAGTGCATGAAAGTTCTTGTTCCTTTATGTCCTACCCGAAACTTGCTCTGGCCAGTATTTTTAAATTTAGTCATTTTAAGAACTGTGTGTTTACTTAATTGTGTGTTTGTGTGTGCTTAAAGTTGTTTCAAGTTTACAACAAACGTGAAAGGAAGGCAGAGATGTTCCATATACCCAATGCCCTCAGACTTGCATACCCTCATCCACTGTCGGCATAACTCACCCCTAATTTTGCAGGCGTTTTTTTTTTTTTAACCACGGTTGAACTTACAATGATATAATCACTCAAAATCCATGGTTGGTTCACTCTTACTGTTAAGACTGATGAATTAATGACATATATCTATCATTATCATAGCATACAGAATATTTTCAGTGTTGTAAATTCCTTTGTGTTCTGCATATCCAATCTTCCTCTTCAACCCCCCATCTCTGGCAACCATTAATCTTTTTATTGTGCCTGTAGTTTTGTGTCTTCCAGAATGTCGCATATTTGCAATCATATAGTATAGTGCTTTCTCATATTGGCTTTATCCATTTTAGCAACATACATTTAAGATACCTCCATATGTTTTCTGTCTTGATAGTTTCTTTTCTTTTAGTTTTTTTTAGTTAAATTCCAGTTAATATACAGTGTAATAGTATTTTCAGGTGTACCACTTAGTGATTCAACATTTACCTACAACAACTGGTGCTCATCACAGGTGTTCTTCTTAATCCCTATAACCTATTTAACCCATACCCCCATGAGCCTCCCCTCTGGTAACCATCAGTTTGTTCTTTGTAGTTAAGAGTATGTTTCTTGGTTTGCCTCTCTTTTATTTCCCCTATGTTTATTTGTTTTGTTTGTTATATTCCACATGTGAGTGAAATAATATGGTATTTGTCTTTCTCTGACTGACTTATTTCACTTAGATCCATCCACATCATTGTAAATAGCAAGATTTCATTTTTTTTTAATGTTTATTTATTTTTGAGAGAGAGAGAGAGAGAGAGCAAGCATGAGCAGGGAAGAGGCAGAGAGAGAGAAAGAGAGAGACTCAGAATCCGAAGCAGGGTCCAGGCTCTGAGCTGTCAGCACAGAGCCCAATGTGGGACTCAAACTCACAAACTGTGAGATCATGACCTGAGTGAAAGACCCTTAACCGACTGAGCTACCCAGGTACACCAAGACTTCATTCTTATTTATGGCTGGTAATATTCCATTTTGTGTGTGTGTGTGTGTGTGTGTGTGTTTCTGTTCATTTATTATATAGAGTTTGTTTTTCTTATTGAGTTTTGCAGTCAGTTGTCTATATCTTCTGAATTTATGTTATCATATATAATTTGCATATATTTTCTCCCAGCTTGTGGGTTGTCTTTCCAAACAGTATCTTTTGAAGAGCAGAAATTAAGTTTTATAATGCCCAATTTACCAATTTGTTCTTTTATAGATTGTTCCCCTTTTTTTATCTTAGAAATTATTTTCTTACCCCAAGGCTACAAAAGCTTTCTCCTGTATTTTCTTTAGAAGTTTTACAGTTTTAGATTTTACAATTAGGGTGATCTATTTTGAGTTAATTTTTATGTAGGTAATAGGCCAAAGTTTTATGTTGTTTTCGTGTTTGTTTTTTCACATGGATATCCAGTTACTCCAGAATAAATTTTTGGAAAGTCTATCACTGTCCATGAAATTTTCTTGCATTTTAGCTGAGAAACAATTGTCTAAGTATGAGTGAATATATTTCTGTACTCTATGTGATCTATTTTGCTGCATTCATGCCTAAACCATTCTCTTATAATGTCTCCAGATTAAGCATTCCTCTTATTTCATTTTTCTTTTTCAAAATTGTTTCAGTCCTTTGAGGTGTTTTATTGTTTTTGTTTTGTTTTTTTAATTTACTCATGGATGTTAGAACCATTTTGCCCATTTCTATAGAAAAGCCTGCTGGTATTTTGACTGGAATTTCACGTAGTTTTAGATTGATTTCAGGAGAACTGACACCTTAACATGATATCTTCTTACCATGAACAGGGTGTATTTCTCCGTTTTTGAAGGTCTAATTTAATTTCTCTCAGTTATGTTTTGCAGCTATTAGGGTACTTTTTTTTTCTTTAATTGGAAGCCTACTATCTTTAGAGACCAATTTTCTGAATTAAGTTTTCTCAATTTTAAAATACTCAGAGTTGTTTGTACTTTCCCATGTTGACCTTTATAGGAACACTCTCCAACTTCTCAACTCCTTTAGTTCTTTATTAAAAGCAGTATTCTGAATAAGTCAACCTGAGCTTCCCCAAAGTAAAAATCAATTTGATTGTTGTAAGAGGAGTGACCACAACAATTACTTAGACTTCCTTCCAGTGTAAATAGACTGATTCTGAGTTCAAAAGGGAATAGATAGAAATGGAGAGGATAATACTTACATTCTTCCTAGGTGAGAAAGAGTCATCTAGAGCACTAAAAAGTGGTTTGTAATTTTAGGAAGTTAGAATAGATATCAGAAAAATTGCTTTCATTATGATAAAGAGTAGATCTGAATAGATGGGTACAATTCTGAAATTTAGAAATGGGGAAATAATTTTTAATTTGATAGAACTGGTTTAAAAATCACTAGACAATAAAATATGGTATTTTTGTTTTGTTTTGTTTTCTTAAGATATACAGTGGTCATGTGAAATCAGATTATGATGACACTGTAATGTTCTGTTTAGATATGTTTTTTAACAATTTTTTTAATATTTTATTTTTGATGCAGAGAATGAGTGTGAGCAGGAGAGGGGAAGAGAGAGAGAGAGAGGAAGACACAGAATCAAAAGTAGGCTCCAGGCCCTGAGCTATTAACACAAAGCCAGTGTGGGGCTCGAACTCACAAACTGTGAGGTCATGACCTGAGCCAAAGTCAGATGCTTAGCCAACTGAATCACCCAGACACCCCTGTAATATTCTACTTAGGAGTTTAATTTCACTCTTTATGTAATAATCAACTATTAAATGTTTTTATTTGCAAGCAATTAAATCAAGCATAAATTTAGGATTATAATCTGGGACCAGTGTGAAGGATCATAGGAGGAAGCACAGACACTGTCATCATGAAGTACTAGAATTACCTCCAATGAGGGGAGTATTTAGGGCAATGAGGTTGGAAATGGGAGCCTATCAGTGATGTGCCCTACAAGAGAAGGAACACAATACATGTGACTTTGACAGGACATTGTTTTGCTATCTGGACTCTCATTCTCTGAATTCTAGTAGACTATTGCATTTCTGTAATGCATGGAAGAAATCCAGCCATCATTAGTCTGCCTTTACTGTGTGCTAATTGTATGTGTCTATAATTAAAATGACGTATTCACTGATGTATGCACTCATTTAACCTGCATTAATTTAAAAATTGTGTTAGTATGTGCTTGGTGATATTTACTTGCTTACTATATGAAGCATTTAGCAGCTATCTGGATATGAATCTATACTTTTATCCCAAATAATTAAAGCAGGCCTAAAGAATGTATATTGACAAAACATTATTGGAATTTAAGTTATAAATAGCTGAAAATAATTTCTTTTGAACATTCTATAATTTTAAGCTTTCCAAAAATCTTTATTTTTGGGCTTCTAATTAGTATGAATTAATGAGGTTCTTGCTATAAAATTCATTCCAATTTTCTCACTAATCAAAATTCATTCTTGCCTGCTATGAAGGTATGGTTTGGATGATTGAATATTATGTTCTCTGTGGTTTCTCCACTCATAGGTCAATTAACTCCTTTGCTTCAACTCCTCTGTTTGGAAAATGGCTCTCTCACTGCTTGTAATTCAGCTTTCTCACAGGAGTGCTGTGAAGTATAATGAAGAAGGAAGCAGCACTGACAAATTGAAATTGAATGGAACTGAGAATTCAAGGATCTATGATTTGCACCTGGTCTTGCTAGTTAAGAAACATTGTAAATTAAACAACTTTTTCTAGACCTAAATTGTCCTTGTATAAAAGAATGGAATGAATTTTTCCATTATTTTTTTTGAAAGACTTAAGTACCACCTGTGAGAGAAGAGATAAAAAGGGGGAAATAATAGCCAGAAGTAAAAGTAAAGAATATTAAGTTGAAATACAGAAAGATCATTCTGGAAAGAGAAAAATGGGAGGGTGGGGGAGGTGAGAAGGAACATCAGCAGATCCTGTGCTTCAAAGGAGAGGACAGAACCTGGGACTCATTTTTCCTTAGGTACTTTTAGGCACATTAGGGTAAAACTTCAAACTAAGAAAGGTGTGGGAAGAACTGGCATTGTGAGTGTGGGAAAAGGTAGCATTAACAGAAAGCTGATCTCCCTGGTAATAGGTTGGCTACCTGTTGGTTCTCATCTGGAGGGAAAAAAAAGAAAAGATGAGTTGAGAAAACAAAGACCCATACAGGAGGAGCAGACAAGTCATGAGAACATCTAAAGGCAGTTCTTTGTTGGAACACATCAGAGAACATTGCAGTGGATCGATCCTTGGGTAATTTGAAGAGTATTGTGAATGCCTTTAACAGATCCTAGGTATGGGAGAGCATTCTGTTAATTGTAGAAGTCTATGCATATGTTTAAAAGAGTATTAGAAGGAAGATGATTAGATTCAAAATATACAGGATTTTTTTTTTAATTCTGGAGGTGGTCTACGTTGGCATTAATGTCATTACACAGGGCAAGGCAAAGTGATTTAACCTATTTAGAATTTTGTTGTTTCCTCAGATGACAACTTCCTATTTAAAGAGATCAACTTCATTTCTTTTCATGAGACTTCCAGTGTGATTGTAGGAAAATGACATAATGAGGAAGTTAATAGCTCATTACTAATACCCTTTAAAGAAAACCGATCATAAGTATAATTAGTGACATGACAGCAGCCATAAATATATAAACTGAAGAGTCAAATAAATGTGCCTCATACTTAAGTATAGACCTGTGCCCAAGGAAGACTACATGAAAGAGGTTTCTATATCAGCATGTATTTGTAACATCGAAAATAGAGGAAACTGATGTATGACCACTAAACCTTATTCAGGTCAATTTGAAAGGTCATACATTTGTATCAGAATTTATCAGAATTTCATATTTACTCAAACATGAGTAAACATGAACATTTTTATTCTTAAAAATTCATGTACTATTCCTTAATAATTCCTAAGCTCTGTTGCTGTCAAACAGTTTAGTATCATATGGTAATATCACCAGTATAGCAATTTTAAATTTATATTTTTATTAGAATTTCACTTGGCAATTATTCAAAGAAATACCATCTCTATCCTTGTCTTACACTCTTACCTTTCACACTTAAATACCATCTCTATCCTTGTCTTACACTCTTACCTTTCACACTTACAAGTGTTTTCTTTTTTCCCTGATTCTATTTGAGACTCAACCCCCACATGGATTCTTACAATGAGGATAATAAAGCAGAAGAAACTTCTTAAACAGATCATAGCTTGTCGGTGGAAGAAGGATTTTGCATAGCTTGTCAAGGCCATTTCTTTGCTTATCTAACTACTTGGTTGTTACCTACTCTGTTCCCTACTCTGTTCCCTACTGTTCCCTACTCTGTTCCCTATCATCCTACTCTGATGATAATGACATACTGCATAATGTCTTTTTAGGTGAACTCTGTAGATGGGAGCATCTTAGTGATATAAATATGTTTTGGCATTCACTTTCACCCAAATACTATTCTAGAAAATCTCCTGAGATCATCTATGTTTATCTTATGTTTAGGAAGTGATACATGTCCTATCTTCTCTGGATATACTTAGACTAGCATTGCTTTTCCAGGTAAATGTCTGGCAGACCCCCTGACTCTTCCTCCTTAGCTAATGCTTTATTCCCTTACATAGAGCCATCAGGAATTGTTTCTCTTCCTCTCTTTCCTTAGATCATGAGGAGGGACCAAGATGGGAGTGTGGTAATAACCCTCCAAGCTTAGCAACCCTTTTACATTCTGCAATCTCCAGATAAAAAATAGGCAACCCCTTGTTCAGGCATACTCCCAAGTTCCAGGGGTATTTCTATTAATCACTATTTTTCTCACCAGAAATATAAACACATTCAAGGAGAAAAAAGTATTTTAAAAAACCCAAAATTTCCAATAGCCGGAAATTCTGTGTCCATTGTGAGAGGTAGTCTCAAAGGTGTTCCCCATGACTACTACCTTCTGGTGCTCATACACGTGTGAAACGCCCTACCCTTGAAAGTTAAGGGAATCTTTGAATTGCTTCTAACCAGGAGAATACAGCAAAGGTGAAGGGATGTATACATGATTACAGTACATTTTCACCTATCTTATCAGGAAATTCTCTCCCCCATCAGATTTGTAGAGGCAAACTGGTCTGCTGTCCACATCTACATGGAGAGGGTCATGAGGCAAGGAACTGAGGACAGTCTCTGACCAACAACCAGGAAAGAAAGAAAAAACAAGAAACAAACAAAAACAACAACAAAGAAAATAAGATCTTTCTTCAGCAAGAAGCAGCTCTTTCCAAACTCAAGCCTTAGATGGTGCTCCAGTTCTGCCAGACATCTAGATCTCAACTTCATGAGATTCTGAAGCAAAGGATCAAGGTAAGCAGTGCCCAGAATCTTGATCCCTAGAAATTGTGAGCTAATAAATGTGAGTGTTTTTAAGGACCTAAATTTCTGAAAATGTTGTTATAAAGGAACAAATAACCAGTATGTTGAGGAAAGGCTAATCTCTCTTCTCTAGCAAGCTTTATATTTTGCATTGGTCAGTAAGAGATAAGTTTGGAGAGAAACTAGTCCTTCTAGTTTGCATAGACCTTACTTCTCTCACAGTGACAAGTTTGCCCCAGCCTTACCAAAAGTGATGGAGGTGGCTGGGAAAGGGAAGTGTTAATGATCTCGAGGAATGGAAATAAATAAAAAGGTGATGGAATTGCAATAAAAAAAAAGAACAAAAAAGGAAGCTTTCATGTGAAGCTGTAATATAGGAGGGACCTGTGGGAAACGGAAGAGAATACATAATAAGAAAATGCTTACTAACAGTGAAAGCATGAGTAAAAGAAGAAAACCATACAAATAATTGTATACTATGAAAAATCTGTCTTCAATCCACCAACACAAATAAATGAAGCAAAGTGAAGGAAGTGGAATACTATAAAACATCCAATAAGATTGTTTTTAATGGAGTTGTAAGGGACAGAGGCCAGTTTGATGTTACCAAAGGAAAATTAAGGCCAGAAATGATCAATTTTAGTAAAAGTAAGGTTCCTAAGTACAAATATGCATCCAATAAAGGAATATTTATTTTTCCAAAAGTTTACTCCTACAGGAAGACAAACCCAATTCAAAAAACATGCCTGCTTTGAAAGATAGGCATGTCAGAACAAACCCAGAAATTGGCAAATACTATTAAATATGCATCTCTTAATGTAATCATTGAAAGTGCAGGAGGCAGAAAACTAAAGTATGGTTAATTTTATTCACATGATATGGCTTCCTTCTCCTATGCTATAATACTCACAGGCTGGAAAGCATAAATTTGTCCCTAGGAAGTAAAGAACATTTTAAAATTCCCACAGAAATGGGGCACATTCAGTCAATTTAGTAAAGATCTTTCTAGCTGTTTGTTAACCTTTGGCAAGTGTTTTGAATGTGATTACATTTTAGAGAACGAGAAAATCAAAATATAGGTGGACATATTTGACGACTCCAAATCTACACAACAATGCAAAATATTATTTTGAAAAGAAAAGGGAAAGTGCACATTTTGAGGCTTTTTAAAAAATTAAATATTAATGATAGTTCAACAAAAAATTAAATTCAAACTGAAAGGAATCTATTCAAAGCCTTCCCGAGCCACACTTAACACACTTAATAAAACTCAGGTGTCTGCATCTGGCCCTACATTGTCAGAAAGTAGACTCCAACTACAAGCATCTCCTTTGCTAGACTGACCACAACCCACATCCCAGACGAGTCCAAGACAGAACCCCTTGAAAAACCTTTCACCTCCTGTCCTGCCTGGCCAAGAGTTGTCCCCATGCCCAGCCCCTGCCATGGGCACAGCTGCAGCCCTCTCTCAAGTCCTTCAAAACCCTTTAAAAGCTCCAGCCTGACAAAAACCCAAGGCCAACATTTCTCTTGATGTCTGTCCTCTCTCCTCCCTTGAGGAGTGAATAAAGTCTGTTCTGCTTCTTGCTCTACTGTTGATGCAATTCTTCTTCCCTAGTGTAACCAGCCACTCTACACAATTGTCAGATATTTGTAGGGACTTGCTGAACTTTTGACTTGTTATCTCTGGTGGTGACATATTTGACAAAAAAATAACAAGAAATAAACATATCACCACATACATCATTAATTTAGGAGCAATAGTGCTTGGAGACACAACAAAATAGAGTGCTTATATCTGAGGTCAGAGCAGCCATCTGACAATGTATCTGGGATTCTGTTTTACAATATGTCAGGTTATTAGTTTTCATCAAATTTAGTGTTGAACTAGGTACCAGTCAATGGAATAGAAAGCAGAAAAATATACTAACGCTCAAGCATTTGTTGCATAAAGATTTTGATGCAGCTTTTAACTCTGAACATGTGCAGTTGATAAGGAAAAGGAAAATGGTGTGTTGAACCCATGGCTGGTAAACAAGGGTATGCTTTTGAAAAGTGATGTGGTGAATAAAATGCATTATGACTCCTACATTTTCAATCTGCACGCAGAGAAAGGAGATGATGAGGAAAAGTAGATCATGAAAGAATTGAATACATGCTATCCTTCATTGTTGGATTTTTGAAAAGTTTGTGAAAAGGCTCAAAGATAACAGGAGAATAAAGTGATTATTTTCCTTTGTAATTGGAATGCAGAGGAAACGATGCTTGAAATAGAATTTGGCAATAAATAAAAATCACCTGGTAGAGAAAAGAAGGAAGGACATTCTAGAAAGAGAAACGACATATGCAAAGGAATGTCAACAGGAGATCTAAGTAGTTTCTTGTTGCTGGTTTTGTCTGTTAACGAGAGGCAGGAAGCAAAATGATACAGTCGGGAGACAGAAAAGAAATTGAAAAATCTGAGGAAAAGTACCAAGAGAACTGGAGAACCGGTAATTAATACGGGAGTGAGAAAGGGTGGAGTACAGGATGTCTAGGCAAGGACAACTGTGTAGATAATGGTGTCACCTACAGAGACAGCAAATATAAGAATGATCTGGGGCATCTGGTGGCTCAGTGGGTTAAGCATCTGACTTCGGCTCAGGTCATATCTCGCAGTTTGAGTTCAAGCCCCATGTTAGGCTCTGTGCTGACAGCTCAGAGACTGGAGTCTGCTTCAGATTCTGTGTCTCCCTCTCTCTCTGCCCCGCCTGCTCACTCTGTGCCTCTCCCTGTTTCAAAAATAAATAAACATTAAAAAAAATAATAAAGTGTTTCAAAAACAGGAATGATCTGATGTGTAGTCCTGAGTGATTAAAAAGAGAGCTAGCAAGAGTAGTTTGAGATAATTTTACTATGTAAGGTAGAAGTGGGGATGCCAATTAAGGCATTTGATATAAGGGGCTAAAGTAAATTTATGATGTGATTTATAGATTAAAATGTATTTTAAAATATCTCACGTTTAAAAAAAATGTTTATTATTTTGGGAGAGAGAGCGTGTGGATAGGGGAGGGGCACAGAGAGAGAATCCCGAGCAATCTCTGTGCTGTCAGCCCAGAGCCCAGCACTGGCCTTGGTCAAACTATTGGGAGATCATGACCTGAGCCAAAATCAAGAGTGGGTGCTTAACTCACAGAGCCACCCAGGCGCCCCATCTTACACTTTTTATTGAATTAAAACTACCTACAGAAAAGTACACCAATCTTAAATATTTATTCCAATGAATTATCATAAAACTGCACACACTGTAACCTCCAGGTTGGGCGATAGAATAAAAATATTATCACAAAAGGCCTGTTTGTGATAACTCTGGAACACCATACACTCTGTCTCCTCAGCAGTAACCAGTATATGCAGTGTTAATATAACAGATTTGTTTTGCCTCGTTTTGATCTGTGTACGGTGGAATCATAAAGCGTATTCTTTTCTGTCTTACTTTCCTCTTTGTTATTATTTTTAAGTATCTTCCCCTGCACCTGTTGTCATTTTTCACTGCCTTTTCATTCAGGATTTTTAAAAAATTTAAAAAAATTGTCCACTGTTCCCCGCACCCCCCCACCCCCGTGGTTACTTCTATTGTTGACTCAGATGACAACATTTTTGTTTCCTTTCTTTTCTTTAAGATCATTCTCTCAACCCCCGCTGACAATATGTAGCCACTATTTTCAGAGTTTTATTTTTTTCAGAGTTGTATATATGTGATTTATTTAACTCTCATGACAACCCATTGGGTAGATATTATTAATATTACATTTATTATATATAATTACATAAATTATTTCCATTGAATTTCTAGTATAATATCCTATAATATATAAAATATGAATAGTATTATGTTTTGTATATAATATTACCATTCCTTTTATACATAAGGATTCTGAGTCTCAAAGTTCAAATGACTTGCTCATTAGTTGTTAAGTGGTATAGTGAGGATATGAATTCATAAATGACTTAAATGTTTACATTTGGCTTATATTTACATTATCCATAGAGAAAAATCTGCATCATGTGAGAGTTGTGTCCACATGTATTAGAATTTAAAATTGTAGTCGCCAGAGGAGAAATATCAGGATCAACCAGGAACTTTTTTAGGAATGCACATGCTCAGGTTGCACCCAGAATTATCGAATCTGTATTGTAACAAACTTATCCTTATGCATGCTAAAAATTTGAGAACCACTGCTCCAAAATACTCTTTGCTATAAAGTTTGCGTAAGGCTGAACTAAAATGAATTAATTTTACTAAAGGCACAAACTCTACAATAATTACTTTGTTAATATTTGCTAATGGCAAGGTAATTTAAAATATCTTCAGGGATATTGATACAATGCTGTGTAAGAATAATAAAGACATGTTGAAAATATGAACACTTCATTTGAATTTTAGTTGGTAAGGCAGTGAACTAAAAATGAAATTTGAGGATCCTATATCAGTGGAAAGCACTTACACTGTCACTTTTATGAGTTGCTGGAATTAAATTTGAGTGCAGAAAAAATAGGTAAGGGTAGAAATGTGGAACACTATCTTATAAAGAGATTTCTTTTAGGGAAAATTGTATTTGAATAAATTTTTAAATGAATCGGTGAGCGAAAAAGAGTTCTTGGAAAAACTGGTTAAGGGATATTAAAAGTCACCATTTTAGAGGAGATTACAAAGAACTATTTTTATGTCATGCAAAATGAAGACAACAGACATAAGATATTTCAGTTCTTTGCTTAGGACTCAGCTTTTAAAATCTGTTTTCAATCTTACTGTCTTATTTGAAAGTAAAACTGAATTAAATCCACTTCAGAATTATAATGTTTACTTGTCTTTTAAAATTTAAATTAGTTTATTTCGGAAAGTCTTCCTTATTCTCAAATTTTTGGCTTTGACTTGCATGTTACTGGGATAATGTACGATATGGGTCAATTTGCAGATCTGGAGACAACTGCACCAAAGATGTGTAATGAAGACATTTATCATATTTGGATTTATGTTTATGGAAAAAAGTGGAAAAAGCCTAAATGGTCAAAAAATATTTGGTTGAGTAATTGTGGTTTATCAGTATAATGAACTGCTATAAAACTAATGTAAATTTATACACTTTCCTAGTTCAGGTTGACCTCAAATCTGAAAAATCTGCAGTAGGAAATATAGCTATAGTCCACATTTTCCTGCCTTTACTGTCACTGTTTGGAACCTCTAGAGTTGCAGCTATAAGGCAGAGGAAGTAGGAGGAAACTCAGAACATCCTTGACCTTAATAATTTGCTGTTAGTATCCTCTGGATGCTGTAATTGCACAATTTTCTGCTCTTTCTCTTGTGGGATCTCCTAGAGGTCACCTTCCTCCTTTGAGAATTTCTCATTACAAATTCTCTTTACACAGTGTTAAATTCTCAGGCTTACTACTTCATCTTCCACCTTTGGTCTCCAGTGATTCATCCCTTATATAGTGTTACTTATCCATCCAGGCAGTTCTTGTCTTTCAACTTCTTCACAAAATGAACCTGGTCCAGCTGTATTCTGTGGGATCTGTATCTCAAAACTGAGAAACTGCTAAGCTACTATCTTCCTCCAAATTTTGGGAAAGCAGGCTCTTTACAGTCTAGTCTCCTTCCTCTGACATTAGAGCAGGCAGTTCTAGGCACTGATCCCTGTGTCACCTGGGTGGCACAGTCTGTTGAGTCTCATTTTGACTCCAGTCATGATCTCAGGTTTCATGGGATCAAGCCCATCACAGAGTCTGCACTGATGGCACAGAGCTTTCCTGGGATATTCTGTCTCTCTCTCAAAAATAAATAACCTTAAAAAAATTTAAAAACAAATTCTACCTATGTTCATTTTGCTGGGTAAACTATTCATCAAGTTTATAGTAGTAATGCTTATATTTTTCATTAAATGAAATTTAAATAAATCTACCTTGTTACATTTAATAGCATCTTGGTCTTTGGTCACTTTTTAATCACATTTATCTAGATTATATATATATATATATATATATATATATATATATATATATACACACACATATATATATGTATATATATATATATATATATACACACATATATATATGTATATATATATATATGGTAATTTACATTCTATTTTTAAATTGCAATACTTGATGTCTCTAGAGGTATAATTTTAAATTATATCTGGTAAATCCTATTTGTTTTTAAGTTTTAATTTTGTTTATGTATAGCTCATATTTAGCTAAACTCACTGTAATGGGTCTGCTTTTTTTTTTCCTAGAGACAGTTTTCATTTGGTATTGCATCTAGAGGTGCTACCTACTTTAATTTGCTTACCTGTCTTAGACATTTCCTAGAAACCCTTCCTAGAAATCAGAAAAGACTGTTACATAGTATTATCTTGAAATACCTCATACAGCCATCACTAACTGTAAGGGAGGCTGTTACATTGAGTACTTGAGTAACGTTTCTGTGTTTAATATCTCCCAAACAAAAGCAGGCTTATCCTAGAAAGCAGAAGAGAATGGAAAGGGATAGGATACGAGCAGTCACAATATGGTCTATTTTGAGGATGATACTGTTTAAACATTCCGGATATAATGTAGCTGCATGAATGTTTCATGTAAAATTCAAAACAAAGAAAAAACATATTTGCATTATTCCCTCAACTTCTTTAATTAGGCTCATAATATTTTTAGAGTATGGTAATCATGTTAGGTATCATTTCTAAAAAAAAATGCAACAAGATACTGTAGTCATTCTATGAAACTTTGGTATAATTTCATGCACTCTCTTTTACACCAGTGAAGATAAAAAGTTGAAGTATGTCAAACACATATTCACAATAAAAATAAAAACTGTGTATTTTATTTTTCATTCATAAAAAATATTTTTAATTATCATTGTTTTTTAGGAAAAATTGTAGTGTCCTAAATATTTTATATTGATAGTTGTTGTAAGGAAATATTTCAGCCTTTAGCTTTTTGTTTTTATTTTTGTTCTATCCAGGAATTTTAGCTAAAATGCTGACTAAACGTATTGCAAGAGAAAGTTTATTGAGTAAAATTAACTTAAATTTTATTTACACTGATCTTTCTATACATTGAAAAAGTTTATGAAATTCAGACATTACTAATCAATATACTTAACACTGTGACCTGCAATTCTTTGGCTCAGGAAATAAATATATTTTTAATCATTTTATGTTTGGCCTTGTCAGAGGTGGTTGAAATTTCATAAGCAAAATAAATGATCCTAGCAGATTAATTTTAAAATACATTTAAGGATGGACCTGTAAGGTAGAATGAGAGGAAATAGTGATATTATCTGACTCTATTATCAAGAAAGGTTTCACACCAGGGGTAAAGACTTCTGTGGCTTGAGAAGAAAGAAGTATTTCATGTCCCAGAGGGGTGTGTTCAGTAAAGGTATTTCAAACTGAGAAAACTCATACACAAAGATGCATAGTTTCAAGGCAGAATGACCTGTAGGTTGGTGTGGTTTGCAGGGAGAAGAAAAGCTTGAGAGTAAGCTCCTATCAGATCACACTATAAAACAATATACAGATTTGAACTTCATTTCCAAGGAACAAAGCCAGCAGATTTTTCTTACTGAACATAAGAAGTCTAATTTCAATAAATAAACAAGCTCATTCATCTTAATCCATAAATATTGGGATTTTGTCTTAACAGTTTTAAGCACTGGAAAGTTGTAAACATGGGAGAGATTGTTACTGATTCATTTATAACACATTTTGATAATTATCCACTTAGCGTGTATTGCCTGTTGCTTGGCTCACCTCTCCATGTGGGAATTGAGCAGGAGTGATTTACTCTTCGGAGGTCAGATGAGATCAGGCGTGTTCAGGGTGGTATGGCTGTAGACAGAAGTGATTTACTCTCAAGTAAGGTTTTGGCATTAAAGCTTATTTACCAGAATGATCTAGAAAAATAAAAAAAGCTTACCTGTTGAATGAATGTATTTTAAACTCATGATAATTATAAACTTATGGGAAATTTATCTTGCCGAGAAGAAAAAAGAAAGAAACTAATAATGCTATTAAGTTTAGCATAGTAAAAATAGTGGAATTACACTTTTTCACATATTTGTGGTTTATTTGCAAGGTTTTATTTAACAAAAGAAGACGAAAGCCCTTATCTTAAAATAGGTTTTATAGTGAATTTTCCAGCTTATCTACTGAAAGATCTTAGCATTCAGAAACTAGTTTAAATTTCTGTAAAATATAAGTTTTAGTAATTTGTTTGATCCTCAGGAGGAACAGAAAGTCAATTTGAAGAGCGTTATGTTTCTCTTCTTCAAGTAAAAGAAGAGTGGCTAATTTAAGAATGTCAGGCTTATCATTTTAAGCCTTTACTTCAAATTGATGTGTGTTCTTGAAAGAATGTAGTTATTTGCATTGCTACTAATAAAGAAGGTATTGTTACATTAAAGCATTTCTTTCCAAACTGAAATTTTGGTAGAAATAGACTCCTCAATGGAAAACTAAGAATCAAATTTGCTTTCCAGTCAACAAAAACACCAAAACTTCTTACGTATTTCTGTGAGGGGGAGCTCTCCTGTTGCATTGGATGGAGGTATAGGCAGTCAAGTTAATGTTCTAGTGACATTTTGTGTGATGATTATTGCAAACTGAAAGGATAAGGTGTGGTAGGTTGAAAAGCAGTCTTCCACACTGACCCTGGTCCTCTTTCCTATTCTAATCAGTCCCTGGTCTCCGCTACCACCATTATTGACCCAAACTTGTCTTGAGCCATTTCTGACACATTCTGTTAAAATCCAACTTCCAAAAAGAATTCCCAAGATATTTTGAGGCAGAACACTGCCCATCTAGTAATTTTATTGAAGTGCCTTCAATCACCGGACAGGCAAAACAAGGACTCCTGTAGCAAGGATCTCTGAAAATAACTTAATGAGCAGCAAAATCACCCTTTTGGCATGCATCTTCTTCAGATCTGTGTGACTGACCTCTCATTTGATGAAGGTCCTTTTGTAAACTTTGCTGGTATTTTTAGTGAGGGTATTGCTATTCAGTGAAGAACTGCACAAACCACCACAACAGTGACATCTTTAGGCCTGAGGAGTCTGATCTGTCAGCCCTTGCACTTGTAAAATGGTGCCAAGTCCCATGACAACTTTTCTACTCTGGTTGGTATTCTAAAATCAGGGAAGGGAATGATGTACTGTTGAGACCTCACACTTCAAAACCTAATCACTCCATTTCTATATTGGTTCCTGGTAGGTAGAAGGGCAGATTGTATTGTTCATGTCAATCATGACTGGGTGAGTACAAATTTGGGTGTGCCTTCACTCTGAAGATGCATCTTTACGATAATTTTCACTGGGCCTTGTGTAGTTAGGTGCATTATCTACGCATCTCCTTTGCAAATACTCTGCAGTCACCAGAGGTCTCCACAGATCAATTTTGGTGGCAGAAAATGTCTTTGGTTGAAGCAGAGCTCAATGATCAGAGAAAAAGACAGGTATTCTGGTGCATTTGGGATATGTTTTGACATGACACTTCTAGTAAGCAAGTTTGGATTTAAGGGATGAAGAACCTCAGAACCTTTCTCCCTATTCCATACATGGACAGCCACTGACAAACGTCCCTCTGCAGCAGACACAGGCAAACCTATCCAAAACCTTGACCTACTCATTTTTTTTAATTTCAAGTTTTTATTTAAATTCTAGATAACATGCATGGTAGAAATGGTTTCAGGTGAAGAATTTAGTGATTTGTCATTTACATACATTTGACATACATGTCAAAACAACTGCCCTCCATATATTCATCACCCATTTAGCCCATCCCACACCCACCTCCATCCATCAATGCTTAGTTCTCTACACTTCAGTCTTTTTTTTTTTTTTAATTTTTACTTTTGAGAGAGACAGCATGAGTGGGGAAAAAGGCAGAGAGAGAGGGGGACAGAGGATCTGAAGTGGCCTCTGCACTGACAGTTGCGAGCCCAATGTGGGGCTTGAACTCACAAATCGCAAGATCATGACCTGAGCTGAAGTCGGACACACAACCAACTGAGCCACCCGGGTGCCCCAAGAGTTTCTTGTTTTTCAAGTAGGCTTCATGCCCAGCACAGAGATCACACAGGCTTGAACTCATTGGTAGTTAGAAGTTATCTAAAGTGTTGGTGCGTGTGATTTAGAAGGGAGCTATGAGTGGCAATGAATGATGTTTATGCTTGAAGGTTTTTAGCAATGACTACAGTTATTCTGAAAAGTTTGGTGCAGTTATATCATCATAATTCTTAGTGATATTTAAAATGGAATGGTATCCTAGCAAAATGGAAATAGCCCAAGTTTGGAAACAATAGGTTGCTATATATACAAACATTATATAGTATTACAAACGAATATATCTATATCTCTCTCTATATATATCTATATAAATATCTATCTATATCTATATAGATATATATATAGATATAGATATATACATATACACACACATGCTTTAATTTTAACTTTTACGTTGTTTCCTCAATTTGATAATTTGAATTGTAATTGTTTCTTGGTACAGTTTTTGTTGGGAGATTTAAGATAAATATCCTTAGAAAATGATTCATTAGGGCTTGTTAAAACCATCATCTTCCTCACTTAAGATAAATACTAAAGAGAAGTTATAATTTTTTTTTTTCCTCTGGTCATTTTCATGATGTCTGTTCCGTCCATCATTCATTACCATGCTTTTTTTCCACTTAGGCAAAACATTTCTATCAAATACTTAAAATGGGACAGCCTGTCTTGTAGATGTTGGAAGTAGAACAGTGAAGTAAAAAAACAACATTCTCAGGGGCGCCTGGGTGACTCAGTCGGTTAAGCATCCAACTTTAGCTCAGGTCATGATCTCTCAGTTTGTGGGTTCAAGCCCTGCATCAGGCTCTGCACTGACAGCCTGGAACCTGCCTCCGAGTCTGTGTTTCCCTCTCTCTCTACCCCTTCCCTGCTCATGCTCTGTCTCTCTCTCTCTCTCTCCCAAAAATAAGTAAACATTATTTAAAAAAAAAAAAAAAAAAAACGATCTCAGCATTCGTTAACTGGTGCCAAGATAAACCTGTAACTTAATATATATTTAATAAGCATTAATTGATCAAATAAAATTATGAATGAATGAAAAATGGATTATAATTACTTTTCAGAATGCGTTTGCCAATTATTTTTTGGGGGTTCATATGTCTGGATTGGGTAGCTTATGGTACAATAAAGGACAGCCCTGAAATTCATGGTGGTTTAAAATAACAAGAGTTTAAGGCATCTGGGTGGCTAAGTAGGTTAAATATCCAAATTCTGCTTGATTCATGATCTCCAGGTTTGTGAGTTTGAACCCCATGTCGGGTTCTCTGCTGTCAGCTCAGAGCCCACTTCAGATCCTCCCCCACTTGTGTTCTCTTTCTCAAAAACAAAAACACATTAAAAATAACAAGAGTTTAGGGATTCCTGGGTGGCTCAGTTAAGCATCTGACTCTTAATTTTTTTTTTTAATATTTATTTATTTATTTATTTATTTATTTATTTATTTATTTATTTGAGAGAGAGAGAGAGAGAGAGAGAGAGAGAGAGAGAGAGAGAGAGCAAGCAGGGGAAGGGCAGAGAGAGATGGAGGCACAGAATCCTAAGCAAGCTCCAGGCTCTGACCTGTTAGCACAGAGCCCAGTGTGGGGCTTGAACCCACAAACCATAAGCTCATAACCTGTGAAGTCCACAGCTCAACCAAGCGAGCCACCCAGGCACCCCTTGTGTCTGTCTCTTGATTTTGGCTCAGGTTGTGATCTCATGGTTCGTGAGATCAAGCCCCACATATGGCTCTGTGCTGGATTGGGATTCTCTCTCACTCTTTCTCTCTGCCACTCCCCACCCTCTCTCTCTGTTAAAATAAATAAATAAATAAATAAATAAATAAATAAATAAATAAATAAATAAATAAATAAATATTTTTTTAAAAGTATTTAGCCTTTTTTTTTTTTTTTTTTTTCTCAGACTACTTGTCATCACCAATCAGCACAGAAGCATTTAGGGACCCGAGCTGATAGAGCCGCTACCATCTCAAATATTGACAGTTTCTGTTTGACAGAGAAAGAGAGTACATCACTGGCCAAACAGCTCCATCTAAAGACAAGTGTAATTATGCCATGGGAGATGAATCAGGGAACCACATAAAATGTTACGTAAAATGCAGTAATGACTTCGATTAGGTGTCTTGCTAAATATTTGATGGAGAAAGGAGATTCACTTCAGCTGATCAGGCTAGGGTGCTAAAGAAAATAATGTAAATAGAAAGGAGAGTTGTAGTAAGACTAGACATGATAAGATCATGGACTCAGAAGTGAAAGCAAAAGCGGAAAAATGGATTTTCTCATTGTGTGATATCATTTAAAACAAGTCCACCTATGCCAATTATTTATTGCATTAATTATAAGTTCTATAAGTGTCATCTGAGTTTTTTGATAATCATTCACTCTATATTAGAACAGGTTTTTATTTTTATTAGTTTTTTTAAATTTTATTTAAATCCAAGGTGGTTAACATATAGTATAATAATCATTTCAGGAGTAGAATTTAGTGATTCATCCCTTGCATATAACACCCTGTGCTCATCACAATAGGTGCCCTCCTTAATGCCCATCACCCATTTAGCCCATCTCCCCATCCAACACCCCTCCAGCAACCCTCTGTTTGTTCTCTATATTTGAGTCTCTTATGATTTAACTCCCTCTCTGTTTTTACTTATTTTTCCTTCCCTTTCCCTAGGTTCATCTGTTTTGTTTCTTAAATTCTACATGTTAATGAAATCCTATGGTATTTGCCTTTCTCTGACTTATTTTGCTTAGCATAATACACTCCAGTTCCATCCACATTGTTGCAAATGATAAGATTTCATTCTTTTTGATCGCCAAGCAGTATTCCATTATAAATATATACACACCACTTCTTTATCCATTTGTCAGTTGATGGACATTTGGGATCTTGCCATAATTTGGCTATTGTCAATAGTGCTGCTATAAACATTGGGGTGCATGTGCCCCTTCAAATGAACACTTTCATATCCTTTGGATAAATACCTAGTAGTATAATTGCTGGGTCATACGGTGGTTCTATTTTTAACTTTTTGAGGAACTTCCACAGTGTTCTCCAGAGTGGCTGTACCAGTTTGCATTCCCATCAGCAATGCTAAAGTTACAACAGATTTTGATTTTGTGCTTTGTAAACATTACACTTTGTGCTTGCACTTACCAAAGTAGCCTAAAGAGACAGCCTTTGTCCTTAAAAAATTAAAATGTCAGCATGACAGTTTTCCATAGTTGTAAAGGAAACACTGCTAACACCTAAAGACTATTCATATATATGGTAAGAGAAGAAAATCTTTTATTAAAATATTTAGTGTTTTAAGGAATTATTATCAATCAAGAGATATAAAATTGTTTTTACTATCACTAAGAATCACTGAGTGACTCTATCTGTATTTCTATTTTAACAACCTTTGCCTGTTGTGAAAACTCTGGACTTAATCCCCACAGGAGATGTATGCCATATAATATTTTGTAATGAAATACTGTATTTTCATTTGTTATAGCATATCCATAAAATTAAATTTAAATGTAATATTGTGACTTACTTTAGGAAAAATAATTTCTTGTATTTTAGATATGAATTTGAAAATTTTAAGATGATTCATAAATAAGAAAAAATGTTATATTAAAAACCATCCTTTTTTAGTATTGTTATTTAAAAAGCTATATGTTGTTAGGAACTAGAGCAATCTGTGAAATAAATTTAAATCTATAAATTAGTAGTCTAATTTTCCATGTGTCATATTATATTGTGTGACATTTTCCACCAAATCACATGTACACAAATATGTTTAGAAATAGTAATTTCCCAGGGCATTACAATACATCACTGAGATGTGGCACTATTATATAAGTGTTGATAAGTTTAATTTTCTTTGCTTATTAAAATTCTAATTTTTACAGTGTAGTCATTGTTTCATATTGTAATGTGGGCACAATGTGGAAAATATATTGCCCTACTACATTATAGTATACAATGTTTTCATTTAATAATTTTGACACATCCACAGAGTACATAATTTTAATTGATAGATATAGATTTTTTGGCTAAAAATTGAAATTTCAAAATATTTAAAAGCAAATCCTAATATCACTGGTATATCATTTTGTATCACCTGACAAAATTTTGATTTCCAAATGTACTAAAGGAATCTGGTAGATTTTTTGTGGAATGCTCTGAAACAACAAATTTATAAATATAAAAGTTTGAATCTGAGTAAATAAGATCATTTTCTGAGGTTTAACGTGGATTGTATTGTCATAATCACTGAAAATCTATGCTAAATATGCTGATTTTCAATAAGCAAAGGTACTTAGAAGAGTATGTTCATTTGATTTAGGTAGTTGTTGGTTAGAGTTGGTAACAAAACTCAAAAAGAAAAAAATATATATATAAAGGCAACTTAATCTCAGACTAAAGAGTATAATCTTATTCATTTACTCATTATATGGTTTTAATTGAAGAAGTAGAGAATAAAAACCTGTCCTTTAACAATATTAAGTTATTAGTAATGTGCAGAGAAGATTGGAGGAAAGCTAGAGGCAAGGAAACATTAAGAGGCTTTTGCATTAGTCTAGGAACAAGGAAATATAAGAGCTTGGATTAGAAAAGTAGCTGTGGGAATAGAAAACAAAGCATAGCTAATGGATACATTTCAAGTGTTTTACATTATTTAGCAAAATATTAGCTATCAAGTTAGAGTTTGAAAATGATTCATAATTTTGAGCTTGATTGACAAGAGACATAAAAAATTACAAAGAGGAAGAAGGTCAGACATTTTGGCCATGGGGATACATAGGAGTCTAATTTAAACATGTTGATCATTCAAGAATATATTGTAGCAAGCAATTGGACATGTGGAACCAGAACTTGTAGAATATTTTTAGTCTCCTAAGGAAGAGATGAATTATATACAATTGTGTAATTCTGCTTGAACTATGACTTAAACCTTTACTTTAAGTTAGTCATTTATTACAAGTTGTAAAAGTTAATTTAGAGATTGCAAATTATCATATATCTGTAGGAGCCCTTATTTTTCTCTACCCCAGTGGATCAGAGCTAAAAATAATTTTTGAAAAATTTAATGAAAATACAGTGACCTACTTTATTGGGAGAGGTCTCAAAAACATCAAGTTTATTTTTCTGATTAAAGTAATTCAATCATCATTTTCAAGAGTCTTTATTGACAGTAATAGTATTCATGATAGGCTCTGCAGAAGAATGCTTATTATAGATTTTGTACCTGGACATCTTTTCTTCTGTAAGTAGATAAAACATTAAAAAGGAAAATAACTATGATGAATCAGGATTATTGAAGCACATGTCAAACTAATGAAATAATTTACTTCACAAAAGGATCAATTTTGAATAAACGTACAAAGCCCATCAAAAGTAGTAGGATATTTAGGGCAAAGGATTTATGTCATGTAAAGCATGTGGCTTCTTATCAATTTCCTTTGTCAATGCAAATGAGCAATTTAGTCATTTTGAAGGCATGGTATTAATGCTAAAAAAAAGCAAATATAATTATAGCAAAGAATTATTTGGCTCTCATAACTTTCAAAAGGGATTTTGCAAAATAAATAATGTCCTATCTCACAATAGACAAAAATATTTCTGCATTTTTATATCACCAATACCAGGTTTTCTCAGTTGAATTAAATTTTTTTTCCTCTTAATTTGGATATTTTTGAAAAGCATGTTTCAAATATTATATTTAACATTGATTAAAGTATAATTAGAGTTCTCTCCATGACTGGTGAGATCTCTTTCTGTCAGCAAAGAGAATTTTTATTTGCTGAACTTTTTTCCTCAAAAGCTGTTATGTTCCTGCTCCACGTATTGGCAATATGATGGTGAGTAAGAAAGAATATTACTAACATTCTGAGGGGAGGATAGATAATAGAAAAAATAACTGCATATAAAATATCATATTAGAAAGTCTGAAGTCCTATTCAGACCAAAAAGTAGAATAAGTAATGAGAGGGTAGTGTTAATGTCAGTTAAAGTATTTAGGGAAAGCCTCTGAGGCATTGAAAATTAGCAAAAAGATGAATAAAGTGAGGAAACAAGAGTCAAGGATCTCTAGGACACATGTTTTCCAGTCAGTAGAATAGCAAGTGATAATGCCAAGATGGGAATTAATATGGTATTTTGAGAAACCAAAAGACCATTGTAAATGGAGCAGAATGTGCAAATCAAAAGAAGTAGAAAATAATTTTAAACACCAGGGTCATATCATGTAGGTCCTTAGATATTATTCTCAGGATGATAGGAATCAATGGAACATTTTCAAACAAGAAATAACATGATCTGATTTTAATAAAATTTTAGATTATTGAAGAAGGAGGTCTGGGCTTGGTCAAATATAATAGCCTAAAAATTATAAAGAAATGATTACATTGGGGTCCAGTCCACAGGTAGAGATGGAAAGACTTCCTAAAGTTTAGATAGATAAAGGCTATGAAAAAGAGATAATTAAAGGATAACTCCTTTTGGAGTTTTTGGGTCTGAGCAAATGCTATTTATTGAGCTAGACAATATCAGGGGTGCTACAGGTTTGATTTGCTTACTAGCATCAAAATGAAGATGCTTAATATGAATTTGGCAGAAAGGGCATAGGTTTATGACAAGGCTACCCTTCCCATCATTCATATAGGTGGTTTTCCCTTAAGCAGCATGTTATCATTCCCCTCTGCAATGGAAGCTCTAGATCAAAATTCAGTCTACAGTGTTTAAAACTATGAAATTTGGCTAGATTATACAGCTAGACATTTTTTATAGAGAAGGGTTCTGAAGACTTAGTCTTGGGGAATTGTATCTTTTAATAATGAGAAAGAATATAATCCAGCAAAAGAAATGAGTAGAAACAAACACTGAGGCAGAAGAAAACCAGTAAAATAGGATGTTCTATAAAGTGAAGTGAAACACATATTAAGAAGGAAGGAATAATAAAGTATAATACATACTGCATGGCCGAATATGGTAAAGAATGGAAACTGTCCGTTAGATGTTGTGACATCTAAGTCATTGTTGACAATAAGCAAAATGATCAGCGGCATTGGTAACAAATGCCTTGAGTCATTTTAAAAGAAAATACATAAAGAATTATGTGTGTACAAATTTAGGGAAATTTTGGTGTAAAGGTCTATGAAGAAAATGGATTATAGTGAAGAGATACATAGACTTTTTTCTCATTGCACTGAAACATGCCTCCACGTTTGTTTATGGTCATGGGAATGATTCAAGTGAAGGAAAAAATAATGTAGTAGAGATTGTGTTAATTGCTGGATCAAAATCCTTGTATTGATAATAGGGAATGGATCCATAGTTCAAGGGGAGAAATTGTAAAGATCATATTAACAGTATGAAATACACAGAGTATTTACACAAATACATGCGAGTTTGTAGCATTTAGGTGGGAAGATGAGTTTTCTTCTTCCTTGGAGATTATTTTTGTAATGTTTATTTATTTTTTACAGGGGAAGAGAGAGAGGGAAAAAGAGAATCCCAAGAATCCCAAGAACACCAACATGGGGATCAATCTCATGAACTGTGAGGTCATGACCTAAATCGAAATAACGAGTCAGATGCTTAACTGACTTGGCCACTCAGGCACCTCTCTTCACAGATGATTTTTAAGTAAACTACAAGTGAGAGTATCAAGTGAGAAAGTAGGAAAGGTTGAAGGGTGCAAGAAAGAAGAACCAGTATGAGGTGGTTGAATGCATAGGAGGATGCATTCTCTATATTTGACATCAATGTTACCAATGTGGTATTTCCCTCAAATAGTGCATTTGAATCTAGAAAGGATGGAAGTAGTTGATTTTGCATTTGCTTGAGAGGCTTAAATTCCAGGATCTACTCTGTGTCTTTTAATACCTAAATCCTATTATCTCTGATAAGTTTTCTAAACTCAGGGAACCTCCAAGTCCTCATGTATTAGCATAATGTCCTGAGTTTTTACTGTGTACCAAGCAATTGATATTAATATGGATCATCTCATCAAATACTCAAAACTGTTGAGTCAATGTTATTAACTATTTTATATATTACACCCTGTTTTGAAGAAGGTAAGGAACTGATCCAACAAGACTTAGCCAGCAAGGGTAAGAGTTTGAAATAACATCCTGATAATATGACTCTAGAAGCAGAATGCTTAACTACAAATGTTACTGCTCCCTCACTGCATTTTAGTCTCACAAGAAAGGTAAAGAGTTAGGGGTTTCTGAGTGGCTCAGCCGGTTGAGCATTCAACTCTTGATTTCAGCTCAGGTCATGATTTCATGCTCATGGGATCAAACCCCGCATTGGGGGCTCTGCACTGGGTCTGGAGCCTACATGGGATTCTCTCTCTCCTATTCTCTTTGCCCTTCACATGCTTGATCTCTCTCTCTCAAGATAAATAAACATTAAAAAGAAGAAGAAGAAGAAGAAGAAACTTAAAGAGTGAAGCAAAACTGGAAAAAAAAATGCCCTTTAGCTTAAAAGACTAGATTGCCACTGGTAACTTTTGAGGAGAGTTGGCCAGCATTTTCTGGAAACGTCCAGGTATAAATAGTTTAGTCTTTGGGCACAATATATATCTGTTGCAACTATTCCTTATCTGCTATCATAGTCCATTAGCAGCCACAGACGGTATGTAAGTCAATGGGCGTGCCTATATGCCAATAATTCATTATGTACTACGGGACACGATCTGCTTTCCTATGCACAATGAGTGTCTATGGTGAACAAACTGAAATGAGAGCCATGTGGAATTCCTTAAGGACAAACTGTATAAATTTAATAAGCACGCATTTGCATGTACTCTTTGCCAGCCATGAGGCTCCAAGAGGGTCTTACTGTTGAGTGGGACAAACAAGTTTGACTCTAGAAGATTTGACTCTAGAATATTTTTAGCATATTTAGAGGAGAACAAAGAATATGACATAAGTAGAAGGGGGAAGCTCTAATACCTAAATAGAGATTAATAAATTCCTAATAAAATGATGAAAGCAGTAATGAGAAATTGAGAATGTAATTGAAAAACTTGATGTAGTATTACAGATACTTTAATTGCTTTGGCTTTGAATTCTTCCATAAGAGTTTAAAATACAAATAAATCATACATATTTTTCAAATCAATGCCTTTTCAGAATATATTAAATGATATGGCAATCCCATACCTTCAGAAATTTTATTTAGAATGTATTACCATATTCAGAGACTCTCCAAATGTTTCAAGGCCATGTTAAATAATATATAAAGTATAATGTATATGTATATAATAGATAATTATATAACATATCATTATATAATAGATAATTTTATAGTAGATAATGATGACTACCTCAACATCTTTCTAGTCAGTCCCTTCCATTTTTGGATATTCTTAAGACTTAAAGAGGTGTTTCTATATAAGAAAATACATCCAATCTCTCTTCTTTGACAATCTTTCAGGTACTCAAATACAGCTATAGTATATTTTAACTGTTTTTTTTTAAGTTTGTTTATTTTGAGAGTGAGACAATGAGAGAAAGAGAGAAAGAAGTGTGCATGTATGATTGGGGAAGGGGCAGAAAGATAGGGAGAGAGAGAGAGAGAGAGAGAGAGAGAGATTGAATCCCAAGCAGGCTCATGCTATCAGCACAGAGCCTAACATGGGGCTCGGTCCCATGAAGCATGAGATCATGACATGAGCTGAAATCAGGATTTGGACGCTTAACCAACTGAGCCATGCAAGCACCCCTGGTATATTTTAACTGTTAAAGATAGCTAAAGTCAACTACACCAAACATAGAAAAATTAGAAATACATAAAACTTGATATTCCTCTTATTTAATAGATAAGGCAGAGGGCACACACAGCATATATAACATATAACAAATGGCACATATAATTTCATATAATAAAATTAAATGGAAATTATGAATATAAATTGCTTAATGAGTACTTTCAAGAATACTGGAGATTGGATTGGTAATTAACATTATAAAGGTATTAATAAGACTATTAATAAATCGGTTGCCATAAAAACTCAAATAACAAAATTATGAGAGATGTGGTTAATGAATTTCCAAATTTATTTTAATGATAAATATTTTGTCATTATGAAAATGAATTTTGCAGAAAAAGCAAACATTCTCCTATGATATTCGTTCTTAGAAAAAATATGTTTTGCTAGCCTATAGAATGTTGCTTTTTGTGCCCATTACATTCTTATTTTAGGAGTCTGTTACATAAAACTGAATGTGTTGGAGGAGATTGAACCTATTCACTGAAGCTATAATGTACACACCATCTGTAAGATGACTAACATATTATCTGAAATATCATTAAATTGTAGCTCTAATTTCTTTAGTGTATAGGTGACATAAATCCACTTGGTAGACGGAAAATTCCAAAACTCTTTTCCACCTCCTCTCTAAATTCTGTAAAGGAAATTAAATTGACAGTACTGACAGATTTACTTTAAATTCATAAGCACTTTTTTTCTTTGACACTCTGTGTCAGGCTGATTCCTCTTTAAGCATCTCTTAACATTCAGTTTTTAAAATTACCTTAATTGAGGCAAAATTTATATAGAATAAATATTACTAAAGATTTTTATTTCTTAAGCTCTTGCTTTCTGTTGGTTTTAGTTCTTTTTAGTCAAAAGTACTCCCTTTAGCATTCCTTAGGGTGCTGGTCCATTGATGAGAGTATCTCTTGTCTTTACCTGAAATTCTCATAAATTTGCCTTCATTCTTTTTTTTAAAGTCATTACCCTTATGCATTCATTCTTGATATATTTTTCACTAAATAAAGAATTATGGATTCAATTTTTTTCCAAAAATATTTTAATGATATTCCATTGCCTTTCGGTCTATGATGGTTTGTGATAAGACCACATTCAATTATTTATTTTCTATATATAATGTGTTATTTTTCTCTAGCTGCTTTTCATCTTTGGTTTTTCTTGCTGCTTGACTGTAAGTTACCTACATAGAATTTTCATGGTATTTATTCTATTTGGAGTTCACTGAGCTTCTTGAATTTATACTTTTTTTTTTCTTTTATAAATTTTGGATAGTTTCTTTCACAATAACTTCTTTTTCCTGCCTGTTTCTCTCTTTGGTTCTTCTGGTATTCTGAGTACATGTACATTGTATCTTTGACATTGTCCACAGATTCTTAGGTTTTAGTCATATTTAAATCTGTCTCCCACTTTTTTATTGTATAATTCCTATCAATCTGTCTTTAAAATTTTAAATTCTTTCTTGTGTCAGTGCCATTCTATTATTCTTTTTATTCATTTATTTATTTTGAGAGTGATTGAGAGAGAGAGAGAGAGACAGAGAGAGAGCACACACATGCATGCAAGAAGGGGAGAGGCAGAGAAAGACAGAGAATTCCAGGTGGGCTCCATGCTGTCAGTGTAGAGTCAGATATGGGGCTCGATCCCATGATGATGAAATCATGACCTGAGCTGAAATCAAGAGTCAGATGCTTAACCAACTGAGCCACCCAGGTACCCCAACTCCATCATGTTTTTAAATTCACTCAGAAATTTTTTTCAATTTAGTCATCAAAATGTTTAATTCTAAATTTTTTATCTCTTTGCTAGATTTTCTAACATTTTATTATTTTTTCAAGTTCTTGTTTTAATTCCAGTTAACATACAGTATAATATTAGTTTCAGGTGTAAAATTTAGTGATTCATCACTTACCTACAGTACCCAGTGGTCATCACAAGGGCTCTCCTGAATAAAAATTACCCATTTCTAAAGGCAGTGTGGAGGTTCCTCAGAAAATTAAAAATAGACCTACCCTATGACCCAGCAATAGCACTGCTAGGAATTTATCCAAGGGACACAGGAGTACTGATGCATAGGGGCACTTGTACCCCAATGTTTATAGCAGCACTCTCAACAATAGCCAAATTATGGCTATTGTCCATCAACTGATGAATGGATAAAGAAATTGTGGTTTATGGGGCGCCTGGGTGGCGCAGTCAGTTAAGCGTCCGACTTCAGCCAGGTCACGATCTCACGGTCCGTGAGTTCGAGCCCCGCGTCAGGCTCTGGGCTGATGGCTCAGAGCCTGGAGCCTGTTTCAGATTCTGTGTCTCCCTCTCTCTCTGCCCCTCCCCCGTTCATGCTCTGTCTCTCTCTGTCCCAAAAATAAATAAACGTTGAAAAAAAAAAAATTAAAAAAAAAAAAAGAAATTGTGGTTTATATACATAATGGAATACTACATGGCAATGAGAAAAAATGAAATATGGCCTTTTGTAGCAACGTGGATGGAACTGGAGAGTGTGATGCTAAGTGAAATAAGCCATACAGAGAAAGACAGATACCATATGGTTTCACTCTTATGTGGATCCTGAGAAACTTAACAGAAACCCATGGGGGAGGGGAGGGAAAAAAAAAAAAAAAAGAGGTTAGAGTGGGAGAGAGCCAAAGCATAAGAGACTGTTAAAAACTGAGAACAAACTGAGGGTTGATGGGGGGTGGGAGGGAGGGAGGGTGGGTGATGGGTATTGAGGAGGACACCTTTTGGGATGAGCACTGGGTGTTGTATGGAAACCAATTTGACAATAAATTTCATATATTAAAAAAATCACCCATTTCTATCATTTTATTATTATAAGTATGTTCTATTTTTCTTTACATCATTGGCCATTGGTATACTACATGCTTTAAAACTTTTGTCTGGTGATTCCAACATCTAAGCTATCTCAGGGTTGTTATCTGTTGACATTTTCTTTTTTTCCCCTCTAGAGTCCTGTCACATTTAATTTGTTAAGTCATTTTAGATTGAATCCTGACCATTGTGGAATGTTACGTTGTGGGAACTCCGTGTACTAATGCATTTCTCCCAAAATGTTGATGTTTTAGTTTTAACATGCAACTAACATATCCAAACTGTAAGCTTTGTTACACTTATGGACAGGTGCTGTTCAGATTCCAGTTTAAAGTTACTTTAGTCTCCTCACATGTGATGGGCTCATGATCAGAAAGAGACTTGGACAGTTTATACGAAGAATCTGAGGTTACATTTTGTCAGTTCACTTTTAGCCAGTGATTCCCTCTCATTCTCAAATGGTTCTTATCACATTAGGATTCTTCCTCTTGTAATTATGTCCAGAAAGATGGTGGCCTTTCTCTCACAGTTTTTGGTACCTCACAAAATATATCTATGATTCTATCTGCCCCCAAATCAAAGCCACAAAAATAGAAAATTCATTTATTTTATTTTCTTTTTTTAACGTTTATTTATTTTTGAAAGAGAGAGTGGGAGTCTGGGAAGGGCAGAGAGAGAGGGAGACATAGAATTCGAAGGAGCCTCCAGAGGCTTTGAGCTGTCAGCCCAGAGCCCCACGCAGGGCTCAAAATTATAAACCGGGAGATCATAACCTGAACCAAAGTCAGATGCTTAACCGACTGAGCCACCCAGGCACCCCGAAAATTCATTTTTTTGGTAGTCATTTCCTCCAATTATAGCTTTCTTTCTAAAATGTGCCTGCATTGTTCATCCCTATAGAATCCTCACGTGGCTGTATTTTGTATGTTGGCAGGAGTCTATGTTGTTATTTTCAAGAGTGATAGTTTACTAGAAACTTGTTCTGTATATACAAATACTTCAGATTTGGTTCTCTTATGTTTTTATTTGAATTCATTTCAAAATATTTTATACTGTCTGTGATTTCTTTTACCATGAGTAATTTACTAGGAAGTTTAATTTTCAGGTAAGTGAGGATTTTCCAGGAGAGTTTCTACTTCTAATTACTCAATTGATATTATTCCTTACAAAGAATATATTCTGATTTATTTAAGTCCTTTTACTTTTAATATTTTTCAACTTCATGGAGAAATAATTGACATATAATGTTAGGTAAGATGAAGGTGTATAATGTGATGATATGATACAAATATATGTTGCAAAATAATTGCTACAACAAGGTTAGTTAACAAATTCATTGCATCACAGATTTACAACTTTGTGTGTGTGTGTGTGTGTGTGTGTGTGGTGAGAACATTTAAGATCTGTATTAGCAACTTTCTAGTGTATAATACAGTATTGTTACCTACAGTCAACTATCCTCAATATTAGCTCTCTAAAACGTATTTATCTTTAACTGAAGTGTGTACCCATTGACCAACATCTCACCATTTCTCTGACCCGTATCACTGAGAATAATGACCTGAAGATCCATTCTGTTGTTGGGAATGGCAGGATTCCCTTCCTTTTTTTTCTCAATAATATCTCATTGTGTGATATACAGACACAAACACACACACCCACATACATAATTTACTTTATTCATCCATTAATGGATATTAAGATGGTTTCCATGTCTTGATTATTGTAAATAATGGTGCAATGAACATGGGGGCATGTATATCTTATTGAGACTTTGATTTCACTTCCTTCAGATATAGACATAGAAGTGAAATTGCTGGATCATACAGTTCTGTCTTTAATTGTTTGAGGAAGCAACATATTGTTTTTCATAGTGGTTTTGCCAATTTACATTCCCACCAACAGTGTGGAAGGGTTTCCTATTCTGCCCTTTAAAGAAAGAGCTCAGCGTTTTTGTTTTGCATTGAAACTCACAAATTACGTACCTGGCCCATTTTAGCTACACACACCCACATTTTTATTTTTTAGTATTTTATCCAAGATTCACTATATTCATCTTTAACTTTCACAGTCTATCTGCAAGTAATACTATACCGTATCACATTTAACATAAGAAAACTACAGAATTCTCTTTGCTGCCACTTGTTCATGTGCTATTGTGCCATATGTTTTACTATTTTTTAAGTACTTATAAATAAAAATGAAATAATTTTCCTTTATAATTACCATATATTTATCATTTCTGATATTATTTATACCTTTTTTAAAAAGCTTTTCATCTTGTAGCATATTCCCTCAGCCTGAAATATTGTCTGAATTATTTCCTGTAGTATAAGTCTGCTACTGGCAAATTCTGTCAGCTTTTCTTTGATTGGAAAAAAAAAATGTGTATTTTACTTTTTGGAAGATGTGTTTAATATATATAGAATTTTAGGTTGATAGTTGGAAGGTATTCTTTCATTGTTTTTATTTTTCACAGTTTCTGATGAAGTTTGTAATTTGTTCTACAACATGTGATGTGACATCTCTCTCGGTTCTTTTGTAACTTTGTCATTATCATTGCTCTCCAGTAATTTTGATATTTTCTTCTTTGGTTGTTTTGTATTTATTTCCCTAGAATCTCTGAGTTTCTCTGTTGAGTTTAGGCCTTTCATCGAGTGTTGGAATTTAATACTCTGTTATGTAATATGTTTCCTGTCTCCCTCAAAATTTTCAACTACATAAATGTTAGATGACTTGAATTGTTCCAGCAGTCACTGAGGCCCTCTTCTTTTTCTTTTCTTTTCTTTTTTCCTTTCTTTTATCTTTTCTTTTCTTTTCTTTTCTTTCTTTTCTTTTCTTTTCTTTTCTTTTCTTTTCTTTTCTTTTCTCTTCTCTTCTTTTATTTCCTTCTCTTTTCTTTTCTTTTCTTCTCTTTTCTTTTTTTTTTCTTTTTCTTTTTTTCTTTTGTCTCTTCTCTCTTCTTTTCTCTTCCCTTCCTTTCCCCTCCCCTTCCCCCCTCTTCTCCGGTCTTCTCTTTTTTCATATTTCCTTTCAGTGCTTTAGTTTGAATAGTTTTTTATTGCCAGGTCTTTAAATTTATTCATCTTCCACAGATTCTCTTCTATTCTTAATCTGACCAATTACCTCTTTCTTTCAGATTTTTTTTCCATCTGTAGATTTTTTTCTTTGATTATTCTGTTTCTATATTTTGTTCCTTTAAATCACTGAACATACCATACCTATTTTTAATAGGATTTAAATTTCTTATACATTATGTCTGTCATTTCCTGTGTCATTTTTTTCCATGGATATATCTTTCTCATGCTGATTAGCCACATTTCCCTCGATTTTCTCTTCTGTGGTAGTTTCTCACTGGTTACTAGACATTATGATTTTATATTCTTCTATGCTAGAAGTAAAAATTACTTGAAGAACATGAAGGACATTTAGCAGAGATCTCAGACAAGTCAAGACTCACCAATAATTATCCCCTTACTAGTAGAGTTAAAGCTACCTTAAGCCTTCAAAATTTTGATTTTTTTTTCTTATAAGGAGTTAAGTTTCTTGAATACCACCTTTATTATTTTGAGGTTTATTTTCAATGGTGTCTTAGGGAAGGCTTAAAGTAGCCTTAACTCTACCAGTAAGTGGATCCTTGACCCATCTGAGTTCTCTACTAAATGTTCTTCATGTTCTTAAAGTACTTTCTATGACTGGTCAGAGCTCAAATATATTTTGGTTCTTTCTTTGATCTAATAATTATTTGATTTACCTCATTCTATTTGGAATTCTCTCAACTTCACAAAGTTTCATCATAAATATTTGTATTTGACTTAGTATTCAGCAGTTAATTCAGGAGAATCTTAAGTTGACTATCAAAGTATTCCTTTGCACTATTATATGTTATAGAATAATAATAAAGTATTAGAGATAATATGTCTCTTATATTGAAATGTCAGCATATGGTAAGCAAATATTTGTTTTTAATACCTAAAAAGACTTTGAAAATTATATTCCTTAATAAGCAATGAAATAAAGTTATACAAAAGCTATCTTAGTGGAAAAACTTTTATTTTCTCACCATTATTTATCACATTACCTGTAGGGTTTTGTATATATTCTTTATTAAGTTCAATAAGTTCCCCTATAGAGGCACCTGTGTGGCTCAGTCAGTTGAACATCCAACTCTTGACTTTGACCCAGATGGTGATTCTGGAGAAGTAGGATAGAGCCCCACATTGAGCTCTGCACTAAGTGTGGAGCCTTCTTGGAATTCTTTCTCTCTTTCTCTGTCTCTTTCTCTCTCTCTCTCTCTCTCTCTCTCTCTCTCTGTTTCTCTTTCCCTCTTCCCCTCATGCTCTCTCTCTTTCTAAACTAAAATTTAAAAATAATTTAAAATTTCCCCTATATTTCTAGCCTACCAAGAGTTTTTATTATGAATGTTGGATTTTGTAAAACTTGTTTTTACATCTATTCATATGGTTATGTGATTTTCCATTTTTAGTCTCTTGAGAGCATAGGTTTCCTTAATTGATTTTTGAATAAATCAAATTATTTCAGAATAAATCCCTGGTCATGATGTAAAATTCTTTTCATAGGTGGTTATATTTGATGTGCTAATATTTTATTGATTTTGCATCTGTGTTCATGAGAGATACTGGTCTGTAGTTTTCTTGTAATGTCTTTGTCTGTTTCTGGTATTGGGTAATACAGGTTTCACAGAATGAGTGGAGAAGTATTTCTTCTGTCTCATCATCTCAGAGATTTTGTGATGAATTGGTATGATTTCTACTTACGTGTTCAGTAGAATTCAGTAGTGAATCATCTGGGTACTGACATTTTTTGTAAAATTATTAATTCAATTTCTTTAAAAGATATAGGACTATTCAAATAATCAATTCTTCTTGTGTTATGTTTGGCAAGTTTTATCTTTTAAGGAATAAGTCCACTTCCTCTAGGTTATCAAATTTGTAGTCATATAATTGTTCATAGTGGTTGTTTATTATTCTTTCAATGTCCATCTGTTCTGTAGTAATGTCCCCTCTTTCATGTCTTTCTTTTTTTTTTTAATTTATTCATTTTTGAGAGACAGAGATAGAACACAAGCAGGGGAGGGGCAGAGAGAAAGAGACACAGAATCTGAAGCAGGCTTCTGGCTCTGAGCTGTCAACACAGAGCCTGATGTGGGGCTCAAACCCATGAACCATGAGATCATGACTTGAGCCAAAGTTGGACACTCAACAAGCTGAGCCACCCAGACACCCCACCTGTTTTTTTTTTTTTCATTTCCTTTTTCTTTTTTTTAATTTTTTTACATTTATTTATTTTTGAGAAACAGAGTGAGACAGAGCACAAGTGGGAGAGGGGCAGGGAAAGGAGACAGAATCTGAGGCAGGCTCCAGGCTCTGAGCAAGCATTCAGCACCGAGCTTGATGCAGGGCTCAAACCCACGAATCATGAGATAGTGACCTGAGCCGAAGTTGGTCACTTAACCAACTGAGCCACCCAGGTGCTCCTTTTTTATTTATCATTTACCATATTAGTAATTTGTGTCTTTCTAACTTGCCTGATGAGAAGTTTATTGATTTTATTGATCTTTTCAAAGAACCCACTTTTGGTGTAGTTGATTATCTCTATTGATTTCCTATTTTCAATTTTATTGATTTCTTTTTTTCTTTTGCTTACTTTGGATTTGATTTGCCTTATTTTTCTAATATCCTAAGGGAAACATGGATTATTTATTTTAGATATTTTTCTTTCTTAATATATGTATTCAGTATGATACATTTCCATTAAGCACTGCTTTTGCTGCATATCACAAATTTTTGTAAGTTGTGTTTCATTTTCATTTAGTTTATAATATTTTTTTAAATCCGCCTTGAAGATTCTTCTTTGACCTGTGTGTTAATGAGAAATGTATTCTTGATATCCATTTATCTTAGGATTTTCCAGTTAGCTTTCTGTGGTTGATTTCTAGTTTAATTCCATTGTGGTCTCAGAGCAGATCTATCCTCCTCCATTCTCCCTGTTCTATGTGTTTTTTAATATTTCTATGTTTCCCTTTGGTGTTGTAATCTCCTTACCTGAGATGTCTAGCTTTTGTGAAGGTATTTTCCCACATGGGTAGTTTTTCATGTTGATGTTTCTGTGAGGGAATAAGTGCTAGATAATCCTATTCTGTCAAATTGATCTACCCAAAACATTTTATTCAGAAAGGCAGGCAAGGGGTGAGATTATTTATTGCTCTACTTAAACTAAGTTATATTTTAAAATTCCACACATAGATATTGATTAATTATAAAACAGTGCTGCTTCAGGGAGCCTGGATGGCTCAGTTGGTTAAGCATTCGACTTATGCTCATGTCAGGATCTCATGGCTTGTGAGTTCAAGCTCCACATCAGGCTCTGTGCTGACAGCTCAGAGCCTGGAGCCTGCTTTGGATTCTGTGTCTCCCTCTCTCCCTGACCCTCCCCTCCTCATTTTCTCTCTCTGTCTCTCAAAAATAAGTAAACATTAAAAAAAATAAAAACCTATGTTGTTTCTTAACCTTAGAATAAACTGCTCTATTTTATAGTGTCAACTAAGTATCTCTGCTGCATGGTAAATATTATAGCAACATAATTGCATGTTTCACTGTTCAAATGCTTAAGAGTTTGCAATAATTCTGTTCAGTAAATTCAAGTATATATTTCTTTTTCTTTTTTTCAGCAGCTTTTTATAAAGATTTTTTTCATTTATTTACTTATTTTTTAATTTACATCCAAGTTAGTTAGCATATAGTGCTATGATTTCAGGAGTAGATTCCAGTGATTCATCCCCTATGTATAACACCAATTGCTCATCCCAACAAGGGTCCTCCCTAATGCCTCTCACCCACAACCCCTCCATTAACCTGAAGTTTGTTACAGTATCTCTGCATTTAAGAGTCTCTTATGTTTTGCCTCCCTCCTTGTTTTTATATTATTTTTGCTTCCTTTCCCTTATGTTCATCTGTTTTGTATCTTAAATTCCTCATATTAGTGAAGTCATTTGATACTTGTCTTTCTGACTGGCTAATTTCACTTAGCATAGTAACCTCTAGTTCCATTCATGTAGTGGCAAATGACAAGATTTCATTCTTTGCCAACTAACACTCCATTCTGTTACACACACACACACACACACACACACACACACACACACACACACGCCACATTTTCTTTATCGATTCATCCACGATGGACATTTGGGCTATTTCCATACTTTGGCTATTTTCAATAGTGCTGCTGTAAACACTGGAGTGCATGTGCCCGTTTGAAAGAGCACACCTGTATCCCTTGGATAAATACCTAGTAGTGTAATTGCTGGATCATAGGGTAGTTCTATTTTTAATTTTCTGAGGAACCTCCATACTGTTTTCCAGAGGGGCTGCACTGGTTTCCATTCCCACCAGCAGTGCAAAAGAGATCCTCTTTCTCAACATCCTTGCCAACATCTCTTGTTGCCTGAGTTGTTTATTTTAGACATGCTGACTGGTGTGAGATAGTATCTTAGTGTGGTTTTAATTTGTATTTCCCTGATGATGAGTGAAGGTGAACATTTTTTCATGTGTCTATTAGCCATCTGGATGTCTTCTTTGGAGAAGTGTCTATTCATGTCTTGTGCCCATTTCTTCACTGGATCATTTGTCTTTTGGGTGTTGAGTTTGATACTTTCTTTATAGATTTTGGGTACTAACCCCTTATCTGATATGTCATTTGCAAATATCTTCCCCCATTCCATTGGTTGCCTTTTAGTTTTGCTGATTGTTTATTCCACTGTGGAAAAGCTTTTTATTTTGATGAGGTCCCAATAGTTCATTTTTGCTTTTGTTTCCCTTGCCTCTGGAGACATATTGAGTAAGAAGTTGCTGTGGCCAAGGTCAAAGAGGTTTTTGCCTGCTTTCTCCTCTAGGATTTTGATAGCTTCCTGTCTTACATTTAGGTCTTTCATCCATTTTGAGTGTATTTTTGTGTATTTTGTTAGAAAGTGGTCCAGATTACTTTTTCTGCATGTTGCTGTCCAGTTTTCCCAGCACCATTTGCTGACAAGACTGTCTTTATTCCATGAATGTTCTTTCTTCCTTTGTCAAAGATTAGTTGACCATAGATTTGTTAGCCCATTTCTGGGTTCTGGGTTCTGTTCCTTTGATCTGAGTGTCTGTTTTTGTGCCAGTACATACTGTCTTGATGATTACAGCTTTTTAATACAGCTTGAAGTCTGGGATTGTGATGCCTCCAGCTTTGGTTTTTCTCTTTCAGGGTTGCTTTGGCTATTCAGGGTCTTTGCTGGTTCCATATAAATTTTAGCATTGTTTGTTTTTAGCTCTGTGAAGAATGCTGGTGTTATTTTGATAGGGATTGCATTGAATGTGTAGATTGCTTCGTGTAGTATTGGCATTTTAACAATATTTGTTCATCCATGAGTATGGAATATTTGTCCATTTTTTGTGTCATCTTCAATTTCTTTTACAAGCTTTCTATAGTTTTCAGTGTATAGATTTTTCACCTCTTTGGTTAGGTTTATTCCTAGGTAATTTATGGTTTTTGGTGCACTTATAAATGTGATTGATTCCTTGATGTCTCTTTCTGTTGTTTCATTATTGGTGTATAGGAAGGCAACAGATTTCTGTACATTGATTTTATATCCTGTGACTTTGATGAATTCATGGATTAGTTCTAGCAGGTTTCTGGTGGAAATTTTTGGGTTTTCCATATAGGATATCATGTCTGCAAAGAGTGAAAGTTTTACTTCCTCCTTTGTAGATTTGGATGCCTTTTATTTCTTTGTGTTGTCTGATTGCCGATGCTAGGACTTCCAATGCTATATTGAATAACAGTGGCAAGAGTGGACATCGCTGTTGTGTTCCTGATCTTAGGGTCAAGCTTTCCACTTTTCCCCATTGAGGATGATATTAGCAGTGATATTTTGTATATGGCTTAATGATCTTGAGATACGATCCTTCTATCCCTACATTCTTAAAGGTTTTTATCCAGAAAGGATGCTGTATTTTGTCAAATGCTTACTCTGCATCTATTGAGATGATTGTGTGGTTCTTATCCTTTCTTTTATTGATGTGATGTATCACATTGATTGATTTATGGATATTGAACCAGTTCTGCATCCCAGGTTTAAATCCCACTTGGTCGTGGTGAATTAATTCTTTTAATGTATTGTTGGATCCAGTTGGTGAGTATCTTGTTGAGGATTTTTGCATTCATATCATCAGGGAAATTGTTCTGTAGTTTTCCTTTTTAGTGGGGTCTTTCTCTGATTTTGGAATCAAGATAATGCTGGCTTCATAGAATGAGTTTGGAAGTTGACCTTCCATTTCTATTTTTTTGGAACAGCTTCAAAAGAATTGGTGTTAACTCTTCTTTAAATGTTTGGTAGAATTCCCCTGGAAAAGCATATGGCCCTGGCCTCCTGTTTTTTGGGAGATTTTTGATTACTAATTCGATTTCTTTACTGGATGTGGATCTGTTCAAATTTACGATTTCCTCTTGTTTTAGTTTTGGTAGTTTATATTTCTAGGAATTTGTCCATTTCTTCCCAATGCCCATTTAATTGGCATATAATTACTCATAATATTCTCTTATTATTGTTTGTATTTCTGCTATGTTGGTTGTGATCTCTCCTCTTTCATTCTTGCTTATTTGGGTCCTTTTTCTTTTTGATCAAATTGACTAATGGTTTATCAATATTGTTAATTCTTTCAAAGAACCAGCTGCTGATTTCATTGATCTGTACTACTGTGTTTTTGTTCTTAGTTTGTTTTTGTCTTTTTGTTTTTTGTTTTAATAGCATTGATTTCTGCTATAAACTTTATTATTTCTGCTGTTTTGGGGTTTTATTTGTTGTTCTTTTTCCAGCTTTTTAAGTTGTAAGGTTAGGTAGTTTATCTGAGACCTTTCTTCCTCTTTAGGAAGCCCTGGATTGCTATAAACTTCCCTCTTATGACTGCCTTTGATGTGTCCCAGAAGTTTTGTGCTCTGGTGTTATCCTTTTAATTAGCTTCCATGTACTTTTGTTTTGTTTTTTTATTAAAATTTTTTAACGTTTATTTATTTTTGAGACAGGGAGAGACAGAGCATGAACAGAGGAGGGTCAGAGAGAGAGGGAGATGCAGAATCTGAAACAGGTTCCAGGATCTGAGCTGTCAGCACAGAGACCAACGCAAGGCTCGAAATCACGGACTGTGAGATCATGACCTGATCCGAAGTCGGATGCTTAACCGACTGAGCCACCCAGTAGCCCCAGTTTCCATGTACTTTTAACTTCCTTTTGAATTCTCAGCCCATTCATTCTTTAGTAGGATGTTCTTTAGTATCCAAGTATTTGTTATCTTTCCTAATTTTTTCTTGTTGTTGATTTCAAGACTCATAGCATTGTGTTCTGAAAATATGCACAGTATCATCTCATTCTTTTTGTACTTGTTGAGGGCTGATTTGTGTCCCAGTATGTGATCTATTTTGGAGAATATTCCATGTGCACTCGACAAGAATGTGTTTTCTGCTTTAGGGTGAAATGTTCTGAATATATCTGTTAAGTCCATCCAGTCCAGTGTGTCATTCAAAGCCATTGTTTCCTTGTTGATTTTCTGTTGAGATGATCTGTCCATTGTTGTAAGTGGGGTGTTGAAGTCCCCTATTATTATGGTATTATTATCAATGAGTTTCTGTATGTTTGTGATTAATTGATTTATATATTTGGGTGCTATCACATTTGGAGCATAAATGCTTATAATTGTGTGGTGTTCTCAGTGGATAGACCCCTTAATTATGGTATAATGCCTTTCATCTCTTGTTACAGCCTTTATTTTAAAATCTACATTGTCTGGTATAAGTATGGCTATTCCACCTTTCTTTTGGAGACTATTAGCATGATAGATGGTTTTCCATCCCCTTACTTTCAATCTGAAGCTGTCTTTAGGTCTAAAATGTGTCTCTTGTAAATGGCATATAGGTGGATCTTGTTTTCTTATCCATTCTGTTACCCTATGTCTTTCGATTGGAGAATTTAGTCCATTGACATTTAGAGTGAGCACTGAAAGGTATGAATTTATTCCCATTATGTTCCATGTAGAGTTTGAGTTTCTAGGGGTGTTCCTTGGTCCCTTTTGGTGTTTGTTGCTTTTGGTCTTTCCCCCCCCCCATATTTTCTCCCCTGAGAGAATCCCCCTTATAATTTCTTGAAGGGCTGGTTTACTGGTCATGAACTCCTTTAGTTTTTGTTTGTCTGGGAAAAATTTTACCTCTCCTTATATTTTGAATGACAGCCTTGCTGATAAAGAATCTTGGCTGCATATTTTTCTGAATCAGCACTTTGAATATCTCCTGCCACTCCTTTCTGGCCTGCCAAGTTTCTGTGGATAGGTCTGCTGTGAACCTGATCTGTCTTCACTTGTAGGTTAATGACATTTTTTCCCTTGCTGCTTTCATGATTCTTTCCTTGTCTGAGTGTTTTGTGAATTTGACTATAATATGCCTTATTGATGGTTGGGTTTTGTTGAATCTAATGGGAGTTCTCTGTGCTTTCTGGATTTTGCTGTCTGTGTCTTTCCCCAGGTTAGGAAAGTTTTCTGCTATGATGTGCTCACATAAACCTTCTACCCCTTTATGTCTCTCTTCATCTTCTGGGATCCCTATGGTTTAGATGTTATTCCTTTTTTTTTTTTTTTCAACGTTTTTTATTTATTTTGGGACAGAGAGAGACAGAGCATGAACGGGGGAGGGGCAGAGAGAGAGGGAGACACAGAATCGGAAACAGGCTCCAGGCTCCGAGCCATCAGCCCAGAGCCTGACGCGGGGCTCGAACTCACGGACCGCGAGATCGTGACCTGGCTGAAGTCGGACGCTTAACCGACTGCGCCACCCTGGCACCCCTAGATGTTATTCCTTTTTAATGAGTCACTGAGTTCTCTAATTCTTGTGTAGTGTTCTTTTGCCTTAATTTCCCTCTCTTTTTCTGCTTCATTAGTTTTCATAAGTTTGTCCTCTATCACTGATTCGTTGCTCTGCTTCATCAATCCTTGCTGCCATGGCACCCTTTCAAGATTGCATCTCAGTTTATACCATTTCTAATTTTGTCCTGACTAGATTTTACTCCTTTTATCTCCACAGAAAACGATTCTATGCTTTTTTCAACCCCAGCTAGTGTTCTTGTTATCGTGATTCTAAATTCTGTTTAGAAATCTTGCTTGTGTCTGTGTTAAGTCCTGGCTGTCATTTCTTACTGTTCTTTCTTTTGGGGTGAATTCTTTCATTTCATCATTTTGAAGGAAGCAATAGAATAAAATAAATTTTAAAAGTTAAAATTAAAAAAATTAAAACAACACAAAAAAATAAAATAAAGGATGCTATCTCCTAGGTGTGTTTTGGTCTGGTTGTTCAAAGGAAGCATGATAGAATAGGGAAAAAAGGGAAAGAAAAGAAAAGGAAAAAAAGTTTGAAAATTAAAAAAAAATGAATACAATAAAATAGTATAAAATGAAATGATGAAAGTAAAATAGAATTTTAAAATTTTACAAAAAAGTAAAAAACATAGTTGAAAAAAGTTAAAGAAAATATTTTTTATAAAAATGGAAAATAATTTTTTTCTCATTCTATATTCAAGAATAAGAATAGAAAAGATAAAGCAAAAAATGAATAGATGGACCAGGGCACAAAATGAAATACGATTGAAATTACATCCAGTTCCCCCTAGAAGTCAAATTATGAAGCACTTTATTGTCCATGAACTAAGTAGGTGGAGAGATTTATGGCGTTCCTCTAGAGCTCAGTTGGCCCAGTTGGGCAGCGCTTGGTGTAGTGGCTCCATTCTCCACTAGATGGCACCGCTTAGTTTGCTGGGGTGGATCATTATGGTGCATATATGTGTGCATGCGCATCTGCAGGAGGGGTGAAAATGGCTTCACCCCTTACCCAGTCTCTAGTATCAGAACTGTGCTCTTGCCAACCGGCAATCAAGCACCCGTCTTTGTCTCCAGCTTCCATCCATTCCCCACTTCTACACTGTGCGTGACCACGCCATCAGCCTTCCAGGCAGCACATCCCTCCAGAGTTTTATATCACATGGGGCTGTGTTTCCAAACCTCTCACTTCTGAGGGCCCTATAGTTTTGGCCCACTCAGATCCTCTTGGGGATGGTCTCTGCAAGCAGTGGCCGGTGCCAGCCGCCACTAGGAATGTTTGTGCAACTGTGCTGCTGCAGATGTCCAGAGACTGTGGCTGGGTGCCAGCTTGCCCCAGAAAAAGTTCACATGATTGTGTAGCAGCAGTGTTTCAGTGATTATGGTAAATCACAACACACACCAGGCTTTACCCTTAATATCCTTGTTCCAACACCAGCTAATGTGACTCTTCTCTGGGGTCTGCTGGGACCTTTTCCTATGGGGAGGCCACATAGCCTCTACCAGATGTTCTCCCAGCAAGGGAACTGACTTTCTCTATGTGGGCTGATGACCTCATGACCTCACTGCTCCTGTGGATTCTACCTTTTCCCCAGAACTCCACCAGGTATCGAGCTGTGGAGTATCAGACTCTGCACTCCCCTGTTTATAGCATCTTAAATGTAATTTAAACCTTCTCCTTTCTCCTTTCTCTCTTTTTTGGTTCAGTCCCTTGCAGTCCCTTTCTCCCTTTTTTGTTCAGTCCACTCTTTCTTTTTCTCTCCATCTGCTTTCAGTTGTCGGGGGGGCGGTTCTGTACTCTCCCTCCTGTCTTTATCCTCTCTCTGCAAGCAAAAACAACTCCCTACCCTCCACAACTCCTCTCTCCCCTGGTTCACCTCTCTGTGCTGTGTACCTGCTGAGTTCTGTGTTTCAGGTTGTGCAGATTGTTGTGTTAATCCTCAGATCAGTTTTCTAGGTGTGCAATATGGTTTGGTGTTGATATAGCTGCATTTCAAGAATGAGAGAGGCAAAAAATATTCCATGCTACTGTGCCATTTTGATCCTTCCCCTATTTTTTCAATTTTACATAAATGTTTATCTGTTTTACCATTCCTATTTTACATGTATATTTCCAGTAGTATTTATGACCTATTAAACAAATAATTTGATTTGAAATTCATCTATATAATAACTTTGTCTCTAATTTATCTGTGTGTATGTAATGATCAGAAATATAATATTTAATTTTGATCCACATTGGTTGAAATATATTTAATTATCTTTGGTTTCTTTGCATTTTTTTTTTTATAAATTAACTGATAGCTGTTCTCATAGTACTTATATCTGAACTATTATAATGACTTATATTTTGTAAATTTAGCTTATTACAAGTGAAACATTATAAGCTATTTTTATAAAAATTATTTTAAAGAACCAATGAGTTAACTACCAATTTTTACTACATTTTGTTTGAGATTGTGTCTTTTTAAACCGGATGCCTGATATTCAATATTGGTTCCACAATTTCCTTCTTTGGACTAGGTTTTTGTACAATTTGGGACCACTAATGCACCTTCCTTGTAATATTGTTTAAAAGATTAAATCATTTAGAATTTACCTTATTCACAGTAAGAACCCAATACATTTTTTAATTAAAAAAATTAAATTTATTTTTGAGTGAGAGAGAGAGACAGGAGTATGAGTGGGGGTAGGGCAGAGAGAGAGAGACACACACACACAGAATCCAAAGTTCTAAACTGTCAGCACAAAGCCTGATGAGGAGCTCAAACTCAAACCATGAGATCATGACCTGAGTCAAAGTCTGACCCTTAACCAACTGAACCACTGAGCCACCCAGGCACCCAAGACTTTAGATATTATACCAAGACAACTATATTCTTATTCTGAGCTATGTTTTAGACACTGTACTTATGTATAGGTTAATTTTATATAATTGTATATAATCAGAGTATGTGCAAATTTGGTGCTTTTCTAAAATATAGTATACTTCCATGTCAAATATTTTTCTTAGCCTTTTATCCTCTCAATTATAATTTGGATCAGTTCAAATTATTCAGTAATGTTGTTAATATACTCTAATATAAATGCTTATTTCCAGTAGATAACACACAGGTAGTTTTTAATAGATAATGATAAAGCTAGTATAGGCATATATTTTTATTTTCAAATATTTTCTTATACATTGTCAGAAATGAAACTCAGAAATAATTGTTCAGATCTTTATCAGGAGCAAGGTCCATTTGCACAGTCTATTCACTAGTAAAATGTTTCTATAGCATGTAAAGATAACTTGATAAGTTCAGAAAAGTATAATAGCATAATATGTCCATTTCCATTTGGCAAAGAAGAAATCTATTTTGCAAAGAAATATAATGTAAGTATGAATAACAGTTATAACTTAAAAATTCAACTCATATCCATGGATACATCCTGGGTATAAGGTATTTCAATTAATTTATCTTATTTAATTGCTAGTAATAAAGGTGGCCTTATTTATACTTCAATTTTAGGATTAGTTTTAAAAGGTAACTGGTCTTGTTAAAATACCTGAGTTGGTTATAAAACATTCCCTCTTAGCATCTAACACAGTGTAGTCTTTTAACAAATATAAGTTGAATGAATGAGTAAATACAAATAAATAACTGTACTAGATACTAACAAGATGTTTTTTATTCTATCTAAATGCATGCACTCAATAATGCTTATCCATTATCAAAATATTCTGAAGTTAAAATATTTTTAGATATATATGAGATATTCTAAGTTTATTGATTGATACTACATACTTTTAGACTGAGAAGTGTTTTGTATCCTTGTGTAGGGAGAGGTAGGAGAAATCTAAGGGTTCCTATTAGAATTTAAAAAATCTCATCATCTAAAGCAACATATAAGCATTATTTCAATCATTCCTGAGAAATAATATTTAAAAACTACAATGTTGGTGCAAAGACTAATTGTAGTCAAATTCACCTAAATTTTTGAATGACCTGATTGAATTAACCAGGTAACCATGGTTTGTCTTTTAATTGTTTAGAGACTCAAGTTTTCTTACTTGTGAAATTGGAACTAATAAAGGCACCTGATTCTTGAGATTATTGTAAGCAAAAATTGAGGCTGCTTATATAAGTGGAATATCAATTCCTATTAGACTTGTTTTTTGCTTTCTTAAAGTGCATCTAGAGTAGCTTTTTATTTAAGTCTAGTATAGAAACACCAATAAGTTGTGACCTTTATGGTATCTTAATTGAATACAAAAGCTATTCTGTAAGAATTCTCTATTATATGTGTTTGGAAATCTCATGTCTTCCAAGAAGGTGTGATCTTCAAAATATTCATTTATCTCCTAGCTCTTTAGTGTCTGTTGTCTGCCAGGATATGAGGGTCTCAACTTGTGATGTGCAACTTAATATTTAGACAACTTAGGAGGCTTCTGTGAGATGTCTGGAACCTCAAATTTCTGCTTTCTTTGGATTTAATTTGCAATTTTCTTTCTCGTTTCTTAAGAGGATAATTTAGATTGTTGATTTTAAATATTTCTTCTTTTCTAAAAATATATTCAGTGCTGTAATTGTCCATCTAAACACTGATATCTGTGTGTTCCCCAAGCTTTGATAAACTGTTCTTTCATTTTTATCTAGTTCAAAATATTTTAAAATTTCTCTAGAGATTTATTCTTTGCCCCATGTGCTATTCAGAGTGGTAGTGTGGGATTTTCCACGATCTTTTTGTTATTAATTTCTTGTTTAATTCCTTTGTGGTCTGAGAGCAGGTGTTGTGGGAATTCTATTTCTTTAAATTTGTTAAGGTGTTGTTTATAAGCCATGATGTGGTCTGTCTTGGTTAATGTTTTATAAGTGTGAGAAGAATGTGTATTCACCTATTGTTGAAAGAAGTAGTCTATGGATGCCAATTACATTGAGTGATTTGACAGTGTTTAACCATGTCCTTATGGATTTTTCTGCCTGCTGGACCTGTCCATTTCTGCAAAAGACAAGTCAAAGTCTCCAACTATGATAACATAGTCATATATTCATCCTTGAGGTTCTTTGAGTATTTTTTTTGCCACATTTTGTTTGACATTGTATTGTCAGGGGCATATACATTAAGGAATATTCTTTTGTCTTCAAGAGCTGAACCATTTGTCATCATGCATTCCTGCTCCTTATTCTTGGTAATTTTCTTGCTTTGAAATTGCTTCTGTCTGGAATTACTATAAATAAGTCTGTTTCCTTTTTATTACTGTTAGCATGGTGTATAATTTTTCTATCCATTTTCTTTATTTTTCTTAATTGTTTTAATTTTACTTTTATTTTTCCCACCATTTGCTTTTAATCTGTATGTGACTTTATATTTAAATTTGGTTTCTTGTAGACAAGATATAGTTGGGTCTTGTTTTTTTTTTTTTTATTTTTTTTTCAACGTTTTTTATTTATTTTTGGGACAGAGAGAGGCAGAGCATGAACAGGGGAGGGGCAGAGAGAGAGGGAGACACAGAATCGGAAACAGGCTCCAGGCTCCGAGCCACCAGCCCAGAGCCTGACGCGGGGCTCGAACTCACGGACCGCGAGATCGTGACCTGGCTGAAGTAGGACGCTTAACCGACTGCGCCACCCAGGCGCCCCAAGTTGGGTCTTGTTTTTTGATCCACTCTGACAATCTGTCTTTTAATTGGTACATTGGACCATTGGCATTCAAGGTAATTAAAGAGATATTTGGATTCATATCCAGCACATTTATTTTCGTTTTCTATTTTTTGTCCTTATTCTTTGTTCTTAATTTTGTATTGTACTCTTATATCCTTTGTGATTTTTAAATTTTTAATTTTTTTTTCTTTTCAAATATTTAAATTATAATTAATTAACATACAGTGCAATTTTGGTTTCAGGAGTAGAATCCGGTGATTCATCACTTACATTCAACACCCAGTGCTCATCACAACAAGTGCCCTGCTTAATGCCAATGACCCATCTAGCCCATCCCCCTCCTCCCTCTCTCCCTCAATCCTCAGGTTATTCTCTGTCTTTAAGAGTCTCTTATGGTTTGTTTCCTGGTCTTTTATTTCTTTTCCTCCCATATATTCTAAGTCTGTTTCATTCCTTAAATTCCATAGATGAGTGAAATCATATGGTATTTGTCTTTCCCTGATTGACCTATTTCCCTTAGGATAATACACTCTAGCTCTATCCACGTCATTGCATATGGCAAGGTTTCATTCTTTTTGGTGGCTGAGTACTATTCCATTGTATATATATACCACATCTTCTTTATCCATTCATCACTCAGCAGACATTTGAGTTCTCCCCATAGTTTGTCCATTGTTGATAATGCTGCTGTGAACATTGACGTGCATGTACCCTTTTGAATCTTTAGTTTTGTATCATTTGGGTAAATATCTAGTAGTGCAATTGCTGTGTCATAGGGTAGTTCTATTTTTAACTTCTAGTGCAACCTCCATACTGTTCTCCAGAGTGGCTACACCAGGTTGCATTCCCACCAACACTGTAAGAAGGTTCCCCTTTCCCCACATTCTCACCAACATCTGTTGTTTCTTGTGTTGTTCATTGTAGCCATTCTGACAGGTGTGAGGTGGTGTCTCATCATGGTTTTGATTTGTATTTCCCTGAAGGTGAGTGCTCTTGAGTATCTCTTCATATGTCTATTAGCCATTTGGGTATCTTTTTTAGAAAAGTCCTCTATTAATGTATTTCTTCCCATTTCTTAACTGGATCATTTTATATCTTGGGTGCTGAGTTTGATAAGTTTTTTATTGGTTTTGGATACTAACCCTTTATCAGCTATGTCATTTGCAAATATCTTCTCCAATTCTGTCAGTTGCCTTTTAGTTTTTCTGATTGTTTCCTTTGCTGTGTAGAAGCTTTTTATCTTGATGAAGTCCCAGTAGTTTATGTTTGCCTTGTTCCTCTTGCCTCAGGAAACATATCTAGAAAGAATTTGCTATGACTGATCTCAAAGAGGTTGCTGCCTATGTTTAACTCTAAGATTTTGGATGGTTTTCTGCCTCACATTGAGGTCTTTCATTCATTTTGAATTTATTTTTGTGTATGGTGTAAGAAAGTGATCTAGTTTTGTTCTTTTGCATGTCACTGTCCAGTTTTCCAAACACCATTTGTTGAAAAGTTTGGATATTCTTTCCTGTTTAGTAGAAGATGAGTTGACTATATAGTTTTAGGTCCATTTTTCAGTTTTCTGTTCTGTTCCATTGATGTATATGTCTGTTTTTGTGCCAGTACCATACTGTCTTGATGACTACAGCTTTATAATATAGTTTGAAATCCCAAATTGTGATACCTCCAGTTTCCCACCCCTCCCACCCCCCCACAGGATTGCTTTGGCTATTCAGGGTATTTCGTGGTTCCATACAAATTTAAGATTATTTGGTGTAGCTCTGAAAAAAATGGTATTTTGTCAGGGATTGCATTAAGTGTGTAGATTGCTTTGGGTAGTTTAGACATTTTAATAATGTTTGTTCTTCCAATGTATGAGCATGGAATCCTTTTCCATTTCTTTGTGGAAGTTTCTTTCGTAAGTTCCACAGTTTTCAGCACAGATATTTTACCTCTTTGACTAGGCTTTTTCTTCAGTATCTAATTTTTTTTTTGGTACAATTGCAAATGGGATCAATTTCTTGATTTATTTTTCTGTTGTTTTGTTCCTGGTATATAGAAATGTAGCATATATCTGTATATTGATTTTATGTTTTGTGACTTTTCTAAGTCATCTATTCTATAAATTTTTTGGTGGAGTCTTCAGGGTTTTCTGTATAGAGGATCATGTTGTCTCCAAAAGGTAACAGTTTGACTTCTTCCTTGGTGATTTGGATGTCTTTTATTTCTTTTTGTTTTCTGATTGCTGAGTATAAGACTTTTAGTACTGTGTTAAATAGTGATGGTGAGAGTGGACAACCCTGTTTTATTCCTGACCATAGGGGAAAGGCTCCCAGCTTTTCCCCATTGAAGATGATATTAGCTGTGGGTCTTTTGTATATGGCATTATGATGTTGAGGTATGTCTCATCTATCCCTACTATGTTGAGAGTTTTTATCATGAATTGATGCCTTTGTCAAATGCTTTTTCTACATCTATTTAGAGAGTCATATTGTTCTCATCCTTTCTTTTATTAATGTATTGTATCATGTGGATTGATTGGCAAATGCTGAACCATCTCTGCTGCCCAGGAGTAAATCGCACTTGATCATGGTGAATAATTCTTTTAATATATTATTGGATTTGATTTACTAGTATCTTGCTGAGAATTTTCACATCCATGTTCCTTAGGGAGACTGGCCTGTAATTCTCCTTTAGTGAGGTCTTTGGTTTTTGAATCAAGGTAATGCTGGCCTCATAGAATGGGTTTAGAAGTTTTCCTTCTGGTTGCCTGGGTGGCTCAGTTGGTTAAGCATCTGACTCTTGATTTGGCTCAGGTTATGATATCATGGTTTCTGAGTTCAAGCCCCATGTCAAGCTCTGTGCTGATAGTACAGAGCTTGCCTGAGATTTTCTCTCTGCCTCTCTCTCTGTCTCTCCCCTACTCATGCTCATGCATGCTCTCTCAAAACAAACAAACAAACTTAAAAAAGTTTCCTTCCATTTCTATTTTTTGGAACACTTTGAGAAGAATAGATATTAACTCTTCTTTAAATGTCTGGTAGAATTCCCCTTGGATGCTATCCAGATCTGGACTTTTGTTTGTTGGGAGATTTTTTATTACTGTTTCAATTCCTTTGCTGGTTATGAGTCTGTTCAAATTTTTTATGTAATTCCTGTTTCAGTTTTGGTAATTTGTATGTTTCTAGGAATTTATGCATTCTTCCTGATTGCCCAATTTGTTGGTATATAGTTTTTCATAATACTCTCTTAAAATTGTTTGCATTCCTTTGGTGTTGGTTGTGATCTCTCCTCTTTCATTTATAATTTTATTTATTTGAGTCCTTTCTCTTTTTGATAAGTCTGGCTAGGGGTTTATCAATTTTATTAATTCTTTTGAAGAATCAGCTCTTTGTTTTGTTGATCTGTTCTGCTTTTTTTTTTTCTTTCTATATTGTTTACTTTTTCTCTAGTTTTTATTATTTATTCCTATTCTTTTGCTGGATTTAGGCTTTATTTGCTATTCCTTTTCTAGCTCATTTAGGTTTAAGGTTAGATTGTGCATTTGGAACCTTTCTTGCTTCCTGAGATAGGCATGAATTGCAACATACTTCCCTCTTAGGACTGACTTTGCTGCATCCCAAAGGTTTTGTATTGTGGTGTTTTAATTTTCATTTCCTTCCATGTACTTTTTAATTTTGTCTTTAGTTTCCCAGTTAACCCATTCATACTTTAGTAGGATGTTCTTTAACCTTAGGATGAAAACTTCTGAATATATTTGTTAAGTCCATCTGGCCCAGTGTGTCATTCAAAGCTATTGTTTCCTTTCTGGTTTTCTGCTTAGATGATCTGTCCATTGTTGTAAGTGGGTTGTTAAAGTTCTCTACTATTATTGTATTATTATCAATAAGTTTCATCTTTTTTAAATTAATTGATTTATATATGTTATTCAAAATTGGGGACATAAAGATTTATAATTGTTAAATCTTCTTGATGGATGAACCCCTTAATTATTGTATAATGACTCTCTTCATCCCTTGTTACAGTATTTGGTTTGAAATCTAGTTTCTTGAATGTAAGTATGGCTACTCCAGCTTTCTTTTGGTATCAGTTAGCATGATACACGCTTCTCCATACCCTAATTTTCATCTGCTGATGTTTTTAGATCCAAAATGAGTCTCCTGTAGGCAGCATATAGTTTTTTTTTCTTTTTATCCATTCTGATACTCTATCTCTTTTGAATGGAGAATTTAGTCCATTTACATTTACATTGAAGTTGATTATTGAAACATATGACTTTAATGTCATGGTGTTACCCATAAGGTTGGTGTTTTGGTGATGTTCTCTGTTCCTTTCTATTCTATGTTGTATTTGGTCTTTTTTTCCCACAACCCAGGGTCTCCCTTTAAATTTCTTGCAGGGCTAGTTTAGTGGTTATGAACTCCTCTAGTTTTTGTTTGTCTGGCAAACTCTTTATCTTTCCTTGTATTCTGAATGACAGTCTCATGGGTAAGTATTCTAGGCTGCATATTTTTTCCATTCAACATGTTGAATATATCCTGTCATGCCCTTCTGACCTCCCAAGTTTCTGTGGACATATCTGCTGCCAACCTAATCTGTCTTCCCTCGCTTTTGTCCCTTATTGTCCCTTACTACTTTCAGGATTCTTTCCTTGTCTGTATATTTTGTGAATTTGATATGCCACTGATATGCCTTGGTGATGTCCTGTTTTGTTGAATTTAATGGGAGATCTCTGTGCTTCTTGGATTGTGATGTCTGTGTCCTCCCCCAGATTAAGGAGGCTTTAAACTAGAATTTGCTTACATAAACTTTCTGCCCCTTTTGCTCTCACTTTATCCTTTGGGACGCCTTTTATACAAATGTATTTAGGGTGCCTGGGTGGCGCAGTCGGTTAAGCGTCCGACTTCAGCCAGGTCACGATCTCGTGGTCCGTGAGTTCGAGCCCCGCGTCAGGCTCTGGGCTGATGGCTCAGAGCCTGGAGCCTGTTTCAGATTCTGTGTCTCCCTCTCTCTCTTCCCCTCCCCCGTTCATGCTCTGTCTCTCTCTGTCCCAAAAATAAATAAACGTTGGAAAAAAAAATTTATACAAATGTATTTACATTTTAATACATCGCTGAGTTCTCTAAGTTTGCTTTCATAATCTGTTACCATTATCTTTGTTTTCCTCTTATGTTTATCTTCATTATTTTCCATAATTTTATCTTCAATATCCCTATTTCATTCATCTGCTTCATCAATCCTGTTATGACATGCATTTGGGTTTGCATCTCACTTATAGTCTTTTTAATTTTGGCCTGACTATATTTTAGCTCTTCTATCTCTGCAGTAAAGGATTTTCTAGTGTCTTCTATGTTTTTCTTCAAGACCAGTTAGAATCCTTATAACTGTTGTTTTAAATTCTAGTTCAGACAACCTACTTATATCTGTATTGATTAAATCCCTGGCCGTCATTTCATCCTGTCCTTTCTTTTTTTGGGGGTGAATTCCTCCATCTTCCAAAGGTCATTTTTTCTGTTTGTAAACATTCAACTTTTTTTTTCTAAGACTTCTGATCAATTTCTGCCTTTTTAACTCTAATTGAGAATTCTCTGCTTTGTTATTATATTAGTCATATTTACTATTTTTTTATTTTAAATGTTTTGTATCAGTCATATTTAAATTTTTTGTGTGTTCAGTTGGCATAGAGTTGCATTATATATTTATAACTATTTAAGGTCCATTTTATTTGTTTATTTATTTTTAATTTTTTTTAATTTTATTTTTTATTTTTTTTTAAATTTACATTCAAATTAGTTAGCATATAGTGAAACAATGATTTCAGGAGTAGATTCCTTAATTCCCCTTACCCATTTACCCCATCCCCCCTCCCACAACCCCTCCAGTAACCCTCAGTTTGTTCTCCATATTTATGAGTCTCTTCTGTTTTGTCCCCCTCCCTGTTTTTGTATTATTTTTGTTTCCCTTCCCTTATGTTCATCTGTTTTGTCTCTTAAAGCCCTCATATGAAATCATATGATTTTTGTCATTCTCTGATTAATTTCACTTAGCATAATACCCTACAGTTCCATCCACATAGTTGCAAATGGCAAGATTTCATCCTTTTTGATTGCCAAGTAATACTCCATTGTATATATATACCACGTCTTCTTTATCCATTAATCCATTGATGGACATTTGGGCTCTTTCCATACTTTGGCTATTGTTGATAGTGCTGCTATAAACACGGGGGTGCATGTGTCCCTTCAAAACAGCATACCTGTATCCCATGGATAAATGCCTACTAGTGCAATTGCTGGATCATAAGGTAGTTCTATTTTTAGTTTTTTGAGGAACCCCCATACTGTTTTCCAGAGTGGCTGCGCCAGCTTCCATTCCCACCAACAATGCAAAAGAGATCCTCTTTCTCCACATCCTTGACAAAATCTGTTGTTGCCTGAGTTGTTAATGTTAGCCATTCTGACTGGTGTAAGGTGGTATCTCATTGTGGTTTTAACATGTATTTCCCTGATGATGAGTGATGTTGAGCATGTTTTCATGTGTCAGTTAGCCATCTGGATGTCTTCTTGGAGAAGAATCTATTCATGTCTTTTGCCCATTTCTTCACTGGATTATTTGTTTGTTGGGTGTTGAGTTTGAGAAGTTCTTTATATTTTGGATACCAACCCTTTATCTGATAGGTCATTTGCAAATATCTTCTCCCATTCTGTCGGTTGCCTTTAAATTTTGCTGATTGTTTCCATTGCTGTGCAGAAGCTTTTTATTTTGATGAGGTCCCAATAGTTCATTTTTCCGTTGTTTCCCTTGCCTCTGGAGACGTGTTCAGTAAGAAGTTGCTGCTTCCAAGATCAAAGAGGTTTTCGCCTGCTTTTTCCTCGAGGATTTTGATGGCTTCCTGTCTTACAGTTAGGTCTTTCATCCATTTTGAGTTTATTTTTGTGTATGGCATAAGAAAGTGGTCCAGGTTCATTCTTCTGCATGTCACTGTCCAGCTTTCCCAGCACCACTTGCTGAAGAGACTGTCTTTATTCCATTGGATATTCTTTCCTGCTTTGTCAAAGATTAGTTGGCCATACGTCTGTGGGTCCATTTCTGGGTTCTCTATTCCATTCCATTGATATGAGTGTGTGTTCTTGTGCCAGTACCATATTGTCTTGATGATTATAGCTTTGTAGTATAGCTTGAAGTCTGGGATTGTGATGCCTCCTGCTTTGATATCCTTTTGCAAGGTTGCTTTGGCTATTCGGGGTTTCTTCTGGTTCTGTACAAATTTTAGGATTATTTATTCCAGCTCTGTGAAGAATGCTGGTGTTATTTTGATAGGGATTGCATTGAATGTGTAGATTACTTTGGGTAGTATCAACATTTTAACAATATTTTTTCTTTCTATCCAGGAGCATGCAATCTTTTTCCACTTCTTTTGTGTCTTTAATTTCTTTCATAAGCTTTCTATAGTTTTAGTGTATAGATTTTTCACCTCTTTGGTTAGATTTATTGCTAGGTATTTTATGGTTTTTTGTGCAACTGTAAATGGGATCGATTCCTTGATTTCTCTTTCTGTTGCTTCATTGTTGGCATATAGGAATGCAACCAATTTCTGTGCATTGATTTTATCCTGCAACTTTGCTGAATTCATGAATCAGTCCTGGCAGTATTTTGGTGGAATCTTTTCTATTTTCCATATAGAGTATTATGTCATCTGCACAGAGTGAAAGTTTGACCTCCTCCTGGCCAATTCGGATGCCTTTTATTTCCTTGTATTGTCTGATTGCAGAGGCTAAGACTTACAATACTGTGTTAAATAACAGTGGCAAGAGTGGACATCCCTGTCTTGTTCCTGACCTTAGGAGGAAAGCTCTCAGCTTTTCCCCATTTAGGATGATATTAGTGTTGGGTTGTTCATATATAGGTTTTATGATCTCGAGGTATGCTCCTTCTATTCCTACTTACTTGAAGGTTTTTATTAAGAAAGGATACTGTATTTTTCAAATGCTTTCTCTGCATCTATTGACAGGGTCATATCGGTCTTGTCCTTTCTTTTATTGATGTGATGAATCATGTTAATTGTTTTGTGGATATTGAACCAGCCCTGTATCCCAGGTATAAATCCCACTTGGTCGTGGTGAATATTTTAATGTATTGTTGGAGCCAGCTGGCTAATATCTTGTTGAGGATTTTTGCATCCATGTTCATCAGAGTAATTGATCTATAGTTCTCCTTTTTAGTGGGGTCTCTGGTGTTGGAATCAGGGTAATGCTGGCTTCATAGAAAGAATTTGGAAGTTTTCCTTCCATTGCTATTTTTTGGAACAGTTTCAAGAGAATAGGTGTTAACTCTTCCTTAAATGTTTGGTAGAATTCTCCTGGAAATCCATCTGTCCCTGGACTCCTGTTTTTTGGCAGATTTTTTATTACTAATTCGATTTCCTTAATGGTTATGGGTCTGTTCAAATTTTCTATTTCTTCCTGTTTCAGTTTTGGTAGTATATATTTTTCTAGGAAATTGTCCATTTCTTCCAGATTGCCCATTTTATTGGCATATAATTGCTCATAATATTCTGTTGTTATTGTTTTTATTTCTGTTGTGTTGGTTGTGATCTCTCCTCTTTCATTCTTGATTTTATTTATTTGGGTCCTTTCCTTTTTCTTCTTGATCAAACTGGCTAGGGGTTTATCAATTTTGTTAATTCTTTCAAAGAACCAGCTTCTGGTTTCATTGATATGTTCTACTGTTTTTTTGGTTTTGATAGCATTAATTTCTGTTCTAATCTGTATTATTTCCTGTCTTCTACTGGTTTGGGGTTTTATTTGTTTTTCTTTTCCCAGCTCCTTAAGGTGTAAGGTTAGGTTGTGTATCTGAGATCTTTCTTCCTTCTTTGGGAAGGCCTGGATTGCTATATACTTTCCTCTTATGACCACCTATGCTGTGTCCCAGAGGTTTTGGGTTATGGTGTTATCATTTCATTGACTTCCATATACTTTTTAATTTCCTCTTTAACTGCTTGGTTAGCCCATTCATTCCTTAGTAGGATGTTCTTCAGTCTCCAAGTATTTGTTACATTTCCAAATTTTTTCTTCTGATTGATTTCAAGTTTCATAGCCTTTTGGTCTGAAAATATGCATGGTATGATCTCGATCTTTTTGTACTTACTTAGGTTTGATTTGTGTGTCGGTATATGGTCTATTCTGGAGAACATTCCATGTGCACTGGAGAAGAATGTATATTCTGCTGCTTTCAGATGAAATGTTCTGAATATATCTGTTAAGTCCATCTGGTCCAGTGTGTCATTCAAAGCCATTGTTTCCTGTTGATTTTTTGATTAGATGATCTGTCCCTTGCTGTGAGTGGGGTGTTGAAGTCTCCTACTATTACGGTATTTTTATCAATGAGTTTCTTTATGTTTGTTACTAATGATGTATATATTTGAGTGCTCTCACATTTGGCCCATAAATGTTTACAATTGTTAGGTCTTCTTGGTCTATAGACCCCTTGATTTTGATATAATACCCTCTGCATCCCTTGACACAGTTGTTAATTTAAAGTCTAGATTGTCTGATATAAGTATGGCTACTCCAGCTTTCTTTTGTTGACCATTAGCATGATAGATGGTTCTCTATCCCCTTACTTTCAATCTGAAGGTGTCTTTAGGTCTAAAGTGGGTGTCTTGTAAACAGCATACAGATGGATCTTGTTTTCTTATCCATTCTGTAACCCTATGTCTTTTGATTGGAGCATTGAGTCCATTGACGTTTAGGGTGAGTACTGAAAGATATGAATTTATTGCCATTATGATGCTTGTGGAGTTGGAGTTTCTGGTAATGTTCTCTAGTCCTTTCTAATCTTTTGTTGCTTTTAGATTGTGTGTGTGTGTGTGTGTGTGTGTGTGTGTGTGTGTGTGTGTGTGTATACATATCTATTCACTCATCTTTTCTCCCCTGAGAAAGTTCCTCTTAATATTTCTGCAGGGCTGGTTTAGTGGTCACAAACTCCTTTAATTTTTGTTATGGATAAAGAATTCTTGGCTGCATATTTTTCTGATTTAGCACACTGAATGTATCCCATCACTCCCTTCTGGCCTGCCAGGTTTCTGTGGATAGGTCTGCTGCAAACCTGATCTGTCTTCTCTTGTATGGTAGGGACTTTTTTTCCCTTGCTGCTTTCATGATTCTCTCCTTGCCTGAGTATTCTGTGAATTTGACTATGATATGCCTTGTTGATGGTCAGTTTTTGTTGAATATAATGGGGGTCCTCTGTGCTCCCTGGATTTTGCTGTCGTTGTCTTTTCCCAGGTTAGGAAAGTTTTCCACTATGATTTGTTCACATAACCCTTCTACCCCTATTCCTCTCTCTTCCTCTTCTGGGACCCCTATGATTCTGATGTTGTTCCTTTTTAATGAGTCACTGATTTCTCTAATTCTTAAATCATGCTCTTTTGCCTTAATCTACCTCTTTTTTCTGCTTCTTTATTCTCTATAAGTTTGTCCTCTGTATCACTGATTGTCTGTTCTGCCTCATCCATCCTTGCCCCTGCAGCATCCATCCGTGATTGAAGCTCAGTTTAGAATGTTTAATTTCATTCTGGCTATTTTTTACTTCTTTTATTTCTGCAGAAAGGGACTCTAATCTATTTTCGACTGCAGCTAGTGTTCTTATTATCGTGGTTCTACATTCTGGTTCGGACACTTTGCTTGTATCTGTGTTGGTCAAGTCCCTGGCTGTTGTTTCTTTGTGCTCTTTCTTTTAGGGTGAATTCCTTCATTTTGTCATTTTGAAGGGAGAAAAGGAATTAATGAGGTAGAAAAATTGGAATTAAAAAAAATTAAAGTTAAAAAAATACTAAAATTAAAAATTAAACACACACACACACACACACACACACACACACACACACACACAAATTGAATAGATGATGATAGATCCTAGGTGTGTTTTGGTCTGGGTGTTGAAAGTGGTTTGACAAATTAGAGAAAAAAATGGGGGGGTGGGGGAGAGAAAAAAAAAGGAAATAGTTTGAGAATTTGAAAAAATGAATACACTGAAGTGGACTAAAATGAGATGATGGGGGTAAAGTAGAATTTGAAAACATATACACGAAAGTAAAGAATATAGTGGAAAAAAATTAAAGAAAAATATCTTTAATAAAAATTAAAATTAAATGATTTTTTCATTTTTTAATTTTCTGTAAGAAAAAAGAAAAAACTAAAAAGAGAAAAAAGATAAATAAAAGAAAAAAGAAGAAAAAATAGTTTGAAAATTTGAAAAAGTGAATACAGTGTAGTAGACTAAGATAAAATGATGGAAGTAGATTAGAATTTGAAAAAAATTTACATAACAGCAAAAATATAGTAATAAAATTAATTAAAAATATTTTTAATAGAAATTGAAAGTAAAAATGAAGTTTTTATCTTTCTGCATTCAAGAAAAAGAAATGAAAAAGAGAAAAAAAAGGATATTGAAAATTTGAAAAGGTACAAAGTACACTGAAGTAGACTAAAATAAAATGATAGAAGTAAAGTTGAATTTGAAAAAAATTACAGAAAAGTAAAAAATGTAGTAATAAAAATTAAAGAAATGTATTTTTAATAAAAATTGAAAATAAAAATGAATTCTTTATCTTTTTGTGTTCAAGAAAAAGAAAAAAATTGTAAAAGAGAAAAAGGAAAAAAGGAAAAAAAAAAGAAAATTGATCAGATGAACCGGCCAACAGATTGAATGAAGTAGGACTGAAATTGTTTTGTTTTCCCCTAGAAGTCAGTCTATGTAACTCTCTATAGTCCATAAACCAAGCTGGCAATGAGATTTGTATTCCTGAAGAGCAAAGTTGGCCCAGTTGGGCGGGGCTCAGTGTAAGAGCTCCGCTCTCCAGTAAGATGGCACTTGTAACCTACTGGGGTGGATTTTTGCGGGGTTCGTAGGTGCATATGAGCATGCGCGGGAGCGGTGAAAATGGCACCACCCAACCACCTAGTCTTTTCTCGCAGATCACAATCTTGCACCCATCATCTGTTTTTAGCTCTCATCCACTCACCGCTTCTTCACTCTCCATGACCAGGCCCCTGGCAGTAACTTTCTCCCAAGTTTTGTCTCACATGTGGCTGTTTTCCCCGGCCCCTTACTTCCCAAGGACTGTGGCTTCGACCCATTCCGCCCCTCTGTGGATGGGTCTCACCAAGCAATGGCCGAATGAGCAATGGCTGAATAACACCTGCACCCAGGTATGCCCACTGGACCCTGTTGTTGCCAGTCCCCGAGACTGCGGCCAGGTGCCAGCCCATCCCAGAAAATGTTCAGGAGCGGTGTAGCAGCAGTATCTCAGGTATTATGGAAAATCACAACACATATCTGGCACCAGGCTTCACTCTTAACAACCTTGCCCCAGCACCAGCGAATGTGGCTGCCTTCTGGAGTCTGCTGGGACCAGGTTGCTTCAACAGTCTTTACCAAATGTCCTTCCAGCAGTGGAACCGCTTTTCCCCTCTTGGCCTGAGAATCTCCCGGACCTCACTCTGTTCCTGGGGATTCGCCCTTCCCACCAAAGCACTGCCAGGTATCAAGCTGTGGGGTTGCAACCTTTGCGCTCCCCTTGTTTACAGTCTTAATGGAATGTAAACCCTCTCCTTCCTTTCTCCATTTTTAGTTTAGTCCCCATGGCTGTTTTCAATTTTCCACTTTCTCTCCAGCTACTTTTGGGGAGGGGTGATTTTCCCATATTCTCCCCACCTCCCCAGTCTCCATCCTCTCTCCTCCCTCAAAAGCAGTTCTCTACCTGTCTCAGCTTCTTGCTCCCCAAGTTCAGCTCTCTGTGCTGCATACCTGCTGAATTCTGTGGTTCAGGTTGTGCAGACTGTTGTGTTAATCTTCCAATCAGTTTTCTAAGTGTGTAGGATGATTTAGTGTTGGTCTGGCTGTATTTCATGGACTTGAGACACACAAAATGCTTCCATGCTGTTCTGCCATCTTGGCTCTTCCCTCAAGGTCCATTTTAAAATAAAATATATCACTTCACATTTAGTGTCAGTACATTATAATAACAAATCCTAATTCCTCCCTTCTGTCCCTTGTATCATTTATTTCACTTACTCATAAGCATACATAAATACAGGCATGTAGGTTTGTGTGTGTGTGTATGCACTCATATACAAGTGTATATTATCAAAAACATCTTTGCTATTTTGAACAGTTAGCTATTGTGTAATTAAATGTAAAAAAAAGAAAAAGTTTTATTTTACTTTCATCTTTTTCTTTATTGATTCTCTTTCTTTATGTCCATTCCAATTTCTAAGCTATATTATGTATCTCTATAGAACTTTTAGCATTCCTTTCAGGTAAGATCTATTGGCAAAAAAGGTACTTTAATTTTTGTTTGTATTAGAATGTCTTTCTCTACTACCTTTGAAGGATAGTTTTGTATAGTATAGAATTCTAGATTAGTATTTTATTTTCGTTTTTTCTCTCAACACTTTAAATATTTCATTCCAGTGTCTCATTGTTTTCATGGTTTCTGAGGAGAATTTGAACATAATTCTTACTCTGTTCCTCTCTAAGTAAGTTTCTTTTTTTCTTGTTTCTTTCAGGATTTTTTTCTTTATTTTTGATTTTCCATGCGTTGAAAATGTTATGCCTAGGCATAGATTTTTTTTTCTAGTTTTGTTATGTATCTTTTTGTTTTCTGAATTTCTGAACTTTCTGGATATATGATGTGGTGTCTTATATTAGTTTGGGGAGATTTTCAATTGCAAATATTTCTTCTGTTCCTTTCTGTTTCTTCTTCTCTTTTTGGTATTCTCATTATATTCATGTTACACGTTTTGTACTTGTCATATAGTCCTTGGATGTGTTGTTTTCCAGTCTTCCCTCTGCTCTTGGTCCCTATGCTTTTCAGTTGTGAAGGTCTCTACTGAAATACCCTTAATATTTCTCAATAATTTCTTAATAATATTGAAATTTCCTCTCCATGCCCAGTCCACTGATGAGCCATTCACAGGTATTGTTCATTTCATTTACCATGCTATTTTGATCTCTAGCATGCAGGTTCTTTTCTAGGATTCCTGTTTTTCTTCTCATAGTGCTTATTTTGAATGTTGTGTAGTTTTCCATTAGAGCCATTAGCATATTAATCATAGTTGTAGTAAATTGTTGCTCTGTTAATTCCATTATCTGTGTCATGTCTGAGTCTGGTTTTGATGCTTGCTTTGTCTCGTCAACCTGTTTCTTTGTTTGTGTTTTTTGTTTTTTTGTTTTTTTTTGTTTTTGTCTTTTAGTATGTCTTACAAATTCCCCACCCCTCTCTATTTTCTTTTTTAGGGGGAATATACCCAGACTCAATACACCCTGCACTGGTCTTATGGAGATGTTACTTTTCATTTTCTGTTCTAATAAATTGTGATTGTCTGTATTCCATTGGTCTCTTCAATTTTGGGGGCAACAGTTTGCCCCGTGACCTCATTTATGAATTTTTCATTTTTTTCAACTTCTTACTTTTTGTTACAATGGAGTATCTACTTGTGAGCTGCCTATGTGCCAGACCAAAAACCAGAAGTCTGAGCTCCATGCTTAAAATTATGTCTCTCAGGGGTGCCTAAGTCTGTCATTTATGCCCCTGACACTTAGTTTCAGCTCAGGTCATTATCTCATGATTCATGAGTTTGAGCCCTGTGTTGGACTCTGCTTTGGTGTGCGGAGCCTGCCTGGGATTCTCTCCCCCCCCACCCCCTGCCAAATATATAAATAACTTCAACAATAACAACAACACACCTCTGTCTCCTAACCTCAGGGAGATCTGTGTGCTCTGCTTGAGCTCCATCACCTAATATTTCAGTTAAAGAATTTTTAGGCTCATACCTCAGGTAGTGCTAATGTTCACATTCCCTCTCTTTCTTTTCTCTTAGAGGAAATAATCTTGCACTTCTTGTTTTACAGAATGTGAATAAATTTGTTTTATGTATTTTACGCATGGAAAGACTCTGATTATATGATTTCACTTATACAATTTCACTTATACATGGATTCTAAAAGACAAAACAAATGAATAAAGAAACAAACCAAAATCACACCAATAAATACAGAGAACAAACTGACATTTCTCCGGTTTTACATTTGTTTGTGGCAGGTATGCTAGTCTTTTCCCAGTTATGTAATCATTTTTAAAAGTAGAATCCAGTGAAAATTCACATTTCTATTGTTACACATCTATATTAATTTTAATATGTTTATGGGTTGTTTGAATAATAATGAGTTGTTAATTTTTTTGTTAGACACAAAACTTTGATTCAAATACTTAAAGTAAAAATATTTGTTTTAATTGAATTCAAGGAAATAAAAGGACTAAAAATGTCCATCAGAGAATTAACAAAATAAACTTTAATCATATACAAAGCAGTGAAAATCAGTGAAAAATGAGACTAATCAATGCATATGTGGAGAAAAGTAAATCTATGGCCATAAGAGTTTACTTGCAGTAAACACGCATAAAAATGCATGTCTATGTGTATTTATATGATATAAAATAACATTTATACATATATATGGTGGACACACACATACTTGTGCACACTCAAACACTTTCAGCTTTACATAGCTGAAGAGATAGATAACATATACTTGTAAGGGTGAATGGAGACCAAATTATGGAGAGCCTTGAGAGTTAAACTCAAAAATCAAGAACTGATATGTTACAAGTCAGTAATTTCAAATGAGGAAATGATATAATGTAAATACATGAAATACTTGTTTTAAATATATATTTGAGGTGAGTTTGAACTTGGAAAGTTAGAGACTGGAAAAGTATCTCAGATACTATTGGAATAAGCAAGATATGAAGTTTTAAGGTGGTGGATGAGGGTAATGAAGATGCAGAAAAGAAGAAAAAAAGTGTATTATGGAAAAATTTTGAAAGGCAGAAACACTAGATTTGCTTTTTTAAAATTTTTATTTAAATTCTAGTTAGTCAACATATAGGATAATATTGGTTTCAGCAGTAGAATTTATTAATTGCTCACTGACCTACAACACTCCTTATTCATCACAACAAGTACCCTCCTTAATACCCATCACCCATCTAGTCCATCCCTCACCCACCTCCCTCCATGAACTCTGTTCTCTACAGTTAAGAATTTCTTATGCATTATCTCTCTTTTTTCCCCTTTCCCTATGTTCATCTATTTTGTTCCTTAAATTCCAAATTTGAGTGAAATCATATGTTATTTGTCTTTCTCTACCTGACTTATTTTCTTTGCATAGTATATTCCAGCTTCATCCATGTTATTGCAAATCGAAAGTTTCCATTCTTTTTGATAGCTGAGTTCTATCTCATCGTATATGTATATATTACCTTTTCGTTCTCCATTCATCAGTTGGAGGACATTTGGGCTCTTTCTGTAATTTGGCTATTATTGGTAATTCTATATAAATGTCAGGGTATGTGTGTCCCTTTGAATAAGTATTTTTGTATCCTTTGGGTAAATACAAATAGTGCAATTGCTGAGTCATAGGGTAGTTGTATTTTTAAAATTTGAGGAACCTCCATACTATTTCCCAGAGTGTCTGGACTAGTTTGCATTCACACCAACAGTATAAGAAGGTTCCCCTTTCTCTGCATCTTCACCAACATCTGTTGTTTCCTGTATTGTTCACTGTAGCCTTCTGACAGGTATGAGGTTGTATCTCATCCTGATGTTCATTTGTATTTCCCTGATGATGAATGATGTTGAGAATCTTTTCATGTGTCTGTTAGCCATCTGTATGTATGGTCAACTAATGTTGGACAAAGCATGAAGGAATATGCAATGGAAGAAAGGCTGTCTCTTCAACAAATGTTGTTGGGAAAGAATGAACCTGGACTAGTTTTTTATACCATACATAAAAATATTTTCAAAATGGATCAAAACCCTAAATGTGAGACAGGAAACCATAAAATATCCTAGAGGAGAGCACAGGCAGTAACCTGTTTGACCTTGGACATAGCAGCTTTTTACTAGACACATCTCTGAGAGGAAGGGAAACAAAAGCAAAAGTGAACTGTTGGGACCTCATCAAGATAAAAAGCTTCTGCACAGCAAAGGAAATAATCAACAAAACTCAAAGACAACATACAGAACGAGAGAAGATACTTGCAAATGACATATATGATAAAAGGTTAGTATCCAAATCTATAAAGAACTTATCAAACTAAACACCCCAGAAATAAATAATACATTAAAAAAATAAGAGATTGGCAATCAAAATGGAGGGGAGAGAAAACATAAGAGATTGTCAAATAATTTATATATAAATTATATATTATATACATATATATAATGCAAATATAAATATAAATGCTTATTTGTTCTTTCTTATATACTTTTGCTGACCATTAAAAATGTTTTCTATGATGTTGTAATTAACCACAAAGTGGTAAACTCTAATATTTGTCAAACTAGCAACCAGACATTTTTTGCAATGATAATATTTTATTTTACATCCTAGATATGTCATTGGAAATACACATAATCCTATTTATATATTGCATATTCAATATCTAAAAAATACAAAGAACATGATATTTAATGAATTTACATATTTAAACCTTGAAAATTTGCTAGTTTTCTTTCTGTTTCCTCTGGATAAACTTGAATTTCCTTTAAATAAAAGAATCTTACAAATGAACATTTCTAATTTTTTTAATGTTTTATTTATTTTTGAAAGAGAGAGAAAGAGAAACAGAGTGCAAGCCGGGGAGGGGCAGAGATAGAGGGAGACAAGGAGTCTGAAGCAGGCTCCAGGCTCTGAGCTGTCAGCACAGAGCCTGATGCAGGACTTAAACCCACAAACCGTGAGATTGTGACCTGAGCCCAAGTCGGGCGCTTAACTGATGGAGCCACCCAGGCACCACTACAAATGTACATATCTAAAATTTTATTAAAAACTACGTAAAAATTGATAGAAACGTCTCATATTTGAAGAACTGACTTTTTTAAAAGGCAAATTTTTTACATGGTGTTTCATAAGTAGCAGTAGGAAACTTGTCTATATTTTGCAGATATTAAAAACATAATTATATAGAATTAGAATGGCTTAGAAAGATATTAAGTAATCCAAAATGAAATATAACATAGCGGTCATGTATCTTTATTATGGATACTTAACTTTTGTCTGAAATATGTTTATTGGAGAAGATGATTTCTTAAAGAGTTTGAGTAGTAGGAATTTCTCATTATTTTCATCACTTGTTAGCTCTTTGGAACCTGACATTTTCTTCTAAATTAATAGTTAGCAGTGTTAATCAAAGACTTCTTACACTAAGTCCAACGTTTGCATATTTACCTTTTATACAAAAAGGTTATGTCTACATAATATAGATAATTAAGGTTGTTATTAAGAGAGAAGACAAGTTCTCAGCCCATGTCTTTATTATTTGAATATGTTACACTAAATCACCTGTCTACTTTATAATAATAGGTGTTATTTTATGCAACAAGCATCATGTTAATAGCTTTAGATATATTAATTAAATTAAGCCTGCACATACATATAAGATATAATGTTAATTTTTTTTATAAATGATTATATACACTCAAGTTACCTGAGGTTTTGAAACTAGAAATGGTAGAGACATAAAAACTGGTAATCTTATGTCCATGCTTTTTTTTTTTTTTGTCATTGTTGTTTCTTTGTTTTTTTGTGTGTTTTTAAATTCAACTAAGTTAACATATAGTATAGTATTGGTCAGGAGTAGAATTTAGTGATTAGTCACTTATGTATAATATCCAGTGCTCATCCCAACAAGTGCCCTCCTTAGTGCCCATCACCCATTTAGCCCATCCCCCTACACACCTCCCTTCCAGCAGCCCTCAGTTTGTACTCTCTATTTAAAAGACTCTTATTTTAGGAAGCTTGGATGGCTCAGTCAGTTAAGTGTCTGACTTTGGCTCAGGTCATGATCTCACAGTTCTTGAGTTCGAGCCCCTTGTTGGGTTCTGTGCAGACAGCTCAGAGCCTGGAGCCTGCTTTGGGTTCTGTGTCTCCCTCTCTCTCTGACCCTCCCCTCCTCATGCTCTCCCTCTCCCTCTCTCTCAAAAATAAGTAAACATTAAAACAAAAACTCTTATGTTTTGCCTTCCTCTCTCTTTTGATCTTATTTTTTATATCTTATTTTATCTATATTTTTATCTTATTAGATTTTATATATTATTTTTTATATATTTTTCCCCTTCTTTTCCCCTATGCGCATCTGTTTTCTTTCGTAAATTTCACATACGAGTGAAATCTTGTGGTATTTATCTTTCTCTGAGTGAATTATTTTGCTTAGCATAATACATTCTAACTCCATCTATGTTGTTGCAAATGGCAAGATTTCACACTTTGAGATCTCAGAGTAATATTCCATTGTGTGTGTGTGTGTGTGTGAGTGTGTGTGTGTGTGTGTGTACCACTTATTTTTTCTTTATTCATTAGTTGATGGACTTTGGGGTTCTTTCTATTATTTGGTTATTGATAGTGTGGTCATAAACATTGGGGTGCATGTGCCTCTTCAAATCAGCATTTTTGTATCCTTTGGATAAATACCTAGTAGTGCAATTTCTGGGTCATAGGGTAGTTCTATTTTTAATTTTTTGAGATACCTCCATACTGTTCTCCCAAGTGGCTGTACCAGTTTGCATTCCACTCACAGCGCAAAAGTGTTCCCCTTCCTCCTCATCCTCACTATCTGTTGTTTCCTGAGTTAATTTTAGCCATTCTGATAGGTGTGAGGTGGTATCTCATTGTGGTTTTGATTTGTATTTCCCTGATGATGAGTGATCTTGAGCATCTTTTCATGTATCTGTTAGCCATCTGGATGTCTTCTTTGGAAAAGTGTATATTCCTGTCTTCTGCCCATATCTTCACTGGATTACTTGTTTTTGGGGTGTTGAGTTTCATAAGTTCCTTACAGATTTTGGATACTAACCCTTTATCTGATATGTCATCTGCAAATATATTCTCCCATTTGGTGGGTTGCCTTTGAGTTTTGTTGATTGTTTCTTTCATGCCCATACTATTAAATATTGCATATGGTTATCTATCTAGCAATTCTTGCCATTTCAGATGATAAAGCTCTTAACAACTATTAATGGCATTGGCATATTTAAAAAAAATATTAGCCTAATTAATTAATTAAGCGACTTGGTAAAGGTGATATAGACTCTTACCAGGAGGTTCCATGTTGGTTCCCAGGGATGCAGATTTCACTGCCGATTTTTACAATTGTATTAGCTCCTCTGATTTTTTTTTTATGTGTTAAGTATCTCTCACTAGAATTGGTATCTTAAACTGCCAGGAATGTTAATCTTTTTTGTTATGTAAGTGCTAAATATATCTAATAAAATATATCTATATAGAGAGATATCTGTAACTTGTATCCTGTGATAACATTTGTAACATAATCCCTTTCTGGATTTCTGCTTGTTGAGAATTCACATCAGTATATCTGTATTATTAGTCTCTCATGACTCACTGTTCTTTTTTCTCAAAAATTTCTTCTCTTTATTCAAATTTATCTGTTATTCTTCGTCATTTAAGACTTATATTTCAGTCTAGAAGTAAATTTTATCTTTCCTTGTATCTTCACATTCTGTTGTAATACAATATATAAACATTTTGAAAGTAAACATTAAATAATTTTTTTCATTAAGTAAATAAATGCACTGGATGCCAAATAATTATTTTAAGATATTATCTAACTGATAGCCTTCAAGTAAACAGTTTATTAAATATGACCAGTTATTTTGAGTGATTTCCTAGAGCAGTCCTTTAAAACGACATCTTGCTATATCTTGTAGAATTGGGACTTCACAGTTCACATAGAGATATTAACCCTATTCTCCATTTCAAGTTTTAGATGCTTCTTTATTTTCTGACTAAATCAAGAGCATATGTTTAACACTGAAAGAAGAAAAACCAAGACCATATGTTTGAAAAAGGGATTAACTGTAATGTCTAAATTCTAATGACACTTTTAACTAGTCTAATGATACAACTTCATTATTTTTCATTCTAATGTCAAACATAACTTTTCATTCTAAAGACTTCTGAAATAATCAGAATGACTAGAGAAAGACATGACTTAGAGAAAGACATTTCAAGTGATAGTTTAAAAATCTAGAAATTCGAGAGACGTAAGTTTAGATATTTAGAAATACCTAACTTTTTTTTTCAGTTTTAGCCATTGTAAAAACATCATTTGTTGCACTTCTGGTAATTAGTATATCCATTATTGGTATATGTGAATGACTTGGGTGTGAGAAGTAAAATTTTCCTGAAGGAATGGGATGATCTTTAATGTAGACCTTTGTAATTCTAATTTACTTTTGACTAATGGATACTAAAATAAGATTGACTAATGACAGCACCTCTGGTTTCACATAGATAATGCAAGAATGTTCATTCATGCAATCAGACTGTGAAAAGCATGTTTCTACTTGAAATTTATAGAATCATAGCATGCTTCACTCTTGATTTAGAAAGCGACAAAGATGCTGTAAATCTGACAGGCATTCTGGCAGCAATAGTTTATCATTTCCTCCTCAAATGAGTTGACTGAGCGATTACAAAAAATCAGAATCCTTTGATGTTTCCTCTGGTAAATAGCAAACTTGAATTATATTGAAAAGAATGCAGTGATGGCAAATCACTTAGAAACTAAGAACCTAATCCTTATTACAAATTTGCCAATGTAATGGAAGGCCTCAATGGTGTGTCTTTAAGAGATTAGTACCTTCATGTTAATATTTTGACACACATTGGTAGGGATCCCACAGCTAGTCAGTAACTGATTATTATTCCTACTTTTTAGTATATATTTCCCCTTCAATGCCCTATCAGTGATCTTTAGCCTGTTTTCTTTGGAATAGAAAAGGTTGTGTTGATATACTTACACTTTATACAGTTATTGCTTTTGACAGGTAGAGTTCAATCTTTCTAAATAGTCCCATAAATTATGCAAATGTCACCAAACTTAATTGAAATCAATGATTTAAATTTCTTTCTAATGAAAATTTGGGTGGATGGATAGATGGATGTTTTTTCATTACCAGTGAAAGAGTTTCTGTGCAAGGGCCCTGCACCTCTAGCACAAATCATATCTCCTTGCTGATACGTTGCAAAACACGGTTCTTTGTGAAGCTCCTCTGACTCACAATGTGCAAATAAAAGAAAGAGATTTTATTAAGAGTAGAGTTTTATTTTACTCATTGTGATTTTTTTCTTACCCATATAGCAGTTGGATATTTTGATCCTAGACATTATTATATGTGTGGAGTTGGTGCTGCTTGGATTAGGGTAAGGCTAGATAGATGGATTTTTAGCTAGTTATCCTAAGGGAAATACAAAATCATTTTACTTTATGTATGAATGCTTGAATCCAACTGTAAAGTAATTTTGCAAATTATATTCCATGAATCTACATACCACATCTTGTCATTTTTCTTTACATTTCCTCTCGGTGAGTCAAAAAACCATGTGTAATGCTTAATTTTTTCTTTAGAGAAATGTTTCTAGCTGAAAAGATTATTCCACAGTGTGGAAAGATAACTGTGGAGGAAGTTGTCCAGAGAAGTTCTAGCATGTCATTACAGACAATATTTTCAGTAAAGTTGGTGTTTGTGTCTCTGTCTAGATCAGGGCTTTATATTTGTTTTATAGACTTCATAATCAAGGTAAACAGAGCTGTAAATTGCTGTTTCTAGGTCTGTGTTAGGATGAGATACTTGTAAGAGAATCTTCCTTAAATTTTTCACTACTTTGTATCTAATTCTTTGCAGTGAGCTTTAATTTATTGACTATATAATTCAAAATATTGTGTATGTTCCTAATGAAGAAAGAAAGGCATAGATAGTTTACACAGTTCTGTGATAAGCCTTAGGGTTAGGTACAATTATTACTTATGTTATTCATTAGAGAATAAGGTTTATTTTGAAGAGACAAATAGTCTTGAATGCTTTGAATTCCAGTCAAATGTGCCAACCCATAGAATCTACTACTAGGCTATGATATATCTCAGAGCAAAGGGTAATTTTAAATATAGCAACTAAAAATAAACTAGAGCAGTTCTAACTCCTTTCTAGATTCAGCCTCAAGGTTTTGGTTTAAATGCCTGTTACAATATAAAAAGGCTTAACTACATCAGTGATTAAGAGAAAATTGAGAGATACTTGACTATCTTTTGGTTATAAATTCAATATTATGCTGATGGAGCTTTTTATTACATGAACTTTAATTAAGTTGATTACATTAAAACTTATAACCTGTTTCTTATTTAGTTGAATTATGCTAGCTATGGATTAATTTAGCAAGCTTATTTTCATAGGCAAATTAAATTACCGAACTTTAATTTGCTTAACCATTGAATATGATCTCCAAAAACTTTAAAATAGCTAAAATGGATTTTACAATTAAACTTAATTAGAGTTATCATTGCAGTGTCACAAAAGTTGAATAATAAAGTAAGGTAAATGAACTCTATGAAAATGTGCATTAAGTTATTTCATTTAAGTTCATTTTCTTACTGTAAGATAATTTTTCAATACTTTATGCTCTTACTCTATATGTATATACGTATGTGTTTGTACATCTGGGAATCGTGCATAAAGTAAAATTACTGTAAGTATACTCAAGGTTTTATTGACAAAAGAGAAATTGCAAGGGCCTTTTTGGGAACATACGGTATGACCTCTGAGAGTAGATGTTAACTTTTTCTAAAGAAGCAATGAAGAGTTGTAGATACAACAAAAGAAACTTTAACTCATAAATATTAACTCATAACATTATAGTTTCTAACAAGTAAAGCAAATTTATTTATTAAAATAAGGTAACTGATAGATTTAGTGACTTAAATCTCATATGACTAATTATTAGCAGAGAGTGATCTCTTGATTTTAAGAACAATGCTCTTACAAAACAAGACAAACTAGGATCCATAGGATGTTATAGCTGGTTCATAAATCTCTGCTGCTATAACTGGCAGAAAGAATTAATACAGATGATTCAACAAAAAAAATTGCTTATTAGGTTATTTGAGGAAATGGGTATCAAGTTGTATATATATCATACATACATAGATATTAGACAGTGGAAAACCTTGTATATATACATGTATGAGTATACACGCACAAATGCCTCACAAAAGGTAAATAGTTCTATACTTGGGAAGACTGTGAAGGTCTTGGGTCAGAGAAACCTGTAGTTGGATTGTCAGCCTGATATTCCCTAATATAGGTTGTGCAAAATAGTGCTTTATCAGTTTGAAGGATTGCAGTGAGGATTCATAGTTATATGTATAAATAGCTCTTTGCACTGTGTCTTTTTTATGATCAGAATTCAGTAATTCATGGTATTTAATGCCACTGTTTGTATCTATATTTTATAGATGTGGGTATAATATTAGAAATCTTTTTCAACTTTTCTGTTTCTGACATTGTTGGCTACCTTCTCATTTTTAAAACTTGTTTAGTTTTTGACATGGTTGTACTATCTTACTGATTTTATTACATCACAGACTTTTTTTCTATTGTTTCCTTCTAGTACTTCTTACTCATCATTAAAGTTTTGTCCTTCACACTCATTCTTTCTCTCTATAAATCTGTCCTTTTCTTCTTAATTTCATACTTTTCAACTAACACATGTGGTTGTAGGTGATTCTCATAGGTTTTTTTTCAAGAACCAATTCCAAATTCTCTCCATAGAGTGCAATTTCTAAACAGATGAGATTTTTGTCCAGTCTCAAATTTTAATATCCCTCAATCAAATGTCCATCTTCCTTTCTGTATCTGTTTTCAATTTTTTTTTATTTCATCATTGTGATTATAAACTTTAAGCTTTTAAAAATTATTTTTCTTGAACTGTCAGTTTTAGTCTTCACACTCTGATATCCCAATATAATATGGTAAAATTGTTCTTTGGTGATATTGCTTTATATGTATTACAATTACTTTTCAGGAGGTAAATTGTTAAGTGATTATTTTTTGCCAGCCTGTTTCTAATCTCTCCTTCAAGTTACATCACTTCCTACTCAGACATATTAAAATGTCAGTTCTACATTATCAAAAGAGTCCAGGGGTTAACTCCTAAAACTGAAATTGTAGATCATATAGCCTTTCTTAATTTCTCCACTAATATGTTAATTTACATATATTATAGTAAACTGTTGGTATTTATTTTTTTTTAATTTTTTTTCAACGTTTATTTTTTGGGACAGAGAGAGACAGAGCATGAATGGGGGAGGGGCAGAGAGAGAGGGAGACACAGAATCGGAAACAGGCTCCAGGCTCTGAGCCATCAGCCCAGAGCCTGACGCGGGGCTAGAACTCACGGACCGCGAGATCGTGACCTGGCTGAAGTCGGACGCTTAACCGACTGCGCCACCCAGGCGCCCCAGAACTGTTGGTATTTAAATAAAACTAGTGCTTTCACATATACTTTTATAAACCTTTCTCATATCTGCTCATGCAAATATTTTATAATCTTGAAAGACTGACTCATGATCAACTGTTCACTAAAGTCTCTGTGTAGAAGTAATTTCTTCCTTTAAAACTTCCTATAACAGGGGGCACCTGAGTGGCTCAGTCAGTTGAGCTTCCAACTTCTGCTCAGGTCTTGATCTAGGGGTTCACGGGTTTGAGCCCTACATATGTGCTGACAGCTTGGAGCCTAGAACCCGCTTTGGATTCTCTGGTGTGTGTGTGTGTGTCCAAAATAAACAAACATTTAAAAAATTAAAAAAAATACTCCTATGACAGAGGCTCCTGGGTGGCTCAGTTAGCTAAATGTGCGACTCTTGATTTTGGCTCAGCTCGGGTCATGATCTCATGGTCTTGGGATGGAGCCCCGTGTGTGTGTGTGTGTGTGTGTGTGTGTGTGTGTGTGTGCGCGCGCGCGTGCGTGCCACATCTTCTTTATTCATTTATTCATTGATGGACATTTAGGTTGTTTCTGTATCTTAGCTATTGTAAATAATGCTGCAAGAGCATGCGATGCAAATTTTTTTTTTGCATGTTTTCATTTTCTTTGGATAAATACCAGGAAGTGGAATTACTGAATTATGTATGGTAATTCTTTTTTAATTTTCTGAGGTCTCTGAATACTGGTTTCCATAGTAGCTTCTCCTATTTACATTTCTTCCAACCCTGCACAAGAGTTTCCTTTTCTCCATCATTGCCTCCCTTTGGTACTGTTTATCTTTTCAATAATAACCATTCTAAAAGATGTGAAGTGACATCTCATTGTGTTTTGATTTGCATTCCCTTGATTAATGATTTTGAGCACCTTTTCATGTACCTGTCGGTGTTCTGTATGTCATCTTTGGGAAAATTTCAGTTCAGATCTTTTGCCCATTCTTAAATCACATAATTTATTGTTTTTGCTGTTGAGTTGTAAGAGTTGTTTATATAGTTTGGATATTAATCCATAATAAGACATATGATTTACAAATATTTTCTCCAGTTCAATAGGTTGCCTTTTCATTTTGTTCATTGCTTCCTTTCCTGAATTGCCTTATTTTAATTGTTAACATGAATTTATATCATGGGGGTCCCTGGGTGACTCACACAGTTAAGCATGAGACTCTTTAATTTTGGCTAAGGTTGTGATTTCATGGTTGGTGAGTTCCAGCCCTGCACTGGGCTCCATGCAGACACTGCAGAGCCTGCTTGGGATTCTTTCTCTCCCCAGTCCCCTCTGCTCATTCCAAGCTCACACATACTTTCTCTCTCAAAACAAATAAATAAACTTAAAAACATTAAGTTGATGGGGGGGAGGGGAAAATGGGTGATAGAATTTGAGAAGGGCACTTGTTGGGATAGTACTGGGTATTGAATGTAAGTGATGAACCAGGGGAATCTACCCTCAAAACCAAGAGCACACTGTACACACTGTATGTTAGCCAATTTGACATTAAATTATATTTGAAAAATTGAAATAAAATACTTATATTGTGGTGCTCACATTTTCCATCAGTGATTGCCTTCTCTGCCCATGTCATATCTGGCTTTTCTTTCCCATTTAGATGTAACATGAGCCTTTATTTTAAGATTCTATAAATTATGATTTCCTATTTCTATGAGGAACCCTCAAGTAGCATTTCTTGAAAAAGTAACAATAAAACTAACTAAAGATAAAATCAAGTTTATAGAAACAAATGTATGTCTATAAATTAGAGCATTTCAAAATTATTCCACCCTTTCCTAGTGGAAAGTCTGCAAATGGCATTGTGTAGGTGGCATTATGTAAGTGAAATTGCACATATTTGTTTGTTTCAAGTTTTTACTTAAATTCTCATTAACATATGGTGTAATATTGGTTTCAGGAGTAGAAAGTGATTCATCACTTACATATAACACCCAGTGTGCATCCCAACAAGTGCCCTCCTTAATGTCTATCACCCATGTACCCCCACCTACCTCCCGTAAATAACATTTAAAGAATTGGACAAAAAGGAAGTAAATTTCATATTTCATAAGTTTGTTTTTGAGAGAGAGAGAGGGAGAGAGAGAGAGAATGTGTGTGCACACACACACATGTGTCACACATGAGCGGAGGAGGGTAAGAGAGAGAGGCAGACAGGATCAGAGGCAGGCTCTGTGCTGACTGTTTTCTCTCTGATTATGAAAATGTTTTAGCATTGAACTTTTGAACAAGTACAGGTTAATTGACTCTGTTTAACCTTCAATACTGCCTCCAAATAAAGATGGGTAAGATCGCAGAAAAGCATGTTTTATGCCAACCAAAATAGTAGAGTATAGGTGTTTTGGAGAACTGTAAGAAATTTTCCTGGAACAACAAGAATATGAGGTAGGGATTCCAATAGGTATCTCCCCCACGGTGTGGGATATTATCCTGCCGAGGCCTTCTGAGGACAGCTCTTATGGAGTAATCCTGAATGTCAACACTTAGAAATGCTTCTTCATCTTGAGTGGAGGATAAGTGTATCATATCTCCTGAAATATTATACTCTAAGACACAGTGAAAAACATGTAATCTATGTTGCTATATCATTTTTTTTTAATTTACGATAATCTCGCCTTCATCCCTCCATCTTTCATAAAGTAACTAATGATTCTCACTTAAAATCTCCAAATTATTTTTCAAGAAACTGTTCACCCCCAGACACCCAAAATTGACCCATAAACACTGTTTTTTATTATGAAGCCATTTGGGATAAAGGAGGTTGATTTGCCTTAAATTACCAGCATAATGTAGCCAATTTCACAGAAACAAAGTATGTTAATTTGACATTTTCCTCAATGATATTTAGCCTTTACCATGTACTGTGTGGATAATGTTTTATGAAAAAGCATAACTTTTAAATGAAACTCCAGTGTCCTTATCCATGCAGAAATTTTAAAGATAATTTTTAGGAAAAGCTGACAAGAAGATTCCCTATGAAGTCTAAAGAACATTTACTGTCTTCTCTAATATGTTAGTTAGTGACGTAGCCTATTGAAATTGTAGGATGTTTTGGGGCGCCTGGGTGGCTCAGTCAGTTAAGCGTCCGACTTCAGCCCGGGTCACGATCTCGCGGTCCGTGAGTTCGAGCCCCGCGTCAGGCTCTGTGCTGATGGCTCAGAGCCTGGAGCCTGCTTCCGATTCTGTCTCCCTCTCTCTCTGCCCCTCCCCCATTCATGCTCTGTCTCTCTCTGTCTCAAAAATAAAACAAAAACGTTAAAAAAAAATTTAAAAAAAGAAATTGTAGGATGTTTTGAAATACTATCATTTTCCCAAAGTATTTTTGTTTAGAAAAAATATAATTACTGTAGAATAATAAAATCTGGGCCGGCCATTTCTAATTTTTTTTTCACTTTTAAAGGCATTTCTTTCATCACTTCTCTGTTAACGGTATGTATCGACTTATGTGGTATATGTTAAATTATGCATAAAATAACCAATTTCTACCCGGTGAACAAGGAACGTATCATCAGTGCTTGTGAATTACTGCTTTGTTCCACAATTGTTAAATTATGCTGCTCAAATGTAGACAAATAAGAATTTCACAAGAACTTTTGCCCTACTGTAGAGTAAGTTAGGAATTTAGGACAGAATAAGAAAACAGTGGCTCCAAGTGGATTGAGTATAAAAGATGCTTTCACCAAAGGGCACTAGATGTGACTTTACCTTATACATACATAGGAAAACTAAGACATATTTAAACATAATAATAGTTCTTTAAAAAGTTGACTACAGCAAGGCATTGGATACATGATTAAGGTTAAATAAATAAAAACCTAATTTCAATAAATATGTAGAAGTTAAAATGTTCACAAATACTTTAAACCCAAACATAATTTTTTTACTAAAACAAAGGGAATTTTAAACAGAAAAATAATTGCTGGGGCGCCTGGGTGACTCAGTTGGTTAAGCGTCTGATGCTTGATTTTGGCTCCATTGTTTTTAAGTTCGAGCCCGGTGTTCGGCTCTGTGCTGACAGTGCAGAGCCTGCTTAGGATTCTCTCTCCCTCTCTCTCTGCCCTTTCCCTGCTCACACACACACTCTCTCAAAATAAATAATTAAGCTTTAAATAAAAAAAAGAAAGAAAAATAATTGCCATTTGTATGTTGAACATTACTACATTTTCACATAAGAGAAAAAAAATCACCAAGGATTTTCATGTTGAAATTACAAAAACAAAGAGTTTGTAACCTAAAAAAAATTAAAACCATTTAAAATTTTGAAGATATATTCCAGATTGAGTTAAATACTGTACCTCTCTATTAAAAAGAGATCTTCAGGGGCGCCTGGGTGGTTCGGTCGGTTGAGCGTCCGACTTCGGCTCGGGTCACGATCTCACGATTTGTGAGTTCAAGCCCTATGTGGGGCTCTGTGCTGACAGCTCGGAGCCTGGAGCCTGCTTCTGATTCTGTGTTTCCCTCTCTCTGCCTCTTCCCCGCTCATGCTCTGTCTCTCTCTGTCTGAAAAATAAAGATAAACATTAAAAAAAAAAAAAAGATCTACAGGTAAACTGAGTCTGTTAAACATGTGAGAGCTCCACCTCTAGCTTATTCCTAAAAGGTAAATAAAGAGCTAGTGTGATATAGTCAATAATTCCACCTGAATAATAGCTCCTAGGGGTGCCGGGGGCTCAGTCAGTTTAGTGTCCAACTTCGGCTCAGGTCATGATCTCAGGGTTCATGAGTTCGAGTCACCCTGTTCAGCTCTGTGCTGCCAGCTCAGAACCTGGAGCTTGCGTTGGATTTTGGCCTTCCTCTCTCTGCTCCTCCCCTGCTCACACACTGTCTCTCTCAAAAATAAATAAAACATTTAAAAAAATCTCCTAAAAGTCTACCCAGTGTATTTCATCAGTAATGGCTGGAGTAATTCACTTCTAAACATCCATAAATTGGTAAGTTTTCAAATGCTATAGTAGGAAAAACATATTTCACAATCAACACTTTTTGCAAATCCTGAGGGATTCCCTTTTACCTAATAAATCTGATCTAATAATAAAATATTATTAAAGGTAGGATTGTAATATATTTAGACACAGTGAATAATCCCATAATGAAACAGCTAGAATAGTGTAATGGTACTATCAATCTATCTATATTTTCTCACATTACCAAGCTAACACAGAGATTAACACAGAGATATTAAAGCCACAGTGTCCAAAATATGAAATTAAAATAGGATCCCTGGAATTAAGCTTAAAAGCTGAATTTTAACCATGAGGTTTTCTAACAAAATCTGTACAACTTGAGTTTGTTTTTTGTTTTGTTTTGTTTTGTTTAGTAATGGTGGCAGTAAGGGTATAAAAGGTAAATACAAGGTCCGTAAAGGAGAGAATTCCAATCAGGGACCTCTGCATAAATTGGGGATTTAAACAAACTTATACTTTTCTGTGTAAGGTTGTGTGAAAAAGAAACTCCACTACATGGAGATGAATAGGAAAGTAACTTGTCATCCTTAGTGTTATGTGGAGGGAAAAATCTCTAATTCACTCCCACAAGCCAGCCCTCGAGCAGTTCCAGAATCCTACCACTTGAAAAACGTCAAAAGGGGAATTGAATGTAAAGTGGTAATTCTTCTACAGGCAGACAAGTGTGAGAAGCAGCAGAAACAAGAAATAGCAGAAATACACATGCAGAAAGTAACTTTCCCGACCCTTAGTTTCCCAGTTGTCTAATATCATCATGAAGAACAATCATTGCATCTCTTTTTTGCCTTGTATAATGTATTTGTACTGAACAAGGTACCTGGTAATGTCTTCTAGAACTGTAAACCCAACTCATGAATAAACTGACACCACCCAAATATATTCTTTAGTCTTCCTTGTCTCTTGAGCTTTGGGAGAGGTCTTGGATACTTGCAGATAGTTTCAATCTACAATATTTATAACATTCCCCCTAAGAAATGACACACTAAGTAGGTTAAAACTGAAAGGAGAGTTTAATGTAGGGACAATTTACTGTAGTGTCAACAGAGTAGGTACATAACAGCAATAGAAACTAAAAAGTAAGTAATAGTTAAAAGCTGTATCACTCCTAGATTTGAAAGACCAGGAAGGAGATAATGTGTTTAGACCCCAGAGTGAATGAAAGAGATAGATACTGTCAGAACCTCAGTGATGCTGAGAGGGAGTATGAGACATGCCTGACGTTTTAGTAAGGCTGCCTTCATATCTCATGGAAGTATTTCTTTTGGCTTCACCCAGCCTGAAGAATGAGGACAAAGAAGTCATTGGGGATCAGAATCCAGGGCAGAGAATGGAACTTGATTGAAGTGGTAGGAATAAAGAGCAACCAGAATGATTATTTACTTTTGCCTCTAACTTATCTATCATCTTTCTTTCTATCTATAGGTGTGTGTGTATGTGTGTGTGTGTGTGTGTGTGTGTATGTGTGTGTATGTGTGTGTGTGGTGTGTAGAATACCAGAGGAAATAGAAAATCACATAAACTTCTAATTTATTACAGTATTGTTCTGTCATATCAAACTCCCATATAAAACAAGTTATAATGTAACCACCACCAGCGTTCTTTATATAAAATAGAAGGAAAAAGGAGAAATAAAAATAAATAATACAGAACGGTTCTATGCCCAACTCTGTAGGTGTTTGTAATGATTACCTGCTAATAGTCTACTTTCAATTGCCTATTCTCCTTAAAACTGCCATCACATTTGTGATGTGTGTGTATGATATATTCTATTATTTCCTGATTGTGTGTGTGTGTGTGTGTGATTTTAAATGTTAAATTAATTGTGCTGCTACAGTTTGAAAGTAAAATTGTGACTCTCTATGATGGCTCCATCTGACAAAATGTAGGATTTCAGCTTGAAAGGTTATATATATTTTTGCTTGAGAATTCATCTGACTTTTGGGGAAAATATGGGAAAAGAGTAAAGTATTGTCATACCTTCTCTTTATTTGCAGATAATTAAATATTAATTTCCCCTTGAAACCCACATGTTCTTTTCACATCCTGCAAAATATTTCAATCATGATTCCTATATTTGGCATTATTTCAATATGTCCTTTATCAAGCTGTGCATAATATATCATAATACTTATCAGAATATATTTCCTCTCTCTTATAAAATTTTTCAGTGATTCTCTATAACTAGATCATGGTCAACTAGAACTTTTTGTAATTCCTAAAAATATATCACACTCTAAACCTCTTAAGGAGACCATAAGTTAATCATGGACAAGTATTTTTTTTTTATTTTAAGTACACACCAACTAGTACAGTATTGTTAAATGTTTCAGACATAATGACACACATACCTATCTGAAACAGAACACATATGCCAAAAGTAAAAATAAGGTGAATGATTAATTATAAAGTCATAGAAATTCCAAAAGTGTTTTATTAGGTAAATGATAGACACATATCAATGGAACAGACTGAGTGTCCAGAAGGATACATACACATAAAGTGGCATCAGGTTTATGACAAAGGAGTAGGCAAATATTGAAGTTGGTAAATAATTATTCAATATAACAAGGGCTGGCCATAGAATAAAATTTTAATAAACTGGACTCTATTAAGGTTGAAAACTTTGTTCATTTCAAGACTCCCTTATGAGAATGAAAAGATGCCCCATGGGCTGGGAAAATATATTTGAAATTTATTTTGCCTACTTAATTACTGTAATTAGCTCTGAAGAAAAATTCAACTGTATAAACCAATAAAAACAAACAAAAATGTGAATAGACACTTTACAAAATAAAATATCCAAATGCCTAAGAAATAAATGAAAAAATATTCAACCTTATCAGTCACAAAGAAATGGTAAATTAACCACAATAGATACCTTTGTATACCTGCAGAATGGCTAAAATGAATACAGGTGATTCTACATGTTCATAAGGCTGTGTTAAGTCTGAAGCTACCAAATTTTTCGTACCCTGATGGTGGACATGTAAATTGATAAAACCACTTTGGGAAGCTGTTCAGTATTATCCATTAGAACTGACCATATATGTGTTAAGCTGCATAATGTCTTCAGGGATGTCAATATCCTAATCCCTAGAATCTATGAACAAGTTAAACTTACATGGTAAAATGACTATGCTCATGTGATTAAATTAAGGATCTTGAGATGTGAAATAGTGCTCATTATCTGGGTGAGCCCAGTGTAACCACAAAGTTCATATTAAGTGGGATCAAGAGGATCAAAGTTAGAGAGACAAAATGTAAGGATGGAAGCAGAGAGCAGAGAGGATGCTGGCTTTGGAGGTGGCAGGAGAGGCTTTGAGCCAAAGAATATAGATGGCATCTAGAAGCAGAAAAGGCAAGGACATGGATTCTATCCTAAAACCTTCAGGAGGAATGTAGCCCCGAGGAGCCATTTCTAGACTTCTGACACCTAGAATGAGGAGAATAAATTTGTGTTGCATTAAGCTTCCAAGATTGTGGTAATTGGATACAGCAGCAGCAGGAAACAAGTACAACATGCATGTCGTTTTGCACAAAAATTCTATCTTCCTAGGTGTATACACAACAACATTACAAACAGAAGTTCACCAAAACACATTCATTGCTAGTTATTTCTAACAGCTCCAAACTGGAAACTACACATATAATCTTATCAAAATTCAGTGGATGCAATGTAATATATTCACAGAATAAGATTTTATACAGCGTTGAGGATGTATGAACTACATTATACACAATAGTTATTTTTGAATCTCACACATGTAATGTTGAGTGAAATACAGCAGACAGAAAAGTTATACACTGTATATTCTTATTTATATAAATTTCAAAGACAAAACACATCTGTGGTAGTAGAAGTTATCAATTTTTTTACCCTTGAGTATGTAGTGACTGAATAGGGATATAAGGGGGTGCTGCAGGTCTGCTACTAAAGTTGTTTTTTATCTGCATGCTAGTAACATTTTAGGTTTGTAAGAATACATTAAAGTGTACCCTTAAATCTTTTCCATGAATATTTTACTTCATACATATTTTAGAAAATAATAGAAGACATTGGAATCATTTCTATCATAAACTATCCCTTGCATCATGGATGCTGGTGGATCACAAGAGCAAGAGATCATTTGTCACAAAGAAGATTTGAACTCAAAATATTCATCTATCATGAACACTTTGGAATGTGAAGGGGAATATCTTGAATGCTTAAAACTGTTAAAGACTCTTATATCAACTTAGATTGATAATTTTGAAAGCTTCACCAATCAGGGCAATGCTTTCATTTTTCTAATAGAGAGGCAAGAGCAATTTTATTTTGCCAAAACAATTTGTTTCCTGACTTTCTATTGACCTCAAAACCTTTGTTGGAAGGATATCAGAGGCCATCCTTGCCAAGTAGTTAATAACAAGGTGCATTTATGAAGGAAATGCAAGAGAAAAAGATGGTATATGTGCCCAAAGACCTTTGGAACATTCTGTGTTATCCATCACAGTAGAGGGCTACTTATATGCCCAGTGTTGATTCTTTATCTCAGTGGGGAGGGGGTTTTGGAAAAGACAAAGTTCAGCTTAATAATTTGCTGTTATGTTTTCTAGTATGTGATACCTTTTATCAAAGGCAACGAGACATGTAAATGGAACCATAAGATATTCTGCAAACATTTATCTTTTCCTGAACAACAAGAAAGTTGCCTCATAATGAAGCATGGTAGAGTAACAAATAAGGACAGTAAGTTAGGCATCACAAATCATGATTATCATCTCTGAAAGAGTGGAAGAGGACATTTTGGCTCTTGGAGACCGTCACCACATCATGTCCATTGAATATGGCTGTGGGTGAATCTCTCTTCATACATTCTTCTTCTACTCCCCCTCCCCCTCCTTCATCATCTCTCTAACCAACGCAGGGCTCAAACTCATGACCCTGAGATTAAGAGTCCCATGCTCCACCAACTGAGCCAGCCAGGAAATCCGATCTTCATAGTTTCCTCCTCTCCCTCTCCCTCTCCCTCTCCCTCTCCCTCTCCCTCTCCCTCTCCGTCTTTCTTTCTTTCTTTCTTTCTTTCTTTCTTTCTTTCTTTCTTTCTTTCTTTCTTTCTTTCTCTCTCTCTCTCTCTCTCTCTCTTTCTCTCTCTCTTTCTCTCCCTCCCTTTAAAATTTTATTTAGTTAACATACAGTGCAATATTGGTTTTAGAAGTAGAATTCAGTGATTCATTAGTTACATACAACACCCAGTGCTCATCACAAGTACCCTCCTTAGTACCCATCACCCATATAGCCCATCCTCCACGTGCCTACCTGCCTCCATCAACCCTCAGTTGGTTCTCAGTCATTAAGAGTGTCTTGTGGTTTGTTTCCCTCTCTTCTCTCCCCCTCAGCTTTCCATATAACTTTCCATATAACTTTTCATCTTTTTTTTATTTCCTAAATTCCATGTGTGACCTGAAATAATATGGTATTTTTCTTTCTCTGACGTATTTCACCTAGCATAATACATTCTACCTCCATTCACATTATTGCAAATGGCAAGGTTTCATTACTTTTGATGGCTGAGTACTACTCCATTGTGTGGTGTATGTATATATATACACACACACAACACATCTTCTTTACACATTCATCACTCAATGGACACTTGGGATCACCACATAGTTTTGCTATTGTTGATAATGCTGTTGTAAACATTGGGTGCATGTACCCTTTCAAATCTTTATTTTTGTATCTTTTGGGTAAATATCTAGTAGTGCAATTTCTGAGTCATAGGGTAGTTCTATTTTTTACTTCTTGAGGAACTTGCATACCGCTTTCCAGAGTGGCTGCACCAGTCACCAACACTGTAAGAGGGTTCTCCATTCCCCACATGCTCACCAACATCTGTTTTTTTTCTTTTTATTCATTCTGACAGCTGTGAGGTGGTATCCCATTTGGTTTTGATTTGTATTTACCTGATGATAGGTGATGTTGAGCATCTTTTCATGTGTGTGTTAGCCACCTGGATGTCTTCTTTGGAAAAATGTCCATTCTGGCTTTCCTTGGATGTTTATTAACATGATAGATGGTTCTCCATCCCCTCACTTCCAATCTACAGGTGTCTTTAGGTCTAAAATGAGTTTCTTGTAGGCAGAATATAGATGGATCTTATTTTTATATCCATTCTGATGCCTTTTGTCTTTTGATTGGAGCATTAGTTGATTTCCATTCGGAGTGATTAATGAAAGGTATGAATTTAGTGCCATTGTGTTACCTGTAGAGTTGGTATTTCTGGTGATGTTCTCTAATCCTTTCTAGTCTTTGTTGCTTTTGGTCTTTTGTGGTTTTTTTGTTTTTGTTTTTTTCTTCCACTCAGACTCCCCCTTAAAATTTTTTGCAGTGCTGGTTTAGTGGTCACAGACTCCTTTAGTTTTTGTTTGTCTGGGAAACTCTTTATCTCTCCTTCTATTCTGAATGACAACATTGCTCAGTTGAGTATTCTTGGCTGCATATTTTTCCCATTCTGCATGTTGAATATATCTTGACACTTGTTCCGGCCTGCCAAGTTTCTGTGGACAGATCTGCTGTGAAACTGATCTGTCTTCCCTTGTAGGTTAAGGACTTTTTTTTTTTTTTTTTGGTCTATTGCTGACTTCATGATTATATCCTTGTATGTGTATTTTATGAATTTGACTATGATATGTCTTGGCAATGGACAGCTTTTGTTGAATTTAATGGGAGTTCTCTGTGCTTTTTGGATTTTGATGTCTGTCTCCTTCCCAGATTAGGGAAGTTTTGAACTATAATTTGCTCACATAAACATATTGCCCCTTTTTCTCTGTCTTCATCTTCTGGGACTCCTACAATATGAATGTTATTATGTTTTAATAAGTATTGAGTCCCCTAAGTCTGTCTTCATGATCCCTAATCTTTGCTTTCCCCTTGTTTTCAGCTTATTTTCCACAACTTTATCTTCTATATTGCTAGTTTGCTTCTCTGCCTGCTCCATCCTCGTTTTTATGGCCTCCATTTGGTTTTGCATCTCCATTATAGCATTATTCATTTCTGGCCTGACTAGATTTTAGTTCTTTTATCTCAGTAGAAAGGGATTTTCATGTGTCTTCTGTGCTTTTTTCAAGTGTATCTAGTATCTTTATAATTGTTGCTTCAAATTCTAGTTTAGATATCTTATATATGTTTTGATTAAATCCCTGGCCCTCTTCTTCCTTTGTTTTGTCTTGTCATTTTGGAGTAAGAAAAAACAATAATACTATTAGTAAAATGAAATAGAAATTTAAACATCAAAAAAAGGCAAATAAAGGAAGCTAGATCCTATGTGTGTTTTGGTATGCTTATTAAGAGAAGGTTGATAGAAATAAGAGAAAAGAGAAAGGAAGAGAAAAAAAATTAAAAATGAAAAAAAATTTAAATAGTTAAAAAAATTTTCTCTTTCTGTATCCATGAGACAAAAGAAAAAGAAAACAAACAAACAAACAAAAACAATTAAAACAATGGGGCAACGGGGTGGCTCAGTCAGTTAAGCATCTGTCTTAGGTCATGATCTCACAGTTTGGGAGTTCCAGCCCCACATCAGGCTTTCTGTTGTTATTGCATAGCCCACTTTTGATCCTTTGTACCCCTCTCTCTCTGCCCCTTCCCCACTTGTGTGCACACTATCTTTCAAAAATAAATAAAACCAAACAACAAAACAAAAACAAAAACCATACAAACAAACAAGCAAACAAAACACAAATGAAGCTATATCCAGTTTCCCCTAGAGCTGAAACTATGCAGCATTTTATGGTCCGTATACTAAGCTTGTGGACGGGATTTGTGCTGGTGTTCTGGAGGAGGAACCTGCTGCTCTGATTCTCAGGTCAACTTAGTGGAGATGTGCCTGGGAGGGTGCAGAGAGTGGGGCTGGGTGTAATGGCTCCATTCTCCACTTGGCAGTGCTCTTTAGCTCATTAGGGTGGATTGTGTTGTACTAATTTTGAAAATGGGTTTGCCCTCACAGATGTATGATTATCACCCCTCCTGCGCCTTATGTTTCCATCAGCTCCCTGCCTTTCCCCTCTGTGTCTGAGCTATCTGCTTACTAGGCAGCATCTCCCTCCAGAGTTTTATCTCAGGTGCAGCTATGTTTCAAAGCCCCACACACTTTGGAGACCCCTGTGGTTTGGACCTGCAGTGACCCTCCAGGGAAGGGTCTTCCCATGCTGTGGCTGGTGCTGGCTTGTCCCAAGCCATGGTCCTGCGGCCACACAGTGGTAGCAGCTCCAAAATTTTGGTAAATTTCAACACACAGGAAGCACTGGAGTTTGCAGCCTTCAACCAATGTCTTTGTTCCTCTACTGGTGAACATGGCAGCTCAATGGCACTGACCAGGTCTTTAGCCCACACAGAGGCTGTATCACCTCTGCCAAATGCACTCCAAGCAGGGGAACTTCTTCTCCCAGAGCAACCCAGGGGACCCTCAGACTGTGCTGCCCACCCATGGCACTGCCCTTCTTCCTCCCAGAGAATAACCAGGAGTTGAGTTCTGAAAGGTCAGACTCTGTGCTCTGTTGTTTATAAGAAACTGGCACTATTGAAACCCTCTCCTTTTTCTCCCATCAGTGGTTTTGGAGAACAGTTTTCTTGTGCAGTCCCCAGAGTGTGTTGTCACTTTCTACCCAGCTGCTATCCGGGGGGGGGGGGGGGGGGGGTAGTGTTTTCTTGTGCAAACCTGATGCAATGCTCTCTCTCCACCTCTCTCTTTTTCCTCTTTGCGAAAATGTCTCCCTCTCCTCTGTGGCACTGAGGCTCTTCTCTCCCCCAATTTGTCTCTCTGTACAATGTACCTACCCTGTTATCTCCCTCAAATTACGCAGATTGTTCTGTTAATTCTCAGATCAATTTCCTAGCAGTTCAGAAAATATGTAAATATGTGGACAACTATTGCTATGCTTTGATCTATTGGTACAGTAAGTTGAAGAGACCAAACAGATACATAGCTACTTTGGATTGTGAAGATCTGAGTATATGGCTCAATTAAATTTTAGATATATTTGCATAAATGAATGAAATGAAAACTTAGAACCAGCATCTTACGGTTTGTAGAAAAGTTATTTGAGAAAAATAATGCTTTGATTTTATAGTTTGTTCCCAAATCAAAAATCTCGAGTAATTTTGATTCTCATTTTTAAAGCCTTAGTAAAATAACAATCACACAAGAACAGAAACAGAAACAAAAATAACATATGTTGCTCAGGAACAATTTCCCAGCATTCTTCATACAGACAAGTTTCACAGAAAGGAAGCATCTTGAGTGAGAATCAGGAGACATTCAAGAATGCTATGGACAAAAAGATTGTACCTCTTGTTTTATTGTTTCTTTTTAAATAATTTTGTTTAATTTTATATGTATGTATATACATGTGTTTTGTGTAAATACATAAATGTTTAATAATCAACAATATATCTATTATTACACTTATTTCCCTCCATATAACTACCCACTCAAAATAATGTATATTAGCCACCTAATAGGTAGCAATATGGGTCCTTTATTATCCTCAGTACTTACATGCTCCTATAATGATATATTGACATATATCATTATATATATTAATACAGATATATAAAACAGATAAACGTGTGTGCTTATAAATGATGATATATTTACAATATGGATAGCATTATAAATAATTAGTTACACTTCTACCATATGACTTGGAGGAATACTTCAAGAGGGGGAAATATGCCTTATTCATTTTCTTTTTGAAATACACCTCCTAGACACATGGAAGAGATATAACTAATTGATTTTAATGGTTATTATTCCATTATGTACATTTAACCATTCCTCAATGTATAAACATTGATTTAAATTCTTGTTACTAGAAGTAATGTTCTACTTTTTAAATTTTTCTGTAACATGCTGACTAAACATTGGCTATTTTTTCCTAAAGTGCTGGCTGAAAAACACTTTGGGAAATGTATGCTACTTTACATTATTATGAGTACTTATTTCTGGAAATGTTTGTGAAAATTACACTGAAAAGAAGTCTGATAAACAACAAAGGGGCAATATATCTTTCTCAAGTGGTAGGCTAAAAAAATAATCTTTTTTTAAGTCACAGATAAGGAGATGTCAAATCTTGGTTAATATGATGAGAATAGAAACTTTACTATATTGTTCAGTGCAATACCTTTATATTATTCCACAGTGCTGATAAATGATAAATTACTCTGTGTCTAAACGGTGTGCACTTTTACTCTTCCATATCCCAAACTCCTATAAAAATTAATGTAAATCTTTATCAGAAACAGATGCTGGAGTTTTATCATTGAGTTTTAGATAGAAAACTAAAAATATATTTCTTCTTAAGACGTGTGTGTGTGTGTGTGTGTGTGTGTGTGTGAGAAAGAGAGAGAGAGAGAGAGAGAGAGAGAGAGAGAGACCTCTCTATGGATATATTGTAATGTACAGAAATATTTAAATATAAATGTGTATTCACTTTCATGTCCACTGTAAGTTTTTAAAAAATAAATTCAATGTTGGAAATGTCCATGAGAAATTTGTAGAGAAAAGAATGTAGGTCTGGTTACAGAATGATTGTGTGTGTGTGGGTGTGTGTGTGTGTCAGTGAAAACTAGAGATTTCCATGCGAGTGATGTTACCCTTTAACATGAAAATTGAATATGTCGAAGCAATTGTAAGGATGTAAAAACAAATATATCAAATATATATATGGAAACTACTTTGAAGTTTTTGCAAGTATATAAGAAAAATTTCACGAGAAGCTATCATAATTAATTTACACATTTCTCTTTGATTTACTATTTTTACTCATTATTATGTATGTTTGATGTGCTCCAACATATTTGGCACATATTCAGTCTTTTCCCTAAAATAGCCAGTTTGAGACTTATTACCCACATATTGTCTATGGGATAATGGCCATTCAAAATTCAGTGTAATCAAGGAGCAATTTCAGAAAATTCTAACACTTCCAGTTTTTCTATGTTGAACCAGTATATTTTATTAGGATTCCTAATATGGATAAGCTTTGAACAGTTTTCCTAAAATATTTTCCAGGTTCTTTTAAAACTGTTTACATTTGAATTCAAATATGAGTAGCAGGGCAGGTTATTAAAGAAAGGGTATAGTTGAGATTCACAATATTCCTTCTACACTTTAGCAAGTTGATGGTGTTTTGTCACTGCATTACCTTTCCTATAAGTGTTTTATACATGATCCATGAATCAGAAAGCTAGACTTCTTAACTTCGCACACTGAACAGATTTCCACTGACACATTTGCCCAGTTCATTCCTTGATTCCCTTTCTGAGGTCTCTCCAGATCTTGGCGGATTTCTTTTTAACAGCTCCCAAGTGGCTGTCAACTCTGCCCTCTACTCCTGTCTTCGCTAACCCTGAATTCTCTCCCATCTGGGCCTCATCCGCTGCTTAAAGCTGTCCTCAGAATCAGTAGGCAGACTGGGACTCTTAGCATATATATATTCATAAAATATTATGAATATTTTATATATTCATATATATATATATATTAATGAAAATATTCATTAATTTTGCAGAACCAAAGGAAACTGCATAAACTGTATGGTAAAGAGCATATACATGAAAATGTATTGATTTTAAAAATATAATAGAAGTTGAGAATAGAGGGAAAAAAGAAAAACAAGTAAACAAGTAAACAACTTGTTGGAAAACTGTTGAATCTATTCTCTTGTGTTTCAAGAAGGATTTTATGCAACATCAGATAAAAGGTAAATTGGATAGCAAGGAATGAAAGAAAAATAAAAATTTGCTTTGAATGTCTTAGAATCAGCAAGTATTTCCTGGAATATGAGCTAAAGCTTCTTTGTAAATGGATATATTTTTAACACTGTATTTCTACTAAATGGAAAGAGGAAATATTCTGGTCCAAATATTACCATTGCTGACAAAAAGTGTATGGACACTTGTATGCAGAGAGGTAATTGTTGTCCCAGAAATAAATTAAAGATTTTTTAAGTTGCCTTATTTGGAAACATTTTGAAATGTAACAAATATTGTCTTCTCTACTATCAGGAACTTAATATTGTTCTTGGTTCAGTAACTTGCAATATAAGACGTGATTAAAATTATACAGCAAGTTATTTCAGCCAACTCTGCACATTCCTCTATCTTCACCCACATGGCGATTTTATGGGATTTCTTACTTTTCAGCTGCATTCATACCCATTTCATTTTTTCCTAATGCCACCCTGTGCCTTTATCTCAGTACCGCTCATTCGTATCTTTCCTCACAGTGCTATAATTTGTCTCCTCTTAACCTCATTCATTGTGTTTGTGCATCATATATTCTATTTTGGAAGAAGAGATTCTCTATTCTTACTTAAGTAGTATTTCATCTCATTGGAATGGAATGTAGTTTTTCTCAGAAGAAATAAAGTGTCAGTTCTTTTAAAGACTCTTCCTACTTGTACTTTTACAAAATCAAAGAGAAATTTTGTGAATAATTTGGTGAACAATATAGCCTTCCTTTGAATTAAACAAGAAGGCATTGTACTTCTGCCTTTAAAAAGCTTTTTACTCTTAAAATGCATGCTATCCACTTTCCTCTTCTTATTGTTATTACTTCCTATGCTTTTAAGATACACATCTCTCTTCAGTAATGATTTCAATTGCCTAGTTTTTAATTTGTCAGGAAATTATTCTTACAAGATTCACTGTCTTTTTTTAAAAAAAGTAATTTCCCCCTAATATTTAGGCCACAGACTTCTTGAAACTTTTGATTCCTGTGAATTTCAGTTATATTTTATTTTATCTCAATGTGGAAGACCACAATGAAAGTTAAACTAATATTGAGACTACTTAAAATCTTGAGGAACTTCCTTTGTGATTTAGTGTGTCTTACCCTTCTAGTATTAATAGGATTGCTTTGACTCAATTTAGCTCTTCTTAACCACTCTACAACATTGTGTCCCTCACCAGCTCACTATCTATAGACTCCATCTACCTTCATTTGTTTCCCCACCTAGTCAAGATTCCATTTAGAAGTCCTTCAAAAATTCAGTTAAGTCTGTTTCCATTCGACACAGCTGTCAATAAAGGCACAATAGCGGTAAGTATTCATATTTTATAAACTTGTGGAAGGTTTGTTACCAGTAAACTTACAGATACATAGTTCGATGCAGGCTAAGGTAAATCTGTGGGAAAATTTCCATATAAACATCCCAAATGGATACATAAGTAATATATTATCATCCTAGGAAATATATCTGTATTGTACTTGTGTAATGTTTTAGATAGTGACATTCATTAAAATTACTCTTGCAGTGAAGATAGTGCATATATTATCTCAAAAGTTTATAGTTGTGAAGACTAAAGAAAAATATTAATTACATAGTCAATGGCAAAATTTCAAGTCAGAATATCAAAGTAGATAGTAATACAAAAGCATTGCTAAGTAGAGGGCAATTTGATAATGATTAATGGTACACTCATCAGAAAAACATAACTAAAAAGAATAATCTATAATGCATGATTTTAATACACCACTTAGTAACTAGTATATGAATCATACCAAACAGCAATCATGAAAGTTTAACCAGTTCATGAACAAACATAATCTGATAGATACATATAAAATATTGTGCTTACAGTTGAAGATAAAATTGTGTTAGGATACATGGAACAGTTTTCAAAATTTACTATATGCTGAGCCACAAAAGAAATCTTAATAAAATTCAAGGAACTAAAATTTTATAGCATACTCTCTTTGATCAGAAAACTTTTTATATCTGGCAGTATAAAAATGTACTATTAAATATTACTTGAATAAAAAATGTTAACAATGAGTATTTGAAAAATACTTATTTGAAAAAAAAAACTAAACACCAAAACTTATTGGATCCAAGCAAATCAATTGTTAAAGAAATTTATGGCTATAAATCTATGTGCTAAAAAATAAGAAAGTCTAGAATGTTAGTGTGTTATGTATCCAACTAAAGAAAAGATATTCAAATTAAATAATAAATTAGAACAATGGAACATGATGTTTATATAGAGCAGACATTGATGAAATAAATAACAATAAAGAGAATCAAGACAAATGAATCTTAAAAAGACTAATAATAGCGTGTGTATATGCTTTCTTAAGAAAGTCAAGACAAAAATATCCTATATCAAGATCAAACAGCAGAAAGGGCTATAATTGCAAGTAGTATTAAAAAGATAAAACTTGATATTAACAAATAAAAAAATTTATACTTTATCATATTCCTGGAGTTATATAACATCAAAGCAAAAGGAAAAACTGAAATCCTGCATAGCTTGATATCTGCAAAAAATTGAGTCTATATTTAAAAATCTTCCTACAAAGTAAACTCCATGTCCAAATAATATAACACATTTTTTTCTACTAAATAATTAAAGAATTAATTCCAAATCATGCAAGTGCTTCTAGAGAATAGGCCAGGAAAACATTCAAACACCTTTTTATTGAATTTGACATATAACATTATGTAAATTTAAAAGGTGAGTGTGTTATTTGATACATTTACATGTTATAATATGATTGCTATTATAGCCATATTTGCCAGTTATATAATTATTGTACAATATTGTTGTCTTTGTTCATTGCATTGTGCATTAGATCTTGATGGTTTGTTTACTACTTGTTGCAAGTTTGTTCCCTTAACATCAGTCTTAATCTCCCCACCCTTATCTCCCTGTAACCACAATTTTATTGTTTTTCATGAGTTTAACATTTTTTAATTCTACAATAAAATGCTATACATTACTTGTCTTTCTCTGTTTGACTTATGTTACTTAGCATACATAATATGCTCAAGGCTCATTCCTATTGTGAATAGCAAGATACTGGGTTTTGTTTTGTTTTGTTTTATAGCCGAAAACTATTCTTTACTGTATGTATACCGCATATTTTTTTGTTCATTCATCTACTGATGGGCTTTTAGGTTGTTTCCATATCTTGGCTATTGTGGATGGTGCTGCAATAAACATGGGGGCTTACCTATGTCTCAGAAATCTGTTTTTTATTTCCTTTGGATATATACCCAGAAGTGGAATTGCCGGATTGATGGTAGATCTATTTTTAATTTTGGGGGTGTGACCTCTATGCTGCTTTCCACAGTCGTTGGACCAAATTACAGTCTCAACAACAGTATATGAGGTCTTTCACTGTATCCTCACCAGCACCTCTCTCGTCCTCTTGATGATAACCATTCTAACAGCTGTAAGATAATATCTCATTATGGTACTTATTTGCATTTCTCTGATGATTAGTGATGTTGAGCATCCTTTCATGTGTTGACCATTTTGATGTCCTCTTTGCAAAAATGTCTATCTGGTCCTTCTTTTTTTTATAATCAGTTTTTGCCCTGTTATTAATTTATATAAGTTTTTTATATGTTTTGGATATTAACCCCTTATCTGATATGTGGTTTGCAAAAATTTTCTCCCATTCTGTACGTTGTCTTCTCATTTTATTCTCTTGCTGTGCAGAAGATTTTGAGTTTGATGTAGTCCAATTTGTTGATTTTTGTTGTTATTGTTTGTACTTTTGCTACCATGTTCAAAAAACCATTGCCAAAACTAATATAAGGGAGGTGCTTCCCCATGTTTTTCTTTGAAGAATTTTATGGCGTTGGGTCTTCCGTTTAAATCTTTGATCCATTTTGAGTTACTATTCATGGCATTGAATAAGAGTCAATTTCCAGTTTTCCTGGCACCATTTGTTGAAGAGACCATCTTTTCTTCATTATGTTTTTGCCCCCTTGTCAAATATTAGTTGACATTATATGCCAGGGTTTAATTCTAGGCTCTGTATTCTGTGCTATTGGTCAGTGTGTCTATTTTTGTGCTACTACTACACTGTTTTATTATTATGGCTTTGTAGTATGGTTTGAAATCAGAAAGTGTGATACATTTGGCTTTTTCCCCCCTCAAGATTACTTTGACTATTTGGGATCCTGTTATTTCACACAAGTTTAAGGATTATTTCTTCTATTTATGTAAAGAATACCTTTAATATTTTGATGGGGACTGCCTTGAATCTGGAGATGGCTTTGGGTAGTATGGAATTTTAACAATATTCTTATCCATGAACATGGAATGTCGTTCTATTTATGTCTTCTTAGATATCTTTCAACAAAGTCTTATACTTTTCATTTTATGTATATATCACTACCTTGATTAAATTTAATCTTAAGTATTGTATTGTTTTTGTTGCTATTGTGAATAAATAGTTTTAATTATTTCTTTTTCAAGTGTTTCATCATTAGCGTAAAAAATGCAACTTATTTCCATATGTTGATTTTGTATCCTGCCACTTTACTGAAATTGTTGAGTAGTTCTAAGTGTTTTATTTGATTCTGAGATTTTCTATATATTATTAGCAAATGGGAATTTTACTTATGTCTTTCTGATTTGGATGCCATTTATTTATTTATTTGTTTGTTTGTTTATTTTTTATGGCTTGCCTAATTGGTCTCCCTAATACTTTGGGTATAATAGTGAACAGAAGTGGTGATAATGGGACTCCTTGTCTTGTTTCTGATCTCAAATGAAAGCTTTCAGTTTTTCCCCATTGATCATAGTGTTACATATGGGTTTGTCATACATGGCCTTTATTATGGTGACTTATGTTCCTTCTTTACCCAGTGTGTTAAGGATTTTTTATCATGAAAATGTGTTGTAGTCTGTCAAATGGCTATTGTGATGATCATGTGATTTTTATATTTTATTGATATATTACATTTATTGACTTACATTGTTGAACCATGCTTAAATCTAATTTGTTATTATATACAATATTTTAATGTATTTTTGAATTCAGTTTGCTAATTTGTTTTTAAGAACTTTCACATCTACATTTATCAGGGATATTAGTCTATTAGTCTACAGTTTTCTTGTGGTATCTGTATCTGGTTTTGGTATCAAGGTAATGCTGACTTTGTAGAATGAATTTGTAAGTACTCCTTAATTCATGAACAAGTTAAACATTATTTGGTAGACTAACAAAACAGTATTTAAGATAACATAGTATTGAGTAAGTAATAGAAAAAAATCAGTTGAAAAGAATTAGTATGCTAAGAGCCGACTATGTATATATAGTTTTCATTTTGGACAGAGCCTGCTGGGGAAAATGGTCTTTTGATAATGGTACAGAGTCATTTGGATGCCTATACAAAATAAAGTGAATCTTGGTTTGTTTTGGAAATCTCACCCCCACGTTCAAATTTGACAATTTGCTACAAATACTCAAGAGAGGCAATAGCAGCTTTGATATATGGCTAAGACTTATCACAACAAAAGATAACAGAAACAGGAAAAATATATGCATTGAGCAAATTCTGACAAAACAGATACAGGCTTCTATGTTCTTCCATTTCTGATATTGGACAGAATGCATTTTTCTAATTGTGAAATTCAGGAACAAATGCAAAGTGTCCCTTCCCAGGGAAGCATGTTTGAACATGAGTCCAGGGCTTTAATGGAGTGCTAGTCACTTAAACATATCCTGTTTTGTGCCCAGTCATGGTAACTGAAACTCAGACCCTCAAAATGAAACCTATCATATATAATTAACTTTGGTGTTTGTGCAAAGCAATTCTTGATAGGCACAATTTATTACTCCAAATGTAAAGGTTCATTAGTCATTAACATAATGAACCTTCTTAACACATTCTCAGGAATTGGCCAGGGTCTATCATGGTTCCAGGCAGCTTTGAGGATAAGCAAGGAATAAACAGACATGCTATGTTAACTCTTTCTTTGCATGATCCCTACCTTATGCCAAAAATTAATTTCAAGTAGAGTGTAGATTTATTTATTTTATTTATTTAATTTTTTAGAGAGAGATAATGCTCATGTGTGAGAGTGTGCATGAGTGGGGGGAGGGGCTAAGGGAGAGGGAGAGAGAATCCCAAGTAGTCTCCATGCCCAGTGTGGAGCCTAATGCAGGACTCAATCTCACAACTGCAAGATCATGACCTGAACCGAAATCAAGAGTTGGACAGTTAAATGACTGACCAAGACATCCTGAGCATAGATTTAAATAGAAAAGGAAAGTAACCAAACTTAAAGAAGATAATAGATCTATCCTTTACCCTAGGATTAGGAAAGATTTCTTAAATGAGGAACATAGTGTATAACCATAAATCAGAGAGTGATACATTAGATTTAAGTTAATAATTTCTGTTCATCAAAAGGTGGAGTTAACATATGTGAAAAGAAGGGCACACATCAGGGGAGATATTTGTAAGACACATACCTAATGAAAGATTTGGAACCAGTGTATAAAAAGGACTCTTAAAAATCAATTATAAGTCCAACAGAGAAAATATGTAAAATACTTAAAACAGGCTTAACAAAAGAGAATATCTAAATAGGCAATAAATATATGAAAGTTTATTCAATCTCCTGAGTAATCAAGGAAATGCAAATTAAAATTACAATGAGGTATTACTATTTATTCACAAGAATGATTAAAGTTCAAATACTTCAAATTAAGAAATATTGGTGGAGATATTGACAAGTTAGAATTCTTAGGCACTGCTTATGGAAATTGGATTTTATGCAGTCATTTTGGAAAGCTTATTGTCATTATTTACTACTGTTTATATATTAATGTCCTTTGACTTAAAAAATTATATTCCTGAGAATATAGCTAATGGAAATACATACACATATTTACCAAAAAATACACACAAAGCATTACCCGTATGAGGCAAAAAATGGAAAAAAAATTAAGATGTATATCAATAGAAGAATGGATAAAAATTGTGTTTTTTATGCAATATAAGATTATACAGCAATAAAAATAAATGAAATCCACTTGCATGCATCAACGTGGGAGAATTTAACAAACACAGTGATGTGTGTAAAGCTAGACATAGATATATATTATGTGATTCAATTTATATAATGTCAAATACAGGAACAATTAGGGGTGCCTGGGTGGCTCAGTCGGTTCAATGTCCGACTTCAGCTCAGGTCATGATCTCATGGTTCATGGGTTCAAGGCCCATGTCAGGCTCTGTGCTGACAGCTCAGAGCCTGGAGCTTGCTTCAGATTCTGTGTCTCCCTCTCTCCCTCTCCCCTGCTCTCTCTCTCTCTCTCTCTCTCACAAAAATAAATAAATAAACATTAAAAAAATGTAAAAAAAAATTGTTTTGACTATTCTAGGAGTTTAAAAAAACCAGGAACAATTATTAATGGAATTTTTGATATCTGGCTCGTGACTACTTTTATAAAGGAGATGATAAGTATTGGATGAAAGAAAGGATACTTAGAAATTCTAGCATTATGTTTTCACACTTCACAATAGAAAAAATTCAAAACATTAGTATTAATAACATTAATAAAAGTAGCAGTAATCATATTTTATTGAGCACATTGCTTGCTTTATCTCATTTGACTTTAGACATACTCCAGGAAAGTAGATCATATAGTTATGGTTCTTTGAAAGCAGGAAATTCAAAACAAACACAGTTAATTTGATTAAAAATCAAATTCATTGTAAGTACATGAGGTAGCTTAAAGTACTGAAGGAAAAAAAAAACAAAAAACAGACTTTGGAAGGCACACGAGCCAGAACAGCTATTAGGATTCAGTTTTCAGTAATGAATCAACATGTTTTTCTGAAGGCAACATTGGAAAAAAAAATCAGTTCAAGTAATTTCCTTCCTTTTGTCACTATATTAGCTTCTTATTGCAGCTGTAACAAATTACCACACACTTAGTGGCTTCAAGCAACACATATTTACTCTCTTATAGTTCTGGAATTCAGAAGTAAAAAATGTCTCTACAAGTCTTTGCTCTTCCTACAGGCTGTAGTAGGGACTCTGTTTTCTTACCTTTTCAAGCTTCTGGAAACCACCTTCATTCATTAATTCATGACCACTTCTTCCAGCTTCAAAACCAGCAGTATAGTATTATCTCTCCTCCCTGACCTCTATTTCCATTTTCATATCTTCCCTCAAGTTCATCTTTCTGCGTCTCTCTCTTAGAGGAAATTTGTGATTGTATGGAGCTAGCCCTAACAATGCAAGATAATATTTCTCAAGATCCTGCCAAGTTCTTTTTAATTTGCAAGATAATATACTCACAGTTTTGGGGGATTAGGATAAAGACTTCCTGAGGTGCCTGGGTGGCTCAGTCTGTAAAGTGTCAGACTTCAGCTCAGGTCATGATCTCACACTCGGTGAGTTCAAGCCCTGCATGGGGCTCTGTGCTGACAGCTCGGAGCCTGGAGCTGCTTCGGATTCTGTGTCTCCCTTTCTCTCTGCCCCTCCCCTGCTCATACTCTGTGTCTCTCTGTCTAAAAAATAAATTTAAAAAAAAAGATTAGAAAAAAAAGACTTCCTGGATGATGGAGGGAGTTGGAGGGTGGGGGTAGTGTCATTCAACATGCCACAGTCATTTTGATGAAATTGATGACTCTTTTAGAGAGAAAATATGTTATGATTATTTTATATGCCTAATTTCTCATTAGGCATGTAAAATATGCCACAATTGAGCAGGCCATCATGTTCATATCATGATATTTCAGGAATTGCTGTTACCACACAAACAAAAATGTTAGGTAAAATTCAGAGCAGATCAACAACACCTCCATCAATTGATCATTTCAAAGTAGTGTGATAGTCACCCTAAACAAAACCTAGTGTGGCTAGCAAGACTGATGTTAGCAATGATGTGTCAAAGGGGTAGACAAAGTTCTACCAACCTTTACCAATGAAGTTTTCTGGGAGAAGCAGGGCTGACTCCCAAGCAAGTCTGAGATGGTTTGAGATAGCATGGAAGGGAGACTGGCTTGGGTTTTAATGTGGTTAGAGGGTAGGAATGGGTTGAGGGTTCTCCTGTAAAGGTTGCCTCAGGCCAAAGGAAAGAACACTCAGGGTCTTTTATCAGTTGGCCCAGATATAGGGTGGAAAGAGAAGGTGAGTGTGGAGCTTTAAAGCTGTAGGCAATCAAAACTAAAAATTGAAGTCACTGTTTATTACCTATCATACTGATATTTTCCCAAGAATATACATGTCTTTTGTTAGATTAAGCTCTATTCTCCAAGAGATCCCTGAGGGAAATTTCTATACAAAGAAATAAGATGCAGATTAGAAGTACCTTGTTATCAACAAAAACTTTATCCTGGTGATAACGTGGTGACTAAATACTTAAGGTAAAATATTTAATGTCACCCTCTGAAATATTTTAGACACCAAAACAAGACATATTAAATATGCATCATTAGGCACTACTGGCCCTCTTTTATTCCTTTGTGTTCTGTTGACTTCCTGTTAACTCTCTAAATCATTCATTGATGACTTTACCAATTGGTTCACAGACCTGCAACAGCTACTCCACTTCTGAAATCTGATTTCAAGTTTTCTGTGTACAAGTCTTGGAGTGGTGATTGACACACAAGAGAATCAGGACACTGAGGCTTTTCTTTCTAGGAAGCAGCTTCGTTTGTGCTGGCACAGTCTCAGCCTGCTAAGACCCAAAAGGCTGAGCCCTGAGTGCAGCAGGGTGTTACCTTTTGTACAATTTTTGCTCCTTTGTCTCCCATATATGGTAACATACAGTCTGAATGGGTGCTCTATGTTACAGAGTCATGAGGAATATCCCACAAACGCGCACATAGCCAGTTGCCTTCCCTTGTCTTGAGGTTTTCACCACATTCCTTACGGAGGGGCTCTCCCACAGGACTATAGTTGTTTTAGAGGATTATCATGGAAAATATTGGTTTTAAGGTATACTTGTTTTATAAAATGAATTTTTATATTTGTAATGATTTTAGGAAATTAATTGCCAAACATTTAAAATTTTATATGGCATACATTATAGGATTATTCATTATCCTTGCTTGATTTTTGTAAATTGTCATAAAGAAGGTCATTTAAAAACAAGGAAAACTGCATTTCACAAAACATTTTGTATCTTTTGCTATTAAAAATTTTCTAATTAAATGTCCCTATTGTCATTCCTAAAAGGACTTTTGTAGGTTTAACCTTCAGGATCTCTACTAGGTTCTGAAAATGAAGATTGGAGAAAAATCCCCCTCGTGTTTCCAGCTGAACAAAGTTTAAATATACCGGGGAGTTCTCTATAACAAAGGCTTTCCTTTTAAGAGAAATTACTTTACTCAGACTTCTACAACCTGGGACACAACACATAGAAAGCTCTAGCCTTCCTATTTCACTCAAAGGGGGTGGGGTGTGTGTGTGTGTGTGTGTGTGGCGGGGGGGGGGGGGCCCTGAGGAAACTACTGAAAGACACAGTTCATGAATGTGATCCCCATAGAAATCTAAGATGTATTCTTAAAATTACATATTGCTTCCCGTTCCCACACTCCTCACCACCAAACCAACTGTCAGTGCATTCCTGACAGCTGAAAAACACATACTCTATTTAAGAGGTTTCAGTGAAACTAAGAGACAACAGGGGAGGGGGAAAAAAGAAACCCGTGTGAGGATATTTAAGCCTTGGACATCTACACTTGTAACATCCATTGAACATACCAGCAACAAACCACATTAACATAAAACCTCACATTAGAAACCTAGTGACCTTGGTTCTTATTGCCTCATGTACTATGTTCAGCATTCAACAAAAATTTACAAGACATGCTAAATAACAAAGAAAAAGCACTGGCGATTTGGCTAGGTTGAGGACCAGTATTGCTCACTGGACTGCTCGAACTGTTCTGCTTCACTGCCAGCTGAGCAGATCCCAAAACAGATGTAGTTGCCCCACTCGATGTGTAGAATTCAAGGCCATCTCCAGCCTCCTGCCAACCCTCGCCTAGATTAAGTTTGGCATATTTTCCCTCTGATTCTTGAGCTGTTTCCAATTGCTTTCCTGTTTGGTGTGCCACTTGGAAGATAAAGACTGGCAAATACAGACACTCCTCTTTGGGGTGACAAAATGTGGAAACAAATCATGGCTGCTTGTGAAAATGTCTGGGTCACTCATGTGGATGTCCATGGTAGAATATCACTCTTTGATAGAACTGATTATAATTAAGTTGCTGATCAAGGCTGTACTCCTCAGATCACTGCCTAGGTCAACCATGATATCATACATGGAAACACATACATCCTTAGGAAACTGAGCTATCATTGTATGATACACCTGTGACTTCTGCCAAAGTTTATACCGAGTTCCTCCCAGTGAAGGATGTCTCCTTGTGGTAGGTGTTTCCCAGTGTCTGCTCCATACTGCAGATTGAGTGTATTGGGGCTTGGACCTCAGCTCAGGGCTATAGATCATGTCTTACCACTGTTGGTACGTTCCCAAGTTACTGTTACTATTCCAGTGGCCGACTGACCCCAGTCACAATATGGTGCCCTTTGAAACTAATCTGTATCTTTTTTGCCTACTTTATTAATTATCTACAGCCTGACAATGATATTATTTTATCACAAAAGCAATTCAATAACAGGCTGATAGGGTATTCAATGGTCCTTCCATACTTCCTGTCATCTGTAGGTATATCTTTTATTATTGCACCCTGGAATATATTTCTCCAAAATTAACTCAAAATAATTTTTACTCTACCTACTTCACCCCCATACGCTCTGAAGGTCACTTGGTCACTGAATGCAAGTGCTTTCAGAGAGGAATAATCTCATCTTAGTTGCTTACTGCAATTATGATATGGATACAAATTGGAACATTATATAGGTCTGTTTAAGAAAACTTTCAGTCTCCTTTCTGACAGAGAAACCAATCACATTCTCTCCATTTTTTGTCTTAGATTTTATATTAATTAAGGTTTTTGCTGTTGCTCTTGATATTTTTGCTTTTTCCTTTGACTGGAAGTGGTCCTCTGAAAACTACCATACATGTGAGTAGGGGTTGAGAAAATTTCTGGACTGTATCAAATGGCGGAACAAATGGACACTTACATACTTGAGTTTGTAGAACACAGAACATAAAGGCAACCACAGAGTAGACACATTAATACATTAATTTCTACAAACATCAATCTTCTCCTTTTGACCTCAATATTAAATATAATTAAATAAGGTAGTCATTAAATAACTTTAACATAAATATGCCCCCTACCCCTAACATTGACCCTAAATTTTGGTCCTTTTTCTATTTGGACTAGGATTTTTCTTTTTTTAAGTTCTGTGCTAATCAACAATTTTTGTTTTTGTTTTTGTTTTTGTTTTTTTGAAAAACCTGATTTATTCTAGGCTGGATCCTTTTATTTTACTTGTTTTTATTTATTTATTTTTTATTTTTATTTTTTTTTCTTAGTTTGGCAGCTAAGATCTGGATCAAATTGCATGATTCTTAACTAGAAATGAGTTTGTAAACAGCATTGGGGTTTCATTATTTTTTGGCTTTGGTGTCCTGGTTTACACCTGTTTGGATTCATCCTGCTATATTTCCCTAACTTTATGGAAATAGATTAAACAGTACTCAAAAAGCCATTTTCTTAATTCATACATGGATTAGTAAAAAGAAAAAAAAAACCCTCACAGGTGTTTGACCCTCCTTCTTCAATTTTTCCACTTTATCTAGTGTGACTAAGAGGCTGGAGAAAGGAATATGGTTTATTGTCCCCGGAAGTGATTGGGCCTAGAACTATGAAGGAAGAGAGTAGATTTCAAGGATGTTTTATTAATAAAGCTAAACTTGTCAAAATATTTTTTTTTATATCTTGACATTTGTGCATCCCCTGTGCACTTCAGCAAAATTATGTTTGATGGTAGAGAATAAGTATGTAAGGTCACTTTCTTTATGTTCCTTAGTTCATACAGAAAACAAAGGAACATGTTTAGTTACTGGTATTTTTGTAATGCTTTATTTCAACAATGTATATGTGCTTTGAGTGTTTTTAAGTCTATATATCAAAAGTAAAAGACAGAGGAATTTATGATGTATTCTATTCAAGGATGATCTTAATAAAGTTTGAAAATTAATCTTCAGAATCTCTGTATCCTTGGGATCCCACTCTGCATAAGCACATAAATCTCTGATGAAATATAGCCTGATATAACAGGGGAAAACCCTAGTATGAATTACTTTGGAGCATTTTTCCATATTGTGTTCTCCATTCCCTTGTCATGATTTGCCTTAGTATAAGCCCTGAAAATTCGATAACTTTTTATAGCAACTATTTAAACATAATTTATGAAAATGTGCTAATGGTTTTCGTTCTCTGATAATATTACTTTTGAACAGGGTCCCTCTAGAGATATACTACATCACAACATTAAGGGCAGAGGGGAATTTACACTTCCATCTTACAGTAGCTCATGTTTCTTTACAAAATGTGTCCCATAATGAGAAGTTACTTTGTATCTAAAACTGGCTCTTTTCTAACCACATAACAAATTTCCTCCTACCATCCAATCATGCTGAGTTGAATGGCAATTATTTAGTTTTTCTGGGCCCTGGATTCATCTCTCAAGACTTTCTCATATAATGGGGCGCCTGGGTGGCGCAGTCGGTTAAGCGTCCGACTTCAGCCAGGTCACCATCTCGCGGTCCGGGAGTTCGAGCTCCGCGTCGGGCTCTGGGCTGATGGCTCAGAGCCTGGAGCCTGTTTCCGATTCTGTGTCTCCCTCTCTCTCTGCCCCTCCCCCGTTCATGCTCTGTCTCTCTCTGTCCCAAAAATAAATAAACGTTGAAAAAAAAAATTTAAAAGACTTTCTCATATATTAATACTTTCACATAAATACATACATAAAGAGACATTAATGGCTATTAAAAGCTCACCATGATGTGTGTAGTCACTGTATAAGGTTATTAAATATTACTGATACATTCCCTATGCTTTTCCTTTCATCTCTATGGCTTACTTATAATCGGAAATGTGCACCTTTTAATCCCCTTCACCTATTTCTCTCATCCCCTCAAACATCCTCCTCTGGCAACCATCAGTTCTCTGTACTTTTTTGTTCATTTGTTTTTTCGATTCTACATATAAGTCAAATAATATGATATTTGTCTCTGACTTATTTCACTTTGCTTAATTCTCTTTAGGTCTATGCATCTTGTTGCAAATAGTAGGACCTCATTTAAAAATTGCTTAATGTTTATTTTTGAGAGAGAGAGAGAGAGAGAGAAAGAGAGAGAGAGAGAGGGAGGGAGAAAGGCAGAGTACAAGCAGGGGAGGGTCAGAGAAAGAGGGAGACACAGAATCTGAAGCAGTCTCCAGGCTCTGTGCTGTCAGCAGAGAGCCCAATGCGGGGCTTGAACTCACAGACCACAAGAGCATGACCTGAGCCAAAGTCAGACACTTAACCGACTGAGCCACGCAGGCAACCCTCTATTCATTTTATATTTGGAATTTTGTTCTATTGGGTTGTGGATTTGCTATGAGAAATGTTTGATGTATTACTTCACTAATGTGATTTGACATAAGAATTCCCTTTAATTATCTACACAGACTTACAGAGAAATATGAAGAATAATTAATATAATGAGTTACACCATCACGTTTGTAGGAATTTAGGTGGAATCACAGTAATAGATGCAGTCTAGTGAATAAGAAGTATGAATTTTACAAATGCAAATTGTCTTTATAAAATTTTTAAAAACCGTCCCTTTAGATGGACTGAATTACCCTAACACTGTACTCCATACTAGCAGAAGACTTTTCCAGGAGGAGAATCCTATACATTATTTTAGCTAATCACAGAATTATGTATCCTATTGACAAGATCTGAATTAAAGAGGGACAGATCATACTTTTTATATATTTTAATTTTGACGATGATAATAGCATGATCTGTCACTCCATTTTCTATCTGAGAGCAGGAAGAGCTACTTCATAAATATTGGCAAAGTTTTAATAGTGGATTTTATGCCCAAATGAAGATTATTATGAAAAATAAATGAGAAGTTGCTTGTTCCGGTCTTGTTTATCAGAAAAGGAAGACATCAGATAGATTAGGATAAATAAATCAGTCCCATAATATTTCTTTGCCTCAGTTTTTGCATATACCTCCAATCCATACATATGATTTCAAGGTCTCAGTAAATTTATTCTTGAAACTTTACCAAACGACCTCTTTTTTTCATCTTGTAAAGGAGTACACATTTTTCCTGTTCGTCATCCTGGTTAAGTCTTTGTTTCAAATGGTAGAAGATATGTTGCAGAGGATAAACTAAACGTAAGCATAGTGACCTCTTTTTCCCTCTCAGTAATGCATTCCTTCTTAGATGTTAGGGTATGATGTCACATTTATTTATTATTCCTTGTCTCTAGATTCTCAACACTTACTCATACTTAAATATTTTACCATTCATGGACTCTCAGACATGCCCTGCTTTTCCAGCCCATTTCCACTGGTCGCCTCCAATGAGTTTGCTTTCTCTTTTGCATAGCATGATTTGCATTAACAATTTTTAAAGCATGATGACCTTTGATTTTCATTATGGTTAATTTTGCATGCGTGTGTGCGAAACAAAGCTTATTGTCTGTATTTCAAGAAGCATTTAATCCAGAGAATTTTGCAATGCGCCATTAAATATTAATAAAGTCATGTTATACACTAGGTACTTGTGCACAAAGGGTACTGCATTGGGTAATTAGAGCGAAATTCTAGTGTTGGGTACAAAATTTAAAGCCACATAGATTTTGGCATAAGATTGGCCTGGCTTTGAATATCAGGGTTGAAAATACATGTGTAATTTGAGCACTTTACCTATTATTACTGTGATACAGAGCTCAGTCATCTCAAACCTGGCCTCTTGTAGCCTCTTATACCTCTTCCTGCTTCAGTGCCTGTTTGCTTAGCTATGTTTTCAACATTACATCCAGAATGCTTCTTTAAAACAAAGATCTTTTTTTTTCTCCTCTGTAGAAAACACTCCAATGAGTATTCTGTTTACTACAGCAAGTTACAAAAATTGATAAGATTCTCTATGGTGTGCCCCCTCCACCCCACCCTAACTTTTTGGTCCTATCCCCTACTACTTTTTCCTCAGGTTTCCTCATTGTCTTCATATTTTAATGCGAAAGACACTCACAGAGCATCTCCTAGCTACACTGTCTGAATTTTAATTACTCTCAGATACTATCTATGCTATTATCCTGCTTTATTTTCTTGTAGAATTTACCATATCTATAATATTATAGATTTTACTCATTATTATTGGTTTTTTCTGCACATAGCCACTAGAATGTAAGCCAGTGGGCTTTTGCTTTGTTTTATTGCTATGTTCTTCAAGCCTTGCTTGGTTGGCATTCAAGAATAATTGTTGAATAAAAGAATGAAAAAGTACAGAGCTGCTATTTCTTACATATGTGACATCATAATCTTGTCAGTAACCTGAGCATCAGTATTTTCATCTTTGGAAAGACTACAATATTATAATAATCAAAATGTCACTGAGAAAATAAAATATAATTTACCAATGGCTTAATGTAAATAATGATTGCATTGATAGTAGTTATTACTATTACTGGTTACTGTATCACTGATATTAATTATTATAATCTAGATAAATTTAGTTACATTTTTGTTTGAACTAACTACAGTAAAGAGATGCCTTCAAAGGAAATGCAAATCTGATTTTTGATAAAAAAAACGCTTATCCTCCTATTATAAAAATCTTGGACACTGTGCAACTTTCAGATGATGGTTTTCAAACACTGCACAACAGTCAACAAAGAACTGAGATATATCACTAAGAGAAGCAAAATAAATGGCAGAAGGTGTTGGAAATCCCTTGCCTTCTACCTGGAGACAATTTCCAGACTACAGAGCTGGAAAGGGGCAAGAGACAGAGCCTAGTGGTCTTCTTGAATTGAAGAGAGAAACACCTGTGTTCCAGGAGACAGACTCAACTAGAATTTTCAGGGCAAAGTGTTAGGATTGAGGAATATGCAGATAAAGAGCTTCAGAAATCAGTAAAGTATCCTTTTGTGTCTTTGAATGCCAACCTTTATATCCACAGGGTAAAATTCCATGAATTCAGGCAAAGAACAAAAGCAGGAAAGAATAATTTCTGGAAAATCATGAATGGAGCAGTTCAGTCAAATGCTTATGAAACATTCAAGTTCATGCCAGTCAGACTGGAACAATTTTCTGACTATATAGGGCATTCACTAGACATAAAAAACATTCACTTCTTAGTAGTAGACTATGCACTTTGCTGCAGAACTGCCCTAAAGGGACACCTTCATGGCTCTGTCAGTTAACTGACTGACTCTTGGTTTCAGCTCAGGTCATGATCTCATGGTTGGGGAGTTTGAACCCCACATCGAGCTCCGTGCTAACAGCACAGAGCCTACTTGGGATTCTGTCTCCTTTTCTCTCTGCCTCTCCTCTGCTTGCACTTGTTCTCTCTCTGTCTCTCTCTCAAAAAATATATACTTAAAAAAATTGCCCTAAAATATGTATGTAAATAAGACTCAAAAGTTATAGCTTAATAAATAAATCTGTCAGAACAAAGCTAGATACTCCTTAGGTTTTTTGAAGTTTATTTTTATTTATTTTGAGGGAGAGAGAGAGAGAGAGAGAGAGAGAATCCCAAGCAGACTCTGTGCTGTCAGTGCAGAGCCCAGCACAAAAGATCAGTCCCATGAATTGTGAGATCATGACCTGAGCCAAAATCAAGAGCCAGACCCTTAACCCACTGAGCCCCAAGCATCCAAGCACTGGATTTTTTTTTAAATTCAGCTTTTGAGAAAGTTTAAGAATATTCTCTTTTTTTAAAGCTTATTTTAAACTTTGAAAGAACATGCACATGTGAATGTGCAGAGAGAGAGGAAGGGAAAATCCCAAGCTGCCTCCATGCTGACAGAGCGTGGGGCTCAACCTTAGGAAATATGAGATCATGACCTGAGCTGAAACCAACAGTCGGACACTTAACCATTTGAGCCACCCAAGCACCCCTTTAAGAATATCATCTATCAAAATTATAATCAGACAGAAAGCAGGAAAATATGATTCTAGAAGAAAAATAGATGATAGAGACATGATTCATAATCATAAATTCATAAAGATGTGCTCAAAGGTACAAAGAAAATAATAAATATGAGATAAACGAACATATAGAAAAGAACCAAATATCTAAAATAAAAATTATCTGTTAATATTAGCAGATTAGGCACATAGTTAATATCAGTGAAACTGAAGATATATAAATAGAAATTATCCAAATCATAGAAAATGATTATCTGATCTTAATGCTGAAAACATAATTAACAGCATTGGTGACCTGTGCCACATTATTAAGTGTTGTAACGCATGTGTAATTGGAATCCAGAAAGAAAGGTTGTTCTCCACTCAGGGGAAAGAAAGCATAGTTGCAAAAATAATCACCAAAAAGTTTCAAAATTAGATGAAAATTCCTTAAACCTATAATTCTAATTTGGATAGTAAATCCCAAGCTGGATAAACATTTTCAAGAAATGAACACACACACACACACACACACATCAATATATGTCATAAATGAGTTCTAGGAAACCACTGATAAAGGGTGATTTTTAATAATAGAGTTAAAGAGAAAATATAAAAAGGCACATTATGTTCAGAAAAAGATAAGGAAAATTAGAAAACTAAATATTCTTATCAAAATCAATGTTACTATATCCGGAAAACAATAGAATTGCATATTTGAAATACTTAAAGATTAAGGAAATGGTCTAAATCTATCTAGGATTCTATTGTTTAACAAACATATGGTACAACCACATTATGGAATAGTGCTCAACAATTAAAAAGGAACTGACTTTTAAAACTTGGGAACAACTTTGATGAACCTTAAGGGAATTGTGATGTGTGAAAGATAATTTCAAGTGAATACATGCTTTGTGATTTCATTTATATACTATGCATAAAATGATATTATAGAAAAGGAAAGCATATTTGTAGTTGTTAGGGATTAGAATTGGGAGTGGGTGGGGATACCTATGAAGAAAAATCATGAGGGAGGCCTTCAATGATGGTAGATTAATATCTTCATTGTGGTGGTAGTTACATGAGGCTACACATAATACAATTACAGATATTCTTTCTCTTTGTCACACACACACACATACACAGACACACACAAACACATACCAGTGACTCTATAACTAGTGAAATCTGATTATACTCTGTGGATTCCCTAGCTTTCATATTGTTCCATAGACATGCAAAATGTTAACATTGGTAGAGACTGAATGATGGGTACACATGACCTCACTTTACATTTTTTGGTTATTTCCTTTAAGTCCATAATTATTTCAAAATAAAGTTTTTATTATTTATTTTAAAAAATGTTTATTTTGAGGGAGAAAGTGAGTATGCAAGAGTGGGAGAGGAGTAGAGGGAAGGAGAGCAAGAGAGAATTGCAAGCAGGTTCCATGCTGTCAGTGCAGAGCCCAGCACAGGGCTAGATCCCATGAACCTTGAAATCATGACTTGAGTCAAAATCAAGAGTTGAACACTTAACCAACTGAGCCACCCAGGTGTCCCCAAATAAAGTTTTTAAAAACTGAGGCACATTGAAATGGAGGGGGGGAAAAGTCAACCTAGATTTTTATATGCAAATAAGATATCTTTCAAAATAATAAAGTATCATATAAAAGTTGACAGAATCCGCTTTGAACACTGATTCTGAACTACGAGAAATGTTAAAGGAATTATTTAGGTCAAATAAAAATAATATCAAATGGAATCATGGCTCCATGCAAATAAATAAAGAAAGTTCAGAGTTGGAAAATACGTGGGTAAATATATAAGACATTTTTACATTTTTAATCTCCTTTAAAGATAATTATCTACTTAAAGAAAAAATACGTGAGAGATTTATAGCATAGCTGTAAGAAAAGCATGTGCTAAAATTAACAAGGCCTATCAGGTGTGCTATTACAAATCTGTAACAATCTGTTACACAATTTTGCTAAGTCTTCTGAGTCATACCAGAGTTCCTAATTTAAGTAATTTTGCTATTGTTTATGAGTCCTGTTATCCCTACTTGCAACCCTCTTTCCATTGCTTTAATCTGCTTTGTTTGTATATTTAAAAATATACTGCTTAAATCTAGGAGACAGTATTGTCAGACTCATTCATTTTGCCCATGTAAATCAGAATGTGTGATCAGATTTGGGTCATTACTGTATCTAAGCCTCAGGTTCATTGCAGTCAGAAAGCATGATACATTGGTTTCAACTACTCTGACTTACCTTAGGAGATGCTCACCTTGATCAGGCATGCTGTGATTAGTAGTATAATAGAATTGCAAGTGACAAATTAGGTGAAATTATTTCTAGCTGTGTTTAGAGGCAGGAGGATAAGGAGTACATGCTGAGGACCTCCTGAAATAATCCCCATGGTGACATTTGTTTATAATTTATTTACTGGTAATAAGGTTTGGTGACATAAATATAAATAGAACAGCTTTCCCCCAATAAGAAAGTCTCAGGTTGTAGAAAAGGAGGGAAAACAATACAGCAAAGTTCTAACAATGAATGATTACCTTGCAATATTTTTAAGTTTTTTCTTTTTAAATTATTTATGTTTTAGTTAACATACAGTGTAATATTGGCTTCAGAAGTAGAATTCAGTCATTCATCACTTATAAACAACACCCAGTGCTCAACACAGGTGCCTCCTTAATACCCATCACCCATTTAGCCCATCTCCCACCCACCTCCCTCTATCAACCATCACCTCTATCAACCATCAGTTTGTTCTCTATTGTTAAGTGTCATGTGGTTTCCCTTTCTAAAAAGCCAAGTTTCTTATGTTTATATATTTTGTATAAATGGTATATAAATATACATATATACCTTATAATACACAAATATATCATTTGTATAAATGGTAAAGGTAACACAATGATAATTATTTAAAAAGAAAATATTAAGTTCAATATCTGCAAAACAATCAATGTGATTCATCACATCAGTAAAAGAAAGGACAAGAAACCTATGATCCTCTCAATAGAGGCTGAGAAAGCATTTGACAAAATACAGCATTCTTTCTTGATATAACCCTCAAGAAAGTAGGGATAGAAGGATGATACCTCGAGATCATAAAAGCCGTATATGAAAGACCCAATGCTAATATCATCCTCAATGGGGAAAAACTGAGAGCTTTCCCCCTAAGATCAGGAACAAGACAGGATGTCCACTCTTGCCACTGTTATTCAACATGGTATTGGAAGTCTTAGCCTCTGCAATCAGACAACACAAAGAAACAGCATCCAAATCGGCCAGGAGATCAAACTTTCACTCTTTGCAGATGATATGATACTCTACATGGAAAATCTAAAAGATTCCCCCAAAAAACTGCTAGAACCGATTCATGAATTCAGCAAAGTTGCAGGATATAAAATCAATGCACAGAAATCGGTTGCATTCCTATACACCAACAATGAAGCAACAGAAAGAGAAATCAAGGAATTAATCCAATTTACAATTGCACAAAAAACCAAAAATACCTAGGAATAAATCTAACCAAAGAGGTGAAAAATCTGTACACTGAAAACTATAGAAAGGCCATGAAAAAAAATTGAAGAAGACACAAAAAAATGGAAAATGATTCCATGCTCCTGGATAGAAAGAAAAAATATTGTTAAATGTCGATACTACCCAAAACAATCTATATATTCAATGCAATCCCTATCAAAATAACACCAGCACTCTTCACAGAGCTGGAACAAATAATCCTAAAATTTGTATGGAACCAGAAAAGACCCCAAATAGCCAAAGCAACCTTGCAAAAGGATACCAAAGCAGGAGGCATCACAATCCCAGACTTCAAGCTATACTACAAAGCTGTAATCATCGAGACAGTATGGTACTGGCATAAGAACAGACACTCAGATCAATGGAACAGAATAGAGAGCCCAGAAATGGACCCACAAACATATGACCAACTAATCTTTGACAAAGCAGGAAAGAATATCCAATGGAATAAAGACAGTCTCTTCAGCAAGTGGTGCTGGGAAAACTGGACAGTGACATGCAGAAGAATGAACCTGGACCACTTTCTTATGCCATACACAAAAATAAACTCAAAATGGATGAAAAACCTAACTGTAAGACAGGAAGCCATCAAAATCCTCAAGGAAAAAGCAGGCAAAAACCTCTTTGACCTTGGCCGCCACAACTTCTTACTCAACACGTCTCTGGAAGCAAGGGAAACAAAAGCAAAAATGAACTAGTGGGACCTCATCAAAACAAAAAGCTTCTGCACAGCGAAGGAAACAATCAGCAAAACTAAAAGGCAACTGACAATGGGAGAAGATATTTGCAAACGACATATCAGATAAAGGGTTGGTATCCAAAATCTATAAAGAACTTCTCAAACTCAACACCCAACAAACAAATAATCCAGTGAAGAAATGGGCAAAAGACACGAATAGACACTTCTCCAAAGAAGACATCCAGATGGCCAATTGACACATGAAAAATGCTCAACGTCACTCATCATCAGGGAATTACAAATCAAAACCACAATGAGATACCACCTCACACCTGTCAGAATGGCTAACATTAACAACTCAGGTAACAACAGATGTTGACAAGGATGTGGAGAAAGAGGATCTCTTGCATTGTTGGTGGGAATGCAAGCTGGTACAGCCGCTCTGGAAAACAGTATGGAGGTTCCTCAAAAAGTTAAAAATAGAGCTACCCTAGACTCAGCAATTGCATTACTAGGCATTTATCCAAGGGATACAGGTATGCTGGTTTGAGGGGGCACATGCACCCCAATGTTTATAGTAGCACTATTAACAATACCCAAAGTATGGGAAGAGCCCAAATGTCCATCGATGGATGAGTGGATAAAGAAGATGTGGTATATATACACAATGGAGTATTACTCGGCAATCAAAAAGAATGAAATCTTGCCATTTGCAACTATGTGGATGGAACTAGAGGGTATTATGCTAAGCGTAATTAGAGAAAGACAAACATCATATGATTTCACTCATATGAGGACTTTAAGACACAGAACAGATGAACATAAGGGAAGGGAACCAAACAATATATAAAAACGGAGTGGGACAAAACAGAAGTGACTCTTAAATATGGAGAACAGAGGGTTGCTGGAGGGGTTGTGGGAGGGGGGGTGGTCTAAATGGGTAAGGGGCATTAAAGAATCAACTCCTGAAATCATTGTTGCACTATATGCTAAGTTGGATGTAAATTAAAAAAATTAAATAAAAATAAAAATAAAATATTAAGCTGTATGCTCAGTTTTCTTCCTCTCTACTTTCAACTTTTTTTTTCTTTATTCTTTTCAATCTTAATTTTGTGTGTGTGTGTGTGTCTTTTGGCAATTGGGAGAAACCAAAAAACACTGGTTTACTTCAGACAATGAAAAGTTGAATTAATGAGAAGGGTTGAGGCTGGGGTTTGAGGGAGGTGATGGATAATAAAGAGATAACTCTTCCGTACACCAGAATGTTTTAAAAAAAGAATTTTAGAGAAAAAGGAGTGATTTGGGAGATTGTCAGAAAAAGTAGAATTTTGAGGACAGATAAAAACACTTTTTGGCAACATTTGCTGTTCATTATTCTCTATAAATTTCCCCAAATCCTCAGAAGACTCAGTTTAATGTTAACAGTGTTTACTTTCACAATGCTTATCATTTTTTCAGGTTTAATTTATACCCACTAAAATCCATATAGTTTAAAAATATAGTTCTCTAAGTTTTGACAAATGTAAAACCCATGGGATGACAATCAAAATCAAGATACAGGATATTCCCATCAATCATTTAAAAATATTTTCAAGTTACTTTACAATAAGTCCTATACCCTGATAAACCCCACAGCCCTGTCGCAATACCTACCAACCATAGTAACATTTCATCTATTTTATTTTGATTAAGTTTTGCTCTGTTCCTTTTTGCCTGACTTCTTTTGCCCATATTAATGGTATTGAGGTTCATAGAAGATGTTATAGGCTATCATTAGTCCATTAATTTTTAATTGTTAACCGTCTTCATTGTATGTTTATACTATTTCTTTTTCCATTTCTCTCGTACATGTTGTGGCGTTTTCTCCCTGGTTTTGGTAATTATAATTTCTAAACTTAAGCAACATCTGTATAAAAATAATTTTACAATTAACAACATATGTACAGACTTGTTACACCATCAGTTTAGATTAATAAATAGCGATGCTATCGTTAGAATAAGTTATCTTTAAATACATGAATTAGAAATATTCAACTTTAATTGAAATGCTGTATGTGTCAATAGTATGCCCTTGAACTGTACAAGAAGCAGAGTTTTCAGTTTTACATAAACCATTGAGGGAGTATGAAAGAAGTCAATAGACTTCTTGAACAAGGAAATTCTCATCAGTATTCCATTTTGCAGACACGTTTCTTGAACACAGAGAAGATTCTGATGTGACTGTTAATCATTAACATTTTTTGTTTTAGCGTAAGGTCCAGTGATTCTTCACACTGAATTTTATGAGTTGAATGACAATTGACACAATTGACTTCTTTGTATTAAAAGGGTTATCAATAAAAATAACATTGCTCCAGGGGCACTTGGGTGGCTTCTAGTTGAGTGTCTGACTCTTGATTTCCGCTCAAGTCATGACCTCAAGGCAGGTTTTGGGCTGACAGCAAGAAGCCTGCTCGGGATTCTTTCTCTCTGCATCTCTGCCCTTCCCCTGGTCATTCACTCATGCATGCTTTCTCTCTTTCAAAATAAATAAACATGAAAAAATAATGTTGCAATATTTTCTAAGAAAATGTATAAATGCAGCACTTTTGCTTACTATTGCATTGAACCTCCAGAACTGTTTTGACTCAAAACCACAGTAGGTAATTTAGGTTTTACATTGGTCATGACATGCAGTCTATACAAGTTTTGAAACTGAATCAATCATTCAGTAGCCCAAACAGACCACGAAGGTAGCCGAACTGAATAGTTAGCAGAGTCACAGCTCATTTGTATGTGTGCAGATCAAGCAAATGCTAAGAGAATAAAAATCTCACTGCAAGTGTATGTGCTCTTTAGGAAATGTGAATTGGTCTTGGTCTCTGTGTCAGTTTAGTTGTAAGTGATTTGGAAGGTTCAAAGGCTGGAATGTACCTATTTATTTTGTACCATTAGGACCTAAGACGTGAGATAAATTTCCCAGTCTGTTGCTGATACATTACTACTGTACTCTGATAGAGAGCCATGCAATGGATATGGTTACTGAAAATCTAAATGAGGAAAAGAGTGATTCTTTTCTGCATATTTCACCTCAACAAGTTAGAAATACACAATATACTCCATGTAAACTGTGTTTCCTAAACTTTCATAGGTACCTCACTAATTTATTTTTTTAAGGTTTTATTTTAATTCCAGTGAGTTAACATAGTGTTATATTAGTTTCAGGTGTACAATATAATGATTCAACGATTTCATACATTACCCAGTGTTCATCATAACAATTGCACTCCTTAATCCTCATCACGTATTTAATCCATCCACCCATACTCCTACCCTGTATGGGTATGCTGACCATCAGTTTGTTCTCTATAGTTAAGATTCTGGTTCTTGATTTCTCTCTCTCTCTCTCTCTCTCTCTCTCTGTTTCCCTTTGTTCATTTGTTTCTTAAATTCCATATATGACAGAAGTCATATGGTATCTATCTCTGACATATTTTTCTTAGCTTAATACTCTCTAGCTCCATCCATGTTGTTGCAAATGGTAACATTACATTTTTTTTGATGGCTGAATAATAATTCAGTGTGTGTGTGTGTGTGTGTGTGTGTGTGTGTGTGTGTGTAACATCTTTACCTATCATCAATCGATGGACACTTGGGCTGCTTGCATATCTTGGCAATTGTAAGTAATGCTCTCATAAACATAGTGGTTCATGTATCCCTTTGAATTAGTGTTTTGTATTCTTTAAGAATATACCCAGTACTGTGATTACTAGATTATAGGGTATTTCTGTCTTTAATGATGAACTTCCATAACGTGTTCCAGAGTGGTTGCACCAGTTTTCATGCCTACAAAATGCTATATGCATTTCTAGCGAATAGCATTTGCTTGATTGCTATGGCACTTGGATTGCTATGATTGATCAAATCACATTCCTAATCCCCTGTATTTTTTTTTTTAATTTTTTTTTTCAACGTTTATTTATTTTTGGGACAGAGAGAGACAGAGCATGAACGGGGGAGGGGCAGAGAGAGAGGGAGACACAGAATCGGAAACAGGCTCCAGGCTCCGAGCCATCAGCCCAGAGCCCGACGCGGGGCTCGAACTCACGGACCGCGAGATGGTGACCTGGCTGAAGTCGGACGCTTAACCGACTGCGCCACCCAGGCGCCCCTCCCCTGTACTTTTAAGACAAAGTCATAATCCACTGAATCAGACCTATACAATCCATCAAAATCTGACTCTGGATAACTATCCCATCATTATCTTTAGTCAATTTTGGCTCTAGCCTTAGTACATCATTCTCACAATGAGGTTTTTCACATTATGTGGCTTAGCATTCTCGGCTCTTTTAGAACTTGCAAGGACCTCCTTGAATGGTAGGGTGGTGGTGGATGAAGTGATAAATACATGAGATCAGCCTTCCACTGACACCAATCCTGAGAGCCTGTTTTTTGTTTGTTTGTTGGTTGGTTGGTTTGTTTTGTTTTTTTTTAAACCCTCTCCTACTTTTGCCTTTTTTCTTTTGCTGCCTTAGATTTTATTCTGGACCTTCTGTGGGTAAAGAGAGATTCTGTTTCCAAAATTTAGATTGAAATTATCATTCATGAATTTTCCCCTATTTATTCACATCATCTTATATGCTTCTTCTATAGTTTTCAGTCTCTTTTATTTGAGAGAGCATGGGTTTATCTTGAAGACACATAACTTGTGTTCAGATGATTTAAAACTAACATATGCCAGAATGGGTTTCTAAGCAGTTTGTTCATTCCACAGATATTTATTTGATGATAAGTAGGTGCAGGCACACTTGTAGGTGTCATGTGTACATCAGTGAATTAAAGAGTTCTGCCCTGGATACGTTATAGTCTAGCAGAGGGAATATGAATACTTCAACATGAGCAAAATAAGTAAATAATAAAGTGTATTAAAAGGAGAAAGTGCCATGAATTTAAAAAAAATGGTCAAGTAGGGTAAAAAGGGAATGGAGAATATTGCTAGGGATTGAGGGCAAGTTACAGTCTTATGTAAGATAGATGGGAACAGACCTCATTTTGATGATGACAAATAAGCAAAGACTTGAGAATGGTGAGAAAGCTAGCCAGGTGGCTAATATGAGGGAGGAACATTCCAGGCAAAAAGAACAGAGGATTTGCCAAGAGTGGGTCCAATGAGAAGAGTAAGTTTCCTGGAGGAGGTCACTTATCCATCCAATGAAATGAAACTTCGTGATATTTTTCTGTTTGTTATCTCTAGTTACATAATCATAAATATTAGTGATAAAAGGGAATCCTAACTACTTAAGTTACAGGAAGGAAATCAGTCCATGAGGTTAAGTGACACCTAGTGGCAGAAGCAGGACTGACTTCAGTTGCTCACTCCAGAGTAATGTGTTGCTCTAAGGCTTATAAAGTGGTTGAAATAGATTTTTTCTTTCTTTCTTTTCTTTTCTTTTTTTTTTTTTTGTGGGGGGTGAGGGAGGGGTGACAACTTTTAATAGACTTACACAAATTTAAGTTAACTGCTTTCACTTGAAGGGTTACCTGAAATTCTTATATTTAATGCCGTATCTACTTAATGTTAAACTGTTATTTTGTTTGTGATAGAGAGCTGTTGGATATATGGAGTCCATTATGGACCTTAGTCCACTGGCACCTATATAAAGTTCAGTGCACTGGAGGAACTACATTAAGGCAATATCTGCTCTGTCTTTAAATTCTCTAATATGCCTCACTCAGGAGTAACAGTTTATTTTGTAATGCAATCTCATGTAAAACATTTGATTTCCAGCTGACTTTTTTCCTTAAATATAGAAATGGGGCCAGTTTGAAAATACAAGGCATGAGTAGTGCTACTAGTCTCTGGTTTGCTTATTTAAGGAGGAAAATATACATTTACAGAACTAACTTTCACCATTGCATAGAAGAGTCTACACATGTGTTAGCTTCATTGAATATTTTCATTGTCAACACAGTGACTGTAGCAACAAAGAAGAACACTTACAAATCCAGGTAGGAGCTAATGTACATAATTGGTTGCAATATATTAAGCATCATGTAGATGTAGAAAGTGAGTTCAAAAGTATATATAATGCTCTGTGTTTATAAGAACATAGGTGCTGCCATAAAACAGATACAAATAATGTGCAAAAGCCAAATGTAAGGCATTTATATTTTTATAGTGATTAGCCATATGTTTCTGATTTGATAACGTATGCTATCCTAAAGTGAGTATTTTATTTTATTTTTATGTTTTAAATATTTGTTTATTTTTGAGAGGGGGAGAGAGACAAAGCACGAGCAGGGGAGGGTCAGAAAGAGAGGGAGATACAGAACCGGAAGCAGGCTCCAGTCTCTGAGCTGTCAGCACAGACACTGATGTGGGGCTTGAACTCAAGAATGGTGAGATCATGACCTAAGCCAAAGTCAGACACTCAAGCAACTGAGCCACCCAGGCGCCCCTAAAGTGAATATTTTAAAGTAAATAACACAGGATACAACAATGCAGGATACAACAGATTCAAAGGGGCATATGTACTCCAATGTTTATAGCAGCATTGTCAATAATAGCCAAACTATGAAAAGAGCCCAAATGTCTATATGTCTATTGATGGATGAATGCGTAAAGAAGATGTGTATACACACACACATACACACACACACACACACACACACACACACACACTGGAATGTTAGTCATCAAAAGAATGAAATCTTGCCATTTGCAAGAGGGGGCTACAGTGTATTATTATGCTAAGCAAAATAAGTTGATGAAAGGAAGACAAGTACCATATGATTTCACTCATATGTGGAATTTAAGAAACAGACAACCTTTGGGAAGAAAAAAAGAAGGAAGCAAACATAAGAGACTTTTAACTATAGACAACAAACTGAGGGTTGATGGAGGGAGGTGGTTGGGGGATGGGCTAAATAGGTGATGGACATTGAGGAGGACACTTGTGATGAGCACTGAGTATTATATGTAAGTGATGAATCAATCTATTCCTGAAGTCAATGTTAAACTGTATGTTAAGGGCTAGAATTTAAGTGAAATTTAAAACAGAAAAAAAATTAAACTGAAAAATCAAGTTAAAAAAGTAAATAGTATATACTAATGTCCAGTAGAAAGCCAAAATTTTAATCTCTGAGAAATGAAAACAGGTAAAAGATATAACTATTGCAAGGAGGTAAAATTCTTAGGATGCATATTTTTTGTGGATTGTAAAAGAGTATTAAACATTATCAGAATCATAGGAAAACTCAATACCCCATTAAACAAGTTTAATAAGCCTGAGCTTTTGGAAAGAGTATCTGTAAGGCCAACTGATAGGTCTACCTACCCTCTCCTTACCCTGCACAGCTCTCAGATGAAGTTGAAAAAAACTCTAGGAAATATACCAGAGTGACAGTGGTTTAAAAACTTCTAAGAGGTGAGGCACCTCAGTGGCTCAGTTGGTTAAGTGTCAGACTCTTGGTTTTGGCTCAGGTCATGATCTCACAGTTTGTGATATTGAGACCCTCAAGGGGCTCTGTGCTGACAATGCAGATCCTGCCTGAGATTCTGTCTCTCCCTCTTTCTCTGCCTCTCCCCTGCTTGTTCTCTCTCTCTCTCTCTCTCTCTCAAAATAAATAAAAAATAAAAAAAAATTTAAAAATACAATAAAAACTTCTAACAGGTAAAATTATTTTTTAAATTATGCAATACTATATAAATAGTCTATCAACTATCCAATAGTATGACTGAAAAAGAGTTAAGCATATACAACAGAATTGCTTGGGGTTAAATATAAGCTCACTGTATTTATTTAGAATCACTCTGTCAGGGGTGCCTGGGTGGCTCAGTCGGTTAGGCATCCGACTTCAGCTCAGGTCATGATCTCACCGTTTGTGGGTTTGAGTCCCAAGTTAGGGTCTGTGCTGACAGCTCAGAGCCTGGAGCCTGCTTCAGATTCTGTGTCTCCCTCCCTCTCTCCCTGTCTCTCTCTCTCTCTCTCTCTCTCTCTCTCTCTCTCTCTCTCTCTCTGCCCCACTCATGCTCAGTCTCTCAGTCCCTCTCTTTCTCTCAAGTAAACATTAAAAAAAAAACTTTAATAAAAAAGAAGTCACTCTGTCATAGAAAAGTGAATTTAGGAGCTATCCTGTTAATTAAATAGATGCAGGCAATAGATACTTAATCCTTTTTAGTAATGCAGTACTTGGCCCTGTAGATAAAAATGAGGAATACCTATTGTCTTTGCTCTCTAGAAATGTAATAAAATGTAGTGCAAGTCCTACATCTAAAGTAATCAATATAATGCACTTCAAGTATTTTCGAGGGTATTTATACCAAAATCTTAGAAGAGTGCATTCAATTTAACAGTCTGCAAATGTTTTATGATTATAAGAACACCAAACATAAAGGTTTTAGTGATTGAAACTTTTCCTTCCCTCTCTACTTCTGACTCTACTACTCTCTAGTAGGAAAGCCTACATGCAATATGTGAGAAAAGCCACAAATTAAGGGCGAAGGAGACAGTTCCAGCATGTATTTGTAATGAGTAAAAAAGGAGTCCCCTGTGGCCCAAATAAGAAGACATGAAGGGCATTTACTAAGGCTCTGGGATATTCAATCATTTTAAGGAAAAGAACTCATTTACTGAATCTTTTTCTCAGGTAGAATTTGTCATCCCTTTTCTCTGATGATAGAAGATGTTCTATAAATAGTTTTAAGGTGGCATCAGTTACTCCTTCGAAGTTTTTTAATACAAGGAAAATGGTCTTTTGAGAGGACAAGATATGTCTTCATGGTCATTTTAAACAGTATGTTTTTATTTTTACTTGACATTATAACAAATATTTTCTAAATAACTCTGTACTACTACAGATTCAAAAGTTTCCTACATACTCACTTATTAGGATGACTGAATATATTTTCATTCAAAATGTCAATCTATCAATTTAAGTTCCAATGTGAAGATCTTCAACAAACGTGAAAATTCCTGAGCTGTCAACTATTATGCACTTGTATTTTTTTATTATTGAAATATAATTGGCATACAATGTTTTATTAGTTTTAGGCAGGCAGTATATTGGTTCAACAATTCTATGTATTACTCAGTGCTCACCATGATAATTATAGTCACCATACATATGTCACCATACGGAGTTATTATGTTCCTGATTATTTTTCCTATGGTGGTTTCCAGAGGGGAGACGAATGGGGGTGGGGAGTGAATGAAATAGATAAAGGAAATAAAAAGCTACAAACCTGCACCTAAATAAGTCTTAGAGATGAATAATAGCACATGTTGTTTTGATTTATATTATTGCCATTGGGTTTTCTAATTCTCAGTAATATTTTCTAGTACTGAGTTATGAATACAGTCTCATCTGTGATTTTACTTTTGGACTGAACAGGTTCCAGTCAAAAATCAGTAATGTATAAAACATGTACATTTTCAATATTTCCCCAAAGTATTACAATTATAGGAAGTTAAAGTTTACTATGATTCTTAGGCATTTATTCTTTCATGTAAATTATGTCACTGTTTGCTTTATTTCTTTTCTAAATCCATGTTTCAATATTGCCATTGCTTAATCCTTAGTTAGGATTCTTTGGTTATAATAAAAAAAAATAGAGAAACAAATCAAACTCCCTTAAGCAAAAACATAATTTAGCCCTCACTTGGGAGGGATAAAAATAATGTGCTTTCAAGCGAAATTGAATGCAGGAACTTAGAGAAAACATCAAAATCCATTATTTCTCTTTTTTTCTCTCCTCTGCTTCTCAATGTGGGGAGAGAAATGTAGTTGACAACTCTTTATTCTCATTCAACTAGCTCTGTTACCAAATCTGCCTTTTCCTTCACCTCCTAACATAAAAAAAAAAACCAAAAAACAAAAAACACACCAAAACAAACAAACAAAAAAACCGTATCTTGGGAAGGATAAAGATATGTCTTAATTTAACATATTAAAATACTATTAGACAATATTCAATAATATTTAGACACTACTAAGGCACTATTAGTAATGAAATGTGGTAGTAAAACTATAATGTCCTGGAACATGTCAGATTTATGGCCAGTGATGAAGGATACTAGGAAAGTAGCCACCCCCATATCCCATTCTCATGATTGGGTGGTGAAGGAGAAGTTCCTGGACAGATGAATGTGACGTTAAAGTATAAATCTCCAAAAGTTAGAAGCATGACTCTGATAAAACATGTGTCAACTATTTATTAACTAACTCGCTGAGTAAACTAGTATATGGTAAAGCTGGTTCAGATATTAATGAAGAGCTGAGATACATACAACTACATTAAAATGGCACAACATAGAGAATATAGTCAGTGATACTGGAATAGCATTGTACGGTGACAGAGGGTAGCTGCCCTTGTGGGGAGCACAACATAATGTATAAAGAAGTTGAACCACTAGGTTCAACTGAAAATGATGTTAACCATGTGTATGCAAGTGAAAAAACGACACACAAATATATATATATTTTTTATTTTTAATGTTTATTTATTTTTGGAGAGACAGAAAGTGTGAGCAGGGGAGGGACAGAGAGAGAGGGAGACACAGAATCCGAAGCAGGCTCCAGGCTCTGAGCTGACAGCATAGACCCTCAATGCGGGGCTCCAACCTATAAACCATAAGATTGTGACCTGAGCCAAAGTTGCATGCTTAACCCACTGAGCCACAAGGTGCCCCCACAAATATTTTTAAATAAAGAAACTTACAGTTAATGTCTTATAGTGTTATACATCATAACCTTTATGGGTATCATTCTACTAGACAAGAGTCATTTACATTATTATGGGCATGAATCAGTTGCTTTGCTACAAGTAAATACCAGTGAATGAAAATCAAACAAAAGATACACACTCCTAGAGAATGAGATAATCCTCATTTGGTCCTGCTGGATAACATCCAGCAGAAACTGAAAGAACAATCCACGGTCCCTTTGGCCTATTTCCAATTTTGGGTTTTTTTCCCCTTAATTATTTGCAAAACACATAATTTGAGTCAGGGTGTCTTGTTTATAAACTTATTACTTAGACCAGGCATTATATCTCTCTGAATCCTGGTTCTCTACATCTAAAAATCTGTTTACCGAAATTTGAATGTATTACGTTTCTTAGGAAGAACAATTTTGTTTTCACCTCTGATATATATAAACTGATATATTGTCATTAAAAAAAAAAACAACTTAGTGTACTCCTATATGCCAGCTTTACTCAGGCCTAAATAACAGGTGCATTTTGATAACTGTTACATTTCAGATTATACTACATTGGAAATCAAAGGTCATTAAAATATGGGAACTGCTGTAAATGATGAGATCAGTTAAAAGAGAAATGTGTAAATGAGTATGTTACAGAATTGTAAGTGCTATAAATCTATGTCAAATATTTTCAAGCGGCATTGAAGTTTAAAATTGGACATGATTAATCCTATATCAGTGTTTCAAGGGGAGGGAGAGGTGCTTCACAGGGATTGACCCTTAAACTCTGGCACATAGACATATGTGGTAATAAGTGTGGACAACCATTAGCTCCGATTATGTTTTTCTTACCGGATGGTATATTTTATGAGAGCAAGCTATCATGTGTCTTTTTTTTTCCAGTGCTGCATTCTCAGTACTGTTAGGATAGCAAGCGGGTGCTCAATATTTGTTCAATGAATAGCAAAAAGACCAACGTAATCAGCAATACTCATTTTATACCTTAGTGCTCCATAACATTTCTTGATTCAAACTGAAAACCAAACTGAAAAACTTTACTACATTACAGTAATGGATATATTTCCTAAAAAAGGGTAGAACAGGGCCACGGGGTGACTCAATCACTTGAGCCTCTGACATCAGCTCAGGTCATGATCTCACACTTTGTGAGTTTGAGCCCTACATCAGGCCTGCTGCTGTCAGCGTAGAGCCTGCTTCAGATCTTTTATTCCTCTCTCTCTTTGTCCCTCCCTGACTTGCTCTCTCTCTCAAAAATAAATAAAACATTAGAAAAAATAAGGTGAGAATGTCCCAAAGAGTTTACATTTTTATAGTTAAAAATAATAGGGTATTCAGTATAACATGATTCTTAGTCTATATTCAAAGTTGCATATGTTACAATATTAACAACATATTTTAAGAACAATATTTAGAATGGCATATTTGTTCCATTTACTTCCACAAACAGTGAATCATTTTTTCCCACATTTTTCATCACCAGGATAACAAATAGCCCTCAACTGCTCATCAACATTCCTTAGCCAGACTTGTTAACGAGTGGAAACTTAAAAAAAAATTTTTTTATTATGGGATGTTTTCTCCAATCTCATGTATTGATTTGAGGAAAATAAAACTCACTTGGAAATGATGTTTTTCAGCTGGGAACATCTTTCAGTACAGTTCTTTGCCCTTCCCTGTTAGATCTCATTTTATCCCCATGTCCTTAAACACTTCAATAGCTTTTTGCTCTTTCCATTCATAAGCATGCCACTGGCGTACCCAAGTTCCTTCTCATCTCAGTTTTGATGTTTCTATACAATTTTATGCCTCATCTTTTTCAGCAAACATAGGGAATATTTTCAAGTAAGTTTGTTTATTAATATCTTCAACTTAAAATTGGCAAAATATATTGTAGAGTAAGAGATATTCTACTTACACCAACAATTCATTTTATTGGATAGTCATTAGTTTTAAGCACTGTAATTATTTTGTCTTTTTTGGAAAATGATTTCAGCTTTGGCATCTGGGTAAAAATCTTCTACTTTTGCCTACATCTTCCTTAAGTTTATTAAGTAGAGGGATATAGGTTTTTTAAGAAATACTTCCTCACAATCGTTTCTCTAAGTTGTTTGAGATTATTATTACAGCTTAAAGTTCATGATTGCCTGTAACTTACCAGCATTCTAATAAAATACAGTGAAAGAAATATAAATTGGTATGACATTTAAAGCTCAAAACATTGTGTTTGTTGGTGACCTTTTAGCTTTCTTTTTATTTTTGTTTTCATTTTTGTTTCAAGTTTGTATTTAAATTCTAGTTAGTTAGCATACGTGTAATAGTAGTTTCAGGAGTAGAATATAGTAGCTCATCCCTTACATATAACACCCAGGGCTCATCACAAGTGTCTCCTAATTTCCATCACCCATTTAATCCATTCCCCCCCACCTCCCCTCCAGCAACCCTCAGTTTGTTCTCTATAGTTAAGAGTTTGTTTTATGTTTTGCCTCTCTCTCTCTCTCTCTTTATGTCACCTATGTTCACCTGTTTTGTTTCTTAAATTCCACATGTAAGTGAAATCCTGTAGTTTTGCTCTCAAATGGACTTAAGTATCCTTAGATCTGAGTTTACTTATTTTCTGTTTCTAGTACTGTAATATTTTTGCCACTGCCAAATAAAACCCAAATTATTTTATTTTGAGAGAGAGAGGGTGAGCATGCATGTGTGCACACACAAGAGGAGAAGAGGCGGAGAGAAGGAGAGACAGAATCCCAGGTAGAATCAGCACCAGTAGCACAGAGCCCTGTGTGGGCCTTGAACTCACAAGCCACGAGATCATGACCTGAGCAGAGATCAAGAGTCCGATGCTTAACCAACTACAGCACCCAGGCGCCCCAAATCCAAAATTATTTTTATTTTTTAAAATTATTTTGTGTGCAATGTCATATTCAAAACCAGGAAAGTATCTTAAGGGAATTATCAAACTTCACCTTGTGTTTTTTGTACATAATAGAAATAGATGTGCTATCATTTACCTTTCATAAAATCAGTATAATCTTCTTTGGACTTTGCTCTATGAAATATTAATGAATTTGGCAATAGAGATATATTATTCTTTTTCAATACTGAGTAAATGAAAACAATACCTATGAAAATAATCCAGGCATTTTATATATCAAAATGTCTTTGGCTATCAACAAGAAAAAAAAGAGAAAATATATATAATCTTTATTTATAGGTATGGTGTTTCCCTTATGCCAAGTAATAAGTAGCTTTGGAAAAATCAATGTTACAATGTTAGAATAGGACTGTTTTACAGCTTTCATCCAGAAGTTTTATGTTTTTAATTTATAGCTTAATTACTATGGGTAACTGCCACCATTTGAGTACAGCTTCCAAAGGGAACTTGATAAGTACGAAAGTATTACTATCCTATGGAGAAACTGGGATAAATGGATAGTTGGATTAAAGGTCGGCTCTTGGTAAATGCCTTCATAACAGGGTCTGTGCTCACATAAACTCTTTTAATCCCCTGAAAACTTCTTGATGTCACTTTTATTTCTCAACTTAGAAATAGGATACTCATAAGCTGTATCTAAACTTCAAAATTACAAAATCTACAAGTGATAGTATTAGAATTTGAATATGGACACTTTGTGGAGGGTTTTTTGACAGTTTTTTTTTCCACTTTTAAATTTCTTTTAAAATCCAGTTATAGTTAACATACAATGCTATATTAGTTTCATATGTACAATATTCAACAATTCTGTATATTAATAATTGCTCATCAAGATAAGTATACACTTAATTACCTATTAACCCATCCCCTCACTCACCTCCCTTCTGGTAACAATTAGTTTGTTCTCTGCATTTCAGTCTGTTTTTTGGTTTGTCTCTCTTTTAATTCTTTATTTATTTTGTTTCTTGCATTCCACATGTGAGTGAAATCCCATGGTATTTGTCTTTTTCTGATTGACTTATTTCACTTAGCATTATACTCTGTAGATCATCTATGTTGTTGCAAATGTCAAGACTTCATTCTTTTTTATGGCCAAATAATATGCCATTGTGATATAGATCACCTCTTTTTTAAATCCATTGATCTATGGATGAACACTTGGGCTGCTTCCATCTCTTGGCTATTGTAAATAATGCTGCAATAAGAATAAGGGTGCATATATCTTTTCAAATTAGTGTTTTCATATTATTTGAGTAAATACCCAGAAGTGGAATTACTGAATCATAAGGTGATTGCATTTGTAATTTTTTGAGGATCGTCCATACTGTTTTCCACAGTGGCTGCACCAGTTTGCATTCCCACCAACTGTGCATGGTGCTTTTTATCCTCCTCATCTTGGCCAACACTTGTAGTGTCTTGTGTTTTGATTTTAGCTATTCTGACAGATGTGAGGTGATATCTCATTGTGGATTTGATTTGCATTTTCCTAATCATGAGTAATATTGAGCACCTTTTTATGTGTCTGTTGGCCATCTAGATGTCTTCTTTGGAGAAATACTTGTTCGTGTCATCTGCCCATTTGTAATTGGATTTATTGTTTTTTGGGGTGTTGAGTTGAGCCTTCCTTTCTTTTCTGTTTCTTGGAATAGTTTGAGAATACTGAGTATTAGCTCTTCTTTATGTGTTTGGTAGAATTCACCTATGAAGGCTCTCTGGTTCTGGACTTTCGTTTCATAGGAGCTTTTTGATTACTGAATCAGTTTCATTTGGTAATTGGTCTGTTCAAGTTTTCTGTTTTCTTCTTGCTTCAGTTTCAGGACGTTATATGTTTCTAGCAATTTATCCATTTTTTTCTAGGTTGTCCAATTGGTTGGTGTATAATTTTTCATAATATTCTGTCATAATATTTTGTATTTCTGTGGTGTTAGTTGTTACTTCTCTTTGATTTCTGATTTTGCTTGAGTCCTCATTTTAATTTTTGTAAGTCTGGCTAAAGTTTTATCAATATTATTGATCTTTTCGAGGAACCGTTCCGGTTTCATTAGTCTGTTCTATTTTTTAGTACCTATTTCATTTATTTGTGCTCTAATCTTTATTATTCCCTTCCTTCTACTGGTTTTGGCTTTCATTTGTTCTTTTTCTAGCTCCCTTAAGTGTAAAGTTAAGTTGTTTTTTTGAGATTTTTCTTGATAATCGACTTAGGTCTGTATTCTCTCTTAAAACCATTTTTACTGCATCTTAAAGATTTTGGACCAATGTGTTTTCATTCTAATTTGTCTCCATTTATATTTTGATTTCCTTTTTGATTTCTTGGATGACACATTCATTGTTTAATAGCAGATTATTTGCCCTACTGTGTGTTTGTGTTCTTTCCAGATTTGGGGGAGCGTTGATTTCTAGTTTGATAGCACTGTGGTCAGAAAAGATGCATGGTATGACTTCTATCTTTCTGAATTTGTTGAGACTTGTTTTGTGGCCCCAAATGTGATCAGTTCCAGAGAGTGTTCCATGTACACTTGAAAATAATGTATATTCTGATGTTTTAGAATGGAATAATTTGAATATATCTGTTAGATCCATCTGGTCCATTGTGTCTGTCATTGAAAACCACTGTTTCCTTGTTGTCTTTTTGTTTGGATAATATAGCCATCCATGTTAATGGGAGATTAAAGGCCCCTACTATTATTGTATTACTATCAGTTACTTCCTTTATGTTTGTTACTCTTTGCTTTGTGTATTTGGGTGCTTTCCTGTGGGGTGCATAAATATTTACAATTGTTATATCTTCTTGTAGAACTGTTCCCTTTATAATTGTATAATGGCATTCTTTGTCTCTTGTTACAGTCTTTGTTTTAATGTCTACTTTGTTCAATATGAGTATTGCTATCCCTGCTTTCTTTTCACAGTCATATGCATGATAAATGCTTCTCCATCCCTTCACTTTCAAGCTGCATGTGGTTTTAGGTCTTAAATGAGTCTTTTGTAGGCACCATATAGTTGGGTCTTGCTTTTTTATCCATTCTATCATCTTCTGTCTTTTTTATTAGAATGTTGAGCCCATTAGCTGAATATGGACACTTTGACATTTATAATCCATATCCCTTTATTTTTTTTATTGACAGTTATCAAACCATCTTTCTTATTTCCATATATCACCCATATGCTGTTCTTTTACTTTCAGGACTGAAGGTGTAATGATGATCGTGTTTTCTCTTCCAGCAATATTTTAATTTAAAGGTAAAACCTTATACTCATTTTATCAACTGGTAAATGAAAACTGGCTTAATTTGTTTTGGAGCTTTTTATACCTCTGTTTTTAAAAGCCACATTTCTTATTGTAGGGCCAATCATTTTCTTTATACAGACATTAGAATTTCTATATCTTCTCTTAATATAATAAGCAGTATACATCAGTAATTCTAGTATGTTTGCTATGAGAAAATCATGCAGGTCTGAACTCCACTAACTTGTTGCTGTATGAATTTTGGAAATTGGTTTGAATTCTCAGATTATCCATTGCTTTTGTTGCTTAACTTGTCAAATGAATCCCACAAATGTTGGGATTTGTGACAATGTGTTTAAAAGGGAGGGTGGGTGATGGGCATTGAAGAGGGCATCTTTTGGGATGAGCACTGGGTGTTGTATGGAAACTAATTTGACAATAAATTTCATATGTTAAAAAAAAAAGTGATGCTGCTTAGTTGTGATTAGGAGTATGATGTACCTAGGGAAAAATAAGAAATAAATGTACCTACTATGTGCCAGGAATTATTCTAGTCTAGGTAACAGATACCAAAGTATGTATTTTTTTCACCTTTTAAATTTTTGCGTGCATGCGTGCTTGTGCGCGTGCCCGTGTGTGTGTGTGTGTGAAGTTGATACACAATGTTACGATAGTTTCAGGAGTACAACTTAGTGAGTTGATAAGTTTATACGTTATGCTGTGTTCACCACAAGTATAGCTACCATCTGCCCCATTACTTAACTATTACAATATCGTTGACCATATTCCTTATGCTCTGCTTTTTTTTCCATGACTTACTCTTTCTGTAACTGAAGGCCTGTATCTTCTTTTCTCCTTCACCTCTTGTGCTCATTCCCCTACTCCCTTCCCTATGACAACCATCAGTTTGTTTTCTGTATTTATAGTTCTGATTCTTTTGTTTGTTTGTTTATTCATTTTTTTAAGAGCGGAATCTTATGGTACCAAAATATGTCCGTTTTGATTGAGATGCACTTAAAGGAAACTTATTCCCAGGGATTTAGTGTTGTTAAGAGCCAACATTATACCCTCCCTTCCCCCTCCTCCCTTTCTTTCTTTCCATTATCATTTGACTTTTTCTATCCTTCAAATAAACAGTCCTAGTTCAAATCATATTGAATCATAGTTGAAAGATAAGGGAAGTAGGTTCAAGGAAGTATAATTAATAGCCTGAAAATGGACAAGTTGTTCAACAACTTTCTCTCCCACATGTGAAATAGAACTTTCAATATATTTAAATTTAATATATATGTATAGATAATATATGTATATACAGTACATAAATATGTCTGAGCATAAATATGAATTATTTTTTGCTATGTTAACCTATTTATGTCCTATAACCACAAAAATTTATTTACAATATCACTGTAGAGTATTGTTGATGCATGAAAATGTAATTCCCTCTCATTATTCTTAGTAATTTTTTGGTTACAGCATAGAGAATGATTGTGACAAAATCATTTTTAAGATACCTGCAGAGGCAGGAGTGGAATTGATTATAGTTGGTTGTAATATAAAGAAATGTTTATGACAAGCCCTGGTATTAACAGAATCTAAATTATTTGAAGAGAGAAATTCTTAATAATAATCTATCATAATTAAACTAAGTCTTTAATTACCAGCTTTCATAATTAGATTGGGTTATTAGCCCCATACTTATTCCTGGTATTGACAAGTATTTTAATACTTATTGACAAGTATTTTAATTTCATGAAAAATCAACCTCACTGTTTTCCAATTTTGTCATTTAAAATGTGTTTCAGAAGTATTAAAGTACTTTTTACTCACGTCTGATAGAAAAATAAATTGTAAATATAGATGCTTAGAGTTTCCCTGGGGATTTGTTTTACATTTGGCTACCACCTGCTTTAGTAAAGCATATACAAATATAAAAATTCATCTAAATAATTAATCATTAATTAAATGAGGTTTCAAGCACAATGATATTTATTACAGAATTTGGGGAATTCTTATTCACTGTGCTGAAAACCTTGTGAACAGAGAATTTTAGTGGGAGTTTTATTCACTTATTTGGTCAATATAATTGAATAATAGAATATTGGGAATTTTGGTCATCGGTTCATTTCTTGTGATGACCTTGAAGGTGAGAATCTAAATTAAAGTTGTTTGGTTCTGCACAGATAATTATTAATTTTGCTATATTTTAGCATCTTAAGTTAATTTTATGTATTTTTTTAAACAAGGTAAAATACCAATAATTGTCTTTCTTTTTTAATTTTTTTAATGTTTATTTTTGAGATAGAGACAGAGTGTCAGTGGGTGAGTGACAGAGAGAGAGAGGGAGGCATAGAATCCAAAGCAGGCTCCAGGCTCTGAGCTGTCAGCACAGAGCCCGATGTGAGGCTCAAACTCACAAAGCATGAGATCATGACCCGAGCTGAAGTTGGATGCTTAACCGACTGATCCACCGAGGTGCTCCCAATAATTCTCCTTCTTAAAAGCTATTTTACCATTACCTCTTAATTAGTCATTTAATACTGATGAGCTCTTATGGAATTAAGTTCCTCAATTTATTTACAAAGGATCATTAGCACTTTATAACAAGTCACACCAAAAACTTAGGTGGAATAAAATCATGCCTTAAAAATGTGTGTTATATATTTATAACTCCATCTAGATCTTTATTCATAAAATCACTTATGTATGGCTAAATATACCATAAAACGCTCACCAGAGAAGTCATAGACATGGCAAAATGTAGATTTATGATGTTAATGGCAGCAAAAGGTGTAATACAACAATCTTGTGGAAAGATGTGGAAATTCATTAGTAGCAAGAGATAAGTAAATTATGTTAAACTGTAGCTCTTTCAATATATCGGACTGGGAATAATGAAACAAAAATTGTTTATTTCTCCCAGAGACATGACTTAGAAAGTATTCTCATATATGGCAGACACAGTTATTCTGAAATTAAGTAATGTCTGTTAAAAATTAAATTTGATAATAAAAATATAGACAGTGTGTGAACTGGTCTATTCCAACTCTTGGAACCTCTAGATTAAAAATAATGGCACCATGGTGTAAAGACATATCTGCAGTAATATTTGTTAAATATTGCCAAGAAAAAAATTGAAATAAAATACATACCCATGAAAGGGCTACATGTAGTATGTACATTACAACATATTATGATGTTATTAAAGTGAAATAGAATATTTTCAAATAACTTGGAAATTTTTCTATATGGTGTTATTGTGTGAGAAATGTGGATATTAAAAGACTGATCTTATTTTGTATACAAAAAACAGCTTCTGAAACCCCCCCTGTGAATAGAGTAATATGAGTTCAGGAAGAAAAAAAAAAACAGTGAAGAATGCATACTAATTTGTTAACAAAGATTGAGTGTTTTGGAAACTGACTCATGTGAGCACAGTTGGGAGTGGAGAGAGAAAATGAACCAAGCAATGGGGGGCAGGGGAGGGGAGAAAAATGAAAGGAAAAAATAAAAAGAAACATACACTTGATTCTGATATATATATGTATATATTAGATGTATTATATATATTTAATTATATATAGTTTATATATAATTAAACTATATATTATATATATTAAATATATATATTATATATATTATATATATTAAATATATATAATATATATATTATATATATTATATATTTATATTATATTATATATAATATATATTATATTATATAATTTATATATATAATATATATTATATATTTATATATATTTATATATATTATATTTATATATATTTATATATTTATATATTATATATATTTATATATATTTATATATTATATATAGTTATATATAATTAATATATATATTAAATTATATATAGTTTATATATAGTTTATATATAATTAAATATATACATATATATCAAAACATTAATATATCTTTTAGATACATTTTTTTTGTTCAGTAGATATGTTAAGTATGTTAAAATCTGCAATGTGTATTTGTGAGAAGGAGAGGAAGAAGGAATGTGTATAGGTTATAAAATAAAAGGAATAAAATACAATAGTTGCAAAGAAAGGGTCCTATATTCACTTATGTAATTTCTAATATTTCAAAGTAGCTCTCCAGTGAACTGTCTCCTGGAAGACTGACATTAAAAGAGGAATTGTTAGTGTTTATGTGGGTGGTATAAACTCAGATCAACTTTACATGGACTTAGCTATTTTATATCAATTAGGGGGATAATATTTGGCACGAGAAGTAAAATAATTGCTCTAGTCAGAATGAGTTGACCATTACTGATGTACCTCAATTGCATTGTGGATTGACTTACCTTTAGAACATACAAATGTGGGCTCCGCTTCTATTTTTCAGGATTAGGAAAATAGAAACAATATTTTCAGAGTTAAAAGTTGATATTTGTCTGGGCGCCTGGGTGGCTCAGTTGGTTAAGCATCCAACTCTTGATTTCAGCACCGGTCATGATCTTGTGGTTTGTGAGCCCCGCCTTGGGCTCTGCACTGACAGTGTGGAGGCCTGCTTGGGATTCTCTCTCTTTCCCCCCTCCCTTTGTTACTCCCCCACTTGTGCGTTCGCTCTCTCTCTCTCTCTCTCAAAATATACTTAAAAAAAAAGTTAATATTCATTTTACCTTTGATTATTTCCAACATAAGAGAACCACAGAAAAACTTAAGGAAATATCCTTTATATAATGACACAAAAATCAGTGGCTTATATATTCAAGGAATAGGTATTAAAGTATCATGGAGAGAAAACAATAGATACACACAGTCGTCTCCTAATGCTCAAAGAGTTAAAACTTATGTCCGTCTATCAGATGAACTGAAAAGTCAGAGAGAGGACTGGACATCATTGTATTTCTTTTAAAAAGCCTCGTTTTGGTGGAACATGAAAGAGTGTCAGAAATAGTATTTGCCAAAGAAATATGGTGGTATTTTCAAAGATTCAGTCCTTACTGCAACTTGTTTTCACATCTCCAGATGTTGGTGTGAATTCTTCAGGCTATGGGAGAATATAATCTTTCACAAGTTCAAATAAAAAATTTATAAGCAGAATTTGTTTCCAGATAAAACACAGAATTAATTCTCACTGAAATACAAAGATTGACTCTCTCTAAAGTTGAAACTTTTTGATTAGCTGTATGTACATATTTATATTCTTATATTTTATTTTTTATTATTTTTAAATGTTTATTTATTTTGGAGAGAGAGACAGAATGAGAGTGGGAGACGGGCAGAGAGAGAGAGAGCGAAATACAGAATCTGAAGCAGGCTCCAAGCTCTGAGCTGTCAGCACAAAGTCCGATGTGGGGCTCGAAGTCACAAATGGTGAGATCATAACCTGAGCCAAAGTCAGATGCTTAACCAACTGAGCCACCCAGGCGCCCCATATATTCTTATATTTTAAATGAGGCTAGAATTTTTTAAATATTAAAACATGTAGTGTTATTGACTTAAATAATTTTACAAAAAGATTATTTACACTGCAACCTTAGAATAAAGCTTTGAGCTCAAAATATGAGATTTTACTCATTATGCCTTTTTATTTTCAATAATTACTCTTGCAATTTATTACTTGAATGTGTTATAAAATGTGTTCATATGTATGTATGTGTGTGTGTGTATATATATATATATGTGTGTGTGTATATATATATATATATATATATATATATTGCTGAATATAGCTGGCATATAGTGTTACGTTCATTTCAGGTGTACAGCATAGTGATTCAATGTCTCTATATGTCATGTTAAGGTCACCACAAGTGTCGCTACCAAATGTCAGTATACAATGCTATTACAGTAGTATTGGCTATGTTCCCTTTGCTGTAAAATGTGTCCATATTAAGATTATTTCTGGTCTATAGAATTAAAGATTGGTAGTGAGCTTTCTCTTGTTCACGGTACCCAAAAAGCATGATAATATACATGGTGAAGAGCATGCCATTCACAATAACTCAAAAAATCTTAAAGCAAAATCCAGTGTGTTATCAACAGCACCACCCTGAACTGAATAGACTGCATAAGAGTTCTACACAAGTATAAATCTCTTCTTCATTCTAACTTTTGTTTTTCAACTCTATCTTTAAAAATACCTATTAAGACATTTCATAATTTTGTCAATATGGCATGTCAAAGTATTCACATTGTGTTTGTAGCCAATAAAAGTTTCCCTGCTGCAATGAAAAAATAATATAGTCAAAATAGTCCCATAATTGCTGTTCTATTGCAGAGGGTACATGGTTATTGATTTGCCGTGCCCTAATTTTCTCTTTCCCTCGAGATAACCTTATAAAAGGTCATTTCTTTCCTTCAACAGGTAAATGGCATATTTACAAGTTGACAATATGTAACCTTGTAGTAGGATACCAAATGGAGCATAGCAAAAACAAATGAAACAATTTGACTGGCTGATAGCCATTTCAAGCTATGCTAGTTTCAAGGCAATTATAGCAGTTAGAACATATCCGACTATTCAAACATTAACTGTATTTCTGTTAGTGCAAATCTATAACAATTATGTGATTAAAGTAATCTTCAATACTATGGAACAATTCCCATTACTTCATGTGACATGTATAGCTAACTGGCAAAGGAAAACTATGAAATTGTGAGAAATTGTTTTCTAATTTGACCAGATGAATTATTGTGGTTTGTCTCAGGAATCCAGTTCAATTGCCTAAGCACATTAATTTCATCAGAAAATCAAAGGGAATGGCAGAGATAATCTTTAGAGATAGAGAATTTCTTTACTAAGAGCTTTTTTTCCCTTTCTGTAAAATTATAGTACAAAAACTCTGTGTAAGCATAATTGTTGGGTTTGCCTGTAAGTATTGAAAATCTAAAGCAGTGACACTACTATTAAAAATATTAAGAATTTTATTGATGTACTTTGGTTCATGGTTCAGTGATAGTCACTTAATAATCTTTTCTAAAAAACAATGGGTTGCTACCTATAGTGTGAAGCAATAGAATTATTAGGCGAATGCTTCTATAATACTATATTATATTAATTACACAATTCATTGCTTTAAATTCTTGACATTTTCCAGGGATTCAACTAGGCACTGGAGAGGTAGTAAACAAGATACAGGCCTTATCCTTAAAGCTTTTATGTTCTACAGGAACAAACACACCAGACAATAAACATCCCAACGCTTTTTATAATTTAACACGTACAAAAGTATAAATAAAAAATGAAAAGAAGTAAAAATAGGATGAAGAGGAGCTGGTGCTAATTTAGCTGGGAAGGGCAAGAAAGGCAGAACATCTTTTATTAGGGGTATTTGAGATAAGACTTGAAACATGGAAAGGAAGTAGCCACATAGAGATCTAGAGGAAAACGTTCCCAAAGAAAGAAAAGCACATGTCAAGGCTCTGATATGGTAATAAACTTAGCATATCTCAGTAACATTAAAGTGGATGCTGTGAAGCATCAGGTTCTCCTGTCCCAGGACATAAGCATTTTCTAAGCTACTAGAAATTGCTGGGAATTTTGCCGGAGAGAGTTGATTATCTTTATATCTGTCTATTATGGAGTAAGATCGAAGCTCTAACATGAAAGCAGAGTTAGGGAGGGCAAAAAGCAAAGTCTTAGGGGTACACTGAGACGTCTGATAGAAGAGAAGGAAAAATTAAAAGAAAATTGAAAGGCACAATTAGAGAATTAGGAGCAGCTGTGTGATGGTAAATGTTTAACAACTGATTTGCCGGCGTGAGGAGAGGTGATTTGCAGTGTTTGTCGGCTCTTGGGATGCCAACACTCCCTCTATGGCTTATTTCAAACTATGGAAACAGCATCACTGAAGGAAGAGTTAGAGACATATAGCATATGTCTCTAACATATAAAATACAATTTCCATATACAGGCAATTGACGTAGACAACCTCAAGAGTATAATAGTAGTGTGATGTTCAGGACTGATAAGTTTTAAGTATTCGTTACTTTTGTTTTAATATTTACTTTTTGTAAGTTTACATAACTTTATTTTTATTATATATATATATATATATATATATATATATATATATATATATATATATATAAAGTGTATTTATTTTTGAGAAAGAAAGAGAGCATGCAAGAGTAAGAGCTAGGGAAGGGGCAGAGAGGGAGGGGGAGAGAGAATCCCGAGCAAGCTCTGCACTTTCAGCACAGAGCCTGATGCGGGGCTTGACTCACAAACCGTGAGATCATGGCCTGAGACTCTTAGCTGACTGAGCCACCCAGATGTTCCTAATTTAACTTTTTAATGGCTACTTTCAATAAGTGGCTTACAAAATACATGAAAATTTAAAAATCATATGAGTCTGTTCAAACTAGCAAGCACACCAGTGGATGGCAGGCAAGTGGGTTACTGATGCAGGTTGGGCCACAGACACTTGGATAGAGCTAGGAGTTCAAACATTTTTTTGAGAGGGAATAATATCTCTGAAAGAAGAAGTAGAGGAAGCAGGATTGTGCAGGGGGTGATGCCTGATTGTGATATGGACCTAAGGAAATGATAGCCAGCCCATTGCTGAGCTTTGGAGCAAAGATTGCCTATTAGTGGAGTCATTATATATATATTATACATATAATATATATATATATATATAATATATATATTATATTATATATGCTTTTTTATTTTTGAGGGGTGGAAGCAGGGGAGGGGAAGAGAGACAGGGAGACACAGACTCCAAAGCAGACTCCAGGCTCAGAGCTGTCAGCACAGAGCCTGATGTGGGGCTAAAACACACGAACTGTGAGATCATGACCTAAGCCGAAGTTGGACACTTAGCCAATTGAGCCACCCAGGCACCCCAGTGGAGTCCCATATTGGGAAGACATGATTTGGCTCTGTATTTTTGGCTTTGTCAGTTGTTGGCCAGGGATTATTCAGGCAGAGCATCAGTTGAAGGAGCTAACAGCTGGAGGCTATCAGCCACTTTCACTCCTCACAGGTGCTGGGCAACCATTCCTTTCTTGAAGGGACATCAAGTGGCATATTTGTGTGGGTTACACAATTATCATGAGATATCATGACCAACTATGATCAGTTATGCTCTGTAATTGAGTCAGACAAAAAAAGATAATTTACTATAGGGAGTAATGAGGTGTAAGCCATTGTCAGCCTTCATGAGTGGTTTTCAACCTGACATGAGAAAAAAAAAAAAAAGAGGAGTGGAAATTTTAGGCATAGATGTTTCTTTCATGTATTAAAAGGGAATGTATTCAAACTAAGATTCATATATTTAACGTGAGAAACGGTGATTGTAGAGTAAGTGGGAGCATAGAATAGAAATGTTCCAAAACATATGAAAAATTTCACAAGCAACTTAATTAGAAAAAAGAAAGTGTCCTTTGGAATAAAAACAGTTTGGTTGAAAACACATATCTCCATTTTTTTTTTTTTTTTTTTTTTTTTTAAGGAATGATCAGTAAATAGTTCTGGTTTTTATTATGGCCCTCTTTTGAAGTAAATCTGGAAGGAAGAGCTAGAATTTTTGTCAAAAAATGACAATAGACCTAAAGAACACTGGAAAAGTGATATTTCCTCTTAGGTTCTCTCACTTTTGCGGGTCAGAAATTCTTTCCCTGAACCTGGGGGTGGAATGCCTTTGTATTGGACAATTGTTTCTATTTCACTAGCCTTTCAGTGGTGAAAGGAAGCTTTAGTGAAATAAGTTTTCATTGGGGAGTTTTAACACATTTTCTGTCATTAAGCTAACAAGCAGCTGAGGAAGTGGTAAAAACTGTTAATCCCTCAGCTGATCTGTGCAGAGCTCCCAGTGTTGATATATATGTAAAGGTCTTGGTAAATGAATATTGTTAACATCACATTTAAAAGCTATGGAAATGAGAGGCATCACTGTGAAACTCTAAAAATCTAGATTTTTATTTCTTGTTTTCATTGTTTTTAATTTTTAAATTTTATTTAGATCCTAGTTAGTTAACATATATTGTAATATGATTTTAGGAGTAGAATTTAGTGATTTATCACTTACCTATAGCGCCCAGTGTTCATCGCAACAAGCACCTTCCTTAATGTCCACTACCCATTTAGTCCATCACCCCACCCAACACCCCTCCAGCAACTCTCACTTCTCTGTATTTAAGTCTCTTATGGTTTGCCTCCCTCTCTGTTTTTATCTTATTTTTCCTTCCCTTCCTCTATGCTCATCTATTTTGTTTCTTAAATTCCACATGAGTGACATCATATGATACTTGTCTTTCTCTGACTGTTTCTCTCAGCATAGTACACTCTAGTTCCATCTACATTGTTACACACGACAATATTTCATTCTTTTTGTTTGCCGAGTAATATTCCATTAGATAGATAGATACACACACCCGCACACATACCTACACACACACGCACACCACATATTCTTTATCCATTCGTCACTCAGTGGGCATGTGCGCTCTTTCTATAGTTTGGCTCTTGTTGATAGTGCTGCTATGAACACTGGGGTGCATGGGCCCCTTCGAATAAGCATTTTTGTATCCTTTGGATAAATACTTAGTAGTGCAATTGCTGGGTCATAGGGTAGTTCTATTTTTAATTTTTTGAGGAATTTTCATGCTGATTTCCAGAGTAGATTTTATTTTTTGAAAGATGATTTTCATTTGTTCCTCCAACATACCATGTTTGCCTCTGCATTTGCTATTGCCTCTGGCTGGAAGGCCACGCCACGAACAAGACCTTTGCATGACTGTTTCCTACTCACTCACACATCAGCTCCTTAAGCCCTAGGCAGATCACCAAATTGAACTATCCTTCTTCCCAGTCAAGTTCTACCATATTTTTCCAACAGCACTTACTAGTTTTTGAAATTGTGTGGTGCATTAACTTTTATTCTTAATTATTCTAATGAAAACAATGAGCTCCTCCTCCTGTTCATTGCTCTATGAATGCCGCTCTCAGCAGCTAGCACATAATGAGGCACATCGTAGGACCAGAATAAAGAGGTCTTAAATGAATGAAAACTCATTTAATACTTTCTTCATAGTTAACATTTGCTGAGGTTTAAAAATCAGCTTATAAACAGTCCATTTTTCTCATCTCCAAGAAAGGGATATTTTAGCTTCTCTACTCACTTCTCCTCTGACACACACTATGTTGTCTTTATGTTTTCACCTTCCACTTACTATTGAAAATAGTATAATACCAGGCTTAAAACATCAATAACCACAACTACTTCTGGACAAAATTAGCAATACCACTAATTACCAAACTGAATGGAATATTTTGGTGTTTGTCTTACCTACTATAAGTTTTACACTGTAAATCTGCTTCTCTGCCATATCCATTGGCTTCTAGGATACTTCTTGATCATTTTTCTCCTCCTACACCATAAGCATTAAATCCAGGTTTTTATCATAGGCTGTTTTTCCCTCTGTCCACTTTTAGATGATTATAATAGTCCTGTCCATGTTGTTCTCTTTGATTTGTGTTCGCATTCTAGCTGCTTTCTTATCCTGTTCCCTATCCCTCCTGCATTATATGTTTTCCTAAATAATTTCACTAGTCACTAAACTGGCCTCCGAGAATCTAGGTTTGTCTCCGATCCTCTACAAAGTTGTCAGAAGAATTTCTCCAAAACAATACTCATACTGTAGCTTGAAATTTAAAATGGTTTTCTTCCATTTTATAAACTTGCTGACAGTGGAAAATGTGAAGGAGTTTGCTCTGTAACCTCCACATGTAGTTGACAGAAAGTGTTCAATAAATATTTAAGGGATTGGGGTGCCTGGGTGGCTCAGTTGGCTAAGTATCCGACTTTGGCTCCAGTCATGATCTCATGGTTCATGGGTTCAAGCACTGTGTTGGGCTGTGTGCTGATGGCTCAGAGCCTGGAGCCTGACTCATAGTCTGTGTCTCCCTTTGTCTGTCCCTCCCCTGCTCATGCTCTCCCTCTCTCTCAAAAATAAATAAACATTATTTATTTTTTTAATATTTAAGGACAAGGGGCACCTGGGTGGTTCAGTCAGTTAAACTTCTGACTCTGGCTCACATTACAATCTCACAGTTAATGGGTTCGAGCCTCGCATCAGGCTCTGTACTGATAGCTGAGTCTGGAGCCTGCTTTGGATTCTGTGTCTCCCTCTCTCTCTGCCCCTCCCCCACTTGTTCCCTGTCTCTCTCTGTCTCCCAAAAAATAAATGAATAAATAAATGTTAAAAAAATATCTAAGGAAAAAAGAAAGAATGAGAAGGAGGGACAGTTGTTCAGACAATGACAAATTACTGTGAATAATGAACTTTCTCACTCCCTTGAAATCAGAACTTTAAAAGAGACCTGTATAAAAGGTAAGCAGTCTGGTATTTATAACTAGTGATCAAAACTCACAAAAAAAAAAAATAAATAAAAGGAATAGCCCAAACAATGCACTTTAGAAAGCTTGGCTGCAATTAATTACAGTAATTAATATAAATAGCATATGTATATATCAATTTACATGGGTATATACATTACACATTTACTAGCAACAGGAAACAGAAACAACATCACAGAGTTCTCCTTTTCTTCCTCCTTGATTTTGTATTCAAGGAAAGCAGTCTCTGTAAAAATGAAAGAAATAGAAGAATGAGACTGATGTAGCAGAGTTCTGGAAGGGAAAACTGGGATCATAGGAGGAATTTCTTGTTTTAAATGGAAGTGAACTCAGTATATTTTAATGCTGTTGGGAAGGTTCCTTTAGAAATGGAATAAGTAAAAGTAGAGATAATCTTAAACATACCTATGCCATCTAATAGCCATTTTCTTAGGAACAGGTTTGTAAATTCGTTGAAAACACCTACCAATAAACAGTGATCCTTAGAAAAATAACACATCGATACATTTTTACCTAATTTTCAGTATGTGTAGTCTTTCTAAATTATTATACTTAATAATCTAGTTTATTTTGTGCTTCTTGAACAGGTCATAAGATAGAAATATTAATATACTTATTGGAAAGCAAATAAGGCTTGCTTGCTCAGAGTGACCATCAGTGTGCGAAAATAATTTTCCTGGATAACAATCTCCTGATGAAAACAGCATTATAGCTTTCCTTTATACTCTTATTTGTCAGAGGTAATTTTCTTTTGGCATCTTTTGATTTTAGGGTCCCATCTTCTGGGAAATTTTAAATGTTTCCAGAACTCTTCTATATAAAATAGATTGTTTTCTGTTTTGTTTCAGTGCTTTAAACAGGGATACTTTAGGAAAAAATAACACTACCTAGTAATAAAGATGGCTTTTTTAAGGTACTAGGCATTTATATATAAATAAATGGCAAATTTTGTACTTATAGTTGGACATGAAACAAGATTGTTAACACAGTTCCATAGACTTCCTCATGTTAATTTGTATTAATATATTTATGGAAGACAGACAGCCTGGGTTCAGAGAGGCTAAAACACAAGCCATAATGTTTTATTCCTAAACACAATGTAAAGTTCAGAGGTAAGAAAAACATATACTCAGCTATGAGAGAAAAATTTAAATGTTAATTTTGTAACATGAAATACATTTGTTGTCATTGAAATGAAATATGTGGAGCCTGTTTGTAATTCTTTCTGAGAACTACAGTTGGATATTGGAATAATATTGGAATAATAATATCTGTGCTCTTTATTCCCAAATGAATACACACACACACACACACACACACACACACACACACACACACACGCACGCACACACGCACATATACACACACACGATTATGGCACAAATGTTAGTATTTGCATGACTTTTTATTTGTGAATCACACTGGTTCTTAAACAACTTACATAAAGGGCCACTGAACTCAAAGTTATGTATTATAATCCTTTATTTTCTAAAAACAATGACAATATTGCAGTAGGATGAATATGATAAATATCGCCAATTCATATCTCTAGAATTACATTTTATAGTAAGAAATAATAGATAAGGTCAATGATGCCTTAATTGCTCCATATAACTTTAGCTGGTGAGCACATTATACACACATTAGTAAGAACTCTACTAAAAATGAAATTCAAACAATAACAAATGTATTCTAACTTCACTATTTAAACTGCCCAGCTAGCTCAGTTGGTAGAACATGAGACTCTTAATTTCACTATTTATATTTTGGAGAAAATTACCAACTGTACTTTAATGGTTATTTGTCTTTACAGTTACAAAAATGTGGGGGATATATGACATATGATGGTTTAGAATTTCCTAATGAACTAAGGAGGAAGCTGAACCTAAGTCTTAGTTTAATCATAGTTAAATTCAATTCATAGATTAAATGAAGCAGGCTGTGCTAATTCTCACAAAATTGGCACATAGTGTTTTTCAAAAGGATGTGCTGTGAAGGAAGGAGATGTAATTTGGAAGAGGTTTTTGAATTTTACAATAATGCTCTAAAATATAAAACATACAAAAGTAATATTTATATAATGAAAACTACAAAAATATAGCTCCATAAAAAATCTTGGTAGCCTAGTGGTATTAGGCCGAAGTTACAAAAAGGAGGTCGTTCAAACCAAATTCTACAATTATCTTGCTCCGTGGATGATACATATAACACAGGCAATGGATTCAGATGGATCTAAATTTAAATGCGGTCTTCCTGCTGTCCAGCTTGGTAACATGGAGAGTAACATGAATGACCTTATCTTCTACCTAACTTTCCTCATCTAAAAATGAGCTGCTTGTGGATTCAATGGGTAGTACATAAAAATGACTTTGCGTCATTCTAGTTCATGAGGGAATATTCTATGAAAATTGGCTATTTTTTAAAAAATTGACATTAGATGCATTAGATATGGCACATTCACCAATGCAATATTCTTTTATATTTGGTTCAATCTTAGAGGATTTTTAGAAACATTTTAAACCTAGTTTAAATTTTAATGGTTACTAAAAGTGGTTTCAGTGCTTCAAATTTATTCTATTTATTTCCCATTTCATCTCATCCACGGATTAGTTTTTAACTGTTTTTTTTAAAGATAATATTTAAATTATGATAATTTATATTTGCTGCACATGCTGTTAGGCTGTGGTGCGTGTTCCGCTGCCAAAACAGGTATTTAAAGAAAATAGGGCTAACCCTTGACTGGATAGATGAGGCTATTTATAAAACTTCCAGGCTTCATTTACTGGTCTGGTATGTACTAGTATGAATGCAAAATCTCTTCTCATTCTCCCTTAAAAATGTAGCTTTTGAATAACAAGGACTAACAAAATCAAAATTGTATGGGCCAGACAAAAGTACCTTCTCAAATTTTACAAAGAGGTCCAAGAGTCTAGGAATGTAGTCTATCAAAAATAATAGATTTCAAAATGAATAGTATTTTAGTTCCATATAAGAAACATTTATTTTTAGGAAATCAGAGGCCTTTATTTTTCTATAAAGTATATGTCATTCAATATTATGGGCCTACATTATTAGAAATGATATACACATTTTCTTTCATGTCTAAGCAATACCCTCTTTGTTTTAAAGGTGAAGAAATTGTAGGAGCACCTGGGTGGCTCTATCGGTTAAGTGTCTGACTTCAGCTCAGGTCATGATCTCACTACTGAGTTCGAGCCACGCAATGGGCTCTGCGCTGACAGTGCAGAGCCTGACTGGGGTTCTCTCTGTCCCTATCTCTGCCCCTCCCCCACTTGCTCTTTCTCTCTCAAAATAAATAAATAAACTTAAAAAAAAAAGATAAACTGTAACATTTAAAGTCACTTCTCCAAGGTGAAACAGAAAGTGGCCTCCTGGAATTTAAAAATAATTGTCTCACGCCAAAGACTTTATTTTCCTTTACTTCACTATAGAGTCCCTGCAAGCCAATGAACTAATGTCTTGTTATTACTAAAGGAAATATGGAGATTTTTCTTATTCTAATATGTGATATTCAGTATTAACTTCATTCATCAGTATAGTGACATAATTTTGTACAATAACCATGGTTTGATTTTGAAAATACAACTTGGATATTTAAGAGCTACAGCTCACAAGTTATTATTTATAATTTGCTTTATGTTTTGTAGGCATAATTCTTAATCATTATTTGCAAAACACTTTCAAATAAAGTGATACTATTTTCTTCATTATAGTTGTGAAGAAAATCTGACATCCAGAGGTTAAGTGATTTGCTAAAGGCCAAATAAGAAGTTAATGGCACAGTCAGAATTTAAATCCTTACTATTCACTAGGTTATTTTATCCCAATTTACACATAATAGAGAATACAGAGAAAGAGATCAGGAGGCGGTGAGAAGGGGATGGGGTAATGGAGAAGGAGATGGAGAGATAGAGAGATTGAGAAATATTAAAAGGAAACATTATAAATTACGGCAGAGTCCAAATAAACTTAATTACCTTCTACATCACTAAACCTGAATGTGTTTCTAGTATATGTGTAAGGGAAAAAGTGGGAAAAGATCACATTTCAAACACACAGGACAGGAAATTGTTTTGAAATGCTAGGCATACATTATGATATAGACTCATTTGAAATAAAGAATGATTCAAATACGTATATCTGAAGATCATGCAGGATTTTGAGACAATCAAGTATATTTGAAGTCCAATGCTTCAGGAGACAAGAAGGGTCTCTACTTGTAAAGCTTTCTACAGGAAGAGCCAAACATAAGTGTTCTGATATGCATAAGGCAAATAAACAGGAGTGTCCCTATTGTCTGAAATCTTATCTACGTGGTAAAAACATCTTCAATAGCTTGGAATTATGGAGGCAGTTTATAGTAATTGTAATCATTGAAAACCTTTCCAACCAATCTTGTTACCCCCATCCATTCATGAATTTAGGTTTTGTTAGTGTCTTTCCAAGTTATTTAAATAACAATTGTTATTGGGAGTTAAATGCCTAGTGAAGACATTATCATTCTTACTGTTTCATTTATTACCAAATTTCTGAGATTAGTGTATGACTTTCTACAAGGTCTTTGTAATATAGTTGAGTGATGATATCAAAGGCAGAAATTAGCCAATAGATCAAAGAAGTAGTGCATAGAGAGGACAGGCCCTGAAAATTGTACAGAATTATCCTGGTGTAGTTATTCTTCACTAGCCGGATTCTTAGAAGCAAAGCATATAGAGAGTGTAGAAATCTGTGACTTAAAAGGCATCATTGGGAGTTAGCCAAGACTTTAAATAAACATAGGAATTCAAGAAAAGTTACATAAAATGGAATGATTGAAAACTAGCAGATGATATGTCTTAATATTAAATAAATTGACTTTTGTGTCTTGCCTGGGAAATGTTCAGGAATAAAGGTTGAAAGTGGAAAAAGAATACAAAGAGAAAAATGCTTTGAATTAAAACTTTGGATTGTATTATCTTGTTTATTAATAATTGACCTTATGACCTTAGAAGAGAAACAGCCTTTCTGAACATTATTCTTGAATCCATTAGATATTTATACTTACCTTTTAATATTCTTGCTGGATTTTTATTAGATGATATAAAAGTGCTTTGCAAATTTTATAATACAAGTGAACTCTAAGACACTCAGGATGTTGTGGATACTTGGTTCTAAGACTGAGCTTAAAATCTACTACCTAGAATATTTTTGGTGCCTCATTTTCAGGCTTCTAGGCATGAGGTTTTCAGAAAGTAGGGATTTCATGATTTTCTTTTTATGCTCTATGATAGGTTTTAATTACATCCAGAAAAATTCTTTTATTATTATTATTATCATTATTATTATTATTTTAGACTGAACAAGCTGGGGAGAGGGGCAGAGGAAGAGAGAGAGAATTTCAAGCAGACTCCATGCTCAGCATGAGTCTGACAGGGGCCGATCCCATAATCCTGGGATCACAATCTGAGCTGAAATCAAGAGTAAGATGCTTAACTGAGTCACCCAGGCACCCCTGCTTTTAGAAAAGTTATTAATAATTGGCCAGAAAATATGATAGTGTCTAGTTTTGTAGAAGATGGTGAAAAAAGTTTCCCCTAACAGTTAAAAAAAAGAAAAAAAGTAGAGTATCTGGTTTATTGAAATATTCTATAATAGACTAAGTTTCTAGTCTTGGATTTATTTTTTTATTAAAAATTTTTAAAAATTTATTTATTTTTGAGAGAGCACGCGCACACAAATGGGGGAAACAGAATCCAAAGCAGGCTCCAGGCTCTGAGCTGTCAGCACCGAGCCGGATATGGGGCTCAGACTCACAAACCGTGAGATCATGACCTGAGCTGGAGTCAGCTGCTTAACCCACCTAGACCACCCAGGCACCCCGGATTTATTTTTTAATAGCTAATAAAGACTTACAGGGTTATCTGAGATAGAAGTTTTAAATGTACCTATTTTGGTTTCTTGAGGTAAACTTGAATATTCAAGGAAAAGATGTCATAATTGTAGCAAATATGAAAGGTAATTGGAGGAGTTTGGGATTTTTTTTCCCCCATATGATTGATACAGAGTTAGAAATGTAATGTGTTTGCACCTGGAACTTTGTGCTCATTGGAAAACATTGGCAGTTATTGAGGCGGCAGCCTGCAGGGCATATGGCTTCGGTTCATGGAATTGCTCCGACCACACATAGACTCTGGTATTCTGTGAACATGAATGCTCTATTTAAAGAAATGTGACTGGATCGTGCCTCTGCATCATTGGTGTCAACAGGAACAGAAAGTAAGAGTCCTTGTCATTGAAATATATTTGGACTAAACTCTGCCCAAATGTCAGGGCTCTTTCATTTCTCATGGATTTTATATAGAAACCCATGAGTGAAACAGCTGTCATCTTGCACGAGCTGGAATATAGTTCTAGGCATGGGGTATTAAAGAAAAAGAAACCCAAAACCTATTTTAAAGAGAATGTCTTTTATCAGTAGGTGAATTTATAATTCAAATGTTTGTGTTCATCAAATTAAAATCCAAATAAATGTAAAGTAGCAATTCCCTAGAAAACAGACCAGAAAATTACACTGCTATAATTTGTTCTTTGTGCTTTTTTTGGTTTAAGTTTATTTATTTATTTTGAGAGAGAGATAGAACGAGCAGGGGAGGGGCAGAGAGAGAGAATCCCAAGCGGGCTCCATGCCATCAGTGCAGAGCCCAATGAGGGGTCGAACTCATGCACAGTGGGATCATGACCTGAGCCGAAATTAAGAGTCTGATGCTTTACCAGCTGAACCAATCAAGCACCCCTGTTCTCTGTGCTCTTTTTGCCGTTTGATTGTTTATTAAAAACCTACCTATGATCGAAAACAATAGTATTTTCCTAAATCAAACCAAAAGCTATTAAGGGGCTAAGGTATTGAGTATCTTCTATTATATTCCTTAGTTTTCAAAGACAAATACTTGAATTCTGCAATTTAAAGATAAATATTTTCTTCATCTACTGAAAATGGAAATAATAGGACTCTGAAGGTAATTCAGCATGTTGGCATGGATCTGAAGGATAATTCTGTAATCTTAAAAAATTATAGTGAACTAATGACTTTGAGCACCATGTATCAGGGTAACATATATGACTATGCGGATCTGCGTATTTTAAGAGAGATATAGTAAAGATATAACTTCTGATTTAATAAGAGTGGTATTTTCATACGATGGCTCAGCTATTTCTTTATATATCAACCCCCAGTGACTGGTGATAATATGAATATCTGGGATATTTGTAAACTGAATACAAAACTCATTGAAAATTTTTCTGAAATAAATTTTTCCCTAAAATTGTGTATAGCAGCCTCCCTTTTAAAAGTTTTTGCAGTATTGTGTCATTGATCAAAAAGCTAAAAAAATAACGCATAACTCTCATAAAATGTATTTATAACTGTATTTATATTTCCAAAGCATTTCTAAAAGAAACTAGTCAAGCTTAACGTACTTCAAAATATTTTCTCTTTTTTTTACAATCTTGTTTAGAATCATCAGCTATTTTGTAAAGGTCAAGATAAATTAATTAAAATGTACTTAATAAGTCTCTCCAGAGTTTAGTTTTGTTGGTTAGCTTTTTAAAACGACTGTGTGCTTATCAAGTGAGAAAAACTGCTTTGCAAAGGAACAAGAGGTTCTGTAAAATGAACTTATGCAAGCATCTTGAGTTGCTTCACATAAGGTGACAGGAGGAGGGCCCCATGTCTCCCAACCACAGGATTGGTGCTCAAGCTTCGTTTTACACAACTCTCTTGACTTTTTTTTTTTTTTTTCAGCTCAGGACGTATTTGTTACACACACGGGCTCCAATGCCCTGAGAGATATCCAGTCTCCAGGTGCAGACAAGCTGACTTTCCAGGACATTCCTGTAAACATCTGCCACCTAAATTGATACTGTCCAATGTCGACCTGCAAATATATTCTCCAAATAGCAAATTAGCATTCCCTCGATAGCCATTTTAAGAGGGAGCTCACAGTGGAAAAGGGTCTTACTCGCTAGAACGAAATCCATACCACATCCAGTGGCTGCTCTGGTCCTGGCATCCCCTCTCAGTGAGTGGTTTGGAGACTGGGGTATCCTCGCGCTACTGACCTGATGTATGTTTTTTCTCTTCTTTTTCCAAAAAAAGCCTCCTCCTTAACCTAAGCCAAACCTCTGACAGATAGTAGCCCTCAAAGGGCCCACGTATCCAGGAAAGTAAGCACTGTTTCTAAATTTTATAAACATTACTATGTTTTGAGATAGTTCCTATTTTCAACGAAAATATAATTTTAAAAATGTCAAGAAGTTTAGAGATACATAATCTAAATCCCTGATGACATTAAAAGCTCATTTAATGAATGGACTTTTTCTATTAAATATTTCAAACATAAAAATAACTTCAGGGGCTCCTGGGTGGCTCAGTCTGTTGAGCGTCAGATTTCGGCTGGGGTCATGATCTCACAGTCCGTGAGTTCGAGCCACCCCCCACCCCCGTGGGGCTCTGTGCTGACAGCTCAGAGCCTGAAGCCTGCTTCGGATTCTGTGTCTCCCTCTCTCTCTGCCCCAACCGCATTCTGTCTCTGTCTCTCTCAAAAATAAACATTAAAAAAAATAAAAAAATAACTTCAAAGGATAGTAGCCATTTTTACCCTTTGTGAAAAGACAGTTAATGCTATACACACCTCACAACCATCCCTTAAATTAAACAAGTCTTGTATCACACCTAATAGTCCGTGCAGGTGATGCCAATGTGTGAAATTGACCAAGTATGGCTTGTGGAGAGCATATTCCCTCCCTAATAAGGTCAAACAATACTAAGTTTTATCTGACCTGTGTTTATATGTTACTTTTTTTTTTTTTTTCAACGTTTATTTATTTTTGGGACAGAGAGAGACAGAGCATGAACGGGGGAGGAGCAGAGAGAGAGGGAGACACAGAATCGGAAACAGGCTCCAGGCTCTGAGCCATCAGCCCAGAGCCCGACGCGGGGCTCGAACTCACGGAGCGCGAGATCGTGACCTGGCTGAAGTCGGACGCTTAACCGACTGCGCCACCCAGGCACCCCTATATGAGTTACTTTTTAAAGAAAACAGTACCTTATTTTACTTTAAGACACTCTGAGCCAATAAAGCAAACAGTATCATATCACTACATGCAAATTTGTGAAGATTAAAGCATTCTGAAATAGTCTGTGATTCCTTTAACATGCAAAAATTAGTACATTGTACTTTTTTAAAGACTTTCTATTTTGAATTGAAGATGGTTTAGTAGCTTTAAAGATTTGTGACTAATAAAGACATTGCTTTAATTTTCAGTCATTCAAATCCAATGTTTTAGCAAGTAACCTTTTGATATTATTAGAATAAAACTCAGTGGAGAACAGGCTTGAGAATCTCTTAAGCAGATAAAACTATTTAAGCCATGTAAGAAAAACTAAATCTAACTTTTTTTGTGAATCTAAGTGAAATTAGGCGATTTCTTATAAATGTTTCTGATAATCATAAAATAATCTTCAGTCATCTTTTTAAAATGGTATGAGATAATTACTTTTAACTAATCCTCTTCCACTGGAAACCCCAGATATAATAACCAGTTGTTATAAAGGTTAAGTTACTTCCTCATTTTGCCTTTAAACCCTCCTGCAATATCATGCGCCTTAACTTCATAGCGGTTTTAGATTTGAAAGCACGCAGTTCATGATCTGTTCTTATGTGCACCCTAGACTTACTAAATACTAGTTTATTAATCTAGTGTTTTAAAAGTGATGGGTACTGAGGAGGGCACGTTTTGGGATGAGCACTGGGTGTTGTATGGAAACCAATTTGACAATAAATTTCATATATTAAAAAAAATAAAATAAAATAAAAAAAATAAAGTGCAAAAAAAAAATAAAAAAAAAATAAAAAAAATAAAATTTGCTATTTCTGAATTTTTTGCAGCATGTTTATTAACCTAAATGAAGAACAGTAAGGCAATGTATTTGTTTATTATATTGGAAAATAACCAAATTCTTCAGGTGTTAATTATTTCATCGGTATAAACAGTAATTCATATAAAGTAATTAATACATTTCAAATATAAAGTACATTCTCAGAGACATCTCCAGAAATGTTCACACAGAAGAGAATAACTATAGCTACAAATATTTTAATATACATTTTAGTGTATATTTTCTTTAAATGTGTTTTCTTAGCATAGTGAAAATGAAAAGGGATAAGTTTTGGTGGCATTCTAGAAATAGATAAATATTTTTTTATTTTATTTTATTTTCATTTAAGAAATAAAAGTAGGGGCGCCTGGGTGGCGCAGTCGGTTAAGCGTCCGACTTCAGCCAGGTCACGATCTCGCGGTCCGTGAGTTCGAGCCCCGCGTCAGGCTCTGGGCTGATGGCTCAGAGCCTGGAGCCTGTTTCCGATTCTGTGTCTCCCTCTCTCTCTGCCCCTCCCCCGTTCATGCTCTGTCTCTCTCTGTCCCAAAAATAAATAAAAACGTTGAAGAAAAAAAAAATTAAAAAAAAAAAAAAAGAAATAAAAGTAATTTAAGAGCTTGGGTCTTCCCTACAATGTGGAGTGAATACCTATGGATTTGTGTTGTAGCTGTTGAATCCAGGAATATGTATCCTTTTATATCACCTGATCCGATATACAAAATATTTGTACATTCTTATGGCACATATGAAATAATAGATTATTGTGTAAAAATGTGTGAGCTTGTTTCAATAAATTATGTAATATATTAAATATATCATTTTATAGCATGCATTAAAACAAGAATTTCAAGAAGTATATTTTGAAATTATACTTAAGGGAAATTTTGTTAGTTTCAAGTAATTAAATGTTGGCCTTAGTAGAAAGGTACCATTTCAAATTACAAAGTTGAAGTTGTCTGCAACTTCATAAAATTCTTGGTAAAATTTTGGTCTCTAAGAGCAAAAACTTTCTTGTATCTACAGCAATTATACCCAGTGTTTTGTTCAAGTTTAATGGAAAATGCAGAGCTGAATGTACAGAAAGAAGAAAAAGTTTCAGCTTAACTTGACTTTGATTTGATGAAAGCAGTCAAGTTTCCAATTCCAGTTCACTGTGTATCTGGATTTGGCTTTTCAGTTCACTAAGCCCAGCTAGCAAATCAATACAAATTATCACTAATTTGTCAGAATGTGATAAATGACTTAATGCCAGTGAGCTGCCACTGATCCTTATGTCATCTCTGTCTGCCTGGGTCAGCACATTTTCTTAATGCTCTGAGAACCTTAAAAAAAGACAGTACAATAAAAGTTATGTGCTTAATATCTTAACCCAAGTTTGTCCAGTAAAATGTGCTTATGCTAAAAATAGCGCATTATGTAATGTAATACATTATGTTCGACTCTATGATATTCTGGGGTTAACAATAATGGTGAACTATCAGGAAACATGCAACAAACGTGAAAAAGATGTAGCCATAAGGTTCATTATTTATGCATTTCTTTCCATAATAATTGTTTGGCAAGCACTAGGATTTTTTTCTTTCCGTTATCTTATTTTTAACATTTTATTCACAACTGGCTGAATCATTTATCTTAGTCACCTAATACAGATGATTAATCAGATAATGAACAAAAAGGTCACTATTTTATCACTGCATAGATTAACTTGCTTCTAAAACATAAAATATCCATTTTAACATAACAAACTCTACCCATTAACCCTGTTGTCATTGTTTAGAGGAGAGGCTAGAGAAAAATGGCATGAATGATGACTTAACCTGGGCTCCCCAAAAGAAAAGAAAAATAAACCAAAACAAAACAGTGTCTGAAGCCAAAGCTTACATGATCATGCTTTATTGGAGGGATGCAATCCCTGGGAAAATGGATTTAAAAATTGGAAAGAAAGGCAGGAAAGAGCAAATATAATGTGGTGTGTTTACCAGCTGGCTATAGCTTCCCAATAAACACATCTGCTTCTCAGTTAAATGCCATGTCTCCAGAGATGTATTATGGAACCATTGAATTTCTGGATGACCCTACATTCCCTTCTCACTTATTCAGAGATACCTCGTGAGACACTGCCTCCCTGGCACTTCTCTGTTCTGCTGCATAGCCCTTCCAGGTACTGTGGAAGAAGTCAGAGCTTGTGTGTGTGCAATATGGTCAGGGAGAGCAGTCTGTTTTGTCAGCTGGCACTGTATATGAGGGCTTCTCATTCCATGGTGACTACAGCGTCACAGAGAGCAGCAGTGCCTTTTCAACTACCGCATGGCATGAGCCAATGGAAGACTTGTTCTGGCCTAGAAGTAAGGCAATTGGCTAAAGCTTGTCAGAGTGGCAGGGAGGCATAGTTGGCATAAAGAATAAACTGAGTTTGGTATAATGATATAGCTCAATCCATAATCGATTTAGGCAAAGAACTCAGGGCATCTCAGTCTCAAAACGTACGGGCGGATTTAGTATAAGTAACTGTAAGAGGAAGATAAATGTGTGGAGTAAGGAGTTAATGAATATTGGGAGAGGAGGGAAAAAAAAGAACACTTCAGGTATATTGCACTTGTGCTCAGAATGGAAATATTTTTTATTACATTTTGATTACAAATAGTTTTGATTACACTCCGCATTGTTTTATTTCTTGCTGACTCAAGAGACAGACTACTTCCACTGTGGGGACCACTTCCTCATCTTTTTGGCCTAAGTTCTCCCTACGCTATCTCAAAAAAAATAGGCATAACTTCATCGTTTGTCGTATTCCTGATATCTCGTAAATTAGCATACCTCTTTTAAAATGTTTTATGGGTTTATTTAACTTTTATTGACTATAGCACACATCAGGAAAGGACACAAAAATAAATGTACAGTACAATGAATTATCATGAAGCTGACTAAACAAGAAATTAATAAAATAAAAATAAAAATAACTAAAACCTAAACCAAGAAATGAAATACCAGCCTCCCGATATAGTCCCTCTCAACCATTAATCCTTCTTCCGTTCTATTATTACAATTCATTTAATGTAATACGGTCATTGCAGTATATTTTATAAATGTATAAAATTGCATACATACACAAAATTGTGTGTCAATCACTGTGGATTTGTTTTTCAAGGATTGTCTATTTATATACATAGAATCATACAGTATGTGTTCTTTGTGTCTGACTTTCTTTGCACAAAATTGTTTGTGAGATTCATTTATGTTTTGCATGTTTAGCTCATGCATATATAGTAATCTATATATAGATATATATAGTATCTATATAGAGATATACAATATTTAATTGTTTAAAATACTATTTATATATCCTTCATACTTTTGAATTGTTATTGGTTTTTAACTATTATGAAGAACATCATTATGAATAATCTATATATGCCCTTTGATGCATACATGTCTGCAATTCCACTGGATATTGTCCCCCAGGAATACAATAATTGGGTGACAGAATATGTATATTTTTAATTCACTAGAAGATGCCAAAGAATTTTCCACAAAACTTCTAGCAATTTATAGTCTGAGCAGAAGCGTGTTAGTTTCCATTGCTTTTGCCAAAACTTGACCTTCAGACTTTTTTGGTCATTCCACTGCATGTTCAGTGGTACACATAAAGTGGTTTCACAGTGTGATTTTATGGTTTGAGCATCTTTTTATAACTTTATTGGTTGTTCTATATATTGTGTTCCTTGAAGTGCATATTCAAGACTTCCCAATTATTCTATTGAGTTATCTTTTATTGATATTTTGGGGCTTATTAAATTTGGGTAATAGCTCTTTGTTAGTCAAATATGAGGCAAATGTCTTTTCGTATTATCTGGATTTACTTTTTACCCTCTTAATGGTATCTTTTGATACCTTAGTCAATTTTAGTAGTTTTGTTTATGGTAAGCATTTTTTGTGTCCTCTTCAGGAAGAACTTTGCTATGCAAGGTTGTATTTTAGAAGCTGAATCATTTGACCTTTCACATTAGAGTAATAATCCCCTAGGGCTGGTTGTTTGGAAGAGAGTGAGTTTTGGGTAAATTTTATTTTTTAAAGCTTTTTGCGGAGACACCTAGGTGGCTCAGTCAGTTGAGCATCTGATTTTGGCTCAGGTTCATGAGTTCGAGCCCCACATCGGGCTCTGTGCTGACAGCTGCGCTGACACAGATTCTGTGTCTCCCTCTCTCTCTGCCCCTCCCCCGCTGATGGTCTCTCTCTCTCTCAAAAATAAAACATTAAAAAATTTAAAGCTTTTTTGAAGTATAATTTATTTTCTAATTTTTCAAAGTGTAACTTTTATAAAATAAACTGCATATTCGGAAGTGTATATGTTGATGAATTTGGTATTTGTATAAACCTGGAAAGCATCACTCCAATGAAGATAATATAATCATGGTCTGTTAAGAGTTTCCTTATGCCATTTTTCTGTCTTCTGTCCCAGTTGGCCACTTGTCATTTTGTGTCACAATAGATCAGTTTACAATTTCCACAATTTTGTATAAATGGAATCATGTAATATGTAGGTTTTTTCCTTGTTTGTTTCACATTTTTCATTTGACACAATTGGTTCCATTCACGTTACATATATCCATTTTCTGTTTCCCTAGGCTGAGTAGTATTTCAGTGTTTACCCATTCACCTGTTGATGAATATTTAGGTTGTTTTCAGTTTTGTGTTATTAGATGCGCAGACTTGGTATAAACATTCATATTAGGTCTTGGCATGGACATACATTTAATTTCTCTTGTCCAGCCCCCAAGAGTAAGAAGAATATATATATATATATATGTGTGTGTGTGTGTGTGTGTGTGTGTGTGTGTGTGTGTGTGTGTGTAATAACTATAGGCTTAACTGCCAGACTGTTTTCCAAAGTGATTGTGCCTTTTTTCATTTCTTTAAGTAATGCAAGAGAATTAAAAAGGTTATCCAATTATTTTATCACCATTTTGTTAAAAAAATATTCTTTGCTCATTGATTTGTTTTGGAATTTTTTTTTTCAAAATCAGTTGATCAGATATGTTTGCGGATCCATTTCTTGACTCTGTACACTATTCAGCTTTGTATATATATTTATCTTTATGCCAATAAGACAGTATCTTAATTACTGTGACTTTATAAGTCTTGAAATAAGGTTACAGAAATCCTCCAACTTTTTCTTTTGGCTGTTATAGAAACTTTCTATTTTTTTTTAAATGTTTAGTTACTTTTGAGAGAGCACAGGAGCAGGGGAGAGGCTGAGAGGGAGAGATAGAGGATCTGAAGTACCTCGGTGCTGACAGCAGAGACCCAATGTGGCGCTCAAACTCACGAACCAGAAGATCATGACCTGAACCAAAGTCAGACGCTTAACTGACTAAGCCACTCAGGTGCCCCAGAACATTTCCTTTTTCATAGAAACTATAGACTAGCTTGCTCTTTCTTACCAACCAAAACTGGTGGGGTTTTGATCAGAATTGCAATCCATTTTGGGAGGATTGACAAAATCACGATATTGAATCTTATAATCCATGTTTATCATATACCACTCCACGTATTTAGGTCTTTAATTTCTCTCAAGAATTTTTGGAAGAGTTCAGTGCACAAGTTTTGTTCATCTTTTTAAAATATATCTTAAGTGTTTTATGGTGTGGCTACATAATTTGTTTATTTTAATTTCCTTTTATTTGTTATAATATAGAAGTACAATTCATTTTTATGAAAATCTTCTAATCTGCAAACTTACTATCTCACCTATTAGTTTTTGTAGACTACTTAGATTTTGTATAAAAACAATTATGTCTTTTTTGAATAAATACGATTTTACTTTTTTGTTTTTGGTCTGTATGACTGTTATTTCTTTTTGAACGCCATACTACTATATTTCAGTACAATAATGAAGAGAAATGCTAAGAAACAAACTTTCTTTCCTTGATCCTGATCTTAGGTACACATCATTTAGCTGAGGATTTTTGAAGATATGTGAGGCTGTTGCCTCATTTTTACCAAAATGTATCAACAGAATGATAAATTATATGAATGGGAGACTCTTCTTTAACTAAACTTTGGGAACTGGATGAGCTCCAATTACTCTTTTCATCTTATTTTAGTTGTTTGTTCTAGGTGCAAATCTTTAGAATTACCTAAAGTCTTTCAACTGGTTAATTTAAACCATCGTCAGATTCCTAGCAACAAGGAATTTCAACTTTAATAAAGGATACATTAGGAGCTCTTGGGTGGCACAGTCGGTTGAGCATCCAACTTCAGCTCAGGTCATGATCTCATGGTTTGTGAGTTCAAGCCCTGTGTAGGGCTCTGTGCTGACAGCTCAGAGCCTGGAGCCTGCTTCACATTCTGTGTCTCCCTCTCTTCTGCCCCTCCCCCACTCATATTCTCTCTCTCTCTCTCTCTCTCTCTCTCTCTCTCTCTCTCTCTCAAATAAACATCAAAAAATAATAAAGGATATGATAGATGCAGGTGTACTCATACTCATAAATTTCGTACTCATAATTGTTCAATATGGTCTATCAGAAAACCTGATTGATCCTAGAGGCACGCTATATAGGACAAAATAACGTCACACTTCCAATAGTGTCAGTTGATGCAAGCTGTACATTGAGCAGAAGGAGATTGTTATTCTGTGATTAATTGGCTAATACATTCTTTGGAATGTTTCTCTCAAAAAGCCATTTTGCTTTCACATTGGGCAAGATTCCAATGCATACTTTACTGTTCTCTTACAGAGAAATTCAGACTATTGTGTTTGTTGTTATGGTTCAAGGAAAAGAAACTAAGGTTGTATTTATTATTAGTTATGTTGATAAAATAATGATGCTATCTTAGTCTGGAAATCACTCTAAGACCAAGTTGCAAATGCTTGGCAAATACTCGATAAACGAGTCAGGCTGATTAATCTGACTAAAGTATGGGGACCATCACAAGTACTAAAATATTTAGGTATAAATTAGGTAGAAATATTTGATTTTATCTTATAGGGTCCATTTCTGTGTTGAAATTCCTCATCTCATTCTTTAGAGACTTCAATATATTTATCATAGTTATTTTCAGTTCCTTATCTGATAGCTCAAACATCTGAGTCCCCTCTAAGTCTTTGTGTTTATTGTTGACAATGTTTGTATGTGTGTGTTCCATAATTTTTGATTGCATGCATAAATCAGTTTGAGAACAGGAAAGATTCAGATAGTGTTTTTTACCAGGAAATGGTTATGTGTGTCTTATACTAGGCTGCTAGTGTTGGCGTGTAAATTATTAATCCACTCATGGTTTAAGCTGAGTTTGTGCTTCATGGTTGTTGTGGTTAATTTTAGTGCACTAATGGCTCTACATTTATCTTGCAGCTGGATTTATGGAGGGGTTTTCTCCTTTTTCTGTCTCCCTGGCTTTCAGCCTATCGTGTGCACCTGTGTTTTGGGGAAGGTCTCTTTCCATCCTCTTGCTCCTGTTCCACTAGCAGTTCACTATTTCTTGTTCCTGGTCTTTGCTGGTGTGATGACAGTAGGCACTGGCTGTTCTCTTTTATGTTGTCCAGCTTAAGTGTTAGGCAGGCTCTGTGTTCCTAGGTCTCAAATATGCTTTCTCAGTGACCATGCCTCTCCTTTCCATTGTAGCCAAACTCTGCCTTGTATCATTTATGGATTTATATTGAGATTTTCCTGATAATCTTCTCAAAGTTCAGGGACTTATAGCCTTGCTATAGGCTTCGGACACACTCAACTCGCATTGTTGATGGATTTTTTTTTTCTTTTACCCTTCTGCCAGCTGCAAAGTGTCCTCATCTATACCCTGGGAGTATGGATGTCACTGATTATTCTCCAGGGGCTTAGGGCTTATTTTCTGTAGGGGGAGCGTCTAAGGGTGACTTTGTGCCATTCCTGTAGCACTGGCCGCTACACTCCTCTACACTGTATACCAACAGTACAGAGGTTTTCTACCATCTCCCATCTCACCCCAACTGTCTTGTGAGCACTGGTGAAGGTCTGTAGAGTAGGTCCCTTGAGTAGGTGTGAACTGCCCTCTTCCCGTGTCTCCCATTTTCTATCCTCTCCCTTTCGTTCACATTCAACGTCAAAATGTGTCATTTATTTCTAAGTTTATATAAAAATTAAATATCATTCAAGTAACACTGTTCTTCCTAGGTAGAGAAGTTAATTTTAATTTGTATGTGGACAAATAAGTGCGGAGAAGGGTGATGAAAACATTGAAAATATGGGAGAAAATAAGAAATTGAAGTACAAGCTTTCCTTAAAACAGCATGGTTGTCCTGTCTGAAAAGTCATTACCAATGGAACTGAATAGAAAGGCAAGCAATATGCTAAAGTACATATAAAAGTTTATGTCAAATGTGGCCTCTCAAATAACTCATGAAGAGATGGAAGTCTTTTTTTTTTTTTTTTTTTTAAGTTTATTTATTTTGAGAGAGAGGGAGACTGCATGAGCACTGTTTGGGGCAGAAAAAAAGAGAGAAAGAGAATCCCAAGCAGGCCTCCAGCTGTCAGTACAGAGCCTAATGCGGGGCTCAAACTCACAAACTGTGAGATCATGACCTGAGCCGAAATCAAGAGTCAGATGCTTAACTGACTAAGCCACCCAGGCACCCCCCAAGTGGGAGTCTTAATGAAGAGTTTTGAGACAACCAAGAAGTAGATATTACATTTATATACTACACAGTGTATTGCAAAGATGTCTATATAGATCAGATGTAAAAATGTAAAACTATGAAACTACATTAAGTATTCCAAAAATGGTATGCCTGTTTTACATTATAACTCCAAGACTGTGGTCACAAACCGATAGTAGAGAGATAAATTCAATTTGGTGTTTACCAGTGTTTAACATTTATTGTTTGTTTGTTTTTTGGTTTGGTAATTTTTGCCTGTAGAAAATATACTCTCTTTTGGATACATTCCTATCCCTCCTTATTGCCTTTTACCTAACTTTATCTATAGGGTCCCTGAACCTATTTTAGCTCTCTGATTCACAAATCCATCAAATAATATCTATACCAAATACAGGGAAGGAAGAGGTAAATGCTCACTTACCACAATGTCAGTGTATTCATTCTGAAGAAATAGTATTAGTAGATAAAGTGAAAACTTGCTTTAGAGACAAAAAGGATCGTATAAAACAAGTTAATACTTAATAAGAGATATTATGTTTAATTTTATATATGTGTTGGGTAAACAGACACATACCAGAATAGAGCACCTGATCGTACCCAAACTTACCACTCCTGTCATGCGTTAAATACAGGTTGCCCTTCCTGTGCGTACACATCTTTCATGTCAGGAGAGCCATAGAAACTGGAGAAAGACAAAATGGCAACAACTGCCAAGGGATGAGGAATTTGTCAGGCTTGACAAGAAGGAAATAAGTGAACAGGGATTAAGGAGAAAACTAGGAGCAGTAGAAAGTATAATTTAATATAGTTTATTTTCAATTTTTTAAGAAGTTTATTTATTTATTTTGAGACAGATATGGAGGGGCAGAAATAGAGGGTGAGAGAGAGAAATCCACGCAGACTCCATGCTGCCAGCACAGAGCCCAATGCAGGGCTCGAACCCCCTAAACCACAAGATCATGACTTGAGCCGAAACCAAGAGTCGGGTGCTTAACCAACTGAGCCACCCAGGTGCCCCTAGAATTTAAATCAGAGTAAGGACAAAAGCTAATCTTCACGATCTCTCACCTCACTTTCCCTTCTAGCCCCCTGACACTTGTCAGAGTTGAGTTAGGAAGATAGCAGATATTTAAACTATGTGCAAAATCAGAATTCGAATTTAGACATGTCTAGATTTTAAAAGCTAATGATTTTAAATGCTAAACAGTTTGTGTTTAGGGATGCAGATATGGCCTTGCCATAAGGACATGACTGGAAGTAAAGCAATATATTTTGATGAATAAAATTTAGTATTTTTACAACAAGAATTTACGTAATGGGGCTATTCATCATTATTCTATATAGAATTTCAAAATGAAAGCATTGTCTTAATTATAATGGCCCTAATATAGTAATTATGTGTAACTTTGTGTAAAAAACTCACATTTATGAGAAGTTACATAATTTTTTAAAGCAGACATAGAAATTTTTACTATAAAATTGTAAATTATATTTAAATTTTTCTGTTCCTTAACACTTAAGGCAAATTTCAGAAAGAAGTTTTATTACATACTGATAATTTCTTCCATAAAACTTGGTATTACTGTGCCTTAAATTTTTGCAATAGAGACTTTTTTAGTGAGTATGTCCTTTTGATCAGAAAAGTGGTTGCCCTTTGATTTTAAAGCCATATGGATACCATCATGTCACATAGATTCTGAAAAGCACAAGCATACATTATGTAGATGATTAGAATAGTACTGTAGTGCTATAGTTCTTGGTGGGATTTCATCACCAGGAAAATGCTTAGTTTCCACTGAATATTTATACTTCACTTTCACTCTGTTCTTAATCGCAAATGTTTTAACTAAATATTTGAGTATTTTAAACTAAATTTTGGAGAAACAGAAGAGATTAGATACTTATCAAATACTTAGGAGAAGTAAACTACTGATCTAGGCAGAGAAACAATGCATTATTAATATATTTTTTAAAATGTTTAATTATTTATGTTGAGACAGTGAGAGAGATTGAGAGAGAGAGAGAGAGAGAGAGCGCGAGAGAGAGAGAGAGAGAGAATGTGTGACCAGGAGAGGGGCAGAGAGAGGGAGACAGAGAATCCCAAGCAGGCCCTGTACACACTTCTCAAAGAGTTGGCACTGAGAAATATTGACTGTGAGTGTAAGGAAAAATATAATTGTTTTTTTTTTTGTTTTTTTTTTTACATTATAGAATATTTAGAAATAATAGAGGCGCGCTTGAATGGCTCAGTTGGTTAATTGTCCAACTCTTGATTTCAGCTCAGGTCATGATCTCACCATTGTGTCATGAGATTGAGCCCCTCATTGGGCTCTGTGCTGGATGTGGAGCTTAAGATTTTCTCTCCCTCTCTCTCTCTTTCCCTCCTTCCCTCTCCCTACCACCTTCCCTCCCTCTGCCCCTCTCCTGCTCTTGGTCTTGAAGGAAGGAAGGGAGGGAGGGAGGGAGGGAGGGAGGGAGGGAGGAAGGAAGGAAGGAAGGAAGGAAGGAAGGAAGGAAGGAAAGAAAGAAAGAAAGAAAGAAAGAAAGAAAGAAAGAAAGAAAGAAAGAAAGAAAGAAAGAAAGAAAAAGGAAGATAAAGAAAAAGGGAAGGAGGAAGAGGAGAAAAATTTCTATACCAAGTATTAGGTATAGTTTGATGGGAAACATGATAGTTTGGAAACTTTATTTTGGGAGCTTTTTAAGATATGGAAAAAGGTATAATTTTATAAGTTTTAGCACACTTAATAAAAATACATTTATAACCCATATGGATAGAATAGAACTGGAAATATGTCACTTCCAAGTACTCAGAGTTTGAGGTTAAAGAATGTATTTAAAAATCACTGAGGGGCGCCTGGGTGGCGCAGTCGGTTAAGCGTCCGACTTCAGCCAGGTCACGATCTCGCGGTCCGTGAGTTCGAGCCCCGCGTCGGGCTCTGGGCTGATGGCTCGGAGCCTGGAGCCTGTTTCCGATTCTGTGTCTCCCTCTCTCTCTGCTCCTCCCCCGTTCATGCTCTGTCTCTCTCTGTCCCAAAAATAAATAAACGTTGAAAAAAAATAAATAAAAAAAAAAAAAAAATCACTGAAGTTTTCTCTTCTCTCCGGCTTCACTGAAGCTTGGAAAAGGTAGGTCCTTACTACTTTGTCTATTTTTGTCTTGAACCACTCTGCCAAATGAAATACTAAAACCTTTATAGCAGATTAGAATAATTTCAGATCAATTAAGTACACATAGAGAAGAGTTTTCAGGGAAACTTTAGTAGAGTCATGCTCATACTTTAAAATCCAAACTTCCTTGTATGACTGTCATATGCCTTTCATATCTGTTCAGAGATGATATTCTAAACCATTTAATTCACTAGAGATTTCAGACCAGATTCTTCACTGTGTTTTGACTGGACTATTATTTCAACACAGGGTCAGTTTTGTACAAAAAAATGAAATTATAATGAATTATGTTTATTTAGAGTTTGCAAATGAACACATTAATTTGAGTCACACTTGCCAGAAATACATTGTTTCCACATAGCTGTTATTTTGGATGTTTTTACTATCTGGAATGTCATCAGAGCCTAGTAATTTGAAATGCCCACTGGCAGTACACACTTCTTGCAATTCTACATCATCATAATGCTTAATTTAATAATGGGATCCGATTTGTTCTCTGAGTATGAGCATTTTAATTATGTGAAATATAAATAGGGAAAGCTTGGTAATAGAAACCTTTTCCCTCTGAAAGGTAATTCACAGATCCATATTTTTCTCTCACTTCATCCACCATGTTATTGGTTCTTAGTAAATAATTAAAAATGAAGAATTTATTCACCTAGAGTTAGAGACCATCCAGATAAAATTTATCAGTTTCATAATCTGAGTCTTAAAATATACCTCTAACCATATATTATTATAACTGCTAAAATCAAATGATGTAGACAAGGTAATAAGATGATAGTATAATATGGATAGAGATATATGTGAAACAGTAAACATGAAAGTTACAATCCATATGGCTTATAATAAAGCTGGCAATGCTTTTCCTTCTAGAGACCTCCAAGGAAAGGATGAATTCATTAACATATTTATATTTACAGTAACTCCAGGATGTAATATTTGAGGAACGGATTATGAAAATGCAATTAACATGTATATTTCTTTTGTATGTTTTATCATTTTGAGATATGTGTTTTTAGATTTGTTCTTATAACACATTATAGTGATTTTCTTTAAAAAATAAAACATAAAGCATATAGGTTGAAATCTTCATCAAATTTGCCATAAACTCTAGGATTTTATTGTAGACAATTGTATATATGACTTAGACTAGGTCCAAGGGCCAGTCAAAGGAGTCCTTGGCTTTGTGTAGAATAGAAATCAAACTTTATCCAGGAGAAAGTGAGAGCAGAATTTATTAAGTAGCATAAGTTATAGAGTATACCAGATGGGGTGATGGGAAGTTCAGAAAAGTGAGTCTCCCGTCACTTGGGGTTAGAAGTTTATATTGGAAAGGGGTCCAGGGTACATGTTTTTTTCAGGCATCCAGGGTAGGGTCCAATCAAAGGTAACCATCAGGTATTATTACATAAATCATCAAAGACAGGCCACTGTAGACCAAAGTTTGTTCAAAGCTAATGTCCTGGTACATGCTTTGGATCTGTTTATTCTTAGATATTGTCAGGTGTATGGGCACCTAGGATGAAACTCAGAGAATAATCAACCTTCTTGATTCTCCTTTGGAGTGGGAACATAGCTTCTTTGGTTTACTAGGATTCAAGGTGAAATACAGAACATGAGTAAATGGGGCCTAGCAGGGAAACAGCAGGCATGGAAACTTTCTAAAATGAAGTCCATTCAGTTTCCCTATCTCATACATAGTAAGGAAGAATGAGAAAACTCATAAATAGGAAATAAAGCCTCAGATGAATTTATCTAAAATTATCATAGACACATTACCTTTATTTGGATTTTATTAAGTCATTATATTATGTTTTATTCCACCCTTGAAGTATGGCAACAAGAGATCAGAAATTATACATTTACCCATTGCTGTATTATATGCAAACTCTAGAAAGCACTTTACATACCATAGGTGAATTAGATTGTGTTAGAAGGACACTGATGCAAAGGATTGCTCAGAGTTTGTACTAGTAGAGTTAAAATAAATGACCAGTGGGGCACCTGGGTGGCTTAGTTGGTGAAGCTTCCGACTTTTGACCAGCTCAGGTCATGATGTCACGGTTTGTGAGTTTGAGCCCCATGTTGGGCTCTGAGCTGACAGCACGGAGCCTGTTTGGGGTTTTCTCTCTCCTCTCTCTGCTCCTCCCCTGCTCATGCTCTCCTTCTCTCTCTCTTTCTCTCAAAATAAATAAATAAAGCTTATTTTTTTTTAATGACCAGTAATCCAAAACATTGTTCTAGAAAATACTTCCCTTAAGCTATAATATAAATGACTAAAAAATGCAAGCCTTCTTTCTGGTCGTAGAATTATAGATTTTCATGACAGGAAATAATCTTTGAAAGCCAAATTATAGATCATTAATCGTGTTCATAGGCAGTGCAAATTATCCTACCCTGCTTGGTACCTGTATCTGAGACTTTTAGTCTACCTTTCATCTTTGCTGAATAGCTGGTCTTCCCTATCAGTTCACTGAATGAATCCTCCTTGTTCTTACCTAAAGTACAACTTATCTGTTTTGTAATATATAGCATTTTTTTCTCCACTATGTAAGTCCTCTTCTTATGAAGTACACTCTTTTTTTCCTCTGTAACCATTCACTCCCACAGAATAAAAATATGTAGTAATGTGTAGGTATAAAAATAATAAAATAAGGAAGACATTCATAGCACACCTTCTTTATCCATTCATCTATGAACACTTGGGTTGTTTGCATATTCTTGGCTATTGTAAATAATGCTGCAGTAAGCATAGGGGTGCATATATCTTTTTGAGTTATTTTCTTGGTAGGGTGGGTAAATAGACAGTAGTGGAATGACTGGAGATGACATTTCTATTTTTAATTTTTTGGGGAAACTTCATACTGTTTTCCGCAATCCCTCCACCAATTTACATTTCCACCAATAGCATAGGAGGGTTCCCTCAACAGTATTTCTTTTTTTTATTTCCTTTTCTTTTCTTTGTTTTTTCATTTCATTTTTCTTTTCTTTTCTTTTTTTTTTTTGTCTTTTTGATAGTAGCCATTCTACTGTTGTGAAGTGATATCTCATTGTGGTTTAGGTTAACGTTTCCCTGATGATAGTGATGTTGAACATCTTTTCATGTGTCTGTTGGCCATCTATATATCTTCTTTGGGAAAATATCTATCCTGCCCATTTTTCAATTAATTTTTTAATATTTATTAATTTTTTGAGAGACAGAGAGAGACAGAGCTTGAGTGGGAGAGGGACAGAGAGAGAGAGAGGGAGACACAGAATCTGAAGCTGGCTCCAGGCTCTGAGCTGTCCACACAGAGCCCGATTTAGGGCTCGAACTCACAGACTGTGAGATTGTGACCTGAGCCGAAGTCAGATGCTCAACCTACTGAGCCACCCAGAGATGCCTCTATCCTGCCCATTTTTTAATTGAATTTTTTTGGTGTTAAGTTATATAAAATCTTTCCATATTTTAGATGTTAACAATTTATTTTGATTTATCATCTCCCAGTCAATAGGTTGCTTTTCCATTATGTTAGTTTCCTTCACTGTACAAAGCTTTTTATCTTGGTATTGTCCCAACAGTTTAATTTTGCTTTTGTTTCCCTTGTCTGATGAGTGATATCAATAAATGTATTGCTAGGACTGATGTTCAAGAGATTACTGCCTATGTTTTTCTTTAGAGGTTTTATGGTTTCAAATCTCACATTTATGTCTTTATCCCATTTCAAGTTAATTTTACTGTGTAGTGTAAGTAAGAATGTGGTCCAGTTTCATTCTTTTGCATGTGTCTGTCCAGTTTTCCTAGCACTAATTATTGAAAAGACTGTCTTTTCTCTATTGTGTATTCTTTCCTCCTCCATTGTTGATTAATTGACCATATAATTATAGGTTTATTACTGGACTCTCTATGCTCTTCCATTGACCTCCATGTCTATTTTTGTGCCATTACTATACTCTTTTGATTATTATAGCTTTGCAGTATTTCTTGAAATCTGGAACTGTGAAACCTCCAGCTTTGTTCTTCTTTCTCAAAATTGCTTTGGCTATTTTGTGGTTCCATACACATTTTAGGATTATTTGTTAGAGTTGTATGAAAAATGCTATACATACTTTGAAGTGAATTGCCTTAAATCTGTAGATTGCTTTGGGGAGTATAACATTTTAAGAATATCCTTCCATTCTGTGAACACTAAACACCTTTCCATTTGTTTTTGTTGTCTTCGGTGTTTTGTTTTTTTTTTTATCAGTTTCTTATAGTTTTCAGTGAATGGGTCTTTCATCTCCTGAGTTAAATTTCTTCCTAGGTACTTATTATTTTATTGTAATTTTAAATGGGATGAGATTGTTTTCTTAAATTTTCTTTATGAATCTTCATTATTAGTGTATTAAAACTCAACAGATTTCTGTACATTAATTGTGTAATCCTACATGTTTACTAAATTCATTTATTCTAAATAATTTGTTGGTAGAGTCTTTTGGGTTTCCTTTCTCACTCTCTTTTCCTTCCTTCCTTCCTTCCTTCCTTCCTTCCTTCCTTCCTTCCTTCTTTCTTTTCTTCTTTTGAGAGGACACCAGTGTGGGGGAGAGGAACAGAAGAGAAGAAAGAGAATCTCAAGTAGGTTACATGCTCAGTGTGGAGCCCAAATTGAGGTTTGATTCCACAACGCTGGGATCACAGCGTGAACTAAAATCAAGAGTCAGATGCTCAACTGACTGAGCCACCCAGGTATCTCCTCTTGAGTTTTCTAAACATAGTATTATTTCATCTGCAAAACAAAAGATATTTTTAATTCTTCCTTATCATATTTGATGCAAATTTTCATTGTTTTTGGTCAATGATAGTCGAAGCAGTTGATCATTCATTCCACACTTTAAAGCTCATTTGTTTGGCTTCAAGTAGAATCGTGATTACCTTCTTCAGATCTCACTGGAGGCTCCAGCCCATTTTTCTTAAGTGTCTCTGTATCCTTCTCTTTTATCCCTCAATATCTTGGAATTGCTCAGTCCTCAACATTCAGTCCTATTCTCTCCAGTTGACCCATTCTTCAAGGAGCTCATCCAGACAGTGGGCCTTAGCTATTATCTCTATTGTAATATCCACAAATTTATACCTCTCCTTTTGAACTTTCTTCTGACTTCCAGACTTGCACAGTAAATGATCCTCTCAGTATCTAATTTGATGTCCAGTTGACACTTTAAACTTAACATGTCTAAAACAGATCGTTTGATTTCTTTTGTCCTCTACAGACATTTACATCTTCCTCTAGTCACCCCATTTCAATAAATGGCACAACTCAACATTTCTACTTTCATTCAGGCAAAAATCTAAAGGTTGACGCTTAACTCTCTATTTTACATTGAACCATTTATTTAATCTATTAGAAATCTTGGTTGACTCTGCTGGTATGGTTACCCTTTCATCTAAGCTACCCCCTGTGACCCTCATCACCTGGTGCTCATGCTCTATGTTAATGTCCTCCTCTTGAATGTGACTCTCTTCATGAGAGCTATCATTTCCTTCTAGCCAATAAAATAAGACAAAGATGAGGATTTTGAAAACATAATTAAAGTCTTGAATCAGTTGATTTTGAGTTAATCAAAAAGATTAGTGATCTTGACTTAATCAGGTAAAAGCCCTTAGAAGAGGCACTGACCCCTCTCTGAGCTCAGAAAGATGTTGAGGGATAATGGGACCCAGTGAGGCTTAAGGATATATGTTCAAATATGTGTAGTTACTTGAGAATAGCTCACTGAACCAGAAACAGTAACAACAGCAACTACTACTTATCCTGGTCCTAAAGATTGAAATTCAAACATTCTAGCTTATTTTGTAGTAAATCTTTGCGAATGAAATAACTTTGTAAAGAGTACCGTAGGAGACTTCCCAATAATTAATTTTCTAACAAAATTAGGTTCATATAACACTTAAATGAGATAAAGTATTCAAAGATACAGCTTGGTGTTATTGTGTACTTATGGCGGGAAGAGATGGTCATGCAGAATCAAAGTGTCACAGTATGGAGGAAAGGGAAAAAATATAAAATGGCCAACTTCACATTTCTGGTTAATGCTGAATTCATTTTGCATATGTTTCTATTAATATACCCGTATGTACAAATGACAGAGACAAAATGGCAGAATTCAGAGCTGAATATACAGTAGGACCATCTCAGTATAATGTTTTTATTTCTTTTTTTTTTTTTTTTTTTTTACATCCTGTGTTCTAGGCCCAGGTTAGTAGTCACAAAGTTAAATATCTTATTCTATGAGAATGAAAAGAGGAGTCTGCTTTCATAAAAGTTTAGGGATTTAGGGTTAACAACATGCATTTGTATTAAGAACGATAGGATTTACTATTCATTTTAAAACACGTCATTGCTTTTATTATGCAGCTATTTTTGACTTCTAAATGAATGAAGCTACATCATACATATGTATGTGTGTTTATTCTCAAGGACAACCCAGAGGAACTAGAGAAAATGATTCAAGTGCATAGCCACTCTCAGTGGCACTTCAGATGGAAACACACGTGCACTGTTATAAGGAGGTCAGGATCTCTGAGAGTTAATACAGAAATCAGTAGTCTTCTATAGAATACAGGTACAACATGAAAGAGACATGAGCTCTTTGGCTAGCATCATGCAAAGGATTGCTCCTTAGGGAAATTATGCTAGCAACTGGGTTGCTCATTTGTTATTGGATTTTTGTCTAGCAAAGTTGTTTGTACTCTGATCAGCAGCAACTTTTATTTATAATTGGAACCTTTCCAGTGCAGGTACCATAGGAATTAAATGATAATGGAGGGTGTTTCTTGTTTATGAGGTAATAACGATATTAAGTCTAGAGTTAACCTGGATATTAAAGACCTCTGAGGACCTAGTAATGACTGAGTTACTATCATTCTGATTAATAAATCAAAAGAAAAAAACCTTAACTTTTTTTTATCTTAACACATTTTTTTAAAGACCAGGAGTTCAAAATAATCATATTGAAATACAATTTATTAGGAAGGTTAGAGATAGCATTACTTTATTTGGCTTGGGTAATGTGTATATATTTTTTAAGTTTTTATTTAAATTCCAGTTTGTTAACATATAGTGTAGTATTATTTTCATGTGTACAATTTAGTGATTCGCTTACATAGAACACCCAGTGCTCATCACAACAAATGCACTATTGAATCCCCAGCACCTACTTAATCCATCCCCCTCACCCACCTCTCCTCTGGTAACCATCAGTTTGTTCTCCATAGTTAAGAGTCTTTTCCTTGGTTTGCCTCTCTCTCTCTTTCTTTCTCTCTCTTCTTTTTCCTTTGCTCATTTTGTTTCTAAAATTCCACATTTGAGTGAAAGCATATAGTATTTGTCTTTCTCTGACTGACTTATTTCATAATAAGAGCATAATACTCTCTAGCTCCATCCACTTCATTGTAAAAGGCAAGATTTCATTAGTATTTACAGCTGAGTAATACTCCATTGTATGTATAAATACCATCTCTTCTTTATCCACTCGTAGTCAATGGACACTTGGGCTGTTTTCATAATTTGGCTATTGTAGATAATTGTGCTATAAACATCAAAGTTCATGTATCCCTCTGAATTAGTATTTTTATATTCTTTGGGTTGAATACCTACTAGTGCAATTGCTGGATGGTAGTGTAGTTCTATTTTTAACTTTTCATGGGACCTCCACACTGTTTTCCATAGTGGCTGCAATAGTTTGCATTCCTAACAACAGTGCAAGAGGGTTCTTCTTTCTCCACATCCTCACCAACACGTGTTGTTTCTTGTGATACTGATTTTAGCCACTCTGACAGATGTGAGGTGATATCTCATTGTAGTTTTTTTTTTAATTTTTTTAACGTTTATTTATTTTTGAGACAGAGAGAGACAGAGCATGAACAGGGGAGGGTCAGAGAGAGAGGGAGACGCAGAATCGGAAGCAGGCTCCAGGCTCTGAGCTGTCAGCACAGAGCCTGACACGGGGCTCGAACTCACGGACCGCGAGATCATGACCTGAGCCAAAGTCGGCCCCTTAACCGACTGAGCCACCCAGGCGCTCTTCTCATTGTAGTTTTGATTGTATTTTCCTGATAATGAGTGATGTTGAGCATCTTTTCATGTGTCTGTTAGCCATCTGTATGTCTTCTTTGCAAAACTTTCTAATTGTGCCTTTTGGCCAATTTTTAATTGGATTATTTGTTTATTGGGAAAACTGGACAGCAACATGCAAAAGAATGAAACTAGACCACTTTCTTACACCAAACATAAAAATAAATTCAAAATGGATTATCCATTCTGACATCCTATATCTTCTGATTGGAGCATTTTCCATTTACATTCAGAAAATTATTGATAGATATGAATTTGGTGCCATTTTTTTTGTTGTTGTTTCTGGATATTTCCTCAGTTCCTTTCTAGTCCTTGTGGCTTTTGGTCTATCTTTCCCACTCAAAGAATCCCCTTTACTATTTCTTGTAGGACTCGTTTAGTGGTCACAAACTACTTTAGTGTTTGGGAAACTCTCTCTGCTATTCTGAATGATATAGCCTTGCTGGATAGAGTATTCTTGGCTGTAGCCTTTCCCCATTCAGCCTGTGGCATATATCATGCCACTCCCTTCTTCTCTGCCAAGTTTCTCTGGAGAGATCTGCTGCTAGAATTATTTGTCTTCCCTTGTAATTTAGAGATAGACTTCTTTTGTATTGATGCTTTTTAAGATTTTTTTCTTTCTACATTTTGCAAATTTAACTAGGAGAAAGGATTAAGGAACTAAATGTGGGTCCTGAAACCATAAAAATCCTAGAGGTGAACACAGGCAGTAACTTCTTTGATATTAGTCACAGCAACTTCTTTCTAGATATGTCTCTGAGGCAAGGGAAACAAGAACAGAAGTAAACTATTGGGATTTCATCAAGGTAAAAAGCTTCTGCACAACAAAGAAGGCAATCAACAAAACTAAAGGGCAATTTATGGAATGAGAGAAGATATTTGCAAGTGACATATCTGACAAAGGGTTAATATCCAAGATATATAAAGAATTTATAAAATCCAATGCCCCAAAAACAAATAATCCAATTAAAAAATGGGCAGAGGATGTGAACAGACATTTCTCTGGAGAGGACATACAGATTGCTAACAGACACATGAAAAGATGCTCAACATTACTTCATTAGTACTTCCATCATTGTTGCCTCATTATAATATCCTGATTCCAGGAATTTTGATCTTGCTCTACTTTACTTCTTTCTTATATACACTTTCCCTAGACGATCTCCTGTAATGGATATGCTACACTTTCCATATATTACCCCTCAGAGTTATTGCAAAAATCTGTACGCTTTGATCTGTTCCAATTGCTATTGCAACCATGAGCTTTCCCATCCATCTTCTAATTGGCTCTCAGTTACTCTTTTCTCTCTGCTTTAGCCCATTCTCTTTGCTGCCTATGTGATCTTCTCAAAAGTCTGGCTTTGTCTCTTTCCTGCATAAAGAACTCTGGTGGTAAACTATTGAACAGACCAGGAAGTCCAACACAGTTTATTCACAAGCTTTTACCGTTCTCCATGATCATCTCTTGACATTTCACCATTGCATTCTATCAACCCCTGCACTGCAAACATCGCTGTATTCTCTCCACAGTGAATGTCTTACTGATGCTTGAACATGTTGTAGTGCTTTGGTTGAGAGTTGCTTCTTCTCCTTTTGCCTGACTCCAATGAACTCTTGTCTGTGATATTTCTTCATTCAGCAGGCAATTTGTCGCTAAGCTTGCATTCTTTCACCAACTATGCTTACCTCCAAATGTGAGATAATGCATATGTTAATGACCTAACTTTCTTGAAAGATTTGAGTAGTGCACAAACATGTATGTGTTAGAAATAGAAGAAATCAGACAGAGAGAATAAGGGAGAGGCAAGTTGCATAGGCAAAGAATAAATAGTAACCTGAGTAATTCAGAACAAAAGTTTGAAAACCCCTCATTTTTTTCATTTAATCCACTGTTACCCCAATATTTGGTGAGAGTGGCAAGTTTTATTGGTTTCCCTATAAATATCAGCACCAAAAAATTTAGAAGTTACATTTCTATGGCCAATTCCATTTAAAGATGGAACAAACTGCTTAGAAAATTTAGGCAAAATTCCCAGCAGCTTGATTTTGATTATCTAGGCAATTGAAGCAAAAACAGTTTTAATGCTTGAATTAAGCAAGTGATTGCCTAAACTCTTCACTTCACTTTAGCTATGGAGACAAACACTTCATTGGCTTTCTCCCTAATCATACTTTTTCTGTCACAAGTCACTAAGCAGTTTCATGTATACATACTATTTAGAAACTCTGATTATTTAACTGGTAAGTTTAATAATGCACAAGGAATAAAGAAGGAGGCAAACTGTTTACATGGCCTCATTATTCAGAGTCATCCTAGAATTATTTTGGTAAATTGTCTCATACAATAGAAAATAAGTCTGAACACTGAGAAACTAAGAAATTATTTTTTCTCATGCTAGGAGTAAAAATCATATTTTAAAACACCAACCTGTGATATTTTTTCCTCTCCAGATATGTAAGAAGTGCTCATCATGTGACATATGAAATATTAATCATCTATATTTGCAAAAATATATACCATGGTTTATGAACATAATTACATTCTTAGAATTTCTCATAAATATATAAACATTGTAAATTAAGGGCATTGTAATTACTCTCTTAATTTTAAAGGTAAACTACATTAATTAGTTTTGACTCAACTTTTTTGTTCTTTTTTTTTCTCCCCCGCACAGGCATTTTCTGATTAATTGTCTTCACCTTCCTATTATAGTTCTTTATTTTTTTCTCACTAATTGATGCAAGTAACTATATATTTGTCAGCCATGTGTCTTACCAGTCCTCTGCATTTAGTATCTTGGTCATTGTAGCATGCATTATATTTTAGCTAACTAGCTTATGTGCAAAGCATTAAGCTGGGTGCAACCTGTTAAGACAAAACAGTCTACAGATGGAAAGCATGTCCAAATAATTTTTAGTTCTACTTTATTGTATTTAAGCCTACACACTTCCTTGAACATTATTCCACACCCCCCTTATATATTACCTTAAAAAATTATCATCTTCTTGTAGCACCTGGGTGGCTCAGTCGATTCAGTGTCGACTTCAGCTCAGGTCATGATCTCACAGTTGATGAATTTGAGCCCCACATCAGGCTTTGTGCCTTCAGCTCAGAGCCTAGAGCCTGCTTCGGATTCTGTGTCTGTCTCTTTCTCTAACCCTCCCTCACTCATGCTTTCTCTCTCTCTCTCTCTCAACAATAAATAAAACATTAAAAATATTATCTTATATTTTTAGTCTGTCTTTTTCTCTTCTTTTCTTTTAACCAGATTTGTTGTGAAGTATAATACATGATGAGTACATAAAGTCATAAATGTACTGTTTAAGAAATCAGGGTCCCTGGGTGGCTCAGTTGGTTGAATGTTCAACTTTGCTTCAGGTCATGATCTTGCAGTTTGTGATTTCGAGTCCCACATCAGGCTCTGTGCTGACAGCTCAGAGCCTGTAGCCTGCTTCAAATTCTGTCTCCCTGTAGCTCTCTCTGCCCCTCCCATGCTCACGCTCTGTCTCTCTCTCAAAAATAAATAAACATCAAGAAAATTAAAAAAAATAAATTACTGTACAGTGTTCAACTATATAATTGCTACACAGATCAAGGAATAGAATATTGCCAGTACCCTAAATCTGCCCTCAGCATGTCACCCTTCCTGAAAAGGAGCCCATTTTCTAAAACTAACTCCCCTGACTGGTTGCATCCAACTTTTCATTTTAGGATACTGTATTTGTCTGCTTAGGCTACTGTAACAAATTACCATAGAGTGGATGGCCCCAACAACAAACATTTATTTTTCACAGTTCTAGAAACAGGGTAGTCTAAGATGTGCAAGAGATTCAGATTTTGGTGAGGGCCCATTTTCTGGTTTGCAGATGTCTTCTCATCATATCCTCACATGGCAGAGGGCATTAGAGCAAACAATTCTTTCATACCCCTTCTTATAAGGGTAGTATTCTCATCATGAGAGTCCAACTCCCATGACTTAATTACTTCCCAAGACCCTATTTCCAAATCACACTGGCCATTAGGATTTCAACATATTAATTTTGGGAAGACACAAGCATTCGGTCCATAGCAGGTACTATCTGTTGGATTCCTAAAATTTCCTAAGTTTTCTCAGGTTTTAAATTTTATGTGAATGGAATCCTCTATTATTATTATGTATATGTTATTTTGTGTATCTGCCTTATTATTTTAAATGTTATGCTATAAAACATCCATATCATTGTATGTAACTGTTTCAGTCACTCATGTTTATTGCTGCATAGTATACCGCTGGTAATGATAGCATTCATCATTCAACCAGACAACTATCAGTGAACAGTTTCTCTGTGATCTTTCCTGTATATGGTTCCTGGTAAACATAAGCACTATTTCTGTAAAATATATTAAAGAGTGGAATTGTTCACAACCAGGGATTTTCCCTCTTTATCTGTTCATACAAAAAAATAAATGTATCCATGAATTTATCCTTGTAATTGATACTGGTATAATTTTAATCAGAATTGACTCCTTCCGTGCCTTCCTCCAAAATATATAACTTTTGAGGACTAATATTCTACCTGTACATATTGTCCAAGGTATTCCTCATCCTGCCAAAGTACTACAAAGCTCAAGAAGACAATAGATGGAATGGTTTAAACCTTTGACAATGAAATTCATGATTAAATGATGCTTATAATATGATGCTTTTCAACTGGTTAGTATACATTTCTTGTTTTTATTTTCTATTAAAATATGTTCTATAATAGCAGTCTTGGGTTATATCCCCATAGAATCCAAGACAAATTTGAAGCCTGGCAAGTATGGAATAAAATAAGACACAGTGTTATAGGCTTTACCTCAGTTCAATCAAATGGTTAGATTCAATAAAACTTAAATCAATAAATCATGAGTTTACAACATTTATTGTACAGATTAGTATTACAAATCAGATTTTAGAGTGGACAATAAAGGTTATAGCTTTTCGTTTTCTTACACCAAATGATTTTTTCGCAGTGACTTTCTTGATTTTGTGTAACTGAAGAAAAACACAACCCAGAGTCATCAATTGAAATTTACCTTGTAGCTTTCTGTTTGCAAAGTTATTTTATGATGGGGGTCATGAAGCTATTATTTTTCTTATTGGCATTTCTTCAGAAGACTTGCACAAATTAAAATGACTTTGAGTCAGTATTAGATTTGTAGATAAAGGCAGGTATTGAGCCAGTTGAAAAGGTCTGGATGAGGGGCACCTAGGTGGCTCAGTTGGCTAAGTGTCCAACTTGACTCTTGGTTTTGGCTCAGGTCCTGATCTCATGGTTTGTGGACTCGAACCCCTCATGGGGTTCTGTGCTGACAGTGAGGACATTGCTTGGGATCCTCTGTCTCCCTCTCTCTCTGCCCCTCCCCGACCTTCTTTCTCTCTCAAAATAAATAAACAAACAAACAAACAAACATTAAAAAAACGAAAATGTCTGGATGAAAAAAGGATAGTTTCCATAAAGCGATAGTCTCATCATTTGGGCAATAAACTCCTTCTACAATACAAGTAACAAAGTTGAAAAAGTAACCTCTTTGCTAGCTGTATGTTTTTGTACACATTAATGTGTCTTTTCTCTCTCATTAGAATGTAACTTTATCCACATCAAATTCAGAAGTATTCAGAGTTAAGGGACATTAAATTAACTGTTCTTTAATTTGCTATGTAAAACTGAATGATAAATTATGTTTTGTATGGTAGTGTTTGAATAAAAACACATTAATATCATTAAATTTTATAACTTAGCCAGAAAATATTTTAAAAATGTTTCATGAAAAGGTAAGTTATACTGTAACTTAATAAAATTATTCTTGCTTTAATTTATTTTTGCCAAATATTTGATCAGCCATAACCATTGATAGAATGCCTATTTAGAGGTCCAAATACAGATGCAGGTATTTTTAACATTTACATGGTTCTTCCTTTTTCACTCTATATGATCTGCTGAAGTGATTTATTTACCCCTGCAAAATCTATGTAATTAAGTACACCCAATACACAGTTATTGAATCCATATTATATCCCATGACCTATGTATGATGCCATGACAATATTGACTCAAAGCAGAATGGTTCCTCTTCACATGGAATTTATTTCCTAATGTGTCCAGTACCTACTGATTATATAAGCATCCTCATTTGAGATGACAACAGATCCTCAAACTCCATAGTCTGTTATCCAGTGCTGTTTAACCCTGAAATTGGACTGTCCTTTCCAGCTCTATCAAGTTAACGTATAGATTCAAATTACACACATCATTCATCATTCTATATTTCCGTATATGTTATTTCATCTTCCTTTTATGTCTGTACCTTTTATTGGCCATTCTTGTCAAATTTGAAATGGTGGCTTATCTTTCATGTATAATATGAAAGAGTGCAATAATTTATGATTTATTGAGTTCCTATAATTAAAAAGTACTATATTTGGCACTAGGGATGCAAAGCATTGTTTTAAAATATTACTTATTGATTTATTTAACAAATATTCATTAATTACTCTGAGCCAAGCACTGCTCTAGGCACAAATGATAGAGTTATGGACATTCCAGATAGAGTACTGATCCTATGAAGTTTACATTTCAGTTTAGGGACAGGTAATATTTGACAGTTTTGTGCAGAAAAAGAGAGAGAGACAATCTTCTCATAGATTTTAAATGCTGTAGAAGAAATTAAAAGGTTTAAAGCAATAATGAATGGAGAGTTGAAGGCTGTATTCAAGAGAATCTCTTGAATTACTAACATTTTTTTGTTAATAACTAACAATTAGACAAAAAGTCACCCATGGAGGACACAGACAAGAAATGTCACTGTGGCTGGATTATAATTGCCGTAGCAGTAACAAGAGGTAAACAAGGTCCAGATCATGGACAACCATGTGGGTCTTTATGGAAGATGGACATTAAGTAGCATAACACCAGAAGGTGTTAAACAGAAGCAAAATGATGTTTCATCATTATGATATATCTCTATTTTGCAGTATGACTTAATATTGCACTATTGTTTTCTACATGTCTGTGTTTCTTTCCACACGTGATGCTCTTTAAAATGCACAGAGAATCCTGTGCACTCAGAATGTACATTTTGAACTAGGGAATGAATGAATGAATGAATGAATGAATATAAGTAGTTTCAGAGGTCTCAAAATAGAACTCAAGTTATTTTAGTTATTTTATATTGCTACTTACATCCTGAATAAAGTCTAATATAAGAACTATGTTGTTAGATTTAGTCGTATACTAAATTAAAAAATATAGTAACTGCTAAAATAATTTATAATTTCCAGTCAGAGGGAAGTAAGATGATTTTATCTACTATATTTCTGGACAAAAGTATCAGTAATACAACAGAAAATGAAATAAAACAAACATTTGGGATCAACAAATTAAAAAAAAAAAGCTTCACTCTCTCTCTTTCTCTCTCTCTGCCCCTCCCCCACTGACACTCTGTCTCTCTCTCTCAAAAATAAGCACACATTAAAAAAAAACCAACATCTTCACTGAGTAAATGTCAAATAAGACTTTCTTAAAACATTTTTAAAAACCTCCCTTTCTTAAGTTATACTTTGTTAATACCTGTAAAATATTTTGTTAGTAATTTGAAGAGAACTAGAGCACATATTTTTCTTATCACCTCTAATTACTTCCCTAACACTCAGAGTAACAAACATATTGCTTATGTCTTGATTTATAAAACAAGTTCCTCCTTAACGTTTTGTGTTGACACCTATAAAAAATAGGAAGGAAATAGTCCAAAATAACCAGTCGGTGGAAAAGCTTGGAGAGCTGCAAATATTACCCAGTGCATCCCACTTATGAGGGCAATACTGTCTGAAATGACCTTGCAGCAGATGATTTGGAGGCACTTGAAATCTTGCTTCAACAGCAGATCTGATAGTTGTGGTTTTATTTATTTTTTGCCAAAGCTTAGCAGTTGGACACAAGAGTATTTGCTGCAGTAGTGAAAAATCAATATGATTACCTCTTTGCCACAGGGCTACATCTAACTACAATATCCTGGACAACACGTATAAGCATTACTCACAGATAATGCTGCATTGCAGGAGGGAGCTGAATGAGAACAAATAACGATGACATTTCTGCCTTCGAAAAAGTTACAGATGACATTAAGATTTAACACGAAGTGCATTAAAATGAAAGATTGCGGTTATCCCTGTGGTATTAAATTAGAAACTGGCTCCTTGATGCTGCTTTTTGAGATCAGATCGGGTGTATTTGACCAAAGGAGGGAGGCTCAGCCTACATAAAGATTGGGAGTCAGATATATTTTTATTATTTTCTGTCACATTACTAAAGACATCATCACCTCACCTCAACTTTCCTATATGTTCAGTTAAAACGACCTTACCTTTGAAATAGCATTTAAAATAAAATGGAAATCTTAGCATCCACCTTCAGCAGGTGGAAACTATGACATGGCTTATACTTTCAGCTCCATTGATTTAGGTAAAATTCTGAAAAGAAAGGAAACTATTTCAATTAAAGCAATTTGAGGGCTTATTCACGTTTACAAAAAGCAACATCTGTACTTCCATGTAATGCCAGAGAACTGTCAAACTAGCAGTTTTCACATATATCATCCCCATTTCAGCACTCATATTTTCTACATATATTGTGTTTCAAATTGTATTTCCTAGTTAATAACTTATTTTGAAAGTAAATAATTCCAGGATTTATTGGTGACTTAAGACAGAGTGGTAAAACTGTAATCTATTTCTCTATTAACATTTGTCTCAAGCTTCCTTTCTGTATTTTGCCAGGGAAAGAAGATAACTATACCTCAGTAAATTACCAAATAAAATTGTACATATGAAGGCCATTATCTCCCAAATAGAATATGCTTATCCACTTCACTTTTAGGGAAATACTATATTGTCTCTGCCTGGACATGCTATGATACAAATAGCAGGTAACAGCCCTTCTGACTTGGAGACATTAACTTCCATCATGACTGTCGACTTGTTCTCAGTGATTTGGACTGTGGTTCAGGCTGTTCTGTGTTTAAAACTACTTAGAAATTATGTGACAGATTCAGGCCAGAATTCAGAGTCCAAATGGAAAAACTGTAAATCTGTAGGCTTAGCATTCTAAACTAAATATATGACTCAGAGCAGGTGGCTATGCATAATTACAAAACCCCATCTTAAGCTTTTAAAAATATTTATCCACCTAAGATATTAAACTGTGTCAAACTAATAAAATTCTTAGGTGAAGAAAAATGTGAAGGTCTTCTGCCATGAAATATGTATGTGTGCTTATAGTTATTCAATTAGTATCAGTAATTCACCACATATAGGTAGAAATTTTGTCTTTATAAATGAGTTCTGGGCAGTGATGGATTCAGCTATTTTAAAAAGACAAGGACAATGGTTCAGGCTGGTGTTAAATGAAATTCAACTTCAAGATGTACATGGGCTACCTAGCTGGTCTAAGGACTCCTAAGCTTGTCTTCTACTCCAGCTTTAGGAATGAATTAGGACCCATAGGCAGGGAATGGGGAGGAGCAAAGGATGGATTTGATGTCTGAATGTATGGCATCATGCTATTTCATGCTGGACATTAACTGAGATTGAGGAGTTGCACCTGGTCCAGATGAGGTAGTTTCACAGTGGTAAATCTTAAAAAAAAATCTTTTCCACTAAATCAGGCACCATTTACCATTTTTATAATACTCATGTTTACATCATAAAAGTAAGCAGCTAAAACAAAACAAGTAGGAAAGTGTTTTTGTCCTGTGTTCAGTTATTTCCAGGCTGTAAAGTGTGTCCATTTTCTCTCTTGGCGATTTTATTGAGCACTTTTTGCTGTTTCTGTCCTTTACTTCTTCCTTTCCTTCCTTTATCTCTTTTCCTTCTTTCTTTCCTCCCTCCCTCCCTCCCTTCCTTTCTATAGAGGATCTTATTTTTTGAGTATACAATACAGTATTAACTAAGCTATCATACAGAGCATTCTTTCCCTAGATTTATTTTACCCACAAGTGCAGCTTTGTGCCTCTTGGCCAGCATCTGGTGCTTGATCTGTGTACTTGACGTTCTTTCTTTTTTTTTTTTCTTTTACTTTGAAAGGGTCTAGACCTCACCACCCAGAATTTTAAAATATTAAAACAATAATATGCATTTCTTCATATTTTATTTTATATATAAAACAAATAATACATTGAAAATAAAATGGATATTTTCTCTCTCCAATTCTGTGCACCCTTTCTTCTCCAAACAGGTAACCAAATATATATTTAATATATATCTTCTCCATGTTTTTATATTTATAGTTTATAAATATTTTCTATATAACAATATAGTGTTTTGTATGTTCTTTGAGGCCATGAACAAATGCTATCTTTCTCTTACTTTTCACTCAATATTATGTTTATATCCATATATTGATATGTGTAGACTGACATACTCAACAATACACTGTTGATGAATATTTGTTTTCTTTCAGTTATTTAAATTATAAGCAACGAACATCACTGTATATAACTTCTGTTACACATAGTCAAATACTTTTCTGCATCTAAAGTTAAAATGTTGAATCATCAGATATTAAAATTTTAACTTTAATAAATTTTGTAAAGTCTTTTGAAAGAGAGATGAAAATTACAATTTTAACATTGATGTGAGTCTGTGCTCCTTCACATACTCCCTAAAAATGGGCATTATCAATTTTTGCATCCTTGATAGGAAAACATTGTATCTCATGTTTATTTTCAACTGCATGTATATAATTCTAATTATGCCTTTTGAATGCTTATTAGCTATTCAAGATTTTGCTTATACAAATAGCCTAAATTCTTACCTTCTTTTCCCATTGTTTATTTTTGTTGTTGTTGTTGGGTGTTTGTTTTTGTTTTTGTTTTTGTTTTGTTTTGTTTTACTGATTCGTAGAAACATTTAATAGAGTCACTATTATTTTTTTATAAACTTCACTGGCTAAGTTTTATTTTATCTTAAAATGTCTTTAATGTTCACGTTTCAATCTGTCAATATTTTCTTTATTAGTCACGATTTTTTGCCTTTTGTATAAAAAGTTCTTTTTTACTTGAAACCCATAAATATATTTTCTGTATTTATTTGAATAGTTTTAAAGAAATTTTCTTATTTGTTTTTCCACATACAGTCCTTATATCATTTGGAATTTGCTTGATATATATAATGAGGCTTCAAATTATTTCCATTTATCAAGACATTTTTCTTATTATGAAATAGTTTACCTTTTCTCAATGATGTCTAATATAAATTTTATAAAATGTCTATTTTGTTGATGGTAGTTTTGAATTTTTTAGAGGTTGGGAAATGCATATTTTCTATTCTATTTTTTCTTTTTCAATTTTTTATTAAATTCACTTAGTTAACTTACAGTGTGATATTAATTTCAATTGTAGAATTTGGTGATTCATCACCTACATACAACACCCAGCTTTCATCATGATAAGTTGCCTCCTTCATACCCATCACCCATTTGGAGTTTAAATTTGAATTTATCTTTAGTTAAAAAAAAATATTGCTGATCACTTTGGTTCTAAATTAATTCTAGAATCAGTTTTGTTTGCATCTATGAATAGTCCATTGGGGATTTAACAAAATAAATACTGCTGATTAATTGGGAGAGATTTAAATAAAAACAACATTGACAACGTAGAAATCCTTATTTAGTTGTACAAACTTAACAGTGTTTTGTAATTTCATACATTATTGTTGGTACCTAGTTTGGTTGAGGTTATGATTAGTATATTTATTTAATGTTACTTTTATAATTGATTTCTAGTGAGTGGAATGCTTTAGGTTTTTAAAAATATTGAGTCTCATTATATGACTATGATTAAACTGTGAACTCAGTAGTCACACTACATGTTTTTAATAGAGATAGACAAACTGAGGGCTGATGGGGGGTGGGAGGGAGGGATGGGTGGGTGATGGGTATTGAAGAGGGCATCTTTTGGGATGAGCACTGGGTGTTGTATGGAAACCAATTTGACAATAAATTTCATGTATTGAAAAAAATGATATTGTGCTTAAGGGGGGAAAATCATATGATGACAAATAAAAATTTTTTATGCATATGAAGGATTTAATATAAATAAAGGATCAAGAAAAAAATTAAAAAAAAATAGAGACAGACCATTTAAACAAAGTGATTTCCAAGGAATAATAAAAAAAAGATATCAAAGAACTACTCTGCAAACAATACAAAGAAAGAAAAAAGCCTACCAGTTCAAGAGACTTTATTAGGAAAATTCTATGAAAATTTCAAAAATTCCATTCCCAAATCAATTTTTTAAAAAAAATTAATAAGTAACTTCAGAAACTAAGAAAAGATAGAAAGCTTCCAAGTTCTTTTTATGAAGTAGTATGACTTAGATACTTGTGGCTGATAAAGATTGCTTAAAAAAATACTACAGACCAGGGATGCCTACCTGGCTCAGCTGGTTGAGTATCTGACTCTTGATCTCTGCTCAGGTCATGGTCTTGTAGTTTGTGGAATCTAGGCCTGGGCTCTGGGCTGACAGCATGGAGCCTGCTTGGGATTCTATTTCTCCCTCTTTCTTTGCCCCTCTCTCCCTCTCTCCCTCCCTTTTTCCCTCCCTCCCTTTCTCTCTTTCTCTGAAAATAAATAACCTTAAAAAATGTTACAGACCAATCTAACACAACACAAAATTTGTAACTAAAATAGTGAAACAATTTAACTGCTCATTAAATTATAGATCTTGCCTTAGTGTTTGTTTTTTTTCTGAAAAATTCAATGTTAAAGGATATATATTATTCAATGTGGTAATAGATTTAAAGGCAAAATTATAGTATTTTCTGATATAATATTAAGACTAAAATATCTTAAAATTATCTTAATATCTTAGTATTAAAAACAGATGAAGAAAATAATATACAGCATAAAGAGTCTGGGTTTTCTTTATAATAGACTTCGGTCTAAATCACAACAGTGCTATGTGCTATTTGGGTTATCCCAAAGTGACTCATTCACTCTAAGTTTCCATTTTAATATTTACAAAATAGGCACTATAATTGTTTCTACTTTCCTAGCTGAAATCAGATAAACTTCAACCTACTCAACATAATTAATACAAACAGAATTACTGTCAAGATGGGGTGTCTATACATGATTTCTCTTTCCTCACACTGATATGACCTGTTCTTTGGTAAGCCCTGCTGGCTTAATTTTCAATATGTGTCTACAGTTCTGGGGTTCTTGCAGTAAAACTCTGATTTCTCTGCAGAATTCCATACTTGCGCTCTGGAATAGTGCTTCTCAAGTGCTTACTGGTGAATTATACACTCCCCCCCTCCCCGCCCCACCCCGAATTTATCGCACACTGTTACTTTTGAAAGATACAGTGAAAGTGAATTAGTTAAAAAAGAAATCACACACTTTTATATTTTTTGCTACTATATCACAGCGTTGTACAAGTTTCTAAATATTTACTCTCCATTCCTGTGCTTTTCCCAGAACAGTAAAACACAGTTCATGAACTGATATCCACCTAGATTGGACTATACGAAAATGTTTTCCTCAATTTCTTCAATGTTATAAAAACATAACTTACATCGTGTCTCTTAGTACTTCATACCAATGTCTTCTTACCCCAGTTAGAGTAATAGACACAATTTTCAGCTGGATTTTTCAAGCCTTGTTTGCTCTAAGTCCTGTTTTGCTTCCTATGCCTCATCTTTGGCTACTCTACTTGTTGAAGGTATTTTATTTACACTTGCCTTCTGGCTTTTCTCAACCCAATTAAGCATATTCCTGGTCAGGTATTCAAAAAAAAAAAAAAAAACAAAACCAAAAAACAAAAAAACAAGTTACAGAGAACAAATTAAGAAGAACCCAAGAACCCACAATATTCTTCTAAAATTAAAAAAATACTATAATTTTGAGATATAATTTCTTCCTTTCGAACATAGATATCAACTAATATTCTGATATTCATTTTTATCATTTCATGCATAAAATGTATTAAAATGGTTTCATGCTATGATTATTATTTTTATATATTTTTATTTTCTTTCTATCCTTTTCTCTTTGTATAAACTGTTTCTTCTGTCCTGATGCTTTCCTCCAGTCTTTTTATGACATGCTTTTTTCATAATATTCAGGTCTCTGCTCAAATGTCATTTCCTCAAAGACCACCTAAAATGGTCCCCCACAACCAGTCACACACTTCCCAGACATCCCTTGAGTTTTCAAAAAAAATTTAGTATTTTTTTAATGTTTCTATTTTATTTTTTAAAGAGAGACAGAGAGTGAAAGGGGGAGGGGCAGAGAGAGAGGGAGACAGAATCTGAAGCAGGCTCCAGGCTTCTAGCTGTCAGCCCAGAGCCTGACACAGGGCTCCAACTCATGGACCACGAGATCAGATGCCCAACCGAGTGAGCCACCCACGTGCCCACCTTGATTTTTCTTCATGTCCCTTATTACGACCTAAAATGCCACTATTTGTCTGTTTAATCCGTTAGCTGTTACATTAATACTTGTCTTCCTCTTTAGATGGGAAGCTCCATGAAGGCAGAAGCAGCTCCTTGTGTACTGTTCTATCACCACAATCTTGAATGGTTTGTCACATAGTAAGGTTACAAATATTTATCATGGGTGTAGTTACATGAATTATCTCTCTGTCAACTCAATGGTGGGTATTGCACACAAGCCTTAGAAGGGGACTAAAACCAGGATTTACAAATTCTCAGAAATTTAGGTAATTTCTCCTGTAGAGAAGTATTGATTATTTTTTAACTTTTTTTTTTGTTCCACATTTGCATTTTCTGCTTTTCAATTTATACTGAAGGGAAAGTATCATTTCATGCTAACTCAGCTTACACGTCTTCCATTACAGTTCAAACAGAGCTAGCATGCATTTAGTTCAATTCAGTATTCCCAACAGAGAAAATGTGATTACACTCATTCCTTGGCCAAGGGTCCATAAGACCAAGTGGCCCAGTGACCAAGTGGCCTAACTACTTAGTGGTTAAGGATAATGATGGGGTGTGAAAGACAAACAAACAAAAGCATTGGTACACATATGGCAGTTAGGGTCTAAAGATTGAAGTGGCCATGAAAACATTATTATGAGTGTATCAGATGCTCACTTAAAAGTTATTTAAGATATACTATATGAAACATTTGGTAAATAGTGAAAAGTAAAAATCACATGAATAAGATCATAACTTCTATCTCTATTATATAACCATCACTGTATGTGGAAGTTTAAACTATTTGCATTTATTGTCACGATAGAGATGCTTAATCTTAATTCTTTCAATTTGAATTATGCATCTATGTTCATGGTAGATATTGGTCTGTAGTTTTCTTGTAATATTTTTGTCTGACTTGATATTAGAGTAATACCTGGGTCATAGAATAATGTAGAAGGTATTCCCATTGTCAAATCTTCTAAAAGAGGTAATAGAGAATTCGTATACATTCTTCTTTAAATTTTGCTGGATTTACCAGTGAACCCATCTGGACATGGCTCCTTCTGTTTTGAAAAGTTACTGAGTGTTGACTAAATTAATTTAATAGATAGAGGCCTATTCAGGTTGTCTGTCTCTTCTTATGTGAGTTTAGATGAATTTTAACTTTAAGGGATTGGTCCACTTTATCTAGGTTATCAAATTTGTGGGCATAAATACTAAAGGAAAACTATGAACCAACCTCTGCTCACAAATTTGAAATGAAAGAGTAGATATTATTACAGACACTATTTTTGGTATTAATAATTTGTTTTTCCTACCTATTTTTTTAGTTCCTAGCTAGAGCTTTATCAATGTGATTGACCTCTTCAAAGAACAAGCTTTTGATTTTGTTGATTTATCTGTTGATTTTCTGCTTTTGAGTTCATTGATTTCTGCTCTGTTTTTTTAAATTTCTTTTCTTCTGTTTACCTTGCAGTTAATTTGCTCTCCTATTGGTGGTGTCCTAAGGTGGAAGCTTACTGATTTTAGATCTCCATTCATTTCTGTTTTTCCCAGGTTTATTGAGCTCTAATTCTCATACAACACTGTATACGTTTAAAGTAGTACTAGGTGTTAATTTGATACTTACACATTGAAAAATAATTGCCTCCATAGCTTTAGTTAACATTTGCATCACATGACATAATTAAGATTTTTATTTCATGCTGAGAACATTTACGATCCACTCTCTTAGCAGCTTTCAAGTACATAATAAGGTGCTACTAACTATAATTACTATGTTCTATATTAGATCCACAGAACTTATTCATAACTGAAAATTTGTACTTTCTGACTAACATCTCCCTTTTTCTCCCATATCCCAGCCCCTGGTTACCACCATTCTATTTCTATTCATTGAGTTCAGCTTTTTTAGTTTCCTCATATGAGATCATACAGTGTATGTCTTTTTCTGACTTATTCCACTTTATACCTCAAGGTATATCAATGTTGTCTCAAATAGCGAGATATTCTTCTTTCTCATGTCAATGTATTCTATTGTGTATACATACCACATATTTATTCATTCATCTACTGACAGACGCTTAAGTTATTTTCATATCTTGGTTATTATAATTAATGCTGTAATAAATAGGAAGTGTGGATATCTTTTCAATATCCTGTTTTTATTTCCTTTGTACATATACCCAGAGGAGGGATTGATGGGTCATATGGTATTTCCATTTAAAATTTTTGAGGAACCACCATACTATTTTCCATTGTGGCTACACCCACGTTCATTCCCCTCAAGAGCGCACAAGAATTCCCTTTTCTTCACATAGTTATCAACACTTGTTTTTTCTTCTTTTTGATGACAGCCCTTCTAACATTTGTGAGGTGATATCTCATTATGGTTTTGATTTACATTCCTCTGACTATAAGGATTTTGAGCTCCTATTTGTTGTCCATTTGTCTCTCTTTCTTGGGAAAATGTCTCTTCACTTCCTCTGCCCATTTTTAATCAGACTGATTTGTTGTTATTGTTGTTGTTTTGCTGTTGTGTTGTTTGAGTTCTTTGTGTATGTTGGATATCAACCCCTTATCAGGCATGTAGCTTGAAAATGTTTTCCCATTGCAAAGTTTGTCCTTTTGTTGTTGTTTATGGGTTCCTTTGCTATATATACAGGGAAAAAAAAGCTTTTTAGTTTGATGTTGTCCTACTTAATTATTTTAGCTTTTATTGATTTTGGTGTAAAATCAAATTATTGACAAGACTGGTATCAAGGAACATATACACACACCCCTTTTTTTCTTCTAGAGCTTTTATGATTTCATTACAAATTTGGTTCTCCCATTCAGTTCTCTAATTTTGAGTGATTTTGTGTATGGTATAAATTAGAGCTCCAGTTTCATTCTTTTGCATGAGGCGCTCCAGTTTTCCTAACACCATTTATTGAAGATTCTATTCTTTCTCCTGTTTATTTTTGGCTCATTTGTCAAAAATTAATTGGCCATATATGCATGGGTTTATTTCTGGGCTCTCTGATCTGAAAACAGATTTAAATGTCTGTTTTTATGCACAATACTGTTTGAATACCGTACTTTGTAATAATTTTTGAAATCAGTAAGTTCTATGTCTTTAACTTTGCTCTTTTTCAAGAGCAAAATACTTTGGCTATTTGGGGTCTTTTGGTATTCCGTACAAATTTTAGGGTTGTCTTTCTATTTATGCGAAGAATGCTATTGCAATTTTGATAGGAAGTGTATTGAATCTATAGATAGCTTTAGGTAGTATGGAAATTTTAATAATATTAATTCTTCTTTTTAAAAAGTGTTTATTAATTTTGAGAGAGAGAGAGAGAAAGCACAAGCAGGAGAGGGACAGAGAAAGAGAGAGGGAGGCCCAGAATCCAAAGCAGGCTCCAGGCTCTGAGCTGTCAGCACAGAGCTTGACGTAGGGCTCAAACTCACAAACTGTGAGATCATGACCTGAGATGAAGTCAGATGCTTAAGCAACTGAGCCACCAAGGTGCCCCAACAATATCAATTTTTCTAAACATAAAATGTCTTTCCTTTTGTGTAATCTTTAATTTCTTTTTCAAAGTCTGCTAGTTTTCATTGTACTTATCTCTCACTTCCCAGGCTGTTTATTCCTAGAACTTTATTGTTTTTGATGCAACTGTGCATATGATAGTTTTCTTCATTTCTCTTTTAGATATTTTGTTGTCAGTGTACAATAACACAACTAATTTCTGTATGGTTATATCATGCAATTTTACTGAATTAGTTGATTTGTTCCAAGATGTTTTGGTTCCATCCTTTACGAAATTCTACATATAAGGTCGTTTCCCATGAGTGACAGTTTTACTTTTCTCCTTTCTGATTTGGATGTCTTTTGTTTTCTTGCCTAATTGCTCTAGATAAGACTACTAGTGTGATGTTGACTAAGAGTTAAGAGTGGGCACCTATGTCTTATTCCTCATCTTAGAGGAAAAGTTTTCAATTTTTCCTTGTTGAGTATAATGTTAACTAGAGTACTGTGTATATTGCCTTTGTTATGTGTGGTATGTTCCTTTTATACAGAATTTGTTGAAGGTTGTCTTCCATCAAAGGTTGTTACATTTGTTAACAGCAGAATATACATAACAAGTATCTTTTCAAACATTATGGTATGGAACTAAAAATGAACTAGAGGAAAGCTGGGCAATTTACAAACATGGACATTAAACAACATGGTCCTGAACAGCCAAAGGTTCAAAAGACAAATCAAAAGAGAAATAAAAAGTTGTCTACAAACAAATGAAAATGTAAACACAGCATACCAAAAATATGGGATGCTATACAAGCATTCTGAGAGAGAAGTTATAAATGCATATACTGAGAAAACAGATCTCAAATAAACAACATAATTTTACATATCAAGGACTTAGAAAATAAGTAAAAGCTAAATCCAAAGTTAACAGAAGGAATTAAATAACAAAGATCAGAGTAGAAATAAATGAAATAGAGACGAGGAAATCAATAGAAAAGATTAACAAAACTAAGAGGTGAGTTTTCTTTTTTTTTTCAATATATTAAATTTATTGTCAAATTGGTTTCTATACAACACCCAGTGCTCATCCCAAAAGGTGCCCGCCTCAATACCCATCACCCACCCTCCCCTCCCCTCCCCTCCCACCCCCCATCAACCCTCAGTTTGTTCTCAGTTTTTTTTTTTAATTTTTTTTAACGGTTATTTATTTTTGAGACAGACAGAGACAGAGCATGAACGGGGGAGGGGCAGAGAGAGAGTGAGACACAGAATCGGAAGCAGGCTCCAGGCTCTGAGCCATCAGCCCAGAGCCCGACGCGGGGCTCGAACTCCCGGACTGCGAGATCGTGACCTGAGCCAAAGTCGGACGCTTAACCGACTGAGTCACCCAGGCGCCCCTTGTTCTCAGTTTTTAAGCGTCTCTTATGCTTTGGCTCTCTTCCACTCTAACCCCTTTTTTTTTTTTTCCCCTTCCCCTCCACCATGGGTTTCTGTTAAGTTTCTCAGGATCCACATAAGAGTGAAAACATATGGTATCTCTCTTTCTCTGTATGGCTTATTTCACTTAGCATCACACTCTCCAGTTCCATCCACGTTGCTACAAAGGGCCATATTTCATTCTTTCTCATTGCCATGTAGTACTCCATTGTGTATATAAACCACAATTTCTTTATCCATTCATCAGTGGATGGACATTTAGGTTCTTTCCATAATTTGGCTATTGTTGAGAGTGCTGCTATGAACATTGGGGTACAAGTGCCCCTATGTATCAGTACTCCTGTATCCCTTGGGTAAATTCCTAGCAGTGCTATTGCTGGGTCATAGGGTAGGTCTATTTTTAATTTTTTGAGGAAACTGCACACCGTTTTCCAGAGCGGCTGCACCAATTTGCATTCCCACCAACAGTGCAAGAGGGTTCCCGTCTCTCCACATCCTCTCCAGCACATCTAGTCTCCTGATTTGTTCCTTTTGGCCACTCTGACTGGTGTGAGGTGATATCTGAGTGTGGTTTTGATATTTATTTCCCTGATGAAGAGT